>NC_138882.1:28535410-29910407 GCF_965194825.1 Balaenoptera physalus
ACCCAAAACCTATGGGATGCAGCAAAAGCAGTTCTAAGAGGGAAGTTTATAGCAATACAATCCTACCTCAAGAAACAAGAAACATCTCAAATAAATAACCTAACCTTACACTTAAAGCAATTAGAGAAAGAAGAACAAAAAAACCCCAAAGTTAGCAGAAGGAAAGAAATCATAAAGATCAGATCAGAAATAAATGAAAAAGAAATGAAGGAAATGATAGCAAAGATCAATAAAACTAAAAGCTGGTTCTTTGAGAAGATAACCAAAAGTGATAAACCATTAGCCAGGCTCATCAAGAAAAAAAGGGAAAAGACTCAAATCAATAGAATTAGAAATGAAAAAGGAGAAGTAACAACTGACACTGCAGAAAAACAAAGGATCATGAGAGATTACTACAATCAACTATATGCCAATAAAATGGACAACCTGGAAGAAATGGACAAATCCTTAGAAAAGCACAACTTTCTGAGACTGAACCAGGAAGAAATAGAAAATGTAAACAGACCAATCACAAGCACTGAAATTGAGACTGTGATTAAAAATCTTCCAACAAACAAAAGCCCATGACCAGATGGCTTCACAGGCGAATTCTATCAAACATTTAGAGAACAGCTAACACCTATCCTTCCCAAACTCTTCCAAAATATAGCAGAGGGAGGAACCCTCCCAAACTCATTCTACGAGGCCACCATCACCCTGATACCAAAACCAGATGAAGATGTCACAAAGAAAGAAAACTACAGGGCAATACCACTGATGAACATAGATCCTCAACAAAATACTAGCAAACAGAATTCAACAGCACATTTAAAGGATCATACACCATGATCAAGTGGGGTTTATCCCAGGAATGCAAGGATTCTTCAATGTATGCAAATCAATCAATGTGATTAACCATATTAACAAATTGAAGGAGAAAAACCATATGATCATCTCAATAGATGCAGAAAAAGCTTTTGACAGAATTCAATACCCATTTATGATAAAAGCCCTCCAGAAAGTAGGCATAGAGGGAACTTACCTCAACATAATAAAGGCCATATATGACAAACCCACAGCCAACATCGTTCTCAATGGTGAAAAACTGAAACCATTTCCTCTAAGATCAGGAACAAGACAAGGTTGTCCACTCACTCTCACCACTATTATTCAACATAGTTTTGGAAGTTTTAGCCACAGCAATCAGAGAAGAAAAAGAAAGAAAAGGAATCCAAATTGGAAAAGAAGTAAAGCTGTCACTGTTTGCAGATGACATGATACTATACACAGAGAATCCTAAAGATGCTATCAGAAAACTACTAGAGCTAATCAATGAATTTGGTAAAGTAGCAGGATACAGAATTAATGCACAGAAATCTCTTGCATTCCTATACACTAATGATGAAAAATCTGAAAGAGAAATTAATGAAACACTCCCACTTACCATTACAACAAAAAGAATAAAATACCTAGAAATAAATCTACCTAAGGAGACAAAATATCTGTATGCAGAAAACTATAAGATGTTGATGAAAGAAATTAAAGATGATACAGATGGAGAGATAAACCATGTTCTTGGGTTGGAAGAATCAACACTGAAAATGACTACACTACCCAAAGCAATCTACAGATTCAATGCAATCCCTATCAAACTACCAATGGAATTTTTCAAAGAACTAGAACAAAAAATTTTACAATTTGTATGGAAACACAAAAGATCCCGAAGAGCCAAAGCAATCTTGAGAAAGTAAAACAGAGCTGGAGGAATCAGGCTCCCGGATTCAGACTATACTACAAAGCTACAGTAATCAAGACAGTATGGTACTGGCACAAAAACAGAAATATAGATCAATGGAACAGGATAGAAAGCCCAGAGATAAACCCATGCACATATGGTCACCTTATCTTTGACAAAGGAGGCAAGTATATACAATGGAGAAAAGACAGTCTCTTCAATAAGTGGTGCTGGGAAAACTGGACAGCCTACATGTAAAAGAAAGAAATTAGAACACTCCCTAACACCATACACAAAAATAAACTCAAAGTGGATTAAAGACCTAAATGTAAGGCCAGACACTATCAAACTCTTAGAGGAAAACATAGGGAGAACACTCTATGACACAAATCACAGCAAGATCCTTTTTGACCCACCTCCTAGAGAAATGGAAATAAAAACAAAAATAAATAAATGGGACCTAATGAAACTTAAAAGCTTTTGCACAGCAAAGGAAACCATAAACAAGATGAAAAGGCAACCCTCAGAATGGGGGAAAATATTTGCAAATGAAGCAACTGACAAAGGATTAATCTCCAAAATTTACAGGCAGCTCATGCATCTCAATATCAAAAAAACAAACAACCCAATCCAAAAATGGCCAGAAGACCTAAATAGACATTTCTCCAAAGAAGATATACAGATTCACAACAAACACAGGAGAGGATGCTCAACATCACTAATCATTAGAGAAATGCAAATTGAAACTACAATGCGATATCACCTCACACCAGTCAGAATGACCATCATCAAAAAATCTACAAACAGTAAATGCTGGAGAGGGTGTGGAGAAAAGGGAACCCTCTTGTGCTGTTGGTGGGAATGTAAATTGATACAGCCACTATGGAGAACAGTATGGAGGTTCCTTAAAAAACTAAAAATAGAACTACCATACGACCAAGCAATCCCACTACTGGGCACATACCCTGAGAAAACCATAATTCAAAAAGAGTCATGTATCACAATGTTCATTGCAACACTATTTACATTATCCAGGACATGGAAACATCCTAAGTGTCCATCAACAGATGAATGGATAAAGAAGATGTGGCACATATATACAATGGAATATTACTCAGCCACAAAAAGAAATGAAATTGAGTTATTTGTAGAGAGGTGGATGGACCTAGAGTCTGTGATACAGAGTGAAGTAAGTCAGAAAGAGAAAAACAAATACCATATGCTAACACATATATATGGAATCTAAAAAAAAAAAAAAAGGTTCTGAAGAGCCTAGGGGCAGGACTGGAATAAAGACACAGATGTAGAGAATGGACTTGAGGACACAGGGAAGGGGAAGGGGAAGCTGGAACGAAGTGAGAGAGTGGCATGGACATATATACACTACCAAATGTAAAATAGATAGCTAGTGGGAAGCAGCCACATAACACAAGGAGATGAGCTTGGTGCTTTGTGACCACCTAGAGGGGTGGAATAGAGAGGGTGGGAGGGATACGCAAGAGGGAGGAGATATGGGGATATATGTATGTGTATAGCTGGTTCACTTTGTTATAAAGTAGAAACTAACACACCATTGTAAAGCAATTATACTCCAATAAAGATGTTAAAAAAAAGAGTCAAAACATATCACCACAAAAAAGTCATCAAATCACAAAGGAAGACAGCAAAAGAGGAAGCAAGGAACAAAAGATTTACAAAACAATCAAAAAACAGTTAACAAAATGGCAATAGTAGTCCCTATCTATCAAAATTTAAACATAAATGGATTAGTTCTCCAAATTAGAGACATAGAATGGCTGAATGAATTTTATTCAAAAAAAAGAAACAAGATTCAATGATATGCTGCCCACAAGATACTCACTTTAGCCTTAAGGATGCAGGTAGCCAGAAAGTGAAGAATGGAAAAAGGTGTTTCAAGCAAATGGTAACCAAAAGAAACCAGGGGTAACTATATTTGTATCAGACAAAAGCTGTTCTAGGAGGGAAGTGTAAAGTGATAAATGCATACATCAAGAAAAAAGAAAGATCTCAAATAAAAAACTTAACTTTACCAAGGTTGGATCAGTAATTACAGATCTTCCAACAACAAAGAAAAATCCAGATGATTTCTCTGGTAAATTCTACCAAAGATTTAAAGAAAAATTAATGCCAATCCTTTTCAAATCCTTCCAAAAATTAGAGGAGGGAACACTCCCCAACTCATTTTACAAAGCCAGGATTATCCTGATACCAAAGCCAGTTAAGAACACTACTAGAAAAGTAAACTACATCTCAATATCCTTGATGAATAGAGATGTAAAAATTTTCAACAAAATACAAGCAAACTGAATTCAGTAGCTCATTAAAAGGATCATACACCGTGATCAAGTGGAATTCATTCCTTGGATGTAAGGATGGTTCAACATATGCAAAGCAATTAATGTGATACATTACATTAAAAAATGAGAGATAAAAATCACATGATCATCTCAATAGATGCAGAAAAAGCATTTGACAAAATTCGGCATCTGTTCATGACAAAAACTCTTAACAAATTAGGTATAGAAAGATGGTACCTTAATATTGCAAAAGTCTTATATGGCAAGCCCACAGCTAACATCATACTCAGTGGTGAAATGCTGAAAACTTTTTCTTTGTGATCAAGAACAAGACAAGGGTGCCCACTCTTACTACTCCTATTCAACATAGTACTGGAAGTCTTAGCTAGAGGAATCAGGCAAGAAAAAGAAATAAAAGATATCCAAATCAGAAAGGAAGAAGTAAAATTTTCTTTGTTTGAAGATAATATAGAAAATTCTTATGACTCCACCAAAAAAAATACTGTTAGAAATAATCAACAAATTCATTAAAGTTTCAGGGTACAACATCCAGAAAATCAGCTGTGTTTCTATACACTAACAAGGAAACATTTGATAAAGACATTTTTTAAAAATCTCATTCATAATAGAATCAAAAATAAGAAAATACTTAGGAATAAATTTAAACAAAATGAAAGATCTGTACACTGAAAACTCTTAAGACTTCGATGAAAGAAATTGAAGATAAATGGAAAGATATTCTGCGTTCATCGATCAGAAGAATTAATATTGTAAAAATGTCTATACTACCTAAAGCCATCTATAGAGTCAATGCAATCCCTATCAAGATTCCAGTAGCATTTTTTAAAGAAATAGAAAAAAACTAAAGTTTGTATGGAACCACAAAAGACCCCAATTAGATAAGGCAATCCTGAGAAAGAAGAGTAAAGCTGGAGGCAACACACCTCCTGCTTTCAAAGCTATAGTCATCTAAACAATCCAGAAATAAACCCATGTGTCTCTGCTCAACTAATATTTAACAAGGGAGCCAAGAATACTCAATGGGGAAAAGAAGTCCTTAAAATATTAAAAATGGATGAATCTTTAGGGAATTATGCTAAGTGAAATAAGACAGACGGAGAAAGACAAATGTTGTATGATCTCACTTATATGTGGAATCTTAAAAGCAGAAACAAAAACAAAAAACCAAACTCATAGAAACAGAGAGAAGTTTGGTGGTTGTTGCCAGGGGCAGATCAGGGCAGGGATGAAGATCTTAGTTATAAGATGAATAAGTTAGGTATGTACAGCATGGTGACTATAGTTAATAATACTGTATTGTATATTTGTATATTTGTACTCTTAAGAGAGATCTTAAAAGTTTTCACCACACCTAAAAAAATGTAATAATATGCAAACTAACCTATTGTGGTAATCATTTCACAATATATACACGTATCAAATCATTACATTGTACACCTTAAACTTACACATATGTCAACTGTATCTCAGTAAAGCTGAAAAAAAGAAAAATAAAATATCTCCCCAGAATTTTGGAGCCAATTTTTTAATTTTTATTTATTTATTTATTTATGGCTGTGTTGGGTCTTCGTTTCTGTGCGAGGGCTTTCTCTAGTTGCGGCGAGTGGGGGCCACTCTTCATCGCGGTGCGCGGGCCTCTCACTATCGCGGCCTCTCTTGTTGCGGAGCACAGGCTCCAGATGCGCAGGCTCAGTAGTTGTGGCTCACGGGCCTAGTTGCTCCACGGCATGTGGGATCTTCCCAGACCAGGGCTCGAACCCGTGTCCCCTGCATCGGCAGGCAGATTCTCAACCACTGCGCCACCAGGGAAGCCCCGGAGCCAATTTTTTAAAACAAGTTAGCTTCAAGACCACTTATATCTTAAAAACTGCCTGAATAAAATAAGAAGACTGATGTTAACTTAATGTTATAATCCTGAACTATATATCTGCAGATTAAAAAGGAGGTCACCCAGTTATAAAAAGGTAAAACAATTGATGAAACAATTTATCAATAAAAAAATTATCATTTTAGTGAGACTTGACCCTTATCTTCAAGGTACTCACAGCAAAAAAGGAAAAATATGATAAATTATTGATAACTGCAATTCTCAATTTGAATTTTCCTGTCCTTGTAGGGACAATTAATACTTGATTTGTTAAAATTAAAAATTCACAAGTTCAAAAACCTAATTTTAAGCTTTTGGGGTCAACTAAAATCGTTTTATTCTATTTACACATCTACTACATTTTGCAACCACTTTTCTGAAACCTTTCACTACTTAATTGAATGCTTTTAATTTTTTAAACAGCATTTATAAAAATTATACCCTCAATTTCTTTTTTTAGTGCTTCAATTGTCTGATTAATAAACAAAAATTTCTCAAGTACCTACATTGCTCCTCTAAATCTAGTAAAAGGAAATTTATATGTATGGTAAATCTTAAGCTCTTATAAACTATTAACCATATTGTTTAGAACCTTGGTAATAGTCTCCTATACTTTTCACCTTAAAATCATAATTCAAATTAATTAACAAAACTTCATATTTTAAAATGAAGTTTGAAATTAGAATGACATCCTGTTATGTATTGAAATACGCCTATTTCTCTTAAACATTCCAAATATTCAATACAGCAAATATACATATATTATTTCCAAATGTAGCTAAAATCTTAATACATTTTATTTATTTCAACATTTAAATATTTAATTCTATATCTTCTCAGGATTAAAAAAACAAAACAGAACAACTAACTAAAGTAACAACTTTGTCATCCTGACCAAAGCAAATATATTCAGGTTTCTTAAAGACCTAGAGCAGCGGTCCCCAACCTTTTTGGTACCAGGGACCGGTTTTGTGGAAGACAAGTTTTCCACAGATGGGGCGGGGGGTGGGGAGGGAGGTTCTGGTGGTAATGTGAGCGATGGTTCAGGCGGTCCTGTGAGCTATGGGGAGAGGCAGATGAAGCTTCACTCACTCACCCGCTGCTCACCTCCTGCTGTGTGGCCTGGCTCCTAACAGGCCTGGCGTTGGGGACCCCTGACCTAGAGATACCCTTTGTTAGATCCTGGGCTTGATTCTTGCTGCAGTCATGATGAGATACAATGATATCTCTTTGTTGTCACTATAAAAGGTACTTCAAAACTTGATAAAGGGATTGGTCTCTTGCCCATGTCCCAAGACTTAAATTCTATACTACTTAGTTTTTTGTCTACTTCCTCAAATCTACAATTCCAACCAAGATGTAACTAATTTCCTCCACTGCCACAATTAGATTTGTTTCTTTAACTCTTTTGACGTGTGTGAGTATCATCTTAATGGATCCTGAATATCTCCCAAGTCTTTGCCTGCCTGATTCCGTGCACACAACCACAGCCCTGCTAATGGCAGCAATGTGCCACAACAAAAGCAAAGGTAGAAATGCACAGATGCCATGGCTGAGAGCTACCTAACCCAGCCTGATAAACAGGAGCTAGCAAAGCAAGAATGGAAACAAACTGGTTAAACCCATGTTTTAGAGAGAACACCCTGGCAGCAATTTATTTGACAAGAATGAAGGCAGGGAGATGGTTGCAAAATTCCTGGTGAGAAATGATATTAGGCAGTGAGCAGTTATACACAAATAAGGGGACAAATACATGCATATACAAGAGGTAAAATTCACAAGATGGTGATAGATTGGAGGGTAAAGAAGAGGAATCTATATTTTTCAATATCCAATCTCTTAAGCAAGCTTCAAAAACAGTTGAATTTGGGCTGAATTTTACAAATATCTGTAGGAAGATGTTCTATGTTGTTGCTTGAAGTGAGAACAGAAATTTCTGAATGACAGCTGTATTGGGGTGGGTAGGAGGACAAAGCTGTCATTTTGTTATGAACATTCAAGAGCCAGACTTGTACTCTCACTCCTTCTGAAGGTCGTCTCCTTTAGTTTAAAGGCCACTTCTTCAGGAGGGACTTTCCTATTCTCTCACACTCAGTGAGGGTCCCTTTCATACACTCTCAGGCTCTATGTCTTCCTTGAATCATAAGAATCACACATGTGATTCATGTGTATTTGTGCATAATCATTTGAGTACTTGGATGTCTCGCCCACTCCATGAGAACTGGGCCGTGCCTGTCTCTCTTGTTCTATGATAAATCCCCAGCACCTAGCACAGTGTCCAGCATTGAAAAGGTGTTCAATAACTATTTGTTGAATAGGTGAATGAATGAAAGACTATAGCAATGACTGAATGAATTAATGAATGAAAGTGGTAAGCAGCACAGGTCCCTCAAGGTGGAGACAATCCAGTGTGTTCCTTACGGTGGTGCTCTGGATTTTTCTCAAGCACGTGTGGAGCTTGAAAAAAGTTGAGTGTGAAAGGGTGAGAGTGGTTAAAAGCCTTAACTTCAGCATCAGGCAAATCATGTATTGAGACACCTTTCACCGTAAATAAACAGGGAGATCTCAAACAACTCTTTTAATCTTAAGACTTTAGTTTTCTCATTTGTAAAATGGGAATAATTATGGTATGGTACGTGTGTATTCAGTTTTATCTCAAAGAGTAGAGGATTATATATGAAATAATTTTAAGCTAAGCAAATGCCTTAAAATCAGCAATTCAGTATTCTCCTTTATCTTACTTTGCCTTATATATAAAAAGGTATATAGAACCTTCTAGAATGAAGGCAAAGGTGTCAGTTTAAAAGCTATAATAAATAGGAGGAAGGAGATGGGGGAGGGCAGCCTTTAGATCTGAGAGCCTAGGCAACTCTTAGAACATTATGTGCAACTCTCAATACAATCAGAAGAAAAGTAAATACTTTGTGAATTATGTTATCAAAATTATTAAAAGTAATACTAAGTTGGAAACATTTTAAGTGGTAGTATAATGTAGGGCCTATGAGTAATTTAACCCCAATGGTTTATGTAAACATTTATCACACACATTCAGCATAATTACTTTGGGTATTACATTTAAAAAAATACAAATTGTAGGAAAAAAAATTTTTTTCACTGGGGAATTCTGACTCCAAGCCTTACATGAAAGGTAGCTTCTCAAATTTATTGCCAGGTTTATTATATTCTGGTTTATAGTAACATTTTAAAAAATACCAATTGTATAAACATGGTTGATATCACCAGGGTCTTCTGACTCTTAACCTTAGTCTGAATGTGTCCTCTCAAGTTTATTGCCAGATTTATGATTTTACGATGCTCTGATTTATAGTACCTGGAAGTTACTATACAGCATTCTGGTTTTTATCATAATCACCTTTGAATGTTTATTTATGATCACATTAGTATTGTGCTTTAGTATTTCTGTGCTTCTGAAAATTTTATGGCCCATGAGAAAAGAATCCATGGGACATCTGCTCCACCAATAATCCCTGGCCTTCTAAAGCAACTGATCTCATCAGAATTTATTGATATGGTACTATTACATCACAAAAGACAATAATGAGGGGCTATATCTTCTAATTAAGTAGATATTAGCAAATGACTAACTCCATAAAACATATTCCTACATTATTACAAACATTAAGAGTAAATCAAAACCTGAAATCTGTTTTCAGATTTCAGATGGCCACATGTGGCCATCCACAGATCACATCCGGAGACCCTGGTATTGTAGAGCCTCCCTGTAGGGGCAGGAAGTAAGAGGGTGACCAGGTGGAGCCAGGGGCACAAAGTGTCACCCTTAGTCTGGGGCTCATTGTGCACTATTCCCATTCCAGCTGCAACTGTTGGCAGGGAAGTGGTTTCCGGGGGACGAGGGGCCCAGTGGGGAAAGCACCTACAAAAGTGAAAATTGTGGCTTATGTGTACTCTATGCAGAGGTCGTATTAATTCAGGCCAAGATGCGAATAAAAACCCATGGCCATCCCCACTTGCCTTGTGGAATAGCAAACAGAACTCGGAATTCGTGATGTTCCCTACACACTGCGTTCACAGCCTAAGGAGAAAGGACCTATTTGCCATTTTCTGAGAAGTGTGGGCTTTCCAAAGATAAGGCGCTCGAGTCACTGTCGTGCACGTATCTGTTTAGTCATACTGAAGAGGAGTTGGGTTTTGAAATGTCAGAACATTGGCCTCAGTGGAGTGGGCGTGGTTCCCGTTTGCGCAGCACAGAATTTGGAGAAACAGAGTTGGTTCTGAGCTGAACGTGTTCAGCTAGAATCCCTACCTGAGTCTCTGACTCTCCAGAGGAAATTGGTGCGCCTGTAGATACTTGGATAATTAAGCAAAGCATAGAAAACCCACACAGCCTGCTGGGTCCTTGGGGGTTGTGATGCTTGAACTTACATTTGGCTTCTGGAGCCTGTCTCCTTCTGTGTGGCTTCCCCATGTGCCTTGGAGGTAAATGCAGAGTCCAAGCTCTCTCCACTGTCGCCTCTCAGAAGGGTGAATCAGAGCAGATCAAGTACAGTCACGCTCCATCACATGAGGCACCTAGCCAACCATGCACGTTGGCATGTATGGTAGATTGACAGGCTAAGCCAGAAGCTAGAAATTCAAAGTTTGTGGGTTTTAATCCCTGCTGTGCTGTGTGTGACCCTAGGTCAGCCTCTTGCCATTCCTTCTTCTCCAGCGTCCACATCTGTAAAAGGGGAGGAAGGGTGCACAGCTGGTAAATATTAGTAACGTGTTGCTGTTGAACTGATGGATGGGAAGGCCTCAGCACGCTGTCACCTGCTCCTTAGGGAATGTGGAAGGGTTCCAGGACATGAGCCCTCCTAGTGTTTTCTTACATCCTCCACATAAGCGCCTCATCCCATTTCTGGATAAAACCTCATGTTACTCCTCCATTCTTGGGCATCTCTGGCCAGGCAGTGCCCTTGCCACAATTGCCATTGGAAGCCAGTGACAGGCTGAAATTACAGTAAGGAAGAGGCTAAAGCAGTGGAGAAAATGGGAAGATTGCAGACCAAGAGAGGCAGAAAATAAAGCTGCACCCAGGCTAGAGGGGCTTAATGTCTTGACACCATGGGCCTTAGAGTGAGACAGACTTGGGTACAAACCCCCATGCAGCTGTGACTTAACTGCCCTACACCTTGTTTTCTCCAACAATAAAGTGAAAATGACAACGGTGCCCACATCAGAGCATTGCTGCGCAGATGAAGCCCCTAAGTGCGTGCAGAGCCCCTAGCACATTGTTGGCATTTGGTAAGTGATAGCTAATTAGGATTGTGACTATGCTTACTCAATGCTGCAGCTAAAATGTAGAGGGTTTTAATTTCTTTTTTTACCATCCTACCTTTTTCTATATACATCTCGTGGCCTAAACTGGGAATCTAGATCTAGCTGGGAGAGGAAGATCTGGATTTATTGTACGTTCTTTTTTCAAATTAATTTTTATTGTACACTCTTTACCTACCCTCTCAGGGTTTCAGTGTGGCTCCATTCACAATAAAGCATCAGCTCCTGCTCTTCTGTGGGAGCTGATTTCTTCCGGAGAAGACACACAGAGTAGCCCAAGCAGCCTCTAGAGGCAGCTGGTCTAAGGTTCAGATGGGCTGTGGAGAGAGGATGTCAGCCTGGAAGAACCTTACAGGGAGACAGCCCATCACGTGACTTGATGGTTTCTTGTCTGGTTCCCTCTGTGAGTTGCCATCTTCCTAGGCGCAGAGATCCTGCTTCCCAGGGGTTTGAAAGAGGTATGTATGTAAAGTACTGAACACAGTGACTGGCATGTAGTTTTCATGAAATGGTACCTGGTCAAAGGCTGCTGCTTATTATGATGTTTACAAAGTTTCTGATGTTTATATTCTTAGGCTTTGGCTTTTAGAAAGCATTCAGTAAATGTTTGTTGAGCTTTTTTAAAAATTTATTTTATTCAAGTATAGTTGATTTACAATGTTGTGTTAATTTCTGCTGTAGAGCAAAGTGATTCAGTTATACATATACATATTATTTTTCATATTCTTTTCCATTATGGTTTATCACAATATATTGAATATAGCTCCCTGTGCTATACAGTGAGACCTTATTGTTTACCCATCCTATATATACTAGTTTGCATCTGTTAACTCCAAACTCCCAGTCCATCCCTCCCCCACCGCCCCTGTCAAACCTTTTTGAAAAGTCTGTGGTGATCATTTATGGAGTCTATTCCTGTACTGACTAGCTGGTTTGACATTCTTGAGCCTACAAAGTAAAGAATAATGGAAAAAATTTCTATTTTGTCTGAAACTCCAAGAAATGCTGTGGCTAAAT
Source organism: Balaenoptera physalus (assembly GCF_965194825.1). NCBI lineage: Eukaryota > Metazoa > Chordata > Mammalia > Artiodactyla > Balaenopteridae > Balaenoptera > Balaenoptera physalus. The sequence goes on from NC_138882.1 coordinate 28,547,646, forward strand.
CTAGGGGTATGGTTTCCCATAATTCAAGATTGAAAGACAAACACAGAGGAAAATTCTCACAACTTCCCCTAAGTCACCCGGTGTCTGAAACATCCAGATGCATTCATTCTGAGCAAAGTGGAAGTTGAAAAGTTGTTTAGTTTCCAATGAGCACTGTTTTTTCATATCCATTAATATTATGTTGAACTATTTCAATCATCCATTTTTTATAGGTCAAATATTGGCATCATAATAATAAATGTGACTTTCACAAACATTTATTGCATTGAAATAAAACAAGAAATTAGTTGCTAATATAGATGGGTTTCAATGTCTGTCTTGTCAAATGAGAAATTTGTAAGAGTACCATTCTACATTCACAATGTTGTGACCAAAATGACCTACATTTTCCTTTTCTTAACAACAACCTAGGTACATGTGTGAAAAGAGTTTAGTCTAGTTTTATGATTCATTTTTTTTCTAAGGACTAATGTGGGAATTTACATTATCATTAAACTTTTTTTTTTTTAAATTTAGCAGAGACCCAGACAGAACTACCATGTGCCAGGCACTGTTTTAAGTACTTTGGACATATTGACTCATTTGTCCTCTTAACAATCCTATGAGATAGGTACTATTATTATCCATGTTTTATGAAAGAGAACTGAGGCATAAAGAGGTTAAAGAAACTTACCCAAGGTCACACAATTGTTAAATAATCCAGGCAAGCTACACTTCTCACTGCTGTACTGTTCCTTCATGCCAAAGATGGGCACTAAAATAAAGACTAATGAAACACTCAGGTGGATTAATACTAAATTGTTCGTGTCTATCAAAAACTGTCAGTTGTATATTTTTATGTTTTCTAAATGGTCAAATAAATTAGGGTGACTATCCAGTCTATATAACTTAATTCATTAAGGTAAATAGCTAAGAAAAGATTCAAGCATTTAAAAGTGGTTTTGTTAGCATGCGTGGCCATTTTGATGCAGCAAATACTTTAAGACATACCTTAATATGTATTAAAGAAAAAGATTCCAAAGAAATCTAAGGAAGATTGGGACCAGAGAAAAGTATAGTTGAATTGCAGCTCTACTACTAACCAGCAGCAAAACCTTGGAGAATGTGTAACAGGGAAGAACCTTTGTATTCTATTACAAGTTAATCACTAAAGGAGTGTTGCTTATAAGCTGAAATACATAATGGCTCATCTCTGGGAACCCTGCCTCCCAGGTAATGAGCATTAAGCTAAAATACCTTTGTTTGGCTCACAGGAAACATCCTGACCAGGCCCACCTGCGAATGACTGCAAGGAGGAAGAAATTAACACATCCCCTCCAGAGGCTGAGCAGAACCAGGAAATGTTTGATTTTCCTCCCTCCCCTTTTAGTATAAAAGAAGCCTGAATTCTAACTCAGGCAAGATGGTTCTTTGAGACGTTAGTCCACCATCTTCTTGGTCTGCTGACCTTCCAAATAAAGTCGCTATTCCTTGTCCCAACAACTCGTCTCTCGATTTATTGGCCTGTCGTGTGGTGAGCAGTACGAGCTTGGACTCGGTAACAAATGTACTTGACCTTCCCGACCCTCCATTTTTCTTCTGTGTAGTGGATGTCAAATAGCTTAGACAGTTGTAATGATGATAGGAAATAACATATACACAGTGCCTAGAGCAGTGTCTGGCTCATTGTTGGTAATTAATACATGTTTATCCCATCCCCACCAACTTCCAGAGCTCTCAATATTGGCAAATAATAGAGTTCACCATGCTCAACGCAAATTCCTCTTAAACAATTCCAGCACATGATTTTTTTTTTTTCCTCTGAATATCTTTTCAACAATTGAAGAGTTTGATTCTAATACCTTAAAATTGTGAGTCATTTGTTCAGAGGATAATTGGAAAAGAAGGAAAGTTTAGAAATTTAAAACAAAGATATAAGAGTAGAGATTTTGCAACAAAATTTTAGGAAATAAAGACAGCTAAGAGAAAGGAAACTAGGTTCTGAAAATTAGACTTCCTTTGTTGGAAAGGAGAGAAACAAGCTGTGTCTATGAGGCTGTGAGTTTTTCACAGCCAGTGTTATGACCCTAGAACCAGATGTGTTGCAGCAACTTGCGTAACGTCTTTCCTAATTCAATAATCCTAATTTCTATAAACACAGCAAAACCTGGAATGTGGGAATCAAAATGATAAAGTTTAAAGTGTTTGAGTATTTAAATGGAGAATTAGATACAGAATTAGTATCATTATTATTTGTAAGGCGATATGAAAATATAGCCATCTGATTAAATGTTTGAGAAGGAAATCCTAGCAAACAAAGCATTATAAATAAAAATTAAGTTCATAATATTCATTATTACTGGTTTGAGCTATGAAAAACACCATTAATGCTTATCATTCTTTGCTGTGCTATTTTGTTTTAGGGGATATAAAAATATGTACAAAGTTTTTATAAATTCAATCTGTGACCTCTGTCCCAGTAATCCTATTTTTCCTATAAGATCTTGAGCTCCCCAGCTGTGGATTTTCTACCTTTCAAAGTAGGAAACTAATTCTCACCATCTGAGGAACCACTAAGCATTACATCATGTTATTTGTGTATTTCACGTGCCTTGGAGAGATGTCTTGTGACGCTTGATCGATATGTCTCACGGAAGCTTTAAAATTCTATGACTATGACGAAGGACACTTTGAATGAGTTGTTCACCACTGTTTTGGGTGCTCAATAAATATTTGGTGAAAGAACAGTGTACTACTGTTCCTTTCCTTTGGTCACCTGCAATAGCTCAACATCATTAAATGACCATGTATGCCTGGCCTGCCAGGAAACTCAGAGCCAACCTCTATGCTCAGTTGGTATAGCTTTTCTTGACCTAATCTCATCCCTCGTCTTGGTTATTACTATCTTTTTGCTTTAATCTTCTGTTAATGGTTTGGGGTATTATTGTACCTCTGCTTTCATTAAAAGTTGCTGAAATCCTCCCCCCCCTTTTTAAAGATGCTCATTGTATATAAGTAATTAAATAGCCATTTCAAATCTTAATACAGATGAGCCTAGGAGATATTGTATAGGTCAGGTCTCTGTATTTACTCATTTCCTTTCTTCCTTTTTTGAAAGGGTTGGTTTTCAGGACATGTATGCAGTACCCATATTTTACTGTGCATTTATTTAGCTGACTGGACACATTTTCATGCAGTGGTTTTTGCCTGCATTTATAGTCCAGATTTTTCAATAGTGTTATTGACTGTTTAATGAATTATTTATAAATGCATTTATATACGCTAATATTTGCATTTAATATAGATGCAAATCATTCAGAGGATTACATTTTAGTTTGTGGTGAGTTATAGACTCATAAAGAATAGCAGTAAGAGAATCAAAGAAAACTGTCCAAATTTACAAACAGGCAGCAAATGCTGAAATCATAAATTAAAAGACAAGATGCAACCAAGGTAGCCATCAAAACTTTTGGCTTGCCTTCAACCAAAATCCTAACCTATATCAAAATAAAGAGTATACCCAATTGAGTAACGAAGTTTTCTAGAGAACCAGACCCTGCATCTAACAAGACACCAATTTCTAAACAGCTTAATTGAATTAATGAGAAGATTACTCACTTGGCAGGACGTTGTGGTGTGGCGGGGGTGGAAGTTGTTGATCACAGAGCAGCCAGATTCAGGCGCAATTGGCTGCTGCTGTCAATTTAATTAGTAGTATAGATCCTGCCTCAAATAGTTCTTCATTCCAGTATTTGGTGTTAAAAGAAGTATCGGTCATCATTGGTGTGTTTGATTGAGTGCATAAGTTACTTCTCTGCATTTCTTTTTCTCTCCCATTCATTCGCTCACTCACTCAACAATGAGCACCCACTATATAGCTAGGAACTGGGGATACGAGTTGATGCAGAACCTTAAAAGGTAGACATTCAAGGCCATTTAGATGGAATCAAAGGAAATTCTCCTTGCTCTGCCTCCAAAGAGATTTCCTTTATGGTTCACTGATAATTTCAGGTCTTATTTTGAAAATGTATTCATAACAACTTATCAAAATGTTAGTGTCAGAATCCTAGGATTTAAAAAACCCTTATTTTACCCTCTGGTTTGTGGCATTTAAAATTACGTTCCCTGAAATGCTTTGAGTTATATTTTCCCAGGTTGTCTTTTAACATAATAGAAGTAGAACTGGGATTTCTCTTGAGGTAGTCCCACAGAACAGGCCAGCTTCATAGCGCACTGAGCTGGTGAGAGCCAGTCTGGTCTGATTTGAAGAGATTCAAGGCACAGCTCCCTAGTCTCCAAATCCCCAACTCTCACCTGTCTTTTCATCACTAGAGCATCACAAGTTTGGGTCTCAGAGGCTGAGATGATATCTAGTTCCCTTTTAAATAAGAAATCTGTAGAACCCCAAGACTGGGACAGGGGCACCTGGGGATGGGGGCAGGGGAAGAAACCTGGAAAGGGGAGAGACAGAGGAACTGTAAGGGAGACCAGGGTACTCTGCAGCACCCACACCTGGTTTACCTCAGGTCCTGTCATCAGAGAGGTTTAGAGAGGAAGACAGGAGGAAAATATGTGGTTTCCTCTCTTCTTTTTGCAAGAGCGCGGCTGCCCTTCCTGATTCTGGTGAGGCGTTTGATGGTCGTTAGCACCCAAACCCTCTGAAGACTTGCTATTTTGCAACTGCACACCTCAGTATCATCAGCTCAAAGAGTGTACCTTCTTATTGGGGGTGAGATGAAGCATTTTATCTCTAGGGTTAGGCCTCTGTGCTGCTAGTGGATTAGCTAATAGCAGAAACAGACTGATGAATGGGTCCGAAAGCCACAGAGACTGCTCTTTGCAATAGTGAATAAATATCGGATTACATACAGAGGTTAGCCTCAGTGACCTCTCAGCAAGCCCAGGTAAGAATCTTGCAGTCCTGTGCTGCTCTCCCAAGGGTGCTACAATAACCTCTTATGTACCCGGAAAAATTTTTATCAATGCCCTATAGGTAGGAGCCCAATCAAAGCTTTTGCTCTAGAATTTTAGTGTCTTCAAGCAGGCATGTTCTCATATTCACTGGTCCTTAGCTAAAATGAACATCACTAAAAGGGATGTCTTTATTTGTATGTAGTTACTGATGAGAGTAATTTGCTTCAAAATAGAAGCTGTGACTGATAAGACAATCTATGTGCTTAAATCATTCTAGAAGTGTCATAATTATGCTTTAAAAATGTCTTATATGGGAGAGTATCTTCTATATGAGAATATATAACATTAGCCGTGTACATATAGTTCTTTTCAATGTTTAAAGTATAAGCAATAGCATCCAAAAGTGATTTATGCAATAACATCAATTCCTTAAAGAGAGGATATTCTGGTTATCCACTGCTACATAACAAACCACCCATTAGTGACATAAAACGTCAAGAACAATCATCATTTTTATTATAATTATTAAATGATGGTGATAATGATTGTCTCTCACAGGTTTGGGGGGTTGACCAAGCTCAGGGTCTCTCCTACGACTATAATCAGACAACAGTGACTGGGGCATCTTAAAGTCTTCCTCACTCACATGTCTGGTAGTTGATGCTGGCTGTCAGTTGGTGTGTTAACCATACCTTTTTATTCTGATGCTTTGACATCTGGGGCCTTGCTGACCCTGGAGGGACCAGCCCTCTCAGACCTAGCTGGCTCCTAGAGAGTAAATTACTTTCATATGCAAGCCAACCACCTCCTTTATGGGCTCTCACACTCTGGACCCCTAGATACCTGCCTGTCACCCAGAGGCAGGTATCAGACAACTAGAGACAAGTCCTACATCCCAGAGTCCATCAAAATTACTCAAACTAGCCAATGCTAAGACTGCTTACCCTGCCTCATCTGTTCCTTCTTGTGGAGGCCACATTTGCCTCCATTTTTGCCCACATTTTCCCCTCATTCCTGCTGCCTCCTGGTACTTCCATGTTATCCTGTGTGGCATGTCATGTCTTCTGTTATAGGGAGCTGTGAAGTCATGAAGTGACTCATTTTTGTGTCTGCAAGCCTTAACACACCTGACTAAAATAAATCCTGGGTACATTTTAAAACAGCTGGGACCTTAGCCGTTAGCCAGATCAGCTACATGTGGCATCTCCATGTGGCTTGGGCTTCCTTACATTATGGCAGCTGCATTGTGAGGATGAGACTTCCAGGAGAGAGTTAGATGGAAGCATTATCACCTCTCTAACTGAGCCTCAGAAGTCTCTCAGCATTCCTTCTGTCACACTCTCTTTGTTAGAAGGTAGTCAGTAAGGCCAACCCGTAGTCAAAGGAAAGGGAGTTAAACTCCACCTCTCAATGGGAGAAGTGCCAAGGAATTTGCAGCCATGTTTTAAAAGCACCACAAGTGGTTTTTTATTCATGATCTATCCATGGCTCCTTAAATAACTAATGAGCCCAGGGAATTCCCTGGAGGTCCAGTGGTTAAGACTCCGTGTTTTCACTGCTGAGGGCCCAGATTCAATCCCTGGTTGGGGAACAAAGATCCCACAAGCTGTGCGGCACAGCCAAGGGGGAAAAAAAAACAATGAGCCCAGTTTGAGAAGGACAGTTTTGCTCAGTTCAGATGTTTCCACATGTGGAAGTCAGGTTCAGTTTTTAAAGTGCTGTTTCTATCATCCAGCTTTCACAATTTCATCATGGCACTGTACATATTTTAAAAATTATACCTCTTTAAAAGTTTTACGACTCCCTACATTGTGATCTTTAATGCCTTAAATAGTGTTAAATTATTTAAAATAATTCAAAATTATTTTAAGTTCAAATTTGAAATTTTATTTTAACTTCCTGTCAAGCCCCTTTCTTAACACGATTTGGAGAAAAGTATTCACTTAGAGAACTGATTGTGGGCCAAAATTAAAAACAACAATAAACAAACATTTAAGAATCAATTAAAATATTATTAAAATTAGGTTCTGTGGAAGGTGGAAAACAGGATTATAGCCGTAGTGTTACTTAGAAGAATTTATGTTTTTCCACTTTAATTGTTGCCTTTATTTTCATTAGTTTATTTCAAAAGAGAAAGGATTTGAAGAAAATTGTAGAGAGAGCATTCTCTCTCCTAATTGATGGTCAAGTGATACTTCAAAATTCTTGATGACTCTTTTTAAGACAGTAGATAGGGAGTGAGTTTAGCTATTACATAGTGGTTTGGTTTCATTGATTGGTACGTCAGCCCAGAGTAGCTGAATCTTCTTCAAGGAAGTACAATATGGGCATTGGAAAGGTTGACCTCAGCATGAGGACAAGGAAAAACCTGGCTGTCTGGGCAAACCCTTCAAAAATAATCAAAATGAAGTGAGCATTAGGGTTCGGAGTGAAGGAAGACAGTCTAGGCATGAATCATAGAGATAAATCCATAAAATCAAAGCAAGGAAGGAAATGTGACCTATTAAAGCACTGAGGGGAGATAGAAAACACTCTTCAAGGAAACATGCATGAGGAAAAGTAGAGAAAATGCTTTCCCATTTTTAGATGGGTCTTATAGGCAGAAGACTTTGAAAAGGCAGGCCTTTTTAGCAACAACTTGGTACTCAGTTAAACAAAAGGATTCTTTTTAAATCTACAGGTTCTGAAGGCTTCACCCCGTAAGAAATTTTTCAGATCATTGTGGAGGTAATGGTTCTCCTCTTCTTCACATGATGAAGTAAAATATAATTACAGAAGGATCAGTTACAGTATTTGATAACACCAAAAAAGAAAAAAAGAAAAAAAAAAAATGGAAGAAGAAAGTCACCTAAGAAGTCAATCTCCTAATCTCCAGGAAGGACCACATCCAAACTCAGCTCGCTCAGCCAATGCCGCCCTCCTCTTTTAAAAAGCTTCTTGTAAGAAGCACAGGAGGAGTTGTTGTCAGGAAGGGACTCCTAAATTCCTCATTCAAGTCTCCTCTGTGACTAAGCAATAAGAATGCATCTGTCTTTTCTTCACTCAGTAAAGTAGTACGTTACTTTAGCCTTTCTTTATTAGAAACCCTCTCTTCATTTTCATCTGTTAAATGAAAAGTCTCTATCTCTTCCAATTTTCCCTTAAGTCATGAAGACCAATCCTAGTCTAGAGAGCACTGATTCCGTTATGATTCATATTTGCTGAACTCTCTTTGTTTAGGCATCCAAACATCAAGTTCTTTGTTTAAACTGTGGGGCTCTTTGCTGATTATTATCTTTAAACCATGAGATACTCTGACCCTCAAGATCTTTTTCTGTTCTATACCAAAATAATAATAACCACCCTATGTCTTTCCTTGTATTTATGTAGGGAGCTTCTGTCCCTAATTTTTTTAATGCTGTAAATTACAGAGTAATTTAGAGTAAATGATACTATTCTACTTTGCATTAGAATTTTTTGTCTTATGGTTTCTATCTAATTAAAGTTCGTAATGGGCAGGAACTATTATTATTATTATTGTGTCTTTTATAGTGTTCATCAAGAGCCTTGCATAAACCTTTGTCAGAAGTATATAATGTTGAATCTATGTGTATTGATACATTGTGTATCTATTATACTGTAGTGTAATCACGACTTACACTTTTCTATCTTCCTAACTAGACTGTGTTTCATGTGACTTTGTATACCCAATAACTGGCACTTAGAACGTGTGCAAAAAATGATTTTGAATGAAATGTTGGTTGAATAAACTTTTGTTGGATGGATGGATGGATGGACAGATAGACCATCAACTTGTAATACTAACCAAACCCAGAATAAATTTGAATCTACACTGGTTTACTCTTCCTGTCTTCCTTTTAGGCCATCTTTAATCTGATTAAATGGTTATCCGTTTAATTACCTCTTAATCAATCTAATTAATTTATTTAATTAAGTTAACTTTTTTTTTAACTTTTTCTTGGGTTTATTTATTTATTTATTTATGGCTGTGTTGGGTCTTTGTTTCTGTGCGAGGGCTTTCTCCAGTTGCGGCGAGTAGGGGCCACTCTTCATCGCGGTGCGCGGGCCTCTCACCATCGCGGCCTCTCTTGTTGCGGAGCACAGGCTCCAGACGCGCAGGCTCAGTAAATTGTGGCTCACGGGCCTAGTTGCTCTGCGGCACGTGGGATCTTCCCAGACCAGGGCTCGAACCCGTGTCCCCTGCATTGGCAGGCAGATTCTCAACCACTGCGCCACCAGGGAAGCCCAAATTAAGTTAACTTTTAAAAGAGATGGACCTTTTCAGAAATATTTTCATTTACAAATGAAAAAGGAGGGCTGGGAGGAGCTCCGCCGGCAGACCTTGGACGGATTGGGTGCCAGCAGCCTCCACCCTCTGGTGTTCCTGGGCGTGTTAGTCATGTGCTGCGAGTCCTCACACTGAGATACTCGCAGAAATACGTTGCTTCTGTGCTCTTTGCTTTCTACATAACAGCAGCAGAGTACTTTGGGAAGAGATGGTGAGCTGCTTGGAGGAGGAGGTGGATCTGAAATGCCTGAGGAGGTGGAGAGGCGACCGTGGAAGGAGAGGTTGAGGGCCCAGGCCCTGCTGCCATCTTCACGGCCCTGGGGCACCTTGCTGAGCCTCGATTCCTTCATGAGGAACATTTAGGGGCTGAACTGCTTAATTTTTGAAATTCCTTCTAGCTCTAAATTACCTTGATTCTATGTGAAGCCAAAATAAAGAAAGAATGGTATCTCCTTACGCATACGTTCTTCTATATAACCCAGTAGCAAAACACGAGGCCTGTGTTTCCAGCTCGCTGCTTTAGACACCAATTCACAAGCCATTCTTTAACGTGAAAGACATTGTCTGCATGCCTTGTGAAAGTGAGTCTAGTTGTATATGGGCCAGGGTGCGTACATGTGGGGGAGAGAGGGAGAGAGAGAAAATCACGTTTGGCCTATTATCCTGACCGTAAGAGGGCACCACTCCCAACACCTTTCCATTCCTGATCTGATTGACTATAATTTCTAAACCTCTACAGTATTTTACATACAAACATTTCCAAAACACTGCCTCTCCTAATTTCTTTCAAGAAGGAAGAAAAAAACTATCTGTGCCCATGTAACACTCCATTCCACTGGATTCTTCACCTCTTTTTTCTTAATCCTGTAGTGCCAGTGATATGCATGCATTTTGTTGTTGTCTTCTTTGTTTTTAAACTATCTTAAAATACTAATAAAGGAAAAGTGACCAACAGATTCAAAGAAAGAAGGAGATGTGGTTAACACAGAAGCTGCTTTTCCAGGGGGGAGCACTTACAAGTCCAAGATGAGACTCAAGTGTCATTTGCCTGGAAAAGAGAGGAGCAGGAAGACAGATGTTTTTCTCATTATTTTTATTTGTAGACACCATTGCTGATCTTATATGTCACCACCTGAGAGGGCCAGTGCAGAGCAAGACAGCTGTGCATTATCTATTCTTGTGACTTCCTCAGGACACGGGGAAGGAAATTGTAGCTTGCATTTTTTTCCCCTTAATTTAGAGACCACGGCTTTTATAATAAAGATATTGAGCCATCATTTGTTTCTATTGTCAGGAGACGGACTCCCTTTCTTCTCTTTCAGACCAGTGTCTTACCCTGTTGCTCTTGGTGGGTAGAAACTTTGTAAGAAGTCTAAAACTAAGCAGGGCAAGTGGGCAACGTCAGGGTCAAATGTATATCTTTCCCTTCTTTTAGTTTATTTTGAAACATTCATATCATTTTTTTAATATCCCAAAGGGCCAACTAATTCATGCTGGGGTCTTGCTGCATGTTGTCATATTCAGACTTGGGTAATGACTTTCAGGTTTTCTCATTCAGTGAGAATGTGAGCATCTTTTCCCAGGTTTACTCAAGCCCACCCTTGATGGCTGGACCGGAGCAACCGACAGTCCAGGAAATGCTGCATTCTTGTGTGTGTTGGGCAGGATTTCCTGCAAAGGATCAAGAAAACATATTTTCCCATTGCTTTGTTTAAACTGGAGAAAGGCCTTGTGTCCAACTGGAGATCCTGTTAGTCACTGCCATGGCAACTAAGGAAGACAGGCAGGTCACTTGTTGGCACTGATGGTCACCATCCCAACAAAAGCAAGTGATAAGACAAGGTGCTTCTGAATCTGCCCCTGAGCTCCCCGTGGTCTGCTGCCCTTCCATTCTTCTAGTTGGCAAAATGGGAAAACTGCAGCTAGAACCAAATGGAAGCAACAAAATATGAACTAATATGCTGGAGGTGCAGTTTGGTTTATTAGCACCCTTGCTTGATAACATTTGTGTGAGCCATCTCCTTATGAATAAGAGGAAAGAGTATCAGTGTGTAGGAAAAGGGGAGGACAGGGTCAGAAGTAACTCTGTGGGTCTTGAAGTGATTGTCTCCAAGTCTTGCCTAGAAGAGATAGAGTTCTAAAGGGGTTGATGTTGATGTTATAATGGGGAGTCAGAAGATGGACTAATGATCTAGAATGTGGGATATCAGTCCCAGGTTTGGTGTAGTATCTAACACTGAGCTGGCAACAATAAAGCTAACAATGGAAGCAGTGAGCAGACAATCTTGGATGTGATTTTCAAGCTCAACAGATCTGAGCTCCACCCACCACAACCTGGAGCTTGCTTCCTGAACTGCAGGCTTCTGTCAGCTGGATTTTCCTTACTATTCAATCATTGTCTTCCTACTCCTTTGATGCCCTTTAAACATCTTGCACTTCTGTGACTTTACAGAATTTGTTTGTGGCTATTTGGAGATGGACCTCCACAGTGAATACACTGGGGCCATTTGCTAGGTCAGTGTTTCCCAGAATGGCTCCATTAGGAAGCTACATTTCAAGGGCTTCTTTCCTGACGTCTCGGCACAACTCACTTGCTAGGGTCCTGAGTGCATAGTAGAGGTCAATGTTCACCAGAATACTGGGGATTGAGAAGGCCTGTTACACTGGTAACAGGCTGAAAATGAAAGTAAGTTATATAGAAAAGTATTCTCAGTAGGGTTGCATGTTGGTTCTTGACAAAGAACCTGCCTGGCTCTTAGCAAGAGTTAAATAAACAAAAGAAAACAAAAAGGAAAATGAGAATAGGCCATAGGTATAAGGATCTTTCAGTTGCGTTATAGCTGCTTGGTGTTTCCTAGGTTGGAGAGGAAGACAAGTCACCTGCCACACCATCTCTAATGGGATCCTGTGATATTCTTCTCTTGTCAATCAATAAAGTCCCAAGAAGGAAGCTATGAGGCTAAGAACAGTGTTTAAGATGAATCCAAAATGTCAGCAGTAAGTTAACTCCAGTCTGGAGAACTCTCCATTAATACTATCAGGATAGAAAAACCCTTATTTTTTATTCTCATGCACATTTTCAGAAATGCTGCTTAAATTAGGCAGTGATAAATTGACCCAGAATAATTTTACACGTGTGCACACTCAAAGTAGAGTCCTAGAATGATGACTGGAATAAAAAAAACTAGATCCAATTCTCAGACAAATTTCCAAGTCTACATCTCCATGACTTGAGTGAATTGACTAGGCTGAGGAGCACCCTCTTTGATGTATTCCATCCAATACATGTTCCAGATTCTGGGTTTTTTCTACCAGGAAGTTACATAAAGAAACTCGTATTCTCATCATTTGAAAAAAACACAAAATTTATAAAATACAGCGATCTAGGCAGTATGTTATAAATGCCTAAAGATAAACACTGTATGATTCCATTTATAAAACGTACAAAACAGTCAAAACTAATCGATGCTGTTACTGATTAGAATAGTAATTACCCTCATTTGGGAGGGGGTAGGGGTTAAGGGGCTTCTACATTCTGTTTTTTTTTTTAATCTGTGTGCTGGTTACATGAGTATATTCAGTTGTAATAATGTAAACTTATGCATAATTTTTGTATACATGTTAAACTTCAGTTAAATTTTATTTAATTACCCAGAGGTAATATAAAAGTAATAGAGACCTTAGTACAGGAGTTCAGAAGGATCACACACCAGCATCTGGCTGACATTATGGAGAGAGTGAAATTGAAGCTGGGATTAGACTGATGGGGAGGATTTGAATCTATGGAGTCAACTTAGTCTTGAAACTAGAACAATTCCTAGCACACAGCAGGCTCTCAATAAATGTTTGCTGAATAAGGGAATGAATGAATGAATGAAATATGCACATTTTCCAAATGAAATATTCAACAACACAGCTTTATAGATCAGACAACCAGGTGAAGCTTCCAATGTGTCAGGTTCTAAACCTACCTGTCAGTAACTGCATTATAGTAAGTTTGTGAAGCAGTTTTTGTGAAGTTCAGGACCTCCCATGATGGGCTAGTATGTGTGTATGTATGTCTAAACACTTACAGATACATGCAGTCTGCCACTTTGAGCCAATTTTTGTTTGGTGGGTTCATGCAAGATGTGAACTAGGTAGACACCTAACACACTCTCCAAACTGGTACACAAGCACATCTCAGAGCACAAGCTCTCAAGGACAGGGACCCTGTTTTTTGCATCTTTTGTTACTAAGACCTGGCACAGAGGCTGGCAACAATTAATGCTCAGAGAATTTCAGCTGGATAAATGAGTGAACCCAAGTCCTTTGTGCAGGCTGATTCCATCACAACGTCTTGCTCCACCTCCTCTGTGGGCTCAATAGCTACAGGCAAATGCTAATATATTTTTTTCTGTGTTTATGGCTGGAGAGTAGAGGGCAGGGAAACATGCTATCGCTTCTGTTTGAGTCTGAGCTTCAGAAGGTATGTGTCCTTAATGTAGTCCTCACAAGTCCAAGTTTGGTCCTCAGTTTTGTAGGTCAAGAAGAGTGAATTAATGTTCATCCAGGAGTGACAGCCTCCAGAAAATGACTCATAATAAACCAAAAACTTGATTTTTAATCAAGAATTATATGAAAGCATATTTACACTTAAGATGAGAACCCTTACATCATGTCATTAGTATTTTTTATTTCTACTCCAAAAGTTTTCTTGAGAAATTAAATTAGCATAAGAAGGTTGTTTGGTGAATATGATCAGTGCAAAGGAAGGTGGGTGATCTGGTTGAGTATGGATTTAAATTTTATCAAGCACCTACTGTATGTCAAGCACTGTGATAGATTCTAGGTACTTTCACACGTCACTTCACTCAACCTTATTTAATCCTCACAGTAATCTTGTACAATTAATGTTCTTGTGTTATAGATGAGTTAATCAAGGGTCAGAGAGGTTCATTGATATTCATAGCATCATGATTGAGTGTAAATAGACAAGCAGTAAGTACTTACAAAATGAAGGAGTAAATTAACCAGTAGAAACCTGTTCCCCAGCAAATAAGTGGAAGAGATGTAATTTGAACCCAGGCCCTCTGATTCCAAGTTCATCACTCTGGAGATTATGATAGCGTGGTGTGCTCATAGACAATATAAAAGTTGACCTGCCAGTTAGATTGGAATATCTCTATCAAGGGACTCTTTTCCCCAGCTAGTAGTAGAGATGCGTGAACAAGTTATTTTTCTCGGGTATACATTCATTCATTTCTTCAACAGATTTTTAATGAACACTCGCTATGGGGCCAGCACCACTAGTTAATTGCTCTGAGACTTGGATAGATGGTATGTAAAGCATAGTAATTGCTATTTTGCATGGTTATTATAAGTAAAACCATTGTCAGGATAAAGAGATTAAAGATACGGTTCCTGACCACAAGGAACCCAGTCTAGTGGGGAAAAGACAAGAAACCAAGTAAATATGGCAAGGTTTCCTAGGGAATTTGTCTTGGAAGAATTCGTGTTGCTATAACGAAGTACCAGAGACTAGATGGCTTAACAACAGAAATTTATTTCTCTGTTTCGGAGGCTGGAAGTCTGAGATCAGGATGTCAATATGGTCAGGTTCTGGCGAGAGGTTTCTTCCCAGCTATAGACTGTGACTTCATGTTGTGTCCTCACATGGTGGAGAGCAAAGAGGGAAAGCAAGCACTCTTGTGACTCTTATAAGGGCACTAATCCCATTCATGAGGGCTTTTACCCTCATGACTGAGTCAACCCTAATCACCTCCCACAGATCCCACCTCCTAAACCATCGCATAGAGGGTGGGGTTTCAACATAGGAATCTGTGAGGGACACATTCAGTCCATAACAGAATTCATGAATGAGCTTGAGAGAATATTTTTTTTGTTTGTTTTGCCTTTCTATTACTTTGATAATTGCTTTTATTTTTTTTAAAAAAAATGTGTTTAATATCAACCATGTTGTAATGATATCACTGCTTCTAATAAGTGCTAGCAATGCTATTGTACATGGTCAGGTAAAGCAAAAGTCATCATCACCACCATGATATGGCACTAAATTAGTTTCCTATAGATAATAATGAAAGGAAATGTACCCTGGCATCCCTGCCTTTTTATATAGGCCCAAGTTAAGTTAGGGGAAATGTCATGGAAAAGAAACAATAAATTTTCTGTTTTTACCATTGAACATCATGGGTTACAAAAGCCACAGTGTTCTTGTGTGGCCAGTGAAAACACAAATCCAATCAAACTGCCCATTCTCGCAACACATCAGACAAGGTAGATACTTTTGGTTGGAGCCTTACAAAATGTGGCAGTGCTTTAACCCAAAAAACTTTGTTTTCATTCATCTCTCAAAGCTGCTAACAATATTTTCAAGGAAAAGAAGCCACACACAATTGTGAAACCACGTGTCCTGGAAAATAGTCAAAAGACTTCTAGTTTGAATCAGAGAAGAAATATTGAAACTGGATCTCTGTCATGTAGAGTTATCCATTCCAGAATCACTAGCAGTTCTTTAATCATTTCTTTTACTCATTTGATGAAGGTCATGGAAGAATTGGCTTATAAGCCATTTCCCTTGAAGACAGTTACTGACATCTTTCAATGCATCTAGCTCTTGGTTTTTGACCATTCGGTACACACTGATACAAAAAAACTCTAGTTTTGTGAGTCCCTTTTGGAACCTCAAAGGCCACTGACATCTTCAAAACTGTTAAAAGTTCCTTCGCCAAGCATGCGTCAGACCTGGACACAAAATCTTGGTACCATACTTGAAGTGATGAAGCACATGCTATGCTTGGCATCAACCCACCTGGTTTCGCTCCTTTAGTAAATAAAGAAGCACAACATACCATCGTGTCTTATTGCTTTTGACATTGGCATGTGCTCGTATCTAAGACTTGGCCAACGATTTTGAAATCATGTCCACTGCTGTGCAGAATTTGTCAATTTTATCAGAGTCACAGCCTTGAATTTTCCATTAACTATGTATAATGGAGAATAGATACTAGTCAAGAGATTTTGTCAAGGAAGTAAAAGAGAATATGACATTCTTCCTTTATCCATGTAAATTCAGTGACTCGCCAAATGTCAAGTCTTGAAGTATTTGGTTGAAACTCAGGCAGAAGTTATTTGTTGTTATTTGCTTGTTTGCACTGAGAAGAAAGAAAGGCTTTCTCTCAGAACATAGAGGAGATTGTTCATGGGCTTGACTTACTTGGCAGATATTTTTTTCTTAATAACAATATCAGTCTTTCCATTCAAGGCCCTGCCGTCATTATATCGGTGCTACCACTCTGGAAGAAGAGAATGAGGGCAGACAATTATGTAAACTTCCAGTTCTGGAGGACATGCTTCTGTAGGTTGAAGTCAAAAGGGCCAAAACTAACCAATGTCTTTGAAAAAAGATAATCTGTCGTGTGGTGGTTAGCCTCCAAAATGACCCTCCATGAGTGTCACCTCCAAGTTTTCACACCTCTGTGTAGCTGCCTCCTGCAATAAGTAAGGGTGATCCGTGTAATCAATACAATATCACAAACATGTTTGTGTGTAATTTCTGAGGCTAGGACATAGAAGAAACTCGGCTCCCATATTTATTTATGTTAATTCTTATTCTCTTTCATTTCTAAGTGTACTATTTCATAAAATTACATGCTCATTAAGGAGGCACATCTTTTCTGAGGTCTATAGCTCCCAATGCATTGGGTACCTGGAATCCACTAGAAGGAAATCAGTAACCAGTAAAAGGGTTTGGGAAAAACAAAAGATAGCTTCAGCAACTGGCTACACTTGGGGATGCTGTCTAACGACACGGCACTGTGGGAATTTCCTCTTTCTGCCCAATTCTGCCTGCCCCTCTGTTTAGGAGAAAATCTGTTTTAAAAGAATCACAGAGATTAAGCTTTAGGGTCAGGATTTTATAAATCTACTTTTAGTGTAAAACATGAACAAATTTTGTCTAGGTATAAGGAAAAGAATTTTTAATCTTTTTCCCAGACTGAAATGTATTTAGATATATTCAAGCTTCACATTTTACTTTCCTTTATTAATTAGCAGGGACATCTGCATTAACACAGGTTCATTAATTTATGATCTAGTGAGTCTTTTCTACCTCTAACTTCCCTGATGAAAGAGAATGAAACAAAAAGGAACTGTTTGATCAAGACTTCTCCCACAGATTTAAAAGATGGTCGTTGAATAACATTAAAGATATTGATTTTGCTGTTGTCTTTTTAGTTTGTTGTGAGATAAACATATTAATCAAAAGTGAAGGCATTAAAATTCAGATTTTATATTGCTACTTGCTAAATAATTAACACGAGAGCACGTTGTCATTTTCTTTAAATTCTAAATAAAACCAAATGTCAGTAATGCCAACCCAAGGTGTACCATTTCTTGAAACTAAAATCACAGCTTCCTCTGAGGGACTGTCAGAAAACATAATTGAAATGATAAATAGTGTTGTTACACTTACTCATTTGGGGCACAATCTCATCCTTCCATATCTATTTTCTTCTCTGTCTGGGTTTGAGTCTTGGAGAGTTCTCCTGGTACAACATTCTGGAGTCAGTCAGTCATTCATTCCAAATAGAATCCTCAGAAACAAAAAGAAACATGTATCACAAGTATATTAGTTTCCTATTGCTGCTGTCATAAGTTACCACAAACTCAGGGCTTTAAAACAACTATTACCTCACTGTTCTGGAGGACTGAAGTCTCACCCAGGTCTCCCTGGGCTGAAACCATGGTGTCTGCTGGGTTCTGTTGCTTTCTGGGTGCCTTAGTGGATAGCCCACATCCTTGCATTTTTTTAGTTTCTAAGGGCTGCCGCATTCCTGGACTCATGACCCCCCTTTTCCATTTTCAAAGCCAGCAACAGTGGCTGAATCCTCGTAGCACATCTCTGTGACCCTTTTGTGTAGTCACATCTCCCACGGACTCCTCCCCTGCCTCCCTCTTCCATGTTTAAGGGCTCTTGTGACTACTTGGGGTCACCTGAGCAATCTAGGATAACCTCGCCATCTCAAAACCCTTGACTTCATCACATCTGCAAAGCCTCTTTTTGCCATGTAAGGTAACATATTCACAGCTTTAGGGAATAGGAAGTGGGCTTCTTTGTGGACCATTATTCTGCCCACCACAACAATTTTTAAAGTGTCTAAAAATAACATTCCAACATTCATTTAGAATGCAGTGCATTCCTCCTCCTGAAAAAAACAAATTGTGTTTTATAAGTTATAAGAAGCAAGTGAATCCCCAGGACTGCACCCCCTAAACTATCATATACAGTGAGTCCCCTACATATGAAACTTCAAGTTGCGAACTTTCAATGTGAACACGTGTTTGCATGTCCAATCACGTAAGTTAGTTCACATGTCTGGCGTAGATTGTCACGTGCGTGCATCCTCTACAAGTGGTTGCATTTTTGTGTACTTTACTGTACAGTACTGTATAGATTACAGTAGTACAGTGGTACAGTATCTTTATTTCAAGCCCAGGATGTCTGGAAGTAAGCGTAAAAGCAGCAGTGATGTATCTGGTACTGCTAAGAAGCGCCAAGCGATAACGATGGAAACAGAAGTGAAAATAATTGAGAGAGTGGAGCAAGGCAAAAAGATGGTAGATGTCGCTTGTTCTTATAACATGAATTGTTCAACCATCGGCACGACTCTAAAGAACGAGGACAAGATCATGGAACATGTGAAGTCTGCTGTGCCAGTGATGTCGACAATAATATCGGAGAAGCATGGAAAAGTGATGGAGAAAATGGAGAGACAGCTCAGCGTGTGGATGCAGGATCAGCATCAGCATCAAGTCCTGCTCAGCTTAATGTTGATTCAAGGGAAAGCTAAAAGCCTTTATGAAGACTTGAAGAAGAAACACAGCGAAGAATCAGAGGGCGCATCTTTTAATGCCAGCCATGGCTGGTTTCATCGGTTCAAGGCTAGAGCCAACCTTCACAACGTAAGTGGTGAGGCAGTGAGTGCAGATATGGTAGCTGCCCAGGAATTTCCTGAAATGCTTCAAGAAATTCTTGATGAAGGCCTGTATTTACCCGAGCAGGTTTTTAATGTGGATGAGACAGGACTCTACTGGAAGAGGATGCCAGACAGAAGTTACATCAGTAAGGAGGAAAAGTTGATGCCAGCCTATAAAGCAGCAAAGGATAGGCTAATTCTGTTGTTTGGTGGCAATGCTTCTGGTGATATGAAGCTGAAGCCTCTCTTAGTTTATCATTCAGAGGACCCAAGAACCCTTAAAAACATAGCCAAGGGCTCCTTTCCTGTTGTGTGGAAGAGTAACCTCAAAGCCTTGGTTACACAGGCCATTTTCCAGGACTGGTTTTTCTACCACTTTATCTTGGAGGTAGAGAAATATTGCTTGGAGAAGGACATCCCATTCAACATTATTTTGCTGCTGGACAATGCTCCGGGACACCCCCCATTCATGGACGACTTTCATCCCAACTTCAAATTAGTGCCACCGAATACTAGGTCGCTCATCCAACCTACGGACCAGGGAGTTATAGAGACTTTCAAGAAATATTATTTATGTCACACTTTTCGACAGGCAGTAAAGGAGAGTGACAAATCAGGAACAACCCTGCAACAATTTTGGAAGGACTATAACATCTACGAGGCCATAAAAAACATTGACTTTGCTTGGCGTGAGGTTACAGCTGTCACCATGAATGGAGTTTGGAAGAAACTTTGCCTGCAGACTGTTCACGATTTTCGTGGATTTGAGAAGGTGAATGAGGAGTCCAAAGAGGTCTTCAGCAACTTAGTGACCCTCAGCGAGAAGCTGGAGCTAGATCTGCAAGAGGAAGACTTCACTGAACTCCTTGCTGTGCAACACAAGGAGCTTACTAATGAAGACCTGGTGGAATTGGAGGCCCAGAGAAAAAACGAAGAGAGACAAGAGGAAGAAGAAGTAACTGAAGAACAGAAGAGATTCACGATGCAGGAAAGAGCAAGGGGATTTTCTTTATCTGAGGAGGCACTGTTTGTTTTAAAGGCACAGGACCCGAATGTAGAACGGTACATGAAGGTTGCAGCAGCTGTTCAGAATGCAATCCAGTGCTACCATGTCATCTATGACCAGAAAAAAAGAGCTACTACCTAGACATCACTGGATCATTTTTTCAAGGGTGTGGATAGAATTGAATCCAGTAAGGAACCAGAACCTTTGCCATCAATGTCAGGTGTGAGTGAAATTGCAGCTTGCCCTCGTCTCCTATTGCTGATGATCTTTCGGCTCTACCATCTCCCACCTCCTCTCCCTCCTCCAGTCAGTAACTCTTCTTGCCTGTTCACTCGATGCCAGTGCCTGTATGCCAGCTGTTGTACTGTACTACTGTCCTTTTCAAGGTACTGTACTGTAAGATTAAAAATGTTTTCTTTATTTTTTGCGTTTGTTTGTTATGTTTTATTTGTGTGAAAAGTATTATAAACCTATTACAGTACAGTACTATATAGCCAATTGTGTTAGTTGGGTACCTAGGCTAACTTTGTTGGACTTAACAAACAAATTGGACTTACGAACGTGCTCTCGGAACAGAACTTGTTCGTATGTAGGGGACTTACTATACAGGTATCATATACAAATAAACTAAACTTAAACAGACCATGGCTGCCAACAGCAGGAGTATCTGCTTTCTTTGCAGTGAACTTTCCTCTGATCTGACCATAAAAAGAAGAGCAGGGAGTGCACAGTCCATGAAACAGCACTATCTGGAGAGGGACCATGCATTTCACAGCGGTATTATTGTGGCTGTCTTTAAGATTCCGTCGCAGTATTAAGTGTTAGTCCTACAAGTATTACCGTTGTATTTAGAAATTTTTGTTTTCAAGAATATTTGATCCATAGGGAAGAAATATATGTCTTAAATTTGTTACACATGAAAGAAATTGGGAGGGTGGCCAATATTTCTTTCCATTTGGCATTATTCTAGTTTCTCTCTCCCAGAGACAGGCACATCATAGATGCACGTTTTCAATTATGTTAACCATTTTCTTCCCAATAGTCATTATTTATGGACTTGAAAAAGCAATACATTTCTTAACCATGCCCTTTTTCTATGACTACTTATAACATGTTTTCAGATGCAGATTCATAAGTGTTCTTATTTGCATGATATATAATTGGCATTCTATAAAATTAGAGTGGTTGCATAACGCTGGCAATATGGTATTTGTTCATTAATTATGTATATATATATATATACACATATACATATATAAATATATACATATGAAATTATATATATAATTATAGATTTGAAATATATATGGAATTCATTCAATTTTGATTAGATAAAGAAAAACAAATGACAATGAAATAACTAAAATTACAAAGGACACTCGTTTAACCAGCCAAAAGTTTCTTTTAAATGTACATTCCATATGTGAATTTAATATAGCTGAAAATGCTACCTGGAATTCCAAATGTGAAATAAGATGAAACGGTGTCCTTTTGGGCTTCTTGGATAAAAATCAGGGCAAAAGTGAGTAATGGAAGATTTATTTCCCTGCTGGGCAAATGGCACAGATTTCCTTTTGATGGTCAACTGTTTCCGACACAGTTAGAAGGAGCCCTGGTGTTGCAAACTCCACCCTTGATCATAAACATAAAGTTACAATGAGGATAAATGTAAGACATATGCGGCCCACATTTTTATTCCTATAAAAGTATCTTGGACAAATGAGAAGGAGAGTGTTTTTTCAAATCCTACAGGTGGTTTCAGTTAGTCAATATGTTTGTCTAATTGCTCAAAAGTTACCTACACAATATTGAGAACAGATATTCTTTTGTAAAGTTCCTTAATCAGCTTCTGAACGTTGCCAGCGTCCTCTTTAGCATAAATCCTCTTTTTCTGCATGCAAAAGCTGAAATATGCCATGTTCTTGTTTTACCCTTTGCCATCCAGTCTCAAGAAGCTGGATCTGACAAACATAGCATTAAAAAAAAAATGGGCAGGGGACTGCCACCAGCTGTTGCCAATGAAACAACTGCGGACCCTGCATTGGTAGCTTCCTCCTCTAACTTCATATCCCCATGGTGCTGGCAGTAATTGGGAGGGGGGTTACAGGGGCATTTCTCTCTCAAGGGAGATAGTAAGAATATTAATATTAATGCAATATCTGCTCTTTCAGATGGGAATGGATAAGATGAAATGATTTAAAGAAGGCTTCATCAATAGTTCCATTTCTTGGCAAGAAAATGATGCCTTTGCATTTAAGAAAGAACATCTGGGCGGAATCACAGTGGTTAAAAGAATTGGGTGGTTGGCAACCAAAAATTCACCTTCTTGATAGAGTTAGATTCCTTCCCCTCTCCCGCCCTCCCACCGCCTTCCCTTGGGACTTCTGGCCCTGCTGGGGGCAAAAGCAAAACTTTGAAATGCTTCACTTGAAAATATGTGCTTACATTTCAGCACTCTTTTTGTGACCTTGCTGCTTACTGATTTATTTGCAGGGTCTAAGAAGGCATCTGGGGTAGCTGGTCAATATGTCTGATTCTGAAGAAAGGCTGGCCACCCTGGGAGCCCTTTTGACTCTATGACCCCACATCTGGCCCATGAAGCTCTTTCTGTCCCCATGGCGGCTTGAGAAGTGTCTGCAACCAAGAGCTCTTTGGAGAAATGTGAACAGTTAGCCAAACCTTTCAAAGTCTGGGAGAGCTGAGAGGTTGCAGCTTGCTTCTGACCAGGACACCAGCAAGGCCGCAGCACAAAAGGACTGTGCACATGGCAGATAGATAGGGGTTTCTTAAGACATTAAATATTTCAAGGTTTTACTACTGAAAGCACAAGCGGAGCCCTGTGTAGGAGACAAAGATGTATGGCCTCAGGGAGGAGTTGGGGACACTCTGTTCCTTTACTGTTCTCTCTCTGAATGGTGATGACCGAGCATGGAGACATTTGTGACCTGCATCCCCCCTTGCCAGATGCCAGACGGCCATTAGTTAACCAGTGACATTCCTGCCACCAGTCCACTCTCCCAGCTTTGGGAGTTGAAGCCAGGGGTACGGAGCAAAGTGGGGCTCATCAGGGCAAAAATCAGCACAGGAGACAAATTTGGAGGGTTACAGAAAGGCAAAGGCACCCAACTACAAGTCAGAGTAAAGAGGAGGGAGGTATTCAGAAAGAGTCTTCCAACCTAATGTGAGTTTTAAAGATCACAGTATCATCCTAAGGGACACCCCCTGTCTTCCCCAAGAGCATTCCTTCATACAGAGCTCATTCCCCAGTCTTTATATTTCTTTGTAACTCTGTAACTGTACACCCCCCCCCTAAAACACCTGTGCTACCTTTAATATGATGAGGCTCATCCTAGGTCTGTTTCCTTGCAGAGCAAGCTGGGAATCACTGTATCAGTCACAACTCTTCTTAGCCCTCTCTCCTTTTCTCTTATTCCTTACCTTATTAATATGCTATTCTTTGATGTTGTATTCTTGCAAAGTATTTAAAACATCACTAACATCATCAAGGAGCACTTTTATATACATATTTGTACATCATGTGACATTTCTTGTGTTCAAAGAGAATTTCCTTGTCTTCTCCATCAGAATGTAAGCTCCATAATGTCACTGAGTTCCCAGTGCCTAGAACTGTACCTGGCATTTACTTGCTTGATAAATATTTGTTGACTAAATGAATTAATGAATGAATATAAGTCTACTCTCATCCGTCTAAGAGCACAGAGCCTAAGAAAGTACACATGTGTACATATATCCAAAAACAGAAGGCTGACATATAACCGGGCAGTAAAATGCTGGCCAAGTTCCATTTCATAAGATGATGATTGATTCCATTAACCATTGTTGTTCCATTTTTGGACCACAGGCAGGTGAGATGCTTCAAAATCCTTCTTGGAAACATGCATCCATACACGTGGTTTCTAAAGAAACACTATTCTACTCTTTAGTACATTATGTTATTGCTATGGAAACAGCAACATTTTAAAGAACACTGGAACTTTCCAAATACAGTATTTATTCTTCTTGTAAAAGCAAAATAATGTGTTTCGCTTAAGAACTTGTTAGGTGGCCTGCAGCTAAATATAAAGAGACAGATTCTCATCATGTGTAAGTCTATGGGAAAATTTGGACACCAGCTTTTCCAGATACATTTTAAAATAAACTCAGTGCAAAACTCTAGGCATAATTGGGGTCTTCAATGAAACACTTAATACATTAGATTTGTTTTTTATATAGAAAAACTATTTATATTTGAACCCCAGAAACCCCTCTGCAGGATTGCAAGCTGGCATTGCCTTTGGATTTTCAGAGGACGAACTTCACTTGCTACTTTTGTCTATTATTTCACCAACACCTCTGTAATGCTCAGCTGGCTAGTGTGGCCCTGGCTCTCCTGGACTGGCATTAAGTTTTCACCAAAAGATTTTGAGAAAAAAGCATAACCCATATCTAGGCTCTAATAGAACAAGAGAAGAGGAACCAAGTAGGATTAGATGGGTGTTATCAAAGGTCACTCAACTCTAGTTCACACACATGGAATTTCCGTATCAATTGACAATATCCACTTGTAAAATTTCTCTTCCTTAGTCATGCGTTTCTAAAGCAAACCTAGATAGATGCAATTTGAAAACCTCTCTTTCTATTGATAAAAAAGTAGGAGCAATTCGTTAAGATGTGCAGTCCAGCATTATAGTGATCATAATTTCTGCCTTGTATTAAGTGCAAAACTGATAGTTTTAACATTTAGTTCAAGTACATTATCCATGTGCAGAGGTGGTAACACCCCACTTCTTTCCTGGTGATGGAAAGACCACAGACTGGAAGCCACGAGACTAGATTTCGCCTCTGCCCTTGCCACTTGTGAGCTGTTTGTCCCCGAGCAGATTACAGCCTCCCTCAGCCTCCCTCCGTTCCCCAACTTGTCAGGTTACCCAAATAAGGACACACATACAGAACCCAAAACAGGTCTTAGTAAACAGTAATTCTCTTCTTGTCCTCAATAAAATAAAATAACCATTGCATTTCTCTTTATTTTTGTCAGCCTGTTAAAGTACAAGTGCCTTTAAAGCTTCCAGGATTTGACCATGGACAGAGTTCACTTAAACAAAACATGTCTCCTGTTAGTAATTTAGTTCAGATAAAAGATAGATATGTATTTGACAAAATATATTGCTCACATTATAATAATTTGTAACTATGTGTCATCTTCTATGCAAGAGCTCAAAGGGGTTTGCAAATAAAAATACTTGCAATGCATATAGCTATGGTTAAATATTATAATTAACTTTAGGTAAACTAATAAAAACAAATTAAGTGATTTACATACGATTTTTTACTATTGAATACTTTGGTGACAATACATGAGAAAATACAAAACTTTTTGTATTCTATCTACCGCATGAATGGCAAGTATGTGCTTCATAGACCCCGCTCTCCTCTTCTGGGACCTTACCTGCCATCATAAACTGATTGCAATGCTATTTCACATTGATCCTCAGAATTGTTCACAAACACTCCAAGCAGCCACCATCAAGCAAGTGGAATTGGTTGATTAGTTTAAGTCTATTTGCTTCCTTGAGTTAGACTTATTTCCAAGTGTTGTCTACATTGGGAATGAATTCACATAAGGGAGCACAAAGCTTCATTTGCATGCTTCTTTGTTATTATTTTTTAATGTTCACTAAAATATATCCTTGAAAATTTACTTATTTGTCAGTTTTAATGGGACCTGGCACAATTAAATTCCTCAATGTATTAACCCTCAGAGAAAGAAAATTTACTGAAAATCCTCCCTCCCTGTTATTCAGAGAAAATAGTGTCTATTCAGCTCTCTAAGACCTCCCGCTAAGCCAACACGGGCCTCCATCTTTTTACTTACTGCATTTCACCACTGAGGCCTGATCCTTCTGCTTGCTCCATGGCCTGGCTCCATCATGTTTCCTCTTTCTGCCTTCTATCGCTCATGTTTCCTTTTCCTGGATCTTCCCATACTCAAATTTTTAGAGGAAATCACCACCCTGTCTGGTTCCACTGCAAGTGTATGGTTCCAATTTCAGCCAGATCCTCAGGACTGCTCAGCAGTTCTACATAACCATAGTTGGCCCCTTTCCCCATCCATTTCATCAGAGCTTCTGAATCTTCATCAGTCTTCTCAGCCTCCACCCCCTGGCTCCTTGACTCAACAGATGCCAACCTGTCATAGAGAACGTGGATGCCGTTAAGTATGGACTCCCAGCTCCCCTGAGCTCTGCCTGAACCTCTGCACACACTTATTCTTGGCTCCACCTCACCTTCTTTCCCCACAGTGTCCCTCCCCTTGTCCCTGTGCCCCACACCTGATCCAAGGCTCTATGCTATTGTTTTCCCACCCCTCCCCCAACCCACCTTTAAAATATTTTCTTGGACAAATGCTCCTGAGCCTAGACATGAGATCAAGAGTCTTCCTCACCAAAAATAAACAAGCAAGGAAGCAAGCAACGACAAGGCACTTTCTTTGAACTTGAGCCTGACACTTGTGCTTCATCCCACCTCTGAGTTTTTTCTTCACGCTCCCTCTGCATGGGGTAAAATTCTACCTATTTCTGTACATCCAAATCCTGCCCATTTCCTAAGACCCAAACCAAATGCATTTTCCTTCCCCATGTCCCCAAATGCAAACAGTGACTTGCTTCCCTGAACTTACATATTGACCTGTGCCTTTCTACCAAGAGCACCTCTTCTCTGTGTTGTAATTATGTGTCTGTCTGCTCTCATAACTACTGGAAGCTAAATAAGGTCAGAATCTGTGTCTGACTTATCTTTGTACTCCCAAAAGTGCCCAACACATGCCTGTACACTGTAGGTACTTACTTAGTCACTGCCATTTTAGAGAGATTAGGAATCTGAGGCAAGGTGCTCTTAGAGACGTACCCTAAATCAAAGCTGGTAAATTGCAAAGTTGTCACTAATTTTTGTTCTCTTTCAACTCCTTGTACAAATCTGTAATCTTAAAAAGTTCACTGCAACTAGTTCAAAATTATAGAAATTATATCATTTTTGTGGTCTGTAGCAAGTTTCTTCAAATGTCTACTTTCCAAAGACTTTTCAAACATTTTTATTTTATGTTGCACATAGTAGGAGCTAAATAAACATTGAATGAATGAATAAATGAACAAGCTTTGGATAATGACAACCATAAAACTTAAGTTTGTTAAGGGTAGAAAAATAAGAAGTGTTCTGGTCAGAGGGAACCCCACTGGAGGCCAAGGTGAGGATACAAGACTGCTAATAAAGAGAAGAGTTGCCCCTCTGCCCAACTGTGAGGTTCCATTCTCTTTGTCGGGCTGCATTTCCATATTGAGGATTTTGACAATTTAAGGTATTTTAAAATTACAACGTAAGTGTCATTTGTTTTCTGAATTTGGTTGCCAAATTCTG
The DNA here is from genome assembly GCF_965194825.1 of Balaenoptera physalus. NCBI lineage: Eukaryota > Metazoa > Chordata > Mammalia > Artiodactyla > Balaenopteridae > Balaenoptera > Balaenoptera physalus. The sequence continues at coordinate 28,575,223 of NC_138882.1, forward strand.
ATCCTTAAGGTCTAAGATAAGATTATTACCTGCCAAAGGAGAATATTAGGAGAAGATTTATTTTCTGCTCCCAAATTTCACACTGAAGAAGCCTCTTCAAATGTTGAGCCAGGAGAGCAATTCCAGACAATTAAAGAAAACCAGTCAAGACCATTTTATTACCCACTTTCTGTAAGGGCAGGTGGAATATAAACTATCGTATGGGTACAGTTGGAGACATCTCTGCTGAAGAGAATTTGGACGCCTTTGTTGCTTTCCAGGTTATTTACAGTGATTGATGTTCACCTGGATCTAAGTTTTATTATATTTGACAATGACAGGATTACGTAAAAATTTCACAGCACCACAGGTATTTCAGGGAGATCAAAGTACAACCCCTGCATAATAAGCATTTTGCAAATGCTGAGGAATGTACACTTTGTTATGGATGGTACACTTTGTGGCTCTGAATAGGACTGGTTGAAAAACATTCACTTGAACACAAAACAAGAGTCTATTATCCAAGGAGTGTAAGAACTCTATTGCACCTTAAGAGAGAGAGAGAAAAGAGGTTTAGTATCAGACAAGAAAAGGAGAGTATTAGCCCTCAGCAGAATTTCCAGTAATTGCCTCACTGAAAAGGCTCTAAATAGAGTAATCACATAATGGTAAACTTAATGGTATAAAGAAATGATTGAGCACATTTAGGTGGGACAACTGGAGTCTGGAGGTATTTGTTTTTCATTCCTCCCTGGAAGGCAGGAGCTGTGTTTCATAGCTGTGGGAAGGAGCCATAAGATTGAATATGGAGATTAAAATACATCATAATTGCTTTAGTCAAATGAACAGATTTTATACATAAGAGGGATCTGTAAGCATAATTTAAGGAAGGTTTTACATGGAAATGATTTATCAGTTACAACTCCAGTTCCCAACTACCTTATACAATTTGTCTCCCCAAGATGGATATTTTAATCTCCAATTTATTAAAAGATGAAATGTTGGAATGTTGGATAGATTGAAATCATTTGTCAGATCACGAAGTCCTCATAACATTTCTCAGCCTTAATAACACATCTGCTCTTAGAATGTGGTCTCTTGATAATAGCTGTCTGAAAGTGTCTGAATTTAGGGATTATTTGAGACAACAGATTTCCTTCTATTTGGAATTGAATGAGGCGTCTGCTCCCTCACCGTTAGCTTTGTGTGATAGTCTCAAGGCATTCATAAAAGGGCAGATTGTTTTGAATATCATGAGGAGGAAAAAAGACCTTTGTTGACAATATGAGATATGGAAAGAGGAATTAAAAACAATATGAGATTTGGAAAGAGGAATTAAAAACACTTAAAGGTAGTAATTTATGTTTAGAAATATTATTCCATAGTTCCTTTTCCAATCTTCTGTTGGTACTCCTAAAATAACAATTTAGAGAAGACTTTGATAGAAAACTAAATAGAAATTCACAAAATTTTATCTGATTTGATTCAGTATAACCAACAGAACTCAGTAGAAATGGACAACCATAATCATTGCAAAGACCATATGCCAAACTAAGTGTCCAAATGCAAGAGTAGACTAAACACAATGAAAAATAATATGTGAAAATTACCTTCTCCATTTTACTTCCAAGAGAGAATATTCCAAAAGATGAAACCATAACAAAACATTTGTGCAACTTCAAGGATAAACTATATATACAAAGAAATGCAGGTCAAGAGCTCAAACATCTTTGAAGGTGCATGGCTGATAAGAAAGAGACCATTATCAGCTTCTTGACTGCATTTAATTACAAAAATTATCATGTATACTTGGACAAGTTCATTTTCAAATGATGGTGTTGCCCTTTTGTTTCCACACACACCCACAAAAATATTCTTTACATTTAGAAAGAAGTAAAAGGAAATTTTTAGCTAAGTTTCCTGATATCTGCGTATTGTCATCCTACAGATAGCTCCACAGATGGCATTAATGGATGTATAACAATGAGATAACATTTTATTATAAAAACCGTGCTCTTCCTATGAATCAGGCCATATCACATGTACATATACAAACATGTATATTTTTTAATAGAGCTAGATTTTCAGATTGTATAACTGTATGAAGATGATTATGACAATGAAGCATAAAAATTGCACCCTGCCTGAAAAAATGCAGCTGTCCAATCACTTACCATATAGGACAACACCTAATTATTTTGGAATAACTAAAGGTGTTATGAGAAACACCACCCCGGTTGTCTTTTGTTTTTCAAGGTGTCCTTATTCATTGGTCTTTCAGTTACATTTGACACCACTGATTACCCTCGCTTTGGGAACCTTTTTGCCTTTGGACTTTCTGCCACACTATTATCTCTTGCTCTCTCTTGGACAACTCTTTCTCTGAATTCAGATTTTCTTCTTCTCCAGAGGTTTTCTCAGTGGGTTGGAGGGTCAGGAACCACATCCTGGAGAGAATCTGGATGTATGAGGGGCCTCTTCCTGTTGTCCAGTGAAGGGCTACTGGCATGTAATGTGAGGGAGGTGGGGGAGGGGAGAGGAGCAAGAATGCTAATTTTCTAGGATACACAGAACTGTTCCATAGGACAAAGACTTCTTACAGCACTTCACTTTGGGGAAACACTCAGTGGGAAAACCAAGTTCTTGACCTTTCATTTATTATTTCTGAGCACTTTGCTTCAACTGGGGTCAAATCTCCCACATACACATAAGACCCCCAAGACTGTCTCTCCCACTTTGTCCCTTGGTGGTCCTCCAGGCCCTCCACACCAGTTGCTGATGAAGATGTCTTCATGGGCAGTTCCAACTGAGATCCACCCAGAAGCCTGGCAGATGGCTAGTCTTCGCTTCTACTTCTAACTTTTCCTCACATCCAAATGATTGAGTTCTGCCAGTTCTTTTTATCTATAATGTCTTTTGGAAATGTTTCTTTTCCATTGCCACAGGAAACCCTTAGCAGACACCTGTGTTTACCCCAGATCTATCCTAAGTGGCTTCCCAAAGGCAATCCCTGCCCTTTACCATCCATCCTATACACTATTGCTACAATTATTTTTATGGACCACTCCCCACCATTTTTGATAATCCACTATGACAGATCTTGCTTCTTAGTTCTCACTGTGACTCTTCATCCCACCCTCAGTGACTGTCATATCTCTTTCCCCCTTTTCACCCTTCATATTTTACTGTCCTCTTGTTTAGACCTTCTGTCCCAGTCAAGCTTATCTGCTTAAGAGCATAGTGTGAACTTTTTACTCCTTCCTCAGAACTTTTATACCTATGACTAATGCTGACCCCATCTCATCTCCCTCCTTACTTACAGGCTCAGTAACAGACTGTGTGGAGTCAAATCAGAGCCTGAGAAAAAACGAAACATCAGTAATATCAATCCTGTCTCTCTTTAAATTTTTGACATTTTGTTCATTATTAATTTTGTATTATACAAATTTAATTTTAATATGAATTGTGATTTTTAAAATAGTGCACTAAAATATTATTTACCTTAATTACTGAGTTTTTGGCACCCCTTTAAATTTTGCACCAGAGCAAATTCCTCACTCAGCTTGCCCTAGCCCTGCTTAGTGGTTTCCTCTCCTCCCACACTGCTCCTCCTGCAGGGCAACCCTGATGAAGACTTTCAGTGCTGGGAGCTCCCTTGATGTAACCCTTGCCTGCTGTCAAGGGCACCGTGGTTACATGTTGCCATGGGGGAGCGCTTGTCATCCGCAGGTTTGGGGTACTTGGTCCCCCTCTAGGACCAAGGCTCCTCTGCTATGCTCGTCACAGGACCAAATACCCTGCCCTCCACTCAATGGATGCTTAATAAAGATCCACGAGCATAACAGAATATACGGCACAGGGAACTCTACTTAATACACTGTGGTGACCTAAATGGGAAGGAAGTCCAAAAAAGAGGGGCTATATGTATATGTATAGCTGATTCATTTTGCTGTACAGTAGAAACTAATCCAACATTGTAAAGCAACTATACTCCAATAAAAATTAATTAAAAAACAAAAAGAGCTGCACAGCTAAGATGCAATAATAGGAATGTTGGCCTCAGAGAACATCAGAGAAACAGGCAAACAAAAAATCCTCACATTCTTCCACTAGTACCTGTGACTAGGTTAGGTTTATCTCATCAAGAGTCCTGGAAGAATCCTTTTCTACAAATAGAAAAGTAAAATAGGCATTGGCACCATTCCTGTGGTATGGTGGCTTGGGGGTGAGTCTGAGCAACCCCTGGATTGTACTGGGTCCCCTCCCATTAGTCACTTCCCAAACTGCCACTCCCAACTGCCGAGACTCTTGCAATTCAAACAGTCCATCTCTTTCACAGTGAAAAAGTCAGAATAGCTCCTTCCACCTCCACGGCTATCAAATAACAAGGTTAAGTATTTCTGAGGCATGTGGCAGAATAAATTAGTTTCATCTCACTAAAGAAAGAAGACATACCATGTTGGAAGATAAGCCTGGGAATCTGAGAGTGAGACTTTACACACTGAGCCGGCCTTCGGTGACACTGTTTTGAAAATGAATAGAATCAGATATTTGGACTCTTTAACTTCATACTTCTAAAAGTTCTGTTCTCTGCCCCTCCCCCCAAACAGCATTTAATTGAGTTCTGATATTCAAAGAATGGGCAGCTGGGAATCTAGGTCAAACCTCCTTCCTTTCTCTGTGCCTCCTTCTTTTTCTGTCCCACCTCCTCCTCACTCACTTCCCTTTCCACTTGCTTTCCTCTCCTCTCCCTCCCAAATCACCTTTCACATATCCAGATATGGTTAAAAGCTCTAACAGTACACAAGAAAATTGAGTAACCTTGGTAGCACTAAATTCTTTCTCTCTATATATACCTTTCTAAATCGTTTCAATGTATGATACGTTTTATGCAGAGCAAACATATAATTATATATGAGGCTGTTCCAGGCACTTCTAAAACGTAGTAACTTCTCTAAGATTTGATTATTTTGAACATTAGACAAGTGGCAAAGAAATATATATATCTTTTTCAACTAAAAAAGAATAGGAAAAGGGATATAAGTAAACATGAATTCTCTGTTGCTGTTACATTGGGACCCACTTAACTATCCAGTACTGATGGGGTTATTATGAGGCATTAAGCTGTCTGTCCTGAGTAGAAGGCAGCAGATTTAGGTGCGTTCCCTCAGGATGTTGGAGGGCAGGGGCTGACTGCAGAGAAGGTTCTCCATGGTCTCTGTGGGACCCATTTCCCATCCAGCAGGGTCTCTCCCCCCAGGTAGTATTAGCTCACTGGGTCTACTGGCATCAATAGAGCTTCTAACACAAAATTCTTAATCTACTGAACAAATGTTCTATTGTAAAAATAAATGGTAAGCATCCTTCTACCACCGATATTTGAAAAGCCAAGAAGAAAGACATTTGAAAATCATTACATATCTGTCCAAACAATGTTTTATATTTTCTGACCTCTAAACGTTGACATTTAAAGAAACCAATGTGAAGCATGGATAGCAGTTTGGTGAGCTCAGATGTTAAAAGAAAACACATGGAAAGTGGTGCATTTAAACATAAATAATATGTATAGAGAAAAAAAGGAAGATGGAGCATACAACCCAAGGAGATTACAAAAGAGCTTCAGGAACACGTAAGAATAATATAAGGGAGTGTATTAGTTTCCTGTGGCTGCTACAACCACCAACTTGGTGGCTTCAAACAATTGAAATTTCTTCTCTCACAGTTCTGGCGGCCCTGAGCCTACTGCGAGCTTAACACAAGGTAGCCTCACATTCCAGCCAGGTAAAAATGTCCTCAGCATCTAATGCTCCAGTCACAGAAGCAGTGTCCTAATTAGGGGAATAATGGAAATTATGGGCAACATGGCAGAATAGAAAGCCCATGAGTCAAGTTGACCAAAGTGATGTGAGCAAATTATTTTAAATTTCTAAGGTTTTATATCCTTACCTATATAACACATACCTGAAAGGGTTATTATGTAGATTAAAATAAATCGCGAATGAGGGCCTGGCACATGGTAAGTTGTAAATAATGTGAGTTCACTTCTTCCTTTCTCCTCCTTTAATTTCTTTTGTACTTTGTGCAAGGCCAGTCATGGATGGAACAGTGTATTTAATTTTGGCCACTACATTTTAAGGAACACAATGACAAACTGTAGGTACAGCCAGAAGAAGGATGCTAGATTGGTGAAGTAGCTGGAAACTACATCTTATTATAATAATAATGTCTTACGTTTCTTTAACATCTTATAATTTTCAGAGGGTTTAATCTCCAAAACAGAACTCTCAGGTAAGCTGACAAATGTTAATTTGTAATTAATATAATTCATGTTTTATATACGACTCTATAAATGCCCAGAGAAATTAAGTGGCCCACCAAATGTCATGGGGCTCATATATAACCAAGATGGGACACAAATGCAAGTTTACTGAGCACTCACTAACAATTTCCTCTTTATTACACTGCCTCCCTTACAAGAAGTGGTAGAAGGAACTGGGAAATATTCTGGAGATGTTTACAGAAAGACAGTAAACATCTGTCTGATAACTGCCTTAAAATATTTGAAAGATTGTCCTGTAGTAAAGGGAAAAGAACACTCTCCCCAAAGTACAGACCAGGATTGGTGGGTGGAGATCACAGCCAGACAAACTTTAGCTCAACATCAGGGGAATCTTTGGAACCATTAGAGGTAAACAACAGTAAGGTTGACGAGGGCGATATTCAGGGGTGCAAAGCAGCGACGACTTTGTTGGGATATCGGTTGAACTAGATCCATTCAATTATTCCATTGTTAAGTACATAATTATTGAGCAAAACCCTGTGCTAGGCATTGTGGGAGACAGAGAGGTAATTAAGATCTTGTCCTCAACTACGTAGATCACCTCAAATGCCCCCACAACTTTAGAAATCATACGGGTGTTTGACATTTTTATTTAAACAGATTTTTAAGACATTTGGGAAAACCCAATTGGTATAACAGTGGAGACTTCAGCAACTGACAGAGTGACGCTTACATCCACCTAAATGTTGCTTTATTTTTCAACATTGAATGGACATATGAACAAGTGTGCATGGCCGTGTGAGAATGGTGTTCATCTTTCTAAATGAGAAACAGACAATGGGACAGGATGACAGTTGTTTTCTCTTTCTACATCGTCCTTCTGAGGGACTCATTCTACTTATTCCTGAACAATCTAGAATGCTAGCTGTAGTTTGTAGAAGGGCAGGTCACTGTACGTAATTCTCTCCGCCTTTGAAATTAAAAAAAAAAAATGTAACCATGTGCTATTCTAAAGCATTTCAATATTTGCATTTCTAATTCCTATAAATCACAAGCATTTATTTTATGAAACTTGGAAAGATCGCTATTTATCTCAAATTATACCAGCTATGCCGGCATCACACCAGAACACAGAATTACGGAACATATGAGATAGAAACCTGACACTCAGTTCTCTGCGATGTGTTAAGCAGAGAAAAAAAAAAAAAAATGTACTGCTGTATAAAAAGCTGGATAATCAGTTGCAAACCTCAAATTATAAGATTAAATCAATAAAGAAAACAATTGAAAAGTTACACTCAAATCAGAACCTCTGAAGACAGTCCAAGGGACATAATGGAGAGCTGAGTAATGAAATGAAAACAAACACTCTCTTAAACTGCTATGGAATTTATAATCTGGATTAAATATGGATTTTGCTCAAATCCATAACTCATGTATATTTCTCTTAAAATAACCTGTTTAAGTGTGTTTGGGCTTTAGGAAATTGTTACTGTTGTTGCTTCTTAAAAAAATAGACTAACACACTTAATGGCACAAAGGAAATAATATTTTCTACGACTGAAAGAAAAAAGACAGTGATTATCTTTTCCAGTAAATTAGTTTAAAAAGCTAGACCTAGTCCACAGGCAATTTCCAGCTCACCAGATTTTCCCAGGTTTTCCCACATTTATTAGTGTCAAAATAATGATGCATCTGGTAACAGTAAGCCATCAGAGCCTTGAGATATCACCAAGAAACAGTTCTTTGGATCAGAGTTCCAAATTTTATTAAAATTCTTACTTCCCACAGACTGATTTATCTCTGATACGCTCTCTTATGTCTCCCCCCAGGATACCCACCCCTATGATGCTCACAAATTAAAGTATATTTCTTGCTACAGGGGGACTAACAGACCTTCTACAGATGTTTGTTGAGTAGATCTCAAATTCCTGATTCAACTGGCACATGAATAGAGATTTTTCCTTTGATTAATGATTAACTACTTTAAGAAGTATAAACTTAAAACCTTCATTGTTTCAAAAAGCTATTATTTTATTTCTTAAGCTTTCAGAATAGAAGTGAGCTACAAATTTAAGGGCCTATCAAGGATTAGAAAATTTGCCTCCCTTATAGGAGCAATGAAAAGGAAGAATATTTTTCTCTTTTCAATGGCGTTATAGGATTGAATCCTGTACCTGAAGAACAGGAAAGAGACAGGTCTAATTTTATTCAATTAACAAATATTAAATCAGGAAAAAATCCTCTTACTTGATTCATGCCCTTCCTTCAGCAATGACTCATTTCTCATCTAAACTGTCATTTTAAGGTTCAGAATGATGGAATCTCATCCAATTTTGACTCCCAGGCTTCGCTTATTGAGGTCTGCATATATTTGGTTACCATGATCTCAGATGACTTGTTGCTAAAAGAATGTGAAGCCAGGAGGCTATTTAGAATTGTGTGATGATTGCAGAATCCTAAAGCAAAAGAAAGCTGGACCCTGCCTTTGAATCCTCTCTACTTCTGTTCAAAGGAAAATCTATCCTACAGTGAAATAGGTTCCGTCACTTTCCTTCAAGACACATTCCTGCTTCTCACAGCTCTCTACTGTGGGAAAATATTTTATACATCTAATCTAAATCCTTTTTATTCCAGCAAATGTTCATTTATTCCCCTCCAGTTTAAGAATAACATGTTACTGTCCTCTGTGTGCGATCATTGTGCCCATGAAGACTAGGATCAAACAGCCCTGCAGCCTGCCACAAAGTCCTACTCAAATGCTCCCATTATGAATGATGTGCTTCAAAGTCTATATTCCATGGTTAACACTTTAAGAAATCTAAACTACACATTTTCATGTTTGACATAATCATTGAAAGTACTGTTTTACGTGTCAGGCTTTGGTCCCTATTCTGACTGTGATTTTATTAGCTGTGTGATCTTGGGCAAATTGCCCAACAGGGACTAATAACACCTTCCACAGAAGTTTGTTGAGAAAATGCAGTGAGATAACACACAGAAAATGCTTAGCACACTGCCTAGAACACAGTAAGTACTCAATAATTGGTAGTTAATATCACTTCAATAATTTATAAGCTTGGTTATCAAATCTATAGATTTAGATGTTGAGTTGTTACAAATTTAGGGAATTACCATGGCCTGAAAAGTTAGCCTCCTTATGTAACTTCAAGACCCATATGATATCCAGGTTGAGATTTAATATCGGTTCACATCGAGTGATTCTAAATCACTCCCTAATAACATTATAATAACAAATAAGCACCAACAGTATCCTAGTACTTTGGAAAGTTTTGAGCAGACGTGATCTAAGAGATCTAAGACATGATCCACCTACAATGAATTTAACTTAACCTACAGATGGGGATTTGGGCTCTCTAGGCCAGTCCAGTGCCTTGCAAATGTTTGTTTTATTTACTGACAGAGGTTAACATTTTCTTTAACTTAATCTAGGAAAGGGTAAGATGAGAAAGTGTCCCTAACCAAATCAAGGGGCAAAGAAGGGAAAGAGAAGAGACTTAGAGAAGAGACTTCCAAGATGTAGTTAGAAATGTGAGGAGTGAAGAAAGGGTTGATGTGTGGTTACAGTGAGATGGGGGTCCAGGAAGAAGGTGAGATTGATTGCTGCAAGCAGCCTGACTTTGAGCTGGGTCTTGATTTGGGAGGACAGTCAGAAATGTGGGTTGACCAATGGATGGAAGAAAGGAAGAGCCTCAGGAACAGGGTCACAGGTATCCTTTGGGTTGGGGAAAGCTTGGCTTATACTCACATCTCAGAGAGGGTTTCATGGTGTGCCAGTGCGTACTGAGCTGGGGATGAGGAAAACACTGGACTGAATGAGCTTTCCAAAGCATCCACTCTCAAAGGATACTTTTTAAAAGACTTTTTATACTACTTCATAAAATTGGGCACAATACTTTTAGAGTGCAGTATCTGAGCTCAGGGGTAGTCATGGAGTCTGTCCTCAGCACAGGGAACATGGATCTTGCTCAGATCTGTACAGATACAGTTAAGAGCAATCATTCATGCCTGTCTGCTTTTCCCTATTTCCTCCCTCCCCCCCTTCCTCTCTTCTCTCCTTTCCTCATGCAAACATGGAGGAGTTTTGCTCATTATTTACTTCCAGATCCTCTACAGTTTTTTTAAAGTATATCTGAAATGTATCCCAATGATGAAAATCTTCTCAACACAAAGTACTTAATATGGAATATTTATCGAGACAAGAGAAAAGGAAGGTTTCCTAACTTTATTTTTTAAATAGTATAATAAGTATGCATATGGATAGGTAGGTAGAGGTAGATAGATAGAATTATGGGTTGATCTAGCTGTAGCTCTCAAATCAGAAAGAAAACTTTTCTTTTTGTAAAGTGATTGCTCAGAATAAGCCTTATACTTTGTAGTATTCACCAATAAAGTAGACAAAATTATGAAGTTGACCATTTTTTAAATCTATTGCATCTTACTCTGCAGGCATTGACAAAAAAAAGGAAAGAATGTTGGTTTCAAACTTTCAAAAAAATTCATTTCTGAAGGTAAATTGTACTTTCAATAATTATTAGATGTTCTTCCTAGAGAAGCCTGGCAAAGGGGGCGAAGTTACTTTGATTGGAAAGTCAAGTACCAAAAATGTAGAAGTTTGAGTTACCTAGTCGCGAGGCATCAAATCCTAGTTTTGACAAAAGTCTCCTTTTAATGTCTCAGTGTCCCATTTCCTAGACTCAGGGAGTATCAGAGCTGGGAGGACCTTGGATGTTCCCTGGTTTCAGCTTCTAGTTTCACATTGGGGACCTAAGGCCCCCAGGGAGGTAGGTGACTTGTACAGGATCCCCCAGTTAGTAATTAATAGAGCCAGGACTGGAAGTGTGGGTGTCTCTTGATTCCCAGTTCAATGTTTTTTCCACTACAGCATGCATCTTCTCTTGACAGAAATGGAACCTGCATCAGGAGCCTCCTGGGAGATGCCATGTGGGTTTTTGTTTTTTGTTTTTTTTTATAACTGTGATGCATTTCCTTACTCCACTTTGAGAAAAATGCTGCCAAACTGTTCTCTAGGGAGTAGAGCCTCTATAAGGAGAGGAGAGCTCTCATGCTTGGAGATCACAAAGAATAATCACTCATTTAACACCTAAACTGCATCCCAAAGGCCACAACCACCCTGGGGAAGATGATCTGATGGAGAGCATCTGAATTGCGTTCAGGAGAAAAAGACACAGAGAAAAGTTGAGGAATTTAGCAGCCAAGGGATGTTGGAGTAGAATTGAAAAGTGAGCAAGGCTCGAGAATGGAAGAGCTATGGGTAGCAGAAGAGAAGCTCAGATCGTCTCTATCTGATATAAATATAATATTATTTTTATACATATACAAAATATTTATTCTTTATATCCACTGAGACCCCAATAAAGAACTAAATAGATATCTTTTGGCTATCCTAGGGGGTTGGGAATCCAGGATTTTTCCATGTGTGCATTTTTCATCCATTAAACCCTTGGGGAGAAGGGAACAGTGTGGGAGAATAAAGGAGTCTGAATGGGGTCAGACAAAAAGAAGAAAATCAAGAGATGAATAGAACTAAAACATAATGGCTGGATGGGACAAGTACAAAGTGTTTTGTGCCCGGCTCAGCAGTGAACCAGTGATCAGTTTCCTTAAAAAAAAATAAATTCTGAGGATTTCCCCCCTTTGTTTTAGAATTATGTCAATTCAGTTTCCTTTATTTTACCAGAAAGATAGCTTTAAATTAATCTAAGCATACAGAATGAGTCTAGGTATTCTACATAGTACACCAAAATTCCAGATAAGACTTTTTAGAAATATTTTATTTTACAGAGAGTATTAGATATTTCTTTACCTGTAGTAGGTGCTGAATAGATATTGGTTTAGTAACATCCAGTGGTTTGTTAATGGACTTAAGACAGTAGCACCCGTGTGAAACCAAGTTCCTGGCACGTACACATTCAGGAAGCATCCTTCATGTGTTTTGTTCCCTAAACGCAGTCTGAGTATAAGAAATCTTATGAGATCTCATATCTAACTGATTTTGTGTTTCTTTTTTCACTGACGTTGAGAGAAGAGTCTTTTCAGCTATTCCTAGGAATCATGTTCTTTGGCACGTGTTAAGTTTCTCTCTGTACCACCTGACCGCGAAACAATGCAATGATGGGACAAAGCACATTTTTTCTTTGGACCAAGTTCACATTTATTCCGAGAGCAAGACTGCAGGGGTCTACATGGTACCCTAATGATGACTGCACAGACCGTGTAAGATGAAATAAAAGACAGGTCTTGTCTCCCCCTAAGTGTCTTAGATCCTTGTCTCTGAATGCAGACGTCCGGGTCCCTCTCCGACAACTGCCTGCTGCCTGCCGCTGACAGGAGAGTTCAGCAAACACAAGTGTCTGCAACGTCCCTCAGGTTCCCAGAGTGTCCCGGGGAAGGGTATGATTTTGCACTGAAAGAGCATTCCCAGGTTCTGACCAAATTTTCAGTTACGACTTCCTCAAAAGAGAGCATTTGAAAAAACAAAGCCATTTCTACTCACATGAAAATACATTCAACAGATAAAAAATTTAAATCTCTATCCAGAAAGTATAAAATGTCCACTATACATTCAACAAACTCATCAACACCACAGGTGGCTTGTTGGGACCCTTGAGTCATTTATGCTTCGTCCAACAGACTCCCCCCGCCCCAGGTTGAGACAAGCAAACTCCTGAGATTTATTAAGTGGCCACACCCTCTCACAGTGAGGGATTTCTAGAAAAATGCAAAGGGGACATTATATTTCATCCAAAAGAAGTACTATTCGAGGCAAAAATTTTTCTTTGTGTCTTAAAATTCACTTTGGATGAATTTTACTTTTTTCTTTCACTTCCAATAAGTAGCTATGAACAGAGAACTCATGTTTTTCAAATATAACCTTTTAAGCAGTTCTAACTGTTCTTGTCAATTATATTACTATTGTTGTTATTATTATTTCCAAATCCAAGGAACTGTGCTTCCATGTTGTCTATTTGGAATAGCTTAAACTAGATCATCCTTCAAAACACTTCTATGTTTTGTGGTTCATTTGAATTAAAGTGCTTAGGATTCAGTATCAACAAGCAGCAAATGACCTTTGTAAATACACCTAATTTACTGAGTCCATTAGGTTTATGATAATAAATAAAACCTCTGTAATGCTTCATAATAACAATAATGCCTTTCAAATGACTCTCTGCTTAATGGCCAATTTCAGAGCATTAACTGATGTTAACAATCAATTTCCTGGATATTATTGTGCTTCAGTTTATAAATATCAAATTATATAGGTCATAGTGTTACCTATGCAGGCCAGTTGCAGGATTTATACTGATATTCTGTAGAAAAATTGCCAGGCATTGTATCATGATGATTTTTTTTAATCTGATTCTCGGCAGGTTACTAGGCTTTTGCACTGACACTTTTCTCTAACTTTTCCCCCTCAGGATCAGGTAATTAAAAGGGTATTGATGCAAAGGGAAGCAGAACACCACATGGCTTGGCAAAGTGTCTCTATAAAGTCCTGTCCTGTAGCTGTGGATACAAACTCAAGCTGGTCATGTGCAGAACTCCAGCATGTTGAGCCCACTACCCCTCGGCACAGCCAAATGTTTCAGCAGCTGCCCTTTTGTCCTGTTTCTTAAATAAACAAAGAACAGATACAAATTAATGACCTAGATTTATTGCAAAACACACTGCCTTCCCAGAGCAAACAGCCTTAAAAGAACAGATGCTAAAATCACATTTCTTACTCACAGACCCCTAGAGAAGATAGTTCTGTGAGCATGTTAGTTTCTGTTCTATAGAAATTAGTAATTAATAGAATGTAACTGTGGTGTACAACATCACACTTACCCCGATTTTACAAGCTTCCAGGCGTGGGCCGAGCCCATGGTTTGTTCCATGATCTGCTGCCCCATTCTGCTCCAGGGTCTTAACAGCTTTATTTCACTTTTGCATTTTACTTGACTTTTTGCTAAGAATGATCAAAAGATCATTTTCCTAAGATTTTAAATAATAATTAATGGGTCGATTTGGTTAATATCGTTGCTAATACGGTTTCTAAAGAGTGTCAGGAATATCAGGAAATTTCTTTTGTTTTACTCGGAACCACAGGATGGAATGATATGAAAATGGGGTACTTTTCTTCAAAATGTGTTTCAAAATTTGCTTTCTGCTTTTCTTCCTTGGTTTTCGTTTTAACCAATGCCAACTACACATAACAAAACCCGACAGAAACAATGAAAACCTTGCTGCTGATTTTGCATCCAGAGATTTAGCAGTAGCTTCTAATTTATGGCAAATGGGAATGAAGCTAGGTCACCTCCAGGCAGACATCAGAATGAAAAGGTACAGTATGTCGTTGGCCACACGTTGTGCATTCTCTCTATCCCACACTGTACAATATTTCCAATCTTATTCAATAATTTAATATACATTTTCTTGTCAAGCTTCTTGGCAGCAGGCTATGCAGCTTGCAAGATGGACTGAGAATGCCACAGGTGGGCTGATTAGCGGGTGGCATTTCTGAATTCTAACAAGCTGTTAGCATTATGTCTGTTTGCTTTAGGTACAGATGTGAAATGATTTGACAGTGGATTTCAAAAGTGAGTGAGTACATTTTTGTATGTCAAACTATGGAAATATGTTTTTTTTAAATTTCACACATTGATGGTATGTATTGTATTTATTAATTTCAGAAAGTGTATGCCACTGACATGGCATAAAAATTAAAAAGCAGTATCCATAATGTATAAAATGAACAGATTGAATAAACATCCCACCCCCAGTTAATCAGAGAGTCTTATCTCGTGCTTCAGAAAAAGTCAGAGGTTGGAATAGCTCAGCCACAAAATAAGAGTCTTTGAAAAGTTTGTTTTAATTGGGTTTACAGTGTGATGGTGATTTTTTTGAAGGAGAAAAAAAAGAAGCAAAAGGGAAAACAACGACCACACGCAACAAATGGCATGTGGAACACTTGCCAGTCACATTAAGTGACATCTGCCCTTGTCTAAAATTTCAAAGGTAATTTCAGGATTTATAAAGGGAAGCCTGCTTGACATACATAAAAGCAATTTAAAATAAATCTTAGAAATTTAAATTTTGGTGTATGCTTAAGGCGATGATACAGATTTGAAATCAGAGACAGACACCCAAAAGTTAGAGAGCAAACTAGATGACATCTAAAGGTAACTCCAGGTAATGATCGGTGCAGTGGAGGTTGGGGAAGGCTTTCTTTCTGAGGATGGTTCTGCTGGGGCCCAGGAGGAATTCAAAGGCAGATGTTTGTGCTTAGGCTTGTGCAGGTGATTCTGCTTCGAAACTATGGTTTCAAGGATGATGATGGCTCCACCAGTCTCCAATGTGTTCTCTTCCCCTGTCCTTGGGGAATCCATCCCCACTAAAAATAGCCACACCTCTGCCTATGG
This sequence comes from Balaenoptera physalus, assembly GCF_965194825.1. Taxonomy (NCBI): domain Eukaryota; kingdom Metazoa; phylum Chordata; class Mammalia; order Artiodactyla; family Balaenopteridae; genus Balaenoptera; species Balaenoptera physalus. The sequence goes on from NC_138882.1 coordinate 28,590,928, forward strand.
AATAGCTTTACAGTAGATGTAGGTGGAAAGGATGCCTCCATCTTTCTCTGGTAGGATCTGAGAAGCCCCTCGATTACATTCCAGCAGGGTTAGAAGTTAGACCTCAGCATCTGAGCATAGCAGATACTCAAGGTGATCCCATTGCCCATACAGGACACCAGGGAACGTAAGGAGGAAGCCCCCAGAGAAACCTTGGTCAGAATTCTGCCACCTTTGGCTCCAAGTTGAGTCTTCAGGATGTAATTGCCAGTCAGCACATCACATGAGGCATGAGAAGTCATCGCAGAGAGCACCAAGCAACATGAAAGAGGATTTTGTCTCCATCGTTATCATTGATGTTAAGAGCTCTAAACGATCTTAAAGAATAGCTAATATGACAGTCTGATTTTAAAGATGAAAAATCCATGCCTTAGAGAAATCAAATCATTTTACAAACAGTGCTTGGTTTGTTCGTCCCAGCGGTGCTGTGAGGTGAGCTGCGATAGCATGCTTCCCAGGTGAGAAAATAGACTTGGGACAAGCTGTTTGTTCACGGTCACACAGCAGGGCTTCTACACTCCAAGTCCACCCCTGCAAAGTAGTCACTAACCATCTTTATAATAATAATAGTCTTTCAACCAACGTTTGTTGGGCACCAACTTTGTGCCAGTCACTTTTCTAGGTGCTGAGGATAGGCAGTGTATAAAATTGACAAAAATCCATGCCCAGGGCAGCCTACCTTCTGGTGGGAGAGACAAAATGAAGTGTCTTGTGCCATATTTAAGAAGGTGAAAGGATTTCAAGAAAAATGAAGCCAACGAGGGTGATTCAGAGGGTGGCAGGGGGGATGACTGTGGTCTGGGAAGGCCTCCCTGGAGGAAGCGAGGCAGGAGCCATGCAGAGATGGGACCGACTTTCCAGGCAGAAGGAACCAGTACAAGTCCTGAGGAGGGAGCAGGTCCTGCAAGATCTCGGAACACCACGCCACTGGACCAGCTGGGGGAGAGTGGTCGCCAGGCTGCCCAAGACGTGCTGGGGGCGTGGGGAGTCTTGAGGCCACGGTGGAGACGGAAAGCATTTCCAGGGTCATGGGAACCTCGCCATTGTGGAAATTCCTTATGTTCTTATGGGGGAGGGCATTGCAAATTCCGCAAGAGAGACTTCCAAGTGAATATTTTGGAGCCTAACTCACTTTAAAAGGGGAGCCTGCCATTGGAGCCCATACAAAATGGGCTAGAAACGGCACTGTCCCATCTAGGATTCAAGCACTTTGTGTACAAAACTGGAACATTCTCGTGTACAAAATGGTTTTGTTTTTTAGCTTTTGCCATGATTTTCCCCAGTGTATCAAGCCTCCTCCTCTTGCGGGGAAATGGTGCGTTCTCTAGACATTTCCATCAATTTCAACATCAACAATATAAAATAATAATAATAATCCTAGCTCCTAGACTTTAGAGACTATGTTTTCCTGTCTTTTTTTTTAAACTAGTTTTTCTCACTGATTAGCTTTTGGCTAATAATTTCTTACACACTTCTATATTCTACCATATCAAGTATACCCAAACCTTAAAAGTAGTAAGAAAAAGGGTATGATATGGAGCCCAAATGGAGATCCTTGATAGCCCAACCCAGGTGGGTCTCTGTATTGTTACCCTTATCCTTGATGCCTGGACTACTGTAGATGCTTAGTACAAATCTGTTGAATGTTAAAGGCATTTTCATCAGAAAAAGAAAATGGATAGCCAAGGAAAATTATTTTTCATTTTACCTTCTCAATGCAATTGTAATGTGGGTAATTTTCTTCTCCATCGTCCAGCCTACTTCCAGAAATAGCATGTGCAGGAGCAATGTGAGGCCATCTCGAAGGGCCTGGAGCTAACAGAAGATCTGTCTCTCCTGGGCCAGCATCTTGGGAGGGATTTATATACAGAAAATCCACTGGCTGTGACTCCTGGGTGACAGGCTTTGATGTCTCCTCATCCAGGGAGGCTCAGGGAGAAGTCAGAGTCCGCAAACACTGCCTGACCTCGTGCGTTTGTCCAGCTGCTGCAGGTTGTTTCGGCCTCCCCACTGCAGCCCAGCTGCTTCATGCTGCCGTCGCGTGCCCGACATCACTCACCCAAATCGTCAGGCTGTAAGTCTCAGCAAGTACTCCTCCCCACCCACAGTAGCACCATACACGATACCGTTAAACACCCAAGTCGTGAAGTGAATGCCAGTCTACATTTATTTTCAGCACACACAAAAAAGACTCCCTTGAAAACAACACTGATCGTGGTAAAGAACATTTCTTTATTGCAACGTGCCCATCTCTGTGCAGAAGGAGACCACTGCTGGTCTGTCTCGTGGAGGACCAGCACTTGAGTGATGCACTTGGAGAGATGATGGATTCGCGCTGCTCCAGCCCACTCCCAGCTTGCCTGGTCCCCCCTGTGACCAATGGCAGGCATTTGCGAGACAGCTGGCGGGGTGAGGGGTGCAGGCTGAGGCTGTGCTAGAGCTCACTGGCCTCTGCACGGATCAAAGACTCATTAGCATCCCGCTCTCACCAAATCAACTTATTGGCTCAGACGATCCGTATTGCTTTAAACCCTTAGACAGCTATAAAATGCATTTGTCAACTAGGCAGGGTTAGGATATGATTTTTGACAGGTCCCATCAAAAGACAAAAGGTATACAATCCCAAAGGCATACATAATTCTAGTTTTATGGCAAATACAAATTAATAATTATTTCCCAAAGTACCAAAATAATGACTTGGGGTTATAAAATATGACAAATAGTCCACAAGGAAATTCAGAAACTATCTTGACCTGGAAGATCTGGTGGCAGACTACTCAAAATATGACTTTATGGTTTGTGATGCTTCAAGAATTTCCTGAAAGATTTATAAGATTGTAGAATTTACAGTGTGGCAGTGCATGTTTCCTAGGACATTAGAATATATTTGTTTGTGTGGCTCAGTGGACAAAATGAAAGTGGAGTACTCAAGAGACATTGAGTTCTAATTTATATTTCACCACTGACTAATTCTGTGGCTGATCGAAGCTATTTTACTCCTCTGTGTTCTAATTTTGCTAGAAATAAGATGAGAATTACAACAGTCAGTTATTTACCTTTCAGGTAAACTGTGGAAAGACTAATAAAAAACTGAATAACCTCTTTATGAAATATCAAGGTCTAGCCACAACATAATGAGAATTGCTTTTATCTATAAGGGGAACTTTGCTGTCGATGTGAAAAAGTTACGTTTTGGCTTTGTAAGTTCGCCCAGCCTGAGGATTTTCTGTGTAGGCTGTTCAGCCTGCTGGAAATAGCAAAGGTATCAACCTTTCTGCTGTTCATTTTCCTTTTAAGAATCTCCAGTTCCCATTATGTTATTGCCTGGAAGGAAAAGAAGGCAGCAGCCTGTTTTGCAGTTGGAGCCTGACGCTATCCGGGTGGTTCTCAGGTACTCAGAGCACGGGGAGCCAGGCAGACTTTGTGCCGCCCACCCTCTGCTGAGCTTCCAGCCCCGGTGTCGGCCATGGAGCTGGCACCACGGGAAAAGCTGAGAGGTCTGTGGTCTCTGGAGCGCCAGTTCACCTGTCCAATTCATGGAGATGTTAAGCCTGCGATGGCCAGATTCTTGGTTTTGTGGTGTCAAGTATAGTAGTTGGGGAGGAAGAAAGAAGAGCACTGAGTTAGATCCCAAAAAGGAAATCATGGAAGGTATATAGACATCTTTAAAAAAAAAAAAAAAAGATTAAAAGTGCCTCACATTGCACGAAGCGCAAGCAGGAAACAGCTGTTGAGTGGAAGGGATAATGGATGGCAGGGCTGGTGATCAGCGCAGAGGAGATGGCTCAGTGGTCCTGGGCAGGGGCAAGGATGCTGCTGCCAGGGAGAAGGGAGTGTGTCAGGGCAATAAATCAAGTCAGGGATTCCAACCATTGGGTTTGCAGTGAGGATTTGCTTCTCAGTGGGTTGCATTTCCTCACTAATAATTCTCTTTGGTGGAAAAGAGAAGAATAGAGAAAGAAACTTTAGGACCATTTATATTATGAACCAATTGGGGGCCACATTGAGTTAAACGCTGCTCATTTTCAAGCCGACCTCTAATGAAGGGACTTCTGCCTTTTCACTCTTTGCTCAGCATGTAATTAGGTACTTGAATTCTTAACCACATTGTATTTGCCAGATAATGGGTGTACAGTTGTTTATATGACTTAAAATTGACTTTAGAATTGAAGATGTTCACGCTATGTGTCCTTAGATGTTTTCTGAGCCTAGATGTCTTAGATTCCACATCCTTGCATTTTTTATACAGTGACTCCCTGTATAGTATTTTATGCAAATAGTTTGTCTACAGACATATTAGCATTTTTAATAGTTTAAAATCTTTCATTCCAGTATATTTAAATATATAAATTTCAGATGCCTTGCCATGTATTCATACGTATTTATACAAGGTTAAATTTCTATTAGACTGATAAGCCGGTTCATTTCTTAAATATATATATATAAGGGTTTTTAGTGAACAGCGTGCTTTCACATCCAGATTGAGCATGTTTTTAGTGTCGGGTTGATTTTTTTATCCTATACATTTTACTAAAAATAGTTTACCAAAAGCAAAGTCTGCTTTAATTTAATTATACTTTAAAAATCCATCATCTGCCAGCAATTAGTTACAGTAACATTAGAACTTGAAACTATAGTCAGCAAAAGAGAAATCCCAAATCAAGAAAGTTCACCGTCAGGTTGCAGAAAGGCATCCATTTACTGGTCTTTTCACCTTCCTTTCCTGTGGTGGGTATTTCACAGTTAATGGCAAAAGGGAAGGATTTGGAGGCAACCTGGTGCTCTGTGAGGTGGGGCGGGGGCTCTGCTGGGTGCCATGGAATGACGGCATCCTCTTGATGCTGATACAGAAAGAAGGGTCATAGCCATGCCAGGACAGTGACAGCAGGGGCAGCTGCCACCCCCCTGGCACATGCCACTTGACTCAATGCCTAAAGATAACAAAACAGAGCCATAGGAAAACAGAAGAATTCCATTAGCCAGAGCAGTCATCCTCCGGGAGAGGTGAGCAGGCTTCAACCTGCCAAAGTTCTGTGAGTAATGAACGCGGCCCCAGAAAATTTATGGATTCCACAGTTTTCAACCACCCTACAAGGTTTTTCTACGCCTCTCAGCGGTTTTAAATGTATGCTTCTCTGTTGCCTCCTCAACTGCCATGCTGAATGGGCAGCTTGGAGAGCCGAATCTCCTCTTTCCTGGAGGGGCTGCTTTCCTCAGTGAAAAGAGCTGGGTTTAACATTTAGTTTAGAAAAGGAGAGGAAAGGGGGAAAGGAATAAAGAAAATAGATGCAGTGGGGATGCAAAGAGAGAAAGGATTTAAAACAATGAAAGTCTAACGCAGAGCAAAGGAACAGACAATAGGCAATAAGCATCTCACCTGCCTTCTTCCGGAGAGTTCTTGGCTTATTCAGGAAAAAATATGGAAAAAGGGAAATCAAGATGTACAAAGAAAAAAAATCCTCCAGGCAAAGAAAAGAATGACTATGGCACTAAGATAAAAGTGTGAGGTACACAAAAGTCAGAAAATCTGAAGTACTATAGGAAACACTACCAGAAGTGTAATCTAGATATCTAAATGTGTAAACGTGAAAGTCAAGGAACAGTAAAAAAAAAAAAAAAAAAATCATTCAAAAGGAATTTAAATCTTCATCTAAATTGTTTGGCAATGTCATCTTCCAGTTAGCTGAACTGGATAAGCTCAACGTGGAAACCCTTAACTGTCTGTGTAAGCACAGATAATTATTTAACACAGTTAACGATCTCCTTAAAGACTGAGGAATTCTTGTTGACTTCAAGTCATCGTTAGTTTCAATCCTTATTTTTTTGCTAGAAGCCCATTTACTCTACTTGAGTGTAGTGTTTAAGAGCATGGACTCTGGAGTCATACACATTTGAGTTCAGATGCTAGCTCTGTCCTTCCTAGTTGCAGGAGTTATGGTTACATAACTAGTTATAAGCAAGTTGCTTAAATTTCATCTGTATAACAGGGACAATAATAGTAACTTATTTATAGGATGGTCATGAGGATGAAATGAGATAATGGATAATGAACACAATAAGCAGTTAATAAATCTTAGTGCTGGTTGTTTTATTATTATAATTTCCACTCTGTATGAGGAGATATAAGATCTATCCATTAGCCCAAATATTTTTCCATGTCATTTATTGCTGTTATAAACTTGTTTTCTTGGAAGGCTCAAGTTCTCTCTGCCTTTAAAATGGAATATATTGGGGTTCTTCTTGGAGGATCCTTTGTCCTCCCATGTAAGATGCTGGCTATAAGACATTGGCCCGTGGGCGTCAGTATTCACCAGATGGCTCCTTTCCTTTGTCTCTTATTCCCTCCTGCCCAGAACAGTAAGATGGAGACTGGCCCCAAATGTCAGGACAGGAGGGGAGGGAGAATTTGATCAGTCCAGGATTACAGAGAGGTAGGTTAATTTTCATTGATATTTCCAATACGATGAATTATAGCGTATTTAGGCACAAAGTCCTATTTGTACATCTTTTGCCATTATCCTAACATAAAATGGAAATCCACTACCACTTTCTATTTTATGTCTATCTCCCAATACTAAGGTTCTAGTTCTTAAAATAACTCCATGTGTAGCCAATTAACTCAAGCAGAGCATGAAATTTTCGAATTATTTTTAAAACATTGTTTAGCCTATACTACTTTCTAAAAATAATACAAAAACAAAGTAAACAAACAAACAACACTTTAAAACACACAATCTAATTTTTGTGGGCTACCAACTCAGGGCAGCTCCAGAGAAGCTGGGCTTCCCAAGAACTCAGGACTCTCCTCTGCCCACTGAGAATGGAGTTTAGCACGTGTGTGCTCGGCAGGGCCAGGGAACCCAGAGTCATGGGGTAGACAGCGAACAGGAAGTTTCCTGGTGGAATCAGAGACTTGGGTAAACTCAGTGTAAATACCTGTGGGATAGGAAACTGACTTCCCAGCTAAAACAAGATCTTGGGAAAATCTGCTGGGTGAGTCAGAAAATATACACGCTCGCAGTCTCCCTTTTACATTTCTTTTAGAAAATGGCATTTATCGGCCCAGTGACTTCTCATATGATGCGGGGAGTTTGCACCCTCTGAGCCCTTCAGGTGCATCTTCCTTCCCCAGGAGTGACCCTACCTCGCAATGGGAGGTCGACAAAAATCACAGCCCAAGATGGTATGACAGCAGCTTGATTAATAACGATTATCACAACAGATGGAAAACTGTAGACACAACTTTCCATAGAATGAGTCTTCCACAAAATCTCTTGATGAGACAGAAGGATGGTTAGCTACCACAGCATTATTCCTTACTTAACAGAATAAAATTGCTGAATTTCTACCCACCGCTTTTGATAATTTTCACAAATCTCCGGCAATTTACTAGTCGGGTGTGCGCAACTTCTGAGGGCAGCAGGCTGCACGCTCTTCTTGAAAGAGAAGCGTGCATCCCTGAGAAAAACTGACTACATGGGGCTTCTCTTCAGCAGTTCATCTTTCCGGTGGGTCCACATACTTGGACCTCTGCTACCGAGAGAAAACGAGTTTTATACCCCCCACCAGAATGTTTCTTGATCATTTCGGTTGTTTTCCTTCATCCCTGCTTTTTGTTGTTTGCTTTCGTTTACAATGCAAATAGCCTCAGCAGACGATAACCATTAATTCTGGAAAGCAGAGCCAGAGACTTTTTTTATTCCCTCCCTCCCCTCACGGCCCAGCTCAGCATGGAATAGAAAGGACCTGGCCCTCCTCCTTCCTGGCCGCTGCTGGAAGGAGAAAGGACAGACGGCCCAGAAGGCCCTGGAGGCTGGGAGGGCCCCAGAGAACCGGCTTCAAGACGGAGGGAGGTGATGGCAGCCCAGGCGGCAAGATGAGAGGAAGGCTCCTCTTTCCATCCAAAGAGCCTTCCAGAGCTGGGTAAAGATGCCAGTCTGTGTCTGAGTCTTCAAACACTGTTCTGCGCTCCCTTTCCCAAACCAAGGGGAGCGCCCTCCAGCAACTTGCTTAATTACCCTGTTCTTCCGAGAAGCTAGAAAACTCCCTCAGCTGAGGAGTCCACAAATTGAGCCTGAATTGCCAGCAGATTCCCGTCATGCAGACTATTCAGAGTATTAATTATACTAGTGAAGGCTCTGCCCCACTATTAAAGAACCGAATCGAAAGGAGACTGCATTTGCTGTGAAACTTGAACACAGGCGCCCTGTCAGTGAGGGGCTTCGGGCGGGGGAGATGGAGAGCCAGTGCGTTTCTGTCCCGCTGAGCTGTAAACTGCTCAGCACCTGACAGTCCTGGGCAAGGACGACGGGGCTGAGCTGGGGGCTGGAAGAGCTGGATTCCAGCTCCTGCCCCAGCTCCTCGCCTGCATGCCTTGGACTAGTCACTTGTCTCTGCTCACTGTTTCCCCGACTGTCAAATTTGAGGAAGGAATTCATGAGACTGGTGTGAGAACACGGGAGATAACAAAAGTGAAAGCACCTTGTAAATTCCAAGGGGCTGTACACAGCGAGGTCTTCGTCCCTGGTGTGAACCTACAGGATGTAGGAGCAGGTCAGGGAAGGAGGTACCCTCTCAGGCTCCGGCTGTCCGCTCTGTAATTGGTGTCTGCTTACTGGGTCCCATCAGTGGTGAGCTTGCCAAGGCGGACAGTGAAAAATAGGACAATGGATATTTCGCGTTAGATAAGGAAATGGTATGGTCAAGATTAGATGTAGGAGTTTTGGGATCAGAGAGACTGGGTTCCAAACCTTTCTCTGCCCCTTGTGTGCAACGCTGGGCAACTTATTCAACCTCACTAAGCCTCCATTTCCCCAACTGTAAAATGGGGGTGATAATGACGTTGCCCTTCATGGGGTTGTGGTGATGATTAAATGAGAGAATGCCTGGTAAGCATGGGCACAGCACCTGGCACAGGGTCAGGGCCGATAAACGTTACCCAACCTTTGTCCTGTAGAGTCCGACTGTTCTGTTTGTAACTCCAGTAGACCTTAGGTGAATTGCTAGTGTTCAGCCATTCACTAAGCTACTTTTTCAAGCCATCCAAGGTTTAGTTCAAATGCTACCACCATCATAAAACTTTTCTTGGTCCAGTCCCAAGCCCTGCTCCCCAGCCTGTACTAAGCTCAGTGTTAAGTTCAGGGCCTGCTTCGTGGGCGTAGGACCTGTACAGCTGGAAAGGGCTCCACGTTTACAAAGGCCCCATACTTGGTTTAATGCTCTGTTGTTGCTGCTGTCTTTTTGAACAAGGGACCCTGCATTTTCTTTTTGCGCTGGGCCTTATAAGTTATGTAACTGGCTCTGGTTATAATAGTTTGCTTTTGCCTCCGTTCTGCCTTGTAAATTTTATAATTTGTTGTTAACATGCCTTTAAAAAACAGTTGATTCTCATTATGCATGGATTCCATAATTGCAAATTTGCCTACTCGATACATTTATTTGTAATCCCAAATCCAAGTTCACAGCCCTGGCCTAATCATTCACAGACATGCATGATGTGGTGAAAATTTGAGTGGCTCAACATACACATTTCCAGCTGAGGTGGGACAAGGGACACTCTGTCTTCTTGTTTCAGTTCATACTGTAAACAAGCGTCATTTTCACAGCCTGAACTTTGTTCAGGCATAAGTTATAGTGTTGGCCATGAGTTCAGTGTTAATGACTCAACAATATCTATTAAATAAGGTGTCTTTAAACAAAAACACACATAAAACAAGATTATGTACTGATTGATTGATGAAAATGTTGTGACCAAAGGCTCACAAGAACCTGACCCTGTATTCCCTTTGGAGAGATGGTTCAGTATTTGCTCAATTGAGTGTTTGCAGTGGCTTTGTAGAATGTAGGTAGAGATTTGCCTCTAACTCCTTTAAAGGCAGTGACCCTGTTTTATTAATTTTCTCATTTTCCCATTGTCATGTTTGCCCCTACCCCCAGTGCCTAGTACAGTGGTATTCAAGAAAGTGAACTGAAGTAAGTTATGGTTCTGACTTTTTGAAGAAACATTAACATCCAATTGTCACTTCTGAGATTTTACTGCTGGTTCCCTATGAAATCAAAGTCTCCTTGAGATATTGTGGTTACATGAAAGACTACCCCACCCAGCAAAAGTTATAAGTTACTCTCAATTTTTTCCTCGGTGAAATGAAAGAGTACAGCAGTGAATGGTCATGGACTAAAACACCTAAATTCTTCATGATCTGCAGACAATTACTGAAGACCTAGACTTGAAATTTGTTAAGAAAGAAGTTGTCATAGAGTTCTTAAGGGATGCATAACAAACTAAGGGGTTTGTACTTTCAGAAAAACAATTTTGGATATAGGAGAGATTTCTATTTTAAGTCCTTCTCAAGTGAACCATTTATAAGAGATTAGCTGAAATAAAGAGCCTGGCAAGAATGGCACCCACTGCTTGGGACAGAAGTTAAAGACTTCTGGAATAAGTAATATACTTATCATCTGTTTAAAGCAGATAAGATTACTGGATTCCCGTCTGGGAGTGTCCTAGAGTCTGCAAAATGCAGAAGTGGATGAAATAATTTGCTCACTTATCAATAGGATGATAGTCATGCCCATTCTATCATAGATGACCCTATCTCCAAATCTGAAAAACATGCATTTTCTATTGGCTGACTTCAAAACCTTCTCCTGATATCTATCCTGATCTTCCTTGGGAGGAAAATGACTTGACTTAGTCATTTTATTCATTGTGTTTGAAGAATAACGTGTATCTTAAGGGGTCATAATAAGTGAGCACCTGGCCCCAGGACACAGTTATTCCTCCCCCACCCCTCCTCCCACCTCCGTGCTCTGAGATCTTGGCTCTTGACCCTTGGCTGCTGGCTCTGGCCCCTATCTCTTGACTCTGCCTTTCCTTCTTCGGAAGTATGTTCATAGCTAGATAGGCTGCTTCAAAAATAATAAGCACAGACCACTAAGTAAACAAGTAAGGCTGAGACAGCCCTGTTCACAAGAAAGATGAGGCTCCGATTTGATGGATAAACCATTGATGAAACAAGCGTAAAAGCATAGCAGGTAATGAAGAAATGATTGATGTGTCCTGACAGCTGATAAGTGTACGGTGTTAGACAATGTGTCTTTTGAAAAGAGGAATTAAAAGATCTTGATGACATGTCAAGATGACCCTTGATGACATGTCTCTTTGGGTTTGGCTAGTAAACAGAAATAAGGTTACTTGAATTGAAAGGCAGGTAAGAAAGAAGAGGTTCCAGCTGAAGAGAAGAGCGGTCCAAAAGGCCTGGAAGGAAGATGTGGAACTATAAATAGCACACTTGGGTTACAGTGTAGAGTATGAAGTTGAATGTGAGAGGGGAGGAGGGAATAAACTTGAGTTATTTAATTGAGTCATATGATAAAAGCCCATGAATTCAAGGAGAAGGAGTATGCACTACAGCAGGCAATGGGGATCCACTGAGAGTCTTCCAACAGGAGAATAAGGTACTTAGAACTGCAATTAGAAAATAAATGCAACAGTGGTGCAGAGATACTTGGAGAAGGACAAGAACAGGGAGAGAGGCCAGTGAGGAGGCTTTGGCGACAGCAGACAGCAGGGAGGAACGAGAAGCACGGCTCCAGAGGAATGACATGGCAGAGATTGAGTTTGTGGCCTTGGAAACCGAGCATGTGGGGTTGAGGGTGCACAGAGAGAAGGGGGATTCAAAGATGGGGATTTTGAGCCCCAGTGACTGGGAAGCAGAGGTGTTTAGTGAGTGAGGTGGATAGAAGGTTTTGGCATGTGATGTTTAAGATGCTGGAAGCAATTGAAAATTGGCAGAATCTAGATATGACTTCATCTGAATTACATTTCAGATATTAACGCACCAACTGTTCCGACTTTATTTCTCTGTTACCCAGCAGTATTTCTCCAAGAAAGTGTGTCCAGGCTTGATTTCTCAGACCTGAGGTAATCTAGGGAGTTTAGCCTGGCTCTGATCTACTGGTGTGTGTTAGAAGTGATGTCTGCCCTAAAAGACTCTGAGTCGAGATTGTAACGTCTTTAGACTTTAGGTTACTTATAGAGTTAGCAAAATCTTTATCTTATCCTTTGTACCCCTCCCCCCCAATCTCATCCTTACAGTTAGATCACATGCACACACACACACACACCACACACACTATTGAGTTTCTATTATTCCAAGCCCAGTGCTAGCATCTGCGAAGGATAGATACAGAGGTGAATAAGATGCTATGTTCTCTTCAGAAGAGCTTACGGTCTGGTGAGGACTCCAGTAGTTGGCTGCATTGTGGGTTACTGAACACCCACTATGCACTGAGCACCATGTTTAGGAGGCATTAAGAGGCAACGCTGCCTAGCGGTTAGGCACGGATTGTGGTAGCTAATGTGTAGGCCCTGGAACCAAGTTAACTGGACTCAGCATCTTGCTCTAGTGCTTATTCATCATGAGAACATCAATCAAATTCTTAAGGGTCTTGGTACCTCTGTTTTCCTATCTGTAGAATGGGAGTAATAATAATTCCTTCATATGGTTGTATGGAGATTAAATAAGTCAATAAATATAATCTACCATTATGTGCTAGGAGCTCATACATGTTCCTAGCACATGATAAGCACTCACTAAATCTTAGCTATTATTGTTAGACACAAATATGATCTCATTTAATCCTTACATTGGTTCTGCAAAACTAGTATTATTTTCCCCATTCATGAATGAGGACCTCAATACTCAGGAAGAATAGCTGACTTGCCCCAGCTTGTCATTAAATGAAAGAGCCATGGCATGAATCCAGGTAAGTCCATTGCTCATTCAACAACATTACAATACATCTTGTTACGGGGTAGAGTGAATTAAAGAAGGATGCTGTAAATCTCAGTATGATCTAAAACCTCGAAACGGAAGACAAGTTTTAAATGGTTGATAATGAAATAATCAATAATGATTAGAACTGCTAATATAATTTCCCAATTTAAGTTTATTCCACAAATAACCTTTTAACATTATTTGATTGTGATAATGAATTAGATTGACCAGGTATTTTCCTCTTGGATTTCATGAACTATCCCTAGAGACATGGTTTATTGAAAAATTAGCTCCTAATTTCCTATGGCTGAAACCAGTTTGCTAAACTTAATAAATAAATTGATGAATTTTTAGAAGATGTCAAGTTATAGTCAAGTGTCTGAAGGCTCTGTACGAATGTTAACAAGATATACACACACACACACACACACACACACACACACAGAGGTACACAAGGTCAGTTATGAGGCTGCAAGGATGAGCTCTGTGTTGCACAGAATTAATCACATCGTAGAGGTTGGCCGCTTCCTGTCCAAGAAGCTGATGTGAAGAAGTCCAGGCTAGGCTGACTTTTCCCTTGGGCTCTCCGTAGCACTTTTACATTCCTCCCTTAAGATTCTTTTCAAACTCTACCTTTAATTTGCCATCTGGTCGACCTCTGAGGACTAAGCTTGAATCAGGCTCCTGCTCAGGCTGTATTAGGTAAGATGTTTGCCTGGAGTGGCCCACAATGCACATAATCCAAAGGGAGAACATCAACCCTGGCCAAAAATGAAAGCCAGAGGTCAGTACAAAAAGAGTTGTACCAACCTACCGAGACAAAGAGACAAAGGTGAGACTACAAATGAAAAATGAGAGATAAATCTGAAATCAAAAATATTCAGAATGGTTCAAGAGAATGGCTGTGTTAAGAAGAAACTACCCCTTACATGCAGGAGAATTCCGGGCCCATTCTTATCGGGTGCTAGCCTAGATCTGGACAAGAGAGTAGCTATTTAAACATATGTTGTCTCTGCACTGAACCACAAGCCTTTTGAAAGCATGATATGATGTGTATCTTGTCATTTTTGTATCTCCCATAGAGTCTGACATATGGCAGACACTTAGCAAATATTTGTTGAATGAATTAAGGAATGATGAATAGAGGTGATGATGCTCTACCAGCACTACTACCTCAACCAGTAATAACACCTATCACTTTTGGGACATTTGCTATGTGCCCAAAATTGTGCTAAGCACTTGGCATATATATTTTTTAATTCTTACAAAACCTTATAAGGCAGATGCTATTCTTAGCCCATTTTATAAATGAAGAAACTAAAGCTTAGAGAAGTTATCTTTTCCAAAATTGCATACCTAACAACTGGCAGAAGCAGCATACTAACCCAAGTCTGCCTGATCCCTCAGTCCATGAACTCGATCATTCAATTACACTATTTTGGAAGCCCAGCCTTGTCTGACCTTGAATTGGATTCTAAAGGTTGTATAAGAGAATTCCCTGTTTCCCCCTTCAATCCCCACCACCCAAACTGAGTTCAGTTCCCCTCTTCTGTACTTTTTGGGCAAGTCTCCACCATATACTCAATACATTGTGAAATAGTTACATTTAGATGAGCATCTTGACAGCAAGGACACTTATGTTCCCCTATGGTGAATACCATAATGCCTGGAATACATTAAATAAATGTTTGTGGAGTTGACTAGCTACTAACTTCTGAATTAATGATGGTCATTAGACGTCTATGTTTACTAGAGACCATTTTGATTTTGATCCATGGATTCCCTCATGTAAGGACTGAAAGGTCAAGAGATAAGATAAACAAGGCTATTTCAACACCCCTCAGCAGCTACCTTTGGAGCTGGATTTATTGCCTTCTTGGGTGAAATGTTGGCCCTCAACTTTGCTGAACTGTCAAGAGTGGTGATCTTAGGTGTGAGGCTGTCAATTGCCCCACAAACTTTCTTTTTAACTCAAAAGTGCCGTCTCGCACTGGAATGGGAGATCTGTCATGAGGAGTTCACAGGACCACTGGACCTCCAAGGAGGTGGGGCAGGGGAGGCCATCAGAAACAAGGATCACCCTGTTCCCAACTTTAAAATTAAAATAGTAAAATAAAGGAAGAAAATTTAAACTATAAAAAATGTAAAGCTTTTAGTAAAAGATTAACAGTAATAATAAGAGCATCCTAGAGTAATGGTTAAAGAGCATAGGCTTTGGAGTTAAACAAACTTGTTTCAAATTCAAATTCTTCGTTCACTACCTGAGTTATACAGGGCAAGTTACAATCCTAAGCCTCAGTGTCCTTGTCTGTAAAATAGTACTAATAATGACTACCTTATATGATACACATTAGATAATGCATGTGAAATATTTAAATCAGCACCTACTATATAGCAATGGCCCAATAAAAGATAGTTGTTATTCAAACAGTTAAAGCTTATTTATTTACTTAATAAATATTTATTCAGCACCTACTGCATGCCAGGCACTATGCTTTACCCACCAACATAGAATAGTGAGCAAATACGTATCAGGTCTGGGCCCTCACAGAGCTTCATGGTGAACCATAAAAGTAGCCACAGACTCTTGTCCTCCTAGTATCCACACCCTCAACAGGCCCTTTGAGTGCCTTCCCTCTTTGATGCTAAACTTGGTCATGTGACTTGTTTTGGCCAATGAGACGTTAGCCAACATGATACAAGCAGAGTCTTGTAAAATGCTTGTGCTTTGTCCTGTCTGGCTGCTCTTAGAGCCCTGCTGCCACCACCATGTGAAGAAGCCCAAGCTAGACTGCTGGATGTTGAGAGACATAAAGCGCAATTGTTGCTGTCTCCTTGTCCAACAGCTGCCAAACTTCTGAAATGTGAGTGAGGCCATCCTAGGATCATTGCCTCCAATTGACCTACCAACCGACCACAGGAAAATTAGAGTGCCCAGCAGAAATCAGCTGATCGGCTGACCAGAAAACCTACCTAGCCAGTTCATAGAATTATGAGCTAAATAAATGGTACTTGTTTTAAACAGTTAAGTTTTGGGGTGGTTTCTTATACAGCCAGAGCCAACTGATACAAGCTTACAGCCTAGCATGGGGATCAACAAACTTTTTCTGCAAAGGGTCGAATGGTCCATATTTTGCCTTTGCAAGCCATAAGGTCTTTGTGGATATGACTCAGCTCTGCTATAGTAGCCCAAAAGAAGCCATAGACAATATGGAAATGAATAGTCATGACTGATTTGCCCCGAGGGCTGTTGTTTGCTGACCCCTGCTCTAGCACAAGAAACAGACATTACTCAAATAATCACGAAAAGAAATACGTGCATATAGACTATAATAGCTACTGTGCAGCCAATGCTCATCATGCTATTAGAAAGAATAATTGGAGGACCTGTCCCAAGCTGGTCATTCATTTACAGTGTCTTGGTTAGATTTCCCCAGAAGCAAACCCTGAGATAAGGATTTGAGTGTAACAGTCTGTTTGGGAGGTGACCCAGGAAACATGGTAGAAGAGTGGAGACACGAGATAAAGAAAAAAGCCATTATGAAGCAAGTTAATGGGCAAGTTAACCCACTGGCAAGTGAGGCTTAGTCTGCTGGGGCCTCTGAGAGATGCCCTAGGTCACTGTGGGCTGAAGAAGCTGGGCTGTCTCTTCTCCACCTCCCACCCATCATTGTTGGAGGGTGGCTCCTGGAGGGCTTCACTCGCCGACGTTCTGGCCAGCGAGAGCACTCGGGCAGAGGGTAGCAGTTCACAGGAAGAGTTGGACCTGGTAGCGAGGCACGCCAAGGGCTGTGGGTGGACTCCAAGAGCGACTGCTGCAGAAGGCTTCCCTGTGGGAGCCAGGTCTGAGTTAAGCTCTGGAAGGAAGGATTAACAGCCACAGCTGAAGCGTAGATGTAGAGATGGTCCCCTAGGGAGGAGGCTATGCAGAGAAATAGAAAGAAGCCTAGAACTAAGTGTTTAGGAAAACCTACATCAAACGGAGGATGAGCCAGAAAGGGGACTATATTCGTTTCTCAGGCTGCCGTAACAAAGTACTGCAAACTCAGTGGCTTTAAGCAACAGAAAGTTATTCTCTCGCAGTTCTGTAGGCCAAAAGTCCAAAGTCAAGGTGTCAGCAGGGACATACTTTTTCTGAAGGCTCTAGGGGAGGGTCCCTCCTTGCCTCTTCTTAGCCTCTGGTGACTCCTGGCAACCCTTGGGATTCCTTGTTTTGTGGGTGTATCACTAAAATCTCTGCCTTCATCATCACATGGCCATCTTCCCTCTGTTCGTATCTGTGTCCAAATTTCCGTCTTCTTATAAGGACGTAAGTCATTGGACTAGAACCCACCCTAATGACCTCATTAATTTGATTGCATGTGTAAAGACCCTATTTCCAAACAAGGTCATGTTCTGTGGAAGTTAGGACATGAACATATCTTTTGAGGGAATATAATTCAACCCATGACAGAGACCGACAAGGAGCAGCCGCAGAGAGGAAGAAAATCCGGAGAGTAGGCCGTCATGCATAGCCACAGGAAAGCAGCGCTTTGCGGAGGAGGGAGAGCGCGTCATAAATAAGGTGAAGACCACTCATTGGATTTAGAAATGCAGACAGCATGGTTCTTACCAAGAGCTGATTCTGTGGAGAAATGGAAGAATAACAGCAGTGAATGCGACATGAGGAAATGGAAATAGCATTCAAATCTATCAAAACGCTGGCCAGTGAAAAGGAAGAAATAGATAGAAGCAAAGATTTACGGGGCCGAGGGAGGATATTTTTTAAGATGGCAGAGATGGGAAGGACCGAGTTTGGAGGGAGATGTTGAATATGGAATTGACCAGCAAAACGCAGGATCCTGAGGAGACAGGAAGGAATGGGTTCCTGGGACCAGGCATCTCTGTTGTTAGAGGCGGGGACAAGTGGAGACATGCAGGCCCCAGAATGATCCCCTCTATGCTTTACACCCTCGTTCTTCCCACCTAATGGCCTCATTTGCCAGTCTTAGGACAATCCGCTTGGTAACAACTACCAACTGATCTGCCCCCAGGGAGATCTGTTTTTCCACATTTTCCTAGTATTTCCCTTCCTCGTGATCCTTTACCAATGTTTGTCAATAACTGTCTTTTGGGTCTACCAAGGCTCTGTCTAAAAGGATTATCCTGAGAGGAGGGAGCATAAGGGTGCAGGGCTTTGGTAGGTGTGTGCATTATTTATTCATCTTGCAAACAGCCCCAGCAGGTAGGCAGGACAGCATCGTTATTTTCACTTTACACAAGAGGAAACTTGACTCCAAGAAGTCAAGGGTTTTAGACAAGATCACGTGGATTTAAACCCCCCATCCTTAGATATCTTGTTGGAGCTTTTTCCACTGCAGAGAGCTGCCTCCCTCCACGTGGTATCAATAGTGGTTTAAAAATTACATCAGAAAAGGAATATTACGGCCTCCAGAAGGAAATGGAATATTTTTTTCTCCAAGATTTGTAGAGTAACAGGAAATCTTTATGGCCTTGTTTTCTTAGGACTAATGAAGCAGGCTGGTGTCTTGGGAACTAAATTTGCCTTCCCTGAGAAGGCCATACACCCGAATGATCCAGATGAAAGTACACAAGAACTATTTTCCCATCATCTTAGAGCATTATCTATCCAGCACACATTTACTGAGCTCCTACTATGTGCCAGGGATTATTCTAGGGACTAAGGAATAAAAATGAATTGGGCATCATCTTTGTTCTCAAAGACCTCAGAATCCGGGGAATAGGCAGGCACGTTCGTGGGCAGGCTACCCTGGTCACGTGGAATGGTGAGCCCTAGGGATACACTCCAGCATCTGGGGAATGATGATACTTCAAGGAAGTTGGGGGGACATAAACTCTGTGGGAAGAGAGGGGAGGGAGGAGAGCGGGCCCCAGGAGATCAGGCCAGGGAGGCAATAATAAGAGCAATAATAAAATACACTTGTGTGGCATTTACAGTTTTATATAATTTTTTTCATTTAGTTTTTGCAGCAACCCTTTGAGAAGTAAACAGTAAAGCACTCTCTCCCCCATAAAGGTAGCTCTGGGAAATGAGCTTTCCCTAAGCAGCAATGTATTCAAAATGAATAAAGTAAGAAATCTGCCCATATTATGCTACAAATTCATTAGACTTGTCTTTCTGAGTTTCAATTGACAGATATCGTCTAGTTTGGGGGGCTCTAATTTATCATGTTTAGCCCAAGCGGCGCTCCACACTGTCTTCTCTTAAAGGTTCCTAATTCTGCCAGCTGAGCTCTGAAAGTTGCTTAAAGTCTCAAGCCCTGTCTTCCCCACGTTCTGCTTCCTCAGCCATGTGTTATCTGCCATGACACAGCTGCAGTCCTTCCTGGTATTTTGTTAACTGATCACCAGTGTGGGCACCAAGAATGGACAGCTTCAACTGGAACACTCATTTAGGCGGAGCTCTAGGCAAGTCTGCTAACGATGAACTCCCTTCTTAAGGAAGTGATTCATACACCACAGTTCATCCATCCACCCTTCCATTCACCAAATGTATTGAATGCCCACTATATGCAAGACACACACTGATAGACTATGTAAAGGATTCAAATAACAAGACACGTATTTGGAGTCTATTGGGAAGAATAGGATGAGCACACAAATAACTAAATAATGTGCAAATCAAAGTGAGGTAAGTGAGAAAAGGGAGCTAGGATCATCTGTTCTTTTATTTCTTCAGCAATCACTTATTAAGCCCCAATTATGGGAAAGGAACTATGCCAGGTTCTCTCCCATATGTTGCCTTATGTAATCTTCACAACAAGGAGACAGAAGCTCTTAGCTCCATTTTATAGATGAGGAAACCGAGGCTCTCCTTCCTTCCTTCCATGGAAGGGCTTCATGGGAGAAGTTTGTTCTTTCTCTGTTTGGGAGTTCCTTTGCTTGTTTTGTTTATTGTTGTTGCTGTTGTTCGAGTCTGAGGTTTGCGCATGATTTTAACATTTGAATCGAGGAGGATTTAACAGGAAGCTGAAGAAGCTTGGCCTTCAAGGACCCAAGTTTTCATGGGTTCCTTTCAAGGACTCCTATGAGGAGCCATAGACAAGTGTTCACATTTTCAGATGTTTCTGTAAAATTTGCCAAAGTAATGTATTTTAGCATTCTTCTTAGAGAGGCTGTCCCAAACTGTGTACACTTCAGGTCCCACAAAATCTGGACACATTACTGCACTGAAAGAAGAATGAAGGGCATGTGAAAAAGAGGAAGCTGCTGACAAATGCAGTGAAGTGGAGAAAGGTCGGTCGGGGGACACATGGGACGAGAGTGTGTGGCCCTTTCTGCGCAGGACCAATTCAAGGCAAGGCTAGAAAGGACGATATAATGGCTTCCTCGACCCTGCATCTGCCCCCTCCTGTCTTCCTCTTGGCAACAGTGAAAGAGGGACCTTTCTCCTCCGCAGGGCCGATCTCCCCACCCAGGCTCAGATTCCTACTGAGGGAGGGAAGGAAGGGAGGGGAGGAAGGAAAGAAAACCTCCTTGAAAGATTTTTCCTCTCCAGACTCAGCCCTTTCTTTTTCTCTCCGTTCTTGGCCGAAGTTCTTGACAGAAATCATCTTCCCTTAACTGTTTCCATCCTCTCAGCTCGGATGACTTCTCAGCCCACTGCAGTCTGGCTTCTCCCCCCACCAGCACCATCTCCTCCTGCAAGGAAACTGCTCCTGTCAATGTCGTCAGCAACCTCCTTGCTGAGAAAACAACCAGCTCGTGCTCTGCGGTCCCCATTTTCCTTGGCATCCTGACTTTGAGGACCAACTCCCAGGATTTCCTCCTGCCTCTAGGCCTCCTCCCTGTCCGTCTCTGTGGCAGGCTCTCCTTCCCACGTCCAGCCTTGAACACTGGCGTTCCCTGCTTGTCCCCAATCACGATGAATATCTCTCCTGTGTGTCACAGGCACTGACTCTCATCATGTCTGAAGCTGAGCTCAGCATCTCACACCCCAGCCCAGCCCTGCCCAGACCTGATAGCTGCCCGTCCGATGCTCCGGCCCAGGAAAGGCACCACTGTCCACAAGCTGCCCAGGCCAGAAACCTGTGGAAGGGACTTGTCACCTCCCTCTCTCTCACCCGCTACCTCAAATCATCGCCCAGACCTGCCCTCAACATTTCACGTCTGTCCCCTTCCGTCCACCCCCAACGCCACGACTCTTGCCTGGGTTCCTGGACGCACCCCGTCACTCGTCCCCCTGCCTCTCTTCCCCCTTCTCACCGACCATTTCTCCAAACTGCAGACAGAATGGACTTTCTAAAACACAAGTCTGTTCACGTTCCTCCTCTGCTTGCACCCCTCAGTGGCCTCCCGCTGCTCTCAGGACTGAGTCTGAACCCCTGCCAGGGTTTTCAAGCCTTTTATAGTCGGGACGACCTCCCTCCTGCTGTCATGCTCGTCTCATGGACTACAGCCCAACTGCACTGCTCGGATTCTCTTGCCTCTGGCCTTTCACTACCCTGCGCCCCCTCCATTTTCCTGCCCCCCACTCCCACCCTCCAGCCTGGCCTTTATCTGGATCCCTCCTGTGCCTTCTTCAGGTGACGGCAAATGATTTTAGACAGGAAGCCGTCACTGACGTCCTAGGGATCGGGCTACGCAGCTCCACAACACTTCCCCCGTGGACGCTACCATACTCTCAGATCAAGAGAAGGCACCAGGACTTTGTCATTTTGCCTCCACAGTGGCAGCCCCAGTGCCTGGCACATGGAGAAATAAACATGTGTTGAGCAAGTCATGAATGAAAGATTGGAGGAAACTAGGTGCCCGTGTGCACTGACTGAATGCCAGGCTGGAGAGTTTGGGTTTTATTTTGTGCGGGAAGTGGTGCCAATGCAGGGTTGGGAACAAGGGAGAGCGAGGACCGGACCTGTGCTTTAGAAAGTTCACTCTGGTGGCACAGTGGTTGGAGGCTTCATAAAGACAGACAGCTCCTAAAGCAGGAAGTCCAGTTAGAAGGCCCTTGGGAAAGTCCAGGCAGGAGGTAGCCAAGCACGGGCACAGGCGGGGAGACGGCCGCAGGGAGGAGAAACAATGCAAATATCACATTGACAGACCCCATCAACTGATTAGCCTGGGGCTGGGGGAGTCCAGGTGACCAGGGATGGTCTTAGACCTGTTCTCTTTGTCCCCCGAAGTTTCAGGCTCTGAGACTTTGAGCCTCCGCCCCAAACGTTTATGGGGAGAGCAGATATTTGCATAGCACTGGGTTCTTACTGCTGTTTTTATTATTACCTACCCAAACAGAACTTGACTGATGAAATCGACAGCAGCTTGCGCTGGTGTCTCTTTACACAGAGAGCGTGTCCCCAGCCCCTCCAGGGCTGTAAAGAATATCTACGGCAGAGGATTGTGGGTTTGGCGTTTTGTTTTGTTTTTCAATCTTTAAATGCTCTGCTCAGCGCTCTGCAGTGGAGCTTTCCCCCGTTCACCCTTCCTGGGCAGCGGCAGCAGTCATCAGAGCGTGTGCCACCGTGGCACAGCCGGCATGGGGACAGCCGCCCACCGCGCCCCCTAGAGTCCAGAGCACAGTCAGGAGGCCCAGCAGCCGGCTCTCCACGGGGTGGAACTGGCAAGGAGCTCATGTCTTCTCTGCTTCCCACAAATGAAAACTTCAGGGCACAAGGTTCATCGGAACATGATTTATCATCATCCGGCATAGCCTCACTGGGGTTCAGGTGTTCAGCAGTTTCACCAAGCTCAATATTTCTGAAACACTTATCCCTGTTGGACAGGCTATTACTGATGAAAGCAGGAAGGCTAAAGACAGGAATGTTTTCACTGAGTTCAACGGCACTGTGCTACACTCACAGATCACAGCACAGGACACACAGGTCTACGATGCTGGCGGTGAAGAGTGTGGACCTGGAGGTCAGACCACTTGGAATCAAAGCCCAGCTTTGCCATTTACTGGCATCGGGACTGTGGGCAAGTCTTTCAAGCTCTCTACACCTTAGTTTTCTTCTCTGTGAAATGGGTGGGATAAAAGTAACAATGCCCAGGGCTATTACAAGCATTAGAAGAAATGATCCACATAAAGCACTTAGCAGTCAGCACTTAGATAGTGTGGTTTCTCAACCTGCAGACCCCTTCAACAGAGTAAGTAATTCTAATGGCCATCTGCTTCCCTTTCCAGGTCTTTATGGTTCCCCATCCCCAAGGGCTTCTTCTTCTTTTTTTTTTTTTTTTAATTCATGGTATTATATCCCTCCTTAAAAAGAGCTTCCAAAATGTAATTGCCCCAGGAAATGATTAGTAATAGTTTTTTTTTTTTTTACATTCTTAAAAATTGTGTAAAATTACAAATATAAAATTTACTTTTAGTGGGACTTCCCTGGTGGCTCAGTAGTTAAGAATCCACCTTCCAATGCAGGAGACACGGGTTCAAGCCCTGGTCCGGGAAGATCCCACATGCCATGGAACAACTAAGCCCGTGCGCCACAACTACTGAGCCTGTGCTCTACAGCCCGCGAGCCACAACTACTGAAGCCCTCGCGCCCTAGACCCCGTGCTCCGCAACAAAGAGTAGCCCCCGCCTGCTGCAACTAGAGAAAGCCCACACGCAGCAACGGCAAGGCAGCCAAAAATAAAAATTAATTAATTAATTAATTAAAAAAAAATTTACCATTAGTGACTGTTAGTACATTTACAATGTTGTGCAACCATCACCACTATCTAGTTCCAGAACATTTCATCACCCAAAAGGAAACCCCGTACCCATTAGCAGTCATTCCCCATCCATCACCCCCACCCCAGCCCCTGGCAACCACTAATCTGCTTTCTGTTTCTATGGATTTGCCTATTCTGGGCATTTCATATTAAATGGAATGCTTCTTTTATTCCTAAGACAAAGTTTCATTTCTCCTTGGAAGCAGTAAGTAAGCTCTGTCAGGCAGGGACTTTTTACTGTGCAACTGTGGGCGAGTTACTTAACATTTCCACAACTTGGCTTCCTCCCCTAGAAAGCAAGGATGACAGTCATGGGACCCCCACCCAGGGCTGTGTGAGGAACGAATGGGATGGCATATGCCCAGTGCTTAGTAAGTACTCTCAACTATCACTCATGTTATTTTCGATGACACAAGTAATGCAGGTTCTTTGGAAAACAGAAGTGTACACATAAGAAAAGAAAACTGCACCCGTCCCCCAGCTACACTGGCGGTTGAAGGTCAGTGGCCACATCTTACCTTAGTGTGAGCAGTGGCGGCCCCAATAGCAGGTACTGGGGTAAGTGGACCGGAGCCTGCCTCTCTGCACTGTGACAACGTGGGTGACCTTGGACAAGTCACTTAGCTCCTGTGAACCCTATTTCCTCATCTGTCACAATGGGGAAACATCCACTGCAGGAGGCCAATGTGAGAAGCAAAAGAGATGTTCAATGCCAAGGGCCTGACTCATAGTAGGGTCTCAGCAGCCAAGGGCATGCTTGGGCCCCAGAGAAGGCAGCAAGCGAGGAGAGGACTCGGTTACAGGCACTGCACACAGAGGTCATGCAGATCCGGGGAGAAGGTGGGGGTCTGAGGGGCCGTCAGGATTTGCAGAGGCAGAGACATGAGGAAGGACTGTGCAGGCGGGGAGAAGGAGCTGAGCATGGCAGCGATGGGGGTTGTTTTATTCCCTCACTAACCTTCACGTGCGTCGCTTCCATCTCTCTATCCCGTTCACTCTTCTCCAGGTCCCTGCATTCCCAGGAAAGTGGGCAGTGAGTGGTGCAGAGGACGGACGTGGAAGTCGTGAGTGGCAGCAACTACAGCAATAGTAAGGGCTGGATTCATAGGGAGGGCTGCCGTGGGCCAGGCACCAAGCCCACTGCCCTTTCTCACTTCATCCTCAACTCCAAGGGAGGGAGGGATGAGGGACCTCCTGCTGTAACAGCTCTTGAGGACGGAGACAGAGACAGCAGAGGGGCTGCCAAAGGGCTGAAGTGGAGGCACCCGGTCTCCACAGGCCTCGGCTCTCCCAGCCACACCTCCTTGGAATCTGAGGAACCGTAGCTTCTGAGAAGGGAACAACAAAGAAGAAGGCAAACACACAGACTTATGTTCAATTCAGAAAGACCCTAGAAAGTAATAGGCCAGTTGCCTCAGGTATTGGAAACTGCCATATGAAACTCAAAGTGCTAGGCCAAAGTCACATGCTTCTTTCAGAAAGCCAAAGCAAGGCCACCTGGGCTCAGAATATGCCAAACGTCAATTAAACGTAAACTGATCCCTCAATGCACAGCCGACCTGAAACAGGGCCAAGGTTGTTCACTGGGTTTTGCCCACATGGCACCAAGGAAGTCTGACTCCTGGCAGAGGGTACACATAGATTGGCCGTGAGTATCCTAGAGCACGTAAACTGTTGTGACAATTGCACTGCAGTTTGCTCCATCAACTAAGAGATGACTGTGATCATTCCCAGCTCTTCCATGGGCCGCAGGTGACTAGGGTAGAGCCATCTCCTTTACTGTGCTGAGTAGCTCAGATGGTGAAAGGAACACCAGGCAAAACCAAGTTTTATCTCCGCACCACGAACCAGCTGTGTGACCTTAGGCCAGCCACTTAACCTCTCTGGCAACCACAGTTACCATCAGTTACCATGTTCCCAGTGCTAGCTCGGTGCCTGGCCCACTCGAAATGTTTGTTGAGTGAGCAGATGCATAAATACAAGAAGAAATGAGCAAATGAATGAATTGCAGCCGGGACTAAATTAAACAAGTACTTCAGGTCCCTTTTCAAGGGGCTAAGACCACCATTTCATACCTTGCGCTGCTTAGGAGGGATAAGTGAGAGAATATTTGTTGAAGGTTCCGGGACAGTGGAGAGGGTAACTTGTGTGCAGGTCCCAGGAGAGAAGAGCTGCAGGTGGGGGGAGCCAGCTGCCCAGGAAGTAGGTGGGGAAGAAGGAGGGGGTGGGCACAGCTGAAGCCTGGGGGGGAAGTCCCGGGGGGAAGTGGGTGGTCGAGCAGTGGGAGGAGGGGAAGCCCACACACTGGGGGCGCCCACATGGTGTAGGTCATCATCTAGTCTCCCCAGAGCCCTGTGAAGTCAATATATCATCTCCATTTTATTGAGAAGAAAACTGAGGCTCAGAGAGAATAAGACACATAACTAAAGTCAAGAAGCTGGAAGTGTTGGGATTTGAACCCAGGTTTAGCCAAGTCCAAAGCCAACATTCTTTCCCTCTCCCAGTGCTGCCTCCTGGAGAACACAGAGCATAACAATGCGAATTGTCCACGAGGCTCCCTCGGCCTCCATCCTGCTGCCCGCCACCTACAGCCAATCAGTCCTGTTGACCGGCTCTCCTGAGCGGATCTATGATCCACCTTCGTCCCTTGCTCAGCCACTGAGGGACTGCAGGTAAGTGTGTTCCTACTTACCATATACTTCTCTTTTCACAACACTTATGATACTTTACCATAATTTTTTTGTTTAATTGTTTCATTAACCAGTAAGTTCTATGAGGGCAGGAACGTTGTACCCTCATGTGTACAGTTGTCACTTCATAAACCACCACAGCAAGTCTCCTGACAGACCCCGCCAGCTTCTATCTCACTGCCCACGCACAGCCCACTTTCACAGAACAAGCAGAGGGTTTTCCAGAATGCAAATGGAAATGTCACTGGTCTGCTCTAGGATGAATCTAGATTCCCTAGGACCCAGCATTGCCTGTCAGTCCAGAGTATCCCTCCTTACTCTCCCCTCTGTACTGGATTGGATGGGACCCCCCAAAAAGGTGCCACATCCACATCCTAACACCCCGACTCTGTGAATGCTAACATCTTTGCAGATGTAGTCCAGTTAAGGATCCTGAGATGAGGAGATCATCCTGGATTACCCAGGTGGGCCCTAAATCCAAGTACAAGTGTCCTTATAAGAAGAAGCACAAGAGGATGGACTTCCCTGGTGGCGCAGTGGTTAAGAATCCGCCTGCCAATGCAGGGGACACGGGTTCGAGCCCTGGTCCGGGAAGATCCCACATGCCGCAGAGCAACTAAGCCCGTGTGCCACAGCTACTGAGACCGCGTACCACAATTATGGAAGCCCACGCGCCTAGAGCCCGTGCTCTGCAACAAGAGAAGCCAATGCAGTGAGACACCCGCACACCACAACTAGAGAAAGTCCACACGCAGCAACGAAGACCCAACACAGCCATTAATTAATTAATTAATTAATTTTTTTAAAAAAAAGCAAAAGAGGAGAAGACACAGACATGGAGTAGAAAGCCATGTGCAGATGGAGGCAGAGATTGGAGCATGTAGCCAGAGGGAATCCCTAGATCCACCAGAAGCTGGAATTTAAGAGTGAAGGAAGGAGTGAGGCCCCACTGACTTCTTGACTTTGGACTCCCAGTCTCCAGAACTATGACAGAATAAATTTCTATTGTTTTAAGCCACCCAGTTTGTGGTAATTTGTTATGGCAGCCCTAGGAAACTCATACACCTTCCCCCACAGTGCTCTAGCCATACTCACTGGCCTGAGAAAGAACTAACAAGCTCCTGAAAGCTGCCTGGTTCTCTTTCTGGGCTTTTCACATGCTGATCCCTCTGCCCAAAACACTCTTCCACCCCCTTATTGTGTGACTAACTCCTACTCTCCTATCACTTCTTATGAAAACGCTTCTGTAACACATCAGCCGGGCTGGGTGTCCCTTACCGTGTGTTCCTACTTACCATATATTTCTCTTTCACAACACTTATGATACTTTACCATAATTTTTTGTTTAATTGTTTCATTAACCAGTAAGTTCTATGAGGGCAGAAACGCTGTACCCTCACGTGCACAGTTGTCACTTCATAAATATTTGCCCTCTACCGTATCATTTTTTCCTCCCCTCCCACACCCAACTCAAATTAGCCTTCCTAGGCAGGAACCCATGAATAGAAATCATCCTTATCCTTGTTGCCCTGGTACAATCTTTCTCTCCTGTGTTTGGGCCCCTCAAAATTTTCTACAGTTCTACTTCCGGCTCTGGCAGGCTTGAATTAAGGCTCATAAAGAGGCTATAAAGAGCCACTGGGCGTTCCCTGATGGCCTAGTGGTTAGGATTCCGGGCTTTCACTGCCGTGGCCTGGGTTCAATCCCTGGTCAGGGAACTGAGATCTCACAAGCTATGCAGCGTGGCCAAAAGAAAGCTATTATATGGCCCCAAGCCTACCCAAGCATAGTACCCCCTTTATCAGGTCACAGTGATTGTCTTGCTGATAAGCACACCATCTAGGTCAGGTTAGAGTTTTTTATTAGGATTTAAATACAGATGTTCAGAGGATGCCATCCTCTTCCTTTTGGGGTCACTGGCTGGGACAAGGCCAGCTAGGACCATCTTTGTCCAATTCCCCCATCGTGTGAGGAAAGCCCATTTTGAGGTATAAATACAGAAGCAAACCCAAGAGTGGGTGGGGAGGGAAAGAGAGCTAAATGTCATTGTCATCTGAGTCCTTGTGCCCAGTCATCCCTGAGGCCACTGCCACCCCCAGACCTCCCCAGATGTGAGTTAGTGAACTCTCTTCTTTTGTCAAGCTAGTCTGAGTTTATTTCTGGTCACCCGTGACTGAAACGGTCCTGGCAGATGCAGTGCCTCTGCTGCTTGAAAGGTACCATATCACCGGTCCACATGGCCCTTCTAAGGGGGAGCTGCAGAAACTTCTGTTTTGGTGAGTCAGCGCCTGCCTGAGCTCCCAGCCACGACTCGGCTCTGTCTACCTTCAAATCACAAACTCTTCTCCTCTCCTGGTTGCCCAGGTGCCTTCACAGGCAGGCAGGAGGGGGAGGTCAACAAAAGCTGGAAATAAGATAACATCTTCTATCAGTCCCCAAAGTTCCCCCGATGCAGGTCACAGTAATTTGAGCAAAAACAGCAACAATGAAACCCAAGGTGCCTAAAATACTCATATTTGTTTTCTACTGAGTCTGTGACACCCTGAATCAATTAGTCTTATGCTTCTCCACCTTGGCCTTGAGGACCTAACTCTAACCAGGAGCCTCCTTCAAACTCTGATTGTTTTGCATCTTTAGGGAGGGGGCAGCGACTACCCAAGGAGTGACAAGCCACACGTCCAAACAGCCTGTGTCTGCCATTTAAAGCAATCTCAGGTCGGGGAGCCACATGTCCCTGAGGCTTACTCTCTCCTTCCAACAGGCAGATGCACTTCTCAACTGTGACACTGTGACTGGGGAAGCACCTGAGAGGGCTAACGTAGCTTTGAGAGAAGCCAGCACCCTGGCTTGGAGGACCTCTTTCACAATAACCAACATTGATGCCCCTACCCTTACCCTGGCCCCTCTGTGCTCTGCGCCCATGGATTCCTGTGTCCCAGGTTGAGGACACATGGCTCTTGCCTGCTGTAGAGCTCTTCATTGCACCGTCTCCTTCCTACATCCCAAACAGGGGGAAAGGGAGAAGCGTCTTCTCTGTCCACAGTGCTCTGTTACCCGATCACACCTCTGCCGTGCCCGTGGGGCACGTGGATCACTGTTAAATCGCTGAGAGGCGAGGTCAGAAATTAAGTTCTGTGGCCTCACCAGGATGAGGCAGGTAAGGATTTCTTGAACATGCTCCAAGATTACCAAATGATAGGTAACTGGAGAGAAATTAGATGAACTAAGTTAAATGAAAATTAATTTATATTTTACAGTACTTTAAAAAACATACATTATTTCATTTAACTACTTGGCCATGGGTTAGAAATTAACTGGTGTTAGACCACAGGGGAGAATATATTGTTCTCACTTGCAGATAAATAATATTTTTTCATAGTTTCCCTTTAATTTCAGTAGAGAAATGTAATGGGCCCCTATGATTTTGTCAGCTCAGCACCAGCTTCATTTCAGGGAACGCTCTCTCAGTCCCCTAGGGAGTTCGCCCTTGGCCTTCCCATACCTGTGCCCTCCACATGCATATGGCTACCATGTGGACTGCAGATTGGTACAATGGGCGTGACTTTGGCACAGCCCATTGGTCAAGCAGTGGGCGCCCAATCCAAAAAGGCCAATCAGAATTCTCCCCAAGGATTTGGGAACTGCAGCTGACAAAAGAAGTCAGCCTTTCCCTGGGTGTCTGAAATTGAAGACATGTAAATGCAGAAGCAGTTGGCAGTCTTGTTCCACCATGTGGACTGAGGAATAGAAAATGCCAATCAGCAGAAAGAGTTCAGAGGCAAGGAAAGGAGAACAAATCCTGACAGCCTCTGAGCTCCCACTTCTAGCTGCTCCCAAGGCCTGTCCATATTCCTCTTTTGGATTCCATTGAATCCATGTAGCCTTATAATAAAATTTTTGTTTGGCTTAAACTAGCTTAAGTTGGATTTCTGTTCCTTGCAACCAAAAGAGTTTTAACTAATAAAAGAATGCAGTCCTATTTCAGTCTCACTTACATGCTAATCTTGAATTTCTCGACCATTTTACTTTGTGACTTCAGGATGAAACAAAATAAAAGTGAAAATATTTGAGTTAGACTCTAGTACAAATTAGTCCGCCATCATTCTCTTGGACTGTTTTTTTCACACAACAATCTGGTAGGGTTTTCCTCCATACTGGAATGGATTAAGTACAAGCGAGACATACAGGGGATGACTAGGTCAGTGGTCTAGCTGCCAATGACAAAACATGGGATTTTTATGACAGTCACTAAGAATTTGGTCTTCCCTAAGTTTAGAGTCCATTTGTGAGTGCTGTGTGTTCTCTTTTGATGATCTACCTAACTCAAATGTCCTCTGATTGGTAGACCTATCACCAGTCCCCTTGGACACTCCAAATTCAGTGAACCACGTCTACAGCAATGGTCTGTGGTGCGCCCCTTCCTATGGAAGCCGCTGTCTACCAGAATTAGCCTTTTCATTTACAAGGCCTGTCCTAAGAAAGTGGCAGGGAGCTGTCCAACCAAGACTCCGAAGAGGAGCTGAACAAGCGCACAACCTTTGCAGGACTAACAGGGATGACTCCTTAGCCAGGAGCCCTTGGCGCTTGTTCACTGCTAGTTAAAATAGTGAATGACAAAAACAAAGGTGATATCGTCCCATTCACTTTCCCAAAAGTATGTGTGGAACTAGATAAGCTCTTGCCTGATATCTGGCTAGGATCTCTCAGGGTTCTCCTATGAAAAAATAGAAATTAACCCAAAACCCACTGGGCTTGACCAAAGACAAGGAGGCATGTGTCTAGCACGTGCGAGGGAAAACACAGCTGGATGTTAAAAATCCAAAGGCAGGTAGAAATGCTCACCAGCCTTGCCCGTGCCCCCCCCCCCACCCCCCCCCCCGTCTAAGTGAGTGTGCCTTTGATCACTCTGAGCCTCACGAGCCTGAGTGGCACATTAGTCACCATTTCTACTCTAACTGGAAAATATTTCCTTGTTATCAGCCCCAGTTTAATCAGCATTTCAGTGAAATAGGTTTAAAACACCCGAGGAATTTAGAGCTGGAAAGAACCTCAGAGTCATTTGGCCCAAGAGTTTATTTTAAAGATGAAGAAAAAGAAGCCCAGAGAGATACAGTCACTTGCTCAAGAGGCACAGCCAGCGAGCAGAGGGCTGGAGAGCAGAAGCGCGTCACCCCGCGCTGGCTCCAGGCTCTGAGAAACGAGCGCGGGGCCTTCTGGATCGCGCTGCCCCCCGGGCAGCACTGCACGCGCCGAGGCCTAGATGTCCAAGAAATCAAGGGCACACTGGCTCTTCTAAATTCTCCACGGAGAAAGTTCCAAGGCGCTGGGGGCCGATGCGGAGGATTTTCAAAGGCCGGCAGCGGAGCCCTGCTCGCAGGGACACGGGCCAGATGTCCTCACGTCCCCTCTGCAGACGCTGGGCCGCCTGCTGCAGTCCACCCCGCGCGGGCGGCACGGCCGCATCAGGCTCCCGCAAGCCCCGGGCGCGTTCAGAACACACCCAGGGAGCCGCCGAGAATTCCTGCCCGGGGGAAGTGCAGGGGCGGCGGGCTGGCTGCGAAGGTCAGTCTGTCTCCCCTCCCTTCCTTCCCTGGTCGCTCCCTGTGGCGGCAGAGAAAACAATGAACCCGCGGGGCAAACAGAAGACAGCCTGACGCATCACCACGCTGGGAAGCGAGGGCCCAATTGCTAAGCAGCTTGAGTGGGGTCGTGAGAAAACCGTGGGGTTTTCACAGAGCAGGTGGAGTTCAGTGCAAAGGCAGAGTGTCTTGCCAATCACTGGAGGTGACACTTTTGTTCGGTTTAAGAAGTGCAATTCCAGGGGCACTTTTTTTCCTTGAAAAAGAGACTGTAAAGACAATATAAATTTGTTTAAGCTCAAGACGTGAAACTGATGCCATGCCTTCTCAGCTTTCTAAATTAGGGATGGCGGTGTAATTCAGCATCACCTGAAGCCAAAACTCACCTGAATAGAATTAGGAATTGTCAGTGAATCCCCACTCACATCTCCAGAGATGAGTCTGATTCTTCTAGACTCACACATACACACACACACACAGAGAAATAGTTACCCTTCTCCTTGGCCCTGGAATCCTATTGAACAATAGATATGCCCAGGACATGTGGGGTTTGGAGCGTCTATGTGGAGAAGAATGTGCAGGATTTCTCAATCCCTATTATTCCCCTCTCTGTGTACGGTTTGTGTGTCAGCTGCTACCTGAACAGAGGTGGCAATTCCATATAGGCTGGCTAAGAGGAGAAAACTGTTCTCACTCGGGTTCTATAAATTACTCATATTCTCACTTTAATATCAAGTACGATATGTATTAGAGTGCATAGTTTTGGCTAGAATCAATTTGGAAGGCAGTCAAATAAAAAACAAAATAGGAAAATAAATCCAAAGTAAAATTTATGACATGATTTTACTCCCATTACATTCCACTTAACAAATGCATATGTTTTACAATATCTTTAATAATAATTATTAAACATAGTAAAATACTTCCAAACTTGGCTCATTGCATAATTGTACTCCGAGTGAAAAAAAGTGATCTGAAGCCTTGTCAATATGCCACTTCCTCCTCCCCCAGCTTTTAACAGAAGCAGCCTCCAGTGGAATAATCCAAGCTGTGTTCAAGAAGTTGGCAAGTAGGTCCAATTAAATGTGGTTTTACTGTATTCTGGCGTTTGCATATCTAGTTTGCCAAGAAGTAATCTTTCACAAAAAAAAAAAAAAAAAAAAAAAATCTGTACTGGCCCAGACACAGCCTGGATGGTGCAATCCATCACATAACTTTACCCCATGACTAAGATAATCTTTTTTTCTTAAATAGCTGTGGAAAACGTATCATACATCCATCATATTCCTATATGAATCACAAAACACCATCCTTTACGGAGCCTCTTACATTTATACATGACAAACTGAAATTCATCTGAATAGCTCTATTTTAATTATTAAACTCAAACGGGGTTACTTTTAGCCACCTGAGCTTGATGTATTTATTCAGGTGTACTCCAGTCGGATTATCTGAATGAGGCTATAAACGACCCTATTGACTATGAAATGCTGGCTTGTCCAAGCTGCAGTCATCCACATTCACAAACCAGGGACCTGAAATTCAGGGACGGACATGCTCCTCCTCTGAGCTTTGCAAGTGAAATCCTGCGCCGCGGTTTGCTGATGTTTTATACACTCCTGATCCCTTATGGAGGAGCTCACTCTCATAGCCCCTTCCAGCTAACCCACGCGCTACGTGAACAATCCAAAGTCCAGATGGAAAGCTGTCAACAAAGAGACTCCTTCCGCTCTGCCTACCGCATGATTCATCCCTGGCATGAAGTCAGGCCGGAGATGAGCCCACCACCTTGACTCCCATAGGTGAGCCAGGAGAGGAGCACAGGTGCCCATTCCTCTGGTCAGCAGGGAGGGATCAGGTCAGAAAATGCTGCAAAACACACACACAACCTGGCCTTTGTTATCAACCGTCACGAGCTCATTAAAAACACATGCAGAAATGGTTAAACAAAATCCTCTAAACCTTTTACAAAATTGCCAGTCTATTAGAAGGACTGAGCTCACACCAAACTCTCCCTTCCAATGTGTGCAATGGAGCAGCTAATGTCCTTTGGACTCTTGTCTATGGCACCAAGCAAAAGGAGGTGGGGGGGGGTGTTTGTTTTTGCTTCTTGTTGTTGTTTTTTAACTTTTTAAAAACGAAACTCTTAAATATAGCAACCAAAAGGACTATTTTACCAAACACATACTGTTGAAGTCATTGCCTTGTAAAAAAAATCCATGAAAATTATAAAATAAAAAGGGAGATTTGTGTCATTCTATCAAAGAGAGCAAGAAGGAAAAGAAAACCAGATGACTGTGGCACGAATGCTTTTGTGAAGTGGCATTGCATCAAAGAGCATAGTGGACTCACTGAATGGGGATTTTGAAGCCTGTTACGAGGAAAAGTTGGATCGTAAGCTTGATCGGGGCAATATTTACTCAAAGTTTCCTTATAAGGAACAGAGCGTTGCATTCCATCGAGTCGTGGACTTTCACCAGGTGCCTCTTCCTCCAAATGGATGTATTTGCTATGATGCAATTTGCCCATAGATTTGCAGTGTACCATAACATGGCTCTAACACATAAAATAGCACGTTGGTGACGTGAGGCCTGAGATTGAGATGTCCTGAGCTCTGATCTGGCATGTGCCACCTTCTCCTGGTGAGATGGGAGTAACTCATTTAAATCTCTGATAAATCATTTTAATATGTGTGCTTCTCTGGGGAGTTGTGCTTGTTCGTTATCACTATATATATTAATCATACTGTTTTTTTATATTATGATGCAAGATTAAACATAAGCTGACGCTTTCGGTCTTGGTCTCTCCAGCCTTAAGAGAAAAAAATGTGTCCAGCTTAGGTTTTTGGATTAATCAGATAGAGAGCTGAAAGGGCTTTGGGAGATTCGTCAAAAAGAACCAAAAGTATGATGTACGTTCTACAAGGTTTGTACGTACCTAAACACGGACACACGTACAGACCTACCTGAGACTGTAGGATCTTTTTCATTCCTATGGTACTTGGACTTTCACATTTCGTGTAGAAATTGCTTTCCTCAGGGCCTGCTTAAAACTGAGATAAAGTTGAATCTGTTAGTGCTCGATGAATTTAAATCATAAAAATTCACATTAAAAAAAACCCACGTTGGTAAGAAGTCTTTATGATAAGGAGAAACTTCATCTTGGTGTAAAAATAATAATCATTATAATAGTGAGGTCACTGCAAATGTACATAGCACTTTTCTGCTGAGAGTTTAATGCTTTTGCAAATTCATTTTCACGCTATTCTAAGAAAGAAGATGAGAAGGGCGTTATTTTTCTGGTCTTTCTTACAAGCGGAGAAATGAAGGTGTCAGGGTGGGGTTCCTCCAGTGGCGAGTTGGTAGACCTTCCCTAACTTTCTCTTGAACCTCCTTTCTCTTAAGCAGATGATACTGAGAGAAGGAGGTTAGAAACATTCCAAGTAACCAAGGCCAGTTTTCAGATTAAGTGGAAAGTTATTCAATTTTCCCCTTTTAGCAGCAAACAAGTTTTGAGGTTCCTGTCTTGGCTGCCACCCTCTGCCATGCACCCGTGTTTCTTCTCTCCCTTTAGCACGTCCAGCAACAGCTCTGTCAGCCCTGCAGTTACTGGCCTGCAAGTAGCAGTGCCTCGTTGTGGTTGAACTAGTAACATATTTGGAAACCTAAGCAACCCTTTCATGGCTGGGAGCAGAGAGGGAGAGTGTGTCAGTCAGTAGAGTCCTGCCAGGGTCTCAGCTCTGGGGACCCGGAGGTAGATGGGCCTAAACATGCCGTCCTCACTCTCAGGAGAGAGTGTTCTGCTGTGATAATTTTTTTAATAGTTGATAGGATCCAAGTCAGGAAGAGAAATATTCAACAGCATAATTCCAATCTTAGGTTCAACTTGTAAATATATATAGCAGACAATAGTAAGTTCAATCATGGTAAATATATATTTACATATTGCAAACTTTACCATTTGGGCATAACCAGAATGTTGATTTCAGATTCAGACTTGATCAAAGATGTGCCCCGAACAAGGAATTCAACCTCCACGTGCCTCTAAAGAGAAAAAAAACCTCATGTCTAAAATGATAGATACCTAAAGGTTTGGGGAATGTATGAAACGTTTGCAGAATGCTTTGGAGCTCTCCCCTTCCCTTATGCCTCGCTCTGTACCTGCTCTTCCACTTTTAGGATGAATAAACTGGAAGTCACTTTTGCCCATTCCAGCTCTAAGTTTTTGTGATTTCTAGGAAGAACATGTGATACAGCAATTTGTAAGGGGAGAATATCAGTCACACAATATAGGTCTTCAAATAATGGGGAATAATTGGGCCATTCTGGCCATTAGATTTTTGCAATTTGAATAACAAAATTAACTCATTATTTCAAAAGCAACCAGTCCAGAATGCAAATTTTAAAATTCAGGATACAGATGTAAGCTGGGAATTGTTTTTGTTTATAAGGCTTAAGAATTATATTATTTTAGGAGAGAGAAAAGAATTATATATGTATTAATTAAATAAGGATAACAACATGAGGATTGATTGCCTCATACTTCGAGGGCCTTGTTTGACTGACTTTTAAACAGAAACACTTCAATCATTTAAAAGTCTTCCATGCTGGTCAAGCCTTCAAACCGCCTGTATTTTGACGA
Source organism: Balaenoptera physalus (assembly GCF_965194825.1). Taxonomy (NCBI): domain Eukaryota; kingdom Metazoa; phylum Chordata; class Mammalia; order Artiodactyla; family Balaenopteridae; genus Balaenoptera; species Balaenoptera physalus. The sequence goes on from NC_138882.1 coordinate 28,627,330, forward strand.
AAGTATTATTTTTACTGCAAGATAAGCACCTTTACAAAGCAAATTGAATAAACGATGGCAAACCCGCCCTCCCTCCCCCTTTTGCACATAAGAGATTCTAGTACTGCCTTGAGGCATCCCTCAAGTAAAATAACATATAAATAGAATGTGAGAAATTACCACGTTTTCTAGACTTCACACGTAGTATGAAAAACAAAACTTCATTGTGCCTCAACATATCCTTTCATTTTTTTCTCTTAACCTAAGGATCTCATTGAGTTCAACGTGGTTTATTAAAAGGAGCGCCTGGAAATGCCTCAGCTCCTTGGTCCGCAGGCTTCGGACTCGCTCACTGGATATATGTATGTGGTTTGCTGGTGCAGACTGGTAAATAGGGCCAAGCTCAAATGTAGTTTTCATTCAAATGTATTTCAGTTTTTCAAAATGGTAGAAATTCACACACAAAAACAACTTGGTTGAAAAATTCCATTGTGCAATGGTATCAAAAATCACTCAATGCATAAAATTTACCCTCTTATAATCAATAAAAGGACACTGAGAAAAACAGAGAACAGACTATAAAATATGAATTTTAGTTTGAGTCTCAACAAAAATAAAAACCTAAAGAATATTCCATCTGCCAGCCTTCAGTTTCTTTTTCATTTATTTGGCTGCAAAATCTTCGGGTTTCTGAAGAGATACTAAATTTTACAATAAGGGCATGTGTATAATGGCTATGCTTTGAATATAAACTTATACCATTTCTCCCTGCTGCCATGTAAGAGACCCTCTTTCTCAAAAGCAGTTAGTTATAGAAATAACCTTATAAATTAGATTTTCTTGGAATATGGTTCTACGCTCAAATTTCTTCTATTTGATGAGGATTTTAAGTACACAGAGAAATAGTTATAAAAGAGAAGAAATGGATTTTTTTAATAGATGCCACAAACTTCTGTGGCTATGGTTCACAAGCAATAAATGCTTTTCCTAAATGTTTTAATTATCTATCAATCATTGTATCATTGTGCTTTTCTAGAACTTATCCAAATAGACATCCTAGGAAGCATTGTGGTGTGTCTAGTAAACATGCAATAGGCACTTCAGTGTTACCAAACAGCTCATTTACATGACACAGTTCTAAAAAATGGTCCACACGAAACATATATACATATAATTTTTAGTCTGTTTTTAAGAACAAATTTAAAAGGTTCAGATTAAAACCTTAAATGCTCCTACTTTGATCACAGATCATTTCAGAGCAATAGACATACACAAATAAGTGTCAGGGTGTTTAGTAATCCCCTCAAGGTTGAAGTGCACACTGCACTAGTATGATTTTTTAAAAAGAGGTGACTCTGTCCTTACTTATACATCGTTTTGAGTAATCTATATTTTAAACTTACACGTGGTTAATTCTTCTAAGCTCTGTCCTATATGAAAAGTTAGCTCTGATTGGGCACAGCACGCGTAAATAAGGCTATGCTAGTCTTTCAAGCTCAGTATCATTGTACTTACATGCATTATGTATTTAAACAACAGAGTTAATCTAGCCTATAAATGTTTACAAATATTCAAATACATTTTTCCATGTACCACTTCATATTAACTACAAATATACTTTTTACAAACTTGAATATTTAGGCCAATATGACTTTTTAAAATTCCTATATAGTCATATTAAGCCTGCATATTGACATTGACTAAAAGCTACTTGATTTAATGATTAACTACAGAGATTATAATAAACTGTAAATAAGTCATTTCGGTGAATGGACTCTCTATCTGTGTCACACGGCCTCTCAAAGCCACTCTAAATATCCTCACTGAAACTGTTACTGACTAATGTGCTACATTTTAAAGCCAAATTGGGTTTTTGCTCCTCTCCTGCCAAACAAACTAGAGAGAATAGCCTCCTATAGCAAAATGCAAGCTCAACTGCAAACCCATTCCTGAAGACAATTAGAAAAGGGGAACAAGTGCCTGAAAACTTCAAGAAAAATTTTAGTTTTGACTGAATTGTTTTGCAAACTACCCTTCAGCCAAAGGAAAGTACCATGCTCACTTAATCCTAGGGATCAGGAGTAACAGTAAATTAGTAAATGTTAGAATAGAATCAGGAAAGTTAACTAGATAGTTCATTTCTCTCTCAAAAAAAAATCTGATTTCTTTCAAGTGCTTGAATATTTTAGGGAAAAGCTATTCTATGAGCCTGAATTATCTGGACAATTAACTTAACAAATTATTTAGTGTAAGCAGATACTTATAAAGTAGTTGGGCTTAAAAACTTTTCAAGTTACCGTTTCATTTCTATGACCTCATCCTTCCTTGTTACAGTGTTTTAAATTTGGAGTTCAGTTTCTTTCACAAGAAGTTACAGAAATTAATTAGATTTCCAAGGGATCAGTTTGCAAAATGCTAAAAGTTTAATTTCTAAAATGTCTCTGTAAATGAATGAATATTTCTAAAAACCTCCAGCGTCATCAGTATGATCTGACTGCTTTAGCTCTCCTTTTATAAAACTAAGAAAATCTAAGAAGGGGTGGGGAAGGCTAGTAACATAAAATGTTTCTTTCTATGTTACTACATTGACAAAGTCAAAAGATAAATGGTTCTACATTTTCGACCAAAGGATCACATACAAAAGATACTTTGCCATGTTTCAGCAGGCCAAAGGTAGGAAATTTTTAACATAAGAGACAAAAATCCTATCAGTGTAATAAACTTGGACTGTAGCCAAAATGAAACTCCTAAAAGTTATTTGCTTTTAAAAATAAAATTATTGCTTTTTTAAAAAAAATGGTATTATCTCTAGCATTTTAATGGCAAATGACTTTAAAGAGAAGAATTGAGCTCTTCAGTCCTGGATTTCAAAATTCACACTTACTGGATTCACTGTACCTTATCAGTAAGTTTCCAACATGGAAACAATTATAATGAAAAATTTAGATCAATATCTACAAATTAAAACTAAAATTATCTGAGTTTCCTACCCAGATGTATGTGAAAGTTTCCCTCATTATACTAGAAACCAAAGACTGTTTTAAGCTGTGTAATAAAATGTAGTCATACAATACAGGAAATTTTGAGATGGTGAGGTTTTTTTTTTTTTTTTAATTCTAATCTGGTACAATGGGATTTTTAAAGTCAAGTTTTTATATGTTTTGTGTTCTACTGATAAAACTTTTGGGAGATTCAAGATTTTTTAAGTAGTATTACTTCTTGGGTTAAAAAAACAATTGTTTTCTTTGATAACAGTTCAAAACTTTTGTTTTACCTGAAAAATAAATATTTCAGCCATTTTAATGTGAGCGCTTATATAATTTTAATAAAACGTTTACCTTTTTCTAGTCTTCCAATAACCTGTTTGTAGATCATCACGACAAGCGTATTTTAAAAAAAACAAAAAAAAAAACATAAAAAACAAAACTCTACTTGATTCACCTATTAATCTGGTAGCATGATTAACTAGAAAGGAAATCCAAAACCAGTATCCTTAACATAGCATACTTCTTGGATCTCCTAGGGTACACCTTGCACACAATGCTGGCCCCACATTAATCTAGGGCATAATTGATTATCTAAAAGAAACAGATGTTTTCAAAAGTAAATGAAACCATATATTTAAAATATACTTACGTATCAGCCCGATGTCAAAAGGGGGAGCAAACTGAAGGGTTTCCAACATGATTATGTGAAAAATTAATTTCCTTTTTAAAAAATGTAGTGAATAAACAACTGATTCCTTCACTTATCAAATGTGGCGATTTGTGTAATTGTTCTAGTTTTGCAAGGAATGTTTTAAGAAGTTATTTCTTCCAAATTTCATGTCAAAATATTGTTTTTATAAGTGGATCCAGTTAAGATAATGCTCCTCATTTAAAATTAGATGCTAGTCAATGAAACTAAATTACAACTCTCGATATCCTCAGAAAGCTTTGAGATGCTGTGACCATTTCATGTGAAACAATGTGTGGTTAGTTAAAACCAAGTGAGTTTCATGTAACAGAAATCCTGTTTCAACAAAAAAAGGGAAAGTAGGATCCCAAATAGTAAATTACTGATTGCACTTTATGACAATCTTTCGGGATTCCCATCCAAAGCCATCAGGGAACTTACAACTGGTACATTTTCAAGCTCCAGACCTTATATCCCACTTCCAACAAAGTTAAGAATATTAACCTTACTATAGGTCACTAATATAAACGTATTTAATTTTGACAATAATCATGTAAAACTGTATTTTCATAGGTATCTTTAAGGCTGGAAGTTATGGACAATTATAGATTCCAGGATTTACAAAAACTCTCAGGTCGGTGCCAGCCCTGCTCACACTTAGGACGACAGCGTGTAACAATTCCTCTATAGAACTGTCCGGCACGTGTGAGTGCTGTCAGTTCTTTAGGTCAACCAGCAATGTTTCTCACCTTGACAAGCCCAATGAGGCAAGCATGAAGTTGGGACGATCACAAAAATTACGGAACAGTTTTTTTAAATGGTTGCATGAACTTAATTACATTTTAGTTAAAACTTAGGAATTAAAACCTAGGAACTTTTGAGTTCTCCCAGGAACAAAGAGGACGTATACAGCTATTCTTGAACAGTCGAATGCCTGCTAATTCGATTGCCTAGAATTCCAGTCGTTAGCCAAGCAGTTTTCCAAATTAAGACATCCGGTCTCCTTCAATTTTCCACTTAAACCAGAACACAGAAGAATAGATTTGACCAATCAACTTCGGATAAAATTACCCATGAAAATATGACTTATGGTGTACGGATTAGTAGTTGTACAGCATATTACAAAAAATCTATGAAACTTGAGGTTTCACAGATTCACAAATTTCTAGAGAGTTACCTTAACATTCCTGATCTAGGCTATAGAAAATGGGTCACATTTTTTAAATGTGCATTTAGTATCTTCTTAAATGACTAGAAGCGAAATGTTTGCACACTTACATTTGAGTGATTTAAGGCATTCTAATAATCCATAAGCTCTGTACAGAATTGGTATTAAAAAGAAAGACGCCATGTATGATACATATTTAGGATCTATGTAGTACACAATCACAATGTAAAAAACGCACAAAAATTCTCAGTTCATATAATTTATTGCAGTTAGCACACAGTTTAAAAATTCACCAACACACCAATAGTACAAAACTAAACAGCATTATAAGTTATTCCCCCCTCAGGAAAATAAAACATACTATGATTGTCAAAGCTAGATGTCAGTCTAAGTTTTAGAACAAAGGAAGAATGTGAAACTAATAAAAGGAAAAAGCAATCACTCACAATGACCACAAAAAGAAAATCCAAAAGAAAGTCCGTTTTCTCACAGACATTGATTGTCTTCTCTAAATTAATAAAAATTATTTCAACATAAACTGTATTTTAAAAAAACTAGAAACTCTTCAAGTAACTAAAGATAATGCTCCAAGGCCATTTTCACAGCTTTTTTTGTTTGTTTGTTTGCTTTAAATGCCATTACAGCCAAATTAACACACATTTGACCAAATATTTCCAAAACAGTCCAGCAACACACAATGGAGTTTTCCATTCAGTATCTTAAGCACAAAAATAGGCTATGTTTACAGTAGTTAAGGCGATCAAATTTTAAACAAAAGCAATTAAAAAAAAAAAAAGGGAAAAACAGCAAACGTTTTCCATGCTACTCCCATAGACCTTATTTGTAAGTGCAAGACAGGAAAACAAACACTGTGCAAAATGCTTTGCCCTGCGTGCTGGTCATTAAAACCACACGTTGGGCTGCAGCCTCTGCTGCCGCGATACACATAGTCTACTAACCCCCTTCCCCATGTCAATCAAGGCAGTCCAGTCCTTTCAGCCTGGGGCTTTTTCAGTCCATAGAATCTTTTCATGAGTTTGGGGGGGGGGGGGATGGGGGAGGGGCGGGAGGGAAGGAGGAAGGGAGGGAAAGGAAGAAGGGGAGAAAAAGAAAAGGGGAGCAAAAAAAGAGAATGACCTATTGTCAATTTGTGCAGTAGTTACTCTAAAAACGCTCAACTGGGTAAATGTGTACATCTAAACTTTGAGCTGGCCTGGGTTTTGTGCAATTAGAAGTTTTGTTATAAAATGCACACTGCACATGCAAATCTTTAAGCCGTTTGTAAACATTTATATTTTCCTTGTTATGTAGCGAAGTTATCAATTTGCAGCTTAAGTTTTTATTCAGCTTAACAGTTTCAACTTAAAGACAGTGGGAAAGTCAATTTAAATTATATAAAATAAAAACAGTGCATTAACGTTCTTCATAACACCAGGTTTTTTTTTTTTCCAAATGGTGCTATTTTTCTAAGGAAATTAAATAATTTTAAACTCACTCGTTAAAGTTATACAATGCAAACAAAGACAAAAAATATATTGAAACTCATGCATTTCTGTAGCGTTAATATTTACTTTTCAAGACTCAACTAAGAGCATCAACACAACCTGTCAAGTCCTTTGACACCCCCCCCAGCCCATGTAATCAATTACAGTATACAATAACAGTAATTCACATTTTTCAACACACAGTTCAACACTGCTGAAGCTGCAATATCCTTTTTCATCCCAAGCAAACCTTCACAAAGACAGCGTCCCAGTGATCCCAGTGTACTTTCAGAATTTCTCTCATTGGGAACCGTCAGAAAACCAGAAGTTGCCACAGAAAGTTTTAAGTCAACTGCTTGTTTAAAAATAGATAATCCAGCATTTCAGAAATTTTCCATTTGGGTCTAAAAGCATTCAGGTTTCCAACAGCCAGAAAAGATTCATGCAATTTGAGACATATAAAGAGGCTAATAAAACTGGAGGGAATTTCTACTTAAAAAAAAAAAGGTGGGAAAAAAAGAGAGAGCTCAAAAGACACCGCAGTGCTGACAAAATAGGCCCTAGGAAAGCATTTTGTGATAGGACGATTTGTTTCAAAGGTTCTTATTGGCTTACTTCCCCTACCCCCCTTGAAAGAAAGAAAAAACACCTCTCTATTCTCCGACTTGCTCTAAAGTTTCTTTTACCAGAATGCTAAATTAGTGAGATTCTCATGCTATTCTAAAGTGCAAAAACAAGTTAATACCCCAACCTTTCAGTTCCAGGAAACAAGACTGCTTTTAGACCGTACCACAACTATATAGAGATCTATTTATATATAGGTATATATATATTATTTATATATATATATAAAATTATTTCCAGAGTTCTTGAGAGCTATCTTCTAAGGTCCAGTCTCTGACAGCGGGCAGGCTCAGCGCCTCGCTTTTGACGGACAAGGAGTTCACCAACTCACAGTGGAACTTGCGGATGTGCCGGTACAGGTCCCCGGACTGCGTGAACCTGCGCTCGCACCACTTGCAGGCGTGCGGCTTTTCGCGCGTGTGCACCACGGCGTGGCGGCTCAGGTTGTGCGAGTACTGGAAGCTCTTGCCGCACTGGGTGCACGTGTAGGGCTTCTCGCCCGAGTGAGTCCTCTCGTGGCGCTTCAGGGTGTACATGCAGGAGAACGTCTTCCCGCACAGAGAGCAGGTGGGCACGTTGACGTCGGCGGCCGGCTTGCTGCGCAGGCCGTCCTGCTCGCGGAAGTGCGTGCTCAGGTGGATCTGCAGGATGTGCGGGCTGGGGAAGACCTTGTTGCACAGGGGGCACATGAAGATCTGGCCCGCCGGGCTCAGGATGTTGGAGACGTAGGGCAGCAGGCCGCTGTCCATGCCGCCCTCCACCTGGACCCGCTCGCCCTCGGGGGTCATCATCTCGTCGTCGCTGCCTTTGTCCTCCCGCTCCAGCTCCCTCAGGACCGAGTCCTCCCTCAGCGGAGCCAGGTGGGCAGGCTCATACTGTACCCTGTTATTAGCGCTCACACTCTCTTTCACAGTGCTATGTTCCATGTCATAGTCATTAGTGCCAACATCACTCTCATCACAGGAGGCCTCTTTCTCCACCTTCACCTGCACCAGGTTGCTTCTCAGCACGTCCTGTGAAGAGAAATAAGAGCTGTTCAGATTTTCAACTCCTGAAAGGCTGGACTTGACAGACAGGTCCAGCACACAGTCAACATCTGCCGAATCCCTCACGGAGGTGACAGACCTCTGGGACAAAGACTCTGTCGAGCTGCAGGGGCTGGCTACTGCTTTTCCAGCTGCTGTGGCGTGTGGCTCTGCCTCTCCGCCAGCCTGGGGGATGCCTGCTGAGTCCGAGGGCAATCGCATCCACATGTTCCCAGGCTCGGCCGCCAAGTCCCTTTTGCTAGGCAAGATGTTCAATTTTTCATCTTCCCCTTCATCTTCATCGCTGGGCAAATCGCCTGCCATGTGGCTGCTGCCATCAGAGAGGCTCTCGACTTTGTCCGAACAACTTGAAGCATCTTCTTCCTTTTTGGTGCTGTCGGCCTCTGTGGTGGCTTTCTCTTTCAGCTTCTTTTTGCAGACTTTGACAATGTCATACATGTGGAGATAACTGGCAGCTGCTAGCACGTCTTCAATGGGCAAGTCTTTGAACTGGAGTTTCCCTTCATACATGAATTCAAGCAGGAGAGCGAAGGCTGGGGCTGTAACAATGTCGCTGTTCAGATGAACAATGTCTCTTTTGTCCAGCTGGTCCTTGTAAAAGAGGTGGAAATACATGCTGCATGAAGCCAGTACAGCTCGGTGCGCTCGGAACTGGGCATCTCCCACCAGAACAGTGCAGTCACAAAGAAAACCCTGATGTCTCTGCTCGCTCAGACACTGCAGCAAATGTCTACTATGGTCTGGAAACTCCATACTGTCTTCATAACCTGGGAAGAGAGAAATTTCTCATGAGAGCCTGCTTAGGAACAACTTTTCAAGGCTCTAGTCCCCATTAAAAAAAAAAAAAAAAAAAAAATCAGCTTGGGCCACGGAGGTACATGTCCCTGAATTTTAATCAGGCTAATGACCCAAGCACTACCAAATCACACACACAAAACCAAATGCAAGAAGAAAAATGTACACTTTTGAAACTTCTTACCCCAGCCAAACAGTCTCTGATGCATCTCCACCTTCCTTGAACTTTTAGTCAAGTTTTAAAAGCGTTAATTTCAGTACGGTCTCTTACTGAGAGTAAGAATTTAGGTCTCTTTCAGAAGAAATTTAATTAACTCTAATCATCAAATTATGTCCTACAAAACCTACAAAATAGCTTTAATTTCAAAGGGAACAACTCAAATAATGAACAAAGAAAAGTCCCAAACACATTCTGGAAGATTCAGAAAACTTGTTCAACCATCCTTTTTTATTTTATTACTTTTGATACTTGACTGCACTTAGCAAGCACAATTTAAACGCACATTTGGCTGAATCAAGAAAAAAAAAATGAAATCGCATAATTAGTCCAGAAATTAGCAAACAACTTACTTTTAAAGTCAGAGTGTTAAAACAACAAAAGCCCTGTGTATAAAAACAGATGTTAATGCCTTAAGATTTGCAGGTATAGCACACATGTATGAGATCAGAAGGAACTACACCAACAGATGGAAAAGATCATCTTTCCTATGAACAAATCCAAATTTTTTTTAATGAATTGAGAAAAAGAAATGGTTATATTTCTTTGTAAAATCTGTACATCTAGAATATTAAGAACCAGAAGGGCTTTATTTAACTCTGAAAATTCTCATCTAAACTTTGATCTGTTGCAAAGCAAAATGAGTTCCATATTAAAATTAATGCAAACTTTTAAATAAAGGCATATTACATTCAAATGAAACTCAAAAGCTTTACAGGTTCAACATACAAAAAAAGAAAAAAAAAAGTCTTGCTAGTAAAAGAGAAACTATTCTTTTGACCCTGCCATACCTCAGTCAACAGAAAATACTTTGTTTCAACATAATTTGATATATTTTGTTTTCCCACTAGCTTTTATTCTTTCAAATATGTACTGTTGCCCTTATTTTCTGGTGAAAGAGAGTAAAATGGAGGCAGGAGAGACGCATATGTACAAAGGGTCAAAATTCAACCACAAAATTCAACTCCTTAAACCTGACTTCCCCTTTCCTATGACCAGAAGCAAAGTTCCACACCATCCATCTCAAAAAGTGCATTTGGGGAATGGATACATATTAATTTAATATTTAAAAATTACTTCCCTGCTTCTTCTACACTTTGCCCAAGATGGGCTAAAACTTTCAGCCTAACCCAATACATTCTGCAAGATGCCACTGCTAGAATAAACCAAGATTTACAATACAATCACTTTAAGTGCCCCACAGCTAACATCAATCCTAATCCTTGAGAGGGCTAAAAATAAAGATTGGAGGGCAGCTCACAAGGTAGCCGTGATCAAATTAGGAGGCTGAGAGGACAGAGAGGGACGAAGAAGGAAGCTTATAAACATCTGATCCAGCTGACTGTGGCCATATGGCAGCTGCTGCCCAGATAAAGAGATTAAGAATAGAGGAGTGCGATTACAGCTGTCTGGCCAATTCAGGCAGCTCAAATCTACAAGTTCTAAATTAGTCGCTAACACAAAAACTCCTGCAAATAATTATCGTTATGCTGAAATAAAAGATCTCTTAAATATATATTTGAAAGAGAAATGAGGAAACCAGTCTAACTATTCTCCTGGGGACAAAAGTTTTTTTTTTTTTTTCTTTTAAAAAAACCTTCGGTTATAAAAGCACTACAGCTGTATGTTGCAGTAGTGCTGCTGAATGTTTTGAAGAATAAAGTTTCACAGTGGAATTAATTACACAACAATCTAGCTTCTTAACTAGAAAAATCTTCTCATGTAAGTTTGAATGCTGGATTCCAAACAGTTTACTATTTCTCACCGCCCCCCCCCCCCACTCCAAAAGCAAAAGAAATCTAAATAGCAGTGAACAACAACAACAAAAAAAGGATTTTAATCCAAATTGATCTCAAAAAGCAATATTTCAAAGCCTTTCTTAACATTTCAAAACTTGAAATATTTCTGTATATTAAAGTTATTTACCCGATCGAGCAAAAGGGATAAAAATTAAAACTAAACAAGCCCAAGACTCTCAACTCCAGTAAGATGTTCATTTAATACTCAAGTTCATATTTTATTCTTAAACTGGATTAGAAAAGTAATGTGATTTTTTTAAATTAAATAAACACCAAAACAGAAATATGCTCAATCTAATCTCTTGCTACTCCTACCTTTAGGACACATAAACCTGATTAAGTCCTTTCCTCTGAGTCTTGCTGGCTCCAGGTCTGTTACATCGGTGGAAAAAAAGCAGACTAAGAGACAGATGCAAAGTGGAGATGATGTTAGAGAGGAATGAGATACCTTCTCCACCACAGATCCGCACACACTAACTCCCTGTCTGTGTGTTAGAATAAAAGGCTGAGGGATGGCAGGCTGTCAGCTGCTCTGACATCATGTTCAGATGGAAATGCTACCTCCAGCTGTGCTCCTTTTAATGCCATATGCTACTCCTCTACACTCCTGCCACCAGCTTTTTCTTAGGAGAACTTTTCTCTTCTGTTAGTATAAACAAAATACTTCAAAGTCTCCCTTTTTTTCCAAACTTTCTAACAGAAGAAATTGAAAAACTCAGCATATGGAGTTCTACTGTATTTATGGAATAGCAACACTTCTGTCTTAAGTTGGTGGACTGGCTTACATACTGACAGCACACTCAAGCCACGGTGCTATTCAGGAAATCCAGATTCACTTTTATTCAACTCCAACGTTTAGTTTCAAAGGCAGCTTAGGGATATTTTTAAACCAACCCATTTGACATCTCCAGTCCCATTTCAACATTATTACGGCACTTCAATTTTTTTTTTTTTTTTCTGCTGAGGTAATGGTATACATGTCTCAGAATGTTGGAAGACTATTCAGAACTACTACTTCAACCTGGTTCACCATATTATTTCACTCTTATATAACTACTTATCTAAAACTACCTTCTCAGTAAAATTTCTCACCCTGCCAGTTAATGCAAATTTCAACTCTCAATATCAACAAGCTGAAACTGCACTTTCTGAAATCCTGGAAAGTACTTCAGTTCAATGAGGCAAATTAATAAACAGATACAACCTGCTACAGCCACTTAAAATGAATGCTGCATCTGCGTATCTGATCCGACTTTCTGCTCAGAAAGAGAACTTGGTCTTCCCCTTGATCTGTGTCCCATAACAATCTTTTTTTTGGGTCACTCTGTAATGTTCATGATCACAAGAAAACCTTTCAGGGAGAAAGGGGGAAGGGGTGTGGGAAGCCAGGTCTAGCAAGTTGGGGAACTTTTTAGCTAGATTTGCGGGTCTTTTCGAATGGCTGATGAAGTTGTAACGTAACCCGGGCTGGCCTGACCAGTGCCCTGCAAGGGGCTGCGACATCTGTGAATGTCGAAGTCTCCACAGACTCTTGTGGGAGTGAGGAGCAGAAAAGGCGCTGGGGCCTGAGGCGCAAGTGTCACAGTCCTGGTGATAACCACTCCGTTCTCATTAGAAAACCATGGCCAAGAGTTAAATAAAGAGTAACAAAGACCAAGGTCTCTATCCTGTGCTTCTTGCTTTCCCAAGTCGCAAACCCAACTTTCTCTAACTTCGCGATGAATGACATAATTATGAATGCCTATTTCAGGAGGCACTCTTTGGGGATAAATTCCTTCTCAGCCACACCACCTATTCTGTACAAATGCCCTCGCCTCATTCCAATATATCAGACATTAATCACCCCATTTACCCAGTGGGGTGGGGGGCGAGTGACAGATTAATGAGCCCGGAGCACCGCAATGGGCCAGCGACTCCCACTCCACAAATCAACCCCTTTGCGCCTCGCAGCCTCAGGTCCGGAGAGGTTTTGTGAGGTTGGGTTTTGTTTTTCAAGGAGGTGGGGGTGGGGGTGCGGAGCAGGGAGGGGGTAAGAAATGCAAATCTTTACGTAGTTGGCTGTGCATAAAACACTAGGGGAAAGAGGAAGGTTAAACCACAGGGAAGGAGGTGGAGGGCGTAGAGCCGGTGCAGCAGGAAAACACCTTAAACAACAGACGAGAAAACAGACCCGGGTCACGGCAACAACAAAAGAAAAGTCGTAAGAAGCCGGGGGAGGGTGGCTGCTACCGCTTCCCTGCCGCCGCGGCGCGAGCCCCCGGCAACTGCCCCGGCCCGGGAGGGGCCTCCCCGCGGGCGCCGCCGCAGCTGCAAGGGTCCCCGGAGCCACGGCCGTCCCGGCGCCGTGCAGCTGCACCGCTCCCAAGCCCCCGCCCCGCGCCCCCCGCCCCCGAGAGGCGCCGCCGCAGCTGCACCGGCCGGAGCGCGCCCCGCGCCGCAGCTGCACCGGCCGCACCCCGCCCGACCCGCAGCTGCGGCGGCCCGGCCCCGCACCCGGCCCCCGCCGCTGCGGCGCCCCCCGCCACCCCTAGCTCCACCCGCACAAACTAACTCCACTCGCGGGGCCCGGTCGCCCGCCCGCCTGCCCGCACTGCCCCGCCGGCCGGGGCCGCACAGCCGGCGCCCCGCCCTCCAGGGCCCGGAGGGGGCGCCGGGTCGGGGCCGGGGGCCGGCGCCGGGACTCACACGGAGCGGCCCTAAGTCACCGCGTCCCCGCCGCCGCCGCGTCCTCCGCCTCCCGGCCGCCGCCGCCGCCGGACTTGGTGGGCTTCCTCCTCCGCGGGTCCCCCTCCCTCCCTCCCGGCCCCCCCGCCCCCCAATCCCGGCTCCGTCGCCCGCTCCCCCTGCCCCCTCCCTCCCGCCCACCCACCCCCGCTGGCAGCCGGAGGAGCGCGGCGGAGCGAAGAGGCCCCACTCTCAACGGCTCCCCATGGCAGCAGCCCAGCGGCGGCCGCAGCCTGCCAGACACAGCGAGGGAGCGAACGAGCGAGGAGCGAGCGAGGAGCCCGGGCCGGGGGGCGGGGGGGGGGGCGGGGGGAGGGGCGGGGGGACGCACCACGCACGCACGCGGCGGCGCCGGCCAGATGTTCCCCCCCCCGCCGCCCTCCCTCCCGGCGCTGGGCTGCTGCGATTGACCGAAAGCGGCCGGACCGGGTTCCCCGCCCGCCCCCAGCACGCAGTCTCCTCCAATAGGAGGGCGGCTTTTCCGGGAGGCGGAGGCAGTGGCGGGCAATCGTAGGACTGACAAGAGGGCCCAGCCAATGGGAGGGGCGAACCGGAGCTGCCGCTCGCGCGTGCCAATCGCAGGCAGAAACTGTTGGGGTGGGCGGGCCCGAGCGGGCGGGGCTGGTAGCCAGGCGGTGCGGGCGGAGTCGGCGGGAGGGCGCAGCGGCGGTGGCGGCAGCGGCGCCCCTCTGGGGGACTTGGCCGTGAGAAAGTGAAAGGAGCCCGCGGGCGGCGGCGACAGCTGCGCTGGGAGGGGCTTGTTTCCAGGCTAGGAGGCCTCGCGCGCTCTGGGGGTGCGGAGCGAGCTTTTCGGTGTGCGCCGTGACAACCATAAATACAGTTTTGAACGTAGTGGGGCTGGGCTGCTCGAAGTTGCGGAGGTATCCGCCGAGGCAGAGCACCCGGGACACACATGACCTGAGTCCGGCATTAGGTGGCTCCCTCTGCTCCGGCTGCTGTGGGTGACGACGCCCAGGCCCTCGTCTCCCAGAGCGCAGAGGGTAGGACTAAGGGACGTCCTCCCTCCGTCCCGCGCTGCCCCGTCAGCAGGTGCAGGTGCGCGTCGGGCTCAGCGAACGCCACCGGCTTAGACGGGCAGTTTCTGGGCGTCATTCTCAGGGCGTCTTGTCACAGACACAGCGGAGCACCTGTATTTCTCGCAGAACCCTCATGTCACGTGTATTTGCAGTGTTACAAGTAGCCATTCCCAAGTGACCAAATTCTAGAGAACTACAGCAGAAGTGATACTTGCAGAAGCCATAGCCTGATTTCTTAATTGGTATGTCTCAAGCCACAAAGTTAAACTATGGAGGGAAGATGTAAGACTGTTGTATCGTTTCTCCCTCCCTTCAAATAAACTTTTATTCGATTCCTGTTCTTTGCAATTAAACTGTGTTCATCACGGCCACCAAGAAAAGTAGAAACTTCTACCTCAAGAAATTGGAAATCTTGTTGAGGCAAGAATTACAAGTAAAAAGTTGAATAACAAGGGGGAAATCTGTTCTAAGAATATAAAATAGAAAACTGCAGAGTGAGGAAGTTAGTACACTAGTAATTGTCAAGTGAAATGTGTTTATTCTTTGCTAACTGAACTGAGACTGGCAAGCCTGTTGCTAACCAACTTGCCAGGAGACCTTTCAACTGGGCAGAATGTGCTTTCACTTTGTTCCAGGTCAGATGGGTAAACTAAGTTGAAAGTATTGTGTAGGCAGATCAGACATATTGAATTACTAATGAAGTAAAAACAGGAGCACGCAAAATTCCTGCAGCTGATATTGGAATATCCTGTTAGAAGCAGGAGTGATGTTCTCTACTCTTTCCTCAACGTTTTCATGTACCTTCATGATTGATAACTGAGGTCAAGGCCATTCTATGACAACTAGAGTTTTTTATTCCATGAACTATATTCCATTTGTGCTTTTGGTGAATTCTAGATCTTTTAGTCGGTTGGTAGAGGGCCCAATTTCAGTCTGACCTGTTTAAAGTTAGGGAAGTTTATAAATATTCTTGATAAAGGAAATACACTCTTTTGAAAACAGGTGAAAAGAAGTGCATGCTTTGCCAACAAGTTCAGGAAAGAATTGGGAAAAGAAATATCTGCATTCTCAAAGTTGTTTCTCACCTACTAAAAGTTAAAAATAAGAAAAGTAACATCTCTGGACAAAAAGACAAAGTAATTAATAGTGTCAGCATATGAAATAAGAAGTTCATGAGAAAATTAGAATGTTAAGATTATCCATAAAAAGTTTAGAAACTCAGCTCTGTAGCATGTAAAGCCACAGCTCTAACAAAAATTTTTACAAAAAGCACCTACAGATAGGTTAAATCCCCAGAGATGTGCTGGGGGAGACACTGATGCATCAAAAGTTAGGAACATTGTTTTTTAGATATAATTGTCATCACTAGGATCCGTTTTGAGAGCTGAGTAGTGTAACCAGGAAATGTAGATTAAATAGATACTTAAGGAAGCAAGTTTGTAGTCCCTCAATTATTTAAAATATTTTCTAAATTCATGAAAATGCATGGAATATTCATACATTGTCAGAACCAATAAAAATGTTTCTGGAGTATTTACTGTGTTCAAGAAAGGTACTGTGATGGATACAGAAGACAACAAAAAAGTATGAGACATCTTCTCTCCTTCTTGGAGTTTAAATTTAGTTGGGAAAGAAATGGCATAAATATATAAAAATCTGAACCAATGGAAAAACTAAATAACAATATAATAGGATATGAATGTCAGAGCTAAATTTAATATTAAATTTTTATAAACATCTTGTCCCTGGTCTCTGGTTGCCATTGCATTTTCTCTGCCCTTTTTTTACATTAAAGACAATTTCTTTTACTCTGACTTATTTTTTTAAGTGTTATAAACTTACTGTAAAAAATGATACTTTTAATCATCTTTGGAAAGTCATCAGCATACAAATTGTAAATAAAATAAGACTGATTTCTGAGGTATCATAATACAGAATGATGACTATTTTTACTGGGCACCCACTGGAACCATGGAAGGTAAGTCAGACTCTAAAGCACCCCTTCAAGTAAGCTCCTCAAAGTAGGGACTGTTTGGCTTAGCAAATTAGTAAGATACAGAGCTGCTTGCCAGAGTTTGAGAGCCAATAATCTTTCTTTATTTTTCTCTCCCACAGTGGAAAAAATGCAAAAAGTATAGTCTCTAAACTATTAGAAAAATATACCATTGCTTCCCTCTGGAGGAATCCTAGTCCTAATACAGTTCTGATTAATCCATACTTTTCTGGGAGTCCTGAAATTTAGAATGATACCAGTCAATTTAACCATTCATGGTTAGATTTCTTGCCAGAGAACAAGATTTATGTTTTACTAACACATGCATTTTGACCAATAACAATTTAACACTATAAAACATTGACATACCAAATAAAATTTAATTTGATGAGCAACTCCATAAAATGAATGTCTGACTTTTAAATGTGAACCACAGGTCAAATCTCTGAAAAAAATCAGTGTTTTTATTACACTTTGTGCAATAGATCATGTTGAAAAAGTTATCTGTGAAATTAATTTTTGAATATTGACTTTTTATAAACTTCAAGTATAATTGGATTTTTTTCTTTAAAAAATAGGGAGGCAAGCATTAATAATAAAAGACCAGCTATTCCAAAGTGTAATGTTTTAAATATAAGAACTATAAAATGTGACAAAATGTGAGTAGAAGTTAACCTGGTTTTGAATCTAGAGAAAAAATACACTAAAATGAAAAATTTGTTGACGCTTCTATTAAGTCCACTTTCAATGTCATAGCACACATGAAATTCTATTAACTTATTTAGATAGTCTCTCTCCCTCTCTCTCTTTCTCTTCTGGCTTTTAGAAATGAACAGGTTGAAATGGCCTAAAGGGAGAAGGAGACACAGAAACACAGCTGACACAATAGTAAAAAAAGGAGATGAGCAAACTGCAACACACACCACTGTAATGAAATGAAGGAGCATATTTCCTAAAGCATCGTGTGTGTGTGTGTGTGTGTGTGTGTGTATACACACACACATATATAAAATAATTACACAAGCACATTATATACCAAATCATTTCTTAGGTTATAAATTCTGTAATACTTGAATCTATTAAATTCCTGAACTATGATAAGCCATAAATAGGAGGTAATTCATCCTGATTCTCAGCCCTGAAGACAGAAATGTTATAAACACTTGACGAAAGGTCCTTAACAGATTTACACAGAGCACTGGGGACAGACCCCCCTATACTGAAAGCAGAACGAGCCTACACCAGTAATTCAAACCTATCTGAGGTCTGTTAAAGGGCAGAGAGGAGCAAAAGATACAGTCCTCCCAAAACTGCTTTTCCTGTATAGCCAGTTTTCAGTTGCTTACTGTAAATCAGTGCTTTTACATGACCACCATAAATCCAGAGACAGCATAATGGCTGAAGGAGGCTGATAGCTCAGGCTTGGCTGAGACCAAGACTGGCCCCTTCGGAGAACTTAGGAAGAAAGCAAACAGCCACCCAACCCACACCTCTTTCCTCTCTCTCTCTCTCTCTCTCCATCCCTCCATTAAATTCATTATGCCTCATGGCATATGGAAGGCAAAACAATGCATACAATGACGCTTTTTACAGTTAACTTTGTGCTATAATAGATTCATTATTCTATTGGCGTATGATCCCAGGTAACTTTTGAACCCCAGGTTGGTTCTCTTCCTTGCTACACAGAATGCCTTCCTGCCATCCACTGATGTCAGTTCAATCAGTTAAAAAGTATTTAAATACTATCCTAAACAAAATAAATTTGTAGAGACAAGTCTACCACCCTTAAAAATCACACAGTTCCTCCAAAATCTGAATGTTGGAACTGTTCTATTGTTTTGGAAGTTATATTAATTAAAAGATGCCTTCATTTTATCTGTGGGTTTTTTAGATTTAATTTTTTAAAATAATCTGAAGAAACATATGACTTTTCCAGATGAATAGATTCTGTTAAAGAAAGGTTTAATATGAACCTATGATATTCATGCCCCATTTTTAAAATAACATAAATCTTTGAGTATTGATTGTTCTAAAATTCTGTAAAGTATATATAGAGAGAGGTAGTTTGTTTTTGTTCAAAATGAAAGAATAAAACTTCTAAATATTTAAATGTTCTTAATTATATTCAGTTGCTTAAATTTGGATGCAAATGAGCTTAGAAAAAGTGAAGTAAGAGAGATTACCAGAATTGACACCGCATACCTACTACATGACAATTGTTGTGCTTCTGACCAAAAGACAGAGACTTCACCTGTCTGCATTCCAATACAAGGATAAATTTTTCCTTCGTTTTAGGCCTGCTCCACCCTCAAAAGCAGAATCTTTTTGGGCTTTAAACCGGCAGAAAGGAAAATGATACATCCAAAAATTATTTGCTGAGAACTTACAAATACATAAGAGAAATATGGAATTGCAATCTCATGGTTCTTGTAAAATTTCCATGTTCTAGGTGCTAAAGATACATGAAAGAATATCATCCTCCCCCCTTATATTTAGGACTTCATTATGCATAAATGTCATTGTGAACCCACTGGACAAAGATAACATTTCATTTTTCGTTCATGGCTAATAAATGCATACCAACCCTAACTATCATAATAATATAAAATTGTCGTGATCAAAACCTTTTCTTATAAAGGAATCCTTATGAACTTAACACAAACGTCTTGATACATACCGAATTCAGACTATTCCTGGTAATAAGAGCAGACAGAAGGTTAAATCTCACTCCAGAAATTTATTTCACCCTTAGCGATAACATGCAACTCAGGAAGTTACTTCCCTTACAAAGAACTAGCATTTATGCTTAAGACTAAAATGATTATTTTTAAAGTACCCATTTTACAATGCAAATGTGTATCTAAATTAAACCCAGTAAAAAAAAATAAGCATTTTAAGTTGAAGCTGCAGTAATGACTTTATGGGAGACAATAGGAAAAGTGGTTCTTGAATATGAACGCAGAAGAAAACAAATTTCAAATTCCTTCCAGGTGTCTTGAAGATTTCTTTGTTCCCTGGCTCTGTACCTTAATGTTTTGGCACGTGTTTAACTGAGTAGCCCTTGCTCTGAAGTTGTTTTACAAAACTAAGGCTGTTCAGCAAGATCATAGCAAAAGAAAAAAAAAAAAAGGGCAAAAAACTGACAGCTGATCTACATTGCCAAGCCATGCCTTAGCACTTGAAACATGGGACAGATGCAGGAGCAGAGGTTTACTAAGACAGAACAGCAACAAAAGTCTTTGTAACAAAGACACATGCACAGAAGAGCATTTTAGACAGAGACAAATGACAGAGACAAACAATATAAAGACAATAGCTTTAGAGAGGAGAGGTAGGGTGATAAAGGAAAGTGAAAAGATGGTGGCAGTGGAGAAGCATGATTGAAGAGAGGTGGAGAGAAGGAACGGTCGCCACGGGAAGTCTGTGGTAGAGGCCTGGGTGGTGGAGATGGTGCTGGTGGACGTGAGGGCAGAAGAAAGGTAAATACAACAGAGATGTCAATATTTCTTCCTGGGCTCTGCTGATCCTATGCTACTATTATTTGTCAAATCATATCTTGCTCATTGTCCTTAAATAATGCTTTATGAAATAGCTAGCCCCAAAGTAAAGAGGATTAGAATATACTTGGTATTTAACTGTTTCCAGACATTGTGTTGCCACAAT
Source organism: Balaenoptera physalus (assembly GCF_965194825.1). Classification (NCBI taxonomy): domain Eukaryota; kingdom Metazoa; phylum Chordata; class Mammalia; order Artiodactyla; family Balaenopteridae; genus Balaenoptera; species Balaenoptera physalus. Next base: position 28,647,534 of record NC_138882.1, read on the forward strand.
CAGGGCAACTGTGTGTGCCTGTGTGTGTGTGCGTGCATGCCCTTATGTGCATCTAGGTCATTAGTTTGGCTGGTTTTTCTGATAAGACCTGCTCAATACAAACTAGGTTTTCTTAATATAGAGTTAGAGCTTCACAGCAAGCACTCTCATTACTTAGATTTAGGTTGATCTTATAGAGGAATTGTGGGGATGTACTGACATTTCACTGAGAAATATGACCTATTCATTAACCTAACTAATTACATTTCGGAAATTCATTCATTCAACAGACACTAAATAACATACATGGGGCCTGGTACTCGGCATATCAACCTCCATATAAAACATCTGACCTGGATCATAGCCAGATGCATAAATTAGCACCAGAAAGAAAGAGGGTTGAACAACTTCAATAAAGAAAAAATTCCCATGATCTAAGATACCGACTCCATTTTTGCTCACTATCTTCCTTGACAGCTCCCTCAGGATGAGAACTTTTTCTACAGCATTAGCAACTGTACCTTTAGCACCTAGTAAGAGTTCAAGAAAGATTTATAGGCAGGAAAGGAGGGAGGGAGGGAGGGAGGGAGGGGAAAAAGAAGGGAGAGGTGAAAAGAAATAACTTATAACTTTTCATTTTTCCAGAGGCCAGAGGCAATAACAGTGCTTTACCTGTTCAACTGTTCCCTTCAAACTCAGGAAAAAGTGAGAAGTACAATTTGTTCTGTAGACTACCAGAAAAAGTGTCCATTTACTTTCTTAGAGGTATTCTGACCCAGTATAGAAATAACCCAGGTGAATGTGGTAGAGACTTTACTCCTAGTGGAATCATAGCAGTTCTCTAGCATATGTAAAGAGTATTCCATCTGTGAGGCATTTTAGAAGTGAGTTACTCCTCAACAGATCTGTCGTAGGCATGGGTTGTGTTGTGATTTTTGTTACTTGGAGGAGAATGTAGATACAGAATGGCTAAGTGGCATATCCGAGGCCCCAGATTAAGACAGACGCATTGCAGGGCTAGTCATCAATTCCTTAAGTCACTGTTCTTCAGATATTTAGGCCACTTTGAAACTAAAAGAAAAACCTCCATTGTTTTTAAACAAATTTAAATCTACTAGCTTTGAAAGAATACAGCCTATCGGGTCTTTCTCCTTAAGGAAAAAGTCCATGATCTCAATTGAACCACACAGACAAGCTAAAAATGTAATGAAAGAGATTATTCCTGACTTTTCAAGTATAGCTTCAATAAAGGCATATGCCATTGGTGGATATAAATGAAGATGCCTCCAAACAAGAGATGTTTTCCCTTTCTGGACATCCTATTAAGACAGTAGGGTCCTAAAGCAGTAAATCTGGTGCAGAGTTATCTATAAAACTGTATATATGGGTGCACCCTGTGACTATGAAAGATAAAAGATTATATTTTTCATTTGCATGGTTTGTTGGGTTTTATTTGGCAGATACAATAATACAGGCTATGCAGAGCCCATAAAACAAAGTGGGAACAGCAGCTCATTTGGTGGCAGAATGTAATAGTTACGGCTAAAAGGCTTACATAATTCATCTCAAACCCTTACGCCTATATTTACTGCTGTTTAAATGAAAATCAAACTCTCATGGCCATAAGGAGGGATCTGGTCAGAAATTTGATTGAGATCCTTTCTTCTTACACAGCTTCTGAGATGATCAATCTGCAACACTTAAAAATAGCTACAGAAATGTCCAAGAATAAGCATACATTACCTAAGCACATTAGTACCTCATGTGTCCAATCCTACTTCTCTAAACAACTCTAAAACTCCCACAGAACGAGAGTGAGTGAAGATAGAGGCCCTGTTCTTTATTATGACTCGGAATTCCTAGTTAGACTCAGGAAAGCCTCAGAGCAATATAAGCCATGGTTAAGAAATAATGTTTAGCTTTCAGATGATGTTTAGTGCAAGATAATACTTTGGGGGGATGGGGTACAGCAAAGGGGGACAATACAAAAGCAGGGTTGAGGCATGTGTCGTTTAAGATTATTAAAAGTATCTATTAGCTCATAATTCTAAAAGAATATTTTTAAATTCAGGATTGTTAATGACTTTATTCTTGTTATGTTGCAAGAGTGAAAACTTTGACTCTCAATTGTGACTGCTCAAGACTTCTGTTTGGGGGGATGTTTTTCGTTTTTGTTTTGTTTTTTTAAGGATCGGACCTAAAATAAAATTTGTTAAAGAGAAGTCTGTACCATATTATCAAATGTACACCAATTTAGTGAAAATGGAGCTATATGACTTAAAAGAGCTGTTCAAAATAACAATATAGCTTTGTTTTCTGCAGATCTCATAGAGGTAAAATATATAAATATTGATATATAAACATATATTTTATAATAATAGGCTATTGTAATATTTGTGATTAAAGTAGTCTTGAAAATAAAAGAATTAACTCAATCATTTTTAAATGACTAGCTTACCTTCTCCATATAAGTTAAAAAAGTATGAAAATAAATAACAACATGTGGCCTAAATTTTACCCACCATGAGCAAGTAGCTATTTTTGAAACTGGGTTATTCCTCTTGATTTTAGAAATTCTTTATTATTTTTAAGTAAATCGATATAGATATTAAAGTGATTAGCTCTAACTTTCCAAATTTGAAAATTTTATGCCATTTAAGATGTCACTATAGGGCTTCCCTGCTGACGCAGTGGTTAGGAATCCACCTGCCAATGCAGGGGACATGGGTTCGAGCCCTGGTCCAGGAAGACCCCACATGCGGCAGAGCAACTAAGCCCGGGCACCACAACTACTGAGCCTATGCTCTAGAAACCAAGAACCACAACTATTGAGCCCACACGCCACAACTACTGAAGCCCGCACACCTAGAGCCCGTGGCAACAAGAGAAGCCACCGCAATAAGAAGCCCACGCACTGCAATGAAGAGTAGCCCCCGCTCACCGCAACTAGGGAAAGCCCGCGTGCAGCAACAAAGACCCAAAGCAGCCAAAATAAATTAATTAATTTAATTAATTAATTTTTAGAAAAGAGGTGTCACCATATACATACATGCACCAATTTGGAGGGGAAAGACAAATTTTTAAAGTTATTTTAAGCCACTACTAAAAGCAAGTAATTCATTTTCTATATAATAAGATAATTGGTAGACTTCATCTTGCTTTGGTAGTAAGCTCAAGCAGTTTGTGTGTGTGTGTGTGTGTGTGTGTGTGTGTGTGTCTATGCAAGCATAGCTTTAATTGCATATTCCTCAAGTTTAATAGAAAACAACTACAAGAAAAAAAAAACAAGGAACATTAAAAAACAAATGGGATATTATACATTTTCATTTGAAACCAAAATGTTGTTGTCATAAATATATTATAACCTTGTATATTTACTCTTGTCGGGAAGATGTTTCATTACTAATCCATATTCACATTTCAATCAGCTGATTTTCATGGCCTTCTAGTGGCTGCAGGGAAAATCTGACAAGTAGAAAGGAAAATAAATGGTAAGCTAACACTAAGAGAATTTCAAAAAGAAAGAAAAGAAAAGATCAAAAGGGGAGAAAAATGAAGAATGGAGAGAACCAAATAAAATTAGGCAAAGTTTTAGGAATAAGGCAATTATACAAATTTGCAGTTAATTTATTTTTCCCAATATATAATTTTTAATTGGAAAACTATGCTTTAATATTTTAATTAAAAAGAAACTCTCCCTTGATTAAATGAAAAACAGTCGCTTCATGTCTTGTAAACATGAAGAGTCTAATTCTAAAGTCTTGACAGCTAAAGGGGCTCTGCTACTGTTTTGGATTGCCACTCCACTAAGAGGTACATGGACATCCAAAACAGGAGAGAAGCGAGTAAGAAAACAAAAAAACTTTTTTCATTCAAGGACATTCCAGCATGAAGAAGCATCACTTTCTGAACCGCCTGTTATCAAGGCAAGTAGATGTTAGTTTGGTCAGAGCGAATATCCAGATTCTATTATACTAGTTGAGTAAAAGGATTGATTTATGTTTTTCTCCCACCTCCATGCTATGTGCCTTCAAACCTCACCTCATCACAAATATTTTCCTTTTCATTCTTTTATTTTTGAATTCTTAAAGCATATTATTATTATTATTTTTAGTATTGCAGTCTCCAATAGTCCTTACTTTCACTCAAAATTACAATACAGGGGACTATGGCCAATGCTATGCAGATGGCCAAACAGATAATAAAGACTCAGTTCATGAATAATATCCACTCAGAAAGAGGACAAAAGCAACAGGAAAAAAGAGCCCAAATTGGACAAAATGTGCATGCTATATTTAAAAAAACACACACGCAATCATTGTCAGAGATCATTAAGGGTGCCCTGTCATTTTAATAATATGCCAGTGGCACCAATTTGATGTGACTGTTTGCTCTTATAGTCAATAAAAAAAGTCATAACTGCTATCAAATTGAAATTTAATTTATTTTCTACACAGCCCTTTCTGTTTTCCTTGTTTTTTCTTTTATACCATTAACACTTTTTTTGTTAAAATATGTGTGAAAGATTAATTTGTAGAATGAGGGGAGCTGTGGGTACACAGCACAGGACAGATGGCGTGGGTGGGACGTGACAGTTTTCGTCTGTGGAATCATTTTGTTGTTGCTATTGCGAGTGAGCAAAATAAAACTACTGCCACCACGATCATTTCTTGGGAGCCCCTCTGATAAGGTGTGCTGCTTTTCCTCATGTCTGGCCCTGCCGCTTGGGGATTCAGCCACCCTCTACTCTATAATCAGCCCGTTCGGGACCATTGTTAGTCAGCCTGAGAGCCCTGGAATTTTAAAATTGTATTTATATAGAATTCCACCCGACTTCTGTATACAATGGAATGAAATATACTCTTTCTTGGTGAGCTATTTTGAAATGAATTAATGATCTGTCCTCTCTGAGATCCTGTATTGTAAACCCAAACACATGAAACTGTAGATGCAGAAAAAGAATGATTTTTTTTTAAGGAGAGGATTTTTTGGTTTTTTGTACCAGTCTAAAATTCATACTCACACTCATACTCAAGGGGGGGGAGAAATGGTGCAGATTTATATTCAAAGATTCACTTTTTGCCTTGGAACAGCCCTAATTTACACATAAGTGTTGTAGGAGTTCGCTATTGTAAAGGTTCTTATTGAAGAATAAAGCAATTAGCACAGAAAATCACTGTCATATGGCACACACAGACATTCTGAGAAAAAGTAAAACTTTGAGAAGGAGGAAAAGGGGAATTCAGGACAGCATGTGGGAGGGAAGATGCGAGTTCTTTTTATGTACAAAGAGATCCATTAACAATATCCTTATCAGTGTCCTTCTTCCTTGTTAATTGAACAGACTTGCAGTGCCCAGAACGTGTGGACGTGATTGCAAATAAAAGGGGTGAGGGTAAATAAGGGCGTGCAAATGAAAATGGCTGGTGGTTAATTCATGGCAAGAGAAGATTCGCCTGAAGAAAAACGTTCACAAAACCTTTGCCTCAAACTAGTGCTTCTGTCAGAGGAAGGCAAGATGGTCCACAAAAGGATGTTAGCAAACACAGAGTGGAACGTGTAACCCTTCTGCAGTCATGAGGCCGCTTCAGACTTGAGATTAATGTGTTCTGGTGGATAGGGTATTGATATTCGTGTCATTTTATATTATTATGTTATTTTCTTAATTCGACTGTAGGCTTTCCCAGAGAGGGATTGCTCCACATCAGGCAGCCTCCACAAGTGCACTTCGTTGGCAACCAGCACTATGGGATCAGGGATATGAGGAGGGGCCGTGATGGACGCAGCAGGACAGAGTGGTTACAAGCATGGGTTCTGGGGACAGACCGTTTGCACTGGACGTCAGGCTGCTCCAGCTATGCAACTGTAACCAAGTTACTTTAACATGTCCAAGCCTTAGTTTCCACGTCTGTAAAGACAGGGATGACAATAATAGCATGCACCTTCATTATAGTGCTAGTCCTATAGAGACAGTCCTTTGTAAAGCATTTAGACAGTGCCTGGCAGGTAGTTAATTAGCCCTCATTTCCTAGGAGTCCCTTTTCGGCCTTTGCCAGCACCTGATGCCCAAGGGCACACAAAACTCCAAATCTTTGGTATGAAACATTTCTTCCTCCGTTTCATTAGGGGGTAGTGCAGGAAAATACAGTGTTGGAATGTACGTGGGTAGATGGGGAATGAGGGAGAAGTGGATATAATTTTAAAACCAAATATACAGTATTACACAGAGGAAGGATGTCACCAGTGTCATAGGAAAAGTGGGGGAGATCTGGTGTATGTGTCATATGTCTGTAAAATAGAGTACACAGAAAGGAAACGTGATGATGAAAGGTGTCTACCACATATCTAATTTAAAAAGTTATTTATTTTATATTTTATTTGTTCTACTAGACTTTCTCCATGATTCAATATAGTAGTGGGCATTATAGAAATGGAGGACAAGTTCTTGCTGTTCCCTCACCACACATACAGACATAAACAGACTCAGAACAGACGTAGATCTATCCATAAATCAATACCACGATCACAATACTAGCCTTGCTTAAATTTAAACAATTGCAGAGCTTGTTATTTATACTCATATGTGCATGTAATTACTTCTTTCTATGCATCCTGATACACAGATGTAAAGTATCCCTATTCTTCCTTTGTTGTCTTATGCAGTTATGTTTATGTCCAAAACACTGGAGGATAGTTAATTCACTGGCTCCAGAGGAATTCTGATGGGCTGAGACTAGGGTGGAAATGATAAGCTATAAGAATTTCATATTTTTAAAATATAAACAAAAATTTGTGTATATGTAAGCAGATGTATGTCTAAAATTGCATTTTGTATAAGTCAATTCTTCCTTCACAGTAAGAAGTTTGTACTTATTAAATGTAGTAAAGTTTTCTGGAGGTGTACCCCAATAGCTGTTCTTTCTTTTTTCTTTAGTAATAAAACTCAACTTTTACTAAGTACATGACAGCTAAAAATAAAAACTACATTTCCCAGCTTGCTTTGCAGCTAGATCTATCCATATGAGGAGTCTGGGACAATGAAATATAAGTAAAAGTGTTTTGTGGCAGTTTATAAAAAGCTCCCTATAAAAATAGTTATTATACCTTTTGACCCCTTTCTTCTTTGCCCCTTTCTACCATCTGGAAAATCGACGTGATGGCTGGAGCTTGGGCTGATATAATGGATCACGAAAATGAGAGCCACACTACAGGGAGTGTGCAGACGTGAGCTAAAAGAAGCTTCTGAATTTAATGACTTCCTAAAGTAACCATATCAGCCCAGGACTGCTTACTTCTCAACTTTGTTTCTGTAAGAGAGAAATCATGTTTAAGGTCTGGTTATTGAGAGTTTCTTCACATGCAGCTGAATTTAATTCTAACTGATGCTTTACATATGCCTTTTCCTAAAGCACAATGGAAGGTAGGGTGTATACTACCACCAGGATTTGTATCTTTAAAATGGAATATAATATCATGTAACTATAGCAACATAACAAAGGTTATACTTAAATAGTAGGTTGTAATATACTTACAAAACACATATTTAATACATATAAAATATTAGTTAGGGTAAGTAATGTTAGCTGTTGAAACAACCAATCCCCCCAACTTCAGTGGCTTAATTTTTAAACAGTTTATTTCTGACATAATAGTCTGCTGTGGTCTGGCTGGGCTGGAGGAAGGATGCAGGGCCCCTGTTCCAGGCAGCTATTCTGACAGCTAGGATTTTTCTATCTGAACCACCAGAGACCTGGGCCATTTTCCATGCATGACCTCCCAAGTCTCAACAGAACAGAAAGGGAGCGTGTAGGATCAGACATAGGAAAAATTTAACAGTCCAGGCCTGGAGTAACATTTGACACTTCTGCCCACATTCCATTAGCCAGAACTCAGTCACATGACCCCAAACTAACTACAAGAAGGCCTGGAAATGGAGTTTAGCTGTGTTCCCAGGAAGAAGAGAAGGAACAAGAGCACTAGCTCTCCCTGACCTAAAATATACACAGAAAATATAGCTTCCAATATCCCTGTTTCTAACTTCTTTGCTAAAGGCCAAATTAAACAAGGACCACATGCTCAATACAGTTCACTGTGTAGCAAAATATTCTTCATAGGTCATTTTGATGTTGAAACATCTGAGTCAAACATATCTGATTATGGAAGAGGAGTTCCCCAAACAGTGAAGCTTCAATCACAAGCCCTGGCCACTATTGTTCTTTTGATTCTTACTATTGCTCTTTCTCCTTGTTCAAGTGCTTTTCCTGTGATGAGAGGTAATTCTTTAACATCTATGGAAGACATTAAGAAGAGTCTCCATAGCTTTATACTGCTGAATAAAATAGTTAAAATGCATTTAAGTGATGGTCTGGGAATATAGTGCTGGAGATAACAATGGATCATTAAGGCAGAGCTTTTCCATTTTCTCTTATACTACTGTTGTATATTTTGTAGGCTTTGTGATTATGTGCTACCTGATAACTTGTGTAAAATAGGATCATTTAGGGTATTTTTAATATGGTTAGACCCTCCAAAAACAGATTGAGAGAGAGAGAGAGAGAGATGATAGATAGATAGATAGATAGATAGATAGATAGATAGATAGATAGATAGGGCTAGGTGGGTGGGTAGGCGAGTAAGTGGGTGAATAGATAGGTAGATAGATAAAACTCTATTGTTCCTTGGAAAATTAATCATTATGGTTTCATTGAACCAACGTTTTCCTCAAATTCTGGGTAATTATTAACGATAACCCATTCAAGGAAATGTGATTGAGATAAAGAATAATAGATTCAAGAGGAATAAAATCCAAGATCCCATTTCAACTGAATTACTAGTTTGTGGCCTGCATAATAGGACAAGTTATTTCATCACATTTTATTTTGAGAATCCTTTTTAAATTTTTATAAAAAGTTTGAAACTTCCTTTTCCAGAACTGTCCTGAAGATGTTGTCACTATAAACTATTATTTCCTTTCATGGTTTGATTTTGTAGTTCAGCTCTTTTCCAGAGGTTTGAGGCATATGATAGGCAGAAGGTAAATTTTAGAGTATCTGTCTATTTCCCAGGTGAAATATAAAGCAAGTTTTAACGTTTTGGATTAAACTTCACTGGAAGCATAAGAGTGAATTTTGAATTTTTGTGTTAACAGAAGAAATCTGAAGCATTGGTGTTCATACAGAATAAAAGAGGAAATTGGTACAAAAATGTTTTTGTAAAACCAGGAAGAATTTTAAGTTAAAAATGAGAAGACTTTCAATCAATTTCTGTATATTTCAAGGAAGCCCCAATTTAGGATTGTTGGATTTAGGATAACTGGGGCCACACGTTAGGATTACTTGTTACATGTCTAATGAGCCTGGCACGTAGTAGGCACTCAAATAGAGTTTGAATGAATGTATGTGAATGACTAGGACCCCAGAGTTCTGGGAGAAGAAGAGGGTGAATAGGGAGACAAGAGTTGGGGTGGTCTTCACCTTCAGTGAGAAATGAGAGGACCTTCAAGGATGCCCAGTCCTGCAACCCCAGCAGGAAGCACTCCTGGATAAATAGGACTCCGGCATCTCTAAAGACATGTAGTGAATAATTTTCCTGGTGTGAATAGAGTGAATAGTCCACTCTTATCTACCACAAGGAAATCACCAAGCACTTGCCAGTGTTTTGTGGCTTATGGAAGGAGAGACTTCTCAGCTCTAAACCTCTGAGGTTTAGGAAAACCATCAGGAATTCTTCAGCCTTCTGGTGCTTTTTGGTGTGGAGCCAGAACTGAGCTAATCCTTTTTCCCTCGAATTTTTTTCCACATATTCAGGCTTGACGGTCTGGCCACGGGCACAGGTCACTAATTCACAACGTTTAGTACTCATTAGAACTATCTGGGGGCTTTACCCAACATATTATTGCCAGGGTTCCACCTCAGACTTACTGAATCCAAATCTCCAAGAGGGTCCTGGACATGGGATCTGGGGATGTATGCCTTAAAAAAGCCTCCCTGTTGAATGTTACTTGTCAAAGACTGAGAAACTCTGGTCCACCTCACCTCTGCCGTTAAATGAAACTGAGTGTTAATTGGGGCTTTGAGTGTAATTGTCACAGCTTTTGGTCACCAGCTTGATATAAAAGGACTAAGTCCATGTCCTTGCTCATCAGTGATTTTTTTTTTTTAATAAAGTGTTTGGTTTTTTTTTTAAATTATTTTATTTATTTATTTATTTTTGGCTGTGTTGGGTCTTCGTTTCTGTGCGAGGGCTTTCTCTAGTTGTGGTGAGCGGGGGCCACTCTTCATTGTGGTGCGCGGGCCTCTCACTGTCGCGGCCTCTCTTGTAGCGGAGCACAGGCTCCAGACACGCAGGCTCAGTAGTTGTGGCTCACGGGCCCAGTTGCTCCGCGGCATGTGGGATCCTCCCAGACCAGGGCTCGAACCCATGTCCCCTGCATTGGCAGGCAGATTCTCAATCACTGCGCCACCAGGGAAGACTTCATCAGTGATTTTGATCATGAGCAAAATGCTAACCTTGCTGCAGTCTCTACCCCCACCTCTAAGGGGTATAGTCTGGGCATCTTCATATTGTACCATTGTGTTAAACACTTACAACTTACCTATATAATTCCTAACCGTTTGGACTAAGTTCCTGTGAACATATTAGCACTAGAAAAAAGATTGAATGCATGTAGTTGGACTATTAATAATTATAAAACCATAACTAACAATCTGGAGACTCATTTAATACCATTAAAAGAATTAATGCATTTCTCAGTATATAAATCAGAGGCTAGAGTACTATTAAATATGATTTTCTTCATTTAGAAAATCCAGAAAGTAGATTATATCTAGTTAAGAACAATCTGGTCTATAACCAAAGATACTTTCAAACAAGAAGCCAAAGTCAAAATATTGGATTGCAATTATGAGACTATCAAATAACTAAAAAAAAAAAATGGGATCATTTCCATCACCATTTTCCAGGTTCCTTTTATTATTGCCAGTGCTATAATAAATTGCAGACAGAAAGAAAAAAGGACTACTTGGGATTAATGTTGTATGGTATTTTTTTATTTAGCCCGCTGTCTTTTTGAAACACTGATTTCCATCTATTCTGAGTCTTTTGATATAGATCAGTTAAACTTGAATGAGCAGTCTTCTCGTGTAGTTTGCTTTATCCTAATGACAAGAATGGAGTGTGCTTTTTTCCTCTTCAACAGTTTATAAATAGTCCATATAAAAGTGCCCATTACCTTTTTTATATATACTAAGCTCGTTATTGAGAAATTACACCTCCTCAAACCGCCAGGCTTTTTTGCATCTAAATGAAACTCTTTGCATTTAAATATATATGGCAGGAGAAATCAGTAAACACTAATGTTCAAACCCCAAGGGGGCAGCCTGCACACAGATGAAAATATGACCAGGCATGTATACAGTTTTTGTTGCATGGCACCAGGCCTAGAGGAGAAAACGAAAGCCTGCGTAAAAGAGTTCACCCAGAGAAGTAAAAGAACCCGGTATTCGGGTGTATCTAAGCACATATGTAAACTCAAAAGAGTCAGTAGAAATCCAGACATTGTTTCAAACCACAGCATAAGATTAACAGTGCATAAACCACAGCACATTTTTGCTAAATTCACATTTACTTAATAATACATATCACCAACTTTGCACTCAGATGTCAAGGCAGCAGGCAAAACACGTTAACTTTAGGAGTCTAGCCAAGGACCATTTGCTCATCCATGGGTGGGTTCTAAGAAGGCCAAAGCCAAAATAACAAGACGGGCCATTCTCTGGGCAGTGGTTGCTCGCCAAACCACCTCCCAAGGGGTGTGCTGTCAACCGCACTCGATGAGAGACAACATGTGGCTAACACAGGCCCATTGCTGTGATGAGAAAAGCAGCCACGAGCACAAATGCTGACGGTGGTCAGCGCATGTTGTATTCAAAGACTGGCTTACAGATTGGTTTGGCTAAGACTTGGCTAAGGTGTCTAACATGCAAAATTTATCTGAAGACATATTTGTTTCCTACGAAAGAGATTTAGGTAAGGGGCAAACAACAACAGCGATTACATCTAAAACTGAAATGCATTTACTGAGTTCCTATTGTTTCCTAACTGCTACCAGAGTGGCAAGACCATAGCTTCCAGTTCTCATCAAGATGAATTATAGCAAGTCAGAAGCTATTTCAGGCTTATAAGGCATTCCATAGAATGCCTTTTCAATGTCATATGACTGGGGTCTGCTGGGAGAGAATAGCAATAAGAAATGCCTCGTGAAGTTAAGGATGCAGGGTGCCTCATTCATTCATTTGTTCAAGAAAGCTCTGTTGAACTCTTTCCACAAGGTGTGTACACACCAGGCGGGATGGGTACTGAGACCCACGCAACACTGTCCCTGCCTTCTAGGCCCATTTATTCTTACTGTCATTGACGAATCATCATCATCATCATCATCATGTAAACAAATACTCCACACAACAAATACCGGTCCTTGAGTTTCCCCTAAAGGAAAGGGGAGAAACATCTATCTATATACTTGTCATTGCTATTCATTTTTGGATAATGATTGTCATTTCGGTGAGTACAAGCAGAAACAGGGCTGTTGGCCACATACCTTAGGTGGAGCCATGTGACCAGCTCTGCCTGATGGGCTGTGAATATGTGACTTTTACAGGTCAAAACTCAGGAGAAGCAATGCTCAACCCTCCAGCTGTCTCTTCCCTTGCTGGGACAGTCAAGGAGGACTCATGAGGAGATGACAGAGATGCAAGAGCAGCCTTGATGGTCAAGCTACAGCATGTGGACAGATGTCTGGGGGGGTCCTCCAGCCCACAGTGGACTTCCTAAGTGAGAAATGGACCTTTGTGATGTCACTGAGACTTGGGGGCTGTTTTTCACTACAGTATAGCCCCCTGATAAATGTTTTGCCTAGGACTTTTAGGTGAGACAAGAAATCACTGACTCTGGAGAAATGAAAGCAACTTTATGAATTAATAACAGACTCACCTAGTACAGATAAATCCCCCAAAGGAAAAAACAATTTCTCCCTGTGTTTTTTTCCCGCTCAATCAACCCCAGCCTCACCGACTCATCCCAGGATGCTAGGCTGTGACAGTTGCTGCCTCCCTCATATGCCTGGTGTCTTGGGCTCCCAGATACCCCCAGGTATTCCAGTCTCAGTGTATTCATACCTCTTTTCTTCTAAGTTTAGTGGAAGCAATACTGGGTTTTGCTAAGTGAAAATTTGTTACTAAGAAATGAAGATAAAGTAAGTACAAATGTATGGAAACAGATGGATTTGCTGAGTATAGATTTTTAACCAAAGTGTATTTGATCCTCCTCTTCCATAACATTGGCAGGATAGTTTTTGATCCCTGTATCCTGAATCCATTTAGTTAAGACCAACCTGAAATGGAAAGGAGTGATTTGAAAAGCCTCATGACTTGGCCAGATGCTAATTTTATTTATTCACCCAAAATTGTGACAACATAAGACATACTCCTTTCTATGGAACAATCATATTCCTTATGAACAATATAACTCTTCAAGAGCAATGTTCTCATTAATAATTAATTTGTGGTTTTAAAGCACTTTGTATGTTCAAAGTAATAACTATAGTATTGGGAACAATAATAGTCATCACCATATTTTAAGCCTATTCATGCACAGAAGAGAGTAAGGAAGTTCTTTATAATGTAAATTATTCCTAAGCACTAGAAATTCAGTTTACCCTTATAAACATTACTTAATTTCAAATTCTTCCATTAAAATATATACTTGTTGGGGCAACAAGCTCTATATTTAATTGCTAATTCTTTCAGAATAAAACAATATTGAATCTTACTTTGGGTGAGAGAAAAGTGACCACAGATGGAACGTTAATACTTTCAGGGCATAGTTTAACCCCCTGGAAGAAGTAAATCACATGTATTTCTTGTTAAAAAAAAAAAAAAATTAAGCACCTTTCTTCTTGTGTGTACTATGTTTTAACCCACTATAAACCCGATATTTAACAGGGGCTGTGGTATAGAGGTTAAGGACATAGACTCTGAAGTTGAAGTGGGTTTTAATTCCTCCTCTGCCACTTAACTGTCTGTGTGACTCTGACCAAGTTCTTTAACCCTCCAGGGCCTCATCTCACTTGTAAAATGCAGATTATAATTGTCCCTACTTTAAAGCAGTACCTGATATAGTAATGTAATTATAGTGTTTGTTGAATAAAAATGAATTCATAAACTAGCTGTGAAGTAGAAAAACAGTGAAAAATACCAATCTTTGATTCTCTATAATATTCCAAATTTGAATGTGGAAAAGTTTCTCATGCCAACACCCATAATGGCCACCAAAAAGCAATGGGTACAGAAACTGGCTGTTTGGGGAACTCAAATTCAGAGGACTCTCAGACTTTGGGTAATTACATAAGGGTGAATTATTCCCTCCAATATGCCAAAGTTAGACTAAAGATTTAGTCTAACTAAATCTAACAGGGCTAACAGGGTCTACTGGGACACTGCTGGTGGAAGTGAACCCCAAGCCCAGCACAGGGGCTACTGAGTCCTGGCATTGGGAGTGGAGGTCCACACTCACATATCTGTAGCTACAGAATCCAGAAAGCTCTGACAACCAAATGTTGTCTGTTTGTTTTTAATAAGGGAAAAGCAAACTCACTTAGCATCAAAACTCATCCTGAATGAAGACGAGGCTCTTTGGAGTCTTTATTTATCCCTCTTAGTGTGAATCTTCATATGTTTATCACAGAAACAGTAATACACCTTTTTATGGGTACTTCCCCAGACCTTGCTGGGATGTTATATGATTCATGCACCGTGTTACCTTCCTAAAATTGGAAAAGTCCTGAATTCCAAATCCCATTTGGTCCCAAGGATTTCAGGTAAGGGATTATGGACCCAGACCTTCTCACATGTGATGCTTTCTGTTTGGAAATGGGGAGGTCATGGAGAACTCTAAGCTCTCCCCAGTGTTGAGACGTGAGCACCATGGAACCTTTTCTCTTGCCTCCTCAAAGCCAGAAGGTGGAAAAAAGAATGAGAGTCTTTGACCAAATATTAGAATCATTCTGGAAGTCTTTTCTCCCAGAACTGCTGCAGGGAGGTCTACTGTAGAGATTTACAAGGAGTGGCTGGATAAGGACCAGGACATGGAAAGCACAAATGATCAAACCCAGCAGCAGCACTATTCCCTCCTCAGTAAGCCATGGGCAGTGAGTTAGCGCTAAGGAGTAAGAGGGCCACCCCAGGGATGCATGTGAAGAGAACATCGGCCAGACCAGGACCACATGGAGGTCTAACAGAAAGGCTCCACTGCCACCCAAGCCATGTTTGTATTCACATCTCATCACTCACTTCTCCAATCTTGAGACAGGCTGGGACCTGGGACCTGGGACCCTTTGCTGCAGTGCTTGCACCTGGACACACGTCTCCTAGAGCAACAGAATACAAAGAAACTATAGGGGACTAAAAATAACTGTGTGCAGGCACAGTTGGGGCAAACTATGGACAACAAGATACAAAGAGACCAAAAAAGCCCAACTGCCACTTCTAAAGAGCCAGGAGCAAAAGCAGGGTGTCGGGAGCAAAAGCATTGTACTTCACATGCCCCCTGCACTCAGCACCACCAAAGGGGTGGGCAAACCACCTAAGCCACGCCTTGGGCCTGAGCCCTGGATGCATCTCTACCCTTACCCCATATAAGGAACCAGCTCGCCCCCACTTGGGGAGCAGGCAAAGGAACCTATTACTTGTTTTCGCTCTCTCCTACGGCCACAGGAGCCCCAGTAAAACCTTGCCTGAATTTCTTGACTGGCCTCTTATCAATTTCTATTGGTTGGGGAAGGCCAAGAACTCTGGTCAGTATCAGCAGCACATCTCAGTTTAGGCTTGCCACATTTCAAGTGCTCAGTGGCCACATGTGGCTGTGGCTACCTTATTGGATTGAGCAGGGCTAACCTGGTCTTCCCTCCACCCCACCTCTCTTCCTGATCCCTTCCTCACACCCCCACAAAAAGTCCCAGGGAATTCTGAATTCCTCTTGATTATACAAAGCTCTTCCCCTGTTTCTGCTCCTTTATTCCAGGTCTGCTTCTACTTTGTCAACTTCTATTTTAT
The DNA here is from genome assembly GCF_965194825.1 of Balaenoptera physalus. Classification (NCBI taxonomy): domain Eukaryota; kingdom Metazoa; phylum Chordata; class Mammalia; order Artiodactyla; family Balaenopteridae; genus Balaenoptera; species Balaenoptera physalus. The sequence goes on from NC_138882.1 coordinate 28,663,622, forward strand.
TTTTTAAATTTTTAATTATTTATTAATTAAAATTTTTATTGGTGGATAGCTGATTTACAATGTTGTGTTAGTTTCTGCTGTACAGCAAAGTGAATCATCAACTTCTATTTTAAGAGAGCCATTTTCCTTAGAAGTAAGTTGGGTGTTTGATAGTAATTTCTTTTCTCCTCTTACATTATAGAAACTATTATTATATCATGATCTGACAGATAGGGAAATTTAAGTTCAAAAGTTAAAGATTCATCACAGACACAGCGTAAGACCATGGCAGTGCAGCGTGAGCCCACAACTCCTGAAGGGTTGCCTTTCAGCTTTAAAAGTTAAAAGCACATGGCCACAGACTGGCAGATTTGTTCTCCTTTTTCCTTCTCTGGGTCTGTCATTGGCCTCTGTTGGGTCTCCAAAGTCTTGGGCTTAGGGGGGCTTTTGCTCATTCCTCTCCGTACACTCTCTCTAGCGATTGAATCTTTTCTCCAGCCTTCAACCTGCATGCCCAGCTGTCTGCCACAGTTCACCTTCCTGTCCCCAGTCCCACCCTCCTTGCCAGGTGTCCACCCCTGCTCCTCTGAGGCCATTGTCTCTATTAACCCAGAACCTGGGTCTCCTTTGGTCTTGGACCTCCCAGGCCCACACCCTGCCAGTCACCATGCCCTACTGACTACAAGCTTAAAAGTAATTTTAAGACTTATAATGGAAATTTTAAGTGTTTAAGTTTGTAAACAATATTCAAATGTCTGATAGAACTTAAAAGTCATAATATTAAAACTCCCAATTTACCAAGTTTAAAAAACTTTAAGGTCATTGGAAGGTTTTGCTTGTCAGAGTCATTAATTTGCAAGATCAGGCATTTGAAGTTGCTTAGAAAGAAAATTGTGTTAAATTGATCACTGCATTTTAAGAGAAACTACTAGTTAATGCAAATGGCACTAATGGATTATGGGGAATTTAGTCCTTTCAACTTGAGTCAATCAAAAACTAATCAAAGGCGTCTCTTTTTATTTTATATAAAATGTGCTAAATTTATAAACAGAATAACTAGATTTGTAACATAAACTTAAAGGCTTTAGGAAATTGGGCTTTTAAATGTGTAATTTTAGTAAGGTGAATATTAATTTAAACCCCCAGGTCTATTGTGTTCCTTGAAGGGGGCTGGGCAGCCTCTCAACCCTTTAAGCATCCATGCCGGTTCCCCTCTGGGCCTCCACACGGCTGAGTCTATCAAAGAAGGCCACGGGCAGGAAGTTTCCGGTGGGAACAATGGCTTGGTGATGCCACAGAGAAGCAAGAAGAGGGGCCAGTGCAGCCGGGAGGAGGAGGTGGAGCAGAGGAAGCTTGGTTACCCAAGCCCGACTCCCCTCAACCTCGAGGGGGGCTGGAGTCCAGAAGCAGAAAGAGGTTTTTATCAAACATGCCCTTTCTACACATGCGGAGGCTTGGCCTTGTCCGCAGAGCTCTTCTCTGGGTGCTGTCTCATCTGCTGTCAAGGACACTCATTAGATCCAACTGTAGAGCTGTGGCAAATGAAGCTCTGTGAGGTTCAGGACATGCTGTTTTTGTCCACTTAAGCTACTGTAACGAGAACATCGGAGCCTGGTGGCTTAACCAACAAGCATTTATTTCTCATAGTTCTGGAAGCTGGGAAGTCCAAGGTCATGGCAACAGCAGATTTGGCATCTGGTAAGAGCCCACTTTCTGGTTCATAGATGGTGTCCTCACGTGGTGGAAGGGACAAGGGAGTTCTCTGGAGTCTCTTTTAAAGGGCACAAATCCCACTTATGAAGATTCCACCCTCATGATCTAAGCACCTCTCAAAGGCCCTGTCTCAAAATACCATCACATTGGGGATTAGGTTTTAACATAAGAATTTTGGGGGAACAGAAATGTACAGTCTATAATGTACACTCAAATCCCAGGACAGGGGCAACAGAACCTGAGCTGAGTTCCGTGCCTTGTGGTTCCTGATTCTAATGTCACCAGCACACTCCACTGTCTGTAGAAAGCAAACACAAACTTTAATGGAGAAGCAGAAGGGTCCTATCTAGCAAATTGGATAAATCCATAAGCACATATTATGTAGCTATCCTGAAATAAGGCCTGAAAGATACTTGTCATGGCTTTAGTGCTTCTATTCAGTGAATGTGACTATTGTCTCTCTCAGTGGATTCCATTTTAATGACACAGCACTGTCCCCAGCAGGAGACTGTCTGGTGACTGCAAGTAGGGCCAACAGTATTTAAATCACATTAGACATCATAGACACTCCAAGATGGAAGGAGAATTCCCTAATTAAAGTTTTGTTAGATGGCTGCTTTAACCATTGTTAATTTTTATCAAAGCAGGTCTTCTATAGAGTGATTAAGGGCCGCCACCTTCTCAGACAAAACTCTGCTTTTGAGGAAAATGGGGGGCACAGCACAGAGTAAAGGATATTTCACAGATGCTTAATGAAATATTGATAAGAGGTGGAAAAGGAAATAAAGCAGGAAAGCATTTAACCCATTCATATTTTTGTTTGTTTCAAATCAATTGTAATTAGGAGACAAAATAGAAAATTAATAAATTAGACCCATTATCAGTTGTCATTTTAGTCATCAAGCCATGTGCCCATCGTGCCTCTTTGATAATAGTTGAACACAAGAATTGGGACAAGAATGGTGAACTGTCATGACACCGGGAAAAACAGTTTTTTCTACCCCATTGAGCTAAACTTTGTCACTTATCTGAGTGATAAAAACAATGTTATACGTAGGGTTGTTAGATTTAGCAAATAAAATATAGGACACTCAGTTAAATTTGAATTTCAGGTAAAAAATAAATAACTTTTTAGTATAAGTATAGCCCAGATATTGCATGGAACATAATGCAATATTTAGAACATAGTATACTAAAAATTCTTAAAATTTTTCCATAGTTTGTGTTAAATTCAATTTTAACTGGGTGTCCTGCATTTTATCTGGCAATTCTAATTGTATAGTCATTGGGCTTATGTACACCTAATATGCATTTTTTTGAATTAGCATTAATAGAAAAAAAAGAAAGAAAGAAATGCAGTGCAGGCACAGTCTTCTTTAGTTCTCATTTTACAGTTGGATAAAAAGATCTTTCTTAACCTTATGGAGTTTCCATCTTAGGGAAATATTGGAGTATGGAAGAACTAGCCCAGGGCCACCCGGTCAATATGCAGTGGAGCTAGGATCCAGACCCAGGTCTGCAGGAGTCCAAAGCCTGCTCTTCACCATGACCCTGCATTACCTCTCAGATGCTGAGTTAATAACATAGGAAAGTACTTTTTTTTAAAATTCTGATAAAATACACATAACATAAAATTTACTTTAACTACTTTTTAAGTGTGAAGTTCAGTTATGCTGAGTACATTCACATTGCTGTGCAATCAATCTTCAGAATTCTTTTCATCTTGCAAAAATAAAACTCTGTATCCAGTAAACAACACCTCATTTCTCCCTCCCCCTTCCTCTGGCAGCCAGTGTTCCATTTTCTGTCTCTATGAATTTTACTATTCTAGGTCCTTCTTATAAGTGGGATCATACAGTATTTGTCTTTTTATGACTGCCTTATTTCACTTAGCATGATGTCCCCAGAATTCATCCATGTGTAGCATGTGTGAGAATTTCCTTCCTTTTTAAGGCTGTATAATATCCCATTGTATGTTTATATCACATTTTGTTTATCTATTCATTTGTCAGTGGACACTTGGATTGCTTCCACCTTTTGGCTACTGTGAATAATGCTCCTATGAATATGGGTGTACAAATATCTGTTTGAGTCCCTGCTTTCAATTCTTTGGGGTATATATTCAGAAGTGAGGCTGCCGAATCATATGGTAATTCTATTTTAATTTTTTGAGGAACTGCCATAGTGTTTTCCGCAGTGGCTGCACCATTTTACATTCCCACCAACAGTGCACAAGAGTTCCAGTTTCTCCACGTCCTCACCATCACTGGTTATTTTCTGGGGTTTTTTGTTTGTTTGTTTCCTTTTTATAGAAGCCATCGTAATGGATGTGAGGAACCACTGCTTTTTTTGTCCATGATAAAATCAAATACAAACCATATAGTTTGATTTTTTTTTAACTGATTTAACTATTTATTTTGTTGGAATCTGCAGAGACTATTTTACTGAGTGATTTGTTCTGTTTGATACTATAATCTACACTATCATCAGCTATTATGAATAATAATGACCAACGTGCGCTGAGCCCCTACTGGAGGCCAGGCGTGCTGAGTGCTACACAGCCGTTGTCTCATTGAAGCCTCACAACAACCCTGCCAAGGGGATGCTCACTCTCATTGTTCCCATTTGGCAGATGAGGAAAAGGATGCTTAGAGAGAAATTAAGTATCTTGTTCAATTTAGCCATAAAGCTAGAACTTAAATCCAAGTAATCTGACTCCTACTTGACCCTACCTTTTGGTGGATCTTGATAAGAAAAACACCTTCCGAATCAATGTGACACATTTGAGGGGAATTAAACATTTGTTGACTAATGGAATCATTCTAATATGACTCCTTTCAGAGAGCTTTAAAGCTTCTTTAAAAAAAAAGAAAAAAGGAAACAGCTTTATTGAGGTATAATTTACTTACCATAAAATTCACCCATTTAAAGTGTACAACTCAATGGTTTTTAGGACATTCACAGATCTGTACAACCATCATTACAGTCAATTTTAGAACATTTTTATCACCTGGAAAAGAAACTTTGTACTCTTTAGCTCTCACCCCTTAACTCCCACTCCCTCCCAGCCCTCAGCAACCACTAATCTACTTTCTGTCTCTATTGATTTCCCTATTCTGGGCCTTCATATGAATAGGTTCATGCAGTATGTGGTCTTTTGTTCCTGGTTGCTTACAGTTAGCATAATGTTTTCAAGGTTCATTCATGTTGTAGCATGTATCAATGCTTCATTCTTTTTCATGGCCATGTTAAAATTCCAGTGTATGAATATGCCATGTTTTGTTTATCCATTTGTCTGCTGATGTGCATCTACCTTTTGACTATTATGAATAATACTGCTATAAACATTTGTGTACAAGTTGTTGTGTGGACATATGTTTTCATTTCTCTTGGATATATACCTAAGAGTGGAATTGCTGGATCATATAGTAACTCTATGTTTAATCACCTGGAGAACTGCCAGACTGTTTTCCAAATCAGCTGAACCATTTTATATTCCCACTGGCAATATATGAAGGTTCTGATTTTTCCACTTCCTTTCCAACACTTGTTATTATCTGACTTTTTATTCTAGCCATCCTTGTGGGTGTGAAGTGGTATCTCATGGTTATGATTTGCATTTATCAACTATTTATATATCCTCCTTGGAGAAATGTCTATTCAGATCCTTTGCCCATTTTGAAATTGGGTTATTTGTCTTTTTATTATTGAGCTATATGAGTTATTTATATACTCTAGATACAGATCCTTTGATACAAATCAAATATGTGATTTTCATATATATATATTTTCCATTCTGTAGATTGTCTTTTCATTTTCTTGATGGGTCCTTTGAAGCATAAAAGTTTTAAATTTTGATGAAGTTCAACTTATCTATTTTTTTTCTTTTGTTGCTCATGCTTTTGGTGTTATATCTAAGAATGCTTTGCCAAATCCAAAGTCATGAAGATTTCTTCTAAGAGTTTTATAGTTTAGCTCTTACATTTAGGTCTTGGATCCAGTTTAAGTTAATTTTTGTATCTGGTGTGAGGTAAAAGTCCAATTTCATTCTTTTTCATGTGGCTATCCAGTTGTTCCAGCACCATTCGTTGAAAAGATTGTTCTTTCCCCATTGAATGGTCTTGACATCCTTGTTTAAAAATCAGTGGACCAGAGATGTATGGATTATTTCTGGACTCTCAGTTCTCTTCCATTGATCTGTATGTCTATCCTTGAGCCAGTACCACACTGTCTTGATTGCTGTTGCTTTGTAGTAAGTTTTGAAATCAGGAAGTGTGAGTCTTTCCACTTTGTTTTTCTTTTTCAGGACTGTTTTAACTATTCTAGGTCTCTTCCAATTCCATATAAATTTAGAATTAACTTGTCAGTTTACAAAGAATTCAGCAGGATTCTGATAAGTATTACTTTGAATCTGTAGATTATTTTGAGGAATATTGTCATCTTAACATTAAGTCTTCTGAGCCATGAACATGGGATGTTTTCTCATTTATTTAGATCTTTAATTTCTTTCAAATATGTTTTGTAATTTTCAGAGTATAAGTTTTACACTTTTTTGTCAAATTTACTCCTAAGTATTTTTATTCTTTTTCACACTATTGTGAATTGAATTGTTTTCTCAATTGCATTTTTGGACTTTTTTGTTTATTGCACGTGTATAAGTATGCAATTGATTTTTGTGTATTGATCTTGTATCCTACAACCTTGCTGAACCTATTTATTAGTCCTTAGAGTTTGGGGGAGGCTTTTTGTTTTTGTTGGGTTTTTTAGTGGATTTTTTTAGGATAAGAACTTTAAAGCTTCTTGACTTTGTGGAAGAATCATTGATCTCATGAGATTCGTGTTAGAGAATAACTTACTGCTTTCGTAGACCATAAGATAAGACCCGAAATCTAATTGGAAAGGTGAAGAAAGTCTGGAAACCATCAATGCAAACTCTAAGATAAAAGTTAATAGGTCATTATGGAGGACACTCTCATACGGAGTAACATTAGGATTGAAGGTGCTGGTTGTTGCTTAGGAAAGGTAAAATTACACTCCAGAGCAACCTATCTGATACAACTTCCTGTGATAGGAGGAAATGTTTTATTATCTGCCCTGTCCAAAACAGTAGCCCCTGGCCACATGTGAATATTTAAATTTAAAATAATTAAAATTAAACAAAACTTGAATTTCAGTTCCTCAGTAACACTGGCCACATTTCAAGTGCTCATTAGCCATATATGTCTAGTATTGGACGGCACAGATATAGAAAACTTTTCCATCGTCACAGAAAGTTCTATTGGACAGTGTTGCTCTAGATTCTCCAGTAGAGCAACCACTAGGTATTTATAGTTGTGGGCTGGAGGGAAATAAGAGAGGAGAAAAAGGTATTTCCACTTTTAAATGATTCATAAAAAGAACAAATTCAGCATATTAGATGATCCAGTTAATGCCTGTATCCACAACTATCACAGAGATGTTAGAAGAAAAAAGGAATTCACAATTTAATGGTCCCTCTGTACTCTCCAAGAAAGGTAGAAATGTGAGTGAGGGAGTAAAACAAAAGAGTTGTAAATTCTAGAGAATCATGGTGTTGAAAATCTAGTGTTGGACTTCCCTGGTGGCGCAGTGGTTAAAAATCTGCCTGCCAATGCAGGGTGCACGGGTTCGAGCCCTGGTCTGGGAAGATCCCATGTGCCGCGGAGCAGCTAAACCCTTGCGCCACAACTACTGAGCCTATGTTCAAGAGCCCGCGAGCCACAACTACTGAGCCCACGTGCCTAGAGCCCATGCTCTGCAAAAAGAGAAGCCACCGCTGTGAGAAGCCCATGCACCACAACGAAGAGTAGCCCCCGCTCGCCGCAACTAGAGAAAGCCTGCACACAGCAATGAAGACCCAATGCAGCCAAAAATAAATAAATAAATAAAATTTTTAAAAAAGAAAGAAAATCTAGTGTTTAGTTTTAAGGGAAAGAGAAAAGTAAACATCCATGGTGTTATAATACTTTTCTGTGAAATCCTGCAGACTCTCATTGCAATGACTAAGACCTGGGTTCAAGTGCAAACTCTGCACTTACAGGTGTGACTTTGGCTAGTCACTTAATTTCTCTTTGTTGAGGTTCTCTCTTCTGTAAAATGAGAAAAGGCATGTAAAGTACTTAGATGTGCATCTAGCAAATAGTAAGCATTCAATACACATTATCTATTATTACCAGAGGGTGAGATAATATTGTACATAAGTGTGATTTGTGCTAAAAACCCTTGAAACAGCTTCTCATTGCCTACAGTGTAAAACCTAAGGTCCTCAGTGTGGCCCACAGGGCACAAGTCTGGTCTGTATTTAATGCTTAGGTTTTCTCTCTCAGGGATCCACCTTGTGCTTCAGCTTTATTAACCCCATGTAGCTTGTATGTAGTTTTCCAAACACCAAGTCGTTTTATATTTCTACAACATGCTCATGCCATTCCTTCTGTTGGAAGCCCTTTCCAGTATTCTTAGACAAATCAACATGTACTGATCTTTTAGTACTCAAAGAGGTTGGGTTAGGGGCTTCTCCTATGGACTTTCATTGCTTCTGTACCTACTGTTTTGATTGAAATCATCTGTTTAGGGGTCTGTCTCCACCAATAAGATGAAAACACTATGTGTTAGATACTGTGTTATGGTTTGAGGGCATAGCAGAAATGAAAAAATAATGGTCCCTGCCCCCCATTAAGCAGAATTTGGAAACAGGGAGGGATCTTATCTCCGGTGTCTCTATATCTTCAAAACACAGCACATGCTTGACACATGGTAGGTGCTTAAAAATCTTGAAACAGCCAGAACCTAACACGTAGAGAAAGGACAGCTTAGCCCAGTACCAAACTTCTTCTTAACATGTGATCTGTTGAGTGTTTTAAAGGAGGAACCAGAGCTAATGAGCAGAATGAAGACATTACCTAGTGTCTCTCAGGCACACTCCACACTTTCAGCTTTCTCTAGCACTTTGTGAGGCCACCAGTCCTCAGATACTCAGCATTGTCTTAGCTACCCATGGGCTCCTGGCTTCCTCTCCATCACAATATCTTCTCCCTTCTGTTGAAATGATTTATTAAGTAAATTAATTCCTTTCTAATTAAACAAAAACTCATTTAACACTTTATAGCCTAAAATTTAGCCTATGTCCCTTTTTCTATAGCATCATCCTTCCTGATACAGAAGCTCAAATGTAAAATCTCCTCTCATATACAGACAAGGAGCTCTTGCTGTCTGGGATACACAGACGATGCTACCTCAGATAGAGAATTAGCCCCTTGCCCAGTACAGAAGCAATATCTAGACCATAGCAAATTTCTAACAGAAGTACTTGAGAGTCCTGATTACTTAAAGTTAATCTGGTTAATATAAAGTGAAACTGGTTAAAGAGATAAGCTTCTTAAAGAAGATTCATTTAAGAAGAAATTTCAATGCTGGCAATAAAAATTGTCAGCCATATAGAGACGAGGCTGTATGGAGAGAGATTCTGGGAGCCAGTAGAACCTCTAAGCGTTCTCAATTATAGCAATTTGTATTTTTCCTGGATGGGTATTAGTGGGTCAATTTACACATATAATATCATGTCATATAAGTAATAATATTTTATCAGATACTGTATTTTTACTAAAACAATCCAGGGGTCCCACAGATAGTTAAGGTTACTTCCTAATGACTGTAGCCACAACTTCTGGGTTTTTTTTCCAGTACACAGATTCAGATAATCAAGAACAACAACTGTGTGCCACGTTGGATAAAGATGGGTAATTGTTCCCCACCGCACTGTGAATCTCACGAAGGCAGGGTCTCAGGCTCATCCATTTCTGGACCTATAATGCCTAACATGGTGCTTGGCCCGGAGGAAGAACCCAGAACTTCTTGTTGAATGGGAGAAGGAAGAAGCCCAGGAAAGAAGAGGAATAAAGGAAACAAGAATTATCTTAGGTCCTACAGGGCCAAAGATAGTCACTATCCAGAGACTTACAGAGAAAATTTGGAACAGTAAGTGGTATAATCCATGCCAACCAAATATAAATGGAATCCCATTGGGCAAAAGGTACAATAGTTGAATTAAATTGGTTTTACCAAAAGCTCTACTGTTTCATTTACTTATCTCTTCAGAAGTTGCATAGACTATTGTACATTTTATTGGCTATAGGAGCAATAAACACCTATAATTGAAAAAATTGTCATAACAACCCTTTCCCAGTTGTTCATAACTTTCTAAAATTACAGCCTTTTGTTCAGCATTTTCTCCATTTGTTATCAGTCCAAAGGCAACTTTTGGAACTTTGAGAAATAACTCTCATGTTATTTTTAATTTAATAAAAGTTAAATCATCGTCTTCTCCCTTAAAATTAAACTCAAAATAGGAGTGAATTATAGAACCAAATACCTTCCCAAGGTGAAACAGCAAGAATTTGAGGTTCAAGTTAGGAAATACTAATGATTCACTTCTTCTGAATCTTCAAAAATACATTTTTGTTACAAATTTTACTTTGCCTTTTTACACGGGCCTAATGACATTTTATCTTTAAACTATCCCAAGCCCCAGTGCTAAGTGATGTTTTCCTTCATGGAGGATATAATTTCATATTCAACCAGCACAGCATTTTCAGGCCTACCAATTAGGTCAGTAGAAGGAATTATCACCCTTCTAGTCATGATGTCTTACCTAGCAAAACTGCAGAATGAAATGGAAAGGCCCACAAAGAGGATAGGGAAGCAATTCAGTAAAGTAAAGGAAACTGGATGCTGAATTTCAAGAGCACCATTATTATTTGCTGTGCTTTGCATTAATAATTAGTATTCTGCCTGGAGAGGAGATATTTCCAAACTTGGACTTTTGCAATGATTAAATTTGGAGTTTAATTTTGCCTCTTAATCTTTGTTGGCGCTGGCACTAAGCTTGCTCTTTTACGGCTGGCTCTGTTGAACAATAAAAGTAACCATTTGAAAAGTCAAACAGGAGTGGTTTTTAGGAAACCAGCAGCCAAACTGATTCACCGCATTGGCCTCCTTCCCAGGGATAAAGCAAGGCTAGGTAGTTGTGGCAGCGGTTGTCCTGGGTGAGAGCAGAATGGTTACACTCAGGATTCTCTACTGCATGGCTGGTCAGGCAAGTTAAAGAATGTCTAGGATGAGAGCAATAATGGAGGTGACCGGACTAGAGCAAGCCCTGAATTAAGTTGGTACATTCAAAGTTGCCATAGAAACCCTGTCTGAATGTCCTCACTTCTGCAGAACTGATTTGATGGTTCAATGCTAATATGCCTTCTTACATTTAATGACATATGAAATAGAAAATAGATGAATATGGACAAAAGAAAACATACCCTAATGTCTGAAATAAGAATGAAATACTTTTCTAACACTAAGTCGTCTTTTTAAACCTATGACTGAAGAAGAGGTGGCATGGGGAGCCGTGGCTGAGAGCTGTTTAGCAGAGTCTTTCTGCCTTTGCGTCAAATGCGGCACTCTGAAAGGCACTGCTGTAATTCAGCTACCCAGCTTTCACTTGAAGCCAAATGAAATGCAAAGTTGCCTTTCAATAGCAAACCTCACTGAGGAAATGCCAGTTAGCAATTGTGAGAAGTTTCAGCTACTGTATTTTCACATATTCAATTTTACCACTAAAAGTCCGTGAGAAAACATTTGGAGGCTCTTTAACGCTGGTTACATTATCAATTAATCCATAGTGTGTTTTAAATAAATATTTCTATTAACTGTAACAAAAACCAGCATTTGTATTGCTTGCACCTAAATTATCATCATCATTGCAAAGCAGATGCGGGTCGCAAGATGAGGCAGACAATCGGCACTGTAATTTGCCCAGTAACATTGTTTTAGATCTAATTAGTGCTTATGCAGAGCCTTTACAAAAATGTGAAAACTGCACCAGGATGTAATTGTTTAATGAATTTAGTGCAAAGCACATCTGCATAAATTCCATTTTCGCTGAAAAAACTAAGTTCAACTGCTATTTGCTCCAGAGCCAAAACATTGTGAATTGTGCCCACTGTGCTTTAGCCCTGCTCTGCTGGCTTGGATATTTCAAATAAATACTACGAAGTTAAAGCCTCCAGCTGCAGACCAACCCATCTGTAGATGTTTGTTATATTTGGCAGTATTGTAAATGATTGTGCCTTCCTGCTGGGGAAAAAAAAAGAAGGGAAAAAAACAAGGTTCTGTCAGCAAAAAAAAGGGTAAAAGTTTGAAATATGCATCACCCAACAAAAGTGCAGTTTTGCATCTGAGTCTAGTTTACCTAGCAGTGAATTTTAAACACCTGTTCACATTGAGCCTCCCATATAAGCTAAATAATATCCTTTTTCTCTGTTCTCCCCAACATTTAATTTCTGTTAAAATCACAGAAAATTAAATTGGACACAAGTCTGAGGAAAGTGGAATTTGAGCCTTTCCTTTAAGTTTTCAGAGATTTTACTAGTCACTTTTTGTGACCAGTGTTTAAATATAAAAATCCATAAATTCTACAAAAAGAGACGAGTTAGTCATGGATGTTTACGTGAGTGGCTAGAAAAGTAATGCTTTTCAGTGGTTGGGTTTTTTGGGGTTTTGTTTTATCTGTTTGGCTTCTGGGTTTTTTGTTTGTTTGTGTTGTTGTTGTTGTTTTTAGTGCAGCATAAGTGAACTGCTGAACCAAAGCTGTTTGTTCTCTTAAATGACTCCTGTACACAGGGGGTTGGTGTGGGATGGCAGGGCTGGGGGATGGGCAGGATGGAGATGTTTGGGTCTGAGTTGGAAGAATTTTCTCCAGTGATAAACTGCAAATATCATTCTCCATCATTCACCTGAATGTTCCAGCTTAAGATGAAACAGCCCTGAAAATCTTTCATTCAATGTTCTGATTAAACTAGCAATGTTTGTGATGTTTTTATTGGTTATCACTTGTAGAGCCAAGTCTCAGGCTCTCTTAGGTTAGGGTTCCCTGGGAAACAGACTCCGAGGAAGCAGAGATGTACCTGTAAAAAGTTTATGGGGGAGTGCAGAGTGTGGGGGACCCATACGTGAAGGAGGAGGGGAGGAGGGGGACTGGGCAGAGGAATTGACTTTTGGTGCAGTTATAACAGAGGCTTCAGCCAACTGTGCAGAGTGCTTTGAAGCTGGGGTGTCCCTTCAGTTGGCTGAACTGAGGCAAGAGCCCTCAATGTCCACACCCAACAGCAAGCAGGCATCAGGTGTGGGCTGCCCCTGGTCGGGTGGCATAGGCCCGTGTGAGGCAGCTCCCTTTGGCAGGGGGCTTCCAGACACTGATCGCCGTCACCGCTCCTGGAGCCTGGGGAGATGAGTGCCTTGGTCCTGAGCAGGGATCTTGGTGGTGAATCACACGTGGACTCCAGTCCAGTCCTAACACCCTCGGGTCTGTGTTGTGTAATAACTTCACCCGGTCTGGGAACCGGGCCTCCAGGATTCTCATTGGTCTCTTTTCCTGCAGAAACTTCAAGAGGAAGAGGAGTGTGACGAACGATAGCTGTAGTTGGTCTAAGCCTGCCCCCACTACCCACCCTGTGTTCCCCTCACTCTCAGCCAGCACCTCTGCCAGTACACACGGCTACCTAGTGGAGTAGACACCTATACCTGAGCCCCACGCTTCAGCCCCTTCTTGCCCTGCCCTTCCTGGGTTGTACGTGCTGTGCTTGTCTATCATCAGTATTTGCCAGGGGAGCACCAATAGACACTGACATAGGTCACCTGGGTGGCGAGCAAATTCTCCCCTGCCCCGCTGTGTGACAACGACCCTACCTCCCCCTGATGATCAGAGTCGACTACTTTCACCAGGATAGTGACCCCTTTCCTTGCCTGATCGTCTCTGGGCACCAAGATCCTGGAAGAACCCGTGGCAGCTATACCTTAAAGTTTAGTGAGACTCTTGCTCTGCCCCCTGGTGGAAGCATTCCCATCCTTGGAACCAAAACTTCTAACCCCGCAGAATCCAGCACAGAAGGGGTTGGAGACACCAGCTCCCCAAGTGGGTCGCTGGGAGCTCTTTCCTCCTTTCGCTCTACGGTTCCTAGACCTGCGTATCCTACCTGGGGACACAATACCATAATACAGTCAGTGACTTAAGGTCCTAGACACAATACCATAATACAGTCATTGACTTAAGGTCCTAGAGGATGGTGTCCCGTACTTAAAAGGAATTATCTTCAAGCCAGTGACTAAACTGCTCCTTTACAAGCCAGTGACATCTCTCTATCAGGCCGGCAGCTTCTAGGTGGGGCAATATGTGCTAGGACTAGTAGAACCCATGGTCAGATGTTTCTTCCTGCTGCCCCTCCTTTGCTGTAAAGTGGATTGCTTGGTCCAGTGCAATAAAATATGAGCTCTCATGTCAGTGGAACAAACTCTCTGTAGACCTTCAGGTAGTGGCTTAGGCCCTGTAAGCAGAAAAACAAACCCATACCTGGAATATGTGTTGATTCTAATCAAGATAAATCACCTCCCTTTCTGGGTGGAAAAAGTACAATGTAATTAAGCTCCCACTAAGTGGCTGTCTGGTCTCTTTGAGGGATTGTGCTCCATCTGGGGCTCAGCATTTGTCTCTGTGGCCTGCAGGTTGGATATTTAGCAGCAGCAGTGACTGAGCCAGCCTTGATGAGTGGGACCCATGCTGCCAAGCCCATACATAGCTTCCATCCCTGAGGCGGTAGCTTCTGTGTTTATGCACCAGTTGTACTAGCCAATGATAGAGGCTGGCTAACACTGACCAGTAAGTCACCTTGTTTTAGTCATTTAGGGCCTCTTCTGTAGTGGGTGCACTCTGGTGGGCATTAAAAGGTGATAGAAAGAACTTCACTCTTTGTCTTAGTCCCATAGCTCTACACACATGACTCTTCCCCAGATTCCTTGTCCCTGATGTTTCCTGTCTTGCTTCTTCCAGGCCCCTTGTCTAGCCTTTTGCCATTGCTCATGAGTCTCTGCATGGGCTACTTCTTTTTCCTCAAAAGTAGATAATCAAGATGAGCGTATCCAAAGTTCTTCCTATGAGGGAGGATTTCCCCTTCCTTCTGCCTTTCAACGCCACTCCCAGGAGAGGCTATAACGCAATCACCGTCTATTTTTGGCTTGCATCCATAAGCTAACCTGACTCTTCCATAAACTAAGCTTAGCCTTTTTCTTCCTCTTTCAGTTCATTATTAAGGGCCCATGTAGCTCTCATGAGCATACAAGTGATCATCACAGATGTGAGCTGAGGGAGTTGAGCTGGTATGACAGTGGTGGGTGACACGAATGTCTGGGCCACCTGCTTATGAATCTTCCTTCTGCCCACCTGCCTTGCTTATGCCTCATCCTGGATGCACCACTTCTCTCTTACGATGCATTGCTCCTAGGCCTGCCAGATCTTATGACTTGGTGGGTCAGACCGAACCCAGATTCTCATGGGCAGTTCTAGCCACATGGTTACTCAATGTCCCATGATTAGGCACTTCATCTCAACCAGGGCCATTAGCATGCCAGGAGCTATTTTTTCAAATGGTATATAATTCTCTGCTGCAGATGGCATGGCCTTGCTCCAGAACCCTAGGGGTCTACATTGTGAATCTCCTACCAGGCTTGTCATAAACTCCACATGGCATATTTTCCCACCACAGATACCTCTAATAACAGAGGGTCTGCTAGTCATATGGTCCAAGCAGCGGGGCTGCTTGCATCACAACCTAGACCTGACACAGAGCTCTTTCCTGACATGGGTCCCACTCAAAGCTGATAGCCTTCCACGTCAGTTGGTAAGTGTGTCAGAATAGTATTTCCAATGGAGGAAATACTGCCTCCAGAACCCAAAGAGGCTTACCAAATGACGTGCTTCCTTTTAGCGGAGGGAGGTGTACAATGCAGTTACTTGTCCTTTACTAAATATTCACAAATATGGTGGGCTCCTGAATCCTCACAGGGTTTATTTCCCACCCTCTAGAGCACATGTGTCATCAAAGTCTCTATTTACCGCATCTTGCTCATGTGGACCGATTAAATTAGTAGACCGGTGTGATATTCCTCAAATATCCAGATAGTCCATGTTGCTTTTGGCCTAAATTATTGCAGAGAGCAGAAGAGTTAACAGGTCTAAGGCAAGACTGTAAATGTATACTGTGGCCCACTCCATGTGAATGTAAACTGACTCTGGTAGTCTCAGCAGATAGGAATGGAAAAGAACACATTTGTCTGATCAAGGCCACATACCATGTATGAGGTTGTGTTTCTCTGCCCTAAAAAAAATGATAGAAAGACAAAACAAAACAAAAAACATATCTAGAATAACAGTAGGAATTGGGACTATTACTTGGTTGAGGTTGCAATAGCTCATGCCCTCCGGAATGTGTCTGGTTTTAGTAGGGCCCAGACTGGTGGATTAAATGGGGACTGAGATGACAACCACCATCCCCAGATACTCTAGGCCTTTATGGATGACACTAATCTCTATTATCCTCCCTAGGATATGAGATTTTTTTCACTTAATATTTTGGCTAAGGAGGGGGAGCCAGTTTCAGAGGCTTCCTGTTTGGCCTTGTCCACTACAATAGTTACTACTCCACAAAATCACAAACTAAGGAGTCAACGTGAGGTTTAGTCAATGACCAAGGATGCCCATTCCCATTTGACATTTAGAGACTGAGGAAATGACCACTTGGTGAGTTCATGGACCCAGTGGACCCACTGTGAATCAGTCCAGGTACAGGTCTCCGTTTATTACCTGGCACCTACATGCCCTAACCTAACAGAAGGAGCTTGATGTTGCTTCAGATCCTTAGGTATCAGTGTGAACTTGGACCCCAGGGCCAATAATCCTAGAAATGTCTTGGTATCCACTTTCCCTTTTGTATGATTACCTGAGTAAAGGGCTCTAGGTCCCTTTGGGGAAAGACTGGGCAAATCATTATCATATACAATTGCTGTGGTAATGCTGGGCTCTTTCTCCTAAGGATCAAGCTTCTCCCTTAATCAATGGATTCCAGGTCTGGAAACTGGCCCAGCTACAGAAACTGAACAAAGGATCACAATGCTGTATTAGGATGGCTGACCTCGGCCTCCTAAACACCCACCCTTGATTTAGTTTTATGTGTAGATCAAGCAATACCTTTGTTGGCTGCGCATCTGTCTTGATCTTAAGAATGTCAAGCTCTAATAACCATCACCACATCTCTTTTCTGGTAGTCCTTCTCTCAACTCTGTCCTTGATGCTCACTTTAATAATTGCACCCACCTTGATTCTAATGATTAAATACACCTCTATTATTTGGGGGTCTTATCCTTGATGCTATCAGGAGGTCCAGTGCAATAACATCTCCCACCATCAGCCACAGCCTGCAGAGAACAGCCAGCACTGAACTTCTCATTACTGAAACCCCTTTATGCATCTATTCCATATTTTAGGAGAGGATGTCCTGGCATGCCCCCAGAGTACTGGACCCCTATATATCCATTGATGTGGATCTGATCATCATAGGATTTATCTCCTACTTTCTGGAATGTCTCCCAGGGACTCCCAGGTAACATTGTCGGCTGGTGGATTTTTCTGGCTTTTCATAGTATATCCACTCTAGCATGCTCATTTGTCTGAGCCTTTTGATCTCTTCCTCCATAATTTGTCATGGAAATTCTAGTAGTTCTACTTCACTTAGTGTGGCTTATCACTCTCACGCTTCTGAGAGCCAGCCTGACAGTGTATTCCCAGAGTATAATCTCCCAGGGTCCTTGCCAAGGTATGTAATTCTGTAGCGTGGAAGAGTGTTCCCATATCAACAAACTCTCCCTTATTGAACTATAATTCTATCCCTCTAGATCTGGCACGTTGAGATCCAGCTCCATATATGCTGTATTACTTAGAGTTCTCCAGAGAAACAGAATCAATAGGATAGATAGATAGATAGATAGATAGATAGATAGATAGATAGATAGATGGACAAGATAGATAGATGATAGATAAATAGATAGGAGATTTATTATAGGAATTCATTTATGCAATTTTGGAGGCTGAGAAGCCCCATAATATGCCTTTTGCAAACTGGAGAACGAGGAAAGCTGGTGGCATAATCCAGCCCAAATCCCAAGGCCTGAGAACTAGGGGAGCCAATGATGTAAGTCCGAGTCAAAAGGTCAGAGAATGGGGGGCTGATGGTGTAAGCTGCAGTTGGAGTCCAAAGCCCCAAGAATCAGGAGCACCAGTGTCCAAAGGCTGGGATGGATGTCCCAGCTCAAACAAAGAGAGGAAATTTGCCCTTCCTCTGCATGTTTGTTCTGTTCAGGCCCCCAATGGATTAGATGATGCCCATCAACATTGGTAAGGGTGATCTTCTTTAATTAGTCTACCAACTTAATGCTAATCTTTTCCCGAAACACCCTCACAGACACACCTAGAAATAATGTTTTACCAGCTGTCTGGGCATCCTTTAGCCTAGTCAAGTTGGCACATGCAATTAACCATCACACATACTTTCCCAACTTTTGCTACTGCGTGTCTGCTGGTTCCTGCAGCTTCTTCAGCATATAGTCCCCTATATGCTGCCCTGCAAGTTGCCCTGCAAGGCGGAGACCTCTGCATCATCCTTATGGGAATGAAAGTCCTGTCTTTCAACAGGGAGGCATGGGTCACTTCAGCAGGCCCCTAGGATTCAGTGCAATCCAGGTTTTCAGAGTGATCAACCCAGATGTCTAAATCCTAAATCTCAAGTTCCCCCTTCTTCCCAATCAGGGCCATGATTTAGGCATAACAAACTTGATAGGATTGAAAATCCCATCTTCTCTGGAACTTCATTAACCTTGTAATTAAATTAAATTAAGCCCTGGGTAAGAGCCTCAGCTTTTTTCTTTCCTTTCTTTTTTTTTTTTTTTTTTGCTTCTGACTGAGAGAGATAAGAACTCTTTCTTTATATGTTGCCAAGGAGGTCCTCTAACTCCCACACTTTGTCTTAAACTGGGGATTATTCACTCATAGCCTTTCATTGTCTTTCTCCAATTCATTGGTAGCACCAGCAAGAGCTGTCTGATGTCATTATGCTTTTAATTACTACTCTCCCCACACTGTAAACTTCTCAGACACCTGAGAACATCCTAGTTCACCACTGGTAACTCCACTACATGATGCCAGGGGATTCTGGGTGATCTAATTCACAAATCCCATTTCAGAGTAGGTACACTTAGACCTGCATCCTGGCATTAACTGTCTTAGGTCAGGTAATGCATTCTGAGACAGAGATTGATGTGCATGATTTATTAGGGAACCAAGGAATGATACTTGGGAGGGGTTAGAGGGAAGCAGAATTCTCTTAGTCTCACCTGCTCCTTGGCAATCAAGCTCCTCCTGATTCTTAGCATTTCCCACTATTTTAAGTAATCCTAAAAAAGGGTCTTCATCTTGCACCCTTTATAGAGGTGACCCAGGCTCCTATGGTTTTGAAGTGGATCCTAGGTGAGGTAAGGATCAGGTCAGCCCCACCATCAGTGTTTTGCTCAAAACATTCTCCTTTCAAATCAGATAGGTACAAGTGTCCCTGTAGTTTCTCTGTTGCCCTCACTCCCCTCTTTAAACACATACAGCCACACAGACACACAGACACACATGCACACACATACCCCTCCCAGAACCAGTCCTTTCTGCTATCATGAGACTCATGCCCACATCATTGCCTCTCTAGGGATTTGGGTAAGAGAGAGAGAGGAACAGAAGGCCCAGAAATGATCATTAGAACATTTTTGTTATGTGTTTGTTTTATTCTTTGCTTACTGTCTACATTGATAGACAAAAGGGAGAAATAAGAGATGGTGGGGGAACCAGCTGTACCCCAGTGGTTTCCTGAATCCATATTCATTCACCAAATTCAGCTTACACTGTTTGCCAGACAATAGTATGGTTTTCAATGTCTTTCTCTGTTTTGTTGTGTTGTGTTTTGTTTTGGGGTTTTTTTCCTCTTGAACAAAATCTCCTATGAATAAAATGTTCTTTCTCAGGAGTGTAACATACCTCCAAGCCCTGGTGGATTCATGTCACCCTGGAACTCACGGCTCTCTGACAAGTGTTCTTATAGGACCTAGACCTTCATCTCACTCCTATTCTCACTCTGATTTCCTACCTTTTCTTGGTTTTAGGAGAGATGGCAGCTGTGGTTCTGTCAATGTTTGTACTCCCTTGACTCTAGTTTTGTTTTTTTTTTTTTTTTTTGGAGGTGGCATTTATTACCATGATTGTGGTGATCATTCACAAGTGTGTGCATATGTTCAGACCCACCAAATTATATACATTAAATATGTGCATTTTTTGGTATAACCATTACACTTCAAAAAAGCTGTTAAAAAATTTTCTACCTTTGTTTTTACTTTAAGAAAATACAAAATTATATATATATGGCTTACATTGTTTATTTCCTCACATCTGGAAAAAGACTGTAGGACCCAAATGTAATTGTAATTATTTACCAATAATTATTCTATAACCTATTAGAAACCGTTTAGAAAATGTAGCATCTAGTAACATTTACACCATTTGGAGACACTGAATTTGACAGGATTCAATAGCGTAATAGGATTGAGACACTGGAAAATGTTTAGGGATTATGATGGTGGATCTGTTATATGCACATGTCATCTACATTTCTGATGAAAAACAAAGGTGGGGAGGAGATATTTTTGCCTTATCAGAGCTTATCAAGAAAGCACTGCATATTAGTGCCTCCAAACTAGCCCAATGCAAGGAACAGAGCCAAGCAGCTTTTCCTATTGTGTCTGATAGATGAGTAGAGTTATAGTTGAGTGGTAAAGCCATTCAGCAGCCACTAAAAAAAAAAAAAAAGAGAGAGAGAGAGAGAGGGGAAACAATATGTCTGCTGCTTAATAGAGAACCCTTATGGACTAACCTTCAGAATGACAGTTGGAGAAATGGACATACAATGAGAATGGAGTCAAGAGGGACCAGAGTGGTGTTTTCAACCTGGGGAAACAGACATGACCATTAGCTTTGCTTTCACTTGTGGAGGAGCATGGCCTGTCGCTCAACCTCTTCTTAGGGGCCCAAAGAGCCCAGCTGGTTCAGATGCCCCCCCAGGAGACTTGGGGGAAGTCTCCCGGTTCATGTGGCCCCCATGGTCATCTTGTTCCCTTCTCAGTGAGTGGCTCAGGAGCAGACATGTCACCCAATTCTGGCCAGCGGTCTCCACTTTCCACACTTACAAAGAAACATAGTGAAAACCAGTTTCTTCCTTCTGTCAGCTGTTGCCATGTCTGCCAGCGTCACAGCCTCGTGGAGGTCAGCCCACGTCAGACAAGCAGAGCGGGAAGATGGAACAAACCTGAGTTGCTGATGTATCTGACCTGCTGAATTAGCCAACTCTGCACTGTCCTACCTGTTCTCTTTTTTAGGTGAAATGATACTTTTTTAAAAAAATAGACTTTATTTTTTACAACAGTTTCAGATTTACAGGAAAATTGGGAAGATGGAAAAGAGTTCCCATATATCCTCTCACCCGGTTTCCTCTGTTTTTAAGATCATACTTTAATATGGTAACTCTGTTACAATTAATAACCAATACTGATACAATACTACTAACTAAAGTCCATAGTTTATTCAGATTTCTTTAGTTTTTACCTAATGTTCTTTTTCTGGTCCAGGATCCCATCCAGGACACCACGTTACATTTAGTTGTCATGTCTCTTTAGGCTCCCCTTCGCTGTGACAGTTTCTCAGACTTTCCTGGGTTTTGATGACCTTGACAGTTTTGAGGAGTACTGGTCAAGTATTTTGTAGGATGCCCCTCAATAGGGATTTTTCTGGGGTTCTTCTCATGATTATACAGGGGTTATGAGTTTTGAGGGGAGGAAGACCACACGAGTAAAGTGCTATTTTCACCACGTCATATCAAGGGTACACACTATCAACAGAACTTAACACTGTTGATACTAACCTTGACCACCTGCCTGGACTAGCATGCGTCAAGTTTCTCCACTGTAAATGTACTTTTTGCTCCCTTTCCGCACTGTCCTCTTTGGAAAAACATCATTAGGAACAGCCCACACTTGAGTGAGGAGTTAATGCTCCCCTTGAGGGTAGAGCACTTACATAAATTATTTGGAATTCTTCTGTACAGGAGATTTGTCTCTTCTCCCTCATCATCTATTTATTTACTCAATCATTTCTTTACACCATAATGGACTCATGATACTTATTTTATCTTATACTTTGCGCTATAATCCAACACTACTTTATTTTGTTGCTCAAATTGTTCCAGCTTTGGTCATTGGAGGAGATGATATTTTTTTAAAGTTATATTCAGTTGAATTTGGCAGACGGGGGGCGAGGTTTGTAACCAAAAAAACCATAATTGATGTAGCTTTTCAAAAGAAGATCTTGCTAGATCATAAGTTAGCAATAAGTTAGCTGTGTCGTCCTTTTAAAAACGTTAGCAAAGTATATGCAAACAGGAACGTTGTCTGAAAACTTCACATTTACCCTTCTTTCTGTATTTCTTGGCCTGACCTAATTATAAAAAAAACAAACAAATCATCCAACTCAGGAAAAAATGCTGGTCCTTGACCTTCTACTCACTGGCTGAGAGATGTCATCCGTACAGTGGCCAGATGAGCCAGACCCAAACTGGTGCAGCAGAGTCGACTATCCTACAGTATTCTATCATGTGGGTAGATACCGGTCAGTGGTAATGAATTACTTTTGTTAAAAAGAGTGAAATAACTGGAAGAAATATAATTCAGTGAAAATACATGTGGCAGTGAAAATATCATATTTTAATATTTGACATCAGAATTTCTTTGGAGACCCTCATGTGTCTGATCCCTGAGCCTGACAGGAGTTTCCTAATCCATTAAAAGGGGATGATGATATCTCACTACTGGAGCCACAGAGTTTATTTGTAAAGATAAAAGTAAAATGATAACTCCAAAAATGCTTTTAAAACCTTTAATACTAAATAAATCCCAGGTGCAGTTTTTATGGCAAAGTTAACTTTCAATTATCCAAGTTTGTGGACTGATCAGGCGGACTGGAATAATTAAGAATATACCACTTCTTGGGCTTCCCTGGTGGCGCAGTGGTTGAGAATCTGCCTGCCAATGCAGGGGACACGGGTTCGAGCCCTGGTCCGGGAAGATCCCACATGCCGCGGAGCAACTAAGCCCGTGAGCCATAACTACTGAGCCTGCGCGTCTGGAGCCTGTGCTCCGCAATGGGAGAGGCTGCGACAGTGGGGGGCCCGCGCACCGCGATGAAGAGTGGCCCCCCACTCTCCGCAACTGGAGAAAAGCCCTCGCACAGAAACGAAGACCCAACACAGCCAAAAATAGATAGATAAATAAATTAATTAATTAAAAAAAAAAAAAAAGAATATACCACTTCTTTAGTCCCTTTGCAGCACTGGAAAGCTCAGACACACTGCGTATTTTGTACAGATGAGATCAAGTAAATGAACATTAAGAGTAGGTGAGAAGAAGAAAACAAGTCAGGAAATGGCAGCAGTATGTGTGTGTGAGTCTGTGCGTGAATGTATGTGAATCTGTGTGTGAATGTGCGTGAGTCTGTGTGCAGATGTGTGTCTGTGTCCGTATGTAGATGTGTGTGTGTGAGCCTGCATGTATAACAGAGATGCGCCTCTATCCAGCCTTGTCTGGTGTTGGTAGTGGCAGCGGAGGTGTTGGACTAATAGAGGCTGAGGGGGCAGTGACAAGTGAAAAGAAGGGAGACGTGGACAGATGGAGACTAGAATTCAGCTGCTCTTTTCCAGCCTCTGTGGGTAGAGCTGCCTGTCTCCTAACCTCAAGTCATTGTCCAGAGGCTCGTGGCAAAGTGCAGGGCCCAGGGGCATCCACTGGCTCCTGGGAACGGCTCTGGTCCCAGCGCCTGAAGTGGCCGTGAGGGGAGAGAAGGGCTCTCCCTCACTAGATAGTTCACCAGCTTACTGCACAAGTCTGAGCCAAGTACAGGGTTGCGGCTGGGGAGCAAAATCAGTGTGGCATAATCAGATGTTAATGGAAGCAAATTTGGTTAAAGCATGGATAAAAGAAATTTCTAATGGCTTATGGGATATTTATAGGTTTGGGAGAGGAGTGATCTTTAAATTTGTAAATAACTGACCATTTCAAACATTGGAATATTTCACACTAAAATCTAGATTTCTGGTTTCCCTTGAAAGTGTGAGATCTGGCAAATCTCATGCTGAATTCTCTCATGGGGACTCTTCGCTGAATGGTGTCAGCCTTCCCCTCAGTCAGGAGTCTCCGGTTTCCCAGAGTCCCCACACACCTGCTATTGTTCTCAACCTACTCACCCATTTAAAATACCTGTGTGACCTCAGGTAGCATTTTGAGCTGACAAACCCTATTCTATGACAGAGGGGCAAAGAAACAGTGATGAGAGGTAAGAGAAAGAGATACTGAGAGACTTGGCTAAGGGAACTGGGTTTATAGGAGAATCAGCTAAAAGGCTAAAAAAAGGAAAATGGAGTCTTTTAAAAGTTAAAATCTTTTAGATGAAGAACACAAATTAGATAGTTGGAAATACTTCTGATTAAAGATTCTGAGAAAGAATTTTGGAGAAATCCAACAGCTATATTTCTGTGGTGCTAAAACATAGCTACATAAAGAATGAATTAGATGTGCTTTATAATAATGGATTTTGTAAAGCACACATTTACAAAGTTTAATTAGGGTTCAGGAGTGTAAGAAACTCTGAAACAACAATTCCCCCTGGTTTGAGATATTATTATAAAAAATCTTTTAAAATTAGCCAGAAATCATTTTCCTGTGCTCAGTTCAGCAGCAGATTCAAATCAGTTGGGTGGATTTCAATTTCTGAAAAGAGAAAGAATCTACTTGGTGTGTATCTCCCCACCTATAAAAAAAAAAAAGTGATTAAATTCCAGTCCTGGGTATTAGAATTGTAAAATAAAGAATGTA
Organism: Balaenoptera physalus; assembly: GCF_965194825.1. NCBI lineage: Eukaryota > Metazoa > Chordata > Mammalia > Artiodactyla > Balaenopteridae > Balaenoptera > Balaenoptera physalus. The sequence goes on from NC_138882.1 coordinate 28,688,216, forward strand.
AAAGAGGTATCTAAGTAAAACAGCCCAGTTTGATTTAAAATATTCCACATATCCCCCCAAAGCTCTTAATATTTAGGAATAAAATTACTGCAAATGAACTGGAGCCACATGTGGCCAGAGAGGCTGACAGTGAAATCAGCAAGAAGCTGCTTATTCAGCCTCTTCAAACAAAAATGAATTGTTTTGATGAATGAGAATTCTTTAATGAATTACCATATGACATGCCAGTAATTTTTTTCAACGTCAAGCAGAGAAAGTTTTCATTTGTCTTTTGTTTGGCTACAGCTACTTAAAAATAATGGAAGGTCATGGCGGCTGAGATAACACTTCCCATTATGACCCTCCAGAGGCGGGATGTGCCTACACTGAACCCAAGAGAAGGGGGCAGGATGGGTGAGGTTCTCCTCAAATCTCCAAGTCTCTACCCTGTTCTTGTTTTCTCTACATGGAGATGTGTGGTGGCATTTAACGAATCCAAAGGATGATATTTGGATACCAGCAGAATGGTATCCAGAGTTCGCACATTCTACACTGTAGCACAGTGTTGGGTAGTCACATTTGAAACTCTAGGTGCATAGGCCAGGGACGGTGTGTGAAAAACTTGGGGGATGTCAAGTGAGAAGAAGGGTGACTGCTGGAGCCAGAGTTGGGAAGGAGAACAGGAGGGTCCCTGAGAGCCCTGAAGGCTCTCAAATGGAACCAAAACACCATCACAACCAAAGGTCTGGAGCTGGGAGGGCAACAGGCAACGAAACTGCCCAACCAGGCACTTCCCGAGGGCTCAGGTGAGCCAGAGATTGGTGTGGGCGCAGCATTGAGCAGACGCAGACTTGACCTCTGAAAGGCTGCAACCTTGGCCCCTCTTTAGTGCTCATGTGGACCTTAGTGGTCTTTCCTTCCCTGTATCAATTCCTCTCCCCACTCTCGGTCCATCTGGGTTTTGTGGGACTGGCCCCAGCCCTAATCCCTGAGGTGGCTTGTGACCCAGGCCAAGTGGAACACATGGGACTCAATTCTGAGACTTTTATTGGAAATGTTGGAGAAGGGAAATTCTGCTGGACGTCCTGAGAAGGTAAGACTTGGTAAGGCCATACCTACTGACAGCCATCTGCCACCATCAGCAGGGTGCTTCCCTAGAGCCAAAACTGACCCACAGGAAAGGTGGGCAGGAGCTCTTAAGAGACCCTACACCCCATCGTACCCAACATCAAGCCTGAATTCCCATCTTTGCTCCAGTCATTTTGAGTTGGAATTTCACTGACTTGCAACTAAAAGAGTCCAGACATGCTTTGTCTTAAAGCTGTGGAGACCTAGCAGTGACTCAGGAAACAGTTCTGGACAAAGGAGGGAAATTAATAGTGAGTTTGAGAGAAAGAGATGAAAACACATTTCTTAAGGGCAACGCTGCCATCTCAGTGAGTCTGCATCTCTCTCTGTCAGAGGTAACCTTCATGGTTTACTCCTTTACAAACCCTTGCTCTGGATTTCATTAGGCTGATAAAATCACTTTATTTATTTATTTATTTGGCTGCCTTGGGTCTTCATTGCAGCGCTCTGGCTTTCTCTAGTTGTGGCGAGCAGGGGCTACTCTTTTGTTATGGTGCAAGGGCCTCTCATTTTCGGTGGCTTCTCTTGTTGCGGAGCATGGGCTCTAGGCGCACGGGCTTCAGTAGTTGCAGCACGTGGGCTCAGTAGTTGTGGTACATGGGCTTAGTTGCTCCGTGGCATGTGGGATCTTCCTGGACCAGGGATCAAACCCATGTCCCCGCATCGGCAGGCGGATTCTTAACGACTGTGCCACCAGGGAAGTCCCTAGGCTGATACAATCACTTTAAACCCATCAGTTTTAACAACAGACTTGCATGATAGGAACGTTAATTAGAAACAACCACAATAGAACGTGACATAGTCATCACTTAGCCATGGATTATTTCCCATTTCTTAGAAACTAGGTAACTATTTACCCAGTTTGGTGTTGTGACTAATAAAATATACCAATCAATAGAAATTTTAAGGTTATCATATAATAAAACACACTTAAACTGGACTTCAAAACACAATTAGTATGTCTTCATTTTTTATTTAGGACTATTACACACTGACTCCAGCGTGACTTGATCATGTCTCTCCTCTTCTTAAATCCCTTTGGTACTTCTGACTGGCTTTAATTATCAAGGCCTGCAGTGCTCCCCACAGCCAGCTCCTGCCTGCATCTCTAGCCTCGTTCTCATCACCTGCCAGGTTGGTCATCAATCAGTTTCTGGAACTGATATGCCTTCACACCTTGCACGACTTATGTTCTTTACCTTTCCCTAGATATCTCAAATCTTAACTTAGGTCCTCCCTTCCCCATTCTCAGACAAGATTAGTGGTCCCTTTGAACCCCTTTTCTCTCCCTACCCTTACCACACTAAAGGAACTTTACATTGTTTTTTCAATGTCACCTTTCTCTATAGTCTGTAATATCCCCAAGGGCAGGACTGTACTTATTTTGTTCAGTAGATTGAATAACGCAGATTGCCCTTCCCTATATGGGTGGGCCTCATCCAATCTGTTGAAGGCCTGAGTTACACCATCAGCTCTCCTGGGTCTCCAGCTCACTAACTGCAGATTGTGGGATTTCTCAGCATTCATAACAGCATGAGTCAATTCCTTATAGTAGACAGATAGATAGATAGATAGATAATCTCTAGAGAACTCTAAGACACAAAGGAAGCCTGTTACCTTATAAATTAATTGCAGTGATTGTGAAATTTTCCCATAAATTTTCTGTTCATGGGAGAAACGATGTTGCTCTTGCTCTCTGGTTTGTTGGGACTTTCAGGTCATCATGAATTTTGGTGTTGGTAGATATCAGAGATGAGGCTTCACGGTAGCCACTGAATCTTGTTTTTGGAGCCAGGAAAGCAGCTGGATTGATAATAAAAACATGGTCCAGCTCCCAAGGGATAGGGTAAAGAGCTGGCAAGAAGCAAGCAAAGAGCAGCCAGGCTGGGGTTGGGGGCAGGCTTGGTCCTGGTAAGAACTGGAGTGAAAGCCAGGACCTGGGCAGGAGACAGTAAGGCCAACTATGACAAAGGCTGGGGCTCTAATTAAAAGCTCATAAGGGAGCACAGTTCTGACAACTTCAGATTTCCTCCTTATGGAGAGCAGTTTCTAACTTCCTACCAAGCTGGGATTCCATGGTTCTAGATTTGGACACAGCAGAGCATCTGGGAGCAAGTCACAGCAGTACTAGGTACACCAGGAAGGGGCTGATAGACACTGAAGCAAAAAGGGACATGCATTAGATCACAAACTTTGAGCTGTATTTCCTTCCCCATCTCCCACTAAATATATAAATATAAATACACACACACATATTTGTGGAGAAAATACTGTCTTAACTAAATCCCAGAAAAAATTCATCACATGTGTCCTTATTCAGGGGCGTCAAGTGATACCCTGGATAAAGTCCAGAATTTTGAATACAAACAAGCACTTTTTAGACCAAATTTATTTATAAAGTCTGAACATATAGCATTACGTTGTGACGTACCAAAGGCATACCTTAAGGGGACTGAGATAATATGATACAAGAGCTTTTCTTTATGATTTTCTAATTTCACACAGAAATAGTATAATTTGAAGAAATAAATACCATTTCTCAAAGTGTAGCCCATGGATTACCTGGAAGGGCTTTTTAGAAAATGTAGCTTCCTGACTTTTGCCCCAAAACTACTGAATCAGAATCTCTGGAAATGGGGCCAAAACATGCATTTAAACAAACTCCCCAGATGATTCTGACGTGCAGTAAGGTTTGTGCATAACAATGTCCCCAAGGACATAAACATGGTCATTAACCTGCCTCTCAAAGATCAGATGCCTACAGTGAATCCTGGCGGCCCCTGTTTTTCATTAATTCTTGAATGAATTTCTAACCTCTGCCTTAGTGCAAAGATTTGGGATTGTTGGTTAGAGTGAGAACTATATGCTTTAAAACCAGACATGAGGGAGGCAGAGCTGTCATTCTGTTGTGAAAGTTTAGGAATAAGATGTATATTTTCACCAAGTGAGAAGTCCAACCTCCTGCATGAGCTGGAAACCTTGGGAAGAGCCAGTGTCCCTGAGTGAAAAGCACTGACTCATCCTCAAGTACTTCACAAGTTCTTGGTCAGCATCTGCAGTTCACCTTGCAGAAGAGATGTCTGGTGGGTTTACCACAATCATTCTCAATGGAGGGTGCTTTTGCCCTCCAGGGGACCTCTGGTAATGTCTGCAGACATACGTGATTATCACAGCTGGAGGAGGGCTTTTGCTGGCATCAAGTGGGTAGACGCCAGGGACGCTGCTACACATCCCATAATGCAAAGGACCTACAGGACAGCAAAGAATTATCAGATCCAAAAATGTCAGCACTACTGCTGTTGAGAACCCCCCCAGGATGAGCTAATTCAAAAGCACACCTGCAGAGAGGTGAGTGGACTGATCCAGTGGGTGGACAGTACACCCATCCACGCTGGAAAGCCTGTTGCATGGTGCGATGAGAGAGTGGAGTCAGGCAGCCAGAACACTCCCAGAGAGATGTTATGAGTCCTTGTCAGCAGGTTCATTTCCCCCACGAAACAATGAACTCTTTTAGGATAGTTTACTTCATCTCCAAATGAATTTTTTAAATCACTTGTTAATCATTCGTTCTTTCAGAGAATATTTATTATATGCCTATTTTGTGTTAGATGCTAGAAATTCAACCACAAATAGTGCTTACCCCATAGCCCACAATCTATAAACTTTTGTTGAATGATTTGCCCATTAAATTTGAGAATTTTTGATGGGTAAGAATATATGATGGGTAAGGTGCTGGAGGGTAAACATTGGATTTTATTGTGTGGTGACAGATATTTATGGTGTAGGAAATGCAGGTAAATATGTACTGATTCAATGAAAGCCTACAGACAAACAAGCAAAACTGGGAATCTCTATTTTAAGAATCTGTGGAAATGTTTAAAATCAAGTGTGAGCAGGTGCTAGGAGTGAGTCCAGGAACACTGGACTCACTGCCATTTATTGAGCCCTTACCTTCACCTTCACCCTTCCACCCCCACCCTAGGAAGTGTAGCCCCAGGCAGCTTAAAATATGACATCCAGTGTGACAGATACAGACCTGGTCACAGCCTCTGAGAGACCTCCACAATGTCTAGGGCCATGTGCATGAACAAAGGAGGGCAGAATACATATAAAGACAGGACAGGAGATGGAGCTTAAGGATAGAAAGTGTTGGCTTGGGAAAGAGAGGTATAGCGAGCAAAGCCCTTTGGAAAGACATCTGATTAAGTTACAGTATCTTTCTCTCCCTTTCCTTTTTCTTTTTTTATTTTTGAAGCCATCTTTATTTTATTTATTTATTTTTTAACATCTTGATTGGAGTATAATAGCTCCAAAATGGTGTGCTAGCTTCTGCCCTACAACAAAGTGAATCAGCTATACCTATACGTATGTCACCTTATCTCTTCCCTCTTGCATCTCCCTCCCTCTGACCCTCCCTATCCCACCCCTCCAGGTGGTCACAAAGCACCGAGCTGATCTCCCTGTGCTATGCGGCTGTTTCCCACTAGCTATCTATTTTACGTTTGGTAGTGTATATATGTCCATGCCACTCTCTCACTTTGTCCCAGCTTACCCTTCCCCCTCCCCATATCCTCAAGTCCATTCTCTAGTAGGTCTGCATCTTTATTCCCGTCTTGCCCCTAGGTTCTTCTGACCATTATTTTTTTTCTTAGATTCCATATATATGTGTTAGCATACGGTATTTGTTTTTTCTCTTTCTGACTTACTTCACTCTGTATGACAGTCTCTAGGTCCATCCACCTCACTACAAATAACTCAGTTTCATTCCTTTTCATGGCTGAGTGATATTCCAATGTATATATGTGCCACATCTTCTTTATCCATTCATCTGTTGATGGACATTTAGGTGGTTTCCATGTCCTGGCTATTGTAAACAGAGCTGCAATGAACATTTTGGAACATGACTCTTTTTGAATTATGGTTTTCTCAGGGTATATGCCCAGTAGTGGGATAGCTGGGTCGTATGGTAGTTCTATTTTTAGTTTTTTAAGGAACCTCCATACTGTTCTCCATAGTGGCTGTATCAATTTACATTCCCACCAACCGTGCAAGAGGGTTCCCTTTTCTCCACACCCTCTCCAGCATTTATTGTTTGTAGATTTTTTGATGATGGCCATTCTGACCAGTGTGAGATGATATCTCATTGTAGTTTTGATTTGCATTTCTCTAATGATTAATGATGTTGAGCATTCTTTCATGTGTTTGTTGGCAATCTGTATATCTTCTTTGGAGAAATATCTATTTAGATCTTCTGCCCATTTTTGGATTGGGTTGTTTGCTTTTTTGATATTGAGCTCCATGAGCTGTTGTATATTTTGGATATTAATCCTTTGTCAGTTGCTTCGTTTGCAAATATTTTCTCCCATTCTCAGGGTTGTCTTTTCATCTTGTTTATGGTTTCCTTTGCTGTGCAAAAGCTTTTAAGTTTCATTAGGTCCCATTTGTTTATTTTTGTTTTTATTTCCATTTCTCTAGGAGGTGGGTCAAAAAGGATCTTGCTGTCATTTATGTCATAGAGTGTTCTGACTATGCTTTCATTTAAGAGTTTTATAGTGTCTGGCCTTCTATTTAGCTCTTTAATCCATTTTGAGTTTGTTTTGTATATGGTGTTAGGGAGTGTTCTAATTTCATTCTTGTACATGTAGCTGTCCAGTTTTCCCAGCACCATTTATTGAAGAGGCTCTCTTTTCTCCATTGTATATTCTTGCCTTCTTTGTCAAAGGTAAGGTGACCATATGTGTGTTGGTTTATCTCTGGCCTTTCTATTCTGTTCCATTGATCTATGTTTCTATTTTTGTGCCAGTACCATACTGTCTTGATTACTATAGCTTTGTAGTATAGTCTGAAGTCAGGGAGCCTGATTCTCCCAGCTCCGTTTTTCTTTCTCAAGATTGCTTTGGCTATTTGGTGTCTTTTGTGTTTCCATACAAATTGTGAAATTTTTTTTTCTAGTTCTGTGAAAAATGCCATTGGTAGTTTGATAGGGATTGCATTGAATCTGTAGATTGCTTTGGGTAGTAGAGTCATTTTCACAATGTTGATTCTTCCAATCCAAGAACATGGTATATCTCTCCATCTATTTGTATCATCTTTAATTTCTTTCATCAGTGTCTTATAATTTTCTGCATACAGGTCTTTTGCCTCCTTAGGTAGGTTTATTCCTATTTTATTCTTTTTGTTGCAATGGTAAATGGGAGTGTTTTCTTAATTTCACTTTCAGATTTTTCATCATTAGTGTATAGGAATGCAAGAGATTTCTGTGCATTAATTTTGTATCCTGCTACTTTATCAAATTCATTGTTTAGCTCTAGTAGTTTTCTGGTAGAATCATTATGTAGTGTCCTTCTTTGTCTCTTGTTATAGTCTTTGTTTTAAAGTCTATTTTGTCTGATATGAGAATTGCTACTCCAGCTTTCTTTTGATTTCCGTTTGCATGGAGTATCTTTTTCCGTCCCTTCACTTTCAGTCTGTATGTGCCCCTAGGTCTGAAGTGGGTCTCTTGTAGACAGCATATATAGGGGTCCTGTTTTTGTATCCATTCAGCCAGTGTATGTCTTTTGGTTGGAGCATTTAATCCATTTACATTTAAGGTAATTATAGATATGTATGTTCATATTACCATTTTCTTAATTGTTTTGGTTTTGTTTTTGCAGTTCTTTTCCTTCTCTTGTGTTTCCTGCCTAGAGAAGTTCCTTTAGCATTTGTTGTAAAGATGGTTTGGTGGTGCTGAATTCTCTTAACTTTTGCTTGTCTGTAAAGGTTTTAATTTTTCTGTTGAATCTGAATGAGATCCTTGCTGAGTAGAGTAATCTTGGTTGTAGGTTTTTCACTTTCAACACTTTAAATATGCCCTGCCACTCCCTTCTGGCTTGCAGAGTTTCTGCTGAACGATCAGCTGTTAACCTTACAGTGATTCCCTTATGTGTTTTTTGTTGTTTTTCCCTTGCTATTTTTAATATTTGTTCTTTGTATTTAATTTTTGATAGTTTGATTAATATGTGTCTTGGCGTGTTTCTCCTTGGATTTATCCTGTATGGGACTCTCCGTGCTTCCAGGACTTGATTAACTATTTCCTTTCCCGTATTAGGGAAGTTTTCAACTATAATCTCTTCAAATATTTTCTCAGTCCCTTTATTTTTCTCTTCTTCTGGGACCCCTATAATTCGAATGTTGGTGCATTCAATGTTGTCCCAGAGGTCTCTGAGACTGTCCTCAATTCTTTCATTCTTTTTTCTTTACTCTGCTCTGCAGTAGTTATTTCCACTATTTTATCTCCAGGTCGCTTATCTGTTCTTCTGCCTCAGTTATTCTGCTATTGATCTCTTCTAGAGAATTTTTAATTTCATTTATTGTGTTGTTCATCACTGTTTGTTTGCTCTTTAGTTCTTCTAGGTCCTTGTTAAACGTTTCTTGTATTTTCTCCATTCTATTTCCAAGATTTTGGATCCTCTTTACTATCATTATTCTGAATTCTTTTTCAGGTAGACTGCCTATTTCCTCTTCATTTGTTAGGTCTGGTGGGTTTTTGCCTTGCTCCTTCATCTGCTGTGTGTTTCTTTGTCTTCTCTCCCTTTCCTTTTAATAACCATACTCCCCAAGTTTTAGCTGAGCAATGGTTACCCAGATAAAGATTTTGTTTCCCCCACCTCCCCAGCAACAGATATGGTCATATGAACGGATTCTGGCCAGTAGGATGTGAGTGAAATTAACATCTGCAACTTTAGGTTTACATAATTAAAAGGAAGCTGTTTGCCCTGGGTTGTGGATTCCATGTTGTGTTCCCCCTCAAAATTCATCTGTTGAAGCCCTAACTCTCAAGTAATGATATTAGGAGGTGGGACTTTTGGGAGGTAATTACATTTAAATAAGGTCATGAAGACAGGGACCCATTACAGGATTATGGCCCTTATAAGAAGACAAAGAGATGAGGGCCCTCTCTCTGTGCCATGTGAGGATACCACAAGAAGATGGCTAACCACAAGCCAGGAAGAGGGCCCTCATCAGAACTTGATCCCACTGACATTCTGATCTCAGACTTCCAGCCTCCAGACTGAGAGAAACAAATATCTGTCATTTAAGCCAGGGGTCCCCAACCCCCCAGTTGGGGACTGGTACCAGTCCGTGGCCTGTTAGGGACCGGGCAGCACAGCAAGAGGTGAGTGGCGGGCTAGCAAGCGAAGCTTCATCTGTATTTACAGCTGCTCCCCATCGCTCACATTACCACCTGAGCACCACCTCCTGTCAGATCAGTGGCGACATTAGATTCTCATATGAGTGCAAACCCTACTGTGAACTGCGCATGTGAGGGATCTAGGTTGTGCACTTCTTACGAGAATCTAATGCCTGATGATCTGAGGTGGAGCTGAGGCGGTGATGTTAGCACTGGGGAGTGGCTGCAAATACAGATTATCATTAGCAGAGAGGTTTGAGTGCAAAGAGACCATAATAATAAATCAATTGCTTGCAGACATATCAAAACCCTATCAGTGAGTGGCAAGTGACAATTAAACTGCATCTGGTGGCAGGCTTTATAGTGGCAAGTGAGTTGATGTACTTCAATTGTACAGCTGCATCTGGTGGCAGGTGTTAAGTCAGAATCTGACACTTGTTTTAGCCCGCACTTGGCCCGCCCATTATTTTATTTACCACTTCTTTCCGCGTCTCGTTCCCTCACTGCACACTTGTCTCAATCACAGTTTTGGTAAGCCCCCAAGCTAACTCTAGCCAAAATGAGTAAAAAAACAAATGTCGCTGGAGAGCTTCTTTGAAAAGGGGGAAAGACCCAATGATGAAACAGCAGAAAACTCTAAGACTGCCAACAAAAAGCTGCATTTAAAAGAAAATACCAAGGGTCCTACTTAAATTACAGGTTCATTGCAACAGGTGATTCACATTCTCCAAGCCCACTTTGTATAATATGTGGCAACCGGCTCTCCAACAAAGCCAAGAAACCTTGAAAACTGCTTCGCCACATGGAGACCAAGCACCCTGCATTAAAAGACAAGCCTTTGGAGTTTTTCAAAAGAAAAAAACGTGAACAGGAAGAACAGAAGCAATTACTGAAGGCCACCACTTCATCAAATGTGTCTGCACTGAGAGCATCATTCTTAGTGGCTAACCGCATTGCTAAAGCTAAGAAGTCCTTTATTATTGGTGAAGAGTTGATCCTGCCTGCTGCTAAGGACATTTGTCGTTAATTTTTAGGAGAGGCTGCAGTTCAAAAGGTGGCACGTGTTCCTCTTTCAGCTAGCACCATAACTAAACGAATTGATGAAATAGCAGAGGATATTGAGGCACAGTTGTTAGGATTAATGAGTCATCGTGGTACGCAATCCAGGTTGACAAGTCTACCAATGTTGACAACAAGGCAACAATGCTTGTTTTTGTGCAATATATTTTTCAGGAGGATGTGCATGAGGATGTTATGTGCACTTTTGTTGCCAACCAACACCACAGCTGCAAAACTATTCAAGTCTTTGAATGATTACATATCAGGAAAACTGAATTGGTCATTTCGTGTCGGTATATGCACGGATGGAGCGGCTGCCATGACTGGACGGCTTTCTGGTTTCACTACTCAGGTCAAGGAGGTCACTTGTGAATGTGAGTGTATGCACTGTGTCATCCATAGAGAAATGCTGGCTAGCTGAAAACTGTCACCTGAACTTAACAACGTTTTGTAGGATATGATTAAAATTATCAACCACATTAAGGCACATGCCTTTAACTCACGTCTGTTCGCGCAGCTCTGTGAGGAGATGGACGCAGAGCGCATACCTCCTCTCTTATACACAGAAGTGAGATGGCTTTCTAAAGGTAGATCACTGGCCAGAGTTTTTGAGTTACGAGAGCTGCTCCAGAGATTTCGTTTAGAAAAACAATCACCACCGGCAGCACATTTCAGTGACACAGAATGGGTCGCAAAACTTGCTTACGTGTGTGACATATTCAACCTGCTCAGGAACTCAATCTGTCACTTCAGGGGAGAATGACAACTGTGTTCAAGTCAGCAGATAAAGTGGCTGCATTCAAAGCCAAACTGGAATTATGGGGGCGACGAGTGAACATTGGGATTTTTGACAGTATCAAACATTAGCAGAGAGATTTTGAAAGAGACTGAGCCAAGGCCTTCTTTCTCCCAGCTGGTGCATGGTCACCTATCTCAACTTTCAGAAGTTTGAGCATTACTTCCCAAACACAAAAGACCCCTGAACTGGGAAGGAATGGATCCACGACCCATTTGTGAATAAGTCAGATGAATCGACTTTGTCTGTGCTAGAAGAGAATCAACTGCTTGAGATGGCAAATGACGGTAGCCTTAAAAGTATGTTTGAGACAACTTCAAATCTCCATATGTTCTGGATTAAAGTCAAGGTGGAATATCCTGAGATTGCCACAAAAACACTGAAAAGCCTGCTTCCATTTCCAACATCCTATCTTTGTGAAGCAGGGTTTTCTGCAGTGACAGCAACTGAAAGGAGATTACACAGTAGACTGGACATAAGCCACACATTTCGGGTGTCACTGTCTCCCATCACCCCCAAATAGGACCATCTAGTTGCAGGAAATGCAATTCCACTGATTCTGCATTATGGTGAGTTGTATAATTATTTCATTATATATTACAATGTAATAATAATAGAAATAAAGTGCACGATAAATGTAATGCGTTTGAATCATACCGAACCACCCCACCCTCCCCCTGGTCCATGGAAAAATTGTCTTCCATGAAACCGGTCCCTGGAGTCAAAAATGTTAGGGACTGCTGGTTTAAGACACTCAGTCTACGGTATGTTGATATAGCAGACCCAGCTGGCTAATGCACTCTGCTTCTTTTTTCCCTCTTCCTGAGGGCGGGAACACTGATGTGGTACTTGTGAGCCAGTTTTGGTCATATGGATGGGGGCAGGCAACAAGAGAGAAGGGCCTGGGTCTCTGGGATAACATTGTGGATCCGGTCAACACACCACTGCAGATGCCCAGCCACCTCAGACTTTTATGTAAAGGAGAAATGAATCTTCTATCTGGTTTAGCCCTTGGTTTTATCTCTTTAAAAACAGCCAAACCAATGTACTAACTAATAAAAAAAAAGTTTCAAGGGCCTATGATGAAAATGCACACAAATCCCAGGTGACCCAGCCATTGCTGGTCTTTATACGGAGAGGGCTCTCATCATATTGTAACAGTCAGCAGTGGTTTCCAGATGAAGGGCTATGGACCGGCTAGAGCAGTATCAGCCAGCCAACGAGTTTCTAAAATTTCCGAAGGGCTCTAATCTCTCTTATTTTATCCAGATAGTCCTGATGTGTGGCTCCTCATCTCAGGTATGTACCCCTTTCTGCATCTGCCCTTCTCCTCTGTGTTAGAACCTGCTGGGATTCTTTTCTCTTGTTCCCAATCTTTGGCTTCTCAGCAAGTACACATCTTCCTCAGGTGCGGGGTCACAACCCCTTCAAATATGAGGCCCTCCTCCCACCAGCCCCAGCCTGGAGGAGCCCCCACCAGAGCAGCTTGCTCTCCTCTGCAGTGCTACCCTCCCCGCCAGGAAGAGGACTAGAACATAGAGGGGAGTGTGACAACAGGAGCCCCTGCCTGGCTGGGTGATGCCCCGTCCTGTCCTGCAATGGCAAGGGAGAACCAGCTGGCCTAGCTTATAAGCCCCAGAGAGCCAAGGCCACCTGGCTGGAGAAGGAAGGGTCCAGGAGGGTTTCCTATAGTGCCAGGCACATGTTGCAGGCATGGCATAGGTCCCTGTGCAGTCCCTCAGGAAATGAGCTGTAACCCATGGAAAGTGGCATGGAAAGTCGAACCCTGGAGAGTTCTAGTTACTTCTTTGAATTGCTCCAGAGTACCTCTTGGAGATGCCCTGGCAAAGCTCCCCAGGGAATCCCTCCAAGTCACTGGTTTCCTCTGGAGGACTTGTTACAACACAGATTGCTGGACCCCACCCCAGACTTTCCTGTGTGTCTGACAAGTTCCAGGTGATGCCAAGGCTGATGGGCTAGGGATCACACTCGGCTCTAGTGCCGATGCCTTGGGGAGAAGGTAGCTGTGGGAACTTCTTTATGCAGCTCATAGACTAATTCTGTACAGGTTGGAAAAAAAAAAAGAAAAGTGAAGGAGTGGGAAGGGCACGGAGAAAACAGGAGACAACACAATATCACAGACTATGGAATCCAACAGAACTCTTTTGGATCTGATTCTATCCTATACTAACTGTGTGACCAATATCACTGAAACTTCATTTCTTTTCTTTAAAAATGGGGATACAGCACCCATTTAATAGGATTGTTGAGAGGACTGAGTGAAGTAGTGTCTGCAGGGACTGACTCAGATACACAGTGGGCAGCCAGGAAATGGTATTTAAGCCGCTCCCTCAGTTTCCCACAATGTTCCCCATACAGCTTCATGACATTATTCAGAAACACCTGAGACACTAGACCCCATACGTGGATTGACTCCTTTCTTATTTCTGGGTCTCAGAGTAAGGGGAAGTGCTTACCCTTCTTAATTTACACTGTAACATTCTCTAAACATTATTTTCCACTTTAATAGTTTTACTTGATCAACTCAGCCACTAAACAGAAAGAATTAATTCCATTTTCTCTAAAATTACATACAAAGGGTATGCTTTCCAGGAAGATGTGCTTGTAACTTCTATGATTTACATCAGCAGCTCACTTGCCTGGTTGGGAGTTTTAGTGATCCTTTCCAGCGAAACAGTGAGAGGAAGAGAAATAGCCAAAGTCTGTAAAATTCCAGCCTCAATACTCTCCCATATCTCCAAGCAGCCGGCCAGCATCCACCCCCCACAAACAAACCACTAAAACTCAGTTTCCTGTCTCTGCTGAGCTCTCAGCTCCTGTCCCTAGAGCCTCCTGATAACTGATCACGCCTCCCTTAGTTTTTTGAGAGTTGATTGTACAATTTATAGACTACCTGGATGTTTTGCTTCTACTTTTTCTTTTCTTGGTAGCCATTTCTTTTTTACCTCTTCAAAAAACTAGTAGAGAGTTTTGTATACAGTGGGATCAATAAATATCATTGTCTGGCTGAATAATGTCTTCTGTCTGCCTTTTTTTTTTTTTTAATCTACTGTTTTTTATTTATTTTTGGCTGCATTGTGTCTTCGTTGCTGTGCGCGGGCTTTTCTCTAGTTGCGGCGAGTGAGGGCTACTCTTCATTGCGGTGCGCGGGCTTCTCATTGCGGTGGCTTCTCTTGTTGCAGAGCACCGGCTCTGGAGCGCGGTCTCAGTAGTTGTGGCGCACGGGCTTAGCTGCTCCGCGGTATGTGGGATCTTCCCAGACCAGGGATCGAACCTGTGTCCCCTGCATTGGCAGGTGGATTCTCAACCACTGTGTCACCAGGAAAGTCCCCTGCCTGCTTTTTTAACATTTTCCTGTTCATAAGCTCCAGAGGAGTCAGAAAAAAATGAAAGCAAAACAGGCAGTGCTTGTTAGCCAACTCTGATAAACACGTGGGGGAAGGGCTTACTTACAAAAGCCAGAAAGGCGAATGTCAGTGGCCTGGTAACCATCTCAAAGAATTTCCAGAACTAAACCATCCAGGTTCTTCCCTTACCACTGTCACTGGGTGGGGCTTGGTAATTTCATGTCCCCTCCCAATTATTTTACCTAATGGCTTTCCCATAATGGTCATCAACTAGTTTAGCAAACATTTTTCTCCAGAGCAGGGCCCTGAGCAATGATGAGTCAAGGCTCTGTGGAGGTAACCAAAGTGGTCAATGAGGGGCACATGGTGGGAACCAAAGTGGTCTATTAGGGCAACAGGGGAGCAGAAGTAGCCAGAGGACATGGCTTGACCATAAGCATCATAATTCACAGCCTAACTTCTTCCATTGTTTCCTCTCTCAGGGAATAATAACACCATCATCCATCTAGTTGATCAAGCCAGAAATCCAGGAGTGATTTCTGGCATCTCTCTCTCCCTAAAAAGCTCCCCATACTCAATCTAGCATCATGTCCTACCCATGCAATTTTACCTCTTAACCATCTCTCACATCTGTCCATGTCCTGTTACTTCTGCACCAGCCAGTCCAAACTATTGCTTCTCATCTGGAAACTGTTAGTCTCCCATCTGGCCTGCCTGTAGCTATGCCCGTCCCCTCTAACCTCTCCTCTGCACTGCAATGGAATGGACTTTCCACATGCCATCTGATCATGTTACATCTCTTCCTAGAATCATTCAGTGACTTCCGTTTGCTTTTAAGATAGAGACAAAACTTCACCTGGCCCTGGATGGTTTGGTCCCTGCCTACCTTTCCAGTCTTACCATTCACACAGTGCCTGGCCCTCAATATTTGTTGAGTAATGAATATGCCACATCTAGCTGCTGATCAAATGAATAAATCAATGAATGAATGGATAAATGAGTATGCCATCTTCCCCTTAGGACTGTGCAAAATAATCTCTCTATCCGTCAATGGAATCTTGATGGGATCTTCATGCATGACAACAGACACAAGGCTCTTATTAAAAGTTAAGTTCTACTATGTTCCAGCGTTCTGGATCTTAATTTGCTTCACTCATCTTGTACCTAACTCTTTGCTCCCTTTTCATAACACGGTGAATTGTGAACAATTCTATCATCTCACGCATTTATCTTGATATGTAATCTTATTTCTCAGGAGTTTTTAACTCAGCTGTCTTCTGAATACATTTTAATTCTCTATTATGCCTCCAGTGTCCCTCCAATATTGCCTGTCCCTTGGGGCTGTCCTTTCCTTCTTCCTTCATGAGCAGCTCCCATCTGATCTGCCCTAGGATCACAGGAGAGACCCACACGTAGCCAAGGCCCTGAATTTTTCAGATGTCAGGGCCACCAACCCTAGAGACACTAGTTCAGAATCTCTTGGAAAGGTCCAAGAATCCATATTTTAACTAGCTTCCAGACAATTTATTGTGCTGCATGTGGGCCACAGCAAGCCCAGTATTTGCCTAGGAGTCCCTCTACTGATTCTCTGCTCTCAGCTCCATGTCTGCAGGCTAGGATGGCAACTTTTAGACTTTTACCAGAGTCTAAAAGGATAGTCTAAAAAATAGCCATCCCTCTGATACAGTATTTCTTGAACCATCAAAGTGTTATCGAACAAAATTTCACCAATAACATAGTCCAAACTTTAGCACAGGCCAGAATTTTAATAGAACAAGAAGACAATAGGGATTTTTCTTCAGACTATATGCTCAATGTCATGAAATACATGATCAGTTTATACTTTAAAACTCTGGTTATCACTCACATAAAAGAATGTCTTGTGAAGATCTTAGCACAGAGTCTGGTACAGCATAGGTGATCAATAAATACTTTTTGAATGAAGAAGTAATTCAAATGTATACTCCCCCACCAAAAACCACTCTCTCTAATAGTTGTATTAATGGATTGCCTTTGAAATCAGGGCTGGCAACTGCCCAGACAGATGTCCTTACAAGCATCTTCCCACTTTGTATATTTAGAAATTGAGAGCCAAACTCCAACCAACTGAATCCTATCCTACTGAAAGTGGAGTTATTTGTTGAGCTCAGTATCTGGGCTTCTATTGAGATGAAATATTAATCAGACCATTGAGTTTTGAAATGCTCTCTTTTTGTATATAAAACTATTAAACTACACTTAAATCCAAGGGCTTGCACATTTTGCTCTGAATGCCCTACCAATCAAATGTTGGAATAGCCTTGCTTTGAAGTCAAATTAATGTTTCTTTCATATTTGGAAAGGCAAGTGATAATATGTTAAGGCTTAAAAATGGCAAAATAGCATGGAATGCTGACTCTCTCCCCTGAATCTAATCTGGATGGAGACACCACAGAAGAGATAGAGAGGCTGAGGTTGGAGGGTTACAAAGCTGAGCTCAACAACTAGCATGGGAGGAATGTGGCCTGGAGTTGAAGGCCAGAGCCACTGGATCCCTTCCTTCCTCTTGTTTCCCTTTCTTTCCTTGAATTTGCCTGCAAAGATCATTTTGTGCAGCAATATTAACCCAGCACCTAGGAAAGGTGGAACTGGACAGGTAATATGAGGGCAATGTCAGTGCTTGCCAGAATAGGAAACAGAGAGTAAAGGCAGGCAGGCTAGCTGGCAGGAGTCCAAGCATTTTCTCCCTGTCACTCACCCATGACCACCTTTCCTGGGACAGAAGTAGTGGGAGATCCCTGGGGACAGATGATATCTAAAGTAGGGAAAACAGGGAGTGGTTGAGCAAGAATGCAACACAAGTGTCTGTTCACCGTGAGGAGCAGCCCTGTCCCCCAAACCTAAACTAGCCTGGAAAGCAGAGCAAGGTTTTCTCCCTCCCAAGGCAAACATTAGTAATCAATGCAGTTGAGAGTCCCAAAAGAAGAAAACATAAACTCATAGAGAAAAATAAAACAGAGAAAGCAAAAGTAATGGGAAAAAGAATTTAAAATGAGCATAATTAAGAACTCCCAACATAAAGGAGGATACAGTATTGGACACCAGCAAGAGAAACAAGTGCCTATGAAGATAAAGACATTAGACATATTGTGTACAGA
Organism: Balaenoptera physalus; assembly: GCF_965194825.1. Taxonomy (NCBI): domain Eukaryota; kingdom Metazoa; phylum Chordata; class Mammalia; order Artiodactyla; family Balaenopteridae; genus Balaenoptera; species Balaenoptera physalus. The sequence goes on from NC_138882.1 coordinate 28,705,853, forward strand.
AAAATATAATTTTCCAAGTAAAGGATTCAAGGGTATCAGAATGGATGCAGCTGAAGAAAGATTTAATGAACTGGAAAATCAGGTCAAGAAACTCTCAAAGAAAACATCAAGAAAGGAAAGAATGAGAGAAAAGTTAAGAGGTATGGAAAACAAAAGTAAGACTGTCCCTATCTGCATAATAGGGATCTCTAAAGGAGCGAAATAAATGAATAAGGAGAAAAATATCTGAAGAAATAATTTCCCAGAATTAGAGAAAGAATGTTTAGATTGAAACATCTCATCCAGTGCTAAACAAGACTAAAATGGATGGGGAAAAAAACACAATTAGACACATCATAGTGAAATTTAAGAATATCAAAGCTAAAGAGAACATTTTAAATGCTTACAGGGAAAGAACAGGTCACCTTAAAAAGAATGGAAACCAGATTGATATCAGGATTCTAAATAACAATGAAGAAATATCTTTAAAGTATTGAAGGTAAGAAACTTTGAACATAAACATTTCTATTCAGTCAATCTTTTATTTAAATGTGAGTATAACATGAAGCTATTATGAAGCATACTTGGTCTAAGGAAAATTTATACCACAGATTTATGCCTCTTTGCAAGACTTCTTTAAGAGATACACTTTAAGAAAGGGAATTAACCCAAAAAGAAGCAACAAGACACTAGGAAATAAAAAGAAATAAAGTACTGATATATGATATAACATGGATGAGCCTGAAAAACATTATGTTAAGTGAAAGAAGCTAGTATAAAAGGCCACATGTTATATGATTCCATTTATATGGAATGTTCAGAAAAGGAAGTTTCACAGAAACAGAAAGTAGCTTAGTGATTGCCAGGGGCTGAGGCAGGAGGTGAAGAGTGACTACGAATGATATGGGGTTTCTTTTTTGGGGTAATGAAAATATTTTGGAATATATAGTGGTGATAGTTGCACAACCTTGCGAATATACAAAAAGCACAATATTGTACACTTTAAAGATAATTTTTAAATAAAAAACGATATTAAGAAAGTTTGTTTTTTTTTTAAATGAGCAATGATCTACCTCCTTCCCTTGCCAAAAACTCTGTACCATTTCAGACTTAAAACTCCAGACAAGGGGCTTCCCTGGTGGCGCAGTGGTTGAGAATCTGCCTGCCAATGCAGGGGACACGGGTTCGAGCCCTGGTCTGGGAAGATCCCACATGCCGCAGAGCAACTAGGCCTGTGAGCCACTACTACTGAGCCTGAGCATCTGGAGCCTGTGCTCCACAAAAAGAGAGGCCGCGATAATGAGAGGCCCGCACACCGCAATGAAGAGTGGCCCCCACTTGCCGCAACTAGAGAAAGCCCTTGCACAGAAACGAAGACCCAACACAGCCATAAATTAATTAATTAATTAATTAAAAAAAAAACAAAAACTCAAGACAATAGTAATGTGCCAGAAGGAGAGGATGGAGGAAGTTTTTTTCTTATTTGGGGAAAGACATAAATATGCATAAGCTTTAAGCACTGATAGGGAAAAATATACTTAAGTGGAAATCTAAATAAAGCTCAGAGCAACCACAAGAGAAATAACAATATCTAGTGTAGTTGACTTCAAGCATTTGCATATTGCAATACATATTATTTTTTGATAAATTACTTTCCTCTTATGTTTCCTTTTTATATTTAGTAATGTATTACACATATTTATATATAATATATAATTAAAATTTTATTTTATATTAGTCATGTACAAACTAAGATATTTTATATTTATTTCCTGTTTATATCTTTACATAAAATGTTTGTAAATGCACTTCATATTTATATTTAAAGTGCATTATACTGTGTACTCTTAAAATTATATTTATAGATATATTTTCTATGAATTTCATATCAAGGTAGTTAATGGAGCATTAGAAACTTTTCTTTTTTTTAAGAGTTTTGTGTTTGATGGGGTTGAAGGTCAACTGCTCTAAACCATCCTTGGGTATCACTTTACTAACTGATGTTTTTCTTATTTATCTGTCTGTTTATTTTTTATTTTTTTGTTTCTGACTACTAGAAAGTAGGCCTCACGGTGTCTGGGCACATGGGAGACGCTGTGGATAACGTCTGTCCCTCCATACTCTCCTCCTATTCATACAGGGGCTGAAACAGCTTCTCACAAAAGCCAGGAGGTTCAGCCCAGAGCCCACACAAAGTAAGGATGAGGGGATTGAAAGCACTTTGGTCCAAAAAGCACTGGCATGTTAGTAAGGGTCATTCTACCAACTATAACAAGGAAGGCACAGCTTGCCTCTACAAATTTATCAAAATAGAGGGAACAGCTTTGGAACCAATGGCTGCTCCAGCAGCTGTGGACTTCAACAGCTTTGCAGCGAGATGAGAAGCCTCTTCCCTGTAAGCCTTGTCATTCTGCAGCAGAAGGCACATCATGATCCCCCACCCCCAACCTGATCCACACAAAAATTCCATCAAAATCCTACTGAGTGGGTGAGAAGACAAATAGATGAGCATGTGGAGCAGAGGGGACTCAGATAATGCACAGCCTCTGGGGGCTGAGTAGCAGTACCTTATCAGCAACCCAAGCCCTGTAGAAGCCCACCCTGGATACACAGGATAATAATAACTCATACCTAGGGCTTGCCCTATGGGATGAATGAGAAAGCATATTTAAAGTGCCTATCAGGTGGAGTCTGGAGTTCCAGAGTTTGGAGCTTGTGGGTGGAAAACCACATTCACAGAAAGAGACAAGATGAAAAGGCAGAGGGCTATCTACCAGATGAAGGAACAAGATAAAACCCCAGAAAAACAACTAAATGAAGTGGAGATAGGCAACCTTCCAGAAAAAGAATTCAGAATAATGATAGTGAAGATGATCCAGGACCTCGGAAAAAGAATGGAGGCAAAGATCGAGAAGATGCAAAGAAAAGTTTCACAAAGACCTAGAAGAATTAAAGAACAAACAAACAGAGATGAACAATACAATAACTGAAATGAAAACTACACTAGAAGGAATCAATAGCAGAATAACTGAGGCAGAAGAACGGATTAGTGACCTGGAAGACAGAATGGTGTAATTCACTACTTCAGAAGAGAATAAAGTAAAAAGAATGAAAAGAAATGAAGACAGCCTAAGAGACCTCTGGGACAACATTAAACACAACAACATTCGCATTATAAGGGCCCCAGAAGGAGAAGAGAGAGAGAAAGGACCCAAGAGAATATGTGAAGAGATTAGAGTCGAAAACTTCCTTAACATGGGAAAGGAAATAGCCACCCAAGTCCAGGAAGTGCAGAGAGTCCCATACAGGGTAACAAGGAGAAACACGCCGAGACACATAGTAATCAAATTGGCAAAAATTAAAGACAAAGAAAAATTATTAAAAGCAGCAGGGGAAAAACAGCAAATAATATACAAGGGAACTCCCATAAGGTTAACAGCTGATTTCTCAGCAGAAACTCTACAAACCAGAAGGGAGTGGCATGATATACTTAAAGTGATGAAAGGGAAGAACCTACAACCAAGATTACTCTACCCACAAGGATCTCATTCATATTCGATGGAGAAATCAAAAGCTTTACAGACAAGCAAAAGCTAAGAGAATTCAGCACCACCAAACCAGCTCTACAACAAATGCTAAAGGAACTTCTCTAAGTGGGAAACACAAGAGAAGAAAAGGACCTACAAAAACAAACCCAAAACAATTAAGAAAATGGTAATAGGAACATACATATCAATAATTACCTTAAACGTGAATGGATTAAATGCTCCAACAAAAAGACACAGGCTCGCTGAATGGATACAAAAACAAGACCCATATATATGCTGTCTACAAGAGGCCCATTTCAGACCTAGGGACATATACAGACTGAAAGTGAGGGGATGGAAAAAGATATTCCATGCAAATGGAAATCAAAAGAAAGCTGGAGTAGCAATACTCATATCAGATAAAATAGACTTTAAAATAAAGAATGTTACAAGAGACAAGGAAAGACACTACATAAAGATCAAGGGATGGATTCAAGAAAAAGACATAACAATTATAAATATATATGCAACCAACATAGGAGCACCTCAATACATAAGGCAACTGCTGACAGCTATAAAAGAGGAAGTCAACAGTAACACAATAATAGTGGGGAAATTTAACACCTCACTTACACCAATGGACAGATCATCCAAACAGAAAATTAATAAGGAAACACAAGCTTTAAATGACACAATAGACCAGATAGATTTAATTGATATTTATAGGACATTCCATCCAAAAACAGCAGGTTACATTTTCTTCTCAAGTGCGCATGGAACATTCTACAGGATAGATCACATCGTGGGTCACAAATCAAGCCTCAGTAAATTTAAGAAAACTGAAATCATATCAAGCATCTTTTCTGACCACAACGCTATGAGATTAGAAATGAATTACAGGGAAAAAAATGTAAAAAACACAAACACATGGAGGCTAAACAATACGTTACTAAATAACCAAGAGATCACTGAAGAAATCAAAGAGGAAATCAAAAAATACTTGGAGACAAATGACAATGAAAAAGCCTACCTCAAGAAACAGGAAAACTCTCGAATAAACAATCTAACCTTACACCTAAAGGAACTAGAGAAAGAAGAACAAACAAAACCCAAAGTTAGCAGAATGAAAGAAATCATAAAGATAAGAGCAGAAATAAATGAAATAGAAACAAAGAAAACAATAACAAAGATCACTAAAACTAAAAGCTGGTTCTTTGAGAAGATAAACAAAATTGATAAACCATTACCACACTCATCAAGAAAAAGAAGGAGAGAACTCAAATCAATAAAATTAGAAATGAAAAAAGAAAAGTTACAACAGACACCGCAGAAATACAAAGCATCCTAAGAGACTACTACAAGCAACTCTATGCCAATAAAATGGACAACCTGGAAGAAATGGACAAATTCTTAGAAAGGTATAACCTTCCAACACTGAACCAGGATGAAATAGAAAATATGAAGAGACCAATCACAAGTAATGAAATTGAAACTGTGATTAAAAATCTTCCAATACACAAAAGTCCAGGACCAGATGGCTTCACAGGTGAATTCTATCAAACATTTAGAGAAGAGCTAACACCCATCCTTCTCAAACTCTTCCAAAAAATTGTGGAGGAAGGAACACTCCCAAACTCATTCTATGAGGCCACCATCACCCTGATACCAAAACCAGACAAAGATGTCACAAAAAAAGAAAATTACAGACCAATGTCACTGATGAATATAGATGCAAAAATCCTCAACAAAATACTAGCAAACAGAATCCAACAACACATTAAGAGGATCATACACCATGATCAAGTGGGATTTATCCCAGGGATGCAAGGAGTCTTCAATATATGCCAATCAATCAATGTGATACACCATATTAACAAATTGAAGAATAAAAACCACATGATCATCTCAATAGATGCAAAAAAATCTTTTGACAAAATTCAACATCCATTTATGATAAAAGCTCTCCAGAGAGTGGCCATAGAGGGAAACTACCTAAACATAATAAAGGCCATATATGACAAACCCACAGCAAACATCATTCTCAATGGTTAAAACTGAAAGCATTTCCTCTAAGATCAGGAACAAGACAAGGATGTCCACTCTCACCACTATTATTCAACATAGTTCTGGAAGTCCTAGCCACGGCAATCAGAGAAGAAAAAGAAATAAAAGGAATACAAATTGGAAAAGAAAAAATAAAACTGTCACTGTTTGCAGATGACATGATACTATACATAGAGAATCCTAAAGATGCCACCAGAAAACTACTAGAGCTAATCAATGAATTTGGTAAAGTTGCAGGATACAAAATTAATGCACAGAAATCTCTTGCATTCCTATACACTAATGATGAAAAATCTGAAAGAGAAATTAAGGAAATACTCCCATTTACCATTGCAACAAAAAGAATAAAATACCTAGGAATAAACCTACCTAGGGAGACAAAGACCTGTATGCAGAAAACTATAAGACACTGATGAAAGAAATTAAAGATGATACCAACAGATGGAGAGATATACCATGTTCTTGGATTGGAAGAATCAATGTTGTGAAAATGACTATATAACCCAAAGCAATCTACAGATTCAATGCAATCCCTATCAAATTACCAATGGCATTTTTGAAAGAACTAGAACAAAAAATCTTAAAATTTGTATGAAGACAAAAAAGACCCTGAATAGCCAAAGCAGTCTTGAGGGAAAAAAACGGAGCTGGAGGAAATCAGACTCCCTGACTTCAGACTATACTACAAAGCTACACTAATGAAGATGCTATGGTACTGGCACAAAAACAGAAACATAGATCAATGGAACAAGATAGAAAGCCCAGAGATAAACCCACGCACCTATGGTCAACTAATCTATGACAAAGGAGACAAGGATATACAATGGAGAAAAGACAGTCTCTTCAATAAGTGGTGCTGGGAAAACTGGACAGCTACATGTAAAAGAATGAAATTAGAACACTCCCTAACATCATACACAAAAATAAACTCAAAACGGATTAGAGACCTAAATGTAAGACCGGACACTATAAAACTCTTAGAGGAAAACATAGGAAGAACACTCTTTGACATAAATCACAGCAAGATCTTTTTTGATCCACCTCCCAGAGTAATGGAAATGAAAACAAAAATAAACAAATGGGACCTAACGAAACTTCAAAGCTTTTGCAAAGAAAAGGAAACTACAAACAAGACGAAAAGACAACCATCAGAATGGGAGAAAATATTTGCAAATGAATCAACGGACAAAGGACTAATCTCCAAAATATATAAACAGCTCATGCAGCTCAGTATTAAAAAAACAAACAACCCAATCCAAAAATGGGCAGAAGACCTAAATAGACATTTCTCCAAAGAAGACATACAGATGGGCAAGAAGCACATGAAAAGCTGCTCAACATCACTAATTAGTAGAGAAATGCAAATCAAAACTACAATGACGTATCACCTCACACCAGTTAGAATGGGCATCATCAGAAAATCTACAAACAACAAATGCTGGAGACGGTGTGGAGAAAGGGGAACCCTCTTGCACTGTTGGTGGGAATGTAAATTGATACAGCCACTGTGGAGAACAGTATGGAGGGTCCTTATAAAACTAAAAATAGAATTACCATATGACCCAGCAATCCCACTACTGGGCATATACCCAGAGAAAACCATAATTCAAAAAGACACATGCACCCCAATGTTTATTGTAGCACTATTTACAATAGCCAGGTCATGGAAGCAACCTAAATGCCCATCAACAGACGAATGGATAAAGAAGTTGTGGTACATATATACAATGGAATATTACTCAGCCATAAAAAGGAACGAAATTGGGTCATTTGTTGAGAGGTGGATGGATCTAGAGACTGTCATACAGAGTGAAGTAAGTCAGAAAGAGAAAAATAAATATCGTATATTAACGCATATATGTGGAACCTAGAAAAATGGTACAGATGCAGGGCAGACATTGAGACACAGATGTAGAGAACAAATGTATGGACACCAAGGGGGAGAAAACCACAGTGGGGTGGGGATGGTGGTGTGCTGAATTGGGCGATAGGGATTGACATGTATACACATGTATACACTGATGTGTATAAAATTGATGACTAATAAGAACCTGCTGTATAAAAAAATAAATTAAATAAAACTCAAAAATTCAAATAAATAAAGTGCCTATCGGTGTCTGGTGCACTGTCATAATCAATAAACAAGTGATACAGGGATGAAGAATGACTGTGCCCAGCCCAGTGTCTGAGTCATGGCTGCTGTTCAATAAAGGCAGCTCTTAGGGGAAGGGAGAAACAGAAGACCCAGGTTTGAAGGAGGGGTAGCAAGAGCAGCAAGGAACTTCTGAGGGTTCTCTACAATATCCATGAAAATAAACTTGTTAAAATAAATTCATTTGGGGAAATGTCTTTATTTAATAAAGTGATTCCTTGCTGATAAATATTCACCAGAGATTTGCTTTTAAAAACTAAATATTTTTCAAAATAACATTCCACATACCACAAATTTATTTACACCCCACTTTCCTGAACAAATCTGTTGCTTTGAGTCACACCGGTATTAATATTTTAGATATTTTAATAATATTAAAAAGGTGAATGAATGCTTACTACTTCGCTATGGAAAATGAGAAGAAATTAGCTTAATTACCATAGGAGGGCCTTAGTGTAGGCCTGAGGAAAAGCATATAAAGGGCAACCATGAACACAAAGAAATTCCCAATTAACTTTGTTAGGGGAATACCTTCACATAAATCATTAAAGACACCACACAGACTTCTGATTTTAGTGGGCTATTTTGGCATCAAGAGTCAATTAGTGGAGATCCCTTGATATTGACAATTTCTATATTCTACAAATGCACTTCCAGTCTGGTTATTGCAGATTTGTAGATCTGAAAGGAATCTGGTCATTTCATTTTCACAAGTGGACTCTGAAACCCCAGGAGGTTGAGCTGATTTGCCAAAGGTGGCATAGCCAGTTAACTGTGCACTTAGGACTGCACCCAGTTCTCTCAAACACTATTGTGGCCACATGATATTATTACTACACTTTTCTTCTCTTTCACCACTGTTCTCCTAAGTCTTTATTCATTCAGTTACATCCTCTACATTACCTCCAAATTCAGCCCAAACACCTTTCCTTTTCAAGCATTCTTGCTCAGCGTCAATGTTCCGCTGTCGCTCGGTGCATTTTCCATTATACTTTGTTGAGATCCTAATCTTACTGGGTAAGGGCTGTATGTCCTCCAATATTACATTTGATGTAAAATATATTCAACATGTTTAATAATAATATTCATGATATTCAATTACAGTCATGAGGTGTTGTAGGTGTAAATTATGACTTTGACCATTGAAACCCTAATTTTTAGAAATGGGAAGAGTGGTGTGGGAAAATATTCTCACCACTAGTGAAAAATCACGTTTTCACAGGGTTTGCAAACAGGGAAATATTTGTAGTTTTGTCTCATATGTTTTGCTTTTTTTGGCAAAAGCAAAAGGCAGTTTTCTTTGCAATAAAACCGGCCTTTCATTTTCGCCAATGCTTCACATCCATTTTTGCCAAGCAAAAAGCTGTTTTCCCAGGAGAAAACAGCTCAAGCTGAAATAAAAGTGAAGCACAATTTATAAAATTTCCCTCATTGAAAACAAAAATCACTCCACTCAATGCAAATGCCACCTAAGGGGCCTTGCATGGAGAAAGATAATGGGAGCGCCATGGTTAAAACACATGTATAAACAAGGTTTCTAGTAGAGACAAAAATAAGTCCAAAGTCATATGGATGGGAGGTTTTAAATTGTGCTCAGAATTAACACTGAGAGTCCAGTCTTCACTCTGTGATCCAAATATGCCTCAAGAATAACAACACACTCTTGATTGGATCCTTCTGTGTCATTCACTCAGGATGGCTTCTGTATTAATAACGTCTTCCATTTATTATCACACCATGATCCATTTTGATACTTAACAAAATCATACAAATTAGGAAGAACAGGCATGATCTTCTGTTTGCATAAGTTCACCACACCTTTAACAGAGAGGAAGGTGTGTTGCTCAGATGGTGGCCTAGGTAAGGGGACTGAAGCTCACTAACATTTTTTTGCCAAGGTGATTAAGTGCCAGACCTGGGCTAGAACCTAGGTGTCTTGACTCTTTCTTTGTGCTTTACCCTGACGTGCTTTATAATGAACTCCAATCAGAAATTCCCAGTGTGGTCATGGAATTTGTTTTTATTTCTGTTCTATTTTGTTTGCTTTGCATTTTCCCACGTGTGGTAATTTCTGGTATACTTTGAAGTGTCATGGCATATTTGTCAGTGGGTCATCTCTGCTGTTAGAAAGACAAATCCTTTAGAAAATTTTAGTTTTGAAAAAATCAGAAGTTTCCAGTAGCCATGCCAATTGCAAATAGATGGTACAGCAACTGTCACCTTTATAGAAGTAAGCCATTTATTACATAGAAAAGTTAAAAGATTGAAACCATTTTTCATTAACAGCAATAGTTAGTTAGCTATTCCTTGAGACTTAGCCTCTGGGGAAATTTTTTTATTGAATGTATTCAAACAAAAGCTGTAATCAGATTGCAAAATGACCCTCAAGTTCTTAATTTATTTAAAATAAGATTTTTGATTCTAAACTTCCACATTTATCAGGACTATTCATTTATAACTCATAATTTCATATTCAAGCAGCCGCAAAAGATAATAATAAATATTCTGCATAAACTCCAAGCTAGATGTGCCCAGTCAGGTAAATCTTGGTGTGCCACAGACATAGTTTCATTTCCCCTCTATCTATCCCAGTCCTAGGTATCTTCTCTGAACAAGAGCTCGTCACACCTACTTTGAGAGCATCAAATTTTTCTGATCTTCCACCTTTCCCAGTTTCTCTGTCTATTATAGTTTGTGCTACAAAATTTACCACTATGTCACAGAACTGTACCCTTTAAAACAGTGATTTTTTATGATAAATGTTATATATATATATATATATCTCGAGAAAAATATTGGGGGGAAAATATGGGTTTATTTTAATGAAGGCCATGTTTAAGTCTAAAGAGCTTAAAAATAAAGCATTTTTGTTATTGCTTACTTAAAAATTTACCACTTAATTTTATATTTCTTGGATTATTTCACATGTGTACATTATTTATTATATCGTCCTAACTAGACTGATTGTAAGCTTCCTGAAAGCTTGAATCCTGTCTAAACATTTCTAAGTCCTTCTCAAGACTTATAAGAGTGCTGTGAAAGAACAGATAGTAAATCAATAACTACTGATTTATTAAGAAGGATTTTGTTGGATACACCTCAATTTTATGTTCTCTTAAATTTATTGGGAAGCAGCCACATAGGAAGTCACAAAATCTCATCTTACCTCATTTTATCTCAAAATTCTCATTTAATATTATTTAATCACTTTATTCTGTAACCAAATTACCCTTCATATTTGTAAGGAGGAGATTTCACAGAAGCAGAAATAGAGTAGACAGCAATTTTCAGTAATTAACTGTAGGGTATGGTACCTTGGACAGCGCCTTGGCGTATTGTATGATTCAACAGTCATTCGATGGACTGAGTGGGATATTTGATTAAATGAGCCTTCAGAAAGCAAATAACTAAGAAAAGAGAAATCGGCAGAGATGGAAGCAGCATGACAGACAGCAGAACAGTGATACTCAATTAGTGCATTAGTGCACTTCAGAAACCCCCAGGGCACCACTTGGAAGCCTTGGGCTTCCTGTCTCCTTGTATATCATGGGAGGCTGGGGGCTCCCCAGAGTCTACATCAGCCAGATGGTGGCAGGACATCTGGAGCGTGTCTGCTGGTGCTGAGTCGCCCTACATTGACAAGGGGAGAAGAGACTGGGCCAGGTCAAGCCATGCGGCTCTAATGCGTGTACACTGCTTGCCCTTCATCATGCACTGTGGAAAGGCCTTCAGTTCAGCAAGGGCAGGATGGTGCCTGTCGCCCTTCCCTCTCCAAAGTGAATGTTAAGAAGCTGACATTTATCAAAATGAACAAACACCTGCTGCCAGTGAAGCATGCCCTAAATAAGGACACATAGGAGAAAGAGCATCTAGAGAGTTTGTGATGAGAACCAGGGGCTCTTGAGACCTAGTGCCTCCAAATGCAAGCTTTCCCACATACTGTGCACGACATTTTATTACAACCAGCTATACCCCTGCAAGAAGGGAATTCTGTGTCTATGATCTTACTTTGCAGAGATAGAGGAAACAGTATGCAGGTTTCTTCCTGAGATATATCCTAGAGTCTCAGCCTTTTGTTTCTTCTTTCTCATATACAGCAGTTCATTTATATTCCACTGGGCTTCTGCACATAAAATTCATCTCTGTGTGGGTGGAAGTAGCCCCAACTTACTTCCGTGCTGTTCACAGAGTTATTTTCATTATTGGTACATGATGTGCTATCTCTGTAACTCACTGTACTTGGAGAAACAAGTGTTGGACTCTAAAGGGGTAAAATCCAGTTTAATTGCCTTACCTCTACTGTCACCATCAGGGTAAACATTGCTCTCCATCGCCCCTCATCACATGCCTCTACCACCAAACTTAGGTCTAGACTTTCAATAAGAAAACCGGTGTAGACTTCAGTGACTTAGAATTTAAGCTGTGCTCAATGCTCTCCATTCCTATCACATAAACAGAAAAAGTAAACTAATTTAGTGCATTCCATATCCCTTGCTGAGAAACTCCCTCTGGCACCATGCAAGATCTTAAACATAATTTCTGGTAAGGATTTGGTCTGGTTTCGGAAGCGGGAGCTAACACTTACTGAGTGCCTTCTATGTGCCAGACATTTTCACCAGTCTTACTTCGTTAATTATGCTCACAATAGCTCTGGAGAGTGCACATTATTAACCTCATCTTGCGGATGAGAAAACTGAGGCAAAGAGAGGTTCAGTAACTTGCCAACAGTCATGCAGCTAGTAAGTGACAGAGCCAGGATTTCAATTCAGGACTGTGCATTTCCAAGGTCTAAGTCCTTTCCGCTCTGCCATGCTGCTTCTCCTAGTTAGTGCAGGTCCTGTGGGATGCGTGAGGCCATCAGGCATCATTTGGAGTGCAGCAAAAGAGAAAGCCGAGAGGACCCCGTTCAGAAAGTCATAAATGCTCTCTGTTCTTCCCTACACATAATGCAGCAGCACTTGCAGAAAGAAGCAAACCTCCTTTCCATCAAACCCCTTTGGGGCTTGCTGAGTACAGCTGAATCATGACACATTCTTTCTATCATGTTTCTCAGTCATTGTAAGGTACTGTTAGCTTTCAATTACTCCTTAATATCTGACTCTGGCTGTCCTGCTTCCAGAGATAAGAGGGCTGCAAAAATCACCCCCTCTCAAAACCAAGATCTCAGATTAAAAAGCTGCAGAGTTCTCAGTCTCCACAGGCTGTGGAGCCAGTCTGCCCAAGTTCAAATATGGCTCTGCCACTTACTAGCTGATTCGTTTTTGGCAAATTGTTTCCCTTTTCTGTGTCTTGGTCTCCTCATATGTAAAACCGGGAATAATAACAGTACATATTTCACAGGGTTGTGGTGGAGATTTAATGTGGTAATATACGCAAAGCACTTAGATGATACCTGACCCTTAGAAAGGGCTTCTTGCTATGGTTGCCATGTAGGCAGATGTTCCCTTTGCACTGTGGCAATGACCCTGGGAGAGATTTCCTTGCTTCCGCTAGAACCACAGCATGGCTGACCAGGAGTCCTTATGAGTATTTGGGGAATGCAGTTCTTATTTTCTGTTTGATGTGCCCTTGAAGCAGGCCTGGGTTCTTTGCTTTGTATCTATGGATTTATTCCTCATTTCAGACTTCTGTTATTTGGGAAAGGCAAGGGGCAATGCTAGATGCCTTATGCTGGTAATGGTCTTCAGTTGGGAATGTAACCTACTTCACATCCTTTGCACTGGCCTTTCCCTGGCATCTATCATGACAACATTCCATTTTATTTCAGCCCATCTCATAGGCTGTGGATGTGTTCTGTGTCCTACAATAGTTTTAGAGGATCTGAAAGAATCACTGAAATGAAGGAGACTGACCTCAAGGAACTTCCAGCCTGTACCCTTTTGTCAGTCTTCCAATTTCCTTCACACCTACAAGAATGCCTTTCTGATGGTGGCATCCATGTACATATTCTGATGAGTTTGCAGCATTATTATATCCTGAAGTTGGCAGCATTATTATATCCTGATAGCTTGGTGTAGCTGTAGTTAAGAAACGTACCCGAGTGCATTCTAAGACAATTATTTTTAACGTCTCTTTCCTTCTCCATTTATACAAGTAGAAAGGTTTGAAAATGTGTAATGAGATGTTTCTGTAAAATCTTGTCCAATATTTAAGAAATATTGGCCTACCTTGACGGGCCAAGTATTGTTCTCAGCACTGGAGAAAATGCAAGTCCTCTGCTCTCATGGAACATTCATTGCAGGGGAGGAAACAGCCAACAAACAGGCACTAAGCAATCAGGATAATTTCGGTAAAGTACTATGAAGAAAAAGGAGGAAGAGGCAGAAGAAGAGGAAGGAGAGGGGGCAGGAAGAACCAGGTAACAGGACAGAGAGTAAGTTACAGAAAAGGTGGCAGCACAAGGGCTTTTTGAGGTTGAGGACGTGAGAAAGTCCTTTCTAAAGCAGTGACATTTAAGTTGAGACCTAAAAGAGGAGAGAGCCAGCCACTTAGAGTGAGCGGAAGGGCCTTCTAGGAAGAAGGAACAGCAAGTGCAAAGTCCCCGAGGCAGAAAAAAAAGCATGCTATTCAAGCCAGAGAAAGCATGCCAGTTGGCTGAAGTAGGGGGAGAGTGGTTCAGCATAAGACTGCAGGTGTAGACAGTAACCAGCTCAGGCAGGGCCTTGGGGACCATGGTGAAGAGTTTGCATTTGATGGTGAAACCTGTCTGGCATGTTAGCAACTTGTACCACATGCTAGGCTCCACACAAAGGTCTCTCCTTCCCTTGATCTGGCATGATCTTCCTCCAACTTTAACAACCATTTGTTACACCAAATTTTTCAACAGTGCTAAAGTAGAGAAGAAAAAGCATAGGAAGGAAGCAAGTTTTAGAGAAACTTTGCCAAATCTGGATGGAAAGGGAGAAAAATAAATCTTTAGTCTGGGTGCTCATATGTTTGAAGCTGGGGTGGCTCTCGTCTGGTCTGTTACAAAGACAAGACTGGTCAGTGAACAGCAATTTAAGTTCCTTTGGATAACAGTTTCAATTGTTTTAAAGCAAATCACTGGTATCAGAAAGGGCAAAGTTTAGCTTACAGACACATTCAAAATCCCAGACATAATTCATCAATTAAATCATATAAATAACAGCTTTCTCCTGGTTCCTGGGTCTGAACTTAAAATGGGATAAGGCAAGGGCAGCCGATTTCTCAGTTATGTACCAAAAAAATCGGGGTCCAGTGTTCAGAAGCAAAACTTAGAGTAAAAGGGTAGCATACATCCCTCAGATAAACTAGATATTAAATGATGCTTTAGATATCTGCTCTGTATAATTTGTTAGTTTAAGCATTAAATGTTATTGCACCATTAAGACAGTATCTATTTCTTGTAGAATGTGGTCCAAACTGCTATTTTAAATAGCTAATCAAACAATATGTAGAAAATTAATGTCATTTTAAGGTCTTTCCTTTTATTGTTTGCTTTAATTTATCTAAAGTTCTGGTCTGCTCTCTGTAACATTCAAAATGAAAAGAATAAGAAAACCTTCTACAGCAAGACCACATGAAAATGATCACTTTCCCCACCACAGTGAACAGAAGGGAAACCCCTTGATTTAGGAATAAGAACTTCCTCTCTGGCAGATTTAATTAAATAACTAAATG
The DNA here is from genome assembly GCF_965194825.1 of Balaenoptera physalus. Classification (NCBI taxonomy): domain Eukaryota; kingdom Metazoa; phylum Chordata; class Mammalia; order Artiodactyla; family Balaenopteridae; genus Balaenoptera; species Balaenoptera physalus. Next base: position 28,721,216 of record NC_138882.1, read on the forward strand.
TTAATAAAGCGTTTGTCACTGGACTATCTGATTACTTTGAAAACAATATACTCCCCAAGTTCATTTTCCAAATGAGAAAGTTAAGAATCACAACAATTTAGGAAGTAATCTCTAGAACAATGCACTTTACAACTCTAGCCAGGAAGAACTCACCGCACCTTCTTCTCTTTTTTGTAAAACTAATGCTATTTGTTGTCCTTCCGTGTATTTGAAGCCAGGAAGTAAAGATCTCCCCAAATTTAGAGAATAAAATCACTTTTCTAACAGTTCCTCTTAGAATGGGCTCCAAAGTGCAAAATAAAAAATACAGCATACATCTCTTCTCCATATTTATATCTTCTGTATTTACATCAGAAGTGAATTTTAATTTAGGAAGCACAGTAACTTGTATTTTAAGAACAAATTAGCCTCATTAGCTAGTACAAAATGCTGCTCCTCCAGCTATCATTTGGAGATTTTAAAAAAATTAGACTCATCTCTCCTTTGCCTTCAGAAGCCAATCCTCAGGTTAAGTGACAGCCTTCAGCCATACATACAGAAGACGGCAAATCATTCCTTGCTTTTGGTCACTGCCTTTGCAGATATCAGGAGCATCCAAAAGGATGGAAAAGATAAGCTATCAGCTACAAGCACTTATATAGGGAGTATACTAAAACCAAATTTAAAAACGATCACCTCTGAGTGGAACTTTGCAGAGGAACAGGCATCCAGGGAGATTTCTGGGGTTCTGACAGATGAGCAGGTCCACTTAATTCTTCAGTGTTGAAGGGTCACGGCCAGGGTAAATCTAATGGCTTTGGAATGAAAAGTATGATAACAATGTAACATATTTTTCCAGCCATGGCGCTCCTTTCACTCTCCTAAAAAGATACTTTAATAATCTCCAGCCATGTCGCTCCTTTTACTCTCCTAAAAAGACACCTCATGGAGCTTCCCTGGTGGCGCAGTGGTTGAGAATCTGCCTACCAATGCAGGGAACACGGGTTCGAGTCCTGGTCTGGGAAAATCCCACATGCCGCGGAGCAACTAGGCCCGTGAGCTACAACTACTGAACCTGCGTGTCTGGAGCCTGTGCTCCGCAGCAAGAGAGGCCGCGGTAGTGAGAGGCCCGTGCACCGCGATGAAGAGTGGCCCCCACTTGCCGCAACTAGAGAAAGCCCTCACACAGAAATGAAGACCCAACACAGCCAAAAATAAATAAATAAAATTAAAAAAAAAGATACTTTAATAATCTCATAGCTGTCACTCGCAAGTTTTCCTTCTTGTAAATGTCAGTCCTCCATTTTATTTTATTTACTTTTATTTATTTATTTATTTATTTATTTATTTATTTATTTATTTATTTATTTTTGGCTGTGTTGGGTCTTCATTGTGGTGCGTGGGCTTCTCATTGCAGTGGCTTCTCTTGCTGCAGAGCACGGGCTCTAGGTGCACAGGCTTCAGTAGTTGTGGTGCATGGGCTCAGTAGTTGTGGCTCATGGGCTCTAGAGCACAGGCTCAGTAGTTGTGGCACACGGGCTTAGTTGCTCCGTGGCATATGGGATCTTCCTGGACCAGGGATCGAATCTGTGTCCCCTGCCTTGTCAGGTGGATTCTTAACCACTGTGCCACCAGGGAAGTCCCAGTCCTCCATTTTAAACTACAGTATATACTTTTATGCTAATTACAGTTTAATAATTCTTGACTCCTAGGTAAAACATCAGGAAAACACCCTTAAATTTAAATGCTCCACGGTTGTTACTCTTTTAAGCCAAATCACACAGTCCATTTTCTTATAAATCAGCCTATCACTTGTTAATCACTATCGTTGCTTTATGCTGATTTCCCTCTAGTTCCTCTATATCTGTCTGCTCCCAGGATTCACAGACCTGAACATAATTTTCCAGGTGTGTTTCTGCCAAAAGCACTAAATTATGCCACCTCTCCCTCATGATGTGATGTCTCCACACATATAGCCCCAAATCACATTAGCTTCCGTGGCATATTGCAAACACGTCTAATTTGTTGTCCGTTCTCTCTCGGTCTCTCTGGAATTACTGTTTCTGGAGTTTTCCCTGTTGCTGCTTACCTTTATTGCTTGCTTTTTTCCCTCCAAAGCATTGGGGTTACACCTGTCTGCTTTAATTCTCATTTTGTTTGATCCTTTCTACATTTTTAACCTCAGAAACCCTGTGTAGCATTTCTCTTTATTCACTGGTGTGTTTCCAGTGCTTCTTGATTTAATTTCATCTGTAAATCTAATTAACATGCTGTTTACTACATTTTTTCCAGGTTATAAATGGACATGCTCAGAAAAAAATCGCACTAACAGAGATTCCCGGGGCCCTTCCCAGCACCTCTCCTACTGGGACAGCCTCAGAAAGTGCAATTAACTTTCTCTAGCTCAGGGGATGGCTGCTTCAGTCACTTTACACCATTTTGATGGACAGCTGGGTCTCCCCCCTAATCAGCCAATTTGGAGCTAGAACAATTACAAAAGACAGCAATTACTGAATGCAGTCTGTCATTGTAAAGATGGAGGTTGAGAAGAGGAAAAGGAAAGAAGAAATGGCCCAAGTTTAGAGTCAGATGATTAAAAAAAGATCTCAGCCCCCTTGTGGGAGTGGGCCTAATCAGGGGGACTCTGAAAAGCAAAGAGACTCCTAGGTTCGAGGAGGTGAAAATGCAGACCTGCTTTTCTAGCGAGCCTCCAGTTCATCTCTGGACTTCTAGTAACCAGACTCATGATTGCTTTTTGTTGTTATTGTTGTTCTTAAAGATTCCAAGAGTTTCTGACAATCATGCTCAGATATTTAAACAATTACTCTTAAGTTATTTCCTTATGTCTTTATTTTTTGTTATCATTTAAATATGTTTCACTTGCGTTTTTAAAGTGGCTACAATGACTGACTGGATCTTTTTTAAAATTTTATTTATTTATTTTATTTTTATTTTATTTTGGCAGTGCTGGGTCTTCATTGCAGTGTACGGGCTCTTCGTTGTGGCGCGTGGGCTTCTCTAGTTGTGGTGCGTGGGCTCCAGAGTGTGTGGGCTCAGTAGTTGCAGTGCATGGGCTTCTCTCTAGTTGCAGCACACGGGCTTAGTTGCCCCGCAGCATGTGGGATCTTAGTTCCCCAACCAGGGATCAAACCCACGTACCCTCCATTGGAAGGAGAATTCTTAACCACTGGACTGCCAGGGAAGTCCCTTCTGACTGGATCTTTTTTACAGTGATCACAAACTGTAGAACTTTGAAGAGATGGCCTGTGCCTTCTTTGGGCTCAGTAATTCTAAGTTCTTGACATTTCCCTAATTTCACTTTAGCAATTATCTCAAAAGCACCATATACCTTCTCCGTAGCCAGTGAAAAGACCCAAAACTGGGATACTAATCAATGAGCAAGTACTATTTCTCAATTTTAATGGTCACAGTCTTATTAAAACATCATATAAATAAATAAATAAATGTTAGTATATCATGAAAAAAAAACAAAAGGAAAACAATATGTATATCTATTTAAATATGAATTTGGAGGCGGAGTCAAGATAGCGGTGTGGGAAGACGCGGAGTTAGTGTCTCCCCACAACTAGGGCACCTGCAGGCTGCTGGTGGGGGACTCTGACACCCAAGGAGATGGGAGGAACCCCAAAGTGAACCGGTAGGACACAGGGGGACTGAGGGGAGAGGAGAAGTGGAGGCCAGACCGGATCAGTGCCCCTGAGGCTGGGGAGATCAGGGGAGGCAGGTGGGAGGGGCCCTCCGGGAAAAGCAAGAGAGGAGTGGAGGGTGATTGCCTGGCCCACTCAGGCCAGGGAGCCTGCTGAGCTCCCAGGCTGGTCCCCTGCCCTCCAAATCCCCCTCCAGGCTGCGTAGGTCCTTGAGGGCATAGGAGGGAGGCCAGGGAGATCAGGAGAGTCAGGTGGGAGGGGCCCTCCCAGACCGGAGGAGCAGGAGAGGAGAGGCGAGCATTTGCCCCACCCACTCGAGTCCAGGAAGCCTGCTGGTCTCCCAGGTGAGGTCCCCTGCCCTCTGAGACCAGGGGTGGGGGGCCCGCCTGGGCCTCTTGTGTTCCTTGAGCCTAATCCCCACCCGCCCCACAGTCCCCAGGGCCTTTTCCAGCCCCGTGGGTCCTGAGCATTGGCCCCGCCCACTGCCCAAACCTCACCCTTGCTTAGGCCCTGCCCTCCACAGCCAAGGCCTTCCCCCCCTTTTTTTTTCTTTTCCCTCCTCCTCTTTTCTACGATTGTGGTTCTGACGTACTTTCTGGTTGTTGATTCATCTATATTTTTATTTTTATATTCATCCTAACATATCTGTTAGTTTCCTAGTCTAATTTTATTTTTTACTTTGTTATTGTTGGGGTTTTTTTTGTTTTCTATTTTTTGCCACCCCAGGCAGCTTGTGGGATCTTGGTTCACAAGCCCAGGGTCAGGCCGAAGCTCCTGCAGTGGGAGCTCCAAGTCAGAACCACTGGACTAACAGATAACCACAGACCCCAGGGAATATTCATCGGAGTGAGGTCTCATGGAGTTCCTCATCTCAGCACTAAGACCCAGCTCTACCCAATAGTCTACAAACCCGAGTGTTGGAAGCCTCAGGCCAAACAACCAGTAGGACAGGAACACAATCCCACTCATAAAAAAAAAAAAAAAAAAATGAGACAGCAAAAAAATACATCACAGATGAAGGAGCAAGGTAAAAACCTACAAGACCAAATAAGTGAAGAGGAAATAGGCAATCTACCTGAAAAAAGAATTCAGAGTAATGATAGTAAAGGTGATCCAGAATCTCAGAAGTAGAATGGAGGTACGGATTGAAAAAGTACAAGAAGTGTTTAACAAAGATCTAGAAGAACTAAAGAACAAACAAGCAGAGATGAACAACACAATAACTGAAATGAAAAATACACTAGAAGGAATCAATAACAGAATAACTGAGGCAGAAGAACGAATAAGTGAGCTGGAAGACAAAATGGTGGAAATAACTGCCGAGGAGCTGAATAAAGAAAAAAGAATGAAAAGAATTGAAGACAATCACAGACACCTCTGTGACAACATTAAATGTACCAACATTTGAATTATAGGGGTCCCAGAAGAAAGAGACAAAAAGAAAGGGTCTGAGAAAATATTTGAAGAGATTATAGACAAAAACTTCCCTAACATGGGAAAGGAAATAGTCACCCAAGTTCAGGAAGCACAAAGAGTCCCATACAGGATAAACCCAAGGAAAAACACACCAAGACACATATTAATCAAACTAACAAAAATTAAATTCAGAGAAAAAATATTAAAAGCAGCAAGGGAAAAACAAAAAATAATATACAAAGGAATCGCCATAAGGTTATCAGCTAATTTTTCAGCAGAAACTCTGCAGGCCAGAAGGGAGTGGCAGATATACTTAAAGTGATGAAAGAGAAAAACCTACAACCAAGATTACTCTACCCAGCAAGGATCTCATTCAGATTCAATGGAGAAGTCAAAAGCTTTTCAGACAAGCAAAAGCTAAGAGAATTCAGCACCACCAAACCAGCTCTACAACAAATGCTAAAGGAACTTCTCTAAGTGGGAAACACAAGAGAAGAAAAGGACCTACAAAAACAAACCCAAAACAATTAAGAAAATGGTAATAGGAACATACATATCGATAATTACCTTAAAAGTGAATGGATTAAATGCTCCAACAAAAAGACACAGGCTTGCTGAATGGATACAAAAACAAGACCCATATATATGCTGTCTACAAGAGACCCACTTCAGACTTAGGGACACATACAGACTGAAAGTGAAGGGTTGGAAAAAGATATTCCATGCAAATGGAAATCAAAAGAAAGCTGGAGTAGCAATATTCGTATCAGATAAAATAGACTTTAAAATAAAGACTGTTACAAGAGATAAGGAAGGACACTACATAATGATCAAAGGATCAATACAAGAAAAAGATATAACAATTATAAATGTTTATGCACCCAACATAAGAGCACCTCAGTACATAAGGCAAATGCTAACAACCATGAAAGGAGAAATCGACAGTAACACAATAATAGTAGGGGACTTTAACACCCCACTTACACCAATGGACAGATCATCAAAACAGAAAATAGATAAGGAAACACAAGCTTTAAATGACACAATAGACCCTATCTGGTCTACTGATATTTACAGAACATTCCACCCAAAAGTGGCAGAATACACTTTCTTCTCAAGTGAACATGGAACATTCTCCAGGATAGATCACATCTGTGGTCGCAAATCAAGCCTCGGAAAATTTAGGAAAACTGAAATCGTATCAAGCATCTTTTCTGATCACAATGCTATGGCATTGGAAATCAATTACAGGAAAAAAAACTGTAAAAAACACAAATACATGGAGGCTAAACAGTGCAGTACTAAATAACCAAGAGATCACTGAAGAAATCAAAGAAGAAATCAAAAAATGCATACAAACAAATGACAATGAAAACACCATGACCCAAAACCTATGGGACACAGCAAAAGCAGTTCTAAGAGGGATGTTTATAGCAATACACTCTCACCTCAAGAAACAAGAAAAATCTCACATAAACAATCTAACCCTACACTTAAAACAACTAGAGAAAGAAGAGCAAAGAAAACCCAAAGTCATTAGAAGGAAAGAAATCATAAAGTTCAGAGCAGAAATAAATGAAATAGAAACGAAGAAAACAATAGCAAAGATCAATAAAACTAAAAGCTGGTTCTTTGAGAGGATAAACAAAATTGATAAACCTTTAGCCAGACTCATCAAGAAAACAAGGGAGAGGATGCAAACCAATAAAATTGAAATGTAGAAGGAGAAATCACAACTGACACTGCAGAAATACAAAGGATTATAAGAGACTGCTCCAAACAACTATATGCCAATAAAATGGACAACCATGAAGAAATGGACAAATTCTTGGAAAGGTACAATTTTCCAAGACTGAACAGGAAGACTTAGAAAATATAAACAGACTTATCACAAATAATGAAATTGAAACCGTAATTTAAAATTATCCAACAAAGAAAAGTCCAGGACCAGATGGCTTCACAGGTGAATTCTAACAAACATTTAGGGAAGAGCTAACACCGATCCTTCTCAAACTTTTCCAAAAATTGCAGAGGGAGAAACACTCCCAAATTCATTCTATGAAGCCACTATCACCCTGATACCAAAACCAGACAAAGATATCACAAAAAAAGAAAATTATAGACCAATATCACTGATGAACATAGGTGCAAAAATCCTCAACAAAATACTAGCAAACAGAATCCAACAGCACATTAAAAGGATCATACACCATGATCACGTAGGATTTATCCCAGGGATGCAAGGATTCTTCAATATACACAAATCAATCAATGTGATACACCACATTAACAAATTAAGGAATAAAAACCATATGATCATCTCAATAGATGCAGGAAAAGCTTTTGACAAAATTCAACACCCATTTATGATAAAAACTCTCCAGAAAATTGGCACAGAGGGAACCTACCTCAACATAATAAAGGCCATATATGACAAACCCACAGCCAACATTGTCCTCAATGGTGAAAAATTGAAACCATTTCCACTAAGATCAGGAACAAGACAAGGTTGCCCACTCTCACCGCTATTATTCAACATAGTTTTGGAAGTTTTAGCCACAGCAATCAGAGAAGAAAAAGAAATAAAAGGAATCCAAATCGGAAAAGAAGAAGTAAAGCTGTCACTATTTGCAGATGACATGATACTATACATAGAGAATCCTAAAGATGCTACCAGAAAACTCCTAGAGCTAATCAATGAATTTGGTAAAGTAGCAGGATACAAAATTAATGCACAGAAATCTCTTGCATTCCTATACACTAATGACGAAAAATCTGAAAGTGAAATTAAGAAAACACTCCCGTTTACCACTGCAACAAAAAGAATAAAATATCTAGGAATAAATCTACCTAAGGAGACAAAAGACCTGTATGCAGAAAATTATAAGACACTGATGAAAGAAATTAAAGATGTTACAAATAGATGGAAAGATATACCATGTTCCTGGATTGGAAGAATCAACATTGTGAAAATGACTCTACTACCCAAAGCAATCTACAGATTCAATTCAATCCCTATCAAACTACCACTGGCATTTTTCACAGAACTAGAACAAAAAATTTCACAATTTGTATGGAAACACAAAAGACCCCGAATAGCCAAAGCAATCTTGAGAACGAAAAATGGAGCTGGGGGAATCAGGCTCCCTGACTTCAGACTATATTACAAAGCTACAGTAATCAAGACAGTTTGGTACTGGCACAAAAACAGAAATATAAATCAATGGAACAGGATAGAAAGCCCAGAGATAAACCCACGCACATATGGTCACCTTATCTTTGACAAAGGAGGTAAGCATATACAATGGAGAAAAGACAGCCTCTTCAATAAGTGGTGCTGGGAAAATTGGACAGATACATGTAAAAGTATGAAATTAGAACACTCCCTGACACCATGCACAAAAATAAACTCAAAATGGATTAAAGACCTAAGTGTAAGGCCAGACACTATCAAACTCTTAGAGGAAAACATAGGCAGAACACTCTATGACATACATCACAGCAAGATTCTTTTTGACCCAGCTCCCAGAGAAATGGAAATAAGAACACAAATAAACAAATGGGACCTAATGAAACTTAAAAGCTTTTGCACAGCAAAGGAAACCATAAACAAGACCAAAAGACAACCCTCAGAATGGGAGAAAATATTTGCAAATGAAGCAACTGACAAAGGATTAATCTCCAAGATTTACAAGCAGCTCATGCAGCTCAATAACAAAAAAACGAACAACCCAATCCAAAAATGGGCAGAAGACTTAAATAGACATTTCTCCAAAGAAGATATACAGATGGCCAACAGACACATGAAAGAATGCTCAACATCATTAATCATTAGAGAAATGCAAATCAAAACTACAATGAGATATCATCTCACACAGGTCAGAATGGCCATCATCAAAAGATCTAGAAACAATAAATACTGGAGAGGGTGTGGAGGAAAGGGAACACTCTTGCACTGTTGGTGGGAATGTAAATTGATACAGCCACTATGGAGAACAGTATGGAGGTTCCTTAAAAAACTACAAATAGAACTACCATACGACCCAGCAATCCCACTACTGGGCATATACCCTGAGAAAACCATAGTTCAAAAAGAGTCAAGTACCAAAATGTTCATTGCAGCTCTATTTACAATAGCCAGGACATGGAAGCAACCTAAATGTCCATCGACAGATGAATGGATAAAGAAGATGTGGCACATATATACAATGGAATATTACTCTGCCATAAAAAGAAATGAAATGGAGGTATTTGTAATGAGGTGGATGGAGTTAGAGTCTGTCATACAGAGTGAAGTAAGTCAGAAAGAGAAAAACAAATACAGTATGCTAACACATATATACGGAATCTAAGGAAAAAAAAAAAAGGCCATGAAGAACCTAGTGGCAAGACGGGAATAAAGACACAGACCTACTAGAGAATGGACTTGAGGATTTGGGGAGGGGGTGGGGTGAGATGTGACAGGGTGAGAGAGTGTCATGGACACATATACACTACCAAATGTAAAACAGATAACTAGTGGGAAGCAGCCGCCAAGCACAGGGAGATCAGCTCGGTGCTTTGTGACCACCTAGAGGGGTGGGATGGGGAGGGTGGGAGGGAGCGAGACGCAAGAGGGAAGAGATATGGGAACATATGTATATGTATAACTGATTCACTTTGTTATAAAGCAGAAACTAACACACCATTGTAAGGCAATTATACTTCAATAAAGATGTTTAAAAAAAACATTTATTAAAAAGTAAATGATCTACACTTCAATGAATTATTAATTCAGATAACACAATGATAGATACCAGCAGAATAGTTTTGGGGAAAAGACTGTAGCTTGAAACTTAATTTACCTGCAAGTTTTAAGCCACAAGTCACCAAAAATAAGCTCACTTCTAAACTGCAATGAAACAATAGCCCAACAATCTCCATACAGACCTACTCTTGTTCTGCTCCCCCCCCAAATTCCACCAAATTCTTTTCCATCTGTCCTTCTCTCCTTTCCCACTTCCAACAGACTAACAAGAGTGGGTCATTTTATAGTTGTGTTATTGCATCTTGATCATCAACACATAACCTTCTGTGATGGGGCTAGGGAGGGAAAACACTGTCTTCTCACAAACAAGCTTGGTGCTGTACTCAGTACAGGAGTTGACACTCATGACCCCAAAGAGGAGCTGGGGCTGATGTCTGGTTAGGTACCTGTAGCTGATGCATAGGGAGAATGAATGCAGGGTAGGTGGAAGAAGATGGTATCTGAATATAAAAATTCCTCAATTCTTGACATTAATATATAATTTTCCTTTGAATTTTTGTTTAACATTTATAAATGGTTTTATTTTAGATGGATATGCTTTATTTTTGTTCACCACCTCTCCAACAAAAAGGATATTTTTTTAAACCTAGGAAAAAAAAATATATCCCAGGTTGCAATGTGCAGAGAAGAGAAGCTGCCCCAGGGACAGCGGAGAGGCATAATGTGGAGCAACTCTTTGAAGGGTGGAATGAAAGCACATCCTGATGTCTTGGAGCTAGAGAAGGAAAGGGATATTTACATAAGATGAGATGCCAATAAATTGGAAAGTTCAATGGGCTTAGCAATAGATAGTGGCTCGGACAATGATAGAGGAATCACACTGCTGCAACAGATTGCATCTTTCATGTTTAATTTTCATTTAATTCCTGAGGAAGGCAGAGGCTCAAAGGAATGACTCACCCTCATCCTCATTTTTCAGAAAAACCTTTGCCGACCCCTCAAATGCCAAAGCCTGGAAATACCCCTATTTGTTATTCCCTAACAAATGAATTGAAAAATAAATTGATCACTTTTCCTAAGGCATTTATTGATTAAAAGCAATGTTCATCTGAGTTTCAGCCACGAAGTGGTGTTTCAGACCAAGCAAAGAAGTATAGGGCGGACATTTCCAGCCTGTTCCTTTAAAGTGATTCATCTGTCATCATTTTTGTGCCCCCAAAGAACAGTAAGCCCTCTCACCTCCTCTTCCGTCTCTTAATTGCTCTGTTACAAATGTACAGTTAACAAATTAAGGTATTTTATCCATTTTAATCAGAAACATTTTTGTCATCTCAGTTAAAAAATGAACTAAAGCTAAGTGATAGAATTAAAGTTCTGAATAATAAGAATAGTTGAGTTGGGTTCAAAATGAGGTTATAACAAAGTAGAAGTAAAGGAGAAATTGAAATCAAATATTTAAATAACTTTAAAGAGTTTTTTTTTTTTTAATTAAATATAGGTGCAATATGCAGAGCCATCTGGAAACAAAGACAGCGTGTTTTAATTGTCAAGAACTTGACATCCAGTGAGAGGTAATTAACCCTTATTGTAGTAGTTTCACAAAAGTCTCAAAACACATATAAAACGTTCACTGCATTGCATTGATTATGAATAGAAGCTGATTTATTACGCTGATTTTAGTTCAAGGTAAACTGGAAAACCTAAAGAATTTTGGATTTACTTAAGGACACAGAGTAGATGACATCCAGCTAATCTTTCTCATCTATGGTTTCCCTTTGGGAGAGGAAGTTGGCTAAAATGTATGTGTCAAGTTTGAGGCTGTGGAGAGGACTGACACCTGATTCTCTTTGTTTCTTCCTAATAGAAAATTAGTCATTAATATGGAAGGCAATCATTGATTTTTAAAAAAATTCTGAATATTGATATTTCTTAGACCATAGGTTCATTTATTCAACAAGAATTTATGGAGCATCTACTATGTTCAAGAGACTGTGCATATAGATTTAAGAACCCATTTCTTAATCCTTTGTTATGTTATTATTTTATAATTAGGTAAGAGTTTTTGGCTTTCCCATAATATGAACAGATTTTTGTTACAGTAAAAATATTAGAAGAAAACAGTGATTTCTAGCCACTAACAAACAACTTGCTTTGTTCTCTCAACTTTGTATCTGATATTAAATGTCATTACCCAAAAGATTATACTATATTGTATTTTTAATTCGAGCCCAAATTATAGCATTTTAGATGAAATTAGAGCCAAGTCCCATTGGTATTTCAAAGTGGCAATATCATGATTTCTCCATATTATGTATTCCAGCATTTTTTTCTCTTTTCCCAACCTGTTCTGTAGACAGGTTTCCAATTCTGTACCATGTCTTCAAGTGTGATTCTGCAGGAAATTTCATATAATTGGGAAATATTCACTATATTTCAGAAACAACCCTCTAATTTGATAACAAATTTTGGTTTAAATGCAAAGTGTATTTTTATTTCCAAGAATTTGACCTTTATTTCCCACAAAACTCCTATGAAGAAATTCCATTCATAAATTTTATCTATATCAGAACAAAATTGTCTAATTGGCTCTTCTTTGAAATCTGTATTTATCAATTATGGCTTTCTCAGGGAAATTCTAATTTGCAAAAATGCTCTATATTCCAAGCTTTAACAGTTGGAGGTGGATGTCCTTAAGGATGGAGGGGGAAAAAGTTCTTTTTTAAATGGCACATTTACTAATTATAAAATGCTCTTATCTCTCTGTAGCCAAAGCCAAAATGAACATGTGCCTTGTACTAAGAAATCCCAGGATTGTCACAACTTGTGCCAGCTGTTGAGGTTATGACACCTGTGCCAGCATCGCCAGCTCTGCCCACTGTCATCTGTTCCAACTGTTCCATCTGCACTGTTTGTACCAATTCTCCCATTTCTGCATCTGTACCTTCTGCAGAAACGTTTCCAACAATGCCAGCTGTGTCATTGGTGCCAAGTATGCCAGATGTTCTATTTGTCCACCCTGGGCCAAATCAATGCAGTTTTGTGCTCATTAGTTTTAGCTGGTAGATTCTATTTTACAATTTTTTGATATGTATTTAGATTGAATCCAGGCAAAAATCCCCTTATAACAATTTTACATCTATCTATCCATCTTTTGCCACCACAACTTTTTTATCTAACAGCATTATAGTCAGTCCATGTGGTCTTGGTCATACTAAACCAGTTTGTGATAACCAGTTCAACGTTAATTGTGGTAGGGCATTTCCCACAATGTAAAACTATATAGAAGAAAATATTGCAAAAGCCATGGAACACAACAATAAATTGCAAAGTAATTAAAAAAGAATAAACTTTGTTCTGATAAACAAATTGAGAGTGCTCAAAAATCAATATGCTGAGCAGATTAAAGTAATCAATGGCATAATGTTCTATTAGGCTGCCTGGGTTTAGTGGTGTTTTAATTGACAGAGTTACACATGCAGGTTAATATATATGTCATACATTCCCGTTTTCTGGGTTCGGCTCTACAGAGTATTAACCAAGGGTGCACACAGGTGGTAGGGCCAGACCTACTGCGCTTGCCCCTTCCTTGTAGAACTAAGCAAGCTCAGGAGCTGGTCCTCTGGCCAGAAGTTAGTTTCTCTTTCCTCTCTCAAAGGTCAGTTCTACCAGTGCCAACAGAAACCACTCAATGAATAAGAATGCTCTTTCAGCTTTAAAGTTGAAAAAAAGTATTTTCATACTCACAACCTCATTATTCTATATCACCACAAACCAAAAAGTAGTGTTTTTCTCTTTTCTTTTCTCATTCAGGAAAGCCTTTTTTAAGGAGCACAAACACTTAATCTCTGAATTTTAACCCAAGTTCTTGCCCCTCAAATCATATTCAAGTGTGAAGGATGAGTCCAGAGCTTGTCATTTGAAACTGATGTTTTACCAGGAATGTGAGGTCCAGATGACACGATGCTACCTCCTGTTTATTCAGCCTGGATTATTTAAGTCGCCCTTTGCAATGATGAAAGTTCCATCTATTCACTAATGCTTGAAAGTGTTAATGATGGCGTTCTTGACAATGGATAAGATGTCAACTCATGATTACGTCCAAAGATTTGTACTCAGTCTATACATGTGACGAGGTACAGTGAGGAAATGTCCCAATAGCTTTATTAGGTTTTCAAAATCCAGGCGGAAAATACTAAGCTTCCATGGTGAATCACCAAATCACCCTAAAACAGATGACTTTATCTAGGTCTTAGGCTGAAAATCCTGGTGACATCATTTCTTCCCAGACAAAGGTCTGTATGCTGAGGCTCCAGACCCACATGCACAGTGGTCTCAGTGCACTCCAGTGTTCCTGTAGTGGTAGGACACCCTTCAATCCATAACACTTCTCTCTTCTAAGGTCAGTGATTATTTCTCAGTATCTCAAGTCCTTCACTCTCCTACCCAAATTTTATCTGTTTCTGACCTTTTCATTCTGTACCGTTTCCTAACCTTCTCTGAACATGGAAAGGAGGTTGAATAAATATCAATTAATTAAAATGGTGGTTTTCTATCAAACTATGCCCAGTTCCTAGCTTGAGGAATCCAGCTTGAGTCCTCTGACCCTACTTCTAGAAATGCCACAGACTTTTTGATTCTAGTTTCCCATGTTACTAGATGCCAGGAGGGAACATCCTTAATTAGGATTAAAATAGTTTCATGACTTGTTGGGAGTGCACCCTGTACCTTCTCAGAACATTTTAATTAATATAACTTCTGCTCCCTGCTGACAAAGATGTTTCCGATGGTGTTTTGGCCCAACGTATTTACCGCCTTCATTAATGTGAGTCATTTGAATACTTGGAGGAATCCATAAACTTCATAGTTTCACGCAGAATAGAGTGTTAGAAGTGCCACGTAGACATACACAGCTGAGAACGTTTTTCACAATCTATGTGGCCTTTTTTTCATAAGTTTTTAATACGGTGGCCATGAGAACACTCAGATTTGCAGATAAAGAATAGAAAATCATACATTTCAAGGTTCCAATGGAAAAGCGAAAATAGACCTGAATGATTTTGAAATTTGCTATCATTACATTTAGCTTCCCCTTTAGAACGTTGTTTCTCTGGAATTAGTAAGTCACAACAGAGAAGAATACTGCCCATTGATCCTCAAGCCATTTGGAGTAAACTTCAGTCCTCTTAAGTTTCTTGAGTATTTTACCACCTACTTCCCAATCTCACTGTCCACACTTTGAAGTTTGAAAGGAGAATGGAAAATCTTAACTATGTAGCTGCATCATTATCAGATGTATTAGCATACTATGAGTATCACTCTTTAAATCACAAGTATACTAGCAGTTGTATGATCAGTATGTATGAAATATTATAAAAGATAACGATAACTTACACAGGTACCATGGCTCAACTGGTACTACCACCGTCATTTTCATCATTTTCTCACTCATTTCTACACTATGTTATTTTCAGGTAAATGGCATTGCTTGACTCACTAATGTTCCAAACTATTATATTCAGCTCCTAAATGGCAGTCCCCAAACTCCAGTCCAGCTGACATATGTAGATAAGCTATCTACATCTAGAATTGAAGGAAGCCTGTCAAAATGTAGACGTTTGAGTGAAAAGGAAGAGGTTAATAGAAAACAAAGTAGGGCAAGGATAGAAAAGAATAAATCACTGCACCAAATTAGGAATTAATAACTCACAAAGTTAATGAGCCACCAAGTAGAAAGGAGCCTTAGAGACTCACTAATCCAATCAGAAAACAGGACCTCAGGGGTGAAGTAACATATCCAAACTCACACAGCTAATTAATGGCGAAATCAAGTCTGGAACCAACCTATCCTCAGGTTCCTCACCTGTAAAGTGGGGATGTAAATGATAGGGTCTAACCCATAGAGTTGTTGTGAAGGTTAAATCAGTTAATGGGTAAAAAGCACTTAGAACAGGGTCTGAGAGACAGTAAACATCGTTATCATCATTAGGATGCTTGAACCTGTGTGATTTTTACTTCTCTAGGATCATACTAGCTAAATCTTGCAAATCTCAGCATCAATTTAAAGTCACACTTTTATCCTTGGCTGTAAATTATCTTATTTCCATTTTGTATTTGACTATCAAATTTGTCTTATGAAATAAAAAGTTGGAGTATGAGTCTGGAATTAAGGAATAGCCCAACTACTTGATTTTCTGTATCTACCTTGCACACAATGCAGACATTCAGTCAATGCAGAGATCTCTGAGGTGCCCACGTTCATGGAAAGAAGGAAAGGCATGATTTATGTAGACCAATAAAGGATACAAAAACAGCATTATTTGGCTTTAGAGAGAAAGCACACTCTCAATCGGTAGCACACTCCCATGTACTCACGCAGATACTTTCTTGTTACCTCTTTTGTGCCAACCACAGGTATGTGGGACTTTGCCGAGCAACAGAAAGATTATAAGGCAACAGGGATTCAAAAAAAAAAAAAAAAACTCTACTCCAAATGGATTGGGTTAACCATGTTGGGAAATTGGGAGAAGACAGAAAGAAAAGTATTGCAGTTACATAATAAAACTAATATCTCATATTTGTAAAGCACTTTATGCTTCTCGGTTTTTACCATCATCTTGATTCTAGGCGTCAGTATTTGGTGGCACATTAGAATCACCTGGGTGAAGGGGGTTTGAAAAACAGGCTGCCAGACCAATTGAATCAGAATCTCTTGGGGATGGAAACCACGCATCTTTGTTTTTTGAAGAGTCACCAGGCTGTTCAGATGCACCAGGAGGGTTAAGAAACCACTCTTGTAAGGTCAGTCAGTGCGCTTCCCTCTTCATTAAAGCAGCCTCCTAATATAGAAATGTAAGTTAATTTAAATTAATTATTTAGAACTTCGGAATTTTGAGCTTTAAACCTGAAATATTACTTCATTAGAAAGATTTGGATTAAAGTGGGTTAACTTTTCCTTTCTAGGCTTCTGTTTGCAGATTTATTTCTTGCCTCATATCAATACATTTAAGTTGGACTGAATCACAAAGCCAGAGATAGAACATTAGCTCTTGAGTTTGCTCCATATGCTCCTGTAGGAGTTTGCCTCGTTGTTAACCTTGTTACAACTCAAGATCCATCATAACAAGTGTTGCAATGAGTGATGATACGGACAGAACGTGTTAGAGAGATAGGTCACGGCGCTGGTATTTAGTGCTATCACAAATATGCAGTGATACCTAAACCTCATTCATAGTATCATAAGTATGAATCCACAGTGTGTGGGACATACACTAGATAGCTTTTCTCAAGCAAACCTTTCAAGTCGTGTTTAAAACAGTCCACAGAACTTTTATGCATCGAAGCAGAGTTTCCCAACCTGTGGGCAATAGCACACTTGTGTGGCCCAGATGGCTTATGGGTGTGCCGAGATAGTCACCCCTTCACCCTTGGGGCAGTCAGAGCTTCTGCACTAGTTGCCCTCAGACATTAGCAGCCTCGTCTGATTAGCCATGTGAATATTAACATTTGTTATGTGCCAGAACATGAAGAATGCTGGAGACCACTGAATAGCACAAGCCAAGCACTGGGGCAGCACTCTCTAGACAATTTTTTACCTTGTTTAATATCCCAAGTTTTTATTTTGGATATTAATACAAAGCAACTATCAACTGTGACTATCATTTCAAATAAGAAGGGGATGGTTGAGCTGTTTGTTTCTAACCTACTTTCATTTTAAAGTAGTTTACATCATGCAAGAGATTACAGTCCAAACTTATGGTGCCAATAAAATATTTTATCAAGGAAAATTGAACCTTATTTTCTGATTTTTATTTTGAAATTTTCAGTCCTACTGAAAAGCTGAAATAATACCACAATGAATATCCATATCCCCTTCACCCATATTCACAATTTGTTTACATTTGGCCACATTTGCTTGAGCTTTAAACCTGAAATATTACTTCATTAGAAAGATTTGGATTAAAGTGGGTTAACTTTTCCTTTCTAGGCTTAGCTGAAATAATACCACAAGGAATATCCATATCCCCTTCACCCATATTCACAATTTGTTTACATTTGGCCACATTTGCTTGAGCTTTAAACCTGAAATATTACTTCATTAGAAAGATTTGGATTAAAGTGGGTTAACTTTTCCTTTCTAGGCTTAGCTGAAATAATACCACAAGGAATATCCATATCCCCTTCACCCATATTCACAATTTGTTTACATTTGGCCACATTTGCTTGATCTCTAACTTTTCTTTCAGTGGAACCATTCGAAGGTTGCAGATGTCATGACACTTTACCCCTAAATACTTTGTCATGCTCCGCTAAGAAAAAATTCTCCAAAACAACCACAACAAGGTTGCTCCACCTAAGAAAATTAGGCTGAATTCAATGTCATCTAATAGGCAGTTCATATCCAAATTTCCCCAGTTGTTTCCAAAATCTCCTTTATAGATTTTTTTCCCATCCAAGATTCAATCCAGTTCCATACATTGTATTTGGCTGTTACATCTCTTTGGTATTTTTAAATCTAGAATAGTCCCCCTCCATGTGTTTTTAAAAAGTCATTTGTTTTTCACTATGTTGACTGTTTTGAAGAATCCAGGCAAGTTATGTTGTAGAATGTCCCACATTCTGTATTCGTCTGTTTACTCACACTTAGATTCAGTTAAAAAGGGCATTTTCAAGCTCCTGAATATACAGGAAAGATATAATCTCAACTAAGTGAATACACTGAATTTAAAGGAGACACCCTCTCCATAGTCTCTGTTTTACTCCCTGTGGAGTATCAGTAACTTAGTCGCAGGATGGCACTTTCCACAGGCCAGCATTAGGTAACCATCATCCTACAGAATAAAAATGATTCCACCATAGACCATCTGCCAACACATGGTACCACTGGCAAAAGATGCCAGGTCTTCAGAAGAGTGGCCTAAGGTTCTGCTGGGGTTCACTTATAGGCACTAGAGCAATTGCTCACTCCAATAAATGTGTTAGGCTGAAATGGCCTTTTCTTACCTGGATATCCTCTGTGATCAAAGTGAAATGTGCTGGAGCCCAACGTCTACTAAACAATTAATAAAAAGAGATGAATTCAGTACCTACTGACTTGCTGAGGAGACCCACGCTATACCGATGTTCCGAAGCACCCGTCACAGGGCTGGAGCAAGGCTGCCATCACCCACCTGCCTGCTCCGTGAACTTGCTCGGTGCCAAGAATGTCCAGAACTTTTCAGTCATGGACAATAAAATAGAAACACACTCAACAGATGAATGGATAAAGAAGATGTGGCACATATATACAATGGAATATTACTCAGCCATAAAAAGAAACAAAATTGAGTCATTTGTAGTGAGGTGGATGGACCTAGAGTCTGTCATACAGAGTGAAGTAAGTCAGAAAGAGAAAAACAAATACCATATGCTAACACATATATATGGAATCTAACGGGGAAAAAAAAAGGTCATGAAGAACCTAGTGGCAAGACAGGAATAAAGACACAGACCTACTAGAGAATGGACTTGAGGATACGGGGAGGGGGAAGGGTAAGCTGGGACGAAGTGAGAGAGTGGCATGGACATATATACACTACCAAACGTAAAACAGATAGCTAGTGGGAAGCAGCCGCATAGCACAGGGAGATCAGCTCGGTGCTTTGTGACCACCTAGAGAGGTGGGATAGGGACGGTGGGAGGGAGGGAGATGCAAGAGGGAAGAGATATGGGAACATATGTATATGTATAACTGATTCACTTTGTTATAGAGCAGAAACTAATAAACCATTGTAAAACAATTATACTCCAATAAAGATGTTAAAAAAAAAAAAGAAACACACTCAAGCTTGAGCAAAAAGCACTTTGGCGGTACCCCGACTTTCATCAAGACATTTCCCTAGTTATGCTGACTAGGATTACAGTGTGTCACCAGAGTCCAGGCCAGGGACAGACTCCACTCCGATGGCAGGGACCTCGTTTCCTCCCTGGGGCAGAGAGATTCCTCCACCTACCAATCTCTGTGTGGCTGTCCTCGCAGGGGAGCCATCCATCATTCCATCAGGTGCTTCCCTCCACCTACAAGGTGCACTGAGGGGGGAGTGGGGGGGGAGGGGGAGCTGCAGCCGCCTCTCTCTTAGTGGCTGGTAGGTCCACTCCCCTCCCGAGTCTGCCCCTCCGCCTGGGGAGAGGGGTGCAGAACAGAGCACAAGCCAAGAGCAGTGTGCACCCATGTGTCAGGACGCAGATGCCAATTTATTTTAAAAGGACACTCATCTGCTTCTAAAGAGGATTTGCCCAAGGCTTACAATAACAGACGCTTCTTACTTCAGTGACTCCACTTCAGGCTGACTGCTCCAGCATCTGTTTTGGGCCATTCTAGAACTCGCTGCTTCTCCACCACCTCGGCTTAGGAACCATGGAGCCTTCACACTTGAGGCAGTCCAGATGGTGTGTGACTTTTTCAGGGAATAGTTGGTAAATATGG
The DNA here is from genome assembly GCF_965194825.1 of Balaenoptera physalus. Classification (NCBI taxonomy): domain Eukaryota; kingdom Metazoa; phylum Chordata; class Mammalia; order Artiodactyla; family Balaenopteridae; genus Balaenoptera; species Balaenoptera physalus. The sequence continues at coordinate 28,741,488 of NC_138882.1, forward strand.
TAGGTAGGCTTGATATGGTGATCAATTAGATATGGGCAGTGTCAGAGGGAAGAATCAATTGCCCTAAAGGTTTCTAGCTTGACAACTTGATCTAAAGGTTGGTGCCATTAAATAATAAAAGAAGTTCTGAGAGATTAGGTTTAGGGTGGGGCAGATGAGCCATTTATTCACTTATCTTTCACTTTACCTTTTACAGGTTAAAAAAATAGAGTCTGAGTATAAGATTGAGATTTAAATAAATGGATAATGCTTGGGAATTCGTTATATAAAAAGATCAAATTTTACAGGGGAGCTTATTTTCTCATCTCCTACTGTAAGATTGTCCATTCTGCTATTTTATGGTCAGCATTTTTATCTGTTTTAATAATGACTAATTTGGGGAAAAAATAAAATAAAATATGGTTATAATATAGACAAGACACCACCGGCCATCTAGTGATAGTCTGTCCTAACTTCCTACCTGCTGAAACTTGCAAACAACAAATTATAAAACAATCAAATTATATCAAATGCCACCTTCTTCTTTATAGAACACATCAAAACAGTGGTCAAATCAAGGAGATATATTTGTTGGTGTCACTTAGTTGAACTCACATCCTTCACAGGTATCCCAAGATGACCAGATTCCTCGTAATGGAAATTCCCAAGTTATTAACAACACAGTAGCACAGCTCTGTGAGACTGAGCTCCCAATCTTTGGTCACAAACCACACTGCACTCCTCTCTAGCCCACCTGTTAGGCTGTTTCACTAAAGTCCAATAAACTGAGACTTTGGCTTTGGGCTGCTGATCTCTGGAATTCTGTGCATCCTATGAGATAAGAAGTCATCTGGGGGACTTCCCTGGTGGTGCAGTGGTTAAGACTCCGCACTCCCAATGCAGGGGGCCTGAGTTCCATCCCTGGTTAGGGAACTAGATCCCACATGCATGCCACAACTAAGGAGCCCATGTGCTACAACTAAGGCGCTGGCAAGCTGCAACTAAGGAGCCTGCCTGCCACAACTAAGACCCAGCACAACCAAATAAATAATTTTTTTTTTAAAAAAGAAGTCATCTGTACAATCCAACTTGCCTGTCTCAGAAATAGTAGGTGTTCATAAACCCTTCCAAGGCAAACACTGTATTAGGGACCCAACACCTAATATACAAGTGTAGGAAAAGGAAGGTATATTAGTTCCTAAGGCTGCCACAATAAAGTACCACAAACTGGATGGCTTAAACAAGAGAAATGTATTCTCTTACAGTTCTGGAGGCTTGGAGTCCCAGTTCAAGGTGTCTGTAGAGTCATGTTCCCTCAGAAGGCTCTAGAGGAGGATCCTTCCTTGTCTTCGTAGCTTCCAGTGGTTGCCAGCAATCCTTGGTACCCTTTGGCTCATGGCAGCACACCACCAATCCTCTCTCCTTCATCACAGGTGGTTCTCCTTGTGTGTCTGCATCTATGTCCAAACTTCCCTCTTCTTATAAGAACACCAGTCACTGGACTAGGGGCTGCCCTAGTCTAGTATAACCTCATCTTAACTTGATTACATTTGCAAAGATCCAATTTCTAAATAAGGTCACATTCACAGGTAGCAAGGACTCAAACACATCTTTTTGGAAGACACAATTCAACCCACAACAGAAGGAAACTGCAGCTTTTTGGCCTTTGTTCTTTGTAATGAAAGGAGACAGAAATGGTTTTTAATAAACGCAGAATGCTACAAATTTTCTTTAAAAAAATTTTAAGTTATATGAAATAGAAATTTTATTAGAATGTTAAGATATACCCTAAAAATTAAAATATATAAAAATCTGAAAATGTTATTAACACTATTTGATTTTATTCTGAACTTTTAACACGTGAGTCAAACGTGCTAATCGGATTGATGAAGACTTGCAGAGACAGAAACACCATATAGTGACACTGGGTAGATAACGGTGCAGACATGAAAGTGGAAGTGAAAACAATTCTTTGGGCTCCCAAAGATTAGATATTGGCAGTAATGCTTTTAGCACCTCCAGAGATTATCAGTCATTTCAAACATTTAAGATTCCCATTGCAGAAACATGGCACCTAGAGTCAGAAAACCAAGGTTATACAGATATTTGCAATCCCGTAAACTGTCCTCACGTCAAGCATGAGAAATGCAGTAGGTGTCTCACATAACCAAACACCGGGCCTGAATCCCCAGAACAGATTTGTGATCTAAATGAGCAAAGACAGCACTCCATGTTGCTTTAAAAAGAATTATCATAGGTGTTACACTTTCACAAAGTCACCTCTTTCAGCAAAACCAAATTGCTCTATCACCTTTCAATCCAGATCATCATGGTAAAATGCTTTCAAAGCAATTTGCAGTGTTTTGCTTCTTGAGACCACACCCTGCCTGGACAGTCACTTTTACAATCATCATTTTCTCATAGAGCCACAAAGGGGAGGATTAGCCCCAGGATACCAGGATCTTGAACTAATGGATTTATAGCCATTTATACCTGCAGTGTATAAAGGGCAACAGGATTGTCAGAAAACGAAACTTTGACAATATCAAGTCACTCTATCTTTGGCTTTCTCAAAGCCAGCCTCACTGTTCACTGTTCTCCACCAAGGTAGGACTCAAGGATAAATTAGCAATCACTTTTTCTGCCATTCATCTGGGCTCCTGTGAAATAGTTCCAACCTAGCTTCTACCCGACTGGGAGCAGGAAGAGACCTCAGAGATCATCTGGTTCAGAGCAGAAAATACTCAAGACTTGTGAGCCAATGACTTATTGGTCATTACCTTGATTGGTCAAGGAGACTTCACAAGTTGTCATCTGATGGATATGCTAAGATTCCTCTGTCCTATTGGATTTCCTTTTCCAGCTAGAACCAACATTTAAGATTCTCGACGTTAAGTCACTCCTTGCTTTCTCCTAGCTCCTCTTTCCGAACGTCCTGAGTGTGCACTGCCCAGCACAAACTGCACTGTGTGTCTGCTTTTCCCACTGGGTGACGGGCGCCTCCCGGCGGCAGTCCTCTCTTAGCTATCCCTGCCCCCTAGGGTCTAACTCAGTGTCTGGCACGTGGTAAATACTCAGAGAGCTTTTCCTCAATGAAAAAATTTTCCTAGAAAGAACAGTACAAGAGGCCTGCCTTTACAATCTGAGTATAAATTCATTTTATTAAAGTTTGCCAAGGTAGTTATTTCACAAGTCACTAAGGGAATGAGATGTGATTTGGGTGCTTCTGTTTGCATGGGGACAGCAGGATGAATGGAGTTAAACTCCAGGGATCTATTTAGGAAAAATACAGGTTTAGTGGCAAATTCCAATTGTCAACAGGGTAGGATGAAGGGCTGGGTTGGGGTTGGCTGACAGCTAGGGCTGCCTGGTGGCACTGGGGGCCTTGGAAGGTGGGCAGAGACTTCAAGATGGAGAAGGCAAGGGGCCTGGAAACAAGCATTTCTCCAGTTTCCAAAGGGACTTAAGGCTGTTCCTACTATTGCTCTTCTGAGCAGGTCAGGTTAGTTCAAGCGTGAAGCGATTCAACATGCATTGTACATTGTGTAGCCTAAGGTGTAACTGTCACATGCTAATTCCCAACAGTGATGACAAGCCCCTTTATGGGGGAAGTTAATTTTAAGGAAAGGCCCTGAGTCAAGAGTGCATCCTGCTGCCTTCAGCAGAGGAGACAGAACACCCACCGCTTGGCTGGCTTGGCTCTCTCTTCTTGTCCTGTCCCTGCGTAGCAGTCTATTCCAGTTTTGCCCTGGTGGCTTCTCTGGCGACTGACCCTGACCCATCTGGTTCTTTCTCCTCCCTCTCCCTCTCCCCCAGCAGGGACTCAACGTCTGAGCCAAGACTGGTGCCCTTTTCCTTTGTTGAGTAAAGTGAAGTCATAACTTGCAGGAGGGGACGTGCACACAGTCAGAGGTGCCATGAAATGAATGAGTCTTAAGATTCAGGGCCCTTCTCTTGCCCACGATTCTTCTGAGGTTCTGGGAGGGTCGACAGCAATTTTGCATTTGTCCTTGTGAAATGTTCGCACGTGTGCACACAGACACATACATACGTAGACTTACATTCCTTAAACTTCGGGCTCCATACAAGGATCCATCCCTGGTCTCACATAAAAGTCCTGCACAATCACAGCTCTTCTCAGACTACTATACTGTCAGGCAGCCTGACCTGGCCTAGAAAATTCCATTCCCCAAGCCAATCCCTTAGGCTCTTCCCAGGCCCCTCTACCAACAACAGCTCTCTATGTCTCTCCATCTGTTTATAAAAGATTACAACTTGTCTCTGATCTCTCTGAGCTTTTCTTGACCAGAATCTGGGGTTGTGCAGATAAGAGCTTTGTCTCTGCCTTGGCTCGCTTCTTTGTTTTTTTTTTTTCCTAAGACTTCCTCTTTCTAGTCATTTTTCCCCCACTGAGAATACAGTTCTCTCCTGCTTTTTAAGGCACATGTCATGGTATAAAATAGAATTCTATTTGGTAATAAAAATCACAGCTTACTGAAAGTCAATGTAAAACTAGGCAGCAAAATTCAAGGTCAGTCTGATAAGACAGATTCCTGAGCATTTTTACCTCCCTTTGAAATAATAACTGGAATTAAATTCCAGATTACTAGTTAACTTCAGTTATTCAGTTCGTTCATCTTCACTTGGGTATTTCTTCCTGCCCTTGGGTGACGCTAGGGAAGCAGCTCTTACAACCTCATCTCCTAAAAACCTTCTTTAAATTCATCAAGGGAACAAGCTCTTTCCTGCCCCAGGGCATCTGAACCCACTTTTCCCTCAGCCCAAAGCGATTTTATCCAGCACTCATGAGAAGGCAGATTCCTTTTCATCCTTCATAACTCAGTAATAAATATGACTATCTAAAGCAAGTCCACTGTCACTCTCTCCTTGCTCATTTTGTTTCCTTATCAGAATATGTAATTATTTATTTGTTCATTTACTTGTCTCTTTCTTTTTTTTTTTTTCCTGAGTCTTCCTTCAAACCATAAGCTTCATGAAGGTAAGGACCGTGCCAGCTTTGTCTCCACTGCATTTGTAGCACAAAATACAGTCTGAAGATAGATGTCATTGTTATGGCAGGCTAGATCACCTTACTTGTCCTGGCTTTTCTCACAGTGCGGACAAGAGAGGCATAAAACATTGTCCCAAGCTCCTGGAAGAGCTCTTCCTAAAGGGGCAGGAACAAGGGAACTCTGTTATTATCATCATCTCTCTCGGAGCTCAGGAGTTGTCCTCTGAGGCATGACTGTGATGGGGTGGCATCTCCAGGGCCTCATTTCTCTCCTCCCCCAACAGGCTGGCTCTCCTGTGCTTGCTCACCAACTCAGAAAGGGTGGGCCAAGGGCAATGGACCCCATATCAGACTGAATGGCCTCACCAAATTCCAGCTAGGACTTCCCTCCACGTAGGACAAACGAGTTTCAGGAGACACGGACATTATTTATATAACGCTCCCCCCACTGGAGAGATGGGTTCCAATGGTCCGCTTTGACACCAGGGACAGCTCCCCTGGGCCTGAGGGTGGGCCCCTGGTGCTGAAAAAGCTTTCTGGGATTCCACCCCCTGCCCCACCTGTCCTTTGTTACAGCTTTGAGCCACTCTTCCTCTGTAATAACTTCAGAGGTTCAGAGAGCCATTAGAAGGTTATATTGCATTCAAGGCCAGGCTTCGCTCAGACCCAGAGCTCAGGGACTTTCCCTTGGAATCCAATATCTCAGAGTTACACCTGGATACACTGGGAATGTAGTGGGATTGGGGTGGGGGGCGATGAGAACAGGTTCAGAATACCAGCTTCTTCCATCAAGAATTTACAGTCTGGTCAAATCTGGGTTAGTCTTGGCAAAATATTAACTTAGAAGTTATTTGTTCTTTTCATTCCTACAGAATGGGATATTTATATAGATGGTGACTCAGCATATTTTAGAAACTATGAGGCAATTGCATCATATTTAGTGGTTCTGGGGTCAGTAAAACTCTGTAGTCAATGTGCCTTAAGATAACTATGGAGCTAGCTCAGAAGGCATCAACACTGATGTCCCTACCTTTAGTAGCCGGCAGGAAAAACCACCAGCAAGGGTTCACCTTTGATGCAGAATGAAGTGTTTCTTGGGAGTTCTGCCCTGCAGTCAGAGTACTGCAACCCAGAGGAGTTAGCACATCAGTGAGAATAGGTTAGTGCAGAAAGTACTGTAACTGCAAAAGAGGCCTTTCTTGGACTTCAGCATCTTATTGTGTTATAGTTTTGGTATCCATTGATTGAGAAGATACATAATGACAAAAAGACGCTATGAATTCAGTAAAACACCTTTAAATGGATTTATGTCTAACTAAATTAGACACAGAAGGAGCTACACACATTTTTAAAACATAATGTGTATATTCACTTAAGACATTCCACATTCTGTCCACATTCAATCTACATTCAGTCCATGATAGACACAGGGACACCTGAACCCCTTGGAACACCTCACACTGTCCAGGCATTACAGCCCTCATATTCTACCATCAGTCCAAGATACAATGTCAAAGGGCCTGCCCTTCAGGCATGACACAGACAGGCATCAACAGGGTTTGTTCAACAGATGACAAATCCAGGCAGTAGTCCTGCCCTCAGGAATCAGAAACCAGGCGGATGCTGAGACTGCTGACCAAGTGCGGGGAGGCATAGGGTGTGGATCGGCACCAGGGAGGAAGGAGCCTCGTGTGGTGTGAAGAAGTCCATCCAGCAGGCTAAGACTCAGGGCAGGACTCTGCTTGGTAGAGGCTATTGGAGATAGGAGTGCTAGAACAAGGCAGGCATCTGACGAATGGAGCATCATAGGGTGTGGTGGCATGCAACAGCTCTGGGGGCATACAGGAGACCAGGGTCCACCCTTCGGGCTGGTTGGCAGCAAAGGACATTGGCAGGTGTGAAAGTTAGCAGGTGTGGCATAGCAATGGTGTCCTGCATCTGCAGGGCATTTAATTTAGTTCTCAGAGGTACTGGCTGGTAGATCGGGCTGAGATTGCAGATACATTTCTGTTGCCAGGGTTGGCTCAGAACTTGGGGCTAAACTGAGCCAGCCAGTGAAGGCATCAGAACATTCAGCAGGACAAACTAAAGACAACAGCTTCGGGGGCAACAAGGCACTGCCGATGAGCCTGAGAGAATGACAGAACATCACAGCTTCATAAACGAGTATCACCAGACTCAGAACAGATCCACATACTCTCCCCAAGGTTCTGAGAACTCAAATGAGTTATTTAGGAAAAGAGAGAGAGAGAGAGATGGAATAATTTCTGAGTCTCCCCTCTTTTTTCACTCTACATGCATAATTGCATACAGTGGGGGAAAACATTAATACTTGGGGCCTTGCTTCCAGAAAAAGAAAATGAGAGTGAAGCAGCTTTATGGGCAGAATCTTTGTGGGCTCTCTTGATTCAAATCCTTATTGTAATTCAGGAGCCAGAAGCTTTTCCACACTGCCCCCGCAACTCAGACTGGAAGAAACAGCTCCTAGAAACAGCCCCCCACCCCAAGCCCTACAGAAACTCTTCCACATCCTTTGTCTATGCATCAAAAACAGGATGATTAATGTAGATGGTGGTGATGCTTAAAAAAGGATCCCTGAGACCCAGGGATGTTATCTAACTGCAAGTGTCTCAGAAATGCCTTTCACAAGCCTCAAAGCACTCTCCATCAAACACAGCCAATGGAGCAGCCACGAAAGGCCAGGACAATAAATTGAGATGAGTAGTGCTCAGAATAGTAAAAAGTTCCAGGAATGGCCTTAAGTCAAAACAATGCATCTGGTGGGGAGGGAATTCTGCCCTGAGACTAGCATTCATGGATGGTAATAAGTAAAAACTTCAGAAAGAAGGAAAAAGCCCAAGCCAGGAACAGGGCACACACAGGGCTGGTTGGGAGCCTCATTAAGACTCTGATAGGTGACACCCACTGCCAACCCCACCTGAAAGGATCACTTTTTGGCAAGAGATGCTTATAGTTAATTCAAGAGGAAATTTTCATGTGAGGCCCCTAATCTTCTTTCTGGTCTGTGCTAGTTCAAATCCTTTTGAGGCAGCAAGGATCCCTACTCAGACTGAAGTTTCCACATGGCTCATGCACTAAGGAAAGCATCTTAAGGTAGGACTTTGACCCAGGCACCCCTTCTCAAGGTAGCGTCCTCAAAGCATGGAGGAAAGCCTATTTTCTTTCCGTCTGGCCACTCACATCACAGGACAGAGTTTCCACAGGCAGGAACAGGCATGGCTTGCTCTCTTCCAACTTCATCACCTCCCTCCCCAACATAGGTATAGTTCATCCCCCATGTCACCAGGCTTTAATAAATAGTAAGAAAAACAGCACCAAGAGCTGGTCATTTGCTGTCTACTGAATGTGGGCTCTGTGCCATGTGCTATCCACGTGGAAGTTACTGCCTAATGGTTTCTGGTGTAGGAGATGTTTCTGCTTGCCTACACAACCCCTCCACGCCTCTCTCTCTTCTTTCTAAGGGAAACCTGATCAACCTCTCCCCCATGAAGCTTAAGCAACACATGAGAAATGGACCCCAACCCCATCTCCAGAGGTAGGCAGTGATATAGGTAGGGTCTAAATGAACCATAGTGAGCCCATTCTCCTTGCCAGAGATTGGCTCAGGAACACAGACAAGAACCCATGGCCTTCCTTTAGCGACTATCACTAGCCTAGGGGTGGGCATGTGACCTAAGCTGGCCCAATCAGCCTGAAGGGAAGGACTTCCGATTCCTGCTCTCTCTTTCCCTCTCCCTCCCTCCCTCCCCCTCTCCGTCTCTCCGTCTGGGTGTGGACATGGAAGCACATTGCCCCTGTTGCTGCTGGGAAGCCATTCTGAGAACAAAGCCAACACACAGAGATGGGTTAAGTCAGGAACCACTGAGAAGTGGAGTCAGAGCCCTAATCATAGACCTCCTGGAGCCTTCCTAGCTCGGGACTTCTTGATGTGTGACATGATAAATGCCCTTATGATTTAAGCCAGTTTGAGTCAAATATTCTGTTCCTTGCAGCCAAAAGCATCCTAACTGATATATCTGGAGTAAGATTCTTTTATTTCTTTTCCTCCAGTCCCGCCTCTCTATATTTTTCATTCCTTCCTTCCATTCTAAGGAGGCAGTCGGGCTCTGCTGCTTTTCTGGCTCTGTGACCTTAGGCAAATCCTTCAACCTCCCTGGTCTTCAGTATCCTCATATTTAATGAAGGAGCTGGACTAGAATGATCTGTAAGATCCCTTCGAACTCTAATATTTATAGTACAAACATTAAATAGTATATAATACTTCTACTAAAAAGAGGTGTCATGTCAAGTAAGTAAACCACTGAGATTAGTTCAAACTAGTTCAAGCTTAAGGCAGAGAGTTGCCAAGACAATAAAAAAGATGGCTTAAGAAGACATGAAGCAACCTCCCGTACACAGCAGGCTTCAAGTCAATGAACACAGAAAATCAATGAGGCGAAAACCGTGGACCCCTGAGAATGAAGGAGGTGAAAATAAATTGACCACAAAATCATATGTTCCTTTTATACTCAGCCAAATAAACACTACATTCCCAGTCACTCTGTTGTGCTTCCTGGCTCTGACAACCCAAAGAAGAAAAGGAGAAAGGGATGCAGTGTCTTATTCATGAGAAAGACAGCAGAAAGCACTGGAATATGGGAGAAAGAAGGAATGTTATATGGGCCAAGAGGCTCTGAGAGTCAATCTCTGCAGCACTTTCTTCCTTCTATACTCACGCGGGCATTTTGTTCATTCTGAGTCTCCAGTTACTGTGTACTGCATGGACTAAAGACTGTTTCAGTTCCAAGTAGTTTTGCCCCAGTAAAGGATTGTTTGGGGAGGCTTGCTGCCCCTACTTACCTATCGCCTCCAACAAGACAGAGATGCAGTGAAGGAATAAGAAGCACACACAGTTGGACAGCAGAAAATTTGGGGGTGAGAGCAGGACACTACTATGCTTAAGGATCCAGGGACAAGCAAGGCATTCTCTGTCCCAGGGGAGTGATGGCAGTGAGAGCTTGGGAGCAGTGCCTTTGGGACCCAAGTCAGGAAGGGAAGAGGACACTAAACTGTTATGGAACCCCTACAGAGCAGATGCGCCGTCATTTAGCATGGTCCTGGCATAAATGTTCTGCAGATAGTTGTTGCATTGATGATTAAAGTGGGTAATAGTACATCTAAGTCAATGAAGATACTCTATGGCGACAAGGTATAGGAGAAATGGAACAAAGGTAGGAGTAGTTGGAATTGTACCTGGAAAGAATAGTGGATAGGGGTCCAGTAGCAGAAAAATATTTACACTAGTGGTTATCAACCCTGGTTGCACTTAGAATCACCTGTGCACATTAAAAAAACAACAGTCATGATGCTTGAACCCTACCCCAAGGAACTTTGATTCGGCTGGTCTGGAGGGGGGTTAAAGTTTGCAACCACTGGGAGAGGTGAAAGCATGGCTCCAACCAGTTCTTACTACCAGCTCTTCAAGTCCACAGAGTTTTTTGGTTTTTTGTTTATTTATTTATTTATTTTTGGCTGTGTTGGGTCTTCGTTTCTGTGCGAGGGCTTTCACTAGTTGCGGCAAGCGGGGGCCACTCTTCATTGCGGTGCGCGGACCTCTAACTGTCGTGGCCTCTTGTTGCAGAGCACAGGCTCTAGACGCGCAGGCTCAGTAGTTGTGGCTCACGGGTCCAGTTGCTCCGCAGCATGTGGGATCCTCCCAGACCAGAGCTCGAACCCGTGTCCCCTGCATTGGCAGGCAGATTCTCAACCACTGCGCCACCAGGGAAGCACCAAGTCCACAGAGTTTTGACAAGCAGTTGTAGGGTGTCTTTTACAGTATGAGTGTGTCTGTGCTTTTGGCATGCACACCACCACCAGAACTATCTTCCCAAAGCCCTCTCCTCCAGAACCTCAATGGTTCCCCACTACTTGCAGTTTAAAAATCTAGAACAAATTAATGGCTTTCTTATGCCTCCTTTTCTTGTGATTCATCAACAGCAGTGTCTCCTTATAGTCTTGTCCCAGCGAGCTTTCTGAACCACAAAAATAAAGATTAAAAAGAAAAAGAAGTCAGAAAGTTGAGTTATGTGCACTTGCTTCAGAGGAAGTGTCCAGAAACAGACCAATTTAAAGATTCCTCTCTTGGTGGACACATTAATAGGAAAAAAGGAGGGACTAGAATAGAAGCCCTGGTTAAAGATCATTAGATTCTTGACAGACAGTCAGGTAAGTGGGTGGGAAACTAATCTCCCAGAGGCAGGCTCTCTTTAAGCTCATTAAAGTTTATTTTTAAATTACTCAAGTGTTTTATCAGGAATATTAATTTCTTCCCAGAAGGAACTTGAGAAACACATCATGCAAAAAGTTCAATCCAGACTAGGTTTGGGACAATTTTTCATTTCCAGTGAAAATCTTACAGCTCTCAGAGAGTACTCCTCCTTTAAAGCAAAGAAAATCATTCTGGCACCACCTCATACTCAATCCTAAAGACACAAGACAGTGAGTGACATTTTCAGACTTTCTAGAAAAAAATTGTCTGATCCAAGATTTCTATACCTGACAATAAATTATTCATATGTAAGGGAAAACTAAAAATATTTTTGTTATGCAAGGATTTTAAATGTATCCCATTTTATTCTCTTTCTGAAAAACTCACTCAAGGAAGTACTCTGGCAAAACAAAAATTAAATTGCAACAAAAATTTCTAAATAGAGTGAAGCAAACTGTATAAGAAGTATGGTAAGTAACTGATGAAGTAAAATTTAGAGTTAAATAGGTGATGATGTTATTGTAAAATGTAAAATAACTGCCAAGATAAACTTCTTTAAAAAATAGAAGCAGCATGTAAGAAAAAGCAGCACCACTCTCTCCATTCTCTTCTTCATTTTTAATATCTTATTTTATTTTATTTGCTTCATTGGGTCTTTGGTGCTGCGTGAGGGCTTCTCATTCTGGCGGCTTCTCTTGTTGCAGAGCACGAGCTCTAGGCACGTGGGCTTCAGTAGTTGTGGCACATGGGCTCAGTAGTTGTGGCTCACGGCCTCTAGGGCACAGGCTCAGCAGCTGTGGCACAAGGGCTTAGTTGCTCTGCAGTATGTGGGATCTTCCCTGACCAGGGCTCAAACCCGTGTCCCCTGCATTGGCAGGTGGATTCTTAACCACTGCACCACCAGGGAAGTCCCTCCATTCTCTTCTGTGACATCCATCCCCTCTCTGCTGTTTTGCAGTGTGGCACGTGGGAGTATATAGGTAAGTGGTCCATGAGTCTTCTGCCTGGTGGACTAATTTTTTTTTTTTTTTTTGCATACTGATCTTAGTTTATAGCAAAATGCCTCTTTCCTCTAGCAGCACCAAAGATTGAGCTGCTTTGACTCGTTCCTGAACATGACATTCTTTAGGAACAGCCCTAAAAAGACATTTAATAAATAAAGCAAGAGAGTATAGTAAGGGTATAAATATGAGAAAGACCAGCATCTTAGAGTCTTGCCCTCCTAATCTCAGAGCACAGAGTAAAGCTCAAGTCCTCCAAAATGCCTTCCATAAAAAGGCAACAAGAGGAATTGCCTGACAGAGAGTAGGTAATCCATACATGTTTTTTTGAAAGGAATTAGACGCACAGCTTAGCTGATTTACCTGTCTACTGCAGTCATTTATAAGGATACATTTGGTAGGTAATGCGCAACCACAGTAAGTGATTGCAAAGATTCTTATTCACCTGATTTGTCAGAAGTCAAATCACTGTTAGAACCCCACCTGCTTTTAGTAGGAGTGCTCTACACCTTACCTGTAAGCTCGGAGCAGAGATGTTTGGGCGGGGAGAGCCAGGTGGGAGGGGGTGGTGAACACCCCACAGCGTGGGGTGGGGGAGGCCACATGCCCAGCTACACACTGTTCTGTCTCAGCCTGGGGCCATATCCTTGGGGCCACTCCCTACTGCCCACAACCTACAATCTCCTGCCCTACCCTTTATGCCTAGCTAAAGGGAATTTGAAATTCAGAGGACCCACTGAAATGCAGCAAGGGTTGGAAGTTACGAATTTATCTGTCTTCATACCACTCACAGGCCTTGAAAATGTTAAGCTAAGAACTTCGTTCCTTAGACAGACAGACAGACACACACACACACACATATCCCTTCTCTCTCTCCCACCCACCCAAATACAATAGTCCATTCCAGCATTCTGAATAACCAAAGGCTACACTGACAGAGGGAAAATGTGACCTGAGCTCATGTGGCTCCCAGCAACCAACTTTCACATTTAGTATTTTGGTAGGCGTAATAGAAAGCCAGAGACCCTATTCTAATCCTAGAATTTATAACTTTTCTCACCCTCGGCCTCTTAACTGTAAAAGTCATAGAGAAGGTTGCTTTCCTGCTTAAAGGAGCCATTGAAAGGTTTGCAAAAGACCTATCCCATCAGATCGGAATCTGCATTTTCAGAAAATTCAAGCATACGCTTGGGGTTTTCTCTTTTGCACGTCTTGATCCACCTTTTTCACGTACAGTGTCCTTTAAACCTCCAGCAGCTTAGCCCGGATGCTGTGCAGCTGGCGAGCGCCGTGAGAGTTCAAAGTGAGCGCCGCGCGGCCCTCCGCCCGCGCTCGCGGAGGCCCGGCGGGTGGACGCGGAGAGCGCGGCGGGAGGGCGCCCGGGGTCGGGACTGCTCCCCGGCTGCTCCCCGGCTGCTCCCGCTCGCACCGCGGCGATCGCGGCAGAAATGAGAGGAATGCGCCGGGTTCACAGCCGCGTTGTCAGCCGCCCATCCCCCTTTCACCAGCGGGGCCGTAATCCCCTCTCTGTGCCCTCGCCGGCCACCAAGCCGTTTGTAATCCCGTCCCATTGCGGGTCTCAGCCCCGCTCCCGAAGCCCTCTCTATCGGGCGCGAGCGGCTGGGTGGGTCGCGGAGATGCCGGCGCGCCCCTCGGCTCACCCTCCCCGCCCGGGGTGGCGACGGGTTCCCAGGAGGGAGAGAAAGTGGCCCAGCAGGATCCTGAGCCTGATAGAGAGAGAGGCTGGGGCTCATCCGAACCCTGACATGAAAATACTTTCGGGGGCCCTTGAAAGTGAAAGTGGCTCTGCTTTAAAAAACGAAACAAAGAAACAAAAAAACACACACACCTGAATCCATGCTAAGAGGTCCCAGGAGGGAAGGGATTAGAATTAGCTTTCCTTTTCAGATTTACTTATTGCTCAGGATGACGAGACTTGGTCCCAGATTCCAGGGACGCAAGTAGAACAGTCGAGCTGGGATTGAACTTTCTGCCCTGAGACGACTATCGGTCTGTGATGTTCTGTGTGGTGCTGCAGGGTAAAAGTTGGACTAAAAAAAGGCCTGTAGGAGAGAAAGGAAAAGAAGGAGATCCAGAGGAGGGTGGAGAAAAGCAACCAGACTGTAAAAATGATAAACCATCACCGAACACTCCCTATATGCCACATAATGTTCTAAAGTGCTCAAACGCGGTGCATCATTTAATCTCACCGCAATTCCACGAGTCTGAAGTAAATAATGTCGTCATTCCCGTTTCGCAGATGAAGACACCAAAGCAAAGAGGTATTAAACAAACTTGCGACTGCAAGGAGATTTGAGCCAAAAGTCTGGCTCCAGAGCTGTAGGGAACCCCCCTTAGTACTGTTCCTTTCCTATTTTGCAAAAACAGGCCCTGGGGAATATACCTGGTTTTAGGCAAATTGTGGCCCCAGTTAGACAAATCATTTAATCTCTGAGTCCCAATTTCTTTATCAGGAATGATGACTTTTCAGGAATGTTGTGAAACTCAAATGAAATAATGTATTTGCATATATTTGCAAAGTAGAAGGCACTTACCATCGTGTAGTCCTAGCCCATCCTTGGAGTGGAGGCCTTAAAAATATCTCCTGTGCAGGGCTCCAGAGGACATTCATTAGCTCTCAGAGGAACTTCCACTTCCGCCTCCGCAATTTGTTATACAGATATTGAAAATGCCCCTCTTCCAAGTAAGCCTCCTTCCCCTCTCACCGACTTCTTTGTTCGGTATGTTGAATATACTACTGAATTTAGGTTGCTTCCCACAGGTATTTCCTTGTAAGCTAGAAACAAATTACTAGACATGATATTGGTTCCATGGTTAATATCCTGGTGGGGTGTGGAGAGAAGCCTGGTTTCTTTTTTAAGCGCGGGGCCTGACCTTAGGAAACCACTAACTTCCTTTTTATTCGCTGCCTAGGTCTTACCTCCACAGCTATTGTGAGGGGGCACGGGAGTGGCGGGATTCTCAGGCTCACCCCTGCTTTTTTTTAATGCTGTATGAGGGAAGCGTCTGAGAAAATCTGTCAGGAGAGCTTCAGGAAAGGAAAAAGGGAGCGGGCACTATTCTGCACATGGTTGGAATTGTAGTTTCCATAGTTCCATCCTAGCCATAGTTTGCTAGGGTGGCCATAACAATGTCCCCTAAGCTGAGTGGCTTCAACAACAGAAATTTATTTTATTTATTTACTTCAGAACTTTTATTAAGACCTGAGAGTTAGGAAAAATCTGCATCTTTTTTAAAAGTAGCATGCTTTTCGCCATGAAAATGTGAATTCTGAAATGGAGAATATTTTACATATTTCCTTTTGTATCTGGTAACCAGGAAACTTAGATCCAAATTTGCTAGCAGTTTCAGATTTTATGACCTGTGCATCTCCATGCTATCTTGAATTATGGTCTTCCAATCCTATCCATGTTTTCTCTAGCTCTGATTTCTATATTTATATTTTCTCTCTTATTATACAATATATAGTGTAGATACTGCATCCAACCCATTGTGGAATGTGGTAAGGAATATAAATGAATGAAATAAATTAATTTTTCTATAACTCTCTAACTGGGACCAATAATGAACATCACCCAAGAAGACTTGCCTGTGCTATGTGCCTGGCTCTTCCATTTACCTGTGAAACACTAACTTATTAGAATGCAATAAGAATTAATGATATAGCTGATCTAGAGAACTTTAAGCTACTTCAGAAGCAGAGAATACATCAATAAAGCCGCAACAACCAAAGAAGATAATATTCTTCTGACACCAAGTAACAGTCCAGCTCGTGATGTTTACCCCCAACCCCTGCCCTGCTCTGCTCCTTCCTCCCACCCCAGCCCCAGCCCAAGTGCTCCTGTGGCTTTATTTTCACAAGGTTTTTGTTGTTGTTGTTGTTGTTTGCCCCCCCCCCCACCCCCAGTAACTCACAAATTTGCCCCTTGGGGCTTTAAATCCAGAATACCTAGTCGGCAAAGCAAAATCCAAATGATCAGAAGCAATACTGTTTATTATTATCATTATTAGATTCACTGAAGAGTCTGCTTTTGTCTCACAATGGAGTACAAGAAAGTAAGGTACTGCTGTCCAAACATTTTCCATTAAGATGGCAGAAGATCAGACAGCACAAGGGCTAGTGCCACCTGAAGCTAAATTATCACTTAATATACATAGTGAGCAGCTGATGTCCAGAAGTCAGCATCAAGCTTCTTGCTAACATGATGAGCAATGGCCATCTGTCCCCACAAAGCTAGGCAGCATGACCTTCAGTCCCAGGCGTTGCTAGCTTAGCTCTTTCCCATGATGAAGGATGAGAAAAAGAGCTGCTTTAATAATTTTCTGTTATTAGCAACAACGAAAACCAAAGTGCCCATCCTTATTTTTATTACATATTTTCTACTAAAAGTAAAAAAATAGAGGAAGAATCAACAGGAAACTGGACAGCAAGTTAAAGCTTAGCGATGTGTGATTCTATTTTCTTAGAAGGAAGATATATGCATATAATTAATATGCAACCAAAGAGCAAAGCAGAGCACATGTATTATACTAGAAATTCCTTCATGTTTTATTAATCTAAACTACGTGAAAATATCTAGCTGGAACAAAAGCCACAGCTCAAAACCTCAGGCCACTAAATCTCTATTGACAAATAGCAAGTCACTCTAAACTCTGTGACTACTGTTGTTGGCAGAGAGAAAGTAAACAATAAGAGAGGTAGGTGAGAACAAATCACTACAAAGATATAACCTTGCCAGTAAGGGGTTTGTAATCTAGATTGACTCATTAAATGCTTATGTGAACTGAATGCATTTCCCCATTTGTCTCCTGCATTCTTTTCTGTCTGTCATACAAGGGATCGTTAGCATCGTCAGAACAAAAAGGGGGGAAAAAAAAGTAAGCAGCTGCTTCTCAGTGGGAATTCATCAGTTGACAGAGAGTAAGATAACCATGTCCAAGATCAACAAAACGAGACATTATAAAATGTTTCTTTAAGCCTGAGTGTTTCTCACAATATCAAGCAAATATGTATGCAGTGTGTTATTTTTGTAAAGAATTCCATTTTTCCATAACCTTTTGCTTAACTCTCAGGATTAAAAAAAAAAAAAAAAGTCGATTTGTTTTTTTTTTTTAAATGTAAGTCATTTCTTAAGAATGTGGTTTAATAGATCATTTAAAGAAATAGGAAATACATAAAAGTTGTTGGTGTATTGCCTAGCATGAGTTAGAACATGAGGAAAAAAAACAATCAGCCATGGCTTAATTGTTGGTCTCACAAGGGTCTGAAGGGGTGGGTGGCTTCAGGGTAGTTCAGCAGCTCAAAGGTACCCTCCTCGAGGGCCCAAACTCTTTCATTCTTCTGTGCCACCATCCTCTGTGTATTGGCTTTTCATTCAGATATTTGTCAGCCCAGAGTCCAAAGCTGGCTAGCAAAACTTCAGGTATCATGTTCTCTCACTGGCATCCCAGCAAGGAAGAAAGGGCAGAGGCACAAGTTTTGTCCTTGCCAGGCTCCCTCTTTATTCAGGAAGGGAAGCACTCTGTAGATTTCCCCTTGGATCTTACTGGTAGAACTGGGTCTCTTGTCTATTTGTAGACCAATCACTAGTGAAAATGAAAACAGGTTAAGGACAATCATGATTCACTCCCTGAATGAAATCTCTGCCTGATACCTGCGGCGGGGGGGGGGGGGGGGGGGCGGCGGTTCGGGCAGGGGCGAAGATATGGGCAAATGGCTTTTGGGAAAGCAAGGAATACCATCTATTGCAATGGGCCGGGTCCCAGTTTCCTCCTCATTCTCCAAAAACTCCACCATCACATGGAATTTCTTAGATCTTATCAAGAATGGCCCGTGTAAAATAGCTGCACACCAGATAGGGTATTATATTCGAAATCTGTTCCTTTTCTATCTCTCCAGGCATTTTCCTACTGTTTCCTACCAATTCTTCTATTGGTATACCTATATAACTTTTCTTCTGGCAGCATCTGTCTGTTACTCTTACGTTTGCCTCTGAGCCTGTACTCTTATCAATCACCTCCCATGTCTGAATAGCCTTGTCCTTGTACATCAACTGATCCACTCCTATTTCACTAAAAATAAAAAACGCAGGTGAGTCTGCTTGTAGTTCCTATGTTCAGGTTTATATTGTTGAAGCTGTGACTTCGGTCTCTAGGATCAGAGCTGACAACAGCAAGGCAGGTTCCCTCAGCTGGCAACAGAGAGGAAGGCAGAGGGCAGAGATCAGGATTCACTGAGGGATCTTGCGATTGGGCTGTACAGACTTGGCCACAAGTGTCCCTTGCTCGTCTATCTTCCATGACCATCTATTAGATGTGTTTAGTTGGGAAAAAAACAATCTTCTTTGAAAGAATGCTTCCCGTCAGACTGTCCAGCCACCAACAGCGGCTTTCTGCCCCTCCCCCATGGCAGGACCCAGCTCTACACCAGGTCTCTGGGACAAACCTGACCTAAGACGGGACAAATTCAAGCATCTCTGCTCCACACTCCGTGGCTCTTATTGCTTGTCCAATCCTAATAGAACATTATCATAAAACTGTTAGTTTCCAAAAAAAAAAAAGACAAATCCATATCTGCCTGGGTGGTTTGAGGGCAAAGGGAGATTTTCGCCCTGTGGGAAGAGCAGCAGGATATTGAAGGCCGGAGTGGTGTTTTCTGTGAATGCTCTCTGAGGATCAGCCTCACCACAACCCACTCTGGCTTTGCTGGGACAGGTCGGGGGAGGCGGCTGTACTCCCTCCCCCAGGCCCAAGTGTCACCACCCCCAGTTTCCTCTTGATGTCCTATGCCACAGCTGAGGCGAGGTTGCAAGACATAAATAAGACTCTTTAAAGAGGCAAGAAAAAGGAAATAAATAGAAATGATTACAACTGATGACTTAGCTTACTACAAATGTGGTTATTTATTGTCTTTTGGGGGTCCACTTCCAGCCTGGCTCTAGGAACACTTTCTGACATCAGAAGCCATCTGCTACAGAATGCAAAATGGGGGCTCTCCGGAGGGCCACAGGCTGACAGCAAAACAAGACTCTAAAGGAATGCTTCTCAAATGAGGGTGGTTTTGCCCCCCAAGGGACATTTGGCAATGTGGGAGCCATTTTTGGTTGTTACAACTGGGGTGATGCTACTGACCTCTAATAAGTAGAGGCCAGAGATTCTACTAAACATCCTGCCATGCACAGGATAGGTGTCACAGCAGAGAATTATCTGGCCCAAAATGGCAACAGTGCTGAGGTTGAGAAACCTACTCTAGAGGCACTAGCCCACCTTCGCAGGAAAATCTGGGATACCATGGCCCTGGCTCCGCCACATTAGTCCATCAGCTCCCTGGAGGATTATCAGGGAGGCGAAGGGGGTGCAAAGACTGTGGATTAGAAAGTCATTGGTGATTGCTGCAGCTCATGGGTGAGGGAGGGAGTGCTTCCCCCTTACTCTAAGCCTGAGTAAGAGGAGATTTCAAGAAACCTATCCCACCAGTTTGATATGGGTCCTCTGAAATTTAAGGGAAATAGGACCTGGCATCTGGCTTTTCTGGAGTAAAAATCTAAACATAAGAGGCTGACTAGAGGTGGCAGAGCAAAGAGAGGACCAGCTGCACCGGGAGCAAGCTACACTTCTACCAACAGCAGAGAAGGCCGGCCTGGGGTTGCCTTAAAACAAAGTTAATTAAAAAAAAGAAAAAAGAAAAAAAAGACCCTACTGACAAGAACCCTTTGGAGGAACAGATTTCTTACCCCAGCACAGGGGTAAATTGCTAGAATCCCAAGGGATATGGCACAGATAAGGCGGGCTGTAGGATGGGCACAATTCCCTGGGGGCTGAAGAGAGAGCCACCACTCTGTCTCCCCCAGCAGAAACTGAACACACTGGAGCGCAGGTTTGTGAGAGTGCTTTATGTAGGGATAGCCTTGAATCTGCCCTTGTGCATTCCTTTTTAACTTGGTGCTTGGTTACTCGTAATAAATTACTTGTAAGTATATACTCTATAACAAATATTAATAATCTGACAATTGAGAACCAATGTCATCCATTGAAAGAGAGCTTTGACATGGATTCAAATTCTGGCTCTGCCACTTACTAGCAGGGCCTTGCCCTTGTATTTCAGATTATTTATCTGCAAAGTAGTTCTACAGTTGTTATTTGGATTAATAAGATAAGCACTTAGCACAGAATAAATGTTCAATAAACGGCAGCCTCTGTGCATGTGGATGTGGTCTAAAATGGAACTCATGGAATTGCAACACATAGAACTTTTCTCTGCCTGGGCTCTTGTTGTAGGAAAAAATTATGAGGTTCTTTCTGCTCCTGTTGCCAGACTAATGCACGTCACAGTGCTTCCCAGGGCTACATGTATCTGCTAGGATGCTTTCAGTTACAAGAACAGAAAACCAAACTAAATGTTCCTTAAACCATACAGTGTTTATTATCTCACATAAGAAGACTATAGGTGAAACAGTTCTGGGGTTAATCCGCAACCAGATCTATGTAATCAAGAATCTTTCTTTCCACTCTCCCATTCCCAGTCCTGTGGCTTTTGTCCTCGGGTTTATTATTTTGGGGTCTTAAGATGGCTGCAGTAGTTCGGAGCATTTTATCCTTACACAATAACATAAAGAGATAGGAAAATGAAGACATTTCTTAATGTTTCTTTTGAAAAGCAAAAATCCCTTTTTTACAGAAGATCACTACTCAGAAATCTTCCTCTCACATCGAATTGGTTGGGGTTGTGTCACATGCTCATGCTTAACCAATCACTGGCAAAGAGAAATAAGACCACCAGGAAAGGTTTGGACCAATCAAGTTTCACCCCAGGAATGGTTCAGGACCTCTTCTCTGAGTATAAGGACATTGGAGAATGAGTAGACAAACAATTGTGGTTGTTACATCACTCAAAATATTTCCAGGCTAAAACTCTGTGAGAGTCCCATCAATTACATCCCCCGTGCTGGGTAAATAAATGTCTAGCATCATGACTACACACAGGAATGGGGTGGGAAGGTGTGAGCTTGGAGTTTTTACCAGCAAACTGCCATTAGAAAAGTTTGTTTCCTTTGTCTCTTTTTGGTTAGCCCTTCTCCCCAAGTTTCTGTCTCATTTGGCCAGATATGTGTTTAGTTTTGTTTTGTTTTTAAGTAATGACTTAATTGCTTTCATCAAAATGATATATACTCATTACTTTTTCAAATGAGCAATACAGAAAAGTACAAAGAAAAAAAAAAAGCAATAAATCACCCCAAATCCCACTGCCCAGAACTAACCAATGTTAACATTTGATGAGCATAATTGAACACATCACTAGGCATGTGAGATGGATATGGAAATGGAGAGCTAGATGGAAATAATTTAATGACGACATTCTATTTATTTTCTTAATAAATATTAAATTTAATTTTACTTGATTCTAATCTGCAGGAAAAACAACTTGAAGTGAAACTTTTGCATTTTAGACAAATATTTATTGACCCTAAGATACATTGTTTCCTAAAATATCTAAGATTTTTAAAAAAGAGAATAAAATGTTTAAGTTAGACTAGTTTAATTTTTTAAATAGAGGTTTAATTTTAGATAGTAAGGATTGATAGATGGGGTAATTAGCCTCCTCCCATCTCTATCTCCAAATTTCTATTGGTGATATTATTTTCATTTTGTCAAGTTTTGTGATGTTTTCACTATGCTCAGTAACCGTAACTCTGGGGCCAGGCGTTTGAATAAGTCTCCCCTTCTTCCTTCAGGCCTTTTTGAAGCAAAGTGCCTGGAGGCAGTGCCACCCACCCAGACTTCACCAGCTGGGCAAACGGCCACCTTGATGATGTCTGGCTGCAAACTGTCATTCCTTGTTCTGAGCTCTTTTATATTATTCCTTTCTCCCAGACTAACCAGGTCCTACTCGTTCTTCAAAGGCTATTTGAAGTTCCACATCCCTAACATTTCACAACTTAATTTTTACCTTTTCTCTGAAGCCATCCTAAATTTCTTGTCTGTACCATTCATTTTATTATTCATTCTTCCACTGCTTGTTTCGTATGTCTATGTATCATTTCCTCAGGTAAATAATAAGTTCTTTGAGGGCAGAGACCAAATCTAATGCTGCAGTTTTTGTCCAGCAGGGCGCTAAGCACTCAATATACACTCAATAGATGTTTGCTCAGTTGAAATAGCCATGTGTAGAGTAAAACAAAAGCAACAGACTCTGGTATAAAAGACTTAAAAAGCACAGGTATACCCCTGCTTGCTGATCACAGATAGCAAACGGCTGCCAAGCTCCCCACACCCTTTGGGAGAACACACTGAAGCATGTCTCCTGGCCTCTTGAACAGAGATGATCTATATATCGCAGGAAATAATAAGTTGATTGGATCATTTTCTGTAACACCCACGTGAAGAAATTCAGAAATTTTAATGCTGAAAGTTATCGGTCAATGGAAGGATGGTACTCTCAATCCAGGAAAGTCCATATTTATTCACTAACATGACAAATATCATTGAACAATTACTACGTGCTAAATTCTGACATTGTTGAACTTGATATATATACACTAGATTCTGGTGTTGTTGAACTCGATATATGAGGTCTCTGTCCGCAAGAAGAATAAGGGAGTGAAAAAGACAGACATTAAACAAATAAAAACTACATGGTGGGTAATTCAAGAGGAGAATTATAAATGCTAATGGGGGGCAGGATCTGAGGGATCCGAAAAGGCTTCCCTGAGGAAGGGCTACTAAACCAAGAGCTGAAGAGAGAGTACAAGTTCCCTTAATTTAATTAGAAAAAGCTCCACCGGAAGGTTAGATTTAAGGAAATCTTTGCACGCAGGTGTGGAGTTAAATGTTAATGCAGACAGAAGGAATGACTTCTTTAAATGTTCAGCAATGAAAAAGGATAAAGAAGTGAAAATAACCAGAGGTGACATGTGTTGCATTAGTATCTGTCAGAAGGCTTGAAGCTTTAATTATGAAACAGAAAATCAAGCTAGAATATCTGCTTAGTTGAGAAAATTATTAAATCCCTCCATTCTTTTATTTCAACACTCATTATCATTGGCTAGTTACAAGGCTTAGAGGGTCAGTTGCTTACAATTCTGTACAATAACTTTCCCCCACAAGCATCTTGAAAGCTTTTTCTATCCCTGCTGATTATATGAAAAGCCTTTATGAATACATTTTAAGAGAAATGTATATGCAAAATAAATTTATTTACTTACACAATAAACATTCACCTATTAGTCTAGTTTTTTTAAATAAGCATTTACCTTTTATCTAAGACTTTGCATCAGGTACTTCATAATCCCCAGTAAAACAGGTATCTCTCATTATATTAACTAGATACATTCCAGCAGTGTGTGTGTGTGTGTGTTGTTGTTGCTGGAATGGGGTCCTAAATCAAGAACTATATGTGTTTTACCCCCACTGATTTCTACTAGGGTAATAAAAATGTCAAGCTAAACGAACAAATAAATTCTAGAAATAAAGGCTTTCTACATAGTTGTTACAGAAATACCAACAACATACTTTTGGAACAAATGATTTAGCTACACACCATTGACCAAATAAGGTCTTTCTCACCTCTGCTCTACTTGCACATGCTGTTCCATTAGCCCCAAACTATATTCCTCCCACCCCGAAGTCACTCTGCTTAAAAAGGGATCAAAGGCTCAGCTGACTGGCACAGAGTCAGCTAATTAGCTTGTTAAACACAGGTTCCCTGCCCAGCCCCCTTCAGAAATTCTAATTCTGTAGGTGGAGGACGAAGCCAGGGAATATGAATTTTGGTCACCACCCCCCAAGGCATTCCAAAGCATGGGCAAATTGGGGAACCACCCCTGACACCCTAAAGCAGGATCTCCATCACATTGCTCTCCATCACATTGCTCTTCCTAGTCTTAGCACAAGACTCAGAATATTGTAATCCCTCATACTTGGAATGAATCAAATGAACGAATCGGGAAAAACGGTTCACTTTTTGTGAAGATGAAAAGGCTAAGATGGGTCTGGTCCTTGGGCAGAGGTGTCTGCTGAGAGCCTCCGTGTTCATCGTAGGTGAGCTCTCATCTTCAGCAGCTGGTCCCTTCCCCACAGCCCCGCAGGGATGGCCCTTCTTCTAGGAGCCCTGACCTCGGGCTCAATTCCCAGGATGTTTTTCTCTCTTTTTGACCAGGAGTGGGGTTGCAATGTTTAGACTTCACCAAAAATGGACGTCTAATTGCCCGAAAATGCAGACGTGAGATTCCAGGTACTGAAACATACCAAATTTGAATGAAAGAGGAACACGTGTAATTTGGGGGGGGGGGGGAATTCTGAGTAAATTTTGATAGGGTTCTACCAATAAATTTATCTCCTAGTTTCCACAAACACCGTAAAACAGTTGACATTTTTTGAGAATTCAGTGTTAAACGAGATGTGTATGGACAATTATGTACTAACAATCTTCTAAAATCCTAACAATAATAAGGCAAAGGGGCCGCCTGAAGAAAGTAGAAATAAAAGAAATGACGGCGTAAACAAGAGCATTACACTATCCCAGAACAAAACGGGGTTTCGGTGGGCAGAAGGGCAGCGTCTGCTGCGCTGCTGTCTGTGAGAGGACTGAGTAAATGGGAGGGAACAGTGCCCCTTCCAGAAAAAATTTAAAAGCACCCGGAGGACGTAGCTGTTCAGGAATGCCTGCATCGCGATTCTTATTTACCACTGCAGAGCTTAAGCCCGGCTGCGTACGCGTTCACAATATAAACAGGAAGGATTAGAGTGACCCCACGTCCCAAAAGACTGAAGCAGTCCGGGAAAAGCTCTGGTTACCTTGCATCCTGAGCAGCCTGCCCCTTGATGACAAACGTCCCAGATCCGGGCGTTCTTTTGTGGTTCATGGGAAAGCACGGCTAATCCGCGCGGCCCCGCGCGCACGCACATCGCGCATTCAGTGCGGCTCACAAAGCGCCGCAGCCCCGCTTCGGCCCGCCACCCCCGGGCCCCTTGCCCCGCGCCGCCCCCGCTGCCCCACGCGGAAGGGGGAGACCGGGGAGAGCACGACAGGAAAGAGCTGCCTTTCCACGTCCTCCTCAGTGAGGCTTCGGAGGAAAGAGGAAAAGAAGACAGATCAGGTTGGTCTTTCTCCTGAAAGCCGTTCTTGCTCTGTTCCACCTGGGATTTACCCGATCTTTTAAACCCTCCACCCTCTGCTCCCCTCGGCTTTTCCATTCTCGTGGTTCATTTACCACTTTCAATGCTCCAGGCTCTGTTCTAAGAGCCTTACAGAAAGTGTCATAATCGTCAAACAACACTGCGAGGTCGGTCTATTTTACAGATGAGGAAACTGAGGCACAAGCTAATCCTGGGGGCGCTGGACGTGACATCACATTTCCGGAGAACACATTCTTCACCGCCAAGCTACATGTTGCGGCAGCTGCCACTAGCGCAGAACTTTCTGTACTCTGCAAGGAGAGTCACCTTGACATGAACACATCTATGTTTCCATATCAACTGTCTCATTTGGAGAGAGCGAGGAGTTCACACGCCAGTCAAGTGGAGATGAGGTGGAGGAAGCTGGAGAGACGGCTCGCAATTTTTCACTAGCAAAGCCTGGCGCGATGGAAGTTCCCTGGCTTCTGTAAGAGCGCAGGTTCAACGAAAGCCTCCACTTCCAGCAGCTCCAGTTTCCCCATTAAAGGGGACGAAAAAAGTCTCTCCCTCTGAGAAGGGGGCTTAAAAACCACGCTGTAAAAACGTGAACCCTCTGTCCCAGCCATTTTCAGTGAGATGGATGAAGGGAGGGTGCTCTACAGAGGTTTCTTATTTGCTGACAAGTGATCTCCTTGGCATCTTGGAAAATGCCCGAAATAGTAAGCTATGTTCCTGGGAATAACTGGATAATTCAGAAAACAAAAAGGCAGTGAAAGAAAGCTCAGGCAGATTTGTTAAGGTCTGGGGGCATAGTAATAAGAAAACTGTGCTGAATGGGTGGCGGGAATGTTTCAACTTCATTAGTGATTATTAAAGAAATGAAATTAAACAGCAAAGATATACTGAATTTTAACCTGACTCTTCTTCCAAAAAAATACCTAATGAGGTAGAGTGTGCCATCTTATATACTGCTGCTGGGAGAGAAAACTGGAGCAAACTTTTAAGAGATGATGTGGAAATACTTAGCAAAAGCCTTAAAAGGTGTGTATTTTTGATCCAGCAGTTCTACCTATGGAGTTTTATCCTAAGGTAATAAATTTAAATATGCCAAATAATTTGGTTAGAGGAAGAGTCAATACAGCATTCTTCAAAATACCAAAAGAATGGGAACAGATCTAGATGTCCATCAGTAGGGAACCTTTTAGATAAGTTACATAATCCATACAAAGGAAGACTGCTTACAATGTATTGCTAAAAGAAAAAAAGCAGATGTTAAGAGAGTATGCATATCAGGGACTTCCCTGGCAGTCCAGTGGTTAGCACTCTGCGCTTCCGCTGCAGGGGGCACAGGTTCAGATCCCTGGTCAGGGAACTAACATCCCACATGCACACAGCATGGCAAAAAAAAAAAAAAAAAAAAAAATTAAAAATTTAAAACAATTTTTTTAAAAAAGAGTATGCATATCACAATACCTTTTTCTGAAAAAAAGTCTATAGAAGTATGTCTGGAAGGGCATACAAAACATTAGTACCCAATGATTGTGAGTTTTATTTTCTCCTTTCTGTTTTTAATTTATCTTCAACTAATATGAATTATGAGTAATAAAGAAAAACAAAATGTTTGTTTTTAGTTTTACTTTTTAAATATTTATTTATTTATTTACTTTTGGCTGCATCAGGTCTTAGTTGTGGCACATGGGATCTTTCCTTGCCACACAGGCTTTTTGTTGCAGCGTGCAGTCTCCTCTCTAGTTGTGGCACGTGGGCTCCAGAGCGTGTGGGCTCTGTAATTGCGGCACGCAGGCTCCAGAGTTCATGGGCTCTGTAGTTGCGGCACACAGGCTCTTTAGTTGTGGTTGTGGGCTTAGTTGCCATGCAGCATGTGGGATCTTAGCTCCCCACCCAGGGATAGAACCCGCATCCCCTGCATTGGAAGGCAGATTCTCAACTACTGGACCACCAGGGAAGTCCCCCAAAATGTTTATTTTTAAGAAGAAAACAAATCTCTCTGTTTACCCCATAGTGATTAAATGAGAGCAGACTTTGAGTCCAAAGTGGGACAGTCCCCCATTTGGGTGAGAACAACCTTCAGGCTTTATGACTTTCATAATGGAATGTAAGTCTTGCCACATGGGTGTCTGAGAAGCATAGGAATGTCCTGTTGTCTGATGCTTGGCAAATGCCCATCCAGGAGGAGTGAAATTCAAAAAAGACCGTCTAAGGGGCCTACTGTCCACTGTTTCTGTAGGTATTAGCACAGTACTACTCCACACCAGTAAGACCATTAGCTCTGCACACAGACCTCATTAAATTAGTACTCCACAGAAATGCCTTTGCTGAGTTACGTTATCATGTTATACCCTCGGGTTTATGTTATCATGTTACACCCTTGGCTTCTGTCTGGGTTTAAAATGAAATGGTCATATGATAGATCCCTTTTCTATAAATCCTTTGCTGCAGATGTTTTTCATGTCTCCTAATAGCTCTGTGTATTGACTCTCCTGATAAAATTCCTTCAGAGTAGTAGTGTCTAAACTGGCTCCCAGGAGCTACTGAGGGGGCTGAGGGACCAAACCCCTCTACCACTAGGGGACTCTGCTTTTACTTGTTCTGCCACAGATGCCAAATAAAAGGCAGTTTCACCTCCTTCCAAGATTAACCCTCAGAAAAGAGGGATTGCTCTTATATATGTGCCCTTAAAAACTCTCTCAGGGACTTCCCTGGCGGTCCAGTGGTTAAGAATCCGCCTTCCAGTGCAGGGGATGTGGGTTCGATCCCTGGTCGAGGAACTAAGATCCCACATGCTGCCAGGCAACTAAGGCTGCACGCTCTGGAGCCCGTGCACCACAACTAGAGAGCCCGCACTGAGCCCACGCACTCCAGAGCCCATGCACCACAACTAGAGAGAAGCCCGCTTGCTACAAGGAAAGATCCTGAGTGCCGCAACTAAGACCTGACGCAGCCAAATTAAAACAAAACAAAACAAAAACAAAACTCTCTCATGTTACCAGGTATGAACCAATTATTTTTAGCCACAAAGTATTATTTAGGAAAGACAAAAAAAAAATGTAAAACAGATTGAAGTAGCTATTTCTGGAGGTATGACCTCACAATTGAAAGTTTCTCGATGCCACTGAAATAAGCCTTTTAAAGATCAGTTTTTAAAAAGCAATAAAATAAGTGATTATGTTGTAAGATCACAAAAACATACTGCATTTTTTTCCTAGGACTGTCGTAACGAAGTATCGCAAACTGTTGACTTAAAGCAACAGAAATTTATTTTCTCGCTATTCTGGAAGCTAGAAATCTGCAATTAAGGTGTTGGCGTGGCTGTGCTCCCCCTGAAACCTGTAGAGGGGAATCCTTCCTTGCCTCTTCTAGCTTCTGGTGTTTATTGGCAGTTTTTGGCTTTCCTTGGCTTATAGCTGCAGCACTCTGATCTCCGCCTCCATCACCACATGTCCATCTTTTCCCTTTGTGTCTCTCCCCTGTTCTCCTTGGATATTGGATCAAGGGCACATCTTATTCCAGTGTGACCTCATTGTAACTAATTATATCAACAAAGACCCTTTTCCAAATAAAGTTACATTCTGAGATACTAAGGGTTATATTGCAGGAAGGCAGATCCCTCCCAGGGCCCGAGAGTGGGCTCTTGTCTGACACTTGGAAATGAGTTGTCTGAGGAGACACATGTGCTGACAAAGCAAGAGACTTTATTGGGAAGGGGCACCCAGGAGGGGAAGGGAATCCAGGAGGACCGCTCAGCCACATGGCTCACAATCTCAGGTTTTACGGTGATGGGGTTAGTTTCCGGGTTGTCTCTGGCCCATCAGCCAAGATGGATTCCAGCGAGGAGGATTCTGAGAGGTTGGTAGGACATATGGACTGGCATCTCCTCTCCTTTTGACATTTCCCAAATTATTCCGGTTGGTGGTACCTTGTTAGTTCCATGTTCTTTACAAGGACCTCCTGTTTAAGATAACTCATGCAAGTGGTTACTATAGGGCCTGGCCAGGGTGGGCGGTTTCAGTCAGTAATTCCCCTAACAACTCCCCCCTAAGAGACTTTGTACTCAAAGATACTTCTTGGGAATTAGGGTGGAAGTCTCTTTCTTCTGTAACTACTTCCTGCTGAGAATGGGCATAGTCCTGCCTAGTAGAGTAGAAGTCTCTCTCCACCTGATCTGAATGGAGGTATTCTGTGCCCAAAACCGGCATTCACCCTCGTAGTAACAACAATTTAGCCTGAAATTGTTGGACCCTGTCAGAGATGAACCTCTAAGCAGGTGAAACAAACAGGGACCAAACAGGAGGCCTAACAGGATGGTCATTGCCCAGCCCAGAAAAGGAGGCAAAATTTGGGGTGAGGGCTGCAGGGTATGTGACTTTTTTTCTGATTGGTTGGTAGTGAGGTAACAGGGTAGTGCTCCAGGAATCTTGGTGGTGCCCCATCCTTCAGCTGGGTGGGGGCCTTAGTTCCTGCAGAATAACTCAAAGATATAGTTATGCATATTCCTTGAGGAGGAAGCAGGACCCTGCCCCAAGGCTGCACCACCATTTGACTGTTCCTCCCCTGTTTTTGCATCCCCTCCCTTCCCTGATTAGCAACTGTCTGAATCTGCCCTTTGGAACTCAGGGAAGGTCTAGGAGGCTGAATGAAGTCTATATCCAACAAACAAGAAACAGGGGACACAAAAACGATTTGTATTCCAGAGCCCCACAGAGTCCTGTTCAGTTTTAATTCAGGAAACTGGGCGACAACGGCTCTGGCCACTTCCTGCTAAAATGGGACATAGTCCTGAAACCAAGTGGGGCCCTGTGGGGCTCCCAAGCCCTGAAACCGAGTGAGGCCTGGGCATAGAGGCTTCCTTTTGTCCACCACTTCTTATAGGCAAGACTCCAGCCTCCAGGACCTTCCCTGAGTTCTAAAGGGCTGATTCTGAACAGCTGCTAATCAAGGGAGGAGCAGCCAAGAAACCACTTGAGGCAAGGTTAAAGGGACCAGAGAAGCTCATCAAGATTAGGAGAGGAGGGCTTCCCTGGTGCAGTGGTTAGGAATCCGCCTGCCAATGCAGGGGACACGGGTTCAAGCCCTGGTCCAGGAAGATCCCACATGCCAGAGAGCAACTAAGCCCATGTGCCACAACTACCAAGCCTGTGCTCTAGATCCCACAAGTCACAACTACTGAGCCCGTGTGCCACAACTACTGAAGCCCACACACCTACAGCCCATGCTCCACAACAAGACAAGCCACTGCAATGACAAGCCCGCGCACCGCAATGAAGAGTAGCCCCTGCTCACCACAACTAGAGAAAGCCCACATGCAGCAATGAAGACCCAATGCAGCCAAAAATAAATAAATAGAATAAAATAAATTAAAAAACAAAAAGATTAAGAGACCACCTGGGACTAGATTAAGGGAGTGCAAGTCCTGTTCACACCCTAATCTTGTCAGAGACCCCGCCTTTGAAGCTGTTTTAAAAGTCTTCATCAAATCCTCTGGGGTTGGGACACATAGTTTTTCAAGGCAGAAGCCCAATGTGTTCCCCTTTGCCTGGCAAAGTGATAAAGCTATCCTTTTCTACTCCACTCAAGACTCTGTCTCCGGGATTTGAATCGGCACCGGTGTACAGAGATGCCAAGCTTTCGGTAACAGTCCTGCCTCAATTTGGAGAATAGACACCGAATTGGAAATATTTCTGAGTTCCAAGTCCTGGATCTGAGTCTTTTGTGATTAAAATCTCAATCCCTTGGTCTGCCATTTTGGTGTACCTCAACATATCTTTTGGGGGGACACAATTTAACCCATGATATATACCTACAGAACAAATTTTTAAAAACCAACTGTCTGGTTTTGCTTAAATGACATTTGTGTCTTGAGGTAAAGTTCCAATGACTGCATCATATATAGATTCAAAAACTACTATATAGGGGCTTCTCTGGTGGCGCAGTAGTTAAGAATCCACCTGCCAATGCAGGGGACATGGGTTTGAGCCCTGGCCCGGGAAGATCCCACATGCCGTGGAGCAAATAAGCCTGTGAGCAACAACTAATGAGCCTGCACTCTAGAGCCTGTAAACCACAACTACTGAAGCCCACGCACCTACAGCCCGTGCTCTGCAGCAAGGGAAGCCACCACAATGAGAAGCCTGCGCACCGCAACAAAGAGTAGCCCCCACTCGCCACAACTAGAGAAAGCCCATGCACAGCAACAAAGACCCAGCACAGCCAAAAATAAAATAATAAATAAATAAAATTTATAAAAAAAAAACTACTGTACCCCAAATAAATTAGATGAAAAGATAATATTCTCTAAAGAAAAAAATGTTGTCTGTGACTCAAAAAGTCACTCCATTTGATGACGACACTGTGTGATAGTTAATTTTATGTGTCAATGGGCCACAGGCTGCCCAGATTAAATGTTAATTCTGGATGTGTCTATAAGGGTGTTTCTGGATGAGATTAACATTTGAATCAGTGGACTCAGCAAAATAGATTGCCCTCCACAGTGGGAGTGGACATCATCCAGTCTATTGAGGGCCTAAATAGAACAAAATTGGAGGAAGAAGGAATTTACCCCTTTTTTCTGCCTTACTGATTGAACTGGGACATCTCATTTTTCCCGAGCTCAGACTGAGATGTACTGCATTGGTTCCCCAGGTTTTCAGATGTTCAAACTTAGACTAAATTATACCACCTGCTTTCCTGAGTCTCCAGCTTGCAGATAGCAGATCATGGGACGTTTCAGCCTCCGTAACTCCACAAGGCAATTCCTCATAGTCTCTCTCTCTCTCTCTTTCTCTATATATATATATGGATATGTATATATATAAAAATATGTAATGACATATATAATTATAATGTTATAATATATATAACATAAATATATATATTCTATTGATTCTGTTTTCTAGAGTACCCTAATATGCACTGATACTAAAAATTCATTTAAAGAGTAAATAAAGTTATTTCTTAATATTTGAGAGTTGAAAAAGCACATGTTCTAAATTAGTTTGTATATACTCAGAATCCCTTAATATAATATACATTGAGTTTCCAGGTGATATTTCACTTGAAAAAGGATTCTAGTTTTTTTTTAAGTGTGAGAATAATCCTGGACTC
This sequence comes from Balaenoptera physalus, assembly GCF_965194825.1. Lineage (NCBI taxonomy): Eukaryota > Metazoa > Chordata > Mammalia > Artiodactyla > Balaenopteridae > Balaenoptera > Balaenoptera physalus. The sequence continues at coordinate 28,774,003 of NC_138882.1, forward strand.
TTGGCTTAAGATCTTAGTGTATTGTTTCTTCCTATTCTATCTTCTTTTTACTTTTTAATCTTTTTTTAGGAACCCTATTTAAGGGTGCCTACTATACGTACAAAAATACTTGCTAGACATAGAGGAAATACGAGTGAATAAAACAGACATGCTTCCTGCTTCTATGAAGACTCTATTTTTAATGAAAATTGCCTTTGCACAGCAAAGGACACCGTTAACAAAATGAAAAGGCAACCTACTGAATGGGAGAAAATACTTGCAAATCACGTATCTGATAAAGGGTTGATATCTAAAATATATAAACACTCATACAACTCAATATCAGAAAAAACAAACAACGCAATCGAAAAATGGGTAGAAGACTTGAATAAACATTTCTCCAAAGGAGATATACAGATGGCCAACAGGTACATGAAAAGATGCTCAACATTGAAACAGGAGGGAAGGGGGCAGGGCACAACCTTTAAAAGAATGACATAGCCATAGGACATGACATAAATGGTTAGAACCAGCTAGGTCCAAGATGGTTGATGAGACTTCCACTAGACCTTGAGCTTCAGTGTACACTCACTGTACCTCACCTCAGTGTACACTCACTGTAACACATCAGCATGCTAATGACACACCCACAGGCACCATGACAGTTCCAAGGCTGACCATAAAGGTGAAAAAGTGAGCAGTGGCTCAATTCCTGGAAATCCCTATACCTTCCCCCCAAATAGCTGGAATACTCCTCCCACTCATTAGCCTATGAAATTACCCACCCCTATAAAAACTGACAACCCCATACCCTGGTGCCACTCTTGCCTTCTGAGATGGTCTATACTCTGTGGAGTGTGTTTCTCTCTAAATAAATCTACTTCTTACCTATCACTTTGTCTCTCACTGAATTCTTTGTGTGATGAGACATCAAGAAGCTGAGCTTCATTAAGTCCTGATACCAGGTGTGTGACCTCAGTTAAAAGACTGTGGGTTCATGTTCCAATCTGAGATGCACGGTTTCAACATCACTAATCATCAAGGAACTACAAATCAAAACCACAATGAGATATCACTTCACATCTGTTAGAATGTCTAGTATCAAAAAGACAAGAAATAACAAGTATTGGTGAATACATGGAGAAAAGGGTATCCTCATGCATTGTTGGTGGAAATGTAAATTGGTGCAGCCATTATGGAAAACAGTATGGAGGTTCCTCAAAAAATTAAAGATTGAACTATCATATGATAGTAGAAATTCCACCTCTGGTTATTTAATTCAAAGAAAACAGAAACACTAACTCAAAAAGATATCTGCACCCCCATGTTCATTGCAGCATTATTTACAATAGCCAAGATAAGGAAACAACCTAAGTGTCCAATGATGGATGAACGGATAAAGAAAATGTGAATGAAATATTGCCATTTGTGACAACATGGATGGACCTGGAGGGCATGATACTAAGCAAAATAAGTCAGACAGGGAAAGGTGAAAATGATATGATCTCACTTACATGGGAATCTAAAAAACAAACAAATAGACTAAGCTCATAGAAACAGAACAGATTTGTGGTTGCCAGTGGCGGGGCGGGGGGTAAGCCAAATGGGTGAAGGGAGTCAAAAGTTAGAAACTCCCAGTTATAAAGTAAGTCATGGAGATGTAATGTACAACATGGTGACTATACTTAATAACACTGTATTGCTTGTTTGAAAGTTGCTATGAGAGTAGATCTTAGCTCTTATCACAAGAAAAAAATTCTATATGTATGGTGACGGATGTTAACAAAACAATGTGGTGATAAGTTTGCAATATATACAAATAGCGAATCATTATGTTGTACACCTGAAACTAATATAATGTTACATGTCCATTTGTCCATTATATCTCAATGAAAACAAACAAAAAAGAAAACTGCCTTCAATTCTGTTTAGAAGTGGAGAAATTAATGTATAAGGGGCAATAAGAGAGAAATAATAAAAGATTATGAAAAGAAGGGACAATTAAATGAGGGATTATTGGTAAACAATCCTTAGCACCCCCAAACTGTTAATCTTTAGTAATCAGTGGTTGGTTTCTTCATCTCTAACCTGCACAAAGATGGACTAGAATAGAAAAACAAGAGTGTGTTTCCACCCAATCCATTAAGACAAACTCCAAAGCCATGACTATGAACATAAGGGTGCAGCAATCCCCAGGATTGTTGACCTCATTGTTTTGGGTCCCAAAGTCCATGGTCTGTCTATATGGTGGCTCACTGGGCAAACTGACAACTTTTTCTCCTTTTCTTCCTTATCCCCTACCACAAACCTGCTCTTCCACTATTCTCCTTGACAGAAAATGACACCACCATCTACTAGGTTAGTCAAACATACAGATCAATCTTGACTCCTCCTTCTGTATCACTTCTATCAAATTAGTCTCTAAGACTTGGCAGTTCTACCTCATAAGTATCTTTCAAATCTATGCACTTGTTTCCATAACCATTTCTACTACCCTAGTATTAAAAATAAAGATTAGGGCTTCCCTGGTGGCGCAGTGGTTGAGAATCTGCCTGCCAATGCAGGGGACCTGGTTTCGAGCCCTGGTCTGGGAAGATCCCATGTGCCGCGGAGCAGCTGGGCCCGTGAGCCACAATTACTGAGCCTGCGCGTCTGGAGCCCGTGCTCTGCAACAAGAGAGGCCGCGATAATGAGAGGCCCGCGCACCGCGATGAAGAGTGGCCCCCGCTTGCCACAACTAGAGAAAGCCCTCACACAGAAACGAAGACCCAACACAGCCATAATAAATAAATAAACAAATACTTTAAAAAAATAAAAAAATAAAAATAAAGATTAGCATTTATTGAGCACTTAATTAATCTCAGGCACAATTTAAACTCTATTTGTATTGACTGTTTTAATTCTGACTACAACTCTGTGTGGTAAGTACAATTACTATCCTGATTTTAGAGGTGAAGAAATAGAGGCACATTCTCAAGGTCACACAGTAAAAAAGTGATGGAGCCTGAATTCAAACCACGGAAGACTGTCTTCTGAGCCTTAATGACAGTCCTATGCAGCCCAGCAAGGCTACTGCTTTTCCCTAAAGTTTCTGCTTCCTCTATGAGAGCTGAGTATTTTATTCCTCATACCTCCTTACCCCTTTCCTCCCTCCCTACTCTCAGCTGATGACCTTGTCTTCCTCGAGAAAACAGAAGCCACCAAATCCACAAACCAGCATTCATCAGTACCTGTCTTTGCTATCTCCCTTGTTATAATGGAAGAAGTATCCATAGACCCAACTAGGAGTTCTTGGAGAGAATTCAGAAATTTTGTGAACTTAAATGGGAAAAATATTAAATCTCTATTTTCATTAATTGAACAAATCACAGTAGTATTAGCAAGACTTTTTATCTTTATCAGCAGTAGAAATCATAAATGTTTTGATATCTCCAAATAGCATTCATGCTTCATCATGACTTAAAAATTACAGTAGTTATTAGACCCATTGCTAGATCTTGTAATACATTAATAGAGAAACATACATATTACTATATAATAAACTTGTCTTTTTCTTTTTTACTAATTTTACTATCAAACCCCTCCCCCAAACTCCAAATTCATAGCCAACTGCCTCCTGTCATCTCTAGTTGAGTGTCTAATAAATATTTCAAAGTTAATATATCCGAAACAGAGCTCTTGATTTTCCTGCCCAAACCTGTTGCTTCCTTAAGTCATCCACATGTCAGTAGGTGGCTCTCCCATGTGCTCAGTTGCTTACACTAAAATCTAGGAGTCCTTCTTCATCCCTCCCTTTCTCTCAGCCCCCTTTACCAAGTTCTGTAAGTTTGACCTTTTAGTTCCCCCATCCCACCCCCTGCCCTCTCCCATCACTACACTCAGCCTCACAGGCCTCCTTTCTGTCCCTCAGCACTCCAGGCTTGCTCTCCTTCCAGGCTCTTTCCATTCACTGTTGCCTCCATTTGCATCTCCAGATTCTCACATGGCTTTCACTTCCACATCCTTCAGGTCTCGGCTCAAATGTCATCAACAGCATATTTTACAACCTGTAACTTGTGCTTCCATGTCTCTTGCTTGTTTCTTGTCTGTCTCCCCTCTAGATCATGAGCTCCTTGAGGGCAAGGATCTTGTCTGTCCCGTTCACTGTTGTATCCCCAGAGCCTGGATATTGACCACATAATAGATCAATAACAACGTATTGAATGAATAAATATTCAGGCAATGAATTAATATGTGGCTATTTTGAAGATTAATTAAAACAGTTAGAGTTCTTCCCTCAGCACGGTCCCACCGCATGGGGAGTGCTGGATCACTTTTCTCCAATGAGTCTTCTTCACTTTCTCACTATAACATTTAAGGTTGGTCTGACAAATGTGTTCTGATGAAACAAACATAAAGTTGGAATTCAGTTTAAATCATGGAAAAGGACACCGTGTGCACAGATGAAAATCCCTTTGGGCAAAAGTAAAATAAATGCAGGGTCAATTTATTAGAATAAATGTAGGCCAGAAAGAGTATGGATTTTGGACGGAGGTTGTCCTGCATCCAAGTCCCTGTTTTTTTCCTTCCCAGATTTGCATGTTGGCAATTTCTCCAAGGTCTCCAAGCCTCAGTGTCCTTAGCTGTACCCGAGGATAACCTATATCTACATTATAGGTTGTAAGAGCCGAGTGACCTAACAGACTAAGAGTACTCACACACAGCAGAGCCCTCTGCAGTATCATTTCCATTTGCCACAGTAGCAAGTCCCCTTAAAAAAGCAAGCGCTCAGAGTAGCAAGTAACCTAACAGAGCTCCTGTTTTGTCTCATTTTTGAGATTTAATATCGAGCATAATGCAGTTACTTGTGTTTTTTTTTTTCCTAATCCACACCTCAATAGGCTGCTGCAAACAAGGAGAATTTACCAAGTATATTTTTATGCCATAAAAAATTTTTTTCTTTCTTGCCAGCATTTGAATGAGTCCTTTTCCCAGTAATCATGCTGACAAGGATTCATGTCTGTATTCAGCTTAGACTCCCACTGTTTTTTAGGGGTAATTTTCAAATCTTTCTACACAAGTCGACACATATTTCCCATTGATAAATAACAGCCTCCATACTTTTACCACCTGCATACTATTTTGACAGCTCACCCCCCGAAGAAGTTTCTGTGTTTAAGAGAAGTAATTTGTCTAAAGGAAGAGGATATTTTCAAACCACAGTTCTAAAAAATGTCAAATAACAGGAATAAAGGGGAAAAATGAGCTTTGGAGTAAAAGAGATAGCAGCTGAATGAAAGAAATCTCAAAGTAAAGAGAATAGAAAAGATCAAGAGATGATATAAAGAAGAAAATAGGAATCTAAACATTTGTTAGAAGTAGAAAATGAAAGTAAAAAATGAAGCTGCGTTCTTACCCAGTTGTGAGAGTTTTAAATGACATGACAATGTTAGTGAAAAGGAAAAGAGATATTTCAAACCAGCAGCTTCACCCTTTGAAAAACTGTCTTTTTTTTGAATTTCAGGATACTGAGAACCAGTTGCTAGAGTTAATACTCAGACACAAGTCCTTCATTGTAGGTGATTTTCCATTAGTAATTTTAATAAAAATTATAACTTCAAATAAATAGAGATAAGAAATTAAGTTATAGTCGAACCCCTAGCTGTACCAAAATGTGAATCACTAAGACATTCTGTTTAGTGAAGTGCCAAGTAATTTGTTGGTGCTCAGAGGTAAAATCTGTACCCTCTCCCCACAATTATTCCTATACAGTTTTGACCTGCAGCCTTTGTTTGTTTTCATGATAATAGGATCTTTAAAACAAAGAATCCAAAACAGATGTTGACTTTAGAAGGAAGTTTCTTATTGACCAAAGCCCCCAAAACCCATTTCTTAATTAAATGGAAACCCTTTTCCCCGATAATTTATGTCTTCACAGTTTATGTAAATCTATCCTTAAATTTCTTTTTTTAAGGTCACTTGTCATTCCACTTCTTAATATTGGTTTATTAATGCTACTCCTCATTCCATCTCCTTGTCCTAAAAAATAAATTATCTTCCCTACTACAAATACCTTCACACAGGCTATAAGCTAGGACTTTCATTCCAAGCAACACACTCCTGCAGCTGTTTAAATCTTCTTCATGCTCTGAGTTTTGTTTATACATATTAGGGTTTTTACTAATCAAGCTCTTTTGGTTTGGCAGCTAGTGATGGAAAGAAGGTTGATCTGAGTGAAGACTAGTGGGTACCCACTAAGAATGTTATCCCTTTGCATGCTTCCAGGGTAATTAACACTTCAGTTATTTTGCCTAAAGTCAAGGCATTTGTAGAACTTCCAAAATGTTTTATCAGTATTACTTAGTTAATTAATAATCATGCACAATTTATGACTGCCTGTAGCATTAGATAATATGTAAAAAATAACAGCCATGTCAAACCATAAAGCAATAATTTGCACTGAAATTTGGAATTTTTAAAAAATACTATTGAAGGATGCTGGGTTCAAGCGAAAGATTATCATATTAATTCCGTTATGGTTCTCATGAAGAAATATTCCAAAAGATTCTTATTGGTCCAAGCTGATTTTTGACCATAAACAGTACAGAGCACATTGTTTCTGTTAGCTATTGGACATGACACAAGTTCTTCATAATATATAATGAGAGAGACTACCACAGCAGCAGATGGAATAGTAAGGATACAAAGTTGGGCACTCAGTTCTTTGGGGGAAAGGTTGTGAGAATCACTAATGGAAGCATTTATGAACAGGATAGGTAAACATGAATTTTGAAAGTTTAGGATCATACTAGCTAGTTGCAAGAGCTTGTAATAACAGTTCGCAACCTGTAACAAAATTTTTGAGGCCTCTTATACCTTAAAGATTCTGTGTCAGTGTATATGTGTTGCTTAAATATTAAGTTGAAATTAAAAATTCAATCAATTATTCTGATGTATTCTCTTTTTGAGATTTTTTTTTTAACATAGGTATCTGGAAACCTCATTTAATGCTCTGAACTCAAAAAGAAATTAAAATTTTCTGACCTAAAGCTTGCCTGCCTCCTTATAGCTCAATAATAGTCTCAATAACTGAAATAATTTATAATAAATTTGACCATTTTCTTTCATGTTTGAGCAACATATTTTATAGTCCAGAGTTTCACTCAAAACTACACAAGTTTTGCCTCCTTTCTCACGCCCTCATTTATTCTTTTTAAATGGGTTAATAGGAGCTAACATATAGTGCATCTACTGTGTTCTAGATATTGGATGATTAGCACTTTATGTATATTCTTTCACCTGCCATAGTTTCCATTTTATACATAAGAAGCTTGAGGCTTATGGAGAAGCCTCACTTGCCCAAGATCACCGAGCTTTCAAGTATAGATTTGGATTTGAGTCTCAGGTGAGGCAGTCAAGATATGTAAGTAGAAAAATAGAAACTGACTAGCTGGTTTTAGCAAAAGGAAAAATTTATTAACTGGATAATAGATTGCTTATAGAGCTTCCAGGAGGGCTACAGAAACAGCCTCAGAAAAATGGCCAAGAGCAAAGGAAGTTATGCATGCAGAACCACAGCCCAAATCATGCCGCTAAACTCGTCTGGCTGATTCTGCTGTGCAGTCATGTTAGACACTAGTCACAGTAACTTGCGACCCCAACAGTGCCAGCACTGGGCACCATACATTGATGTCAGCACCACCATTCTTGGAGCCCTGGAACTTGTATGTTTCAGCTACCACTGCTACCACCAGAAAGAATTTTTCACTATGTCTACTTTTTTGGATCACTAGTCTGTGGCAGGTTAGCCTAACTGACTGAGTCTAGGTCATGTGCCTTGGTCCCAACTGCAAGGAAGACTGAGAAATGAGTAGTCTGGCCCTTTGAGCTTCAATAATGGGAGGTGGGCTCCAACTTGTAACAAGATTCCTATGGTGAGAAATTTCCTCCAAAGAGAAAAAGGATCATTTCCTTTTGTTCATTACTCAAGCATTTAACACAATATTGTCACTAAGTAGATGTTCAATAAATATTTGTGAAATGAACAAACAGACGTATGATCCAATTGTCTCTGAGAGAGGCACAAGGAAAAGCAAGGAAACACCATCAAAAGCTGATAACACTATTGAAATGGCCAAACAGGTAAATGGCACTCAACTGAAGTTCTGGGTAGTGGATGAGTAAAACTGGAGGCCCAACTCCAGAACACAAAGCTGAAACTGACAAGGCTGGGTGGGACTGGGCTGCTTCCTTACTTCCTGGGTAAGCCATTCTCCTGGAAAATCATGCCTGAAAGAGTCCCCAGACCCTCAGTATTGGTCACTGTAGCTGCTGTCAACTAGGTCAGAAACAACTCACTCGAAAGTATGGAGAAAGCAGTCAGTGCTTGCTGTATGCTACAGGTTTTACACGCATTATCTCATGTAATCATCAGAACAACCTGTGGAGTAGCTACTACTTGTAGCTCCATTTTACAGAAGAGAAGAGCTAAGGCTTAGGGGGATTGCCTAAGGGTGCATAACTGGCAGAACCTGTCTTATTGACTCCAAATCCATGCAACACTATAAAACAGAAACTTAAACTGTAAAAATAGGTTATTGTGGAAGGCATTTCTGTTACAAAATTTACTAGTTTCACTGTCAACTTATCCCATTATTTCTTATTTCACATTTTTACGGAAGAAATCAGCCTACCCTTGAGCTGGCTCCAGAGAGGGAAATGGAGGGCTGAGCTTGATGCTCTCCAAGGTTCTGAAAACCAATGTTTGAAATTTAAAATTTAACTGCCAGAGTAAAGGTAGAATCATTTTATATTGGCTCTTCAATTTTACACCCAGGGCAAAGCCATCTGTGAGCGGATGAAAATGAAATAATTATGAAATTTAGGAAGTTCTTAAGAAACTAAGTTTTCAACACACCCACATCCATTCACTAAAATTAAGGGATATGAACTCTGAAAACAGACTTCCTTTATACATTTTTGGCTTTCCTCCACAGTTATGAAAGTCAATCCATGCCAGCAATGTCTAAAATCATGATGGGAATTTTCTGAGTGCTGCAGTAAATATATTCTCTTGGTTATGCATCATCAGTCCTGGAACGTTGCTGAGGCCAGGGTAAGCATCTGGAACCAGAGTACCTGGTGGCATAGGCAAGAAACAGCCAGTGGGGTGAGGATCAGAGTCAGAATTGGCAGCAAGAGAGTCTGGAAGAAGAAAAGAAATCAAAAAGAATGGAGGGGAATAAAGATCTGACTTAAGGAGAAAAAAATCTATAAGCTTGAGTGAGGTCAGTTAGAAGGAGCTGAGGCTGTGGCCAGTGGCAAGTTGTGGCTTTCAATTCATGGGGAGAAAGGTATCATCTGCTCTCTCTTTACTCCTAATACCAACTGCAGTGATGCTGTTTCTTTCCAAGTCTTTCTACATAGCTCCACGGGGGTTGACATTGGGCTGGACTGACATCTGCTGCTACTTCTTGCTGCATTCTGTGCTATTTGGAGATACTCTATTGATATCATCCTTCTTTGACCTTGCTTCACTCTGCCCCTCCCACCCCTCCTTCCGCTGTCCTATTTGTAGCAGCCGCTTTAGTCCACTAACAAGGGCTCATTTATCTATTGGTCCTGTTCTTGCTTTTGTTTCTCTTGTCTACTTGGAGTTTAGCTTTTTGATATAAAGCCAGCACGAATTCTCTCTTGTCCTTGAGAAACTGTTGAACATAGCTGACTTGCTACAGCCAGCAGGTAAAAGCATAAGCTAATTCTATATTTCATAGTAGGCTGTTTAGCAGCTTTAAACTTTAGCTAAGCAAATAACCATTTTCCTTTGCAGAAATTGTCATCCTGCCCTTATAATCACAATCCCAAGCCCCTGAGATACAGAGACCACATGTGTTTAGAATAAGTAAATAAAAAGAACTGAGCTCCTATCATATGGATTCTGGCTTAGGTTGTTTGGACTGTGCCATTGCAGCTGAAGATGGGTTGCTGCTTACAGAATACTAATTACTATTACTATTCTGAACTGCTCTCTCTTGTGAAAGAAAAAAATATGAGAGAAAAGCTTATTTTGGGTTGGTCACTGAAAATCATAAGCTAAGTTGGGAGAAATTCTATGAACAAATTATATATAGATATATGCTCTATGTAATATATATATATACACACACACATATATACATTGTACTATATATATATGTATATATATATACATATCTGTATATATAGTACATAGAAAAATATATATATATATATATCCAGAATTCTTTACTGAAGTGCCTTTGGGTTTGTACCAAGTCGGAAGTATCACAACTTTTTAGTTATTTAAGTTTTGTGTGCTAACTTTGTTACAACAGTCTGTCAACAATATTTACTGAGGGCTCACGTGTACACAGAATAGTAGAAGACTGATCTTACTGTTTGTTTGACTCTATTTAGATAGAACAAATTGATCTAAAAGTCTATTTACCAGAGATTCACCATTGATCATGTATTCCTTGATGTACCTTCTCTTAGTGGATTTAACATCAGATGCTGTGTGAAAACTTGAAGATAAGAGGAAGAGTATTAATCCTTGTACCCAGATACAGGTTTTCCTGGTTTGCTGGGAAAGCTATGGATTTGGAGTCAGGGGACCTAGGATTAAACCCTGGCCCTGTTATTTACAAGTTGCTTGAACTTAAGCAAGTAACTTACTATTTTTGTGCTCTGGTTTACCATCACACAGGATTATCATAAGGATTAAGTGAGACTGTGATGTGAACCAGCTTTTTTTTTTTTTTTTAATACATCACACACACAGGTATATATATATATATATTTTTTTTATGGCTGTGTTGGGTCTTCGTTTCTTTGCGAGGGCTTTCTCTAGTTGCGGCAAGTGGGGGCCACTCTTCATCACGGTGCGCGGGCCTCTCACTATCGCGGCCTCTCTTGTTGCGGAGCACAGGCTCCAGACGCGCAGGCTCAGTAGTTGTGGCTCACAGGCCTAGTTGCTCCGCGGCATGTGGGATCTTCTCAGACCAGGGCTCGAACCCGTGTCCCCTGCATTGGCAGGCAGATTCTCAACCACTGCGCCACCACGGAAGCCTGTGAACCAACTTTGTAAACTGTAAAGTACCTTTCAATGTAAGGGATTGATTAGAAACTATGATAATAATTTAACACAGAGACTATGAAATGTACAAGCTGTCAGGATTAAGGATCACATTTCAGAGGATAGTTGCTCTAAATTGTCAACCTATTTCCCCCAAGTACAAGTTAATACTATTATAATAAATTCAAAATATGCTTCAATTTTCTCCTTCTGGGGTTTCATTCCATTGCGAATTAAAACTGAAAAATTCACCAGTAGGGAATGGAAGTAATTTGGTTCATCAGAGCTCTTTTCATTTTAACAGTATTCTTTATAATGCATATACTGTAAAGAGAGTCACTAAAATAATTTAGAATATATCTGAAAGTGTCTCACCGAGAAATGAAGCAGTTCTACACATTTTCTGATTAGCAGCGTCCTCCCAGGCACCGAGGTCAAATAGGACCATTAGGGTAACTTTTAGATAGACACATCCTCAATGAATAGAGCTCTAAGCGGCATTAGAGAGCATTCTAAGAACATTCTCTACAGATGCATATTCTCCGGGAGAGAGCACATTCCCTGTTTCTGACAGTGATCTGGCAACGGCTAAGTGAAATTACCACAGAAGAACTGAGGAAGGGATTTGAATGCCAGCTAGAGGTCTGGACTAGATCAGTAGTTCCCAGTTTAGGGTTGTCACCCTTTTCCCAGCATTTGGAAAAAAAAAAAAAAGATCAACTACCACCATAATTTTACTTTTTTAAAAAAAGGATTATCTTTATACATAAAAGTAGGATAGCTATAATCACAGAATAAAGAACAGCCCTGCAGCTAGAATCATTTTGTTTATTGAAAAACATCACTACATTGTCCTTAGATTTTCCTTTTATTGCAAACCAGAAAAACTTCCTCTGCAGCTAGCACCAGTTGATGGGCCAATATTTGGTAGGAGTTTAGGAGTCGTTTCAACCCTGAAATGCTATGATCACAAAAACGTACTAAAAAAAATTATTTATTATTCCTCAAGTACAAGATGATACTTTTTGGTGAGAGCGTGTGAGCAGCTATTTGTTGTGCTATGGATAATTTCAAATTTTGAGAGCCTCTGCTATCATTTAGAGTTTTGATGAAAAATGGTTTGATATGTTGATCACTTAATTCTGGTTACTCACCATTATACAATGAATTCTCTTTAATAGCTAACAGAACACAGGAAAAGTAAACTAGATAAAAATCTATTGCACATTTTTCTACTATAAAATTGCATAAGCTGTTCAGATATCATAAAAGAGAACATTTGACATTTTCCCTCAGGTGGAAGGTTCAATTTCTCAGGATGTTGCACCAGTGATTTCAGTTGCTTTTTGCCAGGAGTGTGGGATTCATCTGCTGTTTTCTATTTCTATTAGCTGTGAGTTTCTCTGCCTTCAAGTTCCATCTGAGAAGCTGACTAAACTTAGCTCATTCCAGAGAGAACAGCTCCCACTGGGAAGATGTCACTGGCTAAAGTCTCATGACCCAGGTACCTGAGAAATACAAAGCTCTGCAATTTTGTTCATCATGAAAGAGAAAAAAATATGTTAAAATATCTGCCTGTGTTTTTCCTAGCCATAATCAGATATTCACTAGGCTGGACCATTTTATATGGAAGCTCAAGAATCAGGATAAATTATTTCTTCACAGAACAAAGAATTTTTTTTAAAACAACTGATGTATTTCCTATAAATGGAATGAACAAGATTGTGGCTGTGCAGTAATATTTCAAAACTTTGTAAACATGCAATACATAGCATTTCCATTTAGTGTCCCAGGCATTCTCTGCGCAGTGCAGTGACTGCAATGCATAATAATTGTTTCTGTCCAAATCGAATTTCCTTTTTTAAAGCTCATGAAGGGACCGAGTTGATTTCTTGTCCTTATTTTCTCCCTGTATCAGCCTATCCTGAACATCAGCAAATGTAGGATAATGAGTACAGGGAAAATTAACCCATACTACACTAATGCTCATACACTCATTCACTCACTCATTTATTGTACGAGTATTTGCTTGATGTCTACCCCGTACAAAGCACTGTGCTAAATTCTGGGATTACTAAGATGAAAAAAGAGTTCACAGTCACAGTATAATGGGGTCTAAGTTAGCATGTATCAACCCAAAAGGAGTCAGGACAGTGTTTCTCAAAATGAAAACTTTTTTTAAACTACAATCCACTGTAAGAAATAAGCTTTTTATCCCAATCCTGTACTCATAAACACATGTATACACACCTTCATGCACACATATGCAAACACATGCAACCAACACTCAACTGAAACAAAATTTTCGTAAGTCAAACTTATCCTTTCTACATGTGATACAGTGTAATATTTTCTGTTCCATTTCATTTAATTTTTTAAAGACTGACATGACTGACTAAATTGATTTCACAGCCCATGTTTCACAATCTGCAATTTGAAAAATAGTGGTCTGGGACAGGTCAGTATGCAGCTAAAAATATCAAATAAGTTGTCAAGAAGTACATTGGAAATAAAAACAAAAGACATTACTTAAATAATATTCGAGTATTTAGGCTGATGTACCTTAACAAAGATATTAACCACAGGAACACAAGGAACATTCTTTGCCCTGGAAGTGATAAGCTTAAATCTAATGAAGTACCATTTCACAAAGGGCATTAACTAAAGGGTAGTAAACCTAACACCTTGATTACACTACAAGTGGTGGTAAATATAGAAAAAAATGAATGACTAAAAACCTCTTGAATTTAATCTCCTGTTCTACATCTGTTCACACTTGCACACCACAAACTACATCTTTAGCAATCTAAAGAGAAGATGAAGGTGATGCAAATATCTGATACAGTTGAAGTTTTCAGACATACAGTCAAATCTTGCTAGAAGCAGCAGAAAGAAATCTGAGATGTAAATATAATTTTCATTAAATACATTCGAAGACTCATTGGTAAATTACCTTACAAATGTCTAAAATACTAGTGCTTTACTTGCATCGTACGTTTCTCAGGGATGGGACTGCCTGTTTACTTCATCCCAGTCTGCATCAGCCTATTTACTTCGGCTGTGCCTCAGACTGCTTTTCTTTCATTCTGCATATTCTCCTTAGGTGATCCATCCATTCTCTCGCTTTGAACTTTTTCCTGAACTCACTAACTGGATAACCAACCCAGATCTTCCCCAGACACATTAGTCAGTTGCCTATTGCATCAATCAATCTAGGAGTCCAATAGATGCCTAAGAAGCAAACATATCTAAAACCCAACTCCCTCCCTCCCTCATAGTGAATCAGTTTCTTCTCTTCCTGTGCTTCCCAATACACTGAATATTACTAGGTAGAACCCACCCATTTCTGCCTAGGAGTCATGTTTTCTCACGCTCCAAACCCGATCAATCAAGTCGCCAAGTTCTGCCAATTCTACCTCCTCAATGTATATATTTAATTCACCCCTTCTTCTTCATACATGTTGCCTCTATCTTTGCTCTGGTCCTCACCACCTCTCACTGGTACAAAAACCTTTCTGCTGATCTCCTACCTCTGGCGCAGGCCCTGTAGCACACGGCCAGGGGAGGGGCTTTTCAGCACCACTCTCTTCTCTGAGAAGTCTTTGAGCAGAGGTCCCCAACCTTTTTGGCACCAAGGACCAGTTTCATGGAAGACAATTTTTCCATGGACGGGGGGTGGGGGGCTGAGGGGGATGGTTTTGGGATGATTCAAGTGCATTACATTTATTGTGCACTTTATTTCTATTATTATTACATTGTAATATATAATGAAATAATTATACAACTCACCATAATGCAGAATCAGTGGGAGCCCTGAGCTTGTTTTCCTGCAACTAGATGGTTCCATCTGGGGGTGATGGGAGACAGTGACACCTGAAGTGTGTTGCTTATATCTAGTCTACTGTGTAATCTCTGCTAATGATAATCTGTATTTGCAGCCACTCCCCAGCGCTAGCACCACCGCTTCAGCTCTACCTCAGATCATCAGGCATTAGATTCTCATAAGGAGTGCGCAACCTAGATCCCTCGCATGCGCAGTTCACAGTAGGGTTCGCGCTCCTATGAGAATCTAATGCCGCAGCTGATCCTACAGGAGGCGGAGCTCAGGCGGTAATGTGAGTGATGGGGAGTGGCTGTAAATACAGATGAGGCTTTGCTCACTTTCCCGCCACTCACCTCCTGCTGTGCGGCCCGGTTCCTAACAGGCCATGGACCGGTACCGGTCCGTGTCCCAGGGGTTGGGGACCCCTGCCTTAGAGTGCCTGCCATGCCTACAGCACTCTTCCTGGAAGTTTCTTAAGCCAAACTGTTTATGAGTTATACCACATCCCCACAGCTGATGAAAGATGCTGACCCAAAGGCAGCCAATTGCAGGCCTAGGAGGATGTCCAGCATCAGAGTCCTGCCAAAGTGGGGTAGGGGGTGAGAGGTGGGAGTGGTCCATACTGGATTAAAACTGGCTGCCAATCAAATCCTCCCTCCTGGGAAACACACAGAGAGGCTGCAGACACACACCTGCACGTGGAGGCACCAGAGACAGCCTAAAGCAGAATGGGCACCAAGACAGCACAGGGACCCGAGCACAGAACATTGTTTTAATTTTCACAAGGTCTTGCTGGGCAGTGGTTAACGTGGTTATCTCTTCCCTACTTTCCCCACGAATCCCTCAACAGTCCCCCATGAACTAAGCAAGTTTCTATCACTTAAAGCTTGGAAGAGCCTAACACCCACAGCTCACTTTTTCCAATCCATCTTCTATCAGTACATAGCTGCAGATGATTCTCCAGAATACAAATGTGCAGGCACAGTCCTGCATCACAACTCTTTACAGCTTCTCCTTCCATATGGGAGAGAAGTTTCAAATCCTGAGCATGTCATGACGCCTGGTCTTGCCCCTTCTGCCTGGGCCTCAGCTTCTCCCTCTCAACTCAGGTGAACCCTCACCTATGCTGTGATCTCTCACCTGCGTGACGCTGCAGACCCTCTTCCCTCTGCCTCGATCCCACCCCGTTTGTCAAGTCTCAGCTTCCACACTTTCCCTCAGGAATGCCTTTCCTGTCTCCTAGACAGTGCCTTCAATAAAATTCCACAGGGACTTCCCTGGTGGCGCAGTGGTTGAGAATCTGCCTGCCAATGCAGGCGACACGGGTTCGAGCACTGGTCTGGGAAGATCCCACATGCCACGGAGCAACTAGGCCCGTGTGCCACAACTACTGAGCCTGCGCGTCTGGAGCCTGTGCTCCGCAACAAGAGAGGCCGCGATAGTGAGAGGCCCGTGCACCGCGATGAAGAGTGGCCCCCGCTTGCCACAACTAGAGAAAGCCCTCGCACAGAAACGAAGACCCAACACAGCCAAAAATATAAATAAATAAATAAATAAATAAATTTTTAAAATTAAAAAATAAAAAATAATAAAATAAAATTCCACGAAAGCAATCATCATGTGCACTGTTACTGTTAACAAATCAGTATCTACTCTGTCTCCAGCTAGGATGGGCGAGGGCAGGGCTTTGTTCTGTAATTCTTAACAATCTTTAATTATTTCCCTTACTAAGCAAATACTTATTGAGCACCTTCGATGCACCAGCCTGTGAAAATATAACAATAAACAAGACAGGCACCATCTTTGCCATCCCAGAGCTTGGCAGGGAAGATTAGCATTAAATAGCACAATGTGGCAGTGTTATGTCGAGGGTAGAACAGGGCACCATGGGAGGTGGCAGCACAGGTGGGGAGGCTTCTCCACCTAGTGATATTCACACGAGACCTCAGTAGGGAGCAGAGCTCAGCAGGAAAGAGTTTTACAGGAAGGAGAAAAGAGGGAAAGATAAAGGAAAATGTTAGAGGAAAAGGAATCAGCATATGTAAACCAGTAAGGTAAGAGGAATCTTGCTTCGATCATAGAGTAAGTTCATTGGAGCTCAGAGTGCCCACAGCCAGGGGCAGGCGACCAGGTGGGAGTGGGCACAGCGGTCAACTCACTGTGGGCTGTCGTGGTCATGCTATCGATGCAGCATTTTACTCTAAGGGCAGTTATGGGTTTTAAGCAGGACATCAGATCCTATTCTGAATAACCAATTAGCCTGAGTATCAATTACAAGGGAGAAGCAGAGAGGTGAGTTGGAGGGCCATTAGAATAGCTTGGGTGAGCTATGGTGGCAGTGGAGGTGAGAGAGGCAAGTGCAATGGGGAGATTAAGAGGATGAATGATCAGGACTTGGTGACTGATTCAGTGTAGGTGTGGTGGCTTTGTAACGTGTCAGCCTGGCTGGGCTAAACTACCTTTCCTAGAATTCCCTTTCCTGCATGTGTCCTGTCTTGTTTCTTCATGAGTTTTTGGAAGATGGAATGGTTAAGTACTGAGGAGCAACTTGTGTACCAGCATAAGCACTGGAAGTACTGTGCTCCCCCATCCTCAGTAACGCGAAGATTTGAGAAGGATGCTCCTAAACAGATGGTCGGACAGACTAAAGCGTTAGTTCGCTGAGCCTCCATGCTTGCTAATTAATTCTTCAGTTTACTAGGATTTAAGATGATTGTTCAAAACAAGACATTCCTTAAAATAAATGCTAGGTGAAAGTCTCAACATGGTATTGATTATCAAGATGGTTATTTTAAACAGCTGAGGCTCGTTATTAAATAACAGAATTGCCTTACCTGCCCTGTTGGTTTAATTAAGCTGTTTTCAGTTCATAAAGAGATTATCTACAGTTTTGATATTCATTTTCTCCTGGATTGTGTTTTCCGGTTTTCTAGTTAAAATGGTAAATGGAACTCTATAGCAGATTTCATTTTACAATTCAGATATATAATAGAGTTGACATTTATTACTGGGAAAGCATAATTTTCAGGACTATGGCTTGAATACCCTGGGTATTGAGAATTAAAAGTTGTAAATTCTAGTTTTGACACAGCTGCTTACTATGTTACCACATGTCACCTAACTTCTGGGTGTTTCTTTCTCACTGGCAAATATTAGAACTGAATACTGACCTATCTCATGCAGAGCAGTGAGAGTGAACTAAGTATCTATTATAAAGGATATTGAGACTGTGTAGTATTTTCACTATACAAAAGATTATGGGGGAAAAAAAAGCCTAAGGCTTAAGCTTTTTATTGTACAGAATTCTTCAAATTTATTAAAGGAGCTTTTGGGTGAGTTCTTTTTATATTGGAATTCTGATATTGAAAGTGGGTATATGCAAATGCAAACCATGCAACTATTTATTTAGAGCAGTAAATGAAATCTCAAGAGCATTTTTGTAATAAGACACGTGCTCCAAGTATATATTATTCCTTTAGAATAACAAACAGGTTTTGAAACATGTAATAATTTGGACAGGTCGCTAGGCTTATTGTTGTCATTTGAAAAAAGGAGCACTGTAATCCAAAAACCTGAGATCTAAAATAATTCAGGGCACAATTTTAAAAAATATATAACATCAGACACACATGATAAAAATAGGTTAATGTGTGTAATGAAGTTAAGACACATACTTTCCTTCTCTTCTTATTCCATTTATTTATTACCATGAGCATCTCTCTTTGGGAGGGACCTTCAGAGGACATTTGTAAAAGCAGATTCTTGTGTTTTCTTAATCTGGTGCCATGCTAAAGGGAATGCGATGAGAATGTCAAATGCCTGATTGGGACTAGACAGGAAAATATTATCTTTATTAAACATAAAAGTTGATATAGTTTTGTAGGCTCAATAAAACTTGTATGTTCTAGTAAATTATGAAAATTGTTAGAATGTTGGGTTGTCAATAAACAACTAGCAAACGAAGTGCTATTATCATGATCTAAAACACTAAATTAGCTTCTCAAATTTTCAACATTTTAAAAAGATCACTATCACTAAATAAGAAGAAAATTAATACTTAAAATTTTATTGTATAGAATTTTTAAATTGAAGCATAGTTGATTTACAATGTAGTGCTACATTCTAGTGTACAGTAAAGAGATTCAGTTATATATATATATGTATAAAAATATATATATAGTTTTTCAAATTCTTTTCCATTATAGGGTATTATAAGCTACTGAATATAGTTCCCTGTGCTATACAGTAGGTCGTTGTTTTTTATCCATACTATATACACTAGTTTGCATCTGCTAATCCCAAACTCCCAGTCCATCCCTCCCCCGCCCCCTCTCCCCTTTGGCAACCACAAGTCAGTTCTCTATGACTGTGAGTCTGTTTCTGTTTTGTAAATGTGTTCATTTGTATCATTTTTTTTTTAGATTCCACATATAAGTGATATCACATGATATTTGTCTCTCTCTGTCTGACTTAACTTTACTTAGTATGATAGTCACTAGGTCCATCCATGTTGCTGTAAATAGCATTTTTTCATTCTTTTTTATGGCTGAGTAATATTCCAGCATATATATATTCTACATCTTCTTTATCCATTCATCTGTTAAGGGACACTTAGGTTGCTTTCATGTCCTGGCTATTGTATATAGTGCTGCTATGAACATTGGGGTGCATGCATCTTTTTGAATTAGAGTTTTCTCCAGATATATGCCCAGGAGTGGGATTGCTGGATCATATGGTAGTTCTATTTTTAGTTTTTTAAGGAACCTCTGTACTGTTCTCCATAGTGGCTGTATCAATTTACATTCCCACCAACAGTGTAGGAGGGTTCCCTTTTCTCCACACCCTCTCCAGCATTTATTACTTGTAGACTTTTTGATGATGGCCATTCTGACCAGTGTGAAGTGATACCTCATTGTACAGTAGTTTTGATTTGCATTTCTCTAATAATTAGCAGTGTTGAACATCTTTTCATGTGCCTGTTGACCATCTGTATGTTTTCTCTGAAGAAATGTCTATTTAGATCTTCTGCCCCCATTTTGATTGGGTTGTTTGTTTTTTTGATATTGAGCTGTATGAGCTGTTTGTATATTTTGGAAATTAATCCCTTGTTGGTCACATCATTTGCAAGTACTTTCTCCCATTCTGTAGGTTGTTTTTTCATTTTGTTTATGGTTCCTTTGCTGTGCAAAAGCTTATAAGTTTGATTAGGTCCCATTTGTTTATTGTATTAAATTCTTAAAATTTTCATCTATATATATATATATATATATATATATATATATATATATACACATATATATATATGTACATATATAGACAGACACACACACATATATTAAGGGATTTTTTTATAGGGATTTGATCCTACACAGTGTAGACAGTGCTTATGAGTCTCTGAAAGTCTATTCTCTTTGCATCTGATGTTGGAGTCTAAAGTCCACAGGATGGGCAGCCAGGAAGGAAATATGAATGTAAAGAAAGAATAAGAGCAATCTGGAACTCATAAGCACGAGATGGAGTCCCTCAGGACAAACTGAAACCCATACCAGGTTTTGTTGCCTCTGACCTTTATGGTGTGGGTATCTGCCTAAGCCAGAGTGCTGCCACCCACAGCTGGACCAGGAGTGGGAGAAGCTGAAGGGGGGCCAGGGCAGGGTGGAGCAGTTGCTGGCTGAGTCACTGCCTCACACCATGAGGTGATGAGCCTGCAGGTAAGCGAGAAGGTGTGTGAGCTACAAAATGGCTGTTTCTTCACTTGCTAAAAAATAAAGTGAGGTATATTGAAATTTTAAAGAGTTTATTTGAGCACTTATTAATTCCAACCAGGCAATGGTTAGGAACACTCTGCCAACAGGAGCCAGGGAAAGATATTACAGAACAGGAATGAAAACAAAGAAAGGACATTTTTTGCATGGCTATGGCTTATGACCTACTTGGCTGTTTGTGATCAGCTGTCCTTAGCATCTTGGTCTTGATTTCATAACCTTGAGGCATTTGCAGGCTTAGATTTTGGTTTGCTTACATAGACCATGAAAGCATTAGAGCCACCTCAGTCTAATGGCCTCCTTGTTTAATCAATTTCACAACAACTTCCATCCTCCAGCTCTCCCATAAGAATGTCTCTCAGGAAGAAGCTCTTAAATGTTCTGCCTCCTTTTGCACTTAACGGTCAGAATGACAGTAAGGCCAACCTTTCTTTAAGGGTAAGGACCTGGTTAAAAATGACTTCTATACCCAGTGAGTAATGTCCCCTTCAAAATAGGTTCCATAGGAAGTTCTAGTCTTAATCCAATAATTCTTCTGCTCAGATCATTTTTTAAATTCCATTTTTGGAATTTTGTTTTGCATATTCATTCTCAAACAGTGGGAAAGATTGCTAGTCTATTTAATATTGTTAGATATTTCATGTAAAAGTTATTGTAAACCGACTCAGGAAGCAACTCAAAAATGGAGTTCAGGGACTTCCCTGGCGGTCCAGTGGTTAAGAATCTGCCTTCCAATGGAGGACACGTGGGTTCCATCCCTGGTCGGGGAACTAGGATCCCACATGTCACGGGGCAACTAAGCCCGCACGCTCCAACTACTGAGCCTGCCTTCTCTGGAGCCTGCGTGCCACAGCTAGAGACAGGCCCTTGTGCCACAACTAAGACCTGATGCAGCCAAAAATAAATAAATAAATAAATAATTTTAAAATTTAAAAATAAATAAACTAGGTCTTCCCTGGCCATCCTATTTTTTAAAAGACTGGAGTTAAAAAAAAACATGTTGAGTAAAAGTTCACATGATTTGAATAAGCATATAGTTTCCTATGGGGGCTGCTCATGTTTGGATGTAAATGACTGATAGACGGGTTTTTTAAAAAAAATTCTCACCTCCTTAAATAAGCTTAACATATTTACCAATTCCAATTGAAGTGTAAATGTATTGCTTTGTCTGCTCACCACCTATCCTTCCCTCTTCTGATGACAGTATACTGCTTTTCCTTGGGAATGAGCCCCTTACCCACTTTCAATCTATTTAGCTCCTGGGGAGGATGGACAACTCAGATGAGATCAATCAGATACATTCCATCACTATGGCTACAGTAATTGGCTCGGGGATGGGCCCCAAGTATAAACCCAAGTATATGACTCGATTCCAGGACTTTGGCTGAAACCGGCTTTCTTTTGGGGTTACCAAGTTAAAAATATAAATCTGTAACTGCTAGGAACCATTATATGGGGAGATCTTCCTGAGGATGAAGTCAATGCAGAATAAGGCAGAGCTGAAAGATGGAGAAAGAATCCTGATGACATCATTTGAGTAGCTAGATTCAGCTCCACCTGAAACCAGGTTCCTGAACTTTTCAGTTATATGAGCCATTAATTTTTTTTTCTCATTTTTACCCACTTAAGTGTGTTTCCCTATGTAATGGATTCAGTCAAGAAAAAAAAAAAAACAGGAAATGTTACAGCTTATACATACACAAACATGTGGCTTATGTGGTGCCCACTTATCTTGTTATTAGTTTTAGTTTGACATCTTTAATAATGTATATTTCATTTTTCAATTTCATAGCTACACAAAGCATTTTTAATTTCTGGACTACTTTACAGAGCTGGAGATTTAGTGGTAGGGGTAGGGAGGAAAAGGTGGTTATTCTTAAGACATTTTCATTAGTGACTCCTTAAGTTTGGAATATAATGATTTTGAATTAAGATATATCCAAAGTCAGCAATGTTACCATAAGAGGCTAAGAGAATTTAAACCGGAAATTAACCTGACATCTTTTACCTTCTCTATGTGTCACAGCCTTCCTTTCGCCAATCAGGTTAACAGCTCTTTGAGTCTTTCTGGCAGGATATTTCCTGGGCTATCATGAAAAAAAAAAAACTCCGATTCTATCATGTAAACCCGTTGCAGGCTGTTTTTCTCTAAAAAATCTGATCAATACATCTGTTTCTCCAGGGGTAGAGAAAGAACAAACAGCAAGTCCTGATAAAACTTCTCTGGCATTGTTCATTTCCTCAAATGCTATACGTGCCACACACTTATTACTTTAGTCCTCTGCTATTAATAAGACTTTTTTTTTTTTAAAGAATTTCACTTATTTATTTATTTATGGCTGTGTTGGGTCTTCGTTTCTGTGCGAGGGCTTTCTCTAGTTGCAGCAAGCGGGGGCCACTCTTCATCGCGATTCGCGGGCCTCTCACTGTCGCGGCCTCTCGCTGCGGAGCACAGGCTCCAGATGCGCAGTCTCAGTAGTTGTGGCTCACGGGCCTAGTTGCTCCGCGGCGTGTGGGATCTTCCCAGACCAGGGCTCGAACCCGTGTCCCCTGCATTGGCAGGCAGACTCTCAACCACTGCGCCACCAGGGAAGCCCCAATAAGACTTCTTGAGGAAACACTAAAAGCTCTAATTCCATCCAGATGCAAGCAGTGTGCAACACCAGCACCTCATCCTTGAGGTTCTAGCGAAATTACAAAGAGTGTATCGTGACTCATACGTTCTCAAGCATTTCCGTCTGTCCTAAAATCTGAAACCAGGAAATTTGGAGCAGGTTGCTTTTTGGAAATTCACTTTTCAGCTACTGTAACTCGTATCATGGCTCTGCAATATGTTTTCTCTCCTCGCCGAGGAAGGCAGTTAACGTTAAAGAATTAGCTCAGGAGTTCAGTTCCACATCCTTAAAGTCCCTCAAAGGAAAATTACAATGCCACTCACTGCAAACACAGAGCGTCATCAAAAGAAGATTTGCAAACAAGTCTTTGGCTGCAGGTTCCACAATACTACCACTTCACACGCGAAGTTGACAAAAGCATTATTCTGTCAGGCCCGATGCAGAGAAATGAGCACGCGTCAGGCAGTGTCTTTTGTGTTGAACCAAATCCTCAAGATGAAATGCAATGATGAGCCTATGATTTCCACCTGTTCCTTTTTCGGCAGGAAACCCAATCTCCTGGTGCCCAGTTGTTCAGTGAAACTTGCCCCCTGTCATTTCTCCCACTGTTCCCTTCCATAGTGATATCCTAGAGAGAACGTGCTTCAGAGAGGCAATAGCTTTGTACAGCTTTACTAAACTTTTCAAGAAGAGTGTTCTGGAACCTTTGTGACAGAAAGTTTAGGAAAAACTTTTAACCATTGAAACTTCTTATATGAAGTGTTTAACTACACCCCACTCCACCTGCTCCGTGTAAGGCCACTTAAAGAGAAATACCTGTTCAGAAGTAAAATAAGTGTATGGGAAACTGCTACTTCTGTTTTGTAATAATCACTGTCTATTTGAACAAGATTATAACTACCAGAGGAAGACAGCAACTCCTGGAAGGTTTGAAAAGAGCAATGATTTTCCAGAACACCCTTTTCCCTCTTAAGTATATTTTGGGGAGGGTAAGTAAGAGATGGGGAAAGGTAAAAGTTTTACTAAAATAATGATACTAAAAGATGTTAATACAAAGTGTTCTTAATGAAAACTGCTTAGTCAAAAAGTTGCTGCTGCTTCTTGAATTCATTTCAAATAAAGCTCTCTGTTTAAGAGCTTTGAAAGTAAATTATACATATCACACTAATAGTTGGTTTGAGTTTTCTTTTGACATTATATAATTTCCAACTTTGAGGAAAATGATAGTATTTATATATAGTATTTATGAATTTTGCAAATCAAAAATATAACAGACCTTTAGTTGCAATGTTCATATCACTACATAGAGTGACTAATTTTTCACATTCGTAAACGAAGTTAGAACTATGAGTCAGTGAGTGGATCACCCTAATGAATGAAAATAAAATTTATGCTTCTCTCAAATGGACTGTATTTTATTTTTAAAATATTTATTAAGGCTTATTAGTTTTGTGCTAAATTTTTTTAGTAGTTTTTCCCTATATGTGTTCCAACTCTTCAATATGTTATAGTGTTTATACATGCACAATCTAATATTGAGTCAGACATGAAATGGACCTTAACAGATAATAAAGATATACAAACAGTACAGTATATTCTAATCCACTCAGAAGTACAGGTAGAGGGCCACACTTCAGAACCATTTCAATATTTAACACAAACTTTAAGGCAGGAAAAGAGGTCTGTGCTGTTAATCTAATTACCACCTACTAAACTATAAAAACAATGATGAAGCCATTTATATGTCTATTTTCTTGACCTTGTCAAATTTTGCATGTAATTAGATTTGTGTAGCAGGTCTTGCTCTATGTAAAATAAATAATCTTATTATAGACTGCAGCAAACATTTGAATATACTTAAGCATTCTTTATTCAGCAAACATTCTTAAGCACCTACTATGTGTCTGGCACTATTCTAGGTCCTGTGATGACCAAAGAAAAAGGCACAGTCTCTGTGTTCAAAGAGGCGCATCCAGTACAGAGGTGACCATGTAGACAGATGTAATACAGGAACATCATGGTATGTTTTCCAAAAGCATTTCTTTCCAAAAGAAATGGCCACTGAGTGAACTGTGCACAAATTAGAAACTGTAAGGCTTTAGTTTCAAAGAGCAAAGAGCTAAGATCAAGAGAAGCAATTGGGCTAATGATGAATGTCTTTTAAAGTAACAACAACAACAAAAAAGATAGCACCAAGATTCTTGTAACCAACATATGGAGATTAATAGCAATTGTGTGGCCTCAATCTTTTCTTGAAAAGTTAAGGTCCAAAGGGAAAGGTGCTAAGAATCCACAGGGATTCACTTTAGTAGCAAAGTGAAGTAGAGGCTGACAGCATTATAATGTGTGCTATGAAGGGGTCTACAGGGACTTAACACCAAAGTTCAGGAGCTGTGTAGAAGCCCATGTATGTTTAACACAAATCTAAGCAGATGAACACAGTGGAATCAGAGAGAATAATAAAGTCATCTTTTAAATAGGGCAGCTGAGTACTGTAGCCCAGAAACCTAGTAATGATGAACTGGCTTAAATTCTCAGAACCTCGTAGAAGTGGTCTCACTCCAAAAGAGATTCAGGATGAGTTTGATTTCCTTCTTTCTACTGGTTATTATCAAATTATAAAGGAAAATTGGGGCTGGGATAAATGGTGATTACAAATAGATTAATTATAAAGGTGATATAGTTGCCTTGGTATTTATATTTCTTTAAATTGTCCTCTAGTGTAGTCAGCTAACTACACTGTGCTTTAACATGTGTGCAAAGTCATTACAATAACGAAATATATTTGTATAAAAATGTATGTGATTGAAACTAATAATCTTTTCAACTCAATTATGCTTATGGGATGCTTGGATCTTTGGGGACCATAGTACCATAAATCAGCACCACCTCTACACACACATACCTATAAAGGCAGCTTATCTCAAATGCAGGCAAGATGAAATAGCAGGAACAGCTAACATTGCTGGGTTTTGCTATGTACCAGGTACTACATTAATTATTTTGAATGTTGTATTTTAGTTAATTCTCTCAACTACTTTAGGACATATGAGCCGTAATTATTACCATCTTATACATGATGAAACTGAGAAGAAATTTACACTTTTGCACAGTTGGCAAGTGGAGAAGCCAGAACTCCAGGCCAGAGGAGATCAGACTCCAGAACCCAGGGTGCAAATGCATCTCCTTTTTTGAGGTATAAGCAGCAGGTAGGTACCTGCCTCTAAGTAAAAAAGAAAGAAAATTGATAGAGAGTAGGAGCATGAAAGTGGAATAGGAATGAAAGTCGCGAAGAACAGAAAGACAAAGAGCAGAAGCCAAAAAAAGGAACAAAGCAAAAATGTTGTCACTGAAGTAATTGTAGTGGGAACTTTCGACCACTTTATCCCACCACCGAACTCTCTGGAAGACACTTACCATAATCTATAGTTTTCCTTCATTTTTAATCTTGATTACCTCCCACAATAGAAAGTCTGTTTTCCCCCTAATATACATACAGCACAGAGCACTGCCCAGCACATAATCAGCGAGCAAGAAGCAGTTATTGAATTAATTAAATCGATCAATTAAATAACATAATTTTCAGAATTGGAGGCTAAATTGCCAGTAACGTTTTCACCCATCAGCTAAGAATTATGTCTGCTCTTCTCTAACAGGCGAGACACTACCTGGAGTGTAGTTTTAGTTTCTGCCCCTTGGGCTGGTAATTCCTATTTGCTTAGCAGTCAAGACTCAAGGACACATGGAAAGGAGGGGAAGAGCAGATTGTGTTAAAGGGGAGAAGTATGGACCTCCTTGAGATCAAAGATGGATTATTTTGATTAGTAGATTCTGTGCTACTTAAATTTGTCATTAAAGTCACTTCAGAATTGCCTTCCCAGAAGAGGTGAGCTTAGTTGGAGGAGTGGGTAGGAGAAAGGTGATGTCAGATGCAGAAGAGGATTTCACTTCCACGATATAGGGCCATGTGGAAGCTCATGAGGAGGTGGCAGTATAAGGGGAGAGTGGGAGTGGTAGGCAGTGTGATTTGAGAGTGGTGGTAGCAAACGTGGGAAGAGGAGGAAATGACAGCACTCAGTTGAACAGTGGGCTTAACAATCTGGCAGTAAACTGGGAGCTAACAAGGCCCACCTGGAGTGGTTAGCAACAAAAGAAACATTTGTAGCTCACCAAGAAGATTTGAGGAGAAAATAATATGATGTTTGGCTAGCATGAGACTCATGCTGTATCTTGGACCCAACTTCTTTTGGAATTTCGAAATGGGCAAGAAATGACTGACATGTTTGTGCTTCTGGACTGAAAACTTGTTTCTTTCGTGATATTTTAGCCCCCTTGCCAGCATCATCATGATTTGCTCCATGGTGATTTGGTCTTGACTTTCATGTTCCTTAACATGAGACATTTTGTTACTACTATCTTCCTTATTAAAATTGTTTTGTTTTATTCTTTGATTAACTTCTTGGCACAGATGTACTTTTTGATGCTAATCATAGGTTTGTTCCTTTTAACTTTTTATTTTCAACCTTTTTCATGATAGTTCAACTTTGCTCAGTTATTCTTTTTGCTGTATACTTATAAAACCTATCTTTCATTTTTAGTCATAAAGGATTCGTTCACCTTAGAGATTCCAACACTCATTTTTTTAAGCCTACAGTCCATCTGTTACCATCTCCTCTATGATATTAGATTGTATTACCCTATGTTGTTTCCTCCAACTTTTGGCAGAAGAGACTATTTTCCAATAAGCCCACTTACTTCATATGACAAGAAATGTATCAAGTTTTTATCAGCTTTCAATGCAGACAGATCGTTAAGCATGCCCCCAAATGTTTAGAATTACCACTTGTTTATGTCACTGATGCAGTGTGTAGGGTGGTTGAGAAGAGAACACAAATATAAAGACTTGGAAAGTGGAGGGCTGTATTAATTATCTACTGAGCTATAAAAAAATTACCCCAAATTTAGCAGCTTAAAACTACATACATTCATCATCTCACAGTTTCTCTAGGTTAGGAGTCTGGACCCAGCATAGCTGGGCCTTCTCCTCAGGGTCTCACTAGGCTGCAATCAAGGTGTCAGCCAGGCTGCTTCCTTTCTGGAGCTCAGGGTCCTCCTCCAAGCTCATGTGGTTACTGGCAGAATTCCATTCCTTGCAGCGATAGGACTGAGGTCCATTCCTTTCTGGCCATCAGCAGGACTGCTTCGACTCCTAGAAGCCATATATAGTTCCTTGCCATGTGTCCCCTCACAGGCCCTCTCACATGACAACTTACCTATTCCAGGGCAGCAGGAGAACCTCACTCCATTCTGATAAGGCAGAGTCTTACATAACCTAAGAGTAACTATCCCCATCACCTTTGTGACACATCACTTTTGCTGTGTCAATAAAAACTACTCCTTTCTATAGTAATGTGCTGCTCCTCCCTCTCCCCTCTGAGGTTGTGTCATAGGAGGCCTACAAGAGATACAGGACTTCCATGACCATTCATCATCCTATGGACTGAATTGTATCCCCCTAAAATCCTATGTTGAAGCCCTCACCCCCAAATGTGACTGTATTTGGAGATAGGGATGAGGTCACAAGAGTGGCGCCCTGATATAACTAGTGTCTTTATAAGAAAGGACCCAGAGAGCACGTTCTGTCTCTCTTCCTCTCCCCTTCTCTCTTTTCCATGTGAGGACACAGCAAGAAAGTAGCCATCTGAAAGCCAGGAAAAGAGCTCTCACCAGGATCCAAGCCCCGCAGGAAACTTGAACTTGGACTTACAGGCTCCAGAACTGTGAGAAAATAAATGTTTGTTGTTTAGGCCAACCAGTCTGTGGTATTTTATTATGGCAGCCTGAACAAACTAAAACATGTCAGTAACAAGGCCAACTTCCCCCCACCTTAGTGTCAGTGGAGGCCATGTGGGCAGCCATAGTTAGACACAGCTGCCCCATCTAGTGCTCATGTGTCAGAAGAGGCCTACTAGGGAGCCAGAACGCCATTACTCAAGAGTAATGAGGAACCCCTCCACCATAGAGGAAAAAAAAAATAGAAAATCTCAGCAAAGAAACTGAAAATCTCAGCAAAAAATAGAAAATATATATAAGAAACAGAGATTTTCAAACTAAAAAAAATACAATAACTGAAGAAAAAGACTTAAGTGATGGGCTCAACAGCAAAACAGAGAGGACAGAGGAGAGAATTAGTGACCATGAATGTAGAACAATACAAATAACCAATCTGAACAGTTAAAAATATATATACTGAAAAAATTTTAAATGAACAGAGTCTCAAAGATCTGTGGGACTATAACAAAAAACTTACTATTCATATTATTGGAGTTCTGAAGAAGGGAAAGAAAATGAGGCTTTTCAGCAATAATGCTGGAACACTTCCAAAATTTGGCAAAAGACATAAACCTACAGATTCAAGAAGCTGAGCAAGCCCCAAACAAACAAACAAAAAACCCCAAAGAAATCGTTGTCAAGACACATCATAGTCAAGCTTCTGAAAACTAAATAGAAATACAAACTCTTGAAAGCAACGAGACATAATGTTTTCCTATATATAGGGAAAAAAGCATTTCAAAAGACAGAGACTTCTCATCAGAAACCATGGAAGCATAAGGAAGTGGCATAATATTTTTCAAGCTGTCAAACCAAAATTCTATGCTCAGTAAAAAATATCCTTCATAAATGAAGGGAAAATCAAGACATTTTCAGAATAAGGAAGATAAAAGAATTTGTCGCCAGAAGACTTGCTCTAAAAATGGCTGAAGGAAGTTCTTTAAACAAAAGAAATTGTAAATGAAAGAATCTTGGAACATCAGAAAGGAAGAATCATGGAAAGAGTAAAGATATGGTAAATATGATAGCTTTTCCTTCTCCTTTTGGGTTTTCTAAATAGTGGTTGATGGTAGAGCAAAACTTATAACACTGTCTGACTTGGTCCTCAGTGTATGTAGAGGAAATATTTAAAACAGTTATTGTATAAGGGGTAAAGGAGTGTAAAGGGGATGTAATGGAAAGGGAAACTGAGATTTCCACACTTCACCCAAACTAGTAAAATGTCAAGACCAATAGACTGTGATAAATCATATATATACAGTCGGCCTTCCTATTTCACAGGTTCCCCATCTATGGATATAGAAAGCCAACTGTACCCCAACATTTTATATTAGGGACTTGAGCATCCACAAATTTTGATGCCAGTGGGGGTCCTGGGACAAATCTTCTGTGATACTGAGGACGAATGTATAATGTAATACATAGAGCAACCACTAAGAAATCTATACCGAAAGATACACTCAAAAATACTACAGATAAATCAAAATGGAATTCTAAAAATGTTTAAATAACCCACCTGAAGACCGGAAAAAGGAAACAGAAGAACAAAAACCAGAGAGAATAAACAGAAAACAGAAAATTAAATTGTAGAGTTAAGCCCTAAAATATCAATAATTACCTTAAATGTAAATTGTCTAAATATACCAGTTAAAGACAGAGATTGGCCAAGTGGATGAAAGAGCAAAACACACTATATGCTGTGTGCAAGAAGCTCACCTCGGATATAATAATGTAGGTAGGTAGAAAGAAAAATGATGGGAAAAGGTATACCATGCAAACATTAATCAAAAGAAGGCAGGAATGGCTATATTAATATCAGATAAAGTAGACTTCAGAGCAAATTACCTATTAAAGTCTATTAAAGTGGACTTTAGAAATAATTAGCTATGAAGTCTATTCAAGTAGATTTCAGAGCAAAGAAAATTACCAGGAACAGAGAATGACATTACATAATGATAAAAAAGTAAATGCACCAGGAAGATGTAGCAACCCTAAAAATATATGCACCAAAAAACAGAACTGCAAAATATGTGAAGCAAAAACTGATAAAACTTAAATAAGATATAGATAAATACACAATTATTGTTGGAGACATTAACACACCTCTCTTAAAAAATGATAGAACAATTAGACAGATAATCAGCAAGAATATAAAAGGACTCAACAATACCATCAACAACAGGATCTAGTTGACATTTATAGAACTCTCCACCCAATGACAGCAAAATACACCTTCTTTTCAAGCACTCACAAAACAAATACCAAAACAGACTCTATCCTGGACCATAAAACAAGGCTCAAATTTTTTAAAGAATGGAAATCATACACAGTATATTCTCTGATTAGAATGGAATCAAAGTAGAAATCACTAACAGAAAGATAACAGGAAAATTGCCAAACACTTGGAAACTAAACAATGCACATCTAAATAATCCATGGGCCAAAGAGGAAGTCTCAAGGGAAATATTAAAAACACACATAGCTGAATGAAAATGAAAATACAGTATATCAAAATTTGTGGGTTGCAGCTAGAGCAGTGCTGAGAGGCAAATTTATACCACAAAATGTGTATCTTAGACAAGAGGGGAAGTCTCAAATCAATAATCTAAGTTCCCACCTTAAGAAACTAGAAAAAGAAGATCAAAGTAAACCACAAGCAAGCAGAAGGAAAGAAATTATAAATATAGTAGTAGAAATCAATGATTCCCAAAGCAGAAAAACAATACAGAAAATCAACAAAACAAAAAGCTGGTTCTTTAAGAAGAGGAATAGGGACTTTCCTGGTGGTACAGTGGTTAAGAATCTGCCTGCCAATGCAGGGGACACCGGTTCAAACCCTGGTCCGGGAAGACCCCACATGCCATGGAGCAACTAAGCCTGTGTGCTACAGCTACTGAAGCCCATGCGCCTAGAGCCTATGCTCCCCAACAAGAGAAGCCACCGCAATGAGAAGCCCGCGCACCACAACAGAGTAGCCCCTACTCGCTGCAACTAGAGAAAGCCTGCATGCAGCAATGAAGACCCAACACAGCCAAAAATAAATAAATTAATTAATTTTTTTAAAAAAAGAAAAGATATAAATAAATGGATATACAGACTGTGTTCATGAATAGGAAGGCTTAATGCTATAATGAGGTCAATTCTCTCCAAACTGATATGTAGGTTTAATGCAATGCCTATCAAGATGTGAGCAAGACTTTTTTTAAAGATCTAGACAAAATTTTTCTAAACTTTATATGGAAAAGCACAGAAACTGGAACAGCTAAAATCATTTTGAAACAGAAGAATAAAGAGGGAGGAATCACTGTACCCAATTTCAAGACTATGTGGTGTTGGAGATATAGACACAGAAATCAATGGAAGAGAATAAAGAAGGCAGGAGAAAAACCCACATAAGTACAGACAACTGATTTTTTATAAAGGTGGAAAAACAACTCAAAGAATGAAGGACAGCCTTTCAACAAATGGTGCTGGAGCAATTAGATATCCATATACTAAAAAAAAAAGAAACCTCAATCTAAACCTCACACCTTATACAAAAATTAACTCAAAATGGAACATAATTGTAAATATAAAGTGTAAAACTGTAAAACCCTTAGAAGATAATATAAGAGGAAATCTTTAGGACCTAGGGCTTGATGAAGAGTTCTTAGATGTGTCATCAAATACATGCACCACAACAGAAAAAATTGATAAATTGGACTCCATCTAAATTAAAAACATTTGCTTTGTGAAAGACCCTGTTAAGAGAATGATAAGACAAGTTATAGACTGGGAGAAAATATTTTCAAATCACACATGTGATAAAAGATGAGCGTCTAGAGTATATAAAGAACTCTCAAAATTCAAAAGTTAAAACAAAATAACAACAACAACAAAATCCAATTAGAAAGTAGGCAAAACACATGAGACATTTCAGTGAAGAGGATATATGAATGGCAATAAGCACATGAAAAAATGTTTCACATCATAGCCCTTAGGGAAATGAAAATTAAGACCACAGTGAGCTATCATTACACACTTATTAGAATGGCTAAAATTTTTTAAAAGTGACAACATCGAATGCTGGCAAGGATACAGAGAAATTGGATCTTTCATATATTGCTGGTGGGAATGTAAATAGTACAACCACTCTCAAAAATAGTTTGGCATTTCTTAAAAAACTAAACATATACTAACTCTATGATTCAGCATTCCTAGGCATTTTTCCCAGAGAAATGGAAACTTATGTCCACACAAAGACCTATACATGATTGTTCATAGCAGCTTTATTTGTAATAGCCAAAAACCAGAAACAACCAAAATGTTCTACAATAGGTGAAGAGTTAAATAAACTGTGGTACATCCATACTATGGAATACTGCTCAGCAATAAAAAGGAACAAACTGTTGATACATGCAACAATTTGGATAGATCTCAAGAACATTAGATTAAGTGAAAAAAGCTAATTTCAAAAGGTCACATACTGCATATTTCCATTTATATAACATTCTCAAAATGAAAAAATTATAAAGATGTAGAACAGGTTAATGGCTGACAGTGGTTATGGGCAGTGGGGATGGGGTGTGTGTGTGACTATAAACAGCACAAAGGAGATCTTGGTGGTGATGGAATAGGTCTGTGTCTCGATTGTGATGGTGGCTATACGAATCTATACATGAGATAAAATGACATAGAAATATACATGCATATTATGACAGTGTCAGTTTCCTGGTTTTGATATTGT
Source organism: Balaenoptera physalus (assembly GCF_965194825.1). NCBI lineage: Eukaryota > Metazoa > Chordata > Mammalia > Artiodactyla > Balaenopteridae > Balaenoptera > Balaenoptera physalus. The sequence continues at coordinate 28,807,814 of NC_138882.1, forward strand.
ACTGTAGCTATATAAGAGGTAACCAATGGGGGAAAATTGGGTAAAGGATATAGAAGAACTTCCTGTATTGTTATTATACTGTATATGTATAAACTTACTATACTGTATATGTATAAACTCCCTGTTTGCAATTTGCTGTGACTCTACAATTATTTCAAAATAAAGTTTTAAAAACTGAATGTAAATGTATGTTTGTGTGTGTATGTGTATTTGTGTGTGTCTACTTCCTGGTAAAATAGCTGTAACTGTCAGGTACTCTGTTTAGTTTGTTTCTTTTTAGCAAATTTTAAAGCCATTAACTTAGGACAATAATATTTCCATATCTCTGTCATATTACCCAATCTATGTATTGGTGAGATGATCTTGAGTGAACTCTCTGAACCTCTGTTTTTGCAGTTGTAAAAATTAGGATAATTATACTTACTTCACGTGCCTACAGGATTTTTCTAAGGGTCAAACAAGGTTACGTATGCAAAAACCCTGAACTCTCTATCTGACAAATGATAGACTCTCAGGAAGCAATTTCTTTCCTTCCTTCTTGGTTTCCTTTCACTTTGTATTCCACTACTTGATAAGTCTTTATTTCCAGCTGGGTTTCAAGTACTATTCTCACTCCAGTGGATGGATATACTTAATGTAAAAATCCTATGGATAAAAAAATTAAAGCTCTTTGTAGAAATGTTGATTCAAAGTCCAGGACAGGAAATGTCTGGAATATCTTTTTGCTCTATAAAGTAAGAAAACCATCAAGGACTAATAGGATCATGTCAAAAAAACCCCAGAAGCCTAATTGAATGCACTTTCACTGGCCTAAGATGGCACAAGTTGAGAAGCAAAAAGAATGAGTAAGAAGGTAGCAGCAGAGGCAGCATAGTTTTACTCTCCCTAAATTCCTCTAAAAACATAAAAAGCAACTATGATAGCAAAACAAAAGACCCATGGATGATATCTACAATAAATCTAAATGACCAGGTATTCCTATGATCCCCCAAATACTCAACACCCTCAGCTACAAGACTTGAGCAATATGAGCATTTGTGCTGGAGAAAAAGAGCACTGACAAATGAGCTTCTAATGGCTCTGAGACAGAGAACCCCCAAAGCACCACGTGGTACTAACTACAAAGCATGGGCCAATCTGAGAACAACAGCTGAAACTAGGAGGATAAAATTCATTGGTAAATTCAAGGGGATTGTGTTGTCATAAAGTCTAATGGAGCAGTCTGGGTCCTATAAACAAATCTCCCCTACAAGACAAAGCTCCACACTGAGGACAAGGTGCTGAAAGGAGAATCCAAATTGAGCAGGATACAAACTAGAAGGGCAAATAAAGATAAGAACCAGTTAAAAGCTGAGAGGGGGAGCAAGGAGATAGGAGACAAAAAACAGAAATTACTTTTAATCACTTTGAAAATAAAAACATACAGAAGATAGAGCTCTAGAGCTATAAAGCAAGAAAAAATCTTCTGCCCCTCTCCTGAAAGTACAGGAAAGCTCATTTCATTTAAAAATGAGCATCAGAAAAAAGATTATAGCTGAATCTCATACAAAGTTATTATAAGAAAAAACAGAATGAGTAGAATAATATCCTTGTAGACAAAAAGAAAGTCATGCCATAAAAAGCCTATAAAAATGAAACTATGATTTTATACTTAAAAAATCTTAAAAAAAAACATGATAGAAATTATGTGAAAATATATCAGAATTAGAAAAATTCAGAAATAAAGTGATTGTTGAAAACAAATATTTGAAAAGACAGGTGACAGAACTCAAGGAAGAATTAGAAAAAAAATATTTTTAAAAACAAAAGCAAAATCAGAGTAACACACAATGGATAATGCTTTGAAAGAAATAGAAGATGAAAAATAGAAAGTTTTGAAAAATAAAAAAGAAATTAAGAAAAGAATAATAAAGATTTGAAAGAAATAGATAGATATAGAAGATAGACCAAAAAAGCCAAGAAACATATGACAGGAATCCAAAGGAGAAAACCAAAGCAATGGAACAGAACAAATGTTAAAAATTATAACATTATAATATAATATTATAAATTACAACATCTTGCAATGAAGAATAATAAGGCAGATTGTCATCTGACTTTTCTACAGCAATACTTTATACCAGAAGATGGTAGAGTTACATATTTAAGACACTCAGAAGAAAATGGAAATCATGGATTTACTACCCAGGCCAAATTAACTTCAAGAATGAAGGTCACAGATAAACTGCTATAAACATGCAAGAACTCACATAATTCTGTTCCCATAATGACTTCCAGAAAAATCTACTAGAGCTTCAAAGAATCAAAAAGACTAGCAAGACATCAAAGTAAGGACTACTGTTGAGCATTATATAAATAAATATTCACATGTAGAACTAAGATTAAATGATAGGATCCACAATCGTGATATCTGACAATGTGGAATTCAGAACAAAAAGCATAAAAAGATATAAAAAACATTTTATAATGCTAAAGGCTCTAATCACAATGAAGATATAATAGTTACTAATATTTATGTACCAAATATAACAGCAATGATTTTCACAGAGCATAAACCATAGGTGATAAAAGGAGAATTAAGACAGAAGTACACCCACCCCAATGTTCATAGCAGTACTATTTATAATAGCCAAGATATAGAAGCAACCTAAGTGTCCATCAGCAGATGAATGGATAAAGAAGATGTGATATATATATATAATGGAATATTAGCCATAAAAAAGAATGAAATAATGCCATTTGCTGCAACATGGATGGACCTAGAGATTATCATACTAAGTGAAGTAAGTCAGACAAAGACAAATATCATGTGATATCACTCATATGTGGAATCTAATTTTAAAAAGATACAAATGAACTTATTTACAAAACAGAAGCACACTTACAGATATTGAAAAAAATCTTATGGTTACCAAAGGGGAAATGTAGGGGGGAGGGATAAATCAAGAGCTTGGGATGAACACATGCACACTACTATGTATAAAATAGATAACCAACAAGGACCTACTGTATAGCACAGGGAACTCTACCCAATATTCTGTGATAACCTATAAGAGAAAAGAATCTAAGAAAGAGTGAATATATGTATAACTGAGTCACTTTGCTGTACACCTGAAACTAACACAACATTGTAAATCAACTATACTCCAATAAAATTAAAATATTAAAAAAATAAATTAAAGCAGAAATTATTGTCAGAAAACAGAAAAACAGTAGAACTAATAAATAAATCCAAAAGGTGGTTTTATAATCAAATTTTAAAAATAGACAAACTACTATGTATTAGTTATTGATGACTGTGTAACAAATTATCCCCAAAATTTAGCATCTTAAGACAAACAAACAATATTCATTATCTCATAGATTCTATGAGTCAGGCATGGCTTAGCTCAGTGCCTTTAGATCCAAGGCTCTCACAAGGCTACAATAAAGGTGTCAGCCTGAGCTATAGTCATCTCAAGGCTCAACTGGGGGAAGATGTGTTCCCAAACTTCTTGCTTCTCCTCGGTATCCTTTCTTTCAACTCTTGTGTTTTAGCTGACTTGCTTCACTAATTCGGATATTTAATTTTCCATCAATTCCTTGAATGAATGAATTCTCTCTCACCCACCAATTTTCTCTCTTCATTACCCTTGTTGAGTTATATCCCTTTTATTTATTTATTGTCATTTTAGTGGAATTTTGAGAGGGAGAGGAGAAAAAAATACATTTAACCAGATGTAAATACTCAAAGCATGCCTTACATTTCTAATAATTTGTTAATCTCCTGATCATAAACTCCATGAACAAAAGGACTGTGTTTGTAACTCCAGAGCTTGCATATTGCCTGCCACATAGCAGGCACAAAATACATGTGTGTTAAATAAATAAATGAGAAGCTGCAGAAACAGCACAGGATCAAAATCGGTATGAAAGAGGAATTAACAGGTATCAAGAGTCTAAAAATGACTGTCACCCTGGCTTTGCATTGGAAACGCCGGTAGGGCATGAAAAAGTCAGTCTCTATCTCAGAATTAACGAATGAGCGTTCTTGGGAGATCCCATAGTATCCTAACGATGTTTCCTGACTCCAGTTCTTGCAGCTCTTCACTCCATCTTCCTCACTGCTCTAGAGCTCTCTCTCTCTTGCTCTGAAACAAAAATCTACTTGTCCTTTCCCTGTTAAAATCCTGACTGTGATAACCTTCAGTATAAAGTCCAAATTTCTTAGCATGAAATGTTGTCTCAGTGATATTGTCCCTGACTACTGCTCAACCATATCTTTTGCACTATAATTCCTCTCCCCCCTTGCAGAGTGCTACAGCCATTCAGAACGCCTTGTAGTACCCCAATGATGCCAGCCCCCTTTCTTCATATTCTTTTTTTCGTCTGGTGAATTCTTAGTCATATTTATTTTTAATTTATTTATTTAATTTATTTATTTTTGGCTGCATTGGGTCTTCGTTGCTGCGGGCGGGCTTTCTCTAGTTGCGGTGAGTGGGTGCTAGTCTTTGTTGCAGTGTGCAGGCTTCTCATTGTTGTGGCTTCTCTTGTTGCAGAGCACGGGCTCTAGGTGTGCAGGCTTCAGTAGTTGTGGCTCATGGGCTCAGTAGTTGTGGCTCACAGGCTCTAGACCGCAGGCTCAGTAGTCGTGGCGCACGGGCTTAGTTGCTCCGCAGCACGTGGGATCTTCCCGGACCAGGGCTTGAACCTGTGTCCCCTGCATTGGCAGGCAGATTCTTAACCACTGCACTACCAGAGAAGTCCTTAGTCATATTTTTAAACAGAGCCCAAGATCTTCCCTATGAAGCCTTTCCTTATTTTCCCCTGAAGTAAAACATAAAATTTCTCCTACGGTTTGACAATTCCATCCAGTGTACTTGTATTATGTCAGCTAAAAATCTTGTGTACATGATTATTCTCCATTTCTAGAATACAGGACTTGAGGGTAGGATGCATTACTTATTTGTCTTTGTGTCTGTCTCCAGTGCCCCATAGAGTGTCTATTATGAAGTAAGAAGTTCATAAGGGTTTGTCGACTACATTGGTTATAACAGTATTTTTACAGGACAGTTTTCCATGCCATTTTTGTTCTTCTTTCCTGAACTAGTTATGATGGATCTTATGAGTATATACTAAATCTACTTAATATTAACACTGTAAAAGCAGTTTCTAAACCCTAAAGGAGAACTCAGGCAGTAGAGGGATTCCACCTATAATGGCTGCAATTTAAATTGCTAAATTTAGCAATTTAGCAGAGAAAGAGGACAAACACACTGGTGATTTAATACCACCATTATTATTCTTGTTCCTAAACCAATATTGGTGTAAGACTCTACAGCAGGGGTTCCAACTCAATTACCTACAGGAGATAACACGTAACATACATAAGTGAAAGAGTGTATCAAAATGGAGGAACTATGCCCCTTCTGACATGGACAGCCATTTGCTCAACTCCAAGGAGTGAATGCCATTTGAAAACAATGAAATAAAAACCAATAAAAACCAATAAAATAATAGTGGAGAAAAAAGAAAATACTAAGAGTTTCATAAGTAATAAAAAAAAAAGAATTAACAGAGGAACAAAAAAAAATGAGACTAATAGTAAGCAAACAGCAAGATGGTAATCTTAAACCCAACCATATGTATAATCATACAAAAGTAAAGTCAAAACTAGCAATTACCAAACTTGCAGTCTTAAGAAACTTTGCCCTAATAAAAAATTATTGAGGACTCCAAAGAGCTTTTATTCATGTGGGAGACATATATATATATATATATATATATATATATATATAAAAAGAATATATTATATATAAATAAATATGTATAACATGCAAAAAATACCATATTAGTTATTTAAAATGAGAAATGTTTAATGTATTTACATATTAATTCATTTAAAATAGCATAACATACTTTTATGATAAATAACTATATTTCCCAAAACAAAAATATTTAGCGAGAAGAGAACATTGTTTTACATTTTTGCAAATTTATTTTAATGTTGGCTTGACAGAAGACAGTTGGATACTCTTGTTTCTGCATTGTCTTCTGTAATTGGTTCTTTTGGCTGAAGTATATGAAGAAAATCCAGCCTCACATAGATATGTAGGTGGAAAAGTTATGTTAATATCTTTTTCATATAACTGTAGATATTCATCTTTGATCCTACACCAAAACTTGAAAAGTGGTAGTTGCTTAAAAGTTAGTTGCAATGTGGACAATGAAACCACATCAATGAACTTTTCATTGTCAAGTACATTAAAATCCATTTGTCTATCTAGCACCTTGAATGGTTCTTTACCCCGTTAAGACCATGCATTAATCATTTGGAACATATTGGTTCACTGAGTTTTGCAAATGTTCGCACATTTGCAACATTGAAAAAATTACAGTTGTTCATATCATTACCTACCTCATCTATTGGTAAACTGTCAAGTTCACAGTGGCAAGTAAAAGTTTTCCAAAATTCTAATTTTCACTTGAAAGCATAAATGTTATTATCGGTAAAAAATACCTCAGTAGTTTTCCTTGAGGTGATTGGATCACTACATTTATTTTTGGGAGAATCACTGTCATATCTCCCAGTTTGAATTACCATATTTCGTTAGTTGTTCTTAGTAAAAACAGTACTCCATTTAAAATATTGCTAGTTCAGCTTGCAACTCAAATAATCTCACAAGTGCTTTTACTCAGGGCATCATACTTCAATATGTAGCTGAAGTGTTTTATGTGTACATTTAAACAATATGTATTTAATAAAATTGATATATTTTACTCCTTGATAAAGGAGGTTCTTTAAATGAAACTTTTTTTTTTTTAAGTACATGCTGAATACCAATGACTGTAGTACATTTGATGTCACTGCCTTCATTCATACTAAGGCAATTTTATCCACCATGGCTTTTGCATACAATGCAAATGTCCCCATAGTAAAAAAAAAAAAATAGTATCCTAGTATTATTATGACAATCATTTTGATCTCACAAACACACCGTGAAAGGGCCTTAGGTACTTCAAGGGGTCCAGGGACTACACATTAATGACCTTTGGTCTAAACTCTCCAATTAAAAGCCAGAGGTTATCAGAATGGGTAAAAAAGCAAGACCAAAATATATGCTGTCTACAAGAAACACACTTTAAATATAAACAGACAAATTTGTTACATAGAAAAATAATAAAAATATAATACTCAAACACTGATCTTAAGGCAGCTGGAGTGGGTACATTAATATCAAAGTAGACATCATGAAAAACATATTACCATAAATAAAAAGGGACATTTTATAATGGTAAAGGATCAATTTGTTAAGAAGACATTATAATCCTGAATGTATGCACACAGATACTAAAAATATACAGAAAAAAGTGACAGAACTAAAAGGAGAAATGGACAGGTCCACAATTATATTTAGAAATTCCAACATCCTCTCATCAATTGATACAACAAGTAGAGACTTCTAGTTTCCAGTTCTGCATGTAAGGAGCTTGGAAGTTGCCACTCCATTTTAACAAGAAAAAAACTGAATAGACTGAAAAATCAACAAATTTTCTTGGATCTGTAAGAGAGGTGAGGACACAGAGCAAGCCACTGTTCCCAAGATTGGAGAGACAGGCAGGCAAACAGAGTCACAGTTTACTGGAGCAGACACTAAGGAGTAGAAACTGCCTCAGGGTAGAGAAAGCTGAACTTTAATTGACAAATTGCCAGAGGCTTAATGTGGACAAATTTGGGAGTTAAAACTCTAGGATGACCCAGTCATATGGTGATCCCAAAATCCTGTACTGTGAAATTTACCTCTGGGAGCTTGACCAGGTTCCCACAGTAGATATCAGGGAAAATCCTCTTGGGCTTCTAGCAGAGGGAGGAGAAAAGGAACCATTTGAAATATATCTGAGCACTCTGTTCTTCTTAACAAGGCCTGCCCTCAGGGGGAACTAGTTAACTAGAGCCTAACCTGCTAGGGTATTATCAGAGCCTTACTGAGCTGGGACCTGAAATATCCAACTCCAGCCGACTTTAGCCATTCTGTCCCACCCAATGTGGGAGAGAAAAGCTGCGAAACACTTGTGAAGTTCACAGTCCAGAGGCACAGACTCACTAAAAGACTAGTATCTATTTGTAGGACTATAGAACACTTCCTCTCTTCATACCTCATCACCACATTACTAAAGGCATCTTTACAGCAGTTCCTTTTACCCAGTACGTCATGTTCCAGATACCAAGAAAAAATTACAAGCATACTAAAAGGCAAAAATTACAATGTGAAGAAACAGAGCAAGCATCAAAACCAGACATGACAGGGATTTTTAAATTATTCAATTAGAAATTTAAAACAACTATGATTAATATGTTAAGGGCTCTAATGGATAAAGTAGACAGCATGCAAGAACAAATGTGCAATGAAAGCAGAGAGATGGAAATCCTAAGAAAGAACCAAAAAGAAATGCTGGAGATAAACATTGTAATAGAAATAAATAATGCTTTTGATGGGCTTATTAGTAGATTAGACATGACTGAGGAAAGAATCTTTGAACTTGAGAATATATCAACTAAACAAGTAGACAGAAAATCTGTAAGGATATAAAAGACTTGAACATTAGCATCAACACTGACTTAACTGACATTTATAAAATGCCATATCCAACAACAGCAAAATATACATTCTTTTCAAGAGAATATGGAACATTCAACAAGACAGATCAATATACTGAATCATAAAATAATTGTCAATGCTTTTAAAAGGATTACAGTCATACAGAGTATGATCTCTACTCACAATGGATTTAAATTACAAATCAATAACAAGATGTCTGAAAAATACCAAAATATGTGGAAATTAAACAATACATATCTAAAGAAACCATGGTCCCCCAAAAAACATAATAGAAATTATAAAATATTTTGATTGAAAATGAAAATATAGCATACCAAAATGTTTTTGATACCTCTAAAGCAGTGCTTGCAGGGAAATTTAAATGCTTATTTTAGAAAAAGAATGGTCTAAATCAATAACTTAAGCTTCCATCTTAAGAAATTATAACAACTGGAAGGAAATCATAAAGATAAGATCAGAAATCAATAAAATAGGAAATATGTAAGCAATAGAGAAAAATTAATAAAATCAAATGCTAGTTTTATAAAAAGGTCAATAAAATTAATAAATCTCTAGCTTTACTAATCAAAAAACAAATAAGACTCAAATTATCAATATCAGGAATATAAGAAAAGCTATCACTATAAACCTATAGATATTAAGAGGAGAGTAAAAGAATATTATGATTAACTTTATTCCAGTTAATCCAACAATTTACATGAAATAGAAAAATTCATTAAAATTGTATAAGCCAAAACTTACACAAGATGAAATACAAAATATGAATACTCCCTTAACCATTCAAAAAATTGAATTTTTAAAAAACCTTCTCACAGAGAAAACTCAGGCCCCAAATAACTTCACTGCTGAACTCTATCAAACATTTAAAGCAGAAATAATAACAATTCTACAGAAGCTTTTTCAGAAAACAGAGGTTAAAAAAAATATTTTCTAATTCATTTTATGAGGACAACATAACCCTGATAACCAAAACAAGGAATGGCATTTCTCACAGAACTAGAACAAATAATTTAAAAATTTGTATGGAACCATATAAGACCCTGAATAGCCAAAATAATCTTGAGAAAGAAGAGCTGAAGGTATCATGCTCTCTGACTTCAGACAATACTACTAAGCTAAAGTAATCAAAACAGTATGGTACTGGCACAAAACAGATGAATAGATCAATGGCATAGAATAGAGAGGCCAGAAATAAACCCATGCACTTATGGTCAGTTAATCTACAACAAAGGAGGCAAGAATATACAATGGAGGAAAGACAGTCTCTTCAATAAGTGGTGCTGGGAAAACTGGACAGCTACATATAAAAGAATGAAATTAGGGCCTCGTTTGTGGTGCAGTAGTTAAGAATCTGCCTGCCAATGCAGGGAACGCAGGTTTGAGCCCTGGTCCCGGAAGATCCCACATGTCACAGAGCAACTAAGCCCATGTGCCACAACTACTGAGCCTGTGTGCCACAACTACTGAAGCCTGAGTGCCTAGAGCCTGTGCTCCGCAACAAGAGAAGCCACTGCAATGAGAAGCCCATGCACCGCAACAAAGAGTAGCCCTCACTTGCCACAATTAGAGAAAGCCCGCATGCAGCAACGAAGACCCAACATGGCCAAAAATAAATTAATTAATTAATTTTTTTTAGATAAAGAATGAAATTAGAACCTTCTATAACACCATATACAAAAATAAACTCAAAATGGATTAAAGACCTAAATCTAAGACCAGAAACCATAAAACTCCTAGTGGAAAACATAGGCAGAACACTCTTTGACATAAATCAAAGCAATATTTTTTTAGATCTGTCTCCTAAAGCAAAGGAAATAAAGGCCAAAATAAACAAATGGGACCTAATCAAACTTAAAAGCTTTTACACCGCAAAGGAAATCACTGACAAAATAGAAAGACAAACTGCTGAATGGGAGAAAATATTTGCAAATGATATGACCAATAAGGGGTTAATATACTAAGTGAAATAAGTCAGACAGAGAAAGACAAATACTGTGATATCACTTATATGTGGAATCTAAAAAAGACAACAAACTGGTGAATATAACAAAAAAGAAGTGGACTCACAGATATAGAGAACAAACTAGTGGTTACCAGTGGGCAGAGAGAAGGGGGAGGGGCAATATAGGGGTAGGGGATTAAGATGTACAAAATATTTTGTATAAAATAAGGTACTAGGATATATTGAACAACATGGGGAATATAGCCAATGTTTTATAGTAATTATAAATGGCGCAAAACCTTTAAAAATTGTGAATCACTATACTGTATACCTGTAACATATAATATTGTACATCAACTGTACTTCAATTAAAAAAAGATATTACAAAAATACTACATACCAATATCCTTTATGAACAGAGATTTAAAATCTTCTTTAAAAATTAGGAAATCAAATTAAGCAGTATATAAAAAGGTTAACACGGTATGACCAAGTGGGGTTTATCCAAGAAATGCAAGGTTAGTTTAACATTAAAAAATCAACTAATGTAATTCACCATATTAACAGAACAAAGGAGAAAAACCAAATAAGTATCTCAATAGATGCAGAAAAAGCTTTTAACAAAGATTCTCATAAATTTATGATAAAAATTCTTAGCAAACTAAGAATGGAAGGAAATGTTCTCAGTCTTATAAAGGGCAGTAATTAAAAACCTATACCTAACATTTTACTTAAGAGTGAAATACTGAATGTTTCCCCCCATCCCACATCCCTTTACCACTTCTATTCAGTGTTACAATGGAAGTCCTAACCAGTGTAAAAAAGCAAAGAAAAGAAATAAAAAATATACAGATTTGAATAAAAAAATTAAATTATCTTTATTTGTAGATGACATAATCATATACATATGGAGCTTACACAAAAGTTGTTAGAAATTGATAAACTAATTAGTGAAGTCCTGCGATGCAAGGTCAATATACAAATATCAGTTGTATCCCTATATGCTAGCGACAAATAATTAGAAAATCAAATTTCTGAAGAACCATTTATAATAGTTTTAAGACCATGAAACACTTAAGGATAAAATTAGCAAATATATGTAAGATTTGTGCATTGAAATTTTCAAAAATTGTTGAGAAAAAAATTTACCTAAATCAGTGGTGAGATATGCCAGGTTTGTGAATTGGACATTTCAATATTTTTAAATGTTAATTCTCCACAGCTTGATCTACAGATTCAACAGAATTCCAATCAAGAGTCCAGAAGTATTATTTTTTTGGCAGGAATTGACAAGCTGACTCTAAAATTTTTATGGAAGAAATAACCTAGAGTAGATGAGACAATTTTTAAAAAAAGGAACAATGTTGGAGGACTTCAAGGTACCTGATTTTGAAACTTACTAGTAAACTATTGTGGTCAAAAGAGTATGATGTTGGCATAAGTATAGAATATAAATCAATGGAACAGAATAGAGAATCCAGAAATAGATGTACATATATATGGATACTTGATTTTGATGTTGAAAAGATAATAGTCTTTTCAGCAAAATATACTGGAATAACTAGATATCAACACTGGGGAAAAAAATGAGCCTCAATCCTTGCCTCACGTCATACACAAAAATTTACTCCAAAATGGCTCATAGACCTAGTTGCAACTGGCAAAATTATAAAATGTTTAGAAGAAAACTTAGGAGAAAATTTTTGCAAAGATTTGTTAGATATGCTACAAAAAAAGCATAAACAAAATATTGGTAAATTGGATTTCATCAAAATTAAGTAATTTTGCTCTTCAAAAAAACATTACTGTATATAAAATAGATAAACAACAAGGACTTACTGTATAGCACAGGGAAGTATATTCAGTATCTTGTAATAACCTATAGTGGAAAAGACTCTGAAAAATATAAATATTTATATATATTTGTATATATATATATAATATATATAACTGAATCATTTTGCTGTATACCTGAAACTAACACAATATTGTAAATCAACTATACTTAAATAAAAAAACAAAACAAAACAAAAAACACCATGAAGAAAATAAAAGGCACGCCACCAACTGGGAGATAATAGTAGCATTTCATATCTCTAACAAAGGATTTATACCCAAAATATGTAATGAACTTTACAACTTAATAACAAGAAGACAAACATTCTAATAAAAAACAGGCAAATCATGTAAGAAGACATTTCACAAAAGAAAATAAATGCATAGCCAACAAATACATGAAAAGATGCTCAATATCATTAAATTTAAACTAAAACCTCAGTGAGGTAATACAACACACCCACTAGAATGGTGAAAATTAACATGACTGATAATATACTCAGTATTGGTGAGCATGTGGAGCAACTGGAATTCTCATTGCTAGTGGAAATGTAAAATGGTACAACCGCTTTGGAAAAATTTGGAGTTTCTTATAAAGTTAAACATATGATGCACATGACCCAGCTATTACATTCCTAGATATTTACCAGAAAGAAATGAAAACATATGTCCATCTGAAATTTTATAATGTACATAGCAGTTTTATTCATAACAGCCAAAAACTGGAAACAACTACAATGTCAATCAACAGATGAATAAATAAATCATGCTATAGCTATACAACGGGTAATCACCTAGCAGTATTATAGGATAAACAACTGATATACCCAACACAGGTGACTCAAAAACAATATGGTGAGCAAAAGAAGCTGAATACAAAAGAGTACATATTGTGTGATTCCATTTACGTGAAATTCTAGGAAGGGGCAAAACAAAGCAGTAATTACTGAAAGCAGATAAATAGTTACCTACAACTGCAGAAGTGTAGTGGGGAGACTGACTGCCAAAAGGTACAAGGGAAACTTGTACAGTGATGGAAATGATCTTATTTTGACTGTGGTAGTGGTTACAGAGGTCTATAAATTTGTATGTCTCTCGAAATTGCACACTTAAAATAGAGAATTGTATTTTATGTAAATAAAACCTGAGTAAAGTTGATTAAAAAAAGAAGCTGTAAATTCAAATTTTAACAATATGACAGACAGCTAATTAAAACTTTTAGAAAAATACCTACATGAGACTAAGGTAATACACCTGTGACCCAGAATTCTGCTCTGTCATTTACCAAGCACTGACTGACAAGTCTCCCTTGTCAACCAATGATGTAAGTTCAGTTGACTTTTGAACAACTCAGGGCTTAGGAGCACCCACCTTCCTCACAGTCAAAAATCTGCATGTAACTTTACAGTCGTCCTCCTTATCCATGGTCCCGCATTCCAGGATTCAATCGACCGCAGATCATGTAGCACTGCAGTATGTATTTAGTGAAAGAAATCTGCATGTAAGTGGACTTGCCCAGTTCAAACACGTGTTCCTTGAGGGTCAACTGTATTATTATTATCTCCATTGTACAGATGGCAAAACGGAAGTCTTACTACATCCTTCGTCCAATTTCACATAGCTGGTACATAGTAAAGCTGGGACTCAAACCAAAATTCCAAGTCTTCAATCCTTTGTCAAGTCCACTCTATTGGGTTGGCCAAAAGGTTCGTTCGGGTTTTCTGTACCATCGTACAGAAAACCAGAACGAACCTTTTGGCCAACCCAATATTATATATTTATTTGAAGGCTTTTCTAGAAGACATACTAATAATCCTAAGCCTCTCCTTCCTTAATGCTCTGAAGAAATTAATGAGCAAGTGATCTCAAACTACATTTATTTTCTTCTTTTCTTTTGTTGGACAGGAATAGTCTTAAAATTGTACTGAATTTGTAATGGTTCCTTGCATTTAAGCCTCTCCTCAATACGAGTTTCTGTCTAGGGATTTCTTAGTGATTTCTCTCATTTTGTACTCCCAGGATTAGTCTTGTACCCTTTATATCACATACTATTAACAAGTGTAACATGGCAGCCAAGGTTCTAATCTCCATGATCTTACTAAAGGATAAAGAAGCATCAAATGTTATACAGTTAATTAATATTTTATCTTTAGAAAAAAACACTCCTTCTGCATACTATTCATTGGAAGGTGGGTCACTGGAAAAGGATTTACTTATCAAATGGCAAAATAATACAAAATGATATTCATTAATAAAGCAAATATAACAATTTATCTGTAAATTGTTATGCTCATAAATATGCATACACATATGTGCTGCAGATGTACTGTACTGAAAACAAACTTGGAACTCAATAAAATTTATATTGAAGTTCTGAATATATTTCTAAGGAAGAAGTATTACTCAACCTAGAAAAAGTGAAAAATTCTCTTGCTACAAAATATAAATGCAATAACAGAAGTTCCAGTTTTTGGTCCAGTTAGGTTTTCACATGAGATACCTCTCTGGCAGCAAAATCTAGCATACACATATTTTACGACCCAGCTTTTCCATTCCTAGGTATCTACCCAAATGAAATGCATACATTTGTGTACCAAACAACATACAAGAATGTTCACAGAAGCACTAATTGATAACAGCCCCAAACTGAAAACAATCCAAGTGTCCATCAACAATGGAATGGATTTTATTTTTCAATGTGACATACTCATATAATGAAGTACTACACAGCAATGACAATGTACAAAATATTGCTATAGGCAACAACACATGAATCTCACAAGCACATTATTGAGAGAAATAAGGCAGATTTTTTAAAAATACATACAGTATGTTCCACTTATATAGACTTAAAAACCAGGCAAAACTAATTTATGATATTAGTAGTTAGGATAGTGGTTACATTTGGGGAGAGAGGTAGGGTGATGACTTGGAGGGGTAGGAAGGGGCTCCAAGAGCACTGGTAGTGTTCTATATCTTCACCTATTTGGCAATTACCTGGGTGAACCTGCTTTGTCAGAATTTATTGAGCAGTCCACTCATGACATGTGCAGTTTTCTGTATGCACACTGTACTACATTAAAAAGTTCATTTAAAAAACATAAAGGCTTTAAAAAGACGTTTTCAGACACATAAAAACTGAGAGTACATTACCAGCAGGTACGTCCTCACTAAGGAGAATGTGAAAGCAGTGTCACTCTAAGTGAGGTCTACAGATTAATGCCAGTCTGTGAGCTTTGGCTACTCGTCCAGATGAAAGAAGTCCAGGAACTAGGAGTAAGCATTCAGAAAATGTACAGCAATTTGACAGAGTACTTTTATGACTCTTGAATCTAATAATGAAAATGTGGGGCTTGTATTTCATCTCTGTTTTCTTCATTTAATTGTCACACTTTATTTATTTATTTATTTATTTATTTATTTATTTATTTTTTAATATTTTATTTATTTATTTATTTATTTATGGCTGTGTTGGGTCTTCGTTTCTGTGCGAGGGCTTTCTCCAGTTGCGGCAAGTGGGGGCCATTCCTCATCGCGGTGCGCGGGCCTCCCACCATCGCGGCCTCTCTTGTTGCGGAGCACAGGCTCCAGACGCGCAGGCTCAGTAATTGTGGCTCACGGGCCCAGTTGCTCCGCGGCATGTGGGATCCTCCCAGACCAGGGCGCGAACCCGTGTTACCTGCATTGGCAGGCAGACTCTCAACCACTGCGCCACCAGGGAAGCCCTATTTATTTATTTTAAAATAACTTTATTTATTTGTTTATTTACTTTTTGGCTGCATTGGGTCTTTGTTGCTGAGTGCGGGCTTTCTCTAGTTACCATGAGCTGGGGCTACTCTTCGTTGCAGTGCTCGGGCTTCTCATAGCGGTGGCTTGTCTTTGTTGCGGAGGATGGGCTCTAGGCACGTGGGCTTCAGTAGTTGTGGCACGCGGGCTCAGTAGTTGTGGCTCGTGGGCTCTAGAGCACAGGCTCAGTAGCTGTGGCACACAGGCTTAGTTGCTCTGTGGCATGTGGGATCTTCCCGGACCAGGGCTTGAACCCTTTTCCCCTGCCTTGGCAGGCAGATTCTTAACCACTGTGCCACCAGGGGAGTCCTGTCGCGCTTAATTTAATTCATATTATTGTACTTAAAAAAATTAGTCTGTGATGATTAAAAGAAAAAAAAAAAAGTCCTACACCACAAACAGTTTAAGAAACACCGTGCTAAAGAATATGCTTTTGGAAGAAGGATGATTCAAGATGCACAAAGGAATGGAGAGAAAAGAAAATGGTAAATATTTGGTTAAATAAAATAATCACTGATTGTATAAACATTAATAATAATGTCTCAGGGATATTTTTCAAAAGATACTTAAGATGCACAACTGCAAAAATATATAAAATATATTAACTTGGTAGGTGTGGAGGGAATTGAGTTCAAGCATTTTTTGTTGTTGTTCCTGCTATCACTCCAGGAGGAGGGTAAAGGTATTGAGGAAACTCAGACATTGATATGTTAACTTTGCATATTGTAATTTCTAAAGTAATTACGAAAATAATAGACAAAGAAAGTAATTGCCAAATCAATAGAAGACCAAAAAAGAAAAAAAAAAGATAAAATGTAATCATTCAAAAGGAAAGTAAGAAAGGTGTTGGGCAAAGCAGCATGCACACATATACCACTAGCATGACAGGACATAAATTTAAAGTCAGGTTTTTTAGGGAAACTTGAAGGCATGGAGCAGCTGAAAATACCCTCCAGGCCCCATTTCTCATTATCCCATAGAGAGGCAAGCTTGAGAAGCCGAGCTCCAGAGGGCCCTGTGCTATGCAATTCTATATGTTTATGAGGGACTTGGAAGGAGGCAGGGGACACCAGTTCAACTCTGCAACTGTGAGAACTTCCTGGTCAAGAACATGGCCTTATTGAATGGGAGCCTCTGGATCTCATCTGCATTATGTCCTTCCACTGAGCTAGGATCTGCTGAGGGAGCTTCTTATTAAGCTACAGACAGTAGGCAGAACAAACAGAAACCATCAAATAGGATAATAGATCTTAAAAAAAACCAGTTTTGTGAATTGTTATATGAAATGCAAATGAACTAACTGCTATATTATCTGGTTAAAAGACAAAATTGTCAGATTTCGTTTTTAAAAATTCTTACAAAGTGTAAGAATACAGAAAGGTTTAAAGAAAGATTCAAAGTAAAAGGATGAAAAAAATCATGTAACTACTACCCAAAGGAAAACTGGTGTAGCTTTACACACACACACACATATACACGTGTATATATCTTGTATATACACGTGTATATGTGTATACTATGTAAATACGTATACACATATATATGTGTATACGTATTTACATAGTATATACATATATGCATTATTATATACATATAGGTATATGTGTGTATAGAGAAAGAGTGATTGCTTTAATATGACACAAAATAGACATTATGGTCAAAAGCATTATTAGAGATTAAGAGGGTCTCCTCATAATGATAAAAGGTTCAATTCATAGGGAAGCTATAAGAATTCTAAATTTGTATGTTTCCAATAGCATAGACTGAAAATATATAAATCAGAAATTGACAAAACTTCAAGAAAAATAGATAAATCCACATCATAATGGGAAATTTTAATATACCTTTCTCAGTAATTGATAGACTATGGAGACCAAAGAAATCAGTAAAAATATAAAAGATTTTAACATCATGATTTTTAAAGATTTATGTATATGGACATATAAAGGTATGTATATGATATAACACCCAACAACTGCAGAATACATACTTTTTTCAAGTGCATATGTGGAACATTTACAAAAACTGAGCAAAAGCTAGGACAAAATACAAGTCTGAATAATTTGTAAAGGATTGAAATCATACAAAGTATGTTCACATATTTTTTGGAATTAAATAGAATTCTAAGAAAAAAATCAGAACACAAATAAAAATTATTTTGAACTAAAATATAATGAAAAGATCACATCTCAGACATATGAGACACCACTAAAGAAGTCTTTAGAGAAAAGTGTGTAACATTATACACGTAATTGGAAAAGAAGAAAGGCTGAAAATTAATGAGTTCATTATCTATCTCAAAAGTTAGAAAAAAGAACAGCAAAATAAAACCCCAAAACATTAGAAAATAGAAAATTAGAAAGAGAGCAGCAACTAATGAATTTTAAATGTTGGTAAAATTGGCAAACTTCTGGTGAGAATCAACCAAGAGAGCGAGTGTACACTCTAACTAAAATACATTCTTTTCTGAGCGAAGCACTGAGCTGATTTTGTCTCCTCTTGGAATTAGAATTTTCATTGCTACAATAAGGTAGCATGTATCCTATACGTATATTCATCTCAGCAGTCCTTTTAGTTAAGAATTTTTTAGGATAATAAGAGAACTGAATGTTAACTTAAGCAGATATAAATAGTCCTATAAAAACGAACATTAGTATTTTGAGGTTAAATTCCAATTTCTCTTCACTAGGGAGCTGGTGAAAACTCTCAGCCAATAGGGCTAAAATAAGTTTGTTTTTTAGTCCAGTACACATAACTCTTCTCTCTTTGTCAAGGTTCTGCTGACGCTCTTCTTTGTCTCACACTCTTATTGGACCACACTGCTCTGTTACTTTCTTATGTTTGGGTCTTTATCACTCTTTGTGGGAAATACTTGCTATTTCTATAACTGCTTAAAGTTCACTTATTTTAAAATTCTTTTTGGCAGGAAAAGATAGCTTCTAACTGAGGGTTTAAGTAAAGAAAATGCTCTTCTACTGCATGTAAATGTGGTCACCTTGACAACCTGGCTCATTGTTATCCATCCCCTCTGGGCCTCCTATTTAACCTCTTTTTTTTTTTTCAATTTCTTAGTTTTTTCTCTTTTATTTTTTAAAATTTTATAAACTTGACTTATTGTGCAAATTTAAGGTGTACAACGTGTTACTTTGGTACATTTATATGCTGTAATATCATAGCCTTTGTAGTGATATTTATCCCATCACATAGATAGTACAATATTGTTGTCTATATTCATTATACTGTGCATTAGATCTCTAGGGCTTATTTGCAAGTTTGTACCCTTAAATAACATCTATCTTATCTCCCCATCCCCTAGTAATAAACATTTTACTCTCTGTTTTTTTTAATTTTTATTTATTTATTTATTTTATTTTTGGCTGTGTTGGGCCTTCATTGCTGTGCGCGGGCTCTCTCCAGTTGTGGCGAGTGGGGGCCACTCTTCATTGCGGTGCGTGGGCTTCTCATTGTGGTGGCTTCTCTTGTTGCAGAGTACAGGCTCTAGGTGCACGGGCTTCAGTAGTTGCGGCAGGTGGGCTCAGTAGTTGTGGCTCGTGGGCTCTAGAGTGCAGGCTCAGTAGTTGTGGCACACGGGCTTAGCCGCTCCACGGCATGTGAGATCTTCCCGGACCAGGGCTCGAACCCGTGTCCCCTGCATTGGCAGCCGGACTCACAACCACTGTGCTACCAGGGAAGTCCACTCTCTGTTTTTTTTTTACTAGTTTGACTTTATTGTTTCCACTATGCTGCAGGCTCTACTATAACATAATTTGACAACTTGAGACTTGTTTTTATCTGTGTTAGTCTGATACTAAGCATCAGTTGAATTGGAGAAAGGCATCAGGTTAATCAAAAGAAAATTGAGAGAGAAAAATCTAAGCTGATCTAAAAAGTATGCTGTATTGTCAAGATATGTCCTCAATTGAACTGAAGTGTGAATGGAAGTCTCTATAGAAGGATGGACCTCTATTTTGTGGCAAAGAGTGTTTTTTTCCCCCGCAAAGTCAGCATATTAATCATGTAATCGGTAAATGGATATAAAAAGTACTCCGGGGTCAGGATTAAAGCTGATGAGCATAGAAGCAAAGAAAAAGAAAGTGAGGAAAAAGGTCAGGTCCCAGTCTGAAACCTAATGTTTTGGGAAAGAGCTGGGGTTGCTGGGATGGTAACCCTCTAAGCAGTCCCTGGGCAGTGAGGAGGGTACTCTGAAGGCATGTCTGGAGAATTTTCAAAGTAATTCTGGCATTTGCAATGGAATAAGTTACTTAATGAGAAGCACACTTACCTCCTGTTCTGTTTCCCACAGCTTGGGATATTCAATTAAGAATAACTGGCAATAGGATAATTATTATTTAATTTATAATGACTTTCTTACAGTGATTTGGGTTGATAAACAGCTTGTATATTTTAAACAATTACCTCTTCCTCTTTCTGAGGTTATAGTATCAACTGAAAATACATTGGTTGAATTGTGGGAAGTACTCAAACATAACCAGATTCAAATGCTGAATAGATGGGTTGACAAATGAGGACACTGTTACCAGTTTAATCCCCATATGGGCCAATTAGTTTCACATAGAGAAGAACTCTGTTCCAAAGCCACAGATTGCACCATTAACCCCAGTTAGCCGTCTCCAAATGGTGTGTCATTGATCATAAGAGGCCCAGGTATGAGTGTTGATAGCTCAGAGCAAACCCATCATCACCTCTGAGAACAGAGCCATTCTGTTATCTCATACATTCTTCACCTCATAGATGGCAAGGAATATTACCCTAAGATGGAGAAGTTGAAGGCCTCTCTGTTCCCCCATTTCCTGCACCCCATAATCTTATAAAAGGTGAAAAATTACAACTGCATAGCTTCCATTTTTGTAGGAAATCTTCATGCTTTAGAGAAAACTGGTAATAGCATTATAGATAAGCAATACAACTGGCAAGCAACAAACAAATTTGTGGATTCACTTCATCAATAATTAACTCCACCATTCATGGTACCTTAGAAATCCTAACATTGACCCAAACAGATGAGAAAAGCCAAATACATGCTTTCCAGGTCCTGAAACCTTATTACTTCTGGTTAGCTTGTAGAGTAACAAAAATGAATATCAGAAGTAGAATTATATTAAATGTAAAATCTGTAAAAATATGACTCTTGGAACACTCAGTCTAAAGTGTAAAGGTTTGTGAATATTGCTCATTCTCAAAACAAATGAAATCTTACCTAATTTAATTTCTTGCCATGGAAAAAGTTTCAGAGCTATCCTTAACTTGGGACTAAGCCTGAAAAATCATCTCAAAGGGTAATTTGGGGTAAAATGGGGTCAAATTAAAGTAATTTTAAAATAGGCATTAATAAAAAATAGTGTCATCCTTACCATCACTTCTACAAACCTATAATAGATGTTTTGATATGTGGATCCATTTAGCGTACTTATCTTTTGGTAATAAAATGTAATTAAGGTAATGGTAAAACTGATTTTAGCAAAAAGCTGCTGCAGTTCTTTGTAACAGAGTCAACATTCCTGGTTCTTTATAAATCTTCTGAATTAAGCCAAAAATCTGGAGAATAAGGAACAATGATCTAAATCTAATGACTGGGAGCCTGGGTAGATTCCCTTTGTGATTCACTCCTTCTCTTCGGTAGGAACTTTGTATACAGGACTAGAGTTCATGGACATTTTGTAAATGTTGGAACCATTTTTTTAATCTTAGATTCCACATCATGTTTATTTTTCACATTCCTTGTCATTCTTGCTGTTTCTCACCCAAACGCTAAATAGTGTTTCTTTACCACTTCCAAGTTTTCAGAGAGTAAAATAATTCCTCTCTCTCCTTGTGAATTTGGATCCCAACTGAAAAATACATACAAAAGATAGGCATTGGAAAAGAAATAGCAGCTTTACATTAGTACAAGTTGGAAATGTGCATTTAGGCCTTCAGACAAGTGAGCTTGCTAAAACTTCACGCAAGAACCAGAAAACCCCAAGCCACACCTGCAGAGTAGGCCTCTTTTGGCATGAGGGGAGCAGACATGTCCCCCATACAGAGGGACCTGAGAATGGGTTAAGTGCCTGCAGGAAGTTTTCGGGGAATTCCTGCGGGGGAGTGAAGGAAGCAGGACTGGGCAGAGGGTGAAGTGCAGCACAGTCACAACGAAGACCTCAGTTAATCCTGTGTGTGTGTGTGTGTGTGTGTGTGTGTGTGTGTGTGTGTGTGTGTTGTGATGGGGGAGCAGTAGAGAGGTCTGAGGATATGGATGGTCCTATAGGCTTCCTGAACTGAGGCAAGGGACTAGACCTTACATCCCAGACGGAACAGTCATTGGGTAGGGGATGTAATCTGGGGTAAACCTGCTCTCTCAGTAGAGGACAATTCCTGGGAAGGGGAATTAAGAAGTGTCAATGACCAACATTCTGAGCAGCTGGAGAAATGTCTGCTTCAGTCCTCAAAGGACGGGTTGCAGATCTGGGCATAATGCCACTACAGTGTTGAAGGAACTCAATCAAATGCATGACATATACCACCTTCTGTTCAAGGCACTAAAATGCAAGTTATGATTCAGTTTTCATCCTACATGCATCCTACAGGTATTGCACTTGGCCCTTCCTCCTTCATGTCATGAAGCACTGATGCCATCAAAATTTTCCCACCTGTCTACAAAACTCTTTCTATGTAAATCCTTTCCACGTTCACTCTTACCTTGGAGAAGTACCTACCTTGCATTCAAGGTTTATCCCTTTATCTTTATTCATCTCCCATATCCTTTAGAATCATTCCTTGATAAATAATCCCTTCTCCTTCATTTTCAATGTCTTTCCCTCAACTAGCTCTTTTTCCTTTCCCCATTTATACTGTCTAATTTCTCTCATTCTTAAAAAAAAAAAAAAGTCTCATCACCCTGGGTCCCCTTCTGGCTACTATTCTTCTTCTCTGTCAAACTTTTTGAAAATACAAAGTGGTCTGGTAGAAAGAACACTGGCTTTGGTGTAAAACAGACCTTGGTGTGAGCCCTGGCTTTGTCCCTTGCTAGCCTAGAAAAATTCCTTAATCTCTCTGAATCTATTTCATCACTTGTAATGTGGGAATGGCAATTCCTATTTAATGAAGTTGTAATGATGGTTAAGAATTTAATATCATAGAATAGATATGGTGGTCATGAATTTAATTTCCCAAATTCAAGTGTTTCTAGAACTGAACTGAATTCAAGTGTTTCAATATTGAGTCTCCATTTGGCTGGGTGGTTAGAAACTTCCTTTCTGCCTGGGGTTGTGATGAAATTCTGGAGCGAAGGCAGTGGGGAGAATGGCTTACACAGTATCAGTTCACGAGAAGGGAAAGGGTTATTGGTCTTGGTTGTACACACTGGCATCCTCTGAGATGTCGGTCATCTCAATTGCCCTTTGCTGCTGAGCTGTCCCTTAGTCCCTTCAGTGTCATTTGCTGATGTGCTAGAACTGCAGTGCTAATCCTGCATCATAGTTGAGCATGGGGATCTCAGATGTTTGCCTAAATCTCAGAAATCCTGGTCACACAGGAATTGTTGTGTTGCTGTCCAAGTCATGCTGGGCCCCAGGAAGTTCTGTGGGGGCTGAATGCCTACATTAACCATAAGAAAGAGTCAACCTCTGGTCCTTCCATCCATCCATGCTCTCACAAGGAACAAAACACAACTTTTCTCTTTTTCTGGAATCTTGAAGGTTACCCAGTTATTTACTCATTTTCTCACTTGGGCTGGGGCAGGCGGTAAAGCTGCCCCTTCCCCAGAAACCCAGCCATCTACTCCCGTATTCTCTTCCTCCTGCTAGCCTGAGGAGCTTTCCAGTGGTGGTGGTGGTATCGAGTGAGTGAGGCCTTGCTCTTGGCACCACATATTCTCCCAAGTCTGCTGTTTTAAGCCCTAGAGTTATTTCCATTTTGCCCTGAGGGCTAGACTTCTGAAACTAAAAAGCCAGGAAAGGAAGCCTTTCCTCATCAATCTGCTCTGCCATCTCTTTCCTGAGGCAATGATCTTCTAGTTCTCTAGATGGCAAGGAAGAGCTAGGGGAGTCAGAAACCAGAAAACAATGGTTAATATTTCAAGATAGCGTCCTGCCACACTTAAGCAAAATGCCAGAACAGAACTTACTTAGCTCATAGTAGGTTTCAATAAATATTAGTTCCTATTCCCATCACTCCACTATCCCCTCTTCCTCAATTGGCCATTTTCTCATTAACTCAGTGAAGCTCTCATCGCCATTACACCATGAAACTACTTCCGTAAAAGTAACCATTTACTCCCCAGTGGTAAAATTCAGTAGGAACTTATCAAATTTTCTCTTTTATTTGAACTCCTCTGCAGCATTTCCACTGGCAAATACATCCCCCCTTTTTGAAACTCTCTCTACCTTGGTTTTTATAACTTCTGTTTCTCTCCTTACTCATTTGGCTATTTTTTTTTTTTCTCCATTCCTTCTGTCCTCAAGTATTAGTGTTTACCAAGGTTCAGTTTTTACATCACATTGCTGCCTGATGTCATTTACCCCACTATCTGATGCAGACCTATACCTTCAGACCAAGTCTTTTAGTCAGACCTCCATATTTTCATATCCTCAGATGCCTCTGACATTAAATCAGCTAATTCCTGTAGAGTGCTTAGCACAGGGCTTGACACAGAGTAAGCACTCAATCATGTTAACTACTGTGTTTATTACTGTATCTACCTGAAAGTCTCATAGGTGTACATCAATTTTAATGTCAAAAATGGCTCATTTTGTCTTTTCTCCCTCATAACCTTGTCTCTTGACAACCCTCCACCCCAAAATAAGCAATAACAACCATAGTGTGCGCGCACACACACACACACACACACACACACACACACACACACACGCACATTCCTCCTCACAGGGCAAGGAGGGCATAATTCTGGACATCATTCTTCATTCTTCTTCTTTTCACTACCTCTCTGCCCACCATCTAATCACTCTGCCCTGATGATTCAACATCAGAAGTTACTCAGGAGATTCTTCCTTCTTCTCCCTCTCCACTGCTCTTACATGAATATAGACTCTTATTTTTTCTCATGATTATACTTCAAGCCCAGCTCAAATGCCTTCATGACACTGAAACCTTCCCTGTACCCATTTTCTTTTCCTGGAGGTCCTGATGGTACTCTCTTGCTTTTCTTTGTGTTCCTTTCACTGCCTGGAATGTCTCCTCCTGCCTTATCAATTTCTGACCTCATTTTATTTATTTAAAACATTTTTTTTGGCCGGGCCATGTGGCTTGGGGGATCCTAATTCCCTGACCAGGGATCAAACCCAGGCCCTCAGCAGTAAAAGCACAGAGTCCTAACCACCGGACCGCCAGGAAATTCCCTGACCTCATTTTAAAGCTCAGCTAAAATGTCATTAACCTCTCTCTCTTTGGGTTGACCTGACTTAGTCTGTCTCATCCCACTGTTAATTGTTCCGTGATGTGTTCTCTTATCCCTTTATATGTGTTTCTATTATTGCACTTATTTGTATTGTTGCTTATATATTTTGGTATCCTAATAGAATGGAACATATTGAAGGCAGGCACTGGGTTGTACTCATATATCTCTCTAGACCTTTGTATAGAGAGTCAACAAGTGTTTATGGAATTAAGTTGAAATGAATGTTAAAATGTGAACTGTATGATCTGAGGTGTAAAACGTTTTAGCAGGGAAGACAGTAGGACTAGGCAAACATGCAAATAAGTTTTATGAAACCCTGACTGGAGATTTCAGAAAAAGAGGTTATGATAACCCATCATTAAGGAAGAAGTACATAAAGAATAACAAAAGTTGGGGACTTTGCCTTTTTCTTCATTCTTTATAAGTTTTCCTTTATGAATCATCTAAAGAAGCTTTTGCTCATTAGCAAGAGTTCTAGGTATCCTGTAACTCTGATGTCATGTAAATTCAGATACTTAGAAGCAGACATCTAGAAGGAAGTAACTTTTCGTTAGAGAAGAAATAGAATGAGAACCTTCTGTAGGCATGTGTGACGTGTTTAGTAAATTGTCCTTCTCTGACTTGTACACTCAAGGCTCACAATAGCACTTTGAATGGAGCAAGATAAAGTTAAGGAGTTTAAACTAGACACCAAAGCCCGATCATTTTCTGAATCTTTTATACTTTGATATAGAACAAAGGAAGGCAACTCATTTTTGGTAATCACAGACATTAAAGGAAAATCAAGGCAGCCTTACACTGTTAAAAAAATCCATCTGATTTGAGATTCATGCCAGTATACAGGGGTTTCATGGCTCAATGTAACCTTAGTCCAAGTTACCAACTCTTAGTACAAATTGTACTTCTATATTTTTATTTTTGATTTTGTGGCATATTTATATTTTTTAGGCTCTTCAGACATAAAATTTCATAGTGTTCAAATTTTTTAAGAAAAAATTCTGAGAAATTAACCAAAGGCAAGAATCTAAATATTTAATATCATTAATGTGGATAACAATGTATGAAAAAGGCAATTTGTTGTCACATATTTGTCAAACAGAAATACAAGCATATGTAGAGAAGATACTATTTTAATTAATTTTGTGCCTTGAACACCTATTAACCTCAATACATTATTTTTCGGTAATAGCTAATAATTTTTTTATACATGTGACCACACATCTAAATAAGAAACAGAAAATATTTATACCACAGAGAGAATATGCTTTTTAATAGGAATTTAAAAATGAAGTTTTAACTGAAATCCCCCAATACAAAAAAGTATGAAATTTCAAGTTAGGTAACTATCATGAAGGAAATAATTCAAAGCCTATTCTGTAACTCAAATGCTCTTATTCACTTTAAGAATATAAAATAGTTGAGACAGAGGAGATTTATGTAGGGATTTTACTGGGGAAAGTTGAGCTCACCAACTCCAGTGGGGAGGGCATGTAGGATGCTTCTTCAGCTTATGCCAGGGGGCTTCCATGGGCTTCCGTGGGATCATGTGAGAGCTTGGGATGTGTTTGTTCCCTGCAATGAGGGGATTCTGTAGAAACTGGGAAGCAGGTTGCCCAACTGTTTCTGTGGCAGAATCAAGAGGGAGATAATGGCCTACAGGGCAAAGGATATGTGAGTATTTCCCAAGGACCAGGTGAAGTCCCATGGGAGAGAAGGAGCTGGCTGGAGCCATCTTGAGTCCTGCCTAGGAGACCTTCTGCCAGAGGGTGAAATGACTCTCCAGTAGGGAGAATACAACAGGGCGGAGGAAACAGGAGCTGAGGGGTGATTAGGAGTAGGCAGCTAAAAGAAAAGGTGCATTACCCACATTGTAGGGGTTGCAATTAGAGAAGCCCAGAAGCAACTCTCCAAAGAGACCCTGGAGAGCCAACCTTAAACACATATCAGTAGCTTCATGGGCCAGTGACCTGTGCAGACCTGTGCACAGAGACCTGTACTTGGTTTAATCCTCTGCTTTGCTGTCTTGAAATTCTTAATTATTTTGCAACAAGGGACCCAGCATTTCCGTTTTGCACTGGGTCCTGTAAATCCTATGGGGGGTTCTGTGTGTCAGGCCAAGAGAGTGCAAAACTGGATTAAAACAGTAACAGCTAGATAAGAACTGTTTTGTCCTTCACCCAGAGACTGACTTGTGGGGGTACGAGGAAAACGAGATGGAGAAATAGAGAAGCTGAGTTTGCCTGTTTTCCCCATACAGGCTTTCAGCCTAAAGAAGGCTTGAATTCTAAATCAAATTCAGTGTTTTGGTTAAAATCTAATTTCTGATTGAGATAGTGTTTGCAACTGAAAGTGGCCATAGTTCTATCTAGGAACTAAAGGTCAATAGAAAAATTCTGATACTGAATTTCCTCTTACCATAAAAAGCAAGCTAGTATTATTTAATGAAATATTACAAATTCAACAGTTGAAGGACTTTGTAGTGGGTTAAAAAAAAGTCAGGTGTAGATTTGAAGCTTTCCAGTTGACTCAGAAAGTATTTTAGTACTTTATTACTTCTTCATTAGTAGAAGAGGTTGTGTTTTAAAATCGATGGGGAAACTTTCTGGAACAGAACTGTATTTACATGAGATAACTGAGGAAGGAGTTGAGGTAATTACCTAGGTGAGGGTTAGAAATTTACTGTCATTATTTCACTGCTAGCTGTTGTATTAAGAAGTTCAGTCCTCACAGAGCAGGTTCTGAAACAGTTAGAAATGCACACCACCTCAGGAAGTTAAAATTATATCCTAAAATGAGGCTCTGGGATTAAAATATGTAGGTATTAGTATTATTGCATACCTCTATTCACCCGCAGTCCGAATAATAATATGTATGCTTTTTGCTTTGGAATCAGAACATAAATTCTAGGTCAATTCTCCACGAGCAGTTATTTAATTGTGGTAACTTTCTGTGACCCAAGTGTTCTGAAATACTAAATATAATGTCCAGAGATTGCTTAAGTTGCTAACAGACTTAGCCATCTAAGAGAGAATATGACAATACGAATGAAAAAATTTTCATTCACACCCTAGTAACACAGCAGGAAAAAAAGTCTGCCAATATAAAACAAGAGGGAGGTTTCCAGAGAGCTTTAAGTATCCCCTTTGCACATGGCATCAGATTAGTGACATACCTGTTCTTCAGGTATTCTCATGTGTTACTAATACAGACCTATACCTTAAGAAAGATATCTGTAAAAAAGAGAAAAGACAATTAGTATCGGTAACTATTGCAACTTACTCTTCTCCTACTTATACCTGGATTTAAACTATGTTCTTTTGGAAATTGCTCTATTAATCATCTAGAATATTTATTAATTACAGCTATAGACTTAGCATGGTTATTTCAGAAACCAACTGTGACAGAGACTGCTGGCTGTTCATCAAACTAATTTCTTTTTC
The DNA here is from genome assembly GCF_965194825.1 of Balaenoptera physalus. Classification (NCBI taxonomy): domain Eukaryota; kingdom Metazoa; phylum Chordata; class Mammalia; order Artiodactyla; family Balaenopteridae; genus Balaenoptera; species Balaenoptera physalus. Next base: position 28,836,830 of record NC_138882.1, read on the forward strand.
TTCCTGGGCTAGACTCCATTTCATGGGTTGCCTTGTAGTTTGGTGGCTTGGGAGTGTTCTAGCCAGTGGAACGGGAATGGAAGTGATGTGCACAAAACCTCCCTTGAGTGATTCTCCACGTTTTGCCCCTTTCTGCCAGCTTGATGTTGTGATTATGTGTTGAACACGTCAGAACTCTAACATGGAAGAAACTTTATTCTTATAAATGCTTAGAGGAGACTTGCCTGCCATTCTGAACTTTACATGGATGAGAAATACACTTCTGTAGAAATGCCAGGATAGATTTTTGTATTTATTTGTTGTACCAGCTAGTGTTAACAAATATATTCATGTTTATGGTAAAGGAATTTTAGCTTGCTAATCACTCACTATGTTTTAGATACTATCTAATATTTCATCACATTTAATTCTCATAATAAGCTGTTGAAGTAGTTGTAACCATCGTTGCACAAATGAGGAATTTAAGCTTAGAAAAGTTAAGAAACTTGCCTAAGACCTAAATTCTGCAGAGGGAGGATTTGAACTCAGATCTCCAAGTCTCCAAAGTGTGTTCATGATCTTTCCAATAAGCCATCCCAAGAGGAGAGTACAGTATAAACTGCACATAGGACACAGAGTTATTTGCCCATTCATTCATTAATTTATCCAACAAACACATTTTGTGCATACTTTGTGTCATGTTCTGTTCTAGACACTGGAGACGAGATACCCTTGTTATAAAGGCAGAGAGGCAGTAACTTAATTTTTGTTATCTGATGTCCTGAAATTCTAAATGTGCCTTCTAGTTTAAGTTACTCCCAAAAAATGGTGGAAGTACTAACAAATAGCTCTCAGTATCTAATTTACTCATTGGTAGTCAAGAAGAGTGAATACTTTTCTTAAGCTGCATAAGTAACTACTACTGAGAGGTACTAGCCTTAAGAATTTCTGGCTTAATAAAGAATGAGGGCTTTGTCTCCAAAATTTAGGAGGGACATTCCCATGGATAAACATGCTCCTGCTGCCCATATTATTGGAAAGTGACGACAACGAAGAGGAGAACTCTAGCATACACTGTGTATGGAGTACCATCGTATCACAATTGGCAGATTCTCCAAAATCCATGATGGCACAGACTAAGAGAAAGAACAGTGGTACTTAAGTAAATAATAGTTCTGTAATAAATAATTGTATAATAAAAGCTGATATGCTTTTATTACAGAAATTGATGAAACTACTAGAGTAGAAGTACAAAACACAGAAGAAATAAAAGTTTACAACTTTTCACATACATGAAGCCCAGAGTATATAATCCATTGTAGTTTATACAATATTTACTTTTAGGGTTTAATTCAGTTAAGATTTAATACAATCTGATGAGATGGAGAAATATTTTGAGGCAGTATGGCTCATAAGACAAATTTGGTTCTCACAAATATGTTGACGTTAAAATTGGAAACAAATGAAAATTGCAGTTGATAAGAGATATCTGGTAATTCAGAATATCACCACTCTCAGAGTTAAGTATTTAAAAGAGCTTTTGAGACACTTTTTAGCGCTGGTGTCATAGTGACTATTTTCTTAAAAATAAAAAGTGGGTTGGGTTATTATAGAATAAAAATCTGACCCATTTTTGTTACTCCCAAGCAAGAAATCTGTAACGGAATCACTTTGCCAATAGGGACTGTTAGAGCTCTGATAATTATGGTAATAAATTATATTTTATACATAGATAAACTAAATAGAATTAGGATACAGTGTATGTTTATTAATCAGTTCATGACGCGCCGGGAAATACGGAAGAAGGAGAAAAGCAGCAATTGAGGACTTTTACTCTCGGGTGGATTGTATATATTAAAATGGCAAATTTTGTTCTGAAACGGTCAGAGAAGTGCTTCCCTTACAAATGGAGAAAATCGACTTAAAAAGCGCTTTCTTTTTTTATTAGGTTTCATATTCCTGTCCACAATCCCAATAGATGTGCATTTCATAAAAGATGTGGACATAGATGTATAAATACGACTCCCTATATAAATACCAGGGATATAGTGTAAAAGAATGACTACCATCCCAATGTTGTCAGGACATGGTAAGAGTAGGAAGTGCGCGTCGGAAGGAATCACTCCTTCTACAGAAAGAAGCTAAAAGCACTAACAAGCTAACAAGACTCTTGCATTGGGAGAAATAACAGGTACACCATCAAGGTTAGAGCCACGTGGCGAAATAATACGGTTTTTTCAAAGTGTTCCAGAATTAGCAATACATGGTGTCAGAAAAAGTGAACTTCTTTTATAACTTTATGGAGTATGATGTAGAGTTAAAAAAAAAAAATTGGCCATTTTGAAAAAAAAAAAAAGTGTTTCCATTGCAAATATCCTCAGAAGCCATGAACTTCAAAAGAAAGAAATGCTATCTTCTTCGTAGTGAATGCAATACATCATGGCTTCCCCAAAGTCAATGAAAACTACTGTCTCTAAAAAGTGTGAAATTTTAAGGTTGAATTACGATGCTACTGCAAGCCGTACACTATGTGTGGTGATTGCTTACAGGAAGCCCAGGGATGGCTCTTCCGAAAGAGGTGTTCTAGACTGGACGATAAGGTCTCCTAGGAGTCAGGAAAGGTGTCAGACTCTGGACTGACCTCTGAGGTGCAGAGGGGTGGGGTCGGTTCCCGCCCGGCTCCAAGCTTTCCGGGGCGCGCCCCCCCCAGGGCACCGCCCATCTCTGGGGCCTCAGGTCCGGGCCCCTCACGCGTCCGCCTGACCTCCTTGGAGCTGCGGAGGGCGGGAGGAAAAGCCCCGGGCCCGGCTGCGCGCGGAAGGCAGAAGAGCCTCCCCTCCCGGGCCTCGGGTGCCCGCAGCGCGCCACGAGGGCGCGGGGAAAACCCACAACTTCCCGCCCAGGAACGACGCCCCGCTCCCGGCTTCGGCTGGGGAGAAGGGGGGGGCGTGTTCTCGCGAGAGGAGAAGGGGCGCGGGCCGCCGCGGGCTTGGGGGCGCGGGGAAGCCCGCGGACGGGGGCCCGCGGGGAGGGGGCAGAGGCGGCGGGCCGGCTGGGGACGCGGGGAAGCAGCTCCCGCCAGTCGCCGTGCGCCAGCCCCTGACGTCAGGAGTTTTCCTCAAAGTCAACAACAAGCCTGCGGCGGCGGCGGTGGCGAGAGCTGATCAGCGGCGGCCCCATAGGGAGGAGGGGGCGGGGAGGCGGCGGCGGGCCCCCCAGCGGGGCGCGGCCCGAGAGGAGGCCGCAGACCCCCGACCCGCGCCAGGCCGCCAGGGCCCAGAGCCTCCACCCGCCGCCGCCTCGCCTCGCCGGCGCGACCCGGCCCCCGCCCGAGCGGAGTTTTCTGGTGATGAATTGAATTTGTAGCCGAGATCCGATTCCCACGTAGAGTCTCCGCCCCCTCCCCCCGCCGCCTCCCTCCTCCCGCCGCCGCCGCCGCCGCCGCTGCCGCCGCCGCCGCCGCCGCCGCCTCCTCCCGCTCCAGCTCCGCGGCCCGGCCGGCTCCCTCCCTCCCTCCCCTGCAGCCCGCCGCCTGCCCTCCCGCCGGCCACACCGGCTCCAGGGGGGCCAGAGGCTCTGCGGGGTGGGGGGAGGACAGGAGGGGAGGAGGAGGGAGGGGGACCCCCGAGTCGCCCCCTCTCCTCCCCCCGCCCCCCGGCTCCATCCTCCGCCGCCGCCCGAGCAGCTGCGGGGCCGCCGCCGCCGCCTTTGCAGGTAACAGCCACCGCCCCCCACTCTCGCCCTCTCCCCGCCGCTCCTGTTCTCCCTCCGGGCCCCCCTCGGGCGGGGGTGGCGGTGGGTAAATGAGGTGGGGGCGTCCGGCTTGTCACCGCGCCGGGGGCGTGGGCGGGGGCTGGGTCGCCGGGGGCTGGGGTTGGGATGCGGGTGCGGAGGCCGGGGATGCCCGGCGCGGACGGACCGCACCCCTCACTTTGCTGAGGGAAGCTGAGGCGGCGGTGCGCGGGGGCCGGGGAGGGTGTTCCTGGCCTAGCGATGCGGTCCGGGTCTGGGCCGCCCGGGCCCGGCGCCTCTGGTCTCTGCGCCACTCTCGATCCAGCCCGCTCACCCTCCTCGCCGGCCGGCGGCTAGGGGAGGGGGCCCGCTCGGCCTGGGGTGGCGGCGGGGTTATGTAACGCGGGGAGCGCCTGTGTCAGGGCGTTTGGGTGGGGGAGGGGGCTGTGTGCGCGTGGGTGGGGGAAGGCAGGGATGCGACGGCTCCCCGGGGTCTTGTTCTCCACCCCCCCCCCCCCCGCCGCCGGCGCACAGGAAGAGACGGCCCTGGTGGGGTGGGGGTGTGTGGGAGGTGGGGAACGTGCTTGTCTGTGTTTTTAATAGTAGTGGGGTTTTGATCCGCTCCGGAGTTGTGTGCTAAGAATAGAAATGTACGGAAGATGCTGGCTTTGGCGGATCCAGTGATGCTGTCGCTGCTGGCGGCGGCGGCGGCGGCGGCGGCGGCTCTGGCTGCAAGTAAACAAACCAGCCTCTTCCTCGTCCACCTCCTTCTCCTGCGCATCGGTCTGCATCAGCCATGATGCTAGTGGGGCCCTTCCGAGCCCAAAGTTGAAGCGGAGCTGGTTGCTGTGTTCACCCTGACTCCTAGGCGGGGTCACCCCTTGTTTGGGATTTCCCGGGAATCTACAGTTAGGCTAGATTGAATTTCTTTGGGGCCCTGTTTTCAATACCGGTATTTACTGTTTATCTTCTGAAAGCAGAGGAAATGTTTACCCATTAAGTCAAGGCTGGGATACTCACGTTTCTTCCATCAAAATAATGTTATGAAAATAAAACCAACACGTTTCACCAGTGTGGTAATTGGTTGAAAGCCCAGTAGTTTGTAATGGATAACGTTTCCAAGTAGAAATTCAACAGTGAAACCCAGGTATCTATGTTAATTACTGGTGTCAATAAAATGTTCACACTTTTTTAGTTCATCATGAAGCTAAAGAATGTGGAATAGTGACTTTTTTTGTAGTTAATACGTTGGCAACTGCCTCAAATCATCAATTTAGATATATGTTCCGTCTTTGGTAAAGCTTGGTCATGTAATATCTTTTAGTGGACTGTAAATCATTAGACAACTACTGGGCTTTGTTTTTGATGGAAAGTCACTAAATTAGGTTATACATTGTTGGAAAATAGTTGAAAAAGCCAAAGGAGGAAGAATTCCCTAAAGACGGTGTAGGAAACTCTGTCTTCTGAACTTGTCATGGCGAAATATGTGTAAATGAATAGGAATATTACAGGAGGTGGTTGTCTAAAACGTGAAAACATCTTTTACTGGAATATCTACTTATTAGTATTACTAGTTTTAAGGTATATGACAGGATGCACAATTATTTTCAAGATAGAAGTCAGGACTGTAGATTTTTTTTTTCCTTTGCTGATACATAGTCTTGACTTTGAAAGTTCACCAGTGAGATTGTATCTGAAGACCTGTTTTTTTGTTTTTCTCACTAGGGTTTACCCTAATATCTTTGATTGGTTTGAGCTTTTAATTTTAAAGTGAGGGAAGTGCATGTATCACACGAATGAGACAACATTGGAAGTTAGGTGAATGTAAAGTTTTAGTTTTATGTTTGTACTGTGTATTTGCAGTATGTAGTATGTTTTCTTAGAGTGTTTGAAAAATAATGTCTAAAGTGATTCTGCAAAAAAATTTTTGAAACTATTATTTGTATTCATTTTGTCTCCTACTTTTAGCCTTTCTGTAATGATTACTTTAGTGAATTGTTTTCCAACTTAAAATTAATTTTTACTTTGACTCTTAGTTTAAGTTCTGTATGTCAGAATATTGCTTTGGATGTTTTTGTTTATGTAACTTAAATGGCTGTAAAATATTTTCAGTAAGATTTCATTCATTCAACAAATATTAGAGTGTGAACTGTGTGGTAGGGACTGATTTGATTAAAAACTTTTACTATTTACATTTCATCCAGAAGATCACTACTATTAGACAGTGAATTTGTTTTCAGAATCACTGCAAATCTAAACATGTTTTCGTTAAACATATGGGACACATGTACTTAGCATAGAGTCTTGTGCAAAGTAAGGATTTAAGGTTTTTTAACCTCTAGCTTTCTGTTTAAACATGAGACATTCTTACAAAAAATTCAATGGAAATTTTCAACTACTTAGTTTTCTTTAAAAAGAGGAACTGGTTTTACAAATTAATTTTGTGGAAGTTTGGAATTTACTTAAACTTTGCATATTTTTATGAAAAGATGGCTATACTTTCTTTTGTTGTTATATCTTTTAGTACTGTAATTCACCCTTGGGAAGATAAGGCAGTTGTTAATGATGTGTTAATTGGATTTTTAGCATGATTTGATAGGATCTAGTCTTTATAGTGTGATTAAGTTTCAAGCACTAAAAAATATTTAACATAAGAATATATGACTAACATAAGATGCAGGACAGAAAAAGAAACCATTTCATTTTGACCAAATCAGTCGTGTAATTTGACTTGCATTTTTATTTTTAAGTTAGTATAAATTAATGCACATGATTAATTTTCGTAGATTTGTGTTAGATTATTTAAGTTATTAAAAATTTGTTTTTTACTCCAGGTTTCAGAGTGCGCATAAGAATTCTAAATGTTCGTTTCATACACCATGTACTTTTCTGTAGTTGCCTGAATCATCTGAATCACCTGATGTTAACTTACATGTTTTATCATGGTCTTTTATGTATGATAGAGCTACATTCAGTTTAGAGTTAACGCTAGCCAGTGCCTGATGAGTGCTTGCATGTGCCAGGTACTGTTATATGTGCTTAACATGTGTAAATGCATTTACTCTTCACAATAGCCTGTTACACTTTTGAAAGTGATTTTCACAGGAGAAAATACTTTTTCTGGTATTGTAAAAATTTGTTTCATTTTAACTTTATTAATTTTGAAACACTTTTTCTTTCAGTGTTTGTCCTAACCTGTTTGTACCTCTTATTAGAATTCACAATGACAATGCTAAATTTCAATAAACTTGTACACTAAAATTTCCATAGAAATCAAGATAATATAGTAAAAAAACATATTGACTGATCCGTAACTTTTTTTTTCATTTCATTTCTTTCAAATGCTGAATTAAATGCCACAGATGTTTACATGTGTTATTGTAGCACCATAGTCTTTGAACATGTTAGATGTAAACATTTCCTTTGCCAGGAAATCTTCAAATAGTAGTCGATAGGTAAATTAGTGTATGCTTCTTGACCTGTAGATTTGTTTTTCAGTTCTTTTCAATACTCTGTTTATATTTATTTGTCACCAATTACAGATATTTCACACTTTTAAATGGGTATATTTTGCTAATATTCAGAGGGAAAAGTAAAAAAAAATTATTGGAAGAAATCACTGGGAGATTTTCAAATGAGAATTTTTTTTCTCTATGTTAATTGAAAAAGCCTCTGACTATATTTGGGAGTCTAGGGGATGAGAGGGGGAGGAAGATGGTATTTTTGCCAGTAGTGGAATTTAGTCCAAATTTTGTCTGAGTGGAATTGATGTTTGAATGTTTTATCTTCTCAACTATATATTAACCTTTTGAGGACAGGAACCGTGTATAATCAGGATACTATCACCTAAGATGCCATCTATAAGTGAAATAGATACTCAGTAGCTTTAAACTTGAAGAATCATAAATAAGAGCTATTTAGAGTTCATCTAATGCTATACTTTTATTTTTATGGCTAAGGAAACTGAGGCACAGAGAATTAAAGGACCTTATACAGCATTACTCTGGGCCGGGCAGAGTTGGGAATAGGGACCCAAGTTTCTTGTCCTGTCCTGTGCTCTTTCTAATGCACCATTGTAATGAACTTTGTTACAGGATTCCATACCTACTGGTTAACTTTCAGTTTAATCAGGAGTAAAATCTGTCAGGCTGATTAATGGCATTTTTGTGCGTGTGGATTCTTTTTGTTTTATAATCAGGGAGGTCCCCGAGTCAGATTTTAGAAGGATTTTACAGGTGTATTGGAAAAATGTGGCCAACTGTGCAACTAAGATTGTTTTAGTAGCAACCCTCAACCTGTCCGTGTGTTGTTACATAAGTGCTTTCAAATAGAGACAAGCCACATTTTACGTGAGAAATGTAGGGGTGAATTTGTCAGTAGCTTGTTCAGTGGTTTAGGTGAGCCAGAGGAATCCAATAAGCATTTTCGTAGTTGTTTCAAATTAGAATATTAAATATATCACCCAGCACGAGTTGCTTTTTTTTACTCGATTAATAATGGATGTGTTGGTTGAAATGGCATACAAATGCCCTAAACAGGGGTAGGGAAGAGGGGGAAAATGCTTTATGGTTTTGTATACATATTTCAAAGTTTATAAAGCTGATTTTTAAGAATTGGCAATTTAGAATAACTGGTATTTTGTGTGAAAGTTAGAAATCTTGCCTTTGCTTATTCAGGTATTTTCCTGTAGTGTGAAACAGTGAAGATATCTATATAGAAAGAGTTTAAAGAAAATCCACAAAGTGTATTGTAGTCTGAAGAGAGGAAAGGTATCCAAAGTATATAGTTTGTATGGCTCACTTCCCTATATGATATGTTTTTAGCAGGATAACCAACTCTTAAAAGGACAGACTGGCTTAGAGTTATTTGAAGTGGAGATCAGGTTACCTTGAATTTCCCTTCCACTCCACTATTTTTCCTTTCCCTCAAATCCTTTTAAAAGTTTCATTAGCCTTATGCGTTTATTATGGCATATATTAGTTTTACCTATTTCTTAAAATCAGTAAATATCATAGAATTACACCATGGTTACCCTTGACCATCATTTGTTTTTCAAAGCAGCAACTTTCTATTGTATTTGGATATCAGTTCTTCATTACTTTAGTTTGGCTAGCGTATCTAAAGTATATAAAAAATGTGGGTGCAGAGCAAGTATATTCTACATAGTATTAATTATAGCCAAATGTATAGTAGTTTATAGAAGGTTGTATTATATATTTGTATCATGGCTTTTAACTTAGAAATTAACATACAGGAAATTATTAACCTATGAATTTTGCTCTTTATAAAATAGAATTGCTGGGGGTGCTTTTTAACTTTATGTCAACCTACTTTGAGTCTTCTATTATAATTTCGTTTGTGATGCAGTAGTTATATTTAATTTTTAATTTATTTGAAAACATGCTTTACTGGACTTCTGAAATATAATTTGTTACAGAAAAAACTTCAGAACTATTCACAAATGTTGTACATGTTTTTGAGAGCTCATATTGTGTTATTTTGTAGAAAGCACAACAAACTGATGGAAGAAGTTACTTGTCACTAACTTGTTATGGTAACTGTGAGGAAATAATGTCATCGTTATTGATTGGTTATGGTCTTCTTAGGTTCAAAATTGTAGATGTGATAGCTACTGCACAAATTTGTTTTAGAGTTAAATGAGAAAATGTGTGTGAAAGCACTTTGATAACAAATTATTATAGGTTTGGAAAAGATTTTTGAAATACTTAGTTTTGCTTGCCCCCTGTATACTCAATTATAGTTCTTGTCACAGAGGAGATAACCAATACATCTTTATTGACTGAATGAACATATATGTGTACATATATATAACGTTTTCTTGTGCGAATGATATTTTAAACATGTTTGAAGAACTTTATTGCTTAAAATTGAATGGTTGGCTGCTGTAAGTAAACAGATATCTTTTAAAAATTCTTGAAAGTATCATGAAGAAAATATCCCATTCTTTCCCTTTTTCCTCCCATAGTGGATAATTTTGGGCAGTGTTGATGCTTGATTTGTTTGGGAATTGAAACTTCACCATCTCAACAAAAAGAGTCAAAAAATGTCGAGAAAAAAGGATAATTTTAGTGTGTGTTAGGCCTTAAAATTAATGGAGGTCTATAGGAAACATACTTTAATGAATAGGGAAGAATATTTATTTCAACTTTAATTATTTTTTTGTAGGTGCTTCCGTAGTGTTTAAGTTCAGGTTTGTTTTTACCACGGCTTCATACCATTCTCTATCGACTTAACAATATTAATTTGCTTCGTCTTTATTAGGTATCTAAAGCTGCATCTTTGTTCTTTCACTCATCCATTCATTCATTTATTCCATATTTGTTGAGCATCTCTTATGTGCCAGGCAGCATTAAATTGCTTTACTAAATAATAATGCTATTGAATGAGGTAAAAGATGTGAAAATGTTTTGTAAATTGTAAAATGACATTCAAATGTAATTATTATCATTATCAAATTCTCAGATAATTTTGTATGAAAATACTTTTAGTGTAACTGCTTTGTGTAAATTATAAATTGAATCTACTAAGAATTTTGTATGAAATTTTTTATAAGAATGGGAAAGATGAGATTACCCAGCAATGAATGTTTAATGCAATAGGTTTAAAAGAAAAATAAACCAAATTTTGTTTCTTACAGCTCATTGGATAGGACACATTTCTAAAGAAGTTAGGACTGTAGGACTCTACCTTAGGAAGCAGATTAAATGCCTAAAGTACAGCCCATCATTTAGCAGATTAGTGTTTTTAATAACATGGAGGACTGAGTGGGAGAGTGTATTTGACTTGGTGCAAAGAGTGTTGCCACTGTAGGAAAAGTAGATCAAAGAGTATGGTTTACTGCTTGAGCGTCAATAGCACTGGTTCTATACTAAAGACAACATTTACTTCTAGCTTATTGATCATAATCCTAGGGTAGTATACCTTTGAACGTCTTTCAAATTGTGTTCAAATAATGTATCATTTTAGCCAGAGGTGACCCAGAGCAGTTTTAAAGCTGAAAATTATGAATATGGGTGGAATTTGGTAACATTTTAATGTGCAAAATGGATAAAGCCATCTCTGTAGTGCCTGGTTCACTGGCCCTGTGGAAGATGGTAAATTTTGTCCTGTTGATTTAATATACATTTAAAAAGTTTAAATGTATAGGCACTGATAAACATCTTTATCTAAAATACTAGTTTTTGGAAACAGTTTCTTTATAAAACAAAATTCATTGATTTTGGGTTGATCTGAATATTTCAATATATTGTTTTGTCCTGAAGAGGCAGTGCTAGTGGAAAGTGTGTACCTGTTTTTGTGGTCTTGATTCTCTTATAAAGTAGCTGTATAACGTTGGGCAAGCCACTTCATCTGTCTTGACTTCTGTTTCCTCAGCTGTAAAAGAGGGTCCCTTCTAGCTTTCTAGCTTTAAGATTCTATCAATGAAATGTCCACTTAAAAAAAATAGAATCAATTTTGAAAATACTTTTGTTTTTCTAGTGTTTTATATAAGGGTATTATAATACAAATTATTTTAATAGGAAAATATTCTATATATGTTTATTGGATGTGTATTATTTTTTGTTTATTACTAAGTGTTGGTCGCTGATCTCTTCCCTTTCCAATCCCAAGGATATTAAGATACGAATTTTCATTTACCCAGAGTATACAATTTTATAGTCAGAAACCAGGAATGGCTTAATAGATGTGAGGCCTCTTGCTGTAAGTACTACCAAAGAGAAGGTCTAAGTGCAGTTCTTCTAAAGACATCATTTTGCACTAGTGTCCCTAATAATTTAACTTCCTTATACAGTTGACTCTTGACCAGTACTGGGGTGGGTTGCTTCCCTCACCCCGACCCCAGTGTCAAAAATCTGCCTACTGCTATCTCTATCTCAAAAACAAAGGAATTGATAAATGATTTATCCAAGGGCAGGAAGCTGAAACAGTTTGGATAAAATAAGGATTCAAACTTTAGTTCTTTTGATTTTACATATTGTGGTCTCTAATTGAACACAAACTTTTCCCCACACTTAGTTTAAAGATCTGTAAAATGAAAATGCAGGAACTGTATTTATTGAAAAAAAAATCCATGTATAAATGGACCTGCACAGTTCAAACCCCTGTTGTTCAAGGGTTAATTGTAATTATTTATGTTGTATAAAGAGTTAACCCTTTCAGTTATCTAGCTTCATATTAAGTAGCCAGTTGACCATGTTGAGTTCTTCAGGAAGTTACATAAATCAAATTAAAATGATGTTTTGATTCTTTACTGAAAGCTTTTTTGTTTTTGTTTTTTGCCTGTTTTTAATGGTGAAATGGGTCTTGTCCTGAATTATGTGGCCATTTCCTATGGCTGTTTTTCACAGTGTGTTCCCCTGGATTTCAATACATGTTACTAAAGGAAAAAAAAAAGCCCTGGGTGTTCAAGTAAGTTTAGGATTTGCTGAGATAAATAAGATTATACATTATATATTTTGTACCTTTAATATGGTAATAGTGATGTTTCAAGAGAAAGACATGGTTTATAGAATTTCGCAAACTTACTTGACCAAATGATTTTTTTTCTTTTTTTAACCCTCTTTTTCTTCTTATTTTTCTGGAATTTCTCTTCGTATTCTGTCAAACATATTTTGGGAAAATACACCGAGATTCTAATATTCCTTTTGATTCTGTACAGTAGCAGACCTGAATGATTTTGAGGACAGTCTTGGTCCAGCCTGTAGTTGCTGCCCTCAGCCCCATGGCACATGAGTGGGGTGGTCTTCTATTCAGCCGCATAAACTTTGTCAGTCTTTCTTAAGAGAATGGTAGTCTTAATTCGTGACTGCTAAATGATTAGTCTCTGTACTTAATTTGCATTGGAAAAAGAAGTGTAATTCATTTCAGTACTAGCTAGGAAGTCTAACCTTGAACTTATTCCTATGCACTATTTATTAAAACCACATTTGAGAAAAGAGTATAGTTATATAGTCCATACATCCATTTTTCTGGTTATCTAAAATTTATGCCTGGGTTCCTGTGTCACGTTTTTTGGTCCCTTTCTGTGAAAATGCTTTAATTCAGTTTTATCTTGGCACTTTCCTTTTTAGATTGAGAGGGACAATAAGAAATAGCCAGTAAAGTTCATTGCTGTATATATGTGAGGATATTTTTGAGGACTTTTGTTTATTACACTACAAGGTATCTTATGAAGACCTATGGGTTAAATTTCAGATTTTTGTCCTAGAACAAATTGTTTCCTTCTGAACAACTTCTTTTTTTCTTTTTAAAAATATTTATGGATACTGTAAATATCGAAACTGATTGTATTTCCTTATTTGTATTGCTTCCTGAAAGCTTCAAGTTAAATTTGTGGTCCATCTTTCACAAATATGTAGATTTTTACTCTGGCTTCTTTTTATCTTAAGTCAATAAGAATGCAGGCTCTGGAATCAGGTAGATTAGGTTCAGATCTTGGTGCCATCATTCATTAGCTGTGTTGAAATCAGCCACTTAATCTCTGTGAGCCTCAGTTTTCCCATCTATGAAATGGAGTTAATTGTATAATAGATGTAAGCACCTGTAATAGTTCTTGACATGTCCTGAATACTCCATACTTTTTCCCACTTTCATATTCCCTTTGTTTCACTTCATCTACTTTAAAAAATAATTGATTTTATATTATTTATAATATTTTATTTATTGTAATCTACCTAAAATATTTCTTGGAACAAGGCAGAGTAAGCATAGATAAATGTTAGTTACTTAGCACGTTGTTTTTTACATAAAATCCAGCAATTAAAAACATTCACAATTGCTTTGCCATACTATTTCTAAATTTACTGAGATTTTGAAACTAGACCTACATGAAGATTTACTTTTAGTCCACCTCACTTTCATTCTCTTCCCTTTTTACCTCAAACACACATTACCAAGGAAATTTTCTGTATTATTTGTGTAGGTGTGACAGTGGTTTTCTTAAGACATTTTTTTGTTGCAACCTCGTAGGTTAAAAGTTTCACTGTCCTTTGAAGTTCTGTCACAAGACCAGGGAAGTGCATTCATTATAAAACTACTTAATAAATAAGTTCCCCAGTTTGAAGAGCTAGACTTTTATGTGAGGTCAGGCCAGTTGAAGACATTTACAAAGAATTAGTTGTTTGTTATTGCTATGTGAGTTGCAAGAATGGAAAAAAAAGAAATTCTTTCTTCAATACTTCCTTCCAGGCTGAGTCATCACTAGAGAGTGGGAAGGGCAGCAGCAGCAGAGAATCCAAACCCCAAAGCTGGTATCACAAAGTACCTTTTCTCCAAGTTGGGGGCTCAGAGGGGCGCCATCATGAGCGATGTTACCATTGTGAAAGAAGGTTGGGTTCAGAAGAGGGGTAAGTGTTCAACAAAACTGAAAATAATATGGTTGGTAAGTGTGCTAACACTAAGTGGTGTCCTGGAAGTTGATATTTTTTTCTGATGCTGTTAACAAAGTAAACTGACATACTATGTCCACTAAAATAGAAACGATATTTAACATATGTGTTAGGAATTTGCTTGTTATTTAGGAATTCTTTGTAATTCTTGATTTTGATCATTTATAATCAAGAAGGTTAGGCTTTCTGGTATGTTGTGTGCATGGATGTTACAGAAAGTTCATGTTGTATTTTTCTGTATTGTCCACAGATTCTACAATCCAGAGAGCTGTCTTTAGAATGATTTAATATCTAGAAAAGTATCTAACTTGTATGCATTTAAAGACATGTAAATATATAAATAAAAATATTCAATTATATTAAGCCAGTTTGGGTGGTGGCAGGGAAAGGGCTTAAAGTAGTAAAGAGGAAGGATTCACTCACAAACTCATGGATTCAGTAATCCCATAGTTAGATAAGTAAAGTCCTAAAGTAAAAGACCGAATGAGGAAAGGGATTGTGTGTGTGTGTGTGTGTGTGTGTGTGTGTATGTATGTTTAATTTCATATTTTAATTTTTCATGATCTACTTTTATTATTTCTGGTTAATAATAAATAATTATTACTTATTTCTTAAAGTTATTTAGATAAATACTTTAGATAAATAATTCAAATGCATTATTATTTTTTAATACTAAAGGAACTCTTCAATGTAAAGCTTAGTTTATCCTCCATGAGATCACCTGCTAATGTAGTCAGTGTGTTTATTAGAAATCTAGACTAGAGTTTAGATTAGTTGCCAGGCAACTACTGTTTATCCACATGGCCAAATTCAGTAGGATGAAGATGGTTACATTCTCAGAGCTTTTAAGTTCTCGTATATCTATTTTCTGGTTAAAAGTTACCTCTTAATAATTTAGTGATTTTTAATATTCTTTGAAATTCTGTAGTTAATACTTAGGCTAAAAAGCTGTTGTCAATAGTTAAATATGATTATGTGTTAATGAGTTTTTAAAAATCGGCCTTATTGAGTTGTAATTTACATACAATAAAATTCACCAATTTTAATCCACCAATTTTTACTTTGATGAATTTTGCTGAATTTATACACTAGTGTAACAAACCCTAAAATCATGATATAGAACATTTCTATCATCCCAGCAAGTTCCCTCATTCCCCTACACAGTCAGTCCTCTTCCCTGAACTCTGGCAACCACTGATTTGTTGTTACTATAATTCTGCTTTTCTAGAATTTCATATAAGTAGGATCATAGAATATGTAGTCCTTTGTGTCTGGTTACTTTCACATAGCATAATACTTTAAAGATCCATCCATGTTGTTGTATATATCATTAATTTGTTCCTTTTTCTTGTTGAGTGGTATTCCACTCTCTGGACATACCACAGTTTATCTGTTTACCAGTTGGTGGACACTTGGGTTGTTTCTAGTTTTTGGCTGTTGTGAATAAAGCTGCTGTGATCATTTGAGTGCACGTCTTTGTGTGATGTGTTTTCATTTTTCTTGGGTATTAACCTAAGAATGAGATTACTGAGTCATATGGTAAGTGTATGTTTATAAAAACTGCTAAACTGTTTTCCAAAGTGGCTATTCGTACTGTTAAGTTTAATTTTTCTCATGTTATTCTCATATAATAAATTTGGAAAGCATTTTCACATTTCAGTGCTGTATGAAAGTTATTTAAAAATTTTTTTAACTTGTCCATTACATTTATATTATTTTTCCTATTTTTTGGGGGGGGGCTGGCAAATCACTTAAACCTTTTGGAGTTTTACTTTATTAATCTCAAAAATTTGCTCTCACAGACTGTTGTGAGGATTAAATGAGATAGTGGGTGTGGCTGTGTTTTGGCAGTTCTAACCCAAATGTAAGCTATTACTATCACCACATTTTATCAAGGGTTTAGGGTGGTTCTTGAGTCTTATTTAATTAATCGTGTCTTGTATGAAATACCAAAATAGAAGTTTGGTGTATAGTGCATGGCATACAGAAATATGAAAAAGAATTTCTCAGTGTTTTTCCTGAATTATTTAGTGAATGGGGATTGTAATGAGTGTGTGTGTGTGTGTGTTTGTGTATTTTGGGAAGTAATAGTCATATAAGCATAAGAATTTGAATAGTACACAAGGTATAGAATGAAAAGTAACTCTACCTCTTCCAACTAGTTTCTTTCCTCAGAGAGACCTTTTCTATTTTTAATTCTTCTGCTGATTATTATCCTAGTTTTATATATAATATGCTAAACATTGTTTTTGATGAATCTTAAGTAATCTAGTATATCTTCATTGTGAAAAAATGAAGAATTTTAACTTTTAATACCTATTCTCTCCCTTCTTCCTTTTATTGATATTTATTTATTTTTTGGTGTTTGTGGTTAAACTTCTAGCACTTGCACCATTAATTATAGAAAGTATAAACTTGCCACTTTATAAGTTGAGGAAAATTAGTACCCCTCACAATCTTTCCCTTGAATTCCACATTCCCTTCCCATTTTATGTCAACTGTAACATTGATTTTATATTTTTAAGGTTTATAATAGTTATGTTTGCTGCTTCTGAAAAGCATTAATCCATATTGTGATTATGTACGTAATACTGCTAAACAGAGTAGTATGATGGGATCCATAGAGAATAAATGGATTTTTTTTAAACATCTTTATTAGAGTATAATTGCTTTACAATGGTGTGTCAGTTTCTGCTTTATACCAAAGTGAATCAGTTATACATATACATACGTCCCCATATCTCTTCCCTCTTGCATCTCCCTCCCTCCCACCCTCCCTATTAGGTGGTCACAAAGCACTGAGCTGATCTCCCTGTGCTATGTGGCTGCTTCCCACTAGCTATCTATTTTACGTTTGGTAGTGTATATATGTCCATGCCACTCTCTCACTTTGTCCCAGCTTACCCTTACCCCTCCCCGTATCCTCAAGTCCATTCTCTAGTAGGTCTGCATCTTTATTCCTGTCTTGCCCCTAGGTTCTTCTGACCATTTTCTTTTTTTTTAAATTTTATTGTTAGATTCCATATATATGTGTTAGCATACGGTATTTGTTTTTCTCTTTCTGACTTACTTCACTCTGTATGACAGTCTCTAGGTCCATCCACCTCACTACAAATAACTCAGTTTCGTTCCTTTTTATGGCTGAGTAATATTCCATTGTATATATGTGCCACATGTTCTTTATCCATTCATCTGATGATGGACACTTAGGTTGCTTCCATGTCCTGGCTATTGTAAATAGAGCTGCAATGAACATTTTGGTACATGACTCTTTTTGAATTATGGTTTTCTCAGGGTATATGCCCAGTAGTGGGATTGCTGGGTCATATGGTAGTTCTATTTTTAGTTTTTTAAGGAACCTCCATACTGTTCTCCATAGTGGGTGTATCAGTTTACATTCCCACCAACAGTGCAAGAGGTTCCCTTTTCTCCACACCCTCTCCAGCATTTGTTGTTTATAGATTTTTTGATGATGGCCATTCTGACCGGTGTGAGATGATATCTCATTGTAGTTTTGATTTGCATTTCTCTAATGATTAATGATGTTGAGCATTCTTTCATGTGTTTGTTGGCAATCTGTATATCTTCTTTGGAGAAATGTCTATTTAGGTCTTCTGCCCATTTTTGGATTGAATAGATGGATTTTTATACTCTCTTGGTACTCAAGATCATCCCATACTTTAGTCTGGCTTCTAGTTTGGCATATAACTTTTTTCTGGATTTTATAATTACTACATTTTCCCCCTGTTGGTAGAAGAGGGTGTGCCTTCTTCATCATATCACTTGGTTATCTAGCTTTTTAATCATACTGTTTGTTGAAGTTCTAATGTGAACTGACTTTTTTCTGAGTATGATGCTTAGCTAATATCATTATTTAATTGCATTCTTGGAAAAGTGCTTTCTTAGCTCTCATGTCTTTCTTCTTTTTGTTTTGGATTTATTTTGTGGTTTTCTGGAGTACTTCCTGAAGTACCATTTTCAGAAAGAATGTGTTTGGGTGCTTGTCAACACCATGTTTGAAATGTCCTTTTCACTTTTGCACCTGATACATGCCCTTGGCTGGGTATAGAATTCAAGTTTAAAATAATTTTCCTTCAGCATTTTGAAGGTTGTGTTTCATTACCTTTTATAACCAGTTTTACTGATAAGAGGTTTGATGCTAATATGAATAGTATTTTTGTAGGTAACCTGTTTTTGTTTTCTGGAAGCTTTTTCTGTTGGTGCCTCTTTATCCTTGGCATTATGAAATTTAAGGAGGATGAGTTATAGTCCTTTTTAATTTATCCTATAAAGCATTTGGTGGATCCTTTGAAAATGTGGGCTGTTCTTCAGTTCTGAGAAACGTCTGTATTTCTTTCATTATTTTTTCCCTTCTATGTTCTCTGTATTGTTTCATGTTTTTTTCCTAGAGCTTCTATACCAATACTCTGTTTTGAAGTTTTTCTTTTTTTTTTTAATGTCTTTGTTTTTTCTCTTTGTTCTGAGAGATTTCCTTGACTCTTCTTGCCCTTTATTGAATTATTTACCTCAGCTTTTACTTTATATTTCTGGGAATTCCTTTTAGTTCATAGTCACCTGCTCTTATTTTACGTATATAATATAATCTGTAATCTTAGGACACTAAAAGCGTTTTAAGTTTTTTCTCCTCATTGAATAACTCTTCCAGTTTGTTTATTTTGGTTCTTTTTTTTGGTAGTGGTTGTTTTCTTCAGGTGTCTGGTGATCCCTTTTAGTCTGTATATATTTCTGAATGAAAGACTGGGGTTACAGATAGTGTCCTCTATTTTTACAATTTATGTGTTTTCCCTATACTTTGATAAGTTAGGTTCACTGAGTGAGGATTTGTGATGCTAGTGTTTAACTGTACTCTTGAAAGGATTAGTTGAAACAGTTGGACTTCTTTTTTTCTTCCACTCTTGATTTATTCCTTTAGAGATTTTCAGTATTATTTTAATAATAATTTTATGTTTTAGTCAAGCAAATTTCATTATATGGTCTGTTGTTGTTTGGCTATATTTCGGTTCAAAGAATTTCTTCTGAAAGATTATTAATTATTATTTGCTCCTTGCTTATTACCCTGGGTAGATTATTATCACCTGAACTTTGGTATACTCATTTGAAAATAAATATAATATCTGCCTCCTTTACCTCACAGTGTGATTGTAAGCATTATGAGATAATGTATGTAGAGGAGTGGTTTTAAACTATTAAACTATAAATAAAATAAAATAAATATAGAAAAATTTATAGCTCTTACTTTGGCTGTCAGTCCTTTTTCTCAAACCTGTATTTATGAATCAGTTCTTAGCTCCTATCCAGGTATAATCTCATTTTATTTGTACTTTTAGTGTTAATAAGTTGCTCTTTAGTAAATATCTTCCTAGAAAAGGAAGAAAAGACTTAAAGATAATTAATGATATTATGTAGGATAAATGCTTTCCTAACTTCTGTTATTAGTGATATATCAGTAGTGAAACCTTTTTTCCTGTACTTATCTGGAACAATTGCAAAATGGTGAGTATTAATTGAGATAACACATTAACATAGTATTGTTGGTGTTAGAAATGACAATAAAAGAAACGTCAGTTGCAAACTGTAGTATTATCTGCGTTTTCCTTCTTAATGGTCCTAGGAGAGCACCTCACAGTTTGACTGCACATCAGGATAAGAGGCATCTGCATATATATTAGACACTTCTTAAATTACCTTCTTCAAAGACCAGCCTGTAGGCATACTCTAGGTAACTAAGAATCTTTAAACTAGATGTCAAAAGTTTTGCTTTCTTAGTTTCCATTAGAGCTTAGTAGTAATATTTGCTCTTAAGAAACTTATTGTATTAATAAAATGGGAAATTTAACCTGCTTAAAGGGTTTAAATTATAGAAATAAGTATATTATAATAATATTACATAAGGGTTTATTGTTATTCATAAAATTTTGTTTGGTTAATAGTACTGTTTCTTAAAAACCTAAGTAGTCTCTTATTAATGTAGAGAGCCAGTTCCTTTGATAACAAGTTAAAATTTGTAATGTATTTCTAGTCAACTCATCATCTTGATGTTTTGAAATTGCTACAAATCTAAGAGGTAGTTTTATCATTAAAACATTTTGATTGATGAAAATGCTGCAAGATATATTAATTGCTTACACTTTTTGTTGTATTAGTATCTAACAAATCGAACTTTCATGTTGTGTTTTGTGTGTGTAACCAGCTTGTGCTTTTAAAGAACTTTTTCCCTAGTTTGCCTTGTACTTATAGTTTCCAATTCAGGGATATCCATAAACTGTGTCCTTTGAATGACATTTGTCTTATATTCTATGAAATGGTTTGCTTAGATGAACCAGAATGTTAGTATTTGGTGATTCTAAGCTAAAACTTTATATGTTTATGAGTTTTCACACAAAACAGCTTAATCCCTACTGTGCAAAACATACCACAGTAACGAAGAATGTAGGCTCGGTTATGTTTTTAGCGCGTGTTGTGATCAACAACAATTGTAAGTTGTTACAGAAAACAAAGTGTGCATTTTTGGGGGTGCTTATCTAAGTCCAAGGGGTCTTTCCTTCTCCTTTAACTTGTATGTACTTGTGTGCATTTTGTTCATGTTTTATTCACAAAGTGACTTTTGAAATAAATTATAAAGTGATTAAGGAGAGAGAAAATGACAATGTGATTTCCTGTTTACTACTCAGCAGCAAGCATTTTCCATAGAGAGTAAAAAGCGGTGGTAGTGGTGGTAGTGACTGTATAAACCACATGGTAGATTAAAGAAGCTCGCTTTGACTATTGGTGTTATAAATGGAGAAGAAACATGGAAAAATTAAATTTATTTTCTAATAGCATTGAAACTTGGAGATTTAATGTATTTGCTGTAATGTGAAATTTGTTTTTCCTATTGTTTCAATATATTTGTTTTGAAAATTTTAATCAAGTAAACCAAATGGAGAGAACCATCAAATAGCTTTCATATGCATTTAGGGTTATATAATTAGAAAATTGCCATTACACACCTTACCAATCAACAATTGAGTTTGTGTATTGATTTCGTATCCTACAGTCTCATTAAATTCACTTATTAATGTTAGTTACTCTAAATATTTTGTGATGATAGTCATCTGCAAAGAGCCACAGTTCTGTTTCTTCCTTTCCAGTCTTTATGCCTTTAATTAATTTTTCTGGTCTTACTTCACTGGTTAGGACCTCTAGTATAATGTTGAGTATAATTGGTGAGAGTGGACGTTTTTGCCTTATTTCTCATCTTATTGGGAAAGCATTTATTTTACCACTAAGTATCATATTAGCTGTAGGATTTCATTGCTGCCTTTTATTGGGTTGAGAAAGTTCCCTTCTATTCCCTAGTTTGCTGAGAGTTTTTATCATGAGTGGGTATTCAACTTTTTCAAGAGATTTTTCTGGCATCTATTGAAATTACCATTTAATTTTTCCCATTATTCTTTTAATATGTTAATATAGTATACTACTTTCATTGCTGGAATAAATCCCATTTGGTCATGATGATCTTTAATATATTGCCAGTTTGTTTTGCTTTTTAAATTTATTTATTTTTGGCTGCGTTGGGTCTTTGTTGCTGCGTGCGGGCTTTCTCTAGTTGTGGTGAGCGGGGGCTACTCTTCGTTGCGGTGCTCGGGCTTCTCATTTTGGTGGCTTCTCTTGGTGCAGAGCACGGGCTCTAGGCACTCGGGCGTCAATAGTTGTGGCATGTGGGCTCAGTAGTTGTGGGATATGGACTTAGTTGCTCTGCAGCATGTGGGATCTTCCTGGACCAGGGATCGAACCCGTGTCCCCTGCATTGGCAGGTGGATTTCTAACCACTGCGCCACCAGGGAAGTCCCATGTTGCCAGTTTCGATTCACTAATGCTTTGTTAAGGATCCTTTTTTACATTTATCAGAATACTGATTGATAATTTTCATTTCAAGTTTTGCATAAGTTATGGTAGACTCATAAAATAGGTTGAGAATTCCCTCCTCAAATTTTGAAGGAATTTGCAAAAGATGGGTTTTATTTCTTCCTTATATGTTTGATAAAATGCAATCAGTGAAGCCATCTGGGTTGGAGCATTTTTGTGAGTTTTTTTATAATGCATTCAATTTATTTAATAGATACAGGACTATTCAGATTTTGTTTCATCTTGTGTCAGTTTGAGTAAATTGTGTATTGTAAGGAATTTGTCCATTTCATCTAAGTTGTTCTATTGTCTGCTAATTCTGACATTAGGATTTTCTTGGAGTTGGTTTCTGTTGATTGTTCTTTTTCTTTGCCTATGATTACATTTTCTTGTTACTTCACATGTCTGGTAATTGTCAGCTGTATACAGTTCGTTGTGGTGATCTCTTATTTCCTACTGAACACCACTGCTTTATGTTCTAATTGGTACTTAACTTGATTCTATTCAGTCTCTACAGTTCATTTCTCCTGTTGTGAAAAGCAGTTGAAATCTCTGCTTTTTTTCCTCCACTTTTTGCTTTATGCTTTCAGGCTCATTGGAGTTTTTCCTATGCATTGGAGTTTTTCCTATACATGCACTATTTATCTAGAATTTGGGCAGAGTTTACATGCAGGTTTGGGGGCTCCTCTGTGTCTCCCTCTCTCGTGGGATATCCTTCTCACTTTCTAGCATTAAAAGTTTTAAAAAAATTTTTTTTAAAATTATTATTCATTTATTCATCCATTTATTTGGCTGTGTTGGGTCCTCGCTTCCGTGCGAGGGCCTCCTCCAGCTGCGGCAAGCGGGGGCCACTCTTCATTGCGGTGCGCGGGCCCCTCACCATCATGGCCTCTCTTGTTGTGGAGCACAGGCTCCAGACGCGCAGGCTCAGTAGTTGTGGCACACGGGCCCAGTTGCTCCGCGGCATGTGGGATCCTCCCAGACCAGGGCTCGAACCTGCGTCCCCCACACCAGCAGGCAGACCCTCAACCACTGCGCCACCAGGGAAGCCCCCATTAAATGTTTTTGGCAGTTCTGAACTCCATCATCTGACTCCTTAAGCCAGCAAGACTATGAACACTAATCTCAAGGAATGGAGGAGCCCCTAAAGCAAAAAGCCATATAAAAATGCAAATCTCATCCAGTGCAGTTCCCTTCTTTCAGGGGCCAGCTTCCCCCCAGTTTCTGCTTGCTTTTGGTGCTTTCCACTGCCTTCAAACAGGTTTTTTTTTAGTATTTTGTACAGAATTATAATTTTATGTATGGTAAAGTTAGCCTAATACAAGTCACCCTACAATCACTGGAAGTGGAACTCTGCTAGGCATATGTTTTAATGTATAGATCTAAAATTGTTCAAGCTTTATAAGTCACTTAGTTTTGTTATTTGTTATTTTAATTACTCATAACAGATTAAGTGGAGTAGAAATTTCATCTGCCTTTGTGGTTGAGGAAACAATGGTTTAAACCAGCTGAGCTCCAGTCACCTGTAAACATAGCTAAACCTTTTTTCCAAGTAAATTTATAGAATTTTAAGCTAGAGGAGACTTTCGAAGTTGTCTAGTCTTATACCCATTTATCTTACAGATTAGAAAACAGGTCATTTTTTGAGTCAGGGGCAGAGCCAGGACCAGTAGCGGAGTTTCTTTATTGCCAATTTTATGATACTTCATATTTTGTTTCTCTCTTGTCGCTTAGGAATGTACTGGAATTCTTTTTAAAAATCTATTATTAGTACCTGGTGAGGGGGTAAGAACTGTTGGACAGGAGGGTTTAAAACTCTCTAAGAACGGAAAAGGGGAGTATCTTCCATCTGGTAGAAACTTCATGAGCCATTGGGGAGTGCAGGGAAGCGATACCTCTTGAACTTGTTGTGTTAACTCCCTTGGAGAAGCTACCTCCATAGCTTCTGTATCCTTTGACATGGAGAAACTTTCTTTAATTATTGGCATTCTGTTCAGTCACATTGTCTTACTGATGTTATAACCATGCACCTACCACTGTATTTTCTTATAGGTATGTTTTTGCTTATGCCAGTTTTTCTGCTTAGCTTTTTTTTTTTTTTTTTTTCCTTCTGTCTTTGTCGGTGAAAATCTTTCATGACTGTCAAAGCCAAATTTTAGCATCACCTCCTTGGTATTTTCCCACATCACAGTCTTACAAAGTTAGAACGAATTCTCTTGTCTCTAATATTACATCACTTTCATGCCTTTGCTTCCTTGAAGCTTTATATTGACTAGTTATTGCATGGACCCATTATTTTACTTTCTCCATTATAAACTCCCTCAGGGCAGGAAACTTGTCCAGTATAACTATATTTCTTTCCCGTATAGGGTCTACCAGTACCTTGAACATAGTAGGCTCTTAGTCTATTTTTGATGAATGAATAAGGAAGAGGAAGAAGACAATTCTAGACGTTCAAATAGCAGTATGTCACAGATTTCAGGGCAAGGAACTCAATCTGGGACAGCTGAAGCAAGGCAGGGAATATAGAATAGATCATCACAGTTATGAAAGCAGCCTGTACCTAGGATAGAGTTTTGGGATTCCAGATCAGGTCATATATCTGGTGTGTTTTTGTGTGTAGGAACTAATGGGGTAGGAATTAGTAGAATTGACTAAATGGCTATTCCTGGCAGAGGTGGCTGGGCAGAACCCTCTTAGTCCCAGAATAGGTGAGTATATAAGTTATCTAAACCAGGTAAGTGGGACACTATAGTGAAAATATAGTAGTGGTCATAGTTCTGGAAGGTTTATCCATATTTTAAGGGTAATTTTTGCTTTACTCTTAGAACTGAGAAGTGCTTCTGAGTTCAGGAAACTTAACTTTTCAAGCTTATAAGAAGAATCTTTTCTGATGTGTTTCTGATGGATCATTTATTGTAACTAAAATCTAACTATATAAGGCATGACTGTTTCATTATTTAACAGCTCTGAGCACTAGTGGTCTTTGTTTTGCCTTCCTGAGAAGTATAAAACAAGTTCTGTTTTCCATGTGATAGGCCTTCAGATATTTCAAGATCACTATGATGTCTTCCCTAAAATCTTCTTTTTAAGCAAAGTGTTCTCTTTCCTTTTTTAATTTTTATTTATTTATTTATTTATGGCTGTGTTGGGTCTTCGTTTCTGTGCGAGGGCTTTCTCTAGTTGTGGCAAGTGGGGGCCACTCTTCATCGCGGTGCGCGGGCCTCTCACTATCGTGGTCTCTCTTGTTGCGGAGCACAGGCTCCAGACGCGCAGGCTCAGCAATTGTGGCTCACGGGCCTAGTTGCTCCGTGGCACGTGGGATCCTCCCAGACCAGGGCTCGAATCTGTGTCCCCTGCATTAGCAGATTCTCAACCACTGCGCCACCAGGGAAGCCCCTCTCTTTTCTTTAATTTGTTTATTGTATGACATGGTTTCTAGCTCTCTCATACGTAATCTTGTCCTACTATGGAAATATCTCAGTTTGTCTTAGAATGTGGTGCCCAGAAGTGAATGTAACAATGTGTTTATTATACTTTCCCATCACTAGTTTGTAAAAGTTTGTGCTTTCTCATACCATAGCCATCACTGGGTGTTATTCTTTTTCTGTTTGTTTGTTTGGTTTTTTGTTTGTTTGTTTTTTAGTTTTTATTGGAGTATAGTTGATTTACAGTGTTGTGTTAATTTCTGCTGTACAGCAGGGTGAATCAGTTATACATATACATATATCCACTCTCTTTTAGATTCTTTTCCCATATAAGTCATTACAGAGTATTGAGAAGAGTTCCCTGTGATATACAGTAGGTCCTTATTAGTTATCTATTTTATATATAGTAGTGTGTATATGTCAATCCCAGTCTCCCAATTTATCCCTCCTTCCCCCTGCTTCCCCCCCTTTTTAGTTTTTGCCATTATATTGCTATTTTATTTTACATTTCTTTGTTACTGAGGCTTAACGTTATTGTTACTGCTTTTAGCCATTGCTTTCCTCAGATAAATTGCTTGTTCTTATCCTTAGTCAGTTTTTATATTGAAGCCTATGTCTTTAGTCAAGTTCATAAATTGTATATGTTCTTATTTATTTGTAAGAACTTTTTATATATTCTGAATACTGTTATTTTATTGATCGTTTTGTCACTGTTGCAAATATTGATATTTTCCTGACTTGTTTATGCCTTTTAACTTTAGTTTTGTCTTGGCAAAGGTTTTTAACTGTTACATGTTCTACTGTATCAAACTTCTCTTCCAAGGAGGCCATCGAGGTCATACTTAGAAACTTTTACCCTGTTTTCTTTGAGCATCATTATGATTTTAAAAATTTGTGTTATGGAAGTCATATATGAGTTCTTTTTATAAAAGACCAAAGCAGCAAATAAATAGAGTACCATATAATTCCTCCACTATTATTTTCTTTCTCAGAAATATTAGTGTCAAGTGTGTTGTGCCAGTATAAAGTCACATTTTTCCTCAAATATTTGAGAACCAGAAAAATACATGCCAACTATAAGTAGTATTTGTCTCTTGCCCAGAGATTGGGATTCAGGAAAATTGGGCAGGGCACAGGAATAGGAATAATTGAAGAAATGAGATTTCTGTGTTCTATTCTGTATAAACGTTTGGATCTTTCTGTTTTGTCTCATTTTCCATAAATGGCATCATAATCACTTAACAATATGTCTTAGAGATTTGTCTATGCTGTTGCCACATGGTTACTCAGAAAAGAATGACTACTTTGATAGAACTTGCTTCTAGTGAACCTATTCTTATTTCTCATCCATCGATTTTTCTCATTTTTAAGTACTCATAAACTGTCAGTTTAGTCCAGTGGTTAAGAGAATGGAACTTCAAGTCTTGGCTTTGCCTTTTACTACTGACTGTGGGCAAAATAGTCTTAGTATGCCTTAAATTTCTCATCTGTAAGATGGAGATGATAATAATGTCTGTTTTATATGGTTGTAAGACCATGTAAAAGATCATAATGTTTGATTAGCTTTTATCACAGTACATGGGATATACTAAATAGTTAATAAACAGTAGCTGCTATTGCTACTTAATATGTTATAGGATATTGCTAAGTTTGACATCAGGTTTACTAATATTTAATATTTAGGCTCACCTATTGTTTTCTCCTATAAAAACAGTTAAGGATCCTTGCCTGTACAGGTTTTTATTTTGTTTTGTTTTTAATACCCTTCTGATGCTCTGTATTTCTCAAAGATTATTGATGCTAACTGGAACTCCTAGGGATAACTTACTGTCTTCTCAGCACCTTTGGACATCAGTGTTTGCATTATGATGGCTCTCTTGTGAGAAGACAAGTGTAAAAGAGGAGTTAGTATTCCTTTTCTGTTGTCTGGCCTGAATGTTGTGCTCTCTTTCTCAGTCTTCATCTTTTATCATTTTAAAAGTTATGTGTGTCTTTAACAATTTTTAAAAATTAGTTTGTTTTCCTGTATTTGCTCTCTATTATGATACTGCTGTCTTTTCCAACACTTTTTCTTAAATTAAATGAATTAGTGCTACAGCAACAAGTATGTATATTTTTTTCTTCCTCACTCAGGATTGGGTAAGGCCAAATGATAGTTGCATTTTAATCCTGTGGTTGACTAAAAATGTTTGCCATGTAAGAACACTAATTTCCTTATCTTCCACATTTGCAAACTAAGACATTCTATCTAAAATTCATGTGTCAAGAAATAGAGGCTTAAGTATATTTTTTAACGTTATGATATCAACCAATAGAAAAACTAAAAATGAAAATAAAAGTAGTAAAAATTGGGAAGAAAGGTGAAGGGGAACAATTTTTCACCTTCACAGTGGGAAGTCAGTTGATACAGTCACAGGTGATAAGAAAAAGAGCTATAATGCCAGAAGTATTAAAAGTGGCTATTGTTTTTTAGGAATTTTTTTTTTTTTTTTTTTTTTTTAAAGATTTATTGATTGATTGATTGATTGATTGATTGTTATGTTGGGTCTTCGTTTCTGTGCTAGGGCTTTCTCTAGTTGCGGCGAGCGGGGGCCACTCTTCATCGCGGTGCGCGGGCCTCTCACTATCGCGGCCTCTCTTGTTGCGGAGCACAGGCTCCAGACGTGCAGGCTCAGTAGCTGTGGCTCACGGGCCCAGTTGCTCCGCGGCATGTGGGATCTTCCCAGACCAGGGCTCGAACCCGTGTCCCCTGCATTGGCAGGCAGATTCTCAACCACTGCGCCACCAGGGAAGCCCAAAAGTGGCTATTTTTGACAAGTGGAATGGTGAGGGTGTGGGGGGTGTGTGTGTGAATGGTGGAAGAGACAGTTTATTTTTAAGTCGTATGTTCTTTCATCTGTTACTGAATTATTGTTACTTTATGCATGAATTAGTTAATAGTAATAATAAACTGTATCCTGCATGATACCAATTTATGAAAATAAAAAGCATAGTTCTGTATATTGATATAGGTGTTAAAATTGATTGGAAGGAATTATACCAAAATATTAAAAGTGGTTATCTCTGGGTAGTGGGCTGTTTTCTTTATTATATTTTTCTGTATTTTGTAAAATTTTTGAAGTTGAATATGTAACTTTTATAATCAGAAAAATATTATTAAGGGAAAATATATAGGATTATCATACATTTGGCATTAGTATGACTGTTTTTTATTTACACAAGTACTATAACTTTTTTTTACTTAAAGGAATTAGAGAACCATATTCTCTGTATGTTTTAAATGTATTAATAAAGCAAGCATTCTGCTAAAAATAACTGAATAACGAGGTAGCCAACAGTAACAAAGACAGGTTTATTTATTTTACCTAAAAAGGGTAAAGGTGGGCAGTAGCTGGTTGTTTGTCAGAGAAGGATAAAATCACCAAAGATTCAAGCTCTCTCTGCTTCTTTACCTTTAGCTTGTTGGCTTTTCATTCCTACAGTTGTTGCTTCAAGGTTTCAAGATGGCTTTCAGTCTGTAGTGGGAGGTGGCCAGGGTAAAAGGTATTGGGAATTGATACTGCATTAGCGAACCAACAATGTGTGCCACAAAAAGTATTGATATATATATATATATAATTATAATGTTTGTACTTCAGTTCTTAGATTTCTAGCAGAGACAATTTCCAACCTTTACAGAGGTCAGATTGAAAATTTGGCACACAGCATCCTCTAAAATTCACCCCTGTGGAGATTATTCTAAAATATAGCGATTTTTTCTGTTCGTAGGAGTACTAGACTTGTGCTCCCTTCTTAAAAAAAGGGTAGTTTGGTATTCTGAGGTGATAGTGAATTAGGAAGTATGTTTGTAAAATGATCCTCAGTTTGACTTGATTCTCCTTGCAGAATCCAAATTTCAGTTTCTAGCCAGTTTTCTGAGGACTGTGAGTTTTTAGTGTATCAAATCAATTATATAAAGGTTTTCCTTTTTGTTTTTAAGTCAGTATGCAATGAAATTGGTAGTCACAGGTTTTATAGCTGATGATTCCAACTCTAGCAACCCAAAAAGACCCAAATTACATCGTTCAAAGTGTTAGGTTTTATATTTACTTGGATTTTTTCATCCATATATTTTAATGAGTACTACGCCTTATTTTCTTATTCCTCTGTCACTGACTTCTTTAGAAAAATTTTTTTTAATGCAAATTTATATAGCTTTCAGGGTGATATTTATGGCTTTCAGCATTAAAATGGTGCTGAATAAAAATACATTACTATCAAATTAGACTTGTTTGTAAAAGTTTAGGTCTTAATAGTTGTGTTTATCAATGAATTGATAAACTTCTTTTTTGTTAATTTTTCTTACCAGTTATCCAGAGATATTTATTTAGCGCCAAGCAATTTTATCTTAGTCTAAAAAGGTGTTACTACTTTATGCTTTTGAGGAGTGAAAAGTTGTTCCTGTAAAATAAATGAGCATATTTATTTCTAGTACTTGGATAAACTAATTTCTTTAATCAAATTAGAGAAGTATGTACTGGAGACTGGGGAGGATATGGAGATGCAGGTCACCTGCCTTCATAGAGTCTAGAGACTAAGTGGGGGAAAAGACTTTAAGATGAGTTAATTTCCTCATCTGTAATGTGGGGATAATAATAGTTCTTACCTACCTTATGAAAGTTATTGTGAGGATTAAGTTAAATCATGTGAAAGGCTTTGAATTACGCCAGGCACATAGTATGTGCTTCATAAATGTTAGCTGCTTTGACTATTATTATTAAAAGATAGAGATTTGTACAAAGTGCTTTGGGAACACAGACTAGGCAGGGATTGACCCCCTGGAAAAGGGAGGGGAGTGATAAAATTTTTACCTGCCTTCAATTCTGTTTCATAGTTACCTTGTTTATCTTTGCTATTGAATGCCTACTGCATAGTAAGTCCTCAAAGGAAGGAATCAGAGAAGTTACACAAGTGAAATTTTCTTAAAACATCTTATAGTAGATGTCAGTAAAATTGGAAGATGTAGTATTAAAATTTATCACCCAGTCTTCTATTCCTGACTTAATCCTAGGATGGAATTTAGAATATTTTTTCAAGTAAGTAAATAACAGAGGATAATTTAAGAAATAGAAAAGCTATTATTTTTAACCAGGCTTTTGAAACAAGCTGGGTTTTCAAATAGTTTAAGATAATACTTTCCAGCAAGGACTTGGGATGCAAGTATCTTATACTTCAGACTAGACACGTAGCTATATATTTTGACAGTACTGTGTCATTTTAGATCAGTATAGCTACATTGGTTATCTGCTGCTATATAACAGATTACCCAACACTTAGTGGCTTAAAACATTGATTTATTATTTTTCATGATTCTGTGGTTTGACTCAGTGGTTATTCTGGTGATCTCAATTGGGGTCACTCAATTGGATGCATTTAGAGGGTAACTAGGCAGAACTGGGAGATCCCAGGAGGCTTTGCTCCCATATTTGGGTCCTTGGTGCTGAATGTTGACTGGGAGTGCCTTGGTTCTCCTTCCTGTTGCCTTTCTTCAGCAGGACAGCCTGAACTTCAGAGCATTTGTCTGGCTTCTGAGAATGCAAACTACCAGCCCTACTAAAGGCTAGAACCAGAGCTGGCACAGCATTTGTATTAATACATTTTATTGATCAAAGAAGTCACAAGGCCAGCCTAGATTCAAGAGGAGGAGAAACAGAGTCCATCTCTTGATGGAAAGAGTGGCAAAGAATTTGAGGCCCCTTAATCTACAGTAGTAGCATGGTGCGTTCTTTTTGATTGGCTATTTGCATTCTACCTTCCATAATTTATCCCTTATGTTTCTTCCCTTATGTTTAACCTTTTTATTTTTTCTTTCATCCTCAGTGAATTTTTGTAGTTTGTCTTCTGTTTCACTGATTTAAGTTTCTGTTCTTTTGGTACAGTGTGGATTTTAGTTCAGCCTTTGTTTTTACTTTGCATTTCTTTCTAGTTTTCTTCTAATGTATCCTACATTTTAGCCTTCTCCCTTTTCTTTGTGTCTTTTATCTTTAATATTATGGAATCTAAATCTTCATTCACAACATAAATCATAGGTGTGGTAGCTGGGCTAGAGTTAATGTCAGAAACACTGGGGTGGTGTCTACCAGGTTTTGTTATTGACAGTAGGACCCTGAATCTTTGGTTTAGGAATCTAGTGGAAGATGACTAGATAGCCCCTTTTGACAGAGACAACCCTTCAGCTTTTGATAATCACTACTGAGTTTTTACATGTTGTAAAAATGGTATCAGCTGGTTACCCATAAAATTGTAGTGAAATTATAAATTGCTTAAATTTTGTGATTTAAAACATGTAAGATAAGCTGTTGATATGCTAGTTTAGAAAGCAATTCAACCTGTGCATAACTTAAGTAAACTCAAGTAAAGCCTTTTGATGACTACAGCTGTGGTAAACATGCTGCCTGCAATCTCAGGAGATATCCTGGTCCAGAACCACCTGACTAAGCCCCTCCTCTCCCATTGAAACTGTGCAGAAGTTTACTGTATTTGAAACGCTACCTTTTGGGGTAGTTATATAGAAATTGTACAGATTTTGGTATCAAAGTGGTTTTATTTTGCCATAACAACAACCTGAAATGGAGGCCTGTCTTTGGAACTCAGTGGTGGACACAGTCTAGAAAGATTTTGAGGCATTAGTGAAAGCCTGAAAAGCCTTGAACAGATTGTTAGTAGAAGTTTAAGGCCTTTGAGAAGACTGTGGGTAAGAGCTTAGAGAAAAGTGAGAAAAATGTTATCAGCAATTTGAGGAAGGAGATGCTTGTTCTGTAGTGGCAGAAAGTTTAGGAACTCTGTCACCGGCAATAAAATGAGAAGCAGGAAAATGTACACAATGAACTAGGTGATCTAGCTAAGGGGATTCTGTAAGCAGAATGTTAAAAATATTCCTGGTTTCTTCTTGCTGCTTATATATAAAATGTAAAAGGACGGGGACCAACCAAAGGAAGTACTGTTAAACAAAAAGGAGCGAGCGTGGAACTGTTGAGTTTGAAAATTCCTAGCTTCTTCATTTGACCAGTGTTGCTAAAATTAAGGAGTAGATTCTGGGAAGCAGCAAATCCAGGACACTCTGAGGAAAACATGTTCTACAAATGAAGCTGAGGATGTGACTTTAAAATCCTTTAAAACCTCAGAAAGATCCAAGGTGTTGTCTCAAAGACCTCTTGAGTCAAACAGTAGGGGTTCTAAGAACATTTAGAGAGTTGTCCCTCAGCAGTCTCATCAGAGGCCTACGATATAGAAGGAAGGGCTTATCTTGAAGAGATTTATGGGTATGGCCTTTGTCTCACAGTGGAGTAAACCATGATAAGATTCTCAGGAGACCCACAAAGTTTCTTCTCTCCTCTCTTCCTCCCTTTCCCCTCTTTTTCTTTCTTTTAATGAGAATGAATTGGCCAAAACACTGTCAGCTTGCACTGGACTTGGACAAAGACAGTACAAACGAAAAGCAGCCTTTGGATCCCTGAACCTCTGCAGGCGGGAAGCGTGTTGAGACAACTACACAGCTGCAAACATGGGCTACCCTTTATGGAAAAGAAAGGACGACTTGGAAAGCGGAACCAAGAGCCTAGAGGACAGAAACAGGCCTTGAATTCTGATCAGGGATTGCCTGTATTGCTCTGGATTTCAGAATTGCTATGAGCCAGTGACTCGCATCCACCTCCTGCTTTCTCTCTTTTGGGCAGCAGTGCTATAGTAGTTTCCCTGTGCCTTTTGTGCCTTTGGTCCTGAGTTCCTGACCCACAGAAACTGTGAGATGAAAAAGGCTTATTGTTATTTTAAAGCTCTAAGTTTTGTGGTAACCTGTTATGCAGTGATAGATAACTAATGCAGTGACAAGTTGAAACTGGAAGGCTGAGAAGAGAACCCTGCAGACATTTCAGCCCTGGGAGTGGGGGAGAACATGAACACAGAGGGAAAATAAGACCTCTGATTTCAAAGGTCTTGATCTGTTAGAATCATGGGCTGACTGTTTGTCATTGGAAAAAGATGTAAAGTCAAGAATATTAATGTGTGTTCTGTTAAACAGTGGAGAAAGGAGTTACCAATAATTATTGCTAAGGACTAGAATTTTATGTGTAAAATGGGGAAGAACCCTACTTATGTTACCTTTAGTTTTACCATTTAACCTTGTTTCTTAGTAAGCAAAGTTGTTTACATAGTGTATATTCTCAGAGGTCAACTTATTAATTTTGTATAAAAGTATTTAAAATGAATAAATCTTAGATACAGTAGGGCTCTATACTCAGCTTTTATCAATTTACTTATCTTAAAGTGAATGAAAAGAAGAGGAAATTACTTTCACTCTTAACTGTTTATTTGAAAATTTTGAAAATTTTAGTTATACAGAAAAGCTAAAAGTTATAGAGTTAATGAGCATGTAAACATCCTTAATGTTTTACCACATTTGCTTTATGTGTGCTTTTTTTCCCCACCTTTGAGGGTACACTTGCTAAAACTTGCATATATTTAAGGTATACAATACAATGTTTTGATATATGTGTACATTGTGAAATGATTACCATAATTAAGCTAATTAACATATTCATCACCTCCCACAGTTACAGTTTTACTTTTTTTTTTTTTTGGTTGAATCATTTGAAAGGAAGATGCAGATGTTGCTCCATCCCTTAGTTCTTTTAGCCCAAATCTCCAAGAATGAGGTATTTATAGCTACAATTAATACAACTAAGAAAATTAATACATTCAACAATCATATCTAATATGGCAGTCCAAAAAAGCTTTTATAAGTTTTTAAAAATCCAGGATCTATACAGTATATTTGATTATGTCTCTAGCCCGTTTTATTCTGGAATAATAAAAATGTGACATTATGTTGCTTTCTGTGACATTGATTCTACTTTTCTTTGAGGATTTTTTGCATCATGTTGCCTTGTAGAATGTTCCACATTCTGGGTTTGTCTAATTTTTCTTTATTATTACATCCAGGTTGAACCTATTTTGGTGAAAATACTGTGTAGATGATGTATAGTTGATCAAGAAGGTGACTTCTGGATCTCTTCACTATAGATATATTTTTTCCCCCATTTACAAACCTGTGGGGTCATAATTCCCAACAACCTTTCACTTTGGCTTTAAACTTCCATTGGTGCCACTGCCTGAATCAATTTTTACATTGTGAATTCCAAAGGAAAATTCCTTTGTAATGGCCATATATAATATATCCATATTTGCAGTTCCCTGCAAAAAAAAAAAATTCCTTAGCACCACTGAAAGAATCCACTGTTGTTTTTTCTTGTTAATAATAAATACGTTATTTGGACTGTGGATTTGAATATATTTATTGTCTGAGTTCCATGTACGTTTATTTTTCTTAATGAAGAATTTTGAAAAAGTTCGATTTAATTTAAAACAATAAGTTAATAACAGATCTGTTGGATAGTTTTAGAATTCCTAACAGTGAGGCTCATCGAACAGTTGTGCGATACTTTTTGAATACCAGCTACAGTGTAAGGAGTCACACCAGATAGTATAATGTACTTAACATTAAAAACTGTAGCCCTCAAATACTTATCCAGATAAGTTGAGAAGGTAAGACACATATGCCTATAAAAATAGAATAATATTCACAGCAGGAAAACATATATGCTGAATCACTGGTATAGTCAGTAAATGATTTTTGTGTTCAGGAAACAGTCACTTTGAACTTTGACATGTGCAAAAGCAGTGTAGGTATATGAAATGTCTTAGGATGTCACTGACATTCTGAACCTGGGCTTTTGAAACATATATTCCAATAAATAATCTAGTGCCTACCATGTTATAGCAACCGAAGAAGCAAAAAGAATAAAACGTGTCCCTTGCCCTGAAACACTATCATTGAGGATGATACTGTATTATCACAGGGATGTATACTATATAAAATCATTAAAACTTCTATAATAAAGGTATCTACTTAGTGCCAAGGCTGTATAGGAGAGAGAACTAGGAATTCACATTGCTTGGGAAGTGGGTGTGTGACAGGAAAGGCTTCATAGAGTAAGTGGCATTTGAGTCTGAGGGGAAGTTTTTAGATTGAGAATGGAAGCGTATTCTAGGCAATAGAAGATGGGCCCCAATGCCCAGAGGTGTAATAGTGTGTGGCTTGGTTTTAGACCCTGGTGATGCCATTTCAGGAAATTCAGAAGTGGTCCTGATTTGGGAGGGGACGATAGAAATGGTTATTCAGCCTTTCGTGTGTGTAATTTTTTCTCATACAGGAGAACAACACAGTTGAATTTTAATGGTATGTACAATTTTTCAGAAAAAGTGTACAGAAAGCAGTGGACTGAAGAATGAACCTGGGAAACACTTAACTCTACTAACAATTGAGGAATGGGAGGAAAAGGAGACCTCCTTAGGGAAGTACAAAAGGCGTTATTTATTAGGAAGGAAGAAAGCTAAAATAGTAATGTCATTAGAACCAATTGACAAGAAATTTTACAAGAGGATGATTAATATCACAACAGAGTGTACAAAGGAAATGAAAAAATTTAAAGAGGCCATTGGATCTGACAAATAATTTTGTGAATTCAGTTTCAGTAATTTGGGGGAGGGGGTTGGAAGCCACTTTTCTGGGGAAAAAGAGAATGATTGATGCTTAAATACTGGATTTAAACCATTTGTTCGAAAACTTTGGCAGTGAAAAGTAGGGTAGCAATAGAATGAGTACAGTTTGGTCAAGTGAAATTTTTTTTAAAAGTTAGAGAAAGCCTTGTATATATATGATGGCAGAGTGGAACATGCCAGTGGGACAGGAGATACTACAATTTGGCAGAGCATAATTGATGGAGCAAAGGGTTGGGAAGAGATGAGAACATAAGAGAAAGGATTAGCCTTGGAAAGGAGGAGAGGCAAACTTCTAGTTGGTCCAAACAGAAGGAAGTGATCATGAAGGAAGAACAGAAAAGGAAAGATTATTAAGGAAGAGAAGTGTAAAAAAGGAACTTACATGTGGTGCTATTACATTCTCTGTGAGTTTGGATAGAGCAAAATTATTTTGGTTTTTGAATTTTCTATTTGATTTATGTATTCCAGGAGCATTAATAGAGGAATTACCCACCCAGTGTAATCTAAAGTTGGAGAGTGGCATGGCAGAAGGCTAAAGGGCAAAGGAGTAGACACGTGGTATTTTCTACCATTAGAAAAATTTTAATTACAAAGAAAATATTGAACATCAAAATACTCTAATATTTAAAAATGCAATTATTGTTAATACATAAAGATTTAAAACCTTATTTAGGAACACAGTATTACTGGGTTTAATTTAAAAAATTTTGTTAGTATATAAATTTAAAAGTATATTTTATATAGATAAAATTACTAATCTAATGTTTAAAATTTTGCAGCGTTTTTTTAAACTAAGGACTTTTCTCTATGAGAATAATCAGGACTTCTCAAATTTTAAGCAACAACAACTCAACGCAAGCTTAAGCAATGAAGGAAAAATTAAAAGAGGGGATGGATTTATTAGATTATGTAAATGGGGAATCCAAGATGGACTAATTTCAGGTGTTCCCGAATCCAGGAATCCTGGTGATGATGTCAGGCGTTCTTTCTTCTGCTCCATTCTGCTGTTTTCCATCTGTGATGTTCTCATTTTCAAGCAAGGTTCTGCTCTGTAGTAGGCATGTGGTTACTAGAAGCCCCAGGGCAATATCATCATGGCTCACTCTACGAAAGGAAGATAGGCTTTTTCCCACCAGCCGTATAGCAGATACCAGAGTAGATTGTGTCATTTTTTCACCCCTAATTATCACTGTAGCCAGGGGTGTACATACTCTGATAGTATAGAGCCTGGGTTATGTGATCATTTCTTGAAGGAGGTCACAATAACTGAGTTGAAGGGGTGGTGGCTCAAAACTTTGGCACATTTCCTTCTAGTATGTATGTATGTGTGTGTGTGTGTGTGTGTGTGTGTGTACGTACTTATTTGTTCTGTAACAAACCAAGTAGTGTAATGAATACCTTGTGTCAAATTCCTTAGGAAAGAATCAGCCTTTGATTGCTTATGTAAATGAGTCTTAACAGCTTTTTAAGTTTATGATTTCATAAAAATACTGTAGAAGCCTTTTCTTTTTTACAAGTAAAAGTTTTCTATGCTATATATCACAATATTTCCAGGCCTTCACAAAAATGGAGCAGTTGTCCATGGGTTGACTTCAATAGTAGCAAAACAAACATTTTGTGATGCTGAAAAGAACTGGATGTGTATCGAGCAGAAGTCCTGAGTTTTAATCTTAACTCTTTCAGTAACTAAGTGTGTGTAAACAACACATAAAACTACTTACACCACTGGGGCTGTAAAAATAGGTGGATTAGAGATCTTGTGAAGCTCTAAATTTCTGCTATTTTTAATAGAATAATTTGGGTTACAGAAAAATGTTAAATAAGAGGAATCTTAATATACTGTAAAGAAAATTAATGATCCTAGTTTTCATGTTAGACAGACTTGGATTTGAATTCCAGCTCCTCTACTCACCAGCTGTGTAAACTTGGACAGATTGCTAAACCTTGTCTCCTCATGTAAAGAATGGCAATAAT
The DNA here is from genome assembly GCF_965194825.1 of Balaenoptera physalus. Classification (NCBI taxonomy): domain Eukaryota; kingdom Metazoa; phylum Chordata; class Mammalia; order Artiodactyla; family Balaenopteridae; genus Balaenoptera; species Balaenoptera physalus. The sequence continues at coordinate 28,874,859 of NC_138882.1, forward strand.
AATAATAATAATAATAATAATAATAATAATAATAATAATAATACCACCTGATTTGAAGTGTAAGGATAGAAATGCATTTGATTTCTGCTCAGTAAAATTTTACTTTGATTAGTTTCTGTAAAGTCCCCTACAGCTCCAAAATTTGATATTTGGAATTATTTTTGCTACATGAATATTCATTTCTCCCATCATAACTTTTCTGATAAATTCTATCTAGGAAAATTACTGTTAAGTTACAAATGTAGAGTTATAAATGTATATTTATAACAGCTGCATTATGCCTGTGACATGCTTCCCTTTGAGACCATGTAGTAGAGAATTCATATGGACCATTTCATAATAGAATTGGAGCACTTAATGGTTAGCTGTCTTACCAAGAGTTCGGCTTAGTAGTAGATTGTATTGGAATATACCTGATAAAAGGCAAATTATGCTAGCAAAAATGAGGCATACAAACTTAAAGAAAATTCTGACTAGGCCATTGGAAATAAGCTGTGGACTTGGGATCTACTAAGACTCCTGAAATCAAGCTAGATAGATATCACTTAAGATTATTGTAAAGATCAAAGGAACCAAAGTATATAAGCCCTTTAAGCATAGTATTTTTCTTATACATTAGCTACTACTATTGTTATTTTTATCTTCTGGGGGTATGTTTCCTCATGATCAGCAAACCACATTTAGCCAAGAGCAAATGCAATGGAAAATCCAATGCAATTTTTTTTTTTAACAATTTGGCAGTTTCTTTCTTTCTTTTTTTTTTAAAATTAATTTATTTTTGGCTGCGTTGGACCTTGCTGCGCACGGGCTTTCTCTAGTTGTGGCGAGCGGGGCCTACTCTTTGTTGCGGTGCGCAGGCTTCTCATTGCGATGGCTTCTCTTGTTGCAGAGCACGGGCTCTGGGTGCGCGGGCTCCAGTAGTTGTGGCACGTGGGCTCAGTAGTTGTGGCTCACGGGCTCTAGAGCGCAGGCTCAGTAGTTGTGGCTCACGGGCTTAGCTGCTCTGCGGCATGTGGGATCTTCCCGGACCAGGGCTCGAACCCATGTCCTCTGCATCGGCAGGCGGATCCTTAACCACTGCGCAGGGAAGTCCTCCAATGCAGTTTTTATCTAAGGAGTCTGTTGGAACCTTCAATCAAAAAACAAAACCCCCACAAAACTGAGGAAGCTCATCCAAAATCCCAAACTAGGGTTTTATTTTTTTTCTTATTTTGCTTTAGTTCCTGAAATAATTTTTCATGAGAAATTTTTTAGTATTAATTCATTCAACAAATATTTATTCATTATGGGCTAGGTACTGAGGAAAAGAGCAGTGAACATAGATAGATAACATACTTTATATTAAGAAAAAAAGCCAGTGGCTTGTTTACATTTTATTTTATAAGAGCTTTGTAGTTGCAAAATAAAATTGAAGCTATAAGATTAATTAAGGCTTTAGTATACCAGTGACTTTTCGGTAGGCTAGATGGAAAGAAACTTGTTTAACTTTGTTTAATTTGGTGTTTCTGAAACTTTTTGACCTATTTTCCCTATTTTTCCCCCTCACTGAACCCACTTTCAGAGATAATAGTATATAAGTAGGTTTCTTTAACTGGAAGTGAACAATATTAGGTTAACTGTGTGATATTTGTAGGGCAGAAATGGTTGCATATCAACATTTGTAGTTCATCTTATACTAATTGGATTACTCTGTCCTGATTTGCCTGGGACAGTTCTGGTTTATGCCCTGTTGCTCCAGTGGGATTATTTATAGTCTTCTCTTTAAATCTCAGAAGTGCCCTGGTTTGGATGATAAATTTTTTGGTCCCCCTCTAGCTAACACTTTTGATCCACTTATTATGTGCCAGGCAGCATTCAACCCTGTGAGGTTGGTACTATTTTATCTTTCTTTTTTAAAAATGAGTAAGCTGAGGTACAGAGAGGTTAAGTCTTAAGATTACACACCTAGTAAGTCATGGGGTCAGGATCCAGATGCAGGCACACTGGTCCTAAAGGGTCTTTAGGTGCCTTGTGGTGACACAAGAACGCTCTGCGAATATGCTTAAGGGAAGAGGGGGAGGACAGAGCTCTAGAGAATACTGACAGTTAAAAGCAAGTAAAGGGAATAGAAACTTGGAGATGTGGCAGAGAGTAGGAACTAAAAGGAAGGAACTTTAAGTTATACAAAGTAGAAATTGGTGAAATTGATTTATTTCCTCTAATTATCTTTATCCTCTTTTTAACTAGAAAGAGGTATTTTCCTTTTCACTGTTTAATAAGTGCCCCGAAGTATTAGACAGTATTCTCTTGAAATATAGTGAAAGAGCATTTATTTAAAGCAGTTTTTTTTTATAACATCTTTATTGGAGTATAATTGCTTTACAATGGTGTGTTAGTTTCTGCTTTATAACAAAGTGAATCAGTTATACATATACATATGTTCCCATATCTCTTCCCTCTTGCATCTGCCTCCCTCCCACCCTCCCTATCCCACCCCACTAGGAGGTCACAAAGCGCAGAGCTGATCTCCCTGTGCTATGTGGCTGCTTCCCACTAGTTATCTATTTTACGTTTGGTAGTGTATATATGTCCATGCCACTCTCTCACTTTGTCACATCTTACCCCTCCCCCTCCCCATATCCTCAAGTCCATTCTCTAGTAGGTCTGTGTATTTATTCCTGTCTTGCCACTAGGTTCTTCATGACCTTTTTTTTTTTTCCCCTTAGATTCCATATATATGTGTTTTGTCTTTTGTCTCCTTAGGTAGGTTTATTCCTAGATATTTTATTCTTTTTGTTGCAGTGGTAAATGGGAGTGTTTTCTTAATTTCTTTTTCAGATTTTTCATCGTTAGTGTATAGGAATGCAAGAGATTTCTGTGCATTAATTTTGTATCCTGCTACTTTACCAAATTCATTGATTAGCTCTAGGAGTTTTCTGGTAGCATCTTTAGGATTCTCTATGTATAGTATCATGTCATCTGCAAACAGTGACAGCTTTACTTCTTCTTTTCCGATTTGGATTCCTTTTATTTCTTTTTCTTCTCTGATTGCTGTGGCTAACACTTCCAAAACTGTGTTGAATAGTAGTGGTGAGAGTGGGCAACCTTGTCTTGTTCCTGATCTTAGTGGAAATGGTTTCAGTTTTTCACCATTGAGGACGATGTTGGCTGAGGGGTTGTCATGTATTGCCTTTATTATGTTGAGGTAAGTTCCCTCTATGCCTACTTTCTGCAGGGCTTTTATCATAAATGGGTGTTGAAACTTGTCAAAAGCTTTCTCTGCATCTACTGAGATGATCATATGGTTTTTCTCCTTCAATTTGTTAATATGGTGTATCACGCTGATTGATTTGCGTATATTGAAGAATCCTTGCATTCCTGGAATAAACCCCACTTGATCATGGTGTATGATCCTTTTAATGTGCTGTTGGATTCTGTTTGCTAGTATTTTGTTGAGGATTTTTGCATCTATGTTCATCAGTGATATTGGCCTGTAGTTTTCTTTCTTTGTGACATCTTTGTCTGGTTTTGGTATCAGGGTGATGGTGGCCTCGTAGAATGAGTTTGGGAGTGTTCCTCCCTCTGCAATATTTTGGAAGAGTTTGAGGAGGATAGGTGTTAGCTCTTCTCTAAATGTTTGATAGAATTCGCCTGTGAAGCCATCTGGTCCTGGGCTTTTGTTTGTTGGAAGAATTTTAATCACAGTTTCAATTTCAGTGCTTGTGATTGGTCTGTTCATATTTTCTGTTTCTTCCTGGTTCAGTCTCGGCAGGTTGTGCATCTCTAAGAATTTGTCCATTTCTTCCAGGTTGTCCATTTTATTGGCATAGAGTTGCTTGTAGTAATCTCTCATGATCGTTTGTATTTCTGCAGTGTCAGTGGTTACTTCTCCTTTTTCATTTCTAATTCTATTGATTTGAGTCTTCTCCCTTTTTTTCTTGATGAGTCTGGCTAATGGTTTATCAATTTTGTTTATCTTCTCAAAGGACCAGCTTTTAGTTTTATTGATCTTTGCTATTGTCTCCTTCATTTCTTTTTCATTTATTTCTGATCTGATCTTTATGATTTCTTTCCTTCTGCTAGCTTTGGGGTTTTTTTGTTCTTCTTTCTCTAATTGCTTCAGGTGCAAGTTTAGGTTGTTTATTCGAGATGTTTCCTGTTTCTTGAGGTAGGCTTGTATTGCTATAAACTTCCCTCTTAGCACTGCTTTTGCTGCATCCCATAGGTTTTGGGTCGTCGTGTCTCCATTGTCATTTGTTTCTAGGTATTTTTTGATTTTCCCTTTGATTTCTTCAGTGATCACTTCGTTATTAAGTAGTGTACTGTGTAGCCTCCATGTGTTTGTATTTTTTACAGATCTTTTCCTGTAATTGATATCTAGTCTCATAGCGTTGTGGTCGGAAAAGATACTTGATACGATTTCAATTTTCTTAAATTTACCAAGGCTTGATTTGTGACCCAAGATATGATCTATCCTGGAGAATGTTCCATGAGCACTTGAGAAAAATGTGTATTCTGTTGTTTTTGGGTGGAATGTCCTATAAATATCAATTAAGTCCATCTTGTTTAATGTATCATTTAAAGCTTGTGTTTCCTTATTTATTTTCATTTTGGATGATCTGTCCATTGGTGAAAGTGGGGTGTTAAAGTCCCTTACTATGATTGTGTTGCTGTCGATTTCCCCTTTTATGGCTGTTAGCATTTGCCTTATGTATTGAGGTGCTCCTATGTTGGGTGCATAAATATTTACAATTGTTATACCTTCTTCTTGGATCGATCCCTTGATCATTATATAGTGTCCTTCTTTGTCTCTTGTAATAGTCTTTATTTTAAAGTCCATTTTGTCTGATATGAGAATTGCTACTCTAGCTTTCTTTTGATTTCCATTTGCATGGAATATCTTTTTCCATCCCCTCACTTTCAGTCTGTATGTGTCTCTAGGTCTGAAGTGGGTCTCTTGTAGACAGCATATATACGGGTCTTGTTTTTGTATCCATTCAGCCAGTCTGTCTTTTGGTGGGAGCATTTAATCCATTTACATTTAAGGTAATTATCGATATGTATGTTCCTATTCCCATTTTCTTAAATGTTTTGGGTTTGTTATTGTAGGTGTTTTCCTTCTCTTGTGTTTCTTGCCTAGAGAAGTTCCTTTAGCATTTGTTGTAAAGCTGGTTTGGTGGTGCTGAACTCTCTCAGCTTTTGCTTGTCTGTAAAGGTTTTGATTTCTCCATCAAATCTGAATGAGATCCTTGCTGGGTAGAGTAATCTTGGTTGTAGCTTTTTTTTCTTCATCACTTTAAATATGTTCTGCCATTCCCTTCTGGCTTGCAGAGTTTCTGCTGAAAGATCAGCTGTTAACCTTATGGGGATTCCCTTGTGTGTTATTTGTTGTTTTTCCCTTGCTGCTTTTAATATGTTTTCTTTATATTTAATTTTTGACAGTTTGATTAATATGTGTCTTGGCGTGTTTCTCCTTGGATTTATCCTGTATGGGACTCTCCGTGCTTCCAGGACTTGATTAACTATTTCCTTTCCCATATTAGGGAAGTTTTCAACTATAATTTCTTCAAATATTTTCTCAGTCCCTTTCTTTTTCTCTTCTTCTTCTGGGACCCCTATAATTGTTGGTGCGTTTAATGTTGTCCCAGAGGTCTCTGAGACTGTCCTCAATTCTTTTCATTCTTTTTTCTTTATTCTGCTCTGCAGTAGTTATTTCCACTATTTTATCTTCCAGGTCACTTATCCGTTCTTCTGCCTCAGTTATTCTGCTATTGATCCCATCTAGAGTATTTTTAATTTCATTTATTGTGTTTTTCATCGTTGCTTGGTTCCTCTTTAGTTCTTCTATGTCCTTGTTAAATGTTTCTTGCATTTTGTCTATTCTATTTCCAAGATTTTGGATCATCTTTACTATCATTATTCTGAATTCTTTTTCAGGTAGATTGCCTATTTCCTCATCATTTGTTAGGTCTGGTGTGTTTTTACCTTGCTCCTTCATCTGCTGTGTGTTTTTCTGTCTTCTCATTTTGCTTATCTTACTGTGTTTGGGGTCTCCTTTTTTCAGGCTGCAGGTTCGTCGTTCCTGTTGTTTTTGGTATCTGTCCCCAGTGGCTAAGGTTGGTTCAGTGAGTTGTGTAGGCTTCCTGGTGGAGGGGACTAGTGCCTGTGTTCTGGTGGATAAGGCTGGATCTTGTCTTTCTGGTGGGCACGTCCACGTCTGGTGGTGTGTTTTGGGGTGTCTGTGGCCTTATTATGATTTTAGGCAGCCTCTCTGCTAATGGATGGGGCTGTGTTCCTGTCTTGCTAGTTGTTTGGCATAGGGTGTCCAGCACTGTAGCTTGCTGGTCGTTGAGTGAAGCTGCGTCTTGGTGTTGAGATGGAGATCTCTGGGAGATTTTCGTCCTTTGGTATTATGTGGAGCTTGGAGGTCTCTTGTGGACCAGTGTCCTGAAGTTGGCTCTCCGACCTCAGAGGCACAGCCTTGATGCCTGGCTGGAGCACCAAGAGCCTTTCATCCACACGGCTCAGAATAAAAGGGAGAAAAAATAGAAAGAAAGAAGAAAGAGAATAAAGTAAAGTAAGATAAAATAAAATAAAGTTATTAAAATAAAAAAATAAAAAATAATTATTAAGAAAAAAAGAAAAAAAATTTTAAAGTAAAAAAAAAAAAAACGGACAGGCAGAACCCTAGGGCAAATGGTGAAAGCAAAGCTATACAGACAAAATCTCACACAGAAGCATACACATACACACTCACAAAAAGAGGAAAAGGGGAAAAAATAATATATCTTGCTCCCAAAGTCCACCTCCTCAATTTGGGACGATTCCTTGTCTATTCAGGTATTCCACAGATGCAGGTACATCAAGTTGTTTGTGTAGCTTTAATCTGCTGCCTCTGAGGCTGCTGGGAGAAATTTCCCTTTCTCTTCTTTGTTCGCACAGCTCCCGGGTTTCAGCTTTGGATTTGGACCCACCTCTGCGTGTAGGTCGCCTGAGGGCATCTGTTCTTAGCTCAGACAGGACAGGGTTAAAGGAGCAGCTGATTCGGGGGCTGTGGCTCACTCAGGCCGGTGGGGGGGGGGCGGGGGTTGGGGGGGGCGTGGGGGGGAGGGAAGGGTACGGATGCCGGGCGAGCCTGCGGCGGCAGAGGCCGGCGTGACGTTGCACCAGCCTGAGGCGCGCCATGCGTTCTCCTGGGGAAGTTGTCCCTGGATCACGGGACCCTGGCAGTGACGTTCTGCACAGGCTCCCGGGAGGGGCGGTGTGGATAGTGACCTGTGCTTGCACACAGGCTTCTTGGTGGCGGCAGCAGCAGCCTTAGCGTTTCATGCCCATCTCTGCGGTCCGCGCTGATAGCTGCGGCTCGCGCCCGTTTCTGGAGCTCGTTTAGGCGGCGCTCTGAATCCCCTCTCCTCGCGCCCCAGGAAACAAAGAGGGAAGAAAAAGTCTCTTGCCTGTTCAGCAGCTCCAGACCTTTTCCCGGACTCCCTCCCGGCTAGCTGTGGTGCGCTAACCCCTTCAGGCTGTGTTCACGCCGCCAACCCCAGTCCTCTCCCTGCAATCCGCCAGTTTGTTTATGTGTACTCTGTTTTTAAATTTAGGGATACCTTCTTTTTCCTTAAGTAACAGAAATCACACTTTTGAAAAGGCTTTTAAAAACCTATCAACTTATTTATGACAGTTTCTTCATAGATCTAAAAGTTAATTTTAGGTAGGGAATTTATGGAGCTTTTTTTTTTTAACTACCTTATTGCCATATTTTAATGTCCTATTTCTACCTCATATCATATTGACTCCAGCCTAGCTCTGTCCCCCTTTATCCCATCTGGAAGTTAAGCAATGCTAAAGTATATTTTTGCTTCACTGACTAATAATTTCTAGAACTATGAATTTATTATTGTTTACAACTATAGTTAACAGTTTGATTTTTTACAACCACACCTTTAAGGTAAATGTACAATTCTTAGAATTTTAAATGTAAATGTTTAATGAAAATGAATAAAACAAAACTATTAAATAAGGTAGTATGTAGGCGTTCAGTTAGATTTACCAAACATTGAGGCTCCATTATGGTTAATTTTTCTGCTTTGTACTTAGGGATAAAAAGGTAAGTATAACTGTTTTCCTGTTTCATCTTTCCCCTCATTCTCCCTTGTTCTCCCTTCCCACCCCTACCCTCTGTCCTTTCTTCCCGCCCACCCACAAACCTTATTGAGAGTCTACTATGTGCCATTTGAGCTCAGGGATATAAAGATGAATAAGTATTGCCTGCACTCATGCCTTAGGGAGACAGACCAGCCCCTGAGTCAACCAGCTCAGAAAAGTGTAGCAAGTGTTAGAGCCAGGCTCGCACCCAGAACTGTCTGGGTTTTTTTAAGGATGAAAAGAATTTAAGTCATCTGAAAGGAGGAGCAGAACTTAAACAGATAGGGAAATAGGATGAGTATCAGAAAGAGGGGAGCTCGTTGGTCACTGCTGAGAGGGCAATTGCTGTGTTAAGGGGTTGACAGCCTTATTAGTTGCCTTGGAGTTGAAGGTTGAGGAATCAATGCGAAATGAGAAAGTAGTCTTCTAGGAAGCTTGATGTGGTGAAGGGGATTAGAGAAGATGGTAGCTTGAGTTTGTTGTATGATCAAGTGACTATTTTTTATAGTGAGGAGATGAGGAGATGAATATATTTGCTGTCTAGGAGTGAGCTAAGAACTGGCAAGGTGAGATTAAAGGACAAGACAGAAGATGATAGAACAAATTCCTGTAGGAAATTAGATAATATCAAGTACACAAATAGAAAAGAGTGTTGTTTTTTTTTTGTTTTTGTTTTTTTGCTACCTGACGTTTGAATTACATAATAAAATAGATCACTAAACATCTTTATAATCTGGAAGCTCTTCTAATAGGCATATGTGCTAAAATCATTTTAAAAGAATTAAAGGAACTATACTGACTATGTTGTCTGGTATTCCTATATGAAAATAATTAGAAACTCCTTTTATCCATAACTTCCCTGTTGTTCAGTCCTCCAAACAAAAGCAAATGGGTCTTCACTGGTAAGAAAAAAGAGTATCTGTTTTAAGGGTCAGATGTGTCAAATTGTTCTAACTGGAGGGAGGAGTGCTACTGTGTCATAAATAGCAAGTTTTCTGTGTTTATAAATCAGTGTCTGAGAATCCCAGGATTCTCATTCAAGGGGTCTAGGTTAGGATCCAGGAACCAATTAATTTATTTATCCACGAAATGTTTTTTTTAATATTTAAATATTTATTTATTTATTTTGGCTGTGCTGGATCTCTAGTTGCGGCGTGTGGACTTCTTAGTTGCGGCATGCATGTGGGATCTAGTTCCCTGACCAGGGATCGAACCTGGGCCCCCTGCATTGGGAGTGCAGAGTGTTACCCACTGGACCACCAGGGAAGTCCCCTACCAATTGTTTATTGATTGCTTTCCTACCATTTTCTTATTACCATAATGTGTAGGTGATGTCAGAAGGTGGCCCAGGTGCCTACTCTCTAATTGAAGGACAGAGATAATAAATAAGTAGTTAAACAAACAGGATAATTTCATACAGCAATAAGTGCTACAAAGAAAGTAAACCACGGTATGTACTATGAAAACTAGAGTTACCCTGGTGGGGGAGAGAGAGATAACTTTGCAGACGGTGATCTTGGAAGGAGCCTTTCAGGAAGTAACTTTTTTTTAAACCTTGCTTTTTAAAAATTATATTTTAAAATTGTGGTAAAATCTACATAACATAAAATTGACCATTTTAACCATTTTTAAGCATACAGTTCAGTGGCGTTAAGTATATTCACATTGCTCTACAGCTATCACCACCATCCATCTCCAGAACTATTTTTATCTTGCAAAACCGAAACTTTGTACACTTGGCCCCTTCCATATCCAAAGGTTCTGCATCTGTGGATTCAGCCAATCACAGATTGAAAATATTTTGAAAAAAAAATTCCAGAAAGTTCCTAAAAGCAAAGCTTGAATTTGCCTTGTGCTGGCAGCTATTTACATAGCATATGTAGCATTTCAGATATTATAAGTAATCTACAGATGATTTAAAGTATATGGGAGGGTATGCATAGGTTGTATGCAAATACTATGTCATTTTATATAAGGGACTTGAGCATCCACAGATTTTGGTATCTGTGAGGGTCCTGGCACCCTGTGGATACCGAGGGATGACTATACTCTTTAAACCAGGGGTCCCCAACCCCCGGGCCACAGACCAGTACTGGTCTGTTAGGAACAGGGCCACACAGCAGGAGGTGAGCAGTGGGCTAGCGAGCAAAGGTTCATCTGTATCTACAGCTGCTCCCCATCACTTGCATTACTGCCTGAGCTCCGCGTCCTGTCAGTTCGGCAGCGGCATTAGATTCTCATAGGAGCACGAACCCTACTGTGAACCGCGCATGCGAGGGATCTAGGTTGCGCGCTCCTTATGAGAATCTGATGCCTGATGATCTGAGGTGGAGCTGAGGTGGTGATGCTAGTGCTGGGGAGCGACTGCAAATACAGATTATCATTAGCAGAGAGGTGTGACTGCACAGAGACCATAATAAATCAGTTGCTTGCAGACTCAAATCAAAACCCTATCAGTGGACTTCCCTGGTGGTGCAGTGGTTAAGAATCGCCTGCCAGTGCAGGGAACGTGGGTTCGAGCCCTGGTCTGGGAAGATCCCACGTGCCACAGAGCAACTAAGCCCGTGTGCCACAATTACTGAAGCCCGTGCGCCTAGAGCCCGTGCTCTGCAACAAGAGAAGTCACCGCAATGAGAAGCCCACGCACCGCAACGAAGAGTAGCCCCTGCTCGCTGCAACTAGAGGAAGCCTGCGCGCGACAGTGAAGACCCAACACAGCCAAAGATAAATAAATAAATAAATTAAAAAAACAAAAACAAAACAAAATACGTATCAGTGAGTGGCAAGTGAACACAAGCTCAGGGCTCCCACTGATTCTGTATTATGGTGAGTTGTATAATTATTTCATTATATATTACAGTGCAATAATAATAGAAATAAAATGCATGATAAATGTAATGCGCTTGACTCTCCCTCCCCCCCCCCCCCCACCCCCACCCCCGGTCCGTGGAAAAGTTGTCTTCCACGAAACCAGTCCCTGGTGCTGAAAAGGTTGGGGACTGCTGCTTTAGACAGTAACTCTCCATTTCCTGCTGAATGAGATACAGCAGGAGTCAGAAATAACTGATTGTTTGAAATCAGAAAGCAGATGGACAGGCAGTAACTGATTAGCAGAAAGGAAAGGTTACAATGCCTGTAAGTGCACAATACCTGTAAGAGGTGTAATACAGTTGACCCTTGAACAACACAGGGGACCCCCATGCAGTCGCAACTCCATGTATAACTTTACAATCAGCCCTCCGTATCTGGAGTTCTGTATCCGCAGATTCAACCAACTACAGATCATGTTGCATTATAGTACTTACGTAGTGAAAAAAATCTGTGTATAAGTGGATTCGTGCAGTTAAGCTCATGTTATTCAAGGGTTATCTGTATTGTGTCTTTCTGAAGCTCCCAAGAGGCTCAGCATTGGGAGGCACCAGATACTAAGGAAAGTTGAGGTCAGAAGTGGAGCTGAAAACAGGGAGATTGGTCAGAAAATAGGTACGTTTATAGGTTCTCTCTCTATGAATCCTTATAGGTAGGTGACTGCCTCCACCACCAATCCTGGCCTCAGTAGACCAAGGTTTATTTATAAAATTGAAGAAGTGCCTGCATTTTGAAACCAGGGGCAGTGGATGGCTGATTATTTAATACAAGAAGATTAAGGGAAATCTACATCCAAACTCTGGAACTTCTAGCTTGCTTCCTCTTTTCTCCTTCCAGAACTTCAGTCTGTCCAGCTCATCTCCTTCAGAAAACTGAACTATCTTAAGGTACTGGTAGGCTCACCACAAGAGCCCCCAGAGTGAATTCCACCTGTTGACAAGCCCTATTCCCCCACACAGATCTTTCAATCAATTCTTTTCAGAACCTCATTCTTAACTATGAACTAAGAATCCAGGACCATCAGACATTTGGGGAAAGCCTCCATAAAAAAAGAGAGGTCAAAATAAGTAAAGAGAAATATAAAGAGGTGGAGGAGAGGAGTGATACTTGGAGTATTGGGAGAAAACAGACACCATAGGGGTCAAAAGAAAACCTAAAAAAAAAGTCCTCTAATAGTATTATCAGAGAAGACACCTATTTCTCTCCCTACTAAAATGATAGAGAAAACTAAAGCATAAATTCATGAGGGTAAAGAGAACTGGATGAGAGATGACAGCAGAAAGAAGATATCAACTATCGGAAGCTGAGAACCTGATGTAGATTTAGCAGAACTGGGAAAGCAGAAACTTAGTTCTGTGATATGGGTAGTTGTGCAATCAGAAGTTGGTCTTTTTTCAATTATGATGTGCTCTGCTTTATTTGCACTACTAGTTCTTATTTTTTGAGTAGTATACTCTCTCCTGATTGGAGCTGTTAATGGGTTATCCACCAGTGGAGAAATCAGAATGATTAAAATGTAGTTTTTGTTTTCATGTGGTTCTCTTAAGTGGTCATGCATTGTACCCTTCTCCCTATTCGTGAACCAACATTTCATAGGAATGGATACCTGATGCTTTTCTGGGTGGCAGTGACAGTGGTATTGAAAAGGATGCTGAAAAGAAAATACAATATTCAACCTAAGAATGTGTTCTAAATTTTGCTTGTAAAGTAGTTGTTTAAAACTTGGTACTTCCTTGTAAAATAATGTAGTAAATGGTTATTAGATTCCCAGACCAAACTTAAATAACTTTTCTTCAGTAGTTAAATGGACATTGGTGAGTGCTCCGGGAGACTGAACTGTTTTGTGTAATATTTTCCTGTGAAAAATTACTTTTTTGTGGTAAAGTGGCTACGTGGATTTAGAGTCATACAGACTTGAATTCAAATCCTGCCTCTGCCATTTTTCTGCTGTGTAACCTTGAGTAAGTTATTTAGTGTTTCTGAATCTAAATAAAATCTAAATCAGTAAAATGAGATTAATAATATCCTACTCAGAGGGTAGTTGTAATGATTAAGTGAAATTAAAATAGATAAAATCACTCAACCTAGCTCCTGGACCCTATAGGGTCAGTAAATGTTCGTAGTTTCCTTCACTTTTACCCTTGTGGTATGTAGTAAGAGGGAACATTAAGAGGGACTTAAGGGAAGTGCGTGTCAATTGAAGGTATGTAACATTTTTGAAATGGAATTCCTGTGTTTTTAAACTTTTCCTTATTTATTTGCAACACGTGTGTTCCTTGTCATTTGATATACTTGCTATTGTAATGCTGTAGAAAGAGCATAGGACTGGGCCTCAGGAGATCCAGGGTCTAGTCAGCTTCCTTACTAACTAGATGAATGATGGTTGTATATGTTACTTCCCCACTTTGGGTCTCATGTTTGATTTGAAAAAAAGTGTTTTATTGTAAGATGACATCTAGAAATTTGTTTCTGCTCTAACATCATATGATCCTGTGATCTGTGAAGCTGAAGTTGTCTTTTTGCGACCTGGGTTTTGTGAGGTGTTCAGGCTTGGGATACATGTATTGTTACAAACTCAATATAATTGTTTGGAAGACTTGAGATTATTGGAAATTATAATAACTAGATTAGTAGCTGATGTTTGGCTTTTTCATTGGAAAATAGTTCTGGCTATAAAACCTATTTTTGACTGGAAATATACCAGGACTAGCCATTGTTTTTCTTCCTACAGAGATAAGTGATCTGTTAGTGCTGTTCACATGAAGCTATCACCGTTATTTTTTTCGATGTCATATAGATGTTACCATTGCCCCTATAAACCCTCCCGACAGTTGTGGACATTTTTATTCGTAGCATGATTTGGGATATGTGTGTGTATGTGTTTGTTTTAAATCATGTTTAATGTTTGTTATGCTAATTTTAGTTCAGTTGGCACTAGCAAAGCGACTCCCAGGCTAGATCATGTTATTTGTTTCCATGGTGGTTTTTTGCCTCTCATAGTCTGCATTTTATATTTATGTGTGTGTGTGTGTGTGTGTGTGTGTGTGTGTGTGTGTGTGTATATATTTATATATATATCTGATTTTATAGTATCTTTTTTCCCAGCTGCATTGAAAGCTCTTCGAGAGCAGTAACCACATTTCTTTTGCTGACTTTCATCTATAATGTCTGGCACATAATTGACATTCAGGATGTATTTTTGAATAAATGAATAAATTCATATTTTTTCCCAACAAATATTAAATGAGTAGAAATATAGTGGTAAATAAAAACTCAGAAAACTTACTAGAATTAACAACTGTAGCCTTTGCTCTTACAAAACAGTGAATCTAAAACGAAAGGAAAAAATAACCAAGGTGGTTGTATAAATGACTTTTATTATTGTTTGTGCAAGAACAGTGAACATTCCCTAGTACAGGAAGCAAGTTTTAAAAACTGCTGGCAGAACTAAGAAGTCAGACTGTCCTTGACCCTTAGATCAAATGTTTTAGAGCCTGAGTTTCCTCAAATCTTCTTCAGTTTGGTGTAAACATTTTGACACAATGAAAGATTTATTCTGTAATTTTGGTCTTTATAAACAAAGAGCTTAACTAAATTTGTAGAAACAAAAAACAAAAACTTTCTCATTTGTACTAGTTTCATTTTTAAAAAGTTCATTTCCTTTCAAGTGCATAATACTGTAAAGTGAGCTCAGCTGTATTAGTAGATAAACATGTTGATTCATTTGGCCCTGAGCTACTGAATGAAGCCTGGAGGGGCACACTTTGTTCTTTCCCCCACCCAGTGGCAGAATGTTTTTCTTCCTCTTCTCCTTATTGTGGGAAGGAGACTGGAATAAGTGACTATTTAGGTTTACCTGAATTGATTAGTAGGAGGTAAGGGAAAAAGATTTCTTCACTACTTACTTCTTTTTCTTCTTTTAATTCTTGTCATTAATATAAAGCGTATGCTTTTCATCCAGTTCTCATACTTTAATGTTTGCTGTTATATATTACTTCACAGTTTTTATGAAGCCATTTTACTTAATGCTCTATTTTGAGTTGTTTATTGTTATGCGTCAGAGGTGTCTTCAGGTGTGTTGAGGGTGGACTTAATTTTGGAAGCAAAAAAAAGTATGCTTACATCCAGTGGTATTGGGATAATATACTCATATGATTAATTTATGGTAGAGATTTTATGAAGTATATGAAGAACTTTTATAAAAAACCTAGGATGATCCTTAGTATTTTGGAACAGATTTTAGAAAAGGACCGAAGTATGTGGCTTTTACATAAACCCTATAAGTAGTTGTTTGTTTCAGCACACATTGTTTCCTATGTGTTTCATATCATGTTAGGTACGGTGAATAGGCAAAGATTAATAAGAAATTCTCTATGCCCTCAAGTAGCTTACTATCTGTGTACCATTTCCCAAAGTCATTATGGGTAGGTATTCCTCAAAAATAGATTTCTGCTTTTGAATACGTTTGGGAAATACCTGGACTAAACAAAATAGAAGGTTTCCTTAGTAGGGTTCTCAAAAGTGTACATTGTAGAATTCCAAAAAGTAATTATACTTTGTGAGAGTCTCCAAAAATTCCTTGTGACACAATTTTTTTTCTCATGAAACTTCTCAGGTGGGATCTGAGGAGATGGGAGGGTGTGAGAGATAGTGGCAGTAGCATGTTCAGAAAGAGGACGATTAATGTGTCATGGGACACCTTTTGTGAAACAGTGGACTCATGTAATATTCTTATCTAGCCCATGCCTTTGAATACGTCTCAGAAGTCTAGCGTTTGCTGCAGAATCTCTATTTATGCATCTTAATCCTTTATAGTTGGATAAGGGGCTTGATTCTTTTGATTGAATTAGTTAAGTGGAAATGGAAATTAGTAATTAATATGAAAAAATGCTACCTGTTATCTCAAATTCAGCCTGTCTGAAAGCAGACTAACCATTTCTTCCAAAATAGTTATACCTCCCAGCTTTTCTATTTGATTATACTGTTTTACCCCTTTTCTAGCACTTAGACATGAGACCAGTCATTACTGACCTTTTCCTTTGTCTTATCCAACCATAACCCCAATACCTATAACCAAATACTGCCTAATTCTTCCGTAACGTTCATCAGTATTTTTTCCATTCCCACTGCTGTCATCTAGCTTAGATACACATGAAGTAAATGATCAGTAAATATTTGTCAAATGATGGAATCTGTGTGACGTTTCCCAGTGCTAATCCTACAGTGCTTTTATTCTGTCTCCCACTCCTAAATATATATATCTGTCTGAATTATGCTCTTCGGTATGTGTTATATTACACTTTGTTCTCACATCAGTTCTTATGTGCCCCCTCCCCCTTTTTACATTCCTTAATTTCCTTTTCTTTGCAGCTTCTATTTCTTTTGCATTTCAGTAGCAGGAGTATTTTGTGTGGTGAGAAGTTGCTGTACTACTCTCATGACACTGTTCTCCAAAGTCTGGATCAAAGGGCAGAACAGGAGACTATGGGTGAGTTTCAAGGGCTGAGGAATGCTGTCACCCTCCAGCATTTCTGGTTCAACAGCGTCTAATCGTTTTTGACATCTCTACCCCCAATGCTTTTAATAACTTCAGGGTTCATGATTGACTGGTTTGCTGTTATTTGCTTATTGAATACTTATCTGTTAGATACAGAATTATTAATTGTTTGTAAAAACTAAGTTACTAGTTAAATTTTGCTAATTTAAGCAGAAAGGAGGTCTCCTGGAGTTGATTGATGGAGAGGCCAGGCTGTCAGAATTGAGGCTACACAGCTGGGAAAGTGCCTCCATTCCCACAATAGCTGTAGGAGAGAGAATATTCAGTAACTGAATATTTTGCTTTTTAAAATTACATTCAGATAGCTATTATACTCTTTAATTATAAACTTGTAAGTTGAGAAATTATTACTTTTCTTTTCAAGCAGAGGTTATTGTGGGGGAAATAATGGGATGACTGGATTTGTATATCCTGGG
Organism: Balaenoptera physalus; assembly: GCF_965194825.1. Lineage (NCBI taxonomy): Eukaryota > Metazoa > Chordata > Mammalia > Artiodactyla > Balaenopteridae > Balaenoptera > Balaenoptera physalus. Next base: position 28,891,824 of record NC_138882.1, read on the forward strand.
ATTTTAAATCCAGAGATGGGGAGAAAGAGGAAACACAAATTTTCAGAATATGAAAGGATAATTTTGGTCTGCTTCATGCTTGAGTACCCCTTTTTGAGCAGGGCTAGAAGATAGCCTTAGGTCAGTACATTTCTCAGTGTGTACTTGTTAAAACATAATTCAGATCTCTTGATCTCTCTCTACCGGTTTCTTGTCTCTTACAGAAGAAAAAAAAACCAAACTGCTATCAATAATCTTTAAGGCTCAGAATGATCTGGACAGAGGTAGAGTTACCATGAAGCTAATTAAAGCTTGAGGTCTCTTGCTTGTGCAGGCTGTTTCCTGGACGGGACCTAAGTTGATTAAGGCCACCATAGTTTCTTTCACACTTTGACTTCCTCCCTGTCACACGTTCTATCCTTGCAGGTTATGTTGGAGTGGACATAGGGAGTTTTGGAATCCTGAGGAGAGATGTGTTGGTACATTTATGTGATTTGCAGTGCCTTTCACATATAGTTTAGTTATTGCAGGTTGGCCCACTTTAAGAACGCTTACCAGCTGGGATCCTCACGTGAAGGTACAGGGCCAGAGGCTGAATGGTGATATGAACTTGTCCCGTGACACCCAGTCAGGACTGGAAGAATGTGGGTAATGGAGGAGAAACCAAGATGACCATTTTAAAGTTTGTTAAACATTCTTCTAATCTTACAACTCGTGAAAGAAATGTAGAAGAGGTTTTCACAAATTCAGTAATTTGAAGTATTTAAGCTGGGACAAAGTGGGCATCATCAACAGGCAGTTGTGAAGCTGAAAGAAACTTTTCTAAACTATCAGTTATAAAAAATAAATTTTCACCCTGTATTCTAGGTGAAAGACTGAACTGTTCTCTCTCATGACTCTATAGAAAATGATATTACAAAATCATTGTCATGAAGAGACAGTCAAGTGCAATACAGCCAAGATATGTAGGAAAAATTATTATAAAGGTGTGGAGGGAGTTAATTATTTAAAATATTATGTTAGGATTGTTTGATGTGCTTGAGAACTATTAAAATTTTGTAATTTAATGTAGTTTTCTTTCTCATTCTGAAGAAATACTCAATTTAGGACTTAATTTTGTTTTTATAGTTTTGTATTCTCTTCCGCCAATTTATAAGCTTCAAGCTCCATTAAAACCATTAAAAATCCAGCTACCCTGGATTTCCTCTTGTCTGCCTCTTTAACCTCATCTCATATACTCATCCCCTCATTCATTGCAGTCCAGACATATTCATCTGTTTGTCCCTCAAATGGATTATGTTTGCTCTCATGTCAGGCCTTAAGCACTTGGGTGTTCCACTTTTTCCTTACCTTTTTTTTTATTTGGAAGATTTATTTATTTACTTTTTTTAACATCTTTATTGGAGTATAATTGCTTTACAATGGTGTGTTAGTTTCTGCTCTATAACAAAGTGAATCAGCTATACATATACATATATCCCCATATCTCCTCCCTCTTGTGTCTCCCTCCCATCCTGCCTATCCCACCCCGCTAGGTGGACACAAAGCACTGAGCTGATCTCCCTGTGCTATGCGGCTGCTTCCCACTAGCTATCTATTTTCCATTTGCTAGTGTATATACGTCCGTGCCACTCCCTCACTTTGTCCCAGCTTACCCTTCCCCCTTCCAATGTCCTCAAGTCCATTCTCTGCATCTGCGTGTTTATTCCTGTCCTGCCCCTAGGTTCTTCATAACCTTTTTTTTTTTTTTTTTTTAGATTCCATATATATGTGTTAGCATACAGTATTTGTTTTTCTCTTTCTGACTTACTTCACTCTGTATGACAGTCTCTAGATCCATCCACCTCATTACAAATAACTCAATTTCGTTTCTTTTTATGTCTGAGTAATATTCCATTATATATATATGCCACATCTTCTTTATCCATTCATCTATCGATGAACAGTTAGGTTGCTTCCCTGTGCTGGCTATTGTAAATAGAGCTGCAGTGAACATTGTGCTGCATGACTCTTTTTGAATTATGGTGTTCTCAGGGTATATGCCCAGTAGTGGGATTGCTGGGTCGTATGGTAGTTCTATTTTCAGTTTTTTAAGGAACCTCCATACCGTTCTCCATAGTGGCTGTATCAATTTACATTCCCACCAACAGTGCAAGAGGGTTCCCTTTTCTCCACACCCTCTCCAGCATTTATTGTTTGTAGATTTTTTGATGATGGCCATTCTGACTGGTGTGAGGTGATACCTCATTGTATTTTTTTTTTTAATTAATTAATTGATTAATTAATTTATTTATTTTTGGCTGTGTTGGGTCTTCGTTTCTGTGTGAGGGCTTTCTCTAGTTGTGGCGAGTGGGGGGCCACTCTTCATTGCGGTGCGCAGGCCTCTCACTGTCGTGGCCTCTTTTGTTGAGGAGCACAGGCTCCAGACGCGCAGGCTCAGAAGTTGTGGCTCACGGGCCTAGTTGCTCCGCGGCATGTGGGATCTTCCCAGACCAGGGCTCGAACCCGTGTCCCCTGCATTGACAGGCAGATTCTCAACCACTGCACCACTAGGGAAGCCCCTCATTGTAGTTTTGATTTGCATTTCTCTAATGATTAGTGATGTTGAGCATCCTTTCATGTGTTTGTTGGCAATCTGTGTATCTTCTTTGGAGAAATGTCTGTTTAGGTCTTCTGCCCATTTTTGGATTGGGTTGTTTGTTTTTTTGATATTGAGCTGCATGAGCTGCTTGTATATTTTGAAGATTAATCCTTTGTCAGTTGCTTCATTTGGGAATATTTTCTCCCATTCTGAGGGTTGTCTTTTCGTCTTGTTTATGGTTTCCTTTGCTGTGCAAAAGCTTTTAAGTCTTATTAGGTCCCATTAGCTTATTTTTGTTTTTATTTCCATTTCTCTAGAAGGTGGTTCAAAAAGGATCTTGCTGTGATGTATGTCATAGAGTGTTCTGCCTATGTTTTCCTCTAAGAGTTTTATAGTGCCTGGCCTTACATTTAGGTCTCTAATCCATTTTGAGTTTACTTTTGTGTATGGTGTTAGGGAGTGTTCTAATTTCGTTCTTTTACATATAGCTGTCCAGTTTTCCCAGCACCACTTATTGAAGAGGATGTCTTTTCTCCATTGTATATTCTTGCCTCCTTTATCAAAGATAAGGTGACCATATATGTGTGGGTTTATCTCTGGGCTTTCTATCCTATTCCGTTGATCTATATTTCTGTTTTTGTGCCAATACCATACTGTCTTGATTAATGTAGCTTTGTAGCATAGTCTGAAGTCAGGGAGCCTGATTCCTCCAGCTCCGTATTACTTTCTCAAGATTGCTTTGGCTTTTCGGGGTCTTTTGTGTTTCCATACAAATTGTGAAATTTTTTGTTCTAGTTCTATGAAAAATGCCAGTGGTAGTTTGATAGGGATTGCATTGAATCTGTAGATTGCTTTGGGTAGTATAGTCAATTTCACAATGTTGATTCTTCCAATCCAAGAACATGGTATATCTCTTCATCTGTTTGTATCATCTTTAATTTCTTTCATCAGTGTTGTATCGTTTTCTGTATACAGGTCTTTTGTCTCCTTAAGTAGGTTTATTCCTAGGTATTTTATTCTTACTGCTGCAGTGGTAAATGGGAATGTTTCCTTAATTTCTGTTTCAGATTTTTCATCATTAGTGTATAGGAATGCAAGAGATTTCTGTGCATTAATTTTGTATCCTGCTACTTGACCAAATTCATTGATTAGCTCTCATAGTTTTCTGGTAGCATCTTTAGGATTCTCTATGTATAGTATCATGTCATCTGCAAACAGTGACAGTTTTACTTCTTCTTTTCTGATTTGGATTCCTTTTATTTCTTTTTCTTCTCTGATTGCTGTGGCTAACACTTCCAAAACTATGTTGAATAATAGTGGTGAGAGTGGGCCACCTTGTCTTGTTCCTGATCTTAGTGGAAATTGTTTCAGTTTTTCACCATCAAGGACAATGTTGGCTGTGGGTTTGTCATATATGGCCTTTATTATGTTGAGGTAAGTTCCCTCTATGTCTACTTTCTGCAGGGCTTTTATCATAAATGGGTGTTGAATTTTGTCGAAAGCTTTCTCTGCATCTATTGAGATGATCATATGGTTTTTCTCCTTCAATTTGTTAATATGGTGTATCATGTTGATTGATTTGCGTATATTGAAGAATCCTTGCATTCCTGGAATAAACCCCACTTGATCATGGTGTATGATCCTTTTAATGTGCTGTTGGATTGCTAGTATTTTGTTGAGGATTTTTGCATCTGTGTTCATCAGTGATATTGGCCTGTAGTTTTCTTTTTTTGTGGCATCTTTGTCTGGTTTTGGTATCAGGGTGATGGTGGCCTCATAGAGTCTGTGAGTGTTCCTCCCTCTGCTATATTTTGGAAGAGTTTGAGAAGGATGGGTGTTAGCTCTTCTGTAAATGTTTGATAGAATTCACCTGTGACGCCATCTGGTCCTGGGCTTTTGTTTGTTTGAAGATTTTTTATCACATTTCAATTTCAGTGCTTGTGATTGGTCTGTTTATATTTTCTTTTTCTTCCTGGTTCAGTCTCGGAAGGCTGTGCTTTTCTAAGAATTTGTCCATTTCTTCCAGGTTGTCCATTTTATTGGCATAGAGTTGCTTGTAGTAATCTCTCATGATCGTTTGTATTTCTGCAGTGTCAGTGGTTACTTCTCCTTTTTCATTTCTAATTCTATTGATTTGAGTCTTCTCCCTTTTTTTCTTGATGAGTCTGGCTAATGGTTTATCAATTTTATCTTCTCAAAGGACCAGCTTTTATTTTTCTTGATTTTTGCTGTTGTCTCCTTCATTTCTTTTTCATTTATTTCTGATCTGATCTTTATGATTTCTTTCCTTCTGCTAGCTTTGGGGTTTTTTTGTTCTTCTTTCTCTAATTGCTGTAGGTGTTAGGTTAGGTTGTTTATTCGAGATGTTTCTTGTTTCTTGAGGTAGGATTGTATTGCTGTAAACTTCCCTCTTAGAACTGCTTCTGCTGCATCCCATAGGTTTTGGGTCTTCGTGTTTTCATTGTCATTTGTTTCTAGGTGTTTTTTGATTTCCTCTTTGATTTTTTCAGTGATCTCTTGGTTATTTAGTAGTGTATTGTTTAGCCTCCATGTGTTTGTATTTTTTACAGACTTTTTCCTGTAATTGATATCTAGTCTGATAGCGTTGTGGTCAGAAAAGATACTTGATACGATTTCAGTTCACAAAGGCTTGGTTTGTGACCCAAGATATGATCTATCCTGGAGAATGGTCCATGAGCACTTGAGAAGAAAGTGTATTCTGTTGTTTTTGGATGGAATTTCCTATGAATATCAATTAAGTCCATCTTGTTTAATGTATCTTTTTTTTTCTTTTCTTTTTGCATAAGCTTGTTTATGCAGGTGAGAGTAGCAGTTCTCAAGAAGCTACTCTGGACATCTTTAAATCATTTACCGAATGGATTTTTTTTTTTTAATTAATTAATTTATTTATTTTTGGGTGTGTTGGGTCTTCGTTTCTGTGTGAGGGCTTTCTCTAGTTGCGGCGAGCGGGGGCCACTCTTCATTGCGGTGCATGGGCCTGTCACTGTCACGGCCTCTCTTGTTGCGAAGCACAGGCTCCAGACGCGCAGGCTCAGTAGTTGTGGCTCATGGGCCTAGTTACTCCGTGGCATGTGGGATCTTCCCAGACCAGGGCTCGAACCCGTGTCCCCTGCACTGGCAGGCAGATTCTCAACCACTGCGCCACCAGGGAAGCCCTAATGTATCATTTAAAGCTTGTGTTTCTTTATTTATTTGCATTTTGGATGATCTGTCCATTGTTGAAAGTGGGGTGTTAAAGTCCCCTACTATGATTGTGTTACTGTTGATTTCCCCTTTTATGGCTGTCAGCTTTTGCCTTAAGTATTGAAGTTCTCCTATGTTGGGTGCATAAATATTTACAATTGTTATATCTTCTTCTTGGATTGATCCCTTGATCATTATGTAGTGTCCTTCTTTGTCTCTTGTGATAGTCTTTATTTTAAAGTCTATTTTGTCTGATATGAGAATTGCTACTCCAGCTTTCTTTTGATTTCCGTTTGCAAGGAATATCTTTTTCCATCCCCTCACTTTCAGTCTGTATGTGTCCCTAGGTCTGAAGTGGGCCTCTTCTAGGCATCATATATATGGGTCTTGTTTTTGTATCCATTCAGCCAGTGTATGTCTTTTGGTTGGAGCATTTAATCCATTTACATTTAAGGTAGTTATCGATATGTATGTTCCTATTACCATTTTCTTAATTATTTTGGGTTTGTTATTATAAGTCTTTTCCTTCTCTTGTGTTTCCTGCCTAGAGAAATTCCTTTAGCATTTGTTGTAGAGCTGGTTTGGTGGTGCTGAATTCTCTTAGCTTTTGCTTGTCTGTAAAGGTTTTAATTTCTCCACTGAATCTGAATGAGATCTTTGCTGGGTAGGGTAATCTTGGTTGTGGTTTTTTCCCTTTCATCACTTTAAATATGTCCTGCCAATCCTTTCTGGCTTGCAGAGTTTTTGCTGAAAGATCAGCTGTTAACCTTATGGGGATTCCCTTGTATGCTGTTTGTTGTTTTTCCCTTGCTGCTTTTAATATCTTTTCTTTTTAGTTAATTTTTGATAGTTTACTTAATATGTGTCTTGGCATGTTTCTCCTTGGATTTATCCTGTATGGGACTCTCTCCGCTTCCTGGACTTGATTGTTTCCTTTCCCATATTAGGGAAGTTTTCAGCTATTAATCTCTTCAAGTATTTTCTCAGTCCCTTTTTTTTCCTCTTCTTCTTCTAGGACCCCTGTAATTCGAATGTTGGTGAATTTCATGTTGTCCCAGAAGTCTCTGAAATTGTCATCAATTCTTTTCATTCTTTTTTCTTTATTCTGCTCTGTGGCAGTTATTTCCACTATTTTTATCTTCCAGGTCACTTATCCATTCTTCTGCCTCAGTTATTCTGTTATTGATTCCTTCTAGAGAATTTTTAATGTCATTTATTGTGTTGTTCATCATTGTTTGTTTGCTCTTTAGTTCTTCTAGGTCCTTGTTAAACGTTTTTGTATTTTCTCCATCCATTCTGTTGCCAAGATCTTGGATCATCTTTAGCATCATTACTCTGAATTCTTTTTCAGGTGGACTGCCTATTTCCTCTTCATTTGTTTGGTCTGGTAGGTTTTTACCTTGCTCCTTCATCTGCTGTGTGTTTTTCTGTCTTCTCATTTTGCTTAACTTACTGTGTGCGGGGTCTCCTTTTTGCAGGCTGCAGGCTCATCAGGTTCATAGTTCCTGTTATTTTTGGTGACTGCCCCCAGTGGATAAGGTTGGTTCAGTGGGTTGTGTAGGCTTCCTGGTGGAGGGGACTGGTGCCTGTGTTCTGGTGGATGAGGCTGGATCTTGTCTTTCTGGTGGGCAGGACCATGTCCAGTGGTGTTTTTTGAGGTGTTTGTGACCTTAGTATGACTTTAGGCAGCCTCTCTGCTAATGGGTGGGCTTGTGTTCCTGTCTTGGTAGTTGTTTGGCATGGGGTGTCCAGCACTGTAGCTTGCTGGTTTTTGAGGGGGGCTGGGTCTTAGCATTGAGATGGAGATATCTGGGAGAGCTTTCGCCATTTGATATTATGTGAGGCTGGGAGGTCTCTGGTTGACCAATGTCCTGAACTCGGCTCTCCCATCTCAGAGGCACAGGCCTGATACCCTGCCAGAGCACCAAGACCCTGTCAGCCACTCGGCCAGGTATGTGGGGAGTTTCTTGACTTTTAGGAAGTCTGAGGTCTTCTGCCAGCATTCAGTAGATGTTCTGTAGGAGTTGTTCCACATGTACATGTAGTTTTGATATATTTGTGGGGAGGAAGGTGATCTCCACGTCTTACTCCTCCGCCATCTTGAAGGTGTCCCCTCCGCCCAGAGGTGGGTGGCAGCAGCCAACCATCTCCAGGCGGCGGTGAAGTTGGGCGGCAGGGCTCACAGGCTCTGGCAGACCAGGGAGAACAAGGTCCCCAGCAAGAAGGCGGCCGCAGCTCAGCCCAGGTACAGGCTGAGCCTGAGGAGGCTTTCCTTACCTTTTCGAAGGATTTTTTATTATTTACTTCTCAGGACAAGTGTACTTCTTCTAGAGTTTTTGAACACCCGAAGTATCCTTTTCTTCCTCCCTCATCTCTACCACATCACCTGTTCTAATATTTTTAAAGCATTTACCAGCATGTGACTTTCTGTTTGTTTATATTTTTATTGACTGCCTCCCCCTTTGAGAATATGAGCTTCATGTATGAGAGTTATAGCGTTCACTGCTGTATTCCCAGAGCCTGGAATAGCGTCTGGACCTTTAGGCACTCAATGGATATTTTTTGAATGAAGTGTTACTAATGAGCTTGAGCTTGTACATTTTGCTATGTATTTCTGTGCTATGTATTTACGGTTTCTAATTTTGTTAATTTTTTTTGCATGCCATTTGTCTCTTACAGAAGAAAAAAAAAAGTTTGTCTCTTACAGGTTGTGTTCACTGAATGTAATGCTGGGTTGTCTTATCAATTTGTATGAACTCTCTTTTGATCTTTTCTGCAAATATTTCTTAAGTCTGTTATCTGCCATTATATTTTGATTAAAAGCATTCTGTTTTGGAATATTCAAGCAAACGAAAAACTATAGAGAATAATAAGATAAGCACTCAAGTACCCGTCTTCTAACTTTATTATATTTTAGTATCAGATCCTTTTTTTTAATTAATCGAGCATTACAGATGTACTTGAAGTTTATGCGTCCCTCTCATATTACTCCATCTCCTTTTACCCTGCTTATCCAGAGGTATACCTAGTTCTGTGTTTGCCATTCTCATGCATTTATATTTAAAATATTTTCTTATGTATATATGCATATATTAATAATAGAACTAGTATGTTTTCAAACTTTTTATAAATGATACCATACTGCACGTATCTTCTCCAACTTTTTTCTTTTTTTTATTGAAGTAGGTGATTTACATTGTTGTGATAGTTTCAGGTGTACAATAAAGGGATTCAGTTATACATATATACATATATATCAATTCTTTTTCAGATTCTTTTCCATTATAGGGTATTACAAGTTATTGAATATAGTGCTATACAGTAGGCCCTTGCTTACCTATTTTGTATATAGTAACATGTATCTGTTAATGCCATACTCCAAATTTATACCTCCCCCGCTTCCCCCTTTGGTAACCATAAGTTTGTTTTCAATGCCTGTGAGTCTATTTCTGTTTTGTAAATAAGTTCATTTGTATCATTTTTTTTAGATTCCACATATAAGTGATATCATGACTTTTGTGTTCTCTGTGTGACTTACTTCACTTAGTATGGTAATCTCTAGGTCCATCCATGTTGCTGCAAATGGCATTATTTCGTTCTTTTTTGTGGCTGAGTAATATCCCATTATATATATACATACATATATCTATATCTATATCTATATCTATATATCTATATATCTATATATCTCATATCTTTTTTATCCATTCCTCTGTCAGTGGACATTTAGGTTGCTTCCATGCCTTGGCTATTATAAATAGTGCTGCTATGAATATTGGGGTGCATGTATCTTTTTGAAATATGAGTTTTCATCTTTTCTGGATACATGCCCAGGAGTGGAATTGCTGCATCATATGGTAACTCTATTTTTAGTTTTTTAAGGAACCTCTATGCTTTTCTTCATAGTGGCTGCACCCATTTACATTCTTATCAATAGTGTAGCAGGGTTCCCTTCTCTCCACACCCTCTCCACCATTTATTATATGTAGACCTTCTGATGATGGCTATTCTGACTGATGTGAGGTGATACCTCATTGTAGTTTTGATGTGTATTTCTCTAATAATTGGTGATGTTGAGCATCTTTTCATGTGCCTGTTGACCATGTGTATGTATTCTTTGGAGAAATGTCTATTTAGGTCTTTTGCCCATTTTTTTGATTAGGTTGTTTTTTGATATTGACCTGTATGAACTGTTTGTATATTTTGGAAATTAATCCCTTGTTGGTTGCATCATTTACAAATATTTTCTCCCATTCTTCAGGTTGTCTTTTCATTTTGTTTATGGTTTTCTTTGCTGTGCAAAAGCTTTTAAGTTTAATTAGGTCCCATTTTTTAAATTTTGCTTTTATTTTCATTACTCTAGGAGATGGATGCAAAATAGTATTGCTGTGATTTATGTTAAAGAGTGTTCTGCCTATGTTTTCCTCTAGGAGTTTCATAGTATCCAGTCTTACATTCAGGTCTTTAATCTGTTTTGAGTTTATTTTTGTGTATGGTGTTAGAGAATGTTCTAATTTCATTCTTTTGCATGTAGCTGTCCAGTTTTTCCATCACCGCTTACTGAAGAGACTGTCTTTTCTTCATTGTATATTCTTGCCTCTTTTGTCATAGATTAATTGACCATAGGTGTGAGGATTTATTCCTGAACTTTCTATCCTGTTCCTTTGATCTATGTGTCTGTTTTTGTGCCAGTATCATACTGTTTTGATGACAGTAGCTTTGTAGTATAGTCTGAAGTCAGGGAGCCTTATTCCTCCAGCTCAGTTCTTCTTTCTCAAGATTGTTTTGGCTATTCGGGGTCTTTTATGTTTCCATATAAATTTTAAAATTATTTGTTCTAGTTCTGTGAAAAATGCCATCGGTAATTTGATAGGGATTGCATTGAATATATAGATTTCCTTGGGTAATGTGGTTATTTTGACAATTATTGATTCTTCCAATTGAGGAAAATGATATCTTTCCATATGTTTGTGTCATCTTCAGTTTCTTTCATCAGTGTCTTACAGTTTGTGGGGTGCTGCTCTTTTGGCTCCTTAGGAAGGTTTATTCCTAGCTATTTTATTCTTTTTGATGTGATGGTAAATGGGATTGTTTCTTTAATTTCTCTTTCTGATATTTCATTGTTAGTGTATAGAAATGCAACAGATTTCTGTATGTTAGTTTTGTATCCTGCAACCTTTTCTAATTTATTGATGAGCTCTAGTAGTTTTTTGGTGGCTACTTGAGGATTTTCTGTGTACAGTATTACGTCATCTGCAAACAGTGACAGTTTTACTTCTTTCTTTCCAATTTGGATTCCTTTTATTTCTTATTCTCCTCTGATTGCTGTGGCTAGGACTTCCAAAACTGTTGAATAAAAGTGGTGAGAGTGGGCATCCTTGTCTTATCTTTTCACCATTGAGTATGATGTTAGCTGTGGGTTTGTCATACATGGGCTTTATTATGTAGAGGTATGTTTGCTCTATGCCCACTTTCTGAAGAATTTTTATCATAAATGGATGTTGAATTTTATCAAAAGCTTTTTTGCATCTATTGAGGTGATCTATTGAGGTTTTCGTTCTTCAATTTTTTTTTTTTAATTTTTATTTTATATTGGAGTAGAGATGATTAACAGTGTTGTGTTAGTTTCAGGCGTACAGCAAATTGATTCAGTTATACATATACATGTATCTATTCTTTTTCAAGTTCTTTTCACATTTAGGTTATTACAGAGTATTGAGCAGAGTTCCCTGTGCTGTACAGTAAGTCCTTGTTGGTTATCTATTTTAAATATAGCAGTGTGTACATGTCAATCCCAAACTCCCAATCTGTTCCTCCCCGCCCACCCTTCCCCCCTAGTAACCATAAGTGTGTTCTCTAAGTTTGTGAGTCTGTTTCTGTATTTTAGATAAGTTCGTTTATATCATTTTTGTTTTAGGTTCCTCATATAAGCAATATCATATGTTATTTGTTTTTCTCTGTCTTGACTTACTTCACTTAGAATGATAATCTCCAGATCCATCCATGTTATTGCAAATGGCATTATTTCATTCATTTTAATTGCTGAGTAACATTCCATTGTATATATGTACTACATCTTCTTTATCCATTCATCTGTCGATGGACGTTTAGGTTGCTTCATTCTTCAATTTGTTAATGTGGTGTATCACATTGACTTGCTGATACTGAAAAATCCTTGCATCCCTGGGACAAATCCCATTTGACATGGCGTGTGATCTTTTTAAGGTATTTTTGGATTCTGTTTGCTAGTATTTTGTTTAGGATTTTTACATCTATGTTCATCTATGATATTGGCCTGTAATTTTCTTTTATTGTGATATCTTTGTCTGGTTTTGGTATTAGGGTTATGGTGGCTTCATAGAGTGAGGTTGGAAGTTTTCCTTCCTCTGCCATTTTTTGGAATAGTTTCAGAAGGATAGGTGTTAATGCTTCTCTAAATGTTTGGTAGACTTTACCTGTGAAGCCATCTGGTCCTGGACTTTTGTTTGTTTGGGGAGTTTTTAAATTACTGATTTAATCACATTACTGCTTTTTTTTAAACATCTTTATTGGAGTATAATTGCTTTACAATGGTGTGTTAGTTTCTGCTTTATAACAAAGTGAATCAGTTATACATATACATATGTTCCCATATCTCTTCCCTCTTGCATCTCCCTCCCTCCCACCCTCCCTATCCCACCCCTCTATGTGGTCACAAAGCACTGAACTGATCTCCCTGTGCTATGTGGTTGCTTCCCACTAGCTATCTATTTTACATTTGGTAGTGTATATATGTCTATGCCACTCTCTCACCCTGTCACATCTTACCCCTCCCCCTCCCCATATCCTCAAGTCCATTCTCTAGTAGGTCTGTGTCTTTATTTCCGTCTTGCCACTAGGTTCTTCATGACCTTTATTTTCCCTTAGATTCCATATATATGTGTTAGCACACTGTATTTGTTTTTCTCTTTCTGACTTACTTCACTCTGTATGACAGTCTCTAGGTCCATCCACCTCACTACAAATACCTCCATTTCATTTCTTTTTATGGCTGACTAATATTCCATTGTATATATGTGCCACATCTTCTTTATCCATTCATCTGTCGATGGACATTTAGGTTGCTTCCGTGTCCTGGCTCTTGTAAATAGAGCTACAATGAACATTTTGGTACATGACTCTTTTTGAACTATGGTTTTCTCAGGGTATATGCCCAGTAGTGGGATTGCTGGTTCTTATGGTAGTTCTATTTGTAGTTTTTTAAGGAACCTCCATACTGTTCTCCATAGTGGCTGTATCAATTTACATTCCCACCAACAGTGCAAGAGTGTCCCCTTTCCTCCACACCCTCTCCAGCATTTATTGTTTCTAGATTTTTGATGATGGCCATTCTGATCGGTGTGAGATGATATCTCATTGTAGTTTTGATTTGCATTTCTCTAATGATTAATGATGTTGAGCATTCTTTCATGTGTCTGTTGGCAATCTGTATATCTTCTTTGGAGAAATGTCTGTTTAGGTCTTCTGACCATTTTTGGATTGGGTTGTTCGTTTTTTTGTTATTGAGCTGCATGAGCTGCTTGTAAATCTTGGAGATTAATCCTTTGTCAGTTGCTTCATTTGCAAATATTTTCTCCCATTCTGAGGGTTGTCTTTTGGTCTTGTTTATGGTTTCCTTTGCTGTGCAAAAGCTTTTAAGTTTCATTAGGTCCCATTTGTTTATTTGTGTTCTTATTTCCATTTCTCTGGGAGCTGGGTCAAAAAGAATCTTGCTGTGATGTATGTCATAGAGTGCTCTGCCTATGTTTTCCTCTAAGAGTTTGATAGTGTCTGGCCTTACACTTAGGTCTTTAATCCATTTTGAGTTTATTTTTGTGCATGGTGTCAGGGAGTGTTCTAATTTCATACTTTTCCATGTATCTGTCCAGTTTTCCCAGCACCACGTATTGAAGAGGCTGTCTTTTCTCCACTGTATATGCTTGCCTCCTTTATCAAAGATAAGATGACCATATGTGCGTGTGTTTATCTCTGGGCTTTCTATCCTGTTCCATTAATCTATATTTCTGTTTTTGTGCCAGTACCAAACTGTCTTGATTACTGTAGCTTTGTAATATAGTCTGAAGTCAGGGAGCCTGATTCCTCCAGCTCCATTTTTCGTTCTCAAGATTGCTTTGGCTATTCGGGGTCTTTTGTGTTTCCATACAAATTGTGAAAATTTTTGTTCTAGTTCTGTGAAAAATGCCAGTGGTAGTTTGATAGGGATTGCATTGAATCTGTAGATTGCTTTGGGTAGTAGAGTCATTTTCACAATGTTGATTCTTCCAATCCGAGAACATGGTATATCTCTCCATCTGTTTGTATCATCTTTAATTTCTTTCATCAGTGTCTTATAATTTTCTGCATACAGGTCTTTTGCCTCCTTAGGTAGGTTTATTCCTAGATATTTTATTCTTTTTGTTGCAATGGTAAATGGGAGTGTTTTCTTAATTTCACTTTCAGATTTTTCATCATTAGTGTATAGAAATGCAAGAGATTTCTGTGCATTAATTTTGTATCCTGCTACTTTACCAAATTCATTGATTAGCTCTAGTAGTTTTCTGGTAGCATCTTTAGGATTCTCTATGTATAGTATCATGTCATCTGCAAACAATGACAGCTTTACTTCTTCTTCTCCGATTTGGATTCCTTTTATTTCTTTTTCTTCTCTGATTGCTGTGGCTAACACTTCCAAAACTATGTTGAATAATAGTGGTGAGAGTGGGCCACCTTGTCTTGTTCCTGATCTTAGTGGAAATTGTTTCAGTTTTTCACCATCGAGGACAATGTTGGCTGAGGGGTTGTCATGTATTGCCTTTATTATGTTGAGGTAAGTTCCCTCTATGCCTACTTTCTGCAGGGCTTTTATCATAAATGGGTGTTGAAATTTGTCAAAAGCTTTCTCTGCATCTACTGAGATGATCATATGGTTTTTCTCCTTCAATTTGTTAATATGGTGTATCACGCTGATTGATTTGCGTATATTGAAGAATCCTTGCATTCCTGGAATAAACCCCACTTGATCATGGTGTATGATCCTTTTAATGTGCTGTTGGATTCTGTTTGCTAGTATTTTGTTGAGGATTTTTGCATCTATGTTCATCAGTGATATTGGCCTGTAGTTTTCTTTCTTTGTGACATCTTTGTCTGGTTTTGGTATCAGGGTGATGGTGGCCTCGTAGAATGAGTTTGGGAGTGTTCCTCCCTCTGCAGTATTTTGGAAGAGTTTGAGGAAGATAGGTGTTAGCTCTTCTTAAATGTTTGATAGAATTCGCCTGTGAAGCCATCTGGTCCTGGGCTTTTGTTTGTTGGAAGAATTTTAATCACAGTTTCAATTTCAGTGCTTGTGATTGGTCTGTTCATATTTTCTATTTCTTCCTGGTTCAGTCTCGGCAGGTTGTGCATCTCTAAGAATTTGTCCATTTCTTCCAGGTTGTCCATTTTATTGGCATAGAGTTGCTTGTAGCAATCTCTCATGATCGTTTGTATTTCTGCAGTGTCAGTGGTTACTTCTCCTTTTTCATTTCTAATTCTATTGATTTGAGTCTTCTCCCTTTTGTTCTTGATGAGTCTGGCTAATGGTTTATTAATTTTGCTTATATTCTCAAAGAACCAGCTTTTAGTTTTATTGATCTTTGGTATTGTCTCCTTCATTTCTTTTTCATTTATTTCTGCTCTGATCTTTATGATTTCTTTCCTTCTGCTAGCTTTGGGGTTTTTTTTTCTTCTTTCTCTAATTGCTTCAGGTGCAAGTTTAGGTTGTTTATTCGAGATGTTTCCTGTTTCTTGAGGTAGGCTTGTATTGCTATAAACTTCCCTCTTAGCACTGCTTTTGCTGCATCCCATAGGTTTTGGGTCATTGTGTCTCCATTGTCATTTGTTTCTAGGTATTTTTTGATTTCCCCTTTGATTGCTTCAGTGATTACTTCGTTATTAAGTAGTGTACTGTGTAGCCTCCATGTGTTTGTATTTTTTACAGATCTTTTCCTGTAATTGATATCTAGTCTCATAGCGTTGTGGTCGGAAAAGATACTTGATACGATTTCAGTTTTCTTAAATTTACCAAGGCTTGATTTGTGACCCAAGATATGATCTATCCTGGAGAATGTTCCATGAGCACTTGAGAAAAATGTGTATTCTGTTGTTTTTGGGTGGAATGTCCTATAAATATCAATTAAGTCCATCTTGTTTAATGTATCATTTAAAGCTTGTGTTTCCTTATTTATTTGTATTTTGGATGATCTGTCCATTGGTGAAAGTGGGGTGTTAAAGTCCCCTACTATGATTGTGTTGCTGTCGATTTCCCCTTTTATGGCTGTTAGCATTTGCCTTATGTATTGAGGTGCTCCTATGTTGGGTGCATAAATATTTACAATTATTACACCTTCTTCCTGGATCGATCCCTTGATCATTATATAGTGTCCTTCTTTGTCTCTTGTAATAGTCTTTATTTTAAAGTCTATTTTGTCTGATATGAGAATTGCTACTCCAGCTTTCTTTTGATTTCCATTTGCATGGAATATCTTTTTCCATCCCCTCACTTTCAGTCTGTATGTGTCCCTAGGTCTTAAGTGGGTCTCTTGTACACAGCATACACATGGGTCTTGTTTTTTTATCCATTTAGCCAGTCTGTGTCTTTTGGTGGGAGCATTTAATCCATTTACATTCAAGGTAATTATCGATATGTATGTTCCTATTCCCATTTTCTTAAATGTTTTGGGTTTGTTATTGTAGGTGTTTTCCTTCTCTTGTGTTTCTTGCCTAGAGAAGTTCCTTTAGCATTTGTTGTAAAGCTGGTTTGGTGGTGCTGAACTCTCTCAGCTTTTGCTTGTCTGTAAAGGTTTTGATTTCTCCATCAAATCTGAATGAGATCCTTGCTGGGTAGAGTAATCTTGGTTGTAGCTTTTTTTTCTTCATCACTTTAAATATGTTCTGCCATTCCCTTCTGGCTTGCAGAGTTTCTGCTGAAAGATCAGCTGTTAACCTTATGGGGATTCCCTTGTGTGTTACTTGTTGTTTTTCCCTTGCTGCTTTTCATATGTTTTCTTTATATTTAAATTTTGACAGTTTGATTAATATGTGTCTTGGCGTGTTTCTCCTTGGATTTATCCTGTATGGGACTCTCCGTGCTTCCAGGACTTGATTAACTATTTCCTTTCCCATATTAGGGAAGTTTTCAACTATAATCTCTTCAAATATTTTCTCAGTCCCTTTCTTTTTCTCTTTTTCTCCTGAGACCCCTATAATTTGAATGTTGGTGCGTTTAATGTTGTCCCAGAGGTCTCTGAGACTGTCCTCAGTTCTTTTCATTCTTTTTTCTTTATTCTGCTCTGCAGTAGTTATTTCCAGCATTTTATCTTCCAGGTCACTATCCGTTCTTCTACCTCAGTTATTCTGCTATTGATCCCATCTAGAGTATTTTTAATTTCATTTATTGTGTTTTTCATCATTGCTTGGTTCCTCTTTAGTTCTTCTGTGTCCTTGTTAAATGTTTCTTGCATTTTGTCTATTCTATTTCCAAGATTTTGGATCATCCTTACTATCATTATTCTGAATTCTTTTTCAGGTAGACTACCTATTTCCTCGTCATTTGTTAGGTCTGGTGTGTTTTGACCCTGCTCCTTCATCTGATGTGTGTTTTTCTGTCTTCTCATTCTGCTTATCTTACTGTGTTTGGGGTCTCCTTTTCACAGGCTGCAGGTTCATTGTTCCTGTTGTTTTTGGTATCTGTCCCCAGTGGCTAAGGTTGGTTCAGTGGGTTGTGTAGGCTTCCTGGTCGAGGGAACTAGTGTGTGTGTTCTGGTGGATGAGGCTGGATCTTGTCTTTCTGGTGGGCACGTCCACGTCTGGTGGTGTGTTTTGGGGTGTCTGTGGCCTTATTATGATTTTAGGCAGCCTCTCTGCTAATGGATGGGGCTGTGTTCCTGTCTTGCTAGTTGTTTGGCATAGGGTGTCCAGCACTGTAGCTTGCTGGTCGTTGAGTGAAGCTGGGTCTTGATGTTGAGATGGAGATCTCTGAGAGATTTTCGCCGTTTGGTATTACGTGGAGCTTGGAGGTCTCTTGTGGACCAGTGTCCTGAAGTTGGCTCTCCCACCTCAGAGGAACAGCCCTGATTCCTGGCTGGAGCACCAAGAGCCTTTCATCCACACGGCTCAGAGTAAAAGGGAGAAGAAATAGAAGGAAAGAAAGAGGATAAAATATAATGAAGTAAAATAAAGCTCTTATAAAGCAAAGCTATACAGACAAAATCTCACCATGAAGCATACACATATACACTCACAAAAAAAGGAAAAGGGGAAAAATTTATATATCCTGCTCCCAAAGTCCACCTCCTGAATTTGGGATGATTCGTTGTCTATTCAGGTATTCAACAGATGCAGGCACATCAAGTTGTTTGTGGAGTTTTAATCCGCTGCTTCTGAGGCTGCTGGGGGAGATTTCCCTTTCTCTTCTTTGTTCGCACAGCTCCCGGGGTTCAGCTTTGTATTTGGACCCGTCTGTGCGTGTAGGTCGTCTGAGGGCGTCTGTTCCCCACCCAGACAGAATGGGGTTTAAAGGAGCAGCTGCTTTGGCGGCTCTGGCTCACTCGGGCGGGGGGGGCCGGAAGGATATGGATGCGGGGCGAGCCTGCGGCGGCAGAGGCCGGCGTGGCGTTGCAACAGCCTGAGGCGCGCCGTGCGTTCTCCTGGGGAAGTTGTCCCTGGATCACGGGAGCCTGGCCGTGGCGGGCTGCACCGGCTCCCGGGAGGGGTGGTGTGGATAGTGACCTGTGCTCGCTCACAGGCTTTTTGGGGGCGGCAGCAGCAGCCTTAGCATCTCATGCCCGTTTCTGGGGTCCGCGCTGATAGCTGCGGCTCGCGCCCGTCTCTGGAGTTCGTTTAGGCGGCGCTCTGAATCCCCTCTCCTCGCGCACCGGGAATCAAAGAGGCAAGAAAAAGTCTCTTGCCTCTTCGGCAGCTGCAGACTTTTTCCCGGACTCCCTCCTGGCTAGCTGTGGTGCGCTAACCCCTTCAGGTTGTGTTCACACTGCCAACCCCAGTCCTCTCCCTAAAATCCGACCGAAGCCCGAGCCTCAGCTCCCAGCCCCCGCCCGCCCTGGCGGGTGAGCAGAGAAGCCTCTCGGGCTGGTGAGTGCTGGTTGGCACCGATCCTCTTTGCTGGAATCTCTCCGCTTTTCCGTCTGCGCCCCTGTTGCTGTGGGGTCCGCGCTGATAGCCGCGGCTCGCGCCCGTCTCTGGAGTTCGTTTAGGCATCGCTCTGAATCCCCTCTCCTCGTGCACCAGGAAACAAAGAGGGAAGAAAAAGTCTCTTGCCTCTTCGGCAGCTGCAGACTTTTTCTCGGACTCCCTCCCGGCTAGCTGTGGTGTGCTAACCCCTTCGGGCTGTGTTCATGCCTCCAACCCCAGTCTTCTCCCTGTGATCCGACCGAAGCCCGAGCCTCAGCTCCTAGCCCCCGCCCGCCCCGGCGGGTGAGCAGACAAGCCTCTCGGGCTGCTGAGTGCTGCTTGGCGCCGAGCCTCTGTGCGGGAATCTCTCCGCTTTGCCCTCCACACCCCTGTGGCTGTGCTCTCCTCCGTGGCTCCGAAGCTTCCCCCCTCTGCCTCCCACAGTCTCCGCCTGCGAAGGGGCTTCCTAGTGAGTGGAAACCTTTCCTCCTTCACAGGTCCCTCCCACTGGTGCAGGTGCCGTCCCTATTCTTTTGTCTCTGTTATTTCTTTTTTCTTTTGCCCTACCCAAGTACGTGGGGAGTTTCTTGCCTTTTGGGAAGTCTGACGTCTTCTGCCAGCGTTCAGTGGGTGTTCTGTAGCAGCAGTTCCACGTGTAGATGTATTTCTAATGTATCTGTGGGAAGGAAGGTGATCTCCGCGTCTTACTCTTCCGCCATCTTGCCCTATTCCTGCATTACTGTTAATTGGTCTGTTCATATTTTCTTTTCCTTGCGGATTCAGTCTTGGGAGACTGTACCTTGCTAAGAATTTGTCCATTTTTTCTACGTTGTCCATTTTATTGGTGTATAGTTGCTTGGAGTAGTCTCTTATGATGTATTTCTGTATTTCTATGGTGTCATTTGTAACTTCTCCTTTTTCATTTCTATTTTGATTGATTTGGGCCCTGTCTCTTTTTTTCTTGATGACTCTGGTTAAAGTTTTATCAATTTTGTTTACCTTTTCACAGAACCAGCTTTTGGTTTCATTGATCTTTTCTGTTGTTTTTTTAGTTTCTATTTCATTTATTTCTGCTCTGATCTTTATGATTGTTTTCCTTCTACTAACTTTGGGTTTTGTTTTTCTTTCTGTATTTGCTTTAGGTTAGGTTGTTTATTTGATATTTTTCTTGTTTCCTGAGGTAAGCTTGTATTGCTATAAACTTCCTTCTTAGAATTGCTTTTGCCATGTCCCATTGTTGTGTTTTCATTTGTCTCTAGGTATTTTTTGATTTCCTCTTTGATTTCTGCAGTGATCCATTGGTTGTTTCGTAACATATTGTTTAGCCTCCACATGTTTGTGTTTTTTTTGCAGTTTTTTTCTTGTAGTTGATTTCTAGTCTTAGAGCCTGGTGGTCAGGAAAGATTCTTGATATGATTTCAATTTCCTTAAATTCACCAAGACTTGTTTTGTGGTCTAGCATGTGATCTGTCCTGGAAAATGTTCCATGTGCACTTGAAAAGAATGTGTATTCTGCTGCTTTCAGGTGGAATGCTGTCTCTATATATCAATTAAGTACATTTGGTCTAATGTGTTATTTAAGGTTGGTGTTTCCTTATTGATTTTCTGTCTGGATGATCTGTCAATTGATGTTAAGTGGGGCGTTAAAGTCCCCTACTATTATTGTATTACTGTCGATTTCTCCTGTTATGTCTGTTAACGTTTTCTTTATATATTGAGATGCTCCTATGCTGGGTGCATGTATTTTATAATTGTTATATCTTCTTCTTGGATTGATCCCTTGATCATAGATGGATGAGTGTCCATCTTTGTCTCTTGTAACAGTCTTTCTTTTAAAGTCTATTTTGTCTGATATGAGTATTGCTACTCCAGCTTTCTTTTGATTTCCATTTGCCTGGATACCTTTCTCCATCCCCTCACTTTCAGTCTCTATGTGTCTCTAGATCTGAAGTGAGTCTTTTGTAGGCAGCATATATGTGGGTCTTGTTTTTATATCCGTTCAGTCAGTCCAAGATTTCTGGCTGGAGCATTTAGTTCGTTTGTTTACACTTAAAGTAATTATCAGTATGTATGTTCTTATTGCCATTTTTAAAATTGTTTTGAATTTGTTTTGGTAGGTCTCCCCCCCCTTTTTCTTTTGTTCTCTTGTGATTTGATGAGTATCTTTATTTAGTGTTATGTTTGGATTCCCTTTTCTTTTTTGTGTGTATATCTGTTACAGGTTTTTTGTTTGTGGTTACCATGAGGTTTTTGTATGGCACTCTGTATATATACTTGGTTGTTTTAAGTTACTGATCTCTCACTTTTGAATACATTTTAACAACCTTACATTTGTACTCTCCTCCCCTCACAGTTACTGTTTTTGACATTGTATTTTACATCTAATTGTTCTGTGTATCCCTTATTGTGGATAGAGATGATTTTACTACTTTTGTCTTTTAACCTCCCTACTAGCTTTGTGTGTGTTCATGATTTCCTACCTTTATTGTATGTTTCCGTTTACTGGTGATGTTTTTTATTTCGTAATTTTCTTATTCCTAGTTGTGGCCTTTTCTTTTTTGTGTAGAGAAGTTCCTTTAACATTTGCTGTAAAGCTGGTTTGGTGGTGCTGAATTCTTTTAGCTTTTGCTTGTCTGTAAAGGTTTTGATTTCTTCATCAAATCTGAATGAGAGCCTTGCTGAGTAGAGCATTCTTGGTTGTAGGTTTTTCCCTTTCATCACTCTAAATATATTGTGCCATTCTCTCCTGCCCGCAGTTTCTGCTGAAAAATCAACTGATAGCCTCTATAAACCTTTTTTTAGTGTTGTGTTTTTAAGGTGTATTTATATTGATACACGAAGTTCTGATTTTTTCATTTTCACTGCTGCGTGGTTTTGCATGAATAAACCACACTTTTTAAAACTGTTCTGTTGAAGAGCTTTAAGTGGTTGCCAGTTTTTTACCCATTACAAGCAGTGCTGCAACAAATGTTTTTGTACATTCCCCATGTATATATGAAATTTTTATTGCAAATAGAAAATTGCTAGGTCATAGGGTATGCTCTGCCTTCACCTTTATTAGATTTTGTGTATTGTTTTTTGAAGTGGTTGTTAACAGTTTACTTCCACCAGCAGTTTGTGAGACTTTTCTTCTTGTCAGACATAACTTTTGTCATTCTGATGTGTGAGAAATGGTATTTTGGTGTTTTAAATTTGAATTTCTCTGGTTATTAATGGGGTTTCTAGTTCTTTTCATATGTTTATTGCTACGTAATTTCTTTCATAAATTGCATTTTCTACTCTCTGCCCCACCCCCTTTTTTGTATTAGATGGTTTGTCCTTGTTGATTTGTAGGAATTTTTCAGGAATTGATATTCATTATTTGTTATTTGAATTATAAATATTTTCTTTTAGTTTGTGGCTTGTCCTTTTAGTTGTATGAGTACTAACTTTTTTGTACCAAAACCTTTCATTTTCAATATAGATACATTTGTCAATCTTTTCCTTTATAATTTTGCTTCTGGTATTATTTTTAAGAACTTCCTTTCCTACATTGAGGTTATAACAGTCTTTTTATTTATTGTCTATTGCTGCATAACAAATTACCAGCAAAACCTATTTGGTTAAAAGAAACAATAAATATTTATTATTTCTTTTCATTTCTGGGAGCAGGGTGTTTGTGTGGTTATGATCTTGGTCTCTTATGAGGTTGCAGTCAACATGTCAGTCAGGGCTTCAGTCATCTGAAGGTTTAATTAGGGCTGGAGGACTTGCTTTTAAAGATAGCCTACTCAAATGGCCAGTGAGTTGGTGTAGGCTGTTGGTGGGAGGCCTCAGTTCCTCTTGATGTGATCCTTTACTAGGGCCACTTGAGTGTTA
Source organism: Balaenoptera physalus (assembly GCF_965194825.1). NCBI lineage: Eukaryota > Metazoa > Chordata > Mammalia > Artiodactyla > Balaenopteridae > Balaenoptera > Balaenoptera physalus. The sequence continues at coordinate 28,914,628 of NC_138882.1, forward strand.
TCATAATTTGGAGGCTGACTTCCCCTGAATGAGTGAGCCAGGAGATCACAGTGGAAACTAATGTCTTTTATGATCTAGGCTTTGAAGTCACAGACTGTCACTCAGCCTGTTCATTGTGGGAGGAGACCATCCTGGGACTGGAATACCAATGTGAGAGGATCATTGAAGGATGTCTTGGAGCCTCACTGCCAGAGTGTCTTACATTTTTTAATAAGATTCCTAAGAAAGTTATTTCACATTTAGTTCTTCTTTATTCCACCTTGAGGATGTTATGTTTTGTGTGTGTGTGTGTGTGTGTGTGTGTGTGGGGGTGTGTTAAGAAGGGGATCTAATCTTATTATTCTTCTAAAAGTATAATAATTGCCTCAATCTCATTTGTTGAGTAATCCATCATATTGTTCTTTTTATATGTGGGTTTGCTTCTGGGCTCTCTGTACTCTCTTTTAGCCTGCTTTTTTATTCCTGCACCAATACCACTTTACAACAAGTACTGATCTCTCTCAAACTCTTTTTACTCTTCTTCCCTACTGGCTTAGCTCTTCTTGTCTCCAAAGGTGATTAAGAGAGAAATTGTTAAATAAATCCATTTGATTTTTAGAATCAGGTTCTATGAAGAGTTCTGCTGGGATTTTGCTTAAGGAATATAAAAGTATAACCCTTTTTTCATTAAAAAATTAATAAGTGCTTAGTAAAGATTTGTGAAATATAGATAAGTTAAAAAAACTTAAAACAAATAAAGCATCCATAACCACATCACCCAAACATCATTATTGTAGCATTAAGAATTTTTAAAGTTTTGATTTTGTAAAAACTAAATCTTCTCTGTAACAAAAGCCGTCACATATTGGGGAAAAAAATAAGGATTAACATTTTTATTGTAGTGTGTGTCCATAAAACATTAAGATAAATAGAAAAATGGACAAAGAATATGAACAGGCATTTGTCAGAGGCGGATATACAGAGAAGTCCATATGCTCATTCCTCAAAGGTTAACATTTTCCACATTTGCATTGTCTTTCTTTTTTCTCTCCTTATCCTCCCTGTCATTTCCTCTCTGTCTCAGTGCTTTGTTCCTCCTTCCCCATCAATATATGGTATTTAAAATATATTTATATAGAAATATTTTAAATATATTTAAAGATACTTAGGTTCAGATACATAGATTTATTTTCTGAACCGTTTGAGACATGATGACCCTTTTACCTTTATGTACTTAAGTGTGTGTTTCCTAAAACTAGGACGTTATTTTACATAATTGAGGTATAGTTACCAAAATTAAGAAATGAACATTGATACAATGCTGTTATCCAGATATTGTCAATAATAACCTTTATAGCCCTCCCTCTCCAAAAAAATCCTGGATCATCATGCAAGAATCATTATGTGACATCATGATGTCTGGTCATGCAACTGATACATCAGTTGTCATGTCTCTTTAGTCTACTTTAATCAGGAAGCACATGATACTGCTTTGTCCCAATCCTGGTGATGTTAACTTTGATCACTGGTTACAATGGTGTCTACCAAGATTCTTCTCCATTGTAAGGTTATTATTATTCCCTCTGTAATTAATAAGAATCTTGTGGTGTGATACTTTTTTTTTTATTGATTAATTATTTTTGGCTGTGCTGGCTCTTCATTGCTGCAGGCAGGCTTTCTTTTTTTTTTTTAAGTATTTATTTATTTATTTATTTATGGCTGTGTTGGGTCTTCGTTTCTGTGCGAGAGCTTTCTCTAGTTGCGGCGAGCGGGGGCCACTCTTCATCGCGATGCGTGGGCCTCTCACTGTCGCGGCCTCTCTTGTTGCGGAGCACAGGCTCCAGACGTGCAGGCTCAGTAATTGTGGCTCACGGGCCTAGTTGCTCCGCGGCATGTGGGATCTTCCCAGACCAGGGCTCGAACCCGTGTCCCCTGCATTGGCAGGCAGATTCTCAACCACTGCGCCACCAGGGAAGCCCCCAGGCTTTCTCTAGTTGAGGCGAACCAGGCCTACTCTTCATTGAGGTGTGCGGGTTTCTCATTGCGGTGGCTTCTCTTGTTGCGGAGCACGGGCTCTAGGCATGCAGGCTCAGCAGTTGTGGCTCGTGGCCTCTAGGGTGCAGGCTCAGTAGTTGTGGCGCGTGGGCTTAGTTGCTCCGCGGCATGTGGGATCTTCCCAGACCAGGGCTTGAACCTGTGTCCCCTGCATGGGCAGGTGGATTCTTAACCACTGTGCCACCAGGGAAGTCCTGTGGTATGATACTTTGTGACCATATAAATATCTGGTTACTCCTCAAACTTTGGCCCACGAGTTTCAGCATGCAATTATGGTTCTTGTTTGAGTCAGCTGTTTGTTATTCATGGTGATTTTCTAATTTAGTTGTTCCTTTTTAATTTTAATTGACTTTTCACTACAAAAAAAGGTTCTCCTTCATGAGTCCTATTTTATTCAATGGATTATAGTCTTTTCCCATCATTATTAATTCTGAAATGCTCAAATTATCCTAGATTTGGCTCATGTAAGCCCTGAAAAGCTAGCTCTATATTCTTTTGACATGTTCCCATCAATTTGTGAAGACTTTCTGACACAATAAAATATTCCAGGCTCATCATATAGTTTCCCAGCTCTAGAATCAACCATTTCTCCAGGGAGCTCTGATTCCTTTTCGTGGGGAATAGTATTATCTTTCTTTTATTCTTAATTACCTTTATTCTTCATTACTGTATGTTTTTATTCTATCTTGATTTGTTCTATTTTTGCATGACTAACCATACTGCTTTAATTATTTAAGTTTTATAGTTTAGTTTATTATTTAATTATTAGATCTCTCTGGTAATATTTGACACTAGAGACCAATCATGTCTTCTTGCTTGTACTTCAGAACCTCATAATTCCTGTTTTTTTCTCGACCTGTTTGATTGTTTATGTCATGCTTCTTCTGGATTCTTCCTTGATTACGATTTTAAAAGGTAGATTTCACTAGGATCCTCTGAGGAACCAGGCAGTGTCACTGCTTATTCATTGCTGGTGGGAAATCTATACTGGTTCTGTTTCTCTGGGGACAATTTGATAATATGTATCAAAATTACAAATGTATATTCCCATCTTAGGAATGTATCCTTCAGGTATATTTTTACATTTTGTAATGATGTATATACAGGGTTATTCATACAAATATTGTATGTAATAGCAAAAGATTTGGAGATTATCCACAATAATCTGAAAACTTTATTAACGTTTTTCTCCCTTTTTCTAGTCATATCTGCATAAGGCTAGATTTTCTTCATATATGTCAACCAAAACAATATATTGTAGTAGAGTGAAACAAAAGCTCAAATGTCCATTAATAGTGGATAGGTTAAGTAAATAATGATACAGCAGTATAATGGAATATTATGCAGTTGAAAAAGAATAGGAAGAATAGTATTTCTATGGAAAATCATGGAAAAATCATTGCAAGTAAAAAGGAAAAGAGTAAGGTGCAGAACATATTATACAGCACTTTTTGTGTAAAGGAGGGGAACTAGATTATATAGTTTTATTTGCTCTATTGGCATAAGGAACTCTGGAAGGAAAAAGAAGAAACTAACACTTTTCCCCAGGAAGTAGGGTATGAACTGGGCAGATGACAGAGGTGTGATGAGACTCTTTACTGTATATACCTTTTTAATCTGTTTGATTTTTGAGACTTGAAAATATCAGTACCACCTGTTTAATTCAATTTTTTAAACGTCTTACAGTATAACTTCCACCTGGTTTTGGCACAGTACGAATTGGGGCTTTTTACTAGTTCTAAACCACTGGCCCACAGCATAAAATGTTTCTCAACACACTGTATGCAGCCTTTTGTCTCAATAGCTTTATACCTCGCCACTTCTGGCTCCATATTTTACATTCTAGCAACACTGAATTTCTTCTGGTTCTTCTCACACGTGGCACTGTTTCATACCTGTGTATGTTTTACCTATGTCTTCTTCATATTCGTCTTTTAAGAATCAGTTTGTCTGTGGGAAGCTGTTCTGCACCTCTGCAGGCTGAGTTGGGTGATTGTCGTAATACTCTGTGTATTTGTCTAGTAGTGCTCTTATCATTATTGCATTTTAACGTTCAGCTCCTTGTATAGTACCTAGATATATAGACTCAAAGATTTGCTTCAATTTTTTTTTTTTTTTAATAACTCTGTGTGTAGGGTATGGGTCATCTCTCAAAGAGCTTGTAGTCTTTAATGGAGACATACATGTAGGAATGTAACGTAAGACAGAGAGTAATAAGTGAGACAATAAGCAAGGTTATATTTCCAAAGAAGTTCTTTTACATGGGTCTTGAAGATGTGCCATGGTCCAGACGGAGACATTTTAACAGGACCTGTTAAAGAGCAGCAAATAATCCGGTGTAGCTTCAGTGTAGGGAATCATGACTCAAGGTGAATTGGGAAGGAAAGGAAAAACAGGGACAGATTGTGAGAGACCTAACATTCTAGTCTGAGGAATTTAAATAGTATCTTGTAGGCAGAGTAGGACTATCGAATGTTTTTGAACAAGGAGCCAATCTGATCTGTGTTTTAGGATGATTACTTTTATACTTTCTGTAGAGTGGTTTGAAAAAGGAAGCTATGAGAGACAGGGGCATCTGTTCAGATATTTTATACTGTAAACTACAGTGTTGAATATGGGATCAAAAACGAACAGGCAGCTACATTTTCAAACTCCATGTTTTTGTCCATATAGTCCATTCAACCTAGAATGATCTCTTATTCCAAAACTGACATTCTATTCGTCTTTGAAGAGACAGCTTATATGTAACATCTACTAGTAATCCCTGATAAATTCCCTCCAATTGTAATTAATTGTACCCTGTTCTGACTGCCTTTCATTTACTTATGACTTTTTTCATACTCTACCTATCTCATAATAGTTGTCTCACTCACCCCTGGAATTAATTGCTTCCTTCTGGAAACCTTTGTGTTACTTTATTTGACCTACTCATACAACACTCAACACATTGTATTATTGTTTGATGTTTTTTCTGTTTATTTCAATAAACATTTCTTGGGTACCAAACCTGGAGGAATTCATACTTTGGCAGTCCATATATTTGTTTATAATATATGATTAGATGTATGAGTTTTTTAGGGCAACTTTATTTTGATCTCTTGCACATAACATAGTTGGTTACTTATTAGGAACTCAATATTGTAGAGACATTAGTGGAACAGTATTAGTTAAAAGCCAGGTTTAAATCCCGACTCTACCACTGTAGCCTGGATCCTCTGTAGGGAAGTTATTTAGCCTATTTAAGCCATAGTTTTCTCACTTGTAAAATGGGGAATTAGTCAGCTTGGGCTGCCATGACAAAATATCATAGACTGGGCAGCTTAAATGACAGAAAGTTATTTCTCACAGTTCTGGAGGCTGTGAAGTCTGAGAGCATGGTTTCAGCATTTTTGGGTTCTGGTGAGGACTTTCTTCCTGGCTTGCAGGCAGTACCTTTTTGTTGTGTTCTCACATGGTGGAAAGAGACACAACAAGCTCTCGGATGTCTCTTCTTATAAGGGTACTAACGCCATCGTGAGGGCCCCACCCTTGTGACCCCATCTAAACCTAATTTCTTCCCAAAGGCCCCATCACGTTGGGGGTTAGGCTTTCAACATAATGAATTTGTGGCGGGGGTACAGACAGTCCATAGCACTATCTTATACAGTGGTTTTGAGAATTAAATAATTTATGGAAAGCATTTAGCACTGTGCCTCTAACATAAAAAGTGATGTGTTCAACCTGTTGTCATCATTGTCATTATTTTGACTTGGCATAAATTTTGCATATGGGGTAATGGAGGAAAATTAGAGATGCATTAGTGATTTTTCTCTTCATTGATGGAGGATATGTGATCATATTAATTATGAAGGGAAATGTAGGAAGAAGAGGAGGATTGCAGGCATTCTGATTAGAGGTGCTTTCTTCACTCTATCAAGAGACAAGGAGAAGATGGATGCAGATGTTAGGTTTATAGATGTAGCATAAAAATGCTAAGAGTAGAAGAAAAGAGAACCTTTAATATTCTTTATATGTATATGATCTTTAAAATGCAATTCTTAATTGTTTTTATTCAAATCTTTATTTTTCTTTTCTCTGATTTCATTGATAAAGGTGTTTTTCTGTGAGCCCAGGAAGGCAGAAATATCATTTATATCTTCATCCACAAATAATACTAAATTTGTTTTGCTGGATTTTGAAAAGTTCTGTTTCAGACATTTTGAATCTTAGACATATTTTGACATTTTAGAATTGGAGTATAATATATTCCTATCCTCTAGCTTGTGGATTTACTTTCTCCTCTCTAAGTTAATGAATCAAGGGTTTATTAGCCTTTCTAGAACTTTAAGTATCTCTAATTCTTTCACTTTTGGCAATAATTCTCCACATTTACTTTATAGAGTCCCTTTGGTGGAGCCCACAGGCGGAGAGGAAGCACAGGATTCATAAGATGGAGGGCGGGTGAGTGACTGAGAATTTGGGCTGGACTTGGGAAAAAAGTGGTAGTGGTTGCACCTTAATAATAGGAATAAATTTGAAGTGTAAGTTGGGACATTACATTGTCTTGGTCAGGTCTGTAAAGATAATGGAATGGTTTTGAGTTTTTTCTTTATGTAAATTTATTAATAATTTATATGACATAGCTATCATGCCATCTGTACTACGATTTTATCAAAATTCACACTGTGAGCACACAGTTGACAGTTTGCAGGAACATAGAGCAAATAGTTTATCCTAGACTACATCTTTTCTTTGGTAATAGTGGTCAAAAATACATCATTAAATTGTGGTTTGGGACTTATCTTTTTTGTTTTAATAACAGAAATTTCACCTCTTAATAATATAACCTTAAATTGGCATGCAGGTTTACTGATGAATTTATGGATTTTCTGTGAGTGTATGTAGTGGTATGTAGTTAGATGAGACTGATTGTAATGTTATAAAGTAGAAAAAGTTTGTCTCTAGGACCCTTTCACTGCTTTTTCCTTTTTCCTTCAACCTCCTCATTTAGGAGTTATCCTCCATAGGCCTTTCCCTGTTTTATCTCTATCAAAAGAAATCCCCCAGTACTTTAGGGCCTTGACAGGTTATCTTTGAAAGACGAATAGATACATTAAATGGCAGATTTTTTAACATTTAATTGGGGCTTTTGAAAATCCAAACAGAATTTCCTTGTGGTGAAACTTGGAACACTGACTGACATCTGTTGGGAGAAATATTTTCAGCCAAGAGAGTTTTCTGACTCTGCTCCTTAAGTGACAACCTGTTGCCAGGTAGGAAGGGAACGAACACTGTTACATGCTAGTGTCTGAGCATCTGTGCCAGGTGCTTTATACAATATCATTTGATCCTCACAGGGAGCTTTGTGAGATAGGCATTCTTATTCACATTTAACAAAAGAGGATCTGAGAGAGTCACAGACAGGTGAAGTGACCTTCCTAAAGAGGTCACATCGGAGGCACATCTTAAAATCAGGACTTTCAGACTCCAAAGCTTTTACATTTACCAGTAGACCAGTATTTGACAGTCATTTTATTTTTTTTGTTTAATCTATAATTCTTTTTGGTGAACATAAAATATCTTGCCCTCAAGAATTCCTTTACGTGTTTCTATAGAGAGGGTTCCCCATCTCCTTCGTAAGACACCACTTAGATCCTGCTGCTTGTGGTTGATTAGTCTTGAACTTTTTATTGTGTTTTTGGCTAGGAGTATAAAATTGCCTTATTAGCAGAGATGGTCAACACTACAACATTCAGCTCTAAACGTATTGAGTTAGATTTGTTTGTTTTTAGCAGATTGGCCAACTTTGAAGTTTGTACTTAGAGTAAGGAAGTGTATGACATATACTTCCTAAGTACATATACTCTAAGTGTATATACAATATGACAACTGTATATATGTGAACTATAACATTTGGGAATTATCACAGCAAGAATGAATACATTTCTCGTTATTGATACTTTTGAACAGGTATGTTCAGTATTACAAAACATTTTGAAAATGTTCATTCGACAAAGAATTATAAAGTGCTTGCTATGTGCCAGGGCTATACTAAATTCTACACTGAACACAACACTAAAAACACATGGTTTCTGCCCTCAGTGAGATGATAGTTTAGAAGGGAGACAAACTTGTGAGGTAACTATTAAAATACGCTATAATCATTACAGTTATGGAGTCGTGTAGAAGGAAGAGTGGGTGCACTATGGAAGGACAAGTTAATTGTGCTTGGGTGACTTGGAAAGATTTTGAGAAGAGGTAGTTTAAACTGAAGGCCGAATGTATTCTTGACTACAGGACAATTCATGATCTGCTCAAACATACTGTATACACAACATTTGCACGGACAGCATTTCCCTTACTTGTATGCATAAATGTAGTATTAAGTTTGAACACTTAGTGTTTTCCCTGTACCTCTAAATCATACATCCTCCATATATCTTTTAGAAGGCTTCTCCTGTAGTTGCTTGTTTCCCTTTATTTTTCTGTTCTGCTGCTGTAAAATTTCTCTGGTTTTTGGAAAGAGGCAGACTAATTGCTGGATACTAGAGGAAAGTTAAATTTATGATGATTGCTCTATTTCTACATTCATTACAACAGTTAGTAGTGAGTGAAGCATCACAATGATGGTGGGAAATGGTGAGGAGAGCAGGGTAATGGAACTAGGCGCCTGATTGCTTTATTATTTTTACTGTTGCACAAATGGTTTTCTTCTATTTAGAATAATCTAAGGACTGAAAGTATGACTAGCTATGTTCTTGAGCTGAAAGTGAAGTTAGAAGACAGTTGTCTGGAGGGAAACATTGCATTCAGTGGTATATTAATTATTTCCTGGCCCATTTTGATTGTAAGGCTTTTTGGTGAATTATACTTATGAAGAGTTCCCCTATGAGTAAGTATTAGGATACTTGCCTATCTGTCTCTAATATACGTGCTGGTTCTCATAGGCAGACACATTGGCAGATGTTAAGGCAATTCAGTTTAGTTGAGAAACCACATGATATTATGGAAAGAGCCCTGCACCAGATGTTAGGAAAGCTGAATTCCGGTCCTGCCTCTGGCTCTTAGGTAATTTGTTCTCTGCCTTTGAGCTAGTCAGGTAACCTCTCTTAGGCCTCAGTTTCTTGCTTTTTAAATACTAGGTTAGGATAATGCTCCCTAAGGTATTGCTCAACTCACACTTTAATCATTTTATTATTGACAAGGGATTTATTCACCTACCAAATCTTTATTGAGTGCTTTCATATTTCAGGTTCTGTGCTAGGTAGGTATAGTCAAAAAGAGACATGGAGGATAGTCATAGATCAATGGGAGAGAACTGAGAGTTGAGAAACTTGTACAACTCTGGTAAATTTTTGACAAAGGTAGCAAGACCATTCACTGCAGGAGAATAGTCTTCAACAAATGATGCTGGTACAACTGGATTTCCACATGCAGAAGAATCAATTTAGACCCCTACCTCATACTGTATACAAAAAATAACTCAAAATGGATTAAAGACCTAAACATAAAAGCTGAAACTATAAATCTCTTAGAAGAAAATGCATAAATCTTTGTGATCTTGGAATGGGCAGTGGTATTTTAGATTTGATACCAAATGCATGAAGCAACCAATGGAAAATTGATAAATTGGACCTCATCAAAATTAAAAACTTATATGTCAAATGACACTCTTAAGAAAGTGAAAAGACAACCCACAGGATGGGGAAAATATTTGAAAATCATATAGCTGATAAAGGTCTAGTACCCAGAGTATATCAAGAATTTTTATAACTCAATAATAGAAAGACAGCCCAAACTAAAAATGGGCAACGGATCTGAATTGACATTTTTGCAAAGAAGATACACAAATGGCCAATAATTCATGAAGAGGTGCTCAACATCATTAGCCAGCAGAGAAATGCAAATCAAAATCACATGAGATATCACTTCACACCCATTAGGATGGCACTAATCAAAAAGATGGATAATGAAAAGTGTTGGTGAGGATATGAAGACATTGGAACCCTCATACACTGCTTGTGGGATTGTAAAATGGTGCAGCTGCTTTGGAAAACAATTTGGCAGTTCCTTGAAAACTTAAACAGAGTTATCATATGATCCAGCAGTTTTGTACCTAGGTATATACCCAAGAAAATTGAAATCATATGTTTATACAAAACTTGTATATGAATATTCATAGTATCTTTATTCATAAAAGCCCCAAAGTGGAAATAACCCAGATGTCCAGTAACTGTTGCATGGGTAAACAAAATATGGAATAATCCATAAAATGGAATATTATTTAGCCAGAAAAGTAATGAAGTATACATGCTATAGCATGGATGTACCTTGAAAACCTTATGCTAAGTGAAAAAAGTTGGATATGAAAGGCCACATATTGTATGATTCCATTTATTGAAATGTCCAGAATGGGCAAATCCGTAGAGACAGAAAGTAGTTTAGTGGTTGTCAGGGCTAGGAGGAAGAGGGAATGGAGAGTGACTGCTAATGGCTGCTAATGGGTTTAGGGTTTCCTTTTAGCGTGATGAAAAGTTCTGAAATTACTGGTGATGGTTATACAACCTTGTGAATATATTAATACTAAAAACAAAACTGTACACTTTAAAATGGTAATTTTATGGTATGTGAATTATATCTCAATAGTTTTTTTGTTTTTAAAAGACATGGTCCTTTCCTTCATGGTGCTAAAATGAACTGTTAATATGATAGGGATAATAAAGGGTTCCATGGGAGGATACAGTATGACATTCTGTCCTACTGTGTGGAGTTGGGGGTCAGACTCCTGGAATAAGTAACATTAAAATGGAGACCTGAAGAATGAATTGAAGTTACGTAGGTGAAAAAACTGGTATAGTGGAAATTAGGAAACAGGGACGAATATATCAGAATTAATAGCTTAAAGCCAATTTTAGTTCTAACAGGTATAGGGCTCCTACCTCTGGCACTATGTAAGATTGTCACAGATCTTTTACCTTGAGTAATTTAATTATCCTATAATGTGTATTATGAAAAAATTATATATCTTAACCTTCTTGGGAAAACATTTATTTTTCATGATTTGATTCTAAATATTTAAAAATTTTAGTGTATGACATTTTATAATTTTAAATTTTCATGAAACCAGAGATAGATTCTATAATTTGTTTATGCTGGGGTTTTTTTTCTCCCCTTTATTTGTATATTTTATAAGCCAAGTTTTCAACCTTCCTTCATATAAAAATTCTACTGTTTTCTTTCCTTTTGACAGTTTGAGGTTAATTTCAGATCTTTGTAAGCATTATTTGCTATAGAGTTGGGATAAATACAAATGTTTGTTCCTCTTTGCTGTTAGGTAATAAAGTATTTTATTAAGAAGAAATTTCAAACATATACAAAAGTAGAGAGAATAATATTGTCACCACCCATGTAATCAACACCAGCTTCAAAAATTTCCAACTCATAGCCAATCTCATTTTATTATATACCCACCTATTCCTTCACTTCCTAAATTATTTGGAAGCAAATCTCAGAAGTTACATCACTTTATATGCATGTTCATATATCTCTTAATGAGAAGAATTATTTTCTTTTTAATACGTATTATTGAGTATTTTTTAACTTGGAAATTTTTCCATATGAAAACAAATTATTTAAAAAGTTATCTCTTGCTGGAAATGAATAGCTAATTTGTTACTCTTTTATATGGTTTTAAAATTTGCTTATATACTGTGTTCATTTCTTCTAATAAATATTAGGTATGCTTATAAAATGATAAAGTTGATGTTATGAGAATGTGGTTCATAGTCTTTATGTTCCTCGTTGTGATTAATTATGATTAACTAGGACTTAGGCATGGTAAAACTTTACAGCCAGTAGTTATGTCCTTTTACCGTATTCAGTGGGCTTTTCTGCTTTGCCTTATGGGAGTGTCTGTATCATTTAACATTATGGGCTACCAGTCCTTGTTGAACACACATCTCTCTTGGCTTCCCTGACATTTGACTTTCTTGGTTCATCCCTGTATTGGAGTGCTCTTTTACTGACACATTATCTTTTGATATCCACTACATGCGACTATATCTCATCCTTATTCTGTTCTTGAGCCTCTTCTGTTCTCTCTGCAAACTCTTATTTCTGCTGTCATGCTGCATGACATCATAAACATACATTATGTATGTATTAGTGAATCCCAAATATTTGTTACTAGTCAATGAAAGAACCTCTCTTTAATGTTCTAGTTGATTATTTAAAATGTTCCCATGGATATCCCATTGTCATGATAAATTCAGATTTTCAAAATTTTCATCTTTTTTTTTCATTAATACTGATTCGCCTTCACCTTTCCTCTATTGACAAATTATTAGACTTCTTCAAATCACTAGGCTAGAAATATTCATATCTTCCTCCTCTTTCAACCTCCTATGCACATCCTATTATCTTGTTCTGTTAACTCTTCCTTCAAAATGTTATTTGCATTTTCATTATTATTACCTATTCTTAGCATTTCCTTTAGGAAATTTCCTAACTACCTTTAGGTCATCTAAGTGCTCTTCTCTGTGATTCCCTAAACCCTGTGTGTTCTCCACAGTCAAGATGATGTATATACATGTCTCTCCCTTATTAGAATTCATACTCTTCAGGGGCTAAGATTGGATTTCATTCATGCTGCGACCATAGTACATGAGACATAGTAATATTCATTAAATTGTTAATTGAATTGAATTGGATTTCTAATCTCTTTACCTACTGTATAATATCCTGTAATATCTAGCTAAGGTCTTGTCTTTCCCTTGCAGTGCATCCTATATAAAGTACTCTTTGAGAATCCAATAAAAGCACTACAGTCTCTATCAACGTGCCCTGTAAATTTCTGTCATGGAACTTATTGCAATCTAAAATTATTGTTTATTTTCTTTTTTATTATCTTTCCCCCCTTTGAATGTATTTCCTGTGATGGTAGGGACCATGTCAGCCTTACACATTTTATATATACATTCTAATATATATGTAAGTATACATTTTAATATAACCTTGCACAGGGTAGGACCTTAATAAGTACCTATTGAATATGAATGGGTATGCTTCCTGCTTAGTTGAGAGCAGTGTACTTATATATAATACAAATAATTTCACAGCAGTTACAAACCTTAAACTTTGAATCTTTGTTTTATTGTTATCAGACTGATTTTTTTTTTTTTTTCTTTTTTGGCCATGCTGTGGTGCTTGCGGGATCTTAGTTCCCTGACCAGGGATTGAACCCGGGCCCTCAGCAGTGAAAGTGCAGAGTCCTAACCACTGGACTGCCAGGGAATTCCCAGACTGATTTTTTCTAAAACAGTACTTTCTTTGGTAAAAAGTCTAGTCAAACTCTTCTACCAGACATAAGACAGGTTCTGGGAATACAAAGATAAATAAGAACATCATTCCTGATTTTTATGGAATTTTGGAATAAAGAGAAAGAAATGCTTAAATATGCTTGTGGAGGTCATGGAAAGCTTCCTAGAGGACATCTGTTATCTCTAAGGTTTTTTCAGCTCAAAAATTGTATAATTCATAGGTGCCATTTTCCTTAGCAGTAACAAAAACTTTGGTAGCCGCAAAGAAAAGACTGACTGCTACCAGCAGGATATTCTTAGCTGTTCCCATGGCTGCCCTCATTCTGATTAATTTGAATATTTACTTCAACCTAAGTAGTAACTTTGGAATTGAAATCTAATTCCTTACTAGATAGAGATTATTTTTAGATTACCCATTATTTTGTTAGCTGGGATAACTCAAAGGAGAATTCAGCAGTGTTGTACATGGCGTTACTGAAGCCAGTACAAGCTTTCCTTGTTTGTGGTTTGTTTGATTTTTGTTTGGTTAACAAGGGAATTAGGAGATATTTGCACTTAGCACTACTAATACACTATTTTTATACTTAATTTATACAACCAATTTACTTATTTTTGTTTTCACTTTCATTCCCATTAGAAGGTAAGCTCTGTGAGAGCAGAATTTTTGTCTGTTGTGTTCATTGCTCAATAAATATTTGTTGAATGAATACTTAAGAAGTCTATTGGTAGCCTTAACAGGGTAGTTCGAATAAAATAGTGGGGATGGAAGCTGGTTTACATGGTTGAGGATAGCCTGAGCTGATAGTGATTTAAAAATCAAACAAGAATAGGTTTTTTCCCCTCCTTTTAAAACATGTGATAAAGAATATTTATGAAAATTCCCTTCTTAGCCACTTTTGTTTCTTTTTACTGCTGATAGCTTGTCAAATCTCTTTAAAATGAGCATGTCCTATTAGGTTTCTTTTTTGTAATTTATATAGGTTTCCTAATCATTAAATTTATTTATTACTGTAAGTCATATGATCTCAACTTCTTATGACTTTTTAGGTTTTTGAGAAAATGAAAATTTTAGCTGTTCTTTTCTTTAACCTAAATATAGCTGTGAAATGATGTATCAGTAAATAGTTTTAGACCTTAGATTAATTTTATTTTTTAAAATTGCTAAGCAAATGTGTACCAAAAGTAAATATGTGTATAAATGTCTTTACATTATTCAGAATTCTAAAATTAGACATCTGTCTAATGATTGTTGTTCTACATTTTGCTAAATGATTAATAGTAATTAAAAGGTTAAATATAAGCTGAAGAAAGCTTTGAATTTTGAAATATTTGCAACAGCTAGTAATCTGACTGATGCAGACGTTTTTGTCAAAGTTGAAAAAGTTAGAGCTAATTAATTTCTTGGGAGACATATGATGAAATTGTAGGTGTGATAACATATTTGAGTAACATATGGTAGTTATGGGGCACCTTTCTAATGATTGAGCAGCCAGTTAAATACAGACTTTTTTGGTTGTTTTTCTTTTATTATCGTTCTTTGTTACTGTGTATTTTTAAATTAATTTAGCTTTCCGGAGGTCAGTACTCAGGATTTAATGATTTATATTTAAAATATTAACATGAACACTTTACTCTGAATTGGCATAAATTTAGTAAAAAGTTTTCTTAAAAATACATCCCTTTTTTTCCCTCAGCATATGCATGTATTATACTTACATGATTAAAAACAAATCTGGGGGCTTCCCTGGTGGCACAGTGGTTAAGAATCTGCCTGCCAATGCAGGGGGCACGGGTTCGAGCCCTGGTCCAGGAAGATCCCACATGTCGCAGAGCAACTAAGCCCGTTGTGCCACAACTACTGAGCCTGCACTCTAGAGCCCGCGAGCCACATCTACTAAGCCCTCACTCTAGAGCCCGCGAGCCACAACTACTCAGCCCGTGAGCCACAACTACTCAGCCTGTGTGCCACAACTACTGAAGCCCGTGCGCCTAGAGCCCGTGCTCTGCAACAAAGAGAAGCCACTGCAATGAGAAGCCCATGCACCACAATGAAGAGTAGCCCCTGTTCACCACAACTAGGGAAAGGCCGTGTGCAGCAACGAAGACCCAACACAGCCAAAAATAAATAAATAAAATAAATTAATAAAAAAAAATACAATATGCTCTTTAAAAAAAAAAAATTAAAAAAAATCCAGTGTTTGGGGGATTATACTCTCAGTACACATTGTTTAACTCAAATTACCCTTGAATGAAGATCCCCCCAATGTTATGTGGTTACCTTTGATATACATACAGCACATATAGATACATATTTTAAAAATTTAGCTGTATTTTTCTCTCATAAGGATTCACTATTTGTATTTGAACTAATTTCCTTCCTTCCAGTCTTACTTTCTGAATACTGCTTGATTCCGACAACAGATTAAAAAGGAAATAACCATTCTGTTTTTAAAATAGTATCTAATACCTTGGTAGAGGAAGTTCTGAGTTAAGAATTTTGCAATAGAGACAAGTTAAGTAGTGACTTAGAGTTTTTCATTTTTTTAAAAGTTGGATTTTTACCAAAATTTTTATGATTGTAATCTAGTGTATAAATTAAAAATTTCTAACTATCATTCAAAAATATGCACAGTAAAATAAGTTCAGGATGGAAATGCTTCTGTTGTGCTGCAGAGCCAGCCACTGGAGGGTGTTCAAGTTAACTTCTCTTGGTCTCAATATTCTGCTGATTAGGTTGATGAAATGAAAAATAAATGTGAAGGCTGTGCTTTTCTAAGTCTTCTGATATTAAATGAAAAGTGGTATTTGCATCTAAAATGAAATAAACTGAAAAGGAATATAATTTTAAACCTTAAAGGAAAGGTATTGTGAAAATTCTAGAGTTATGAATGAGATAAATATAACATTCCTTTGGTTTCTAATCTAGAAACTATTCAGAATCTTACTGTATTTTTTAATATTCTTACTTTAAAAATTTGCGTACAGTTAGAGGATCTAACGTGTCTAGAAACCTCCCAAATTGATTTACTAAACGTTTTTATATTACCACAATTGTTTTCGTTTAAATTTGAGTATCCTACAAATAATTTTGGTGTGGACATCTGTTCTATGAATTCTTCCCTGTTCTGAATCTGTTGCAAAGTTTTCCTTGTCAGTTGACATGCTTTTTTAGCCCATGGTGACAAAGACAAATATTCATGAGGGGACTGCTGGAGTATTTTGCTCCAGCTGGGCTCTGAACTTAAGCCTTAAGTAGTAAAGGTGAACTTTCAAGTGACTCACAATAAAGCACTTACTTTCTCATTAATTTAATAAAATTTCTAAAATTTGAATTATTACCTAATTATCTGTGAACACTGAGTCTTAAAGATAGCAGGATTTTCTGCATATAGCTTACCAGTTTGAAAAATGACTTTAGAGATTTATTCCAGTGCTGTAAATTTTAAATAATTTAATTGGTAAGATTGTTATGGTGATTAGCATCTCCAGAAACAAAATCCTAGTGAATAGACTATTCACTTTTTAGAACTTATGAGAGTTTCAGTAGAGTAAAATAATGATTTAGAAATTAATTGATTGGTTTTGTTAATTATCTACAATAATAATCATTAAATTGGATAATTTAAAAAATTAAAGTAATAATCCGTATAATTCTAGTAGTAGGCAGTATTTAAAGACGAATGGAAAGATAATAGTTTTTCATTCAGTAGGAAAATTTGATATTTGATTTGGTTTCATAGTTGAATAATTTACTTAGACATAGCATTTTTTTGCTTTATAAGTTGTTAAAATATTTTTTATTCTGGTAAGTCTTTATGTCATAAAGTAAGTAAATGACAGATATCAAATCCATAAGCCAACATTAAAATTCACTATAAAACTTGGCCCCAATTCTGAAAGCTATGGTTCATTCTAGAAATGTTTCTGGAACAGTTAGTGAATGATTTTGGAAGATGAGATTTACATTTTAAATACAGTGTCAACAGTCTTTACCTTGCCATGCATAATTTGTGTTACCAGATGTGCTGAGGTCAGTGTTTTAACCATTCACATCTTATTTTCTGAAATTACTTAGTAACTCTTGAAGGGATTTATGATCAAAAAGAAGGTTTTGAAGGAAAGTATGTTAAGAGTCTTATTAATAGTATGGAAAGCAGTCCATTTTGTGGAGCATGATGTGCTCTGTCACATGGAAACATTTTTTTTGGATGCTTTCATAGCCATCTGTAGAGGGTGGATATTTGATTATACATAAGTCAGATAAAAAAGATAATTTTGACATTGTCTTTGCTTCCCTAAATACCTTGCTTCTGTGAAATGGTGTGTTAGCTTGATCACATCATTACAAAGGAGTTTCATAGTTGGCAATTAAAAGTATGTATAGTAAATTCGTTGTTTATGATTTTTAGTATTTTCTGTTGACAAGAAAAATTTTAAGAACAGATGATCATCAATCTAGCCCGAGAATTAATGATTTTTTTTTGCCTCTGGAATGAAAGATTAATAAACATATTTAAAGTCTATCCATTTCATGTAATTTATTCACTAAATATGTGCCAGAACTTCTCAGAAACTCAGGATTACTATGAAACTATTATATTTATTCTTTTGAAACTTGGGGGAAAATGTAGATGCTTTATTCATTTACAATTACCAGGTATACTGACAAAAATCTGTTATTTTGACTTTTAGAAATTATCCTAGCATCGTAATTTCTAATGAGATATTGGATTTGGACTAGTTCAGGCAGCAAGAAAGATTCTAAGATAAAGGAACTTAAATTCTGTGCACTTTGTCTTCAACAATAAAATACTTACATTTCTTAAATGCATATATGTTACTATATTCTTTAAAATACATTCATATTATTTTCCTTGAAAAAATTGTCTTCAAGTTAGATGGTATCTCTTTGTGGCTAACGTTAAATCCTTACTATGTATCAGGCATGGTGCTGTGTGCTTTGCATGTAGTATGTCATTTTATGTGTTTAAATGTTAAGGATAGAACAGAGAAAGATCATTAGACCTCTGACTATAGTCATGGGGGTGATCTGTCTTATTTAGGCTCAGACATTTAGATAACTGGGACAGGTCCTTCATTGGTGCATATTGATGATGCAGCTGACAGATGATCCCCCAGGGTTTTAGGAAATCTTTCTAAACTATTGTTCCTTGCTTGACTGAGTTTTCAGGAGCCAGGGAAGATATTCTATCAACTCCCAAGTTTTAAACTTAATATTTGGGATTCAGTAAGTACTTGGAGCAAGGGTGAAGGGGAAGGGCTTACCGAAATGGGAGCTGAGTCTCATCTCTGCCAGCTGTTCTCCATCTATTCATTTCTTCATTCAGTCAAGAAATACTTATTGAGTACCTACTGTGTTTATGGAGCTCACATACAAGTGAGGGAGATAACAAATAAAGATAAATACATAAAGCATATGATAGACAATAGAGAAAAATCAAGTCTGGGAAAGAGGATATGAAACATCAAGGTTGGCAGCGGTGGGGTGGGGGTCATCTGGGTTGAAATTTTAGATAGGATGGCCTGAAGGATTAAGTTAGTACTAGCCATGTATGGGGGACATCCATTCCAGAAAGAGGTTAGCTAGTGTAAAGACCTTGTGACAGATCTGCCCCACATATGACCGCTGTGGGGCTTCACTAAGTAATTCCCTCAGTGTGCTTCATCATATCCTGTTGCATCTCAGGTTGATAAACATGGGCCAGGGGAGAGGTTTCATTTGGTAAGATGTACCTACTATGATGTATACCTTATTAGTGAGCGAAGTCTAGTCCTCCAGTACCTGATTGCTGGGCTTCTTTGATTTGTGCAGGAAGTTAGGCAGGGCATGTAGCACAACCATGGCCCCTTCATACCTGGGTATGCATATTCTTAGGCAGAAGCCATTGCCTTTGTTAGCCAGGTGTTTTCTCAACTGACAGGATGGGCCACCTAAAGTATAAAACCACATCATGTACCTACAGTGCAGTTTGGGAGTATTAGGGTAAATTGTTTAGAAGTAGTATGGTATAAAAGTTAGGTGCCTTTATTAATATATAAGATGCATTCTATCCATACTATTTATTTTCTGAAGAAATAATATTTAATCCATAGTAGTATATATTCTTTAATATCACAGAAATGTAGCTACCTTGCTGGTAGGAGTGATTGTAAAATAGCAACTGATTCTCTTAAGTTACACATAAAATCAGCATCTTTATAGGTGCTTATGGCTCTTGGTCTAGTTTTTTTCCCCTCAGCTCTTAATATTCCCTTTCTCCTTTAAAAAATTATTGTGTTTAAAAATGTAATACATTTAGACCAGAATAGTGCTTCATACATAGACTTACAGTAAGATGAAAGAATATGAATTGAACTTTCAACTGGTCACCATGCAAATGAAGAAACAGAATATTTCCAGTACCCCAGAAGCCATCTGTAAGTCCTGCTCACCTCCTCTTTTCCTTCCCCTAAACGTAAATGTTCTCCTGACTTTTATGGTATTAAATTACCTAGTTTTTACAATATTATAGGTTTAGCGGTTATATATGTCTCCTTAAACAATACAGAATTTTTCCTGTGTTTGGTTTATGTAAATTGGGATAGAACTTTATGCATTCTTTTGTATCTTATTTCTTTCACTCAATATTAGGTTTGTAAGATTCATCCGTATTTAGTGTAGTTTTAGTCCATTAATTTTCTTTGCTGTATAGTATTCCATTGTGTTATTGTACCACAACTTACTTATCCTATTGCAGAGGGGCATTTGAGTTGTTTCTAATTTGTTGTTACAAACTATGCTACTCTGAACATTCTTATACATGTCTTCCTGGTGAATATTTGTGCACATTTCTATAAGGGTTTATATCCAGGAGTGGAATTACTGAGTCACAGGGAATATATATACTCAACTTTATTAGAATATGAAAAACTGTTCTCCAAAATGGGTGTACCAATGTCCATTTTTGCCAACAGTGTTTGCTCTATATCATCTCCAGTCTTTTATATTACCAGATTTCTAGTTTTTGCCAAAATGGGGTGTGTGTATGTGTTAGTGTCTTATGGTGGTTTGTATTTATCATTCCCTGATTGCTAATGAGGTTGAACATTTTTTTTTCACATTTGTCATTCTTTCATTTATTCTTATATCTTAAGATCTTTTATCTGGGATTGTGTTTTTTTCCTCTTGAAATATATCCTTTAGAACTTCCTCTAGTACATCTGGCTGGTGGCAACTCTTAGTTTTTTTTAATATACTGTTTTATTTTGTGATAAAATATATATAACATAAAAGTTACCATTTTAGCCATTTTTAAGTGTACAGTTCGGTGGCATTTAGTGCATTCACGTTGTTCAACCATTATCACCATCTGTCTCCAGAACTCCTTTCATCTTGCAAAACTCAATCTCTGTACTCATTAAATGATAACTCCCCATTCTCCCGTCCTTTGGCAACCATGATTCTACTTTTTATTACTATGAATTTGACTAATCTAAGTACCTCATATAAGTGGGGTCCTATAGTATTCTTCCTTTTTGACTGGCTTATTATAAACCTTAGAATAATGTCTTCAAGCTTCATCCATGTTGTAGCATGTGGCAGAATTTCCTTTTTAAGGCTGAATAATATTCTGTTGTATGTATATACCATATTTTGTTTATCCATTCATCTGTTGATGTCTTTTAATTTTTATTTGTGTGAAAATGTATTTATTTTGCCTACATTCTTGAAGTATATTTTTTACTGAATAGAGAATTCTAGGTTGATACTTATTTTCTTTTACTCACTGAAGATATCATTCCTCTATTTTTGGGTTTCCACTATTACTATTGAAATGTTAGCTGTTAGTGTAACTGTTGGGCCTTGGAAAGTAATCTTGTTTTTCCTCTGGGTAGTTTTAAGATTTTTCTCTTTGTTTTGTGCCTAGACATGTGTTTCTTCTTATTTATCCTGGTTGAATATTCATTAACTGTCTTGAATATATAGGTAGATTAATGTCTTTCTGGAAAATTCTTAGCCATTCACTCTTCAGGTACTTTCAGTAACCCATTCTCTCTCTGATCTTCTAGGATAACAATAAAAAAAAACTTGTAAAATCTTCCCTATGTGTACTCTATGCATCTTGTACCCTTTCTGTGTTCTCCATCTTTTTTTTTTTTTTTTTTTGCTTCATTCTAGTTTCTTCTGACGGTTTCCCAGTTCACTCTTTCTCTCTGTATTGGTATCTAACATGATATTAAACATACCCATTGAGTTCTTATTTTTTGGTTATTGTATTTTTTAATTCTAGAATTTATATTTGTGTCTTTCAGATTAGCTATGTCACTTGCATAGTTTTATATTTCACTGCTGAAAATTTCAGATTTTGACTTTTATCTCCAGGAACATGGTAGGCTTGTTGTTTTATTTACACTCTGTGATATTTCGGTATCTGGAATCCCTATGGGTCTGTTTTTGTAATTTGTTGTTTCTGTTGGTTTTTGCTTCTGGTGTCTTAGCTCATCCAAGACACTTGTTATGCTCATTGTACTCATTATAAATACTGTTGATTCTTGTTATTTATGGTTGCTATGTTATATAAAGTAGCCACAAAAACTGAATCATTGCTTCTAGAGAAAATGCAGGATTTGGGTTAGTTTCCTGCAATCTTCTGGTCACATTTTCATCAAATGAGCAATACATAACCTTGTTTTATGTGTGTTTCTGTTTAAAGACATTTAATATGTGTTACTGATTTATTAACATTGAACTCCAAGCTAAAAGCACTAACTCATGCATGAATGAACCTTAGTTATCACCTGTATTTTTTTCTCCGTAAAGCACATGACAGCCTTTTTGTGCTTAGGAACACTTGACAGCACTTTAGCGCTACTTTTGTGGGTCATTTGAAACAGTGAAATCATTAACAAACAGCAGAAAAGTGTGAAAATTGGGACACTAAGTATACCGTGGAAAGGATACTTGTTTACAGTTGGAGAGCTGAAGCAAGAAGGCAGCATCGCCTTTTTCAATTTCACCTGGTGGTTCAATTTTTTTGCAGGTCTGTTCTGTGTGTCTGGAAATAACTGCAAGAGCACCCAGTGTATTGATTTTTGAATTACAAGTAAATTTTAGTGAGTAGACAAATTTGCAAATCAGAATCCTGGAATAATAATAGACTTTGTATACTCAACATTGCATTTGAAAATTATTGGTAGAAATATGAGGCCTTGAATAACGTTATCTTCTCTCTGAGGGGATTTGATTTTGTATCTGCCAGATGCCTTGGAGGCATTAGCAATCTAGGGAACACCTTAAATTAAGCTCAAGTCTTGAGGTTTGCTGGTCCACTCAGATGTCATGAAGCTAGACTGCAGATCTGTGTAAGATCTAGTTTATTTTTTGGTTTTCCACTACCATCAGAGAGTAATCATTGCGATTCCAGCTTAGCATGGGAGTTAGTTTATCAGTCTTCCTTTTGTCTAACATTTAAAATTATTCTTGGTGGAGTATCCAGCTGAATTTCCTAATCTCACACTTACAGAAGTAGAACCTCTCTTCCTTTTTCTCTTCTTAATTTTAATTTCTTCTGCCTTCTCATGATTTTCACATTTCTGTCTCCCTCTTTCCCTTCTTTTGTGTTTTCTTTCATATTTGAAGCATTTGCTATAATTGTTATAAGATTGAATAAATGTTCTCAGTTAAGTACATTTTTTAGATTTACACTAAGATTTGGTCTTCACATTACTTTAGTAGTACCGGAAATAAATTAACTGATTTAAAAAAAATGAAACCTGGGAGTTGGAAAAAGACCTTGATTTTTTTTATTCTGTTTTTTGCCCTTTTTTTATAGTTTATAAAGTGAATCCTCAGCCTTCATATTATTTTGGAAAGAAATGGTGTATAACATGACTTCTTAGTTTTCACATAGGTTTTTATTGTATTTTATAATAGATGACTGGCTATTGTGGAGAAGTTAAATTTGATAAACGTTACCCTCTTATCAAAACCGTCTTTGTCCCCCTTTATTGTATTTTCTAGCAATAGCCTCAGTGATCCTGATAAAACTTAAGTCAGATGATGTGGCTTCTCTGTTCGGAAACGTCCTATGACTTCCCATCTCAGTGAAAGCCAGAGTCCCTTCTGGGAAGGCTCTAGGTGATCTGGAGCTCCTCATTACCTCTCTGACCTTGTTCCTAGTAGTCCCTCCCTTGTTCTTCAGCTCTTCATGCTGTAACCATTCCAGCTTTTTTGTGTTCCTGGAACATGTTAGGTATGTTCCCATCTCAAAGCCTTGCTGTTCTCTATGTCAAGAAGACTCTTCCCCCAGATATCTGCATCTAGCTTCCCTTGTATCTTTTCAATTTTCCTTAAAAGTAACCTTCTCAGTGACAACCATCCTGGGTTACCGTATCTAAAACTTTAGCTCCCCCATCCCCTCCAAACTCTTTATATTCCTTCCTTCACTGTTTTATGTTTTTCTCCTTAGCACTTACCAGTATCTAACATTTTATATATTCATTTCCCCCCCATCAAAATATAAACTTCATGAAAGCAGTGATTTTTGTCCACTTTTCCTACTATGTTCCCATTGCCTATCATAGAATAGGGCACTCAATATTTGTTGAGTGAATAACATATGAATGAAATTTATTACTAGAACCCATTTAAATAAGATAAATCTATATCAAAATGCAAATAAGGAACGTAAATGTAAAAACCTTCACATTTTATTTATTTTTTATTTGTATTTTGAAATAATTTCAAACTTACAGAAAAGTTGGAACAGTAACTCAGAGGCTTTTTTTCCTGATCCATTTGAGTATAAGATGCTCCATTACCCTTGAATACCTCGGCGAATTTTTCTTAGAAACAAGGGCATTCTACATAAGAAGAGTATAACTATGAAGAAATTAATACTGATACATCAATCACTACCATTTAGTCCTCAATGTCTCCATCATTCTTTGAGCATATGTTTACTATCTGCACAAGATGCTCTAGGCTCATCTTGCAATATCCCTACCCTAGCTCTGGGATCAGTGTGCTCCAAGGAATCATTTTTGTATAGAGAATGATATTTAGAACCTAAAATGTGGATAGTAGTGTTGTTCGTCGTATTGGGTGCCACTGTTCTCAGGCCCTTTCAGTACATGGTCAGGAAGTGTGTGTGTGTGTGTGTGTACGTACATATAGGTATATATGTATACATATGTGTGTAGGTATGTATATATACATTTATATGTATATTAATTTCTGTTATATCAATATCTCAATTCCTGTTTAATACTGCAGAGTTCCTTGTAGTTTGGCCTTTCTGTATTTATAATTTGCAGTGAGAAACTAGGTCCAGTTATCTTCAATATGTTTCTTATTTGATAATTTCCTCTGTGTAACTAATCTATTTTGATGTCTTATAAGAACTTTTATTCTGATCTTTATGAACATTGTTTGCTATATCCTGAACTTATCTAATGGCTAACCTAAAGCAAAGCTTGTTGTAATAAAATTAGACTATACTTCGTAAGAAATTGGTGTGGCGAATCCTGAGGGTTTTCTTTATAATTAATAATTCTGATAACATGGAGAACATGATTAACATGCAGCTCATTTAACTAATAAAAATTATTTTTAGCTCTTTAGCTAATCTATCAATATATTAGTAATTAGAGCATTTCAAAGATTTATTCATACTTCAACGTTTAATTTCTAGTCTCATGTGAGTTTACAGATGTGACAAAAGGGAGGCAAGGAGCAAGAAGGAGCCAGTATGAGAATTAGTAAAGGGTCTTGAGTGATGTGTTTATTCATTAACTTGGCAAATATTTATTGATTATCTCGTATGCATCAAACACTGTTCCCCTGGGAAGATTGTCTATTTTGAGTCAAAATAGACAAACTTTTTACCCTCATAGAATAGAGTTTCTCAACCTTAGCACTTTTGGACCAGAGAATTCTTTGTTATAGGAGGCTGTCTTGTGCACTGTAAGATGCTTAGCAGCATCCCTGGTTTCTACCCACTAGATACCAGCAGCCTGCCTCTACTCCCCACCCCGCCCCTCCGCCCGGCCCAGTTTGCAATAACCAAAAATGTCTCTAGATATTCCCAAATGTCCACCAGGGGTGGGGAGCAAAATCACTACTCCTGGTTAAGAGCTGCTGATCACAGAACTTGAAATCAAGTGCAGACACAGATATTAAACAGGTGATCATTCAAATATATGTATTTTTTATTATAAATATTTATATATATTCAATGATACATATAATTATCAACTGTGATAAATGCTAATTAAGAAAAGTACAGAGAGCCAAGAAAAAGATAACTCCATACTGAAAACAGATGAAAGTTTTTATTGATTATATATTAGGTACTTGATGTAAGAAAATAAATGGTCTTTAAGGGTAGGCTGGCTATATAATGTGTCATACAAAATAGGAGGCTTTTAGGAGTATAAGAGTGTACGGTTAATAACCAAGTTGGAACAACAAGTAGAAATAAGGCAACTCGTACATGAGGACTTCACAATCTAATTCCAAGCTTCTATAATCTACTCTGGGAAAAAGACCAATATATGAAACAAGTAGAGAATAATTCAAGGAAATATATTAATTAAGTACTAAACTTTGTCATATGTTAATATAAGAGGTGGTTCATTGTTATTTCTCCATTTTGACTTTATGAAGGCTTCATGAAGAAAGCTGGGATTCCAAGTCTTTAATTTAGTACTTGAGGTTCTCTCTAACATGACTCAACTGTTACTTTTCAGTTCTTACACGCTGCTACATAATTTCCTAACCTGTTGAAGAGTTTGAACTTGATGTAGCAGATAATAGAGAATTGCTGGAGAGTCTTAATGAAGAATGTAGCATGATGAAATGGTTATCTGTTCTGGAAGAAACCATTCCTTTTTATGCCAGCCTTGATAGTATCAACATTGGGTTATCAAATAACAATATTATGTAACTATCAAGTATGTATTTTGAAAGAAAAAATTTTTCTTAAACCAAATATCTATGTCTTTTATAAAAAACTGATCTCCAAGGATTATTCTTGTATCAACTTATCTTCATATTCCCTTGTTTTCTTTATTAAACATTGCTTATATTTTAATTTCTTATACTACTTAAGGCGCCATAAATTATAACTTTTAAGTTAGTGGCCAAGGTATTTAAAACTGTAAATTATCTTTTAAAAGGTTTAGGCATGGCTTTTCACTTACTCCTTTAAATCTGTTTGCATTCTTTTTGTTGCCTTGCTGAGATCAGGGGTTGGTGTAGGAAAGATCGTAAACTTTGAAATATGGAGCATTTGGGGAAGTTAAGTCCGGTCAAGATGGTACAACATGATGGAAAAGGCATGAAAACCTTGAAACTGATAGAAATAACAGCAGAATGTGGGAGAAAAATATATACTGGGAAAAGGATGCAGGAATTATGTCGAAGGTACGCTTGCCCATTTTGAATATTTGCTTACTGCCAATTTTGTGCCTGGGAAGAGGGATAAAAACTTTAACTTCCTTTTCCCCACCCTTCCATTGGAGGGACCTTGATTTAAGACTGGTTTAGTTGGTACCGGTTAGTAGTATTTAACCAAGTTAAATAGACCTTTGTGATGACATCCTCAAATATAATGACTATTTACAGCATTGTTCTCTGAAACAAAGCATTCAGAGTACCCACAATCTACCCCTGAAGTTAAAAGAGTACAAGACCACTAAGAAATCTGCAAAGTGTTTCTGATACTAAAAAGTTTAAAGTCTACTGAGTTTGAAAAAATAAAATAAAAAGTTGAAAACACCAAATCTAATACTTGTGTGTAATTGAAATGAGGTTTTTTAGAAAATTAAATTTGGCAAATGATTAATCCTTAATAAGGATTAATTAGTTTGTCTATTTTAGGGAAAAATTAATTTAACAAACCTATTATTATGTGAAATTTACGTAATGAACATGGACAGTACATAATTTCTGTAACATTTATAGCATCAACTACAGAAAAGGCTGAATTAGTATCATCAAATACAAAGAACAAAGATTATTTCAGAATCAAAGCTATTCGTAAAGCACTGCTTATGGTCACTATAATTAACTCAACATTTCAGGACTATTTCAAATGCCATGCCATATCACTTTACTAGATACACCTTTCAGGTGCTTATGTGCTTCATTTTGGATAAGTATCACTTTTTTTGTACCTTCCCATGTTGTGTAGATTTTTTTCTTAGTTGAAAATATTCTCTCATCTGGTGACTTTTGGTTTCGTACCAAAAGTAAAGAAACTTGTAGTTATATTAAATAATAAAACAGAGGTCACCCAAAAAGCACTGTTACAGACCCCATATACAGCGTTAGCTCTGGCTCAGCCGCTGGTTGTGATTAGCCAACCAGGCTTCTCTAAGTAAGTTCTCCCACCTTTCCCTGGAGCCAGTGGAGTCTTGATTGGGTGGCGTATCAGTGTGAATAGCAGATTGGCTTAGCAGTTGTAGGCCCCTGGGCTGAAGTTTCTAGAGGCTAGCCAACCTCCTGAAACCTCCTTGATACCTAGGAACTTAGCTTTTACTACCTATCTAGGTCCTGCTTTTCTTTGTCCCCCCCCCACCCCAACCCCTACCCTTTTCCTCCCAGCCCCATTCCCCTGTGGGCTGGATCCTGTTTCAGTTCTTCCATGTATATCTCAGGCCTGTTCCTGTAGACAAAAGTTCATTCTGCAATAAATGTTTCTGCCTTCTCCATTTTGCATTTCTGAGTTAGACCCCCCATGTACCTCTCAGATCAGCAAAGCACCATTCTCCCTTCAACAGTGAACAGGGGCACATAGCAGAATATCCTGTCTTTCTCTTAATTAGGCTAGGGAGGAAAAGAAAACAACAAAACAAAAACAAAGACTGTATCATTTTAAAAGATGCAAATAGCACTGCCCCCTCCAAAAAAAAGGAAATGAGAGTGTATTATATATATAAAATTTAGATATAATTGTATTTCTTAGAGTATTACTCATTTAAGCTTTCTTAAATGAGTAATAAATCCAAATCCAAACATTTGGTTAGAAAAGTCCAACTTATTTATAATTGCCTTAGATACACTTTAAAAATTCTGTCACATGAATGGGTCTTGGTATTTGCCTTGTGGCAAATGTCTTCACGTTATATTGATAGAAGTTGCATAGATACTTAAAATGTGTTGTTCTTCATGATTCTGTAGTAATAATTTTCTAGAAGTTCTTTTTTCCCTTTAGTAGTCTTTCTTTGAGAAACATTTAAAAAATGTATGCCTGCTTTGATGTAAATTAGAGTTGTGACATAGAGCAATTTTCACAAGTAAATTGGGTCAGGTAGCTCAGAATTAATAATCTTTTTTTCCGAAACATTAACTCATTTCCTATATGTGTATAACCTAGTAGTGTGTGAGTACCAACAGCTAAAACAAAAGGAAGTTTTCTTTTTTTAAAGTAATTTAAAAATATGATTTTATTATTTCTTAGCAGTAAGTTAACTAAGTATTAGACAGCCTTAATCAATAGTGTTTTCTAAGAACCGAATGTATAAAGGGTAGTATGTTTAGAAATAACCACAATTGGAGGACAAGGACATTGAACTTGCTGTCCTTGTAAAATACAGTGTGTGTGTGTGTGTGTGTGTGTGTGTGTGTGTGTGTCTGTGTCTGTGTGAGTGGGAGAGAGGGCAAGGCAAGGAAGGGAGGGCTGGAGGAAAGGAGAGGGGTAGGTTAGGGGGTGCATATAGTAGTTGCAAGTAACCATTATGGTGTGAAATTAAAAAGCCTTAGGACACATCTAAAGATGACAAAATATATGTTAATGCAATATAAAATTTGGTTTATTAGAGACAGTGAATTATGATTGGAAATAATTGGGGTAAGTTTAAATGAAGGAGGTTTAAAGCAGTGTTTTTGAAGGAGGGAAGACAGATTAGCAGAATGTGAATTTGAGCTAAGTTCATGGGCAAATTAATTTCCACTTACTAACCGAACCACTTTATTCATAGAAACAATACTTTGCCTCTATATTGAAGTATATGGGAGGCCATATTGCATTTAGGCAATATGAGAAGAAGTAGGCAGGGAAAGATTTATGAAGGAGATTGGAAAAGATAAAAAGATTGCTGTGCCATAGAAGCCAAGTGAGAGCAATTATCACAACATCATGTATGGATTTAAGAATGAGGCCCGAAAGGAGGTCACTGATAGCCTCATTAGTGACCTTCTAGAGACCAGTTTCAATAGAGTAGTGATGATAAGCAAATTACAGGGAGTTGAAGAGTGAATAGATATTGAAGAAATGGAGAAAGTCACTATAAATTATTCTTTTGAGTTATTTTTTGCTAAAAGGAAAGAAAACAGATTGCAGCAGGTCAGAGGCAGATGATGTTTGAATGGGGTGAGCATGTTCATAGCTTATAGGGAAAGAGTCAAAATGCAGTGAAATTCTGAAGATTCAAGAGAGATATACAGTCACTGACATAACAAAATTTTTATAGATAACAATAAAAATGGGACACCAGAACAGGGGATAGCCCTTGAAAAGGAGGATGTATATGGCCTCCTTTGAAATAGAGAACGAGGGTATTCCAAATAAAGAGACTGTTTCAAATGGAGAATTGAGAAGTTGAGATTATTTACATTCTGTAGTTTCCATGTTTTCTGGGAAGTAAGTTTATTACAGAATAAGAGAGATGGCATTTGAAGGAGATGGTTTTGAATAAAGAAGATGTCTGCTTTTGGTGAATAATCATCTATCAATTTGACCTGTTAGATGGTCGGTCAAGTCACCTAACTATGAGTTAACTTCCCAGGGTTACATGAATTATAGTGTATTCCTTTGGCTTAGTTTCATGAATTAATGTACTATTACTCAGAACAATTACACAGAAAATAGATTGGATAGTATACCAAGGGTGGAGATTGATAAAATGTGTGCAGTAAAAGAAAAAGTAGATGAGAAAAATATAGACTGACCAAGGATTCCTTAGAGAAAGACAAATGAGTTAGGGTAGAAGGGAACTTGTAGACAGGGAAACTAGGGAGAGAATGAAGGACTAGAAATGGTAAGTAAAAGGAAGGAAGAAGTTCAGTGGGAGTGGGGAAATGGAATATTAGCTTAAAATACTAACGGTAGAGTAGTTTATTCCTTCAGCAGTATTTGAGTGCCCACTGTTTCCTGGGCACTGTTCATTGTAGTTTCTTACAAGAGATGGAAGTACCAAATAGGTACTGTTCAACAGAGTTGCCACTAGATGTCACTCTGACTCATATGGCAAGTCTAAACTTGACACTCCTCAAGATACAGGGCTTTAAAAGTCAGACATACATAAATAGGCAATCTTCACAAGTTTATGAAGATTGATTCGTTCTAATTCAGGTATCTTATTTGTACAGCTACATCCAGAGAAAACCTCCTTTAGAACAAAAACCCTGAAAATTTCTTGTGATTAATACTGTCTTTGCATTGTTGATTTGTTTTTACTATGTTAATCACACTTAAATAGTAGTATTCCTCTATTGAGCTTTAAATTTTTCTGAAATCCTACACCAGAGTTTGTGCAGGTATTTTTTTAATACTGTTTTTAGTTGTTTGCTAGATTGGTTGTGGTTTTATAGGGATGAATGAGTTTTTATAAGGACTAACGAAGCTTCTTATTACTAACTGTTCAAGATTGTGCATGTCTATACTACACTCTGAGTGTGAAGTTTTGCTTGTGTGGCCTTTCTGTTCTCAACTCTAAGGAAGCACACAGTATCTATTCAGCTTATTAAAAAAAAATCTCATTCTTGTTTTCTATCCCAACCAGATAGGATCACCAAGTAGTTTTGCTTCCTTGTCTTCATGTTCAAATAAAGGAGTCATGTTTAGAAAGCTTGTCAGACTTCCTGCCTACCCACAAGGTTTTCCAACTTGGTTCTTTCAAAACCTCTGAACAATCTTGGACAGCTTTGCAATATGATTATTAAAGAAGCATGCAAAAAACGGACAAACTGACAAATGATGTTGACTTTCCCAGAAACACATATATAAACGATACCCAGGCACACTGTATATGTTATAGGATCTGTTTATGTTCTTATGTTTTCATTTATGTTAATTTTTCTTCATTAGACTGAAGAGCCTGAGGAGACATTGCTTGAACCGTTGGGTCTCAATATAAACAATTTGAAAACCTATATAGTAGAAAAAGCATAGTGTCACACTTTCTGCATATGATATGCCTAACCATATATCCCAGTGCTTTTTACATAACCCATTTTATTGCTGACCCTTAGTTACTTGTGATCCATTATGATCTTAAATGATTTTTAGCCATGTTTGCAAAAAATCAATACTGTGTCTTAAGTACGCTGTTTTAAATTTCTCTCTTTTGAATTTTATTGTGTTGATGGACAAAGTCAGTTTATATTTTAAGGTGATTTTCTGTGGTACTTCCCAATGTAATGTTAATACTTTCATTTGGAAAGGTTACTGTTTGCTAACATCATTATGGTCTATATAAAAACAAATATTAATCAGGAGAGCCCTTTGCATCAAGGGGCCAGGAACAGAACTTGTGGCACAGACTTGGTAAGCTGCAAAGAAGGAAACAAATACATTATTTGGAATAACTGGAAATAGGCAGAAGATGCAACTGTAACTTGCTTTGAGAATTTTACAAAAGACTTTTCCTTGACTAGAAAAATATTTACCGTTTCATTGGTTCTTAAGACGAGATGTTGTTAGGTAATATTTTGGTGTATTAAGTGAAGATATCTACCTTTAATCTCTAAATGTCTCTTGAAAAAAGAATTATTTTGCTTTTTGGACAGGTGAACATGAACATTGCGTTTACTGAATTATACTAGGTAGAATGGTAAAACAGGAAAGGAGGTCAGTAAAAACTTCCCAGCAGTTGCATCATAATTTTGCTTTCTCAAAATTATGTTGAATTAATCATTATGAGTTATAGCCTCTATGGCATAAAAAGCATTCAGCTATGATGCAGCAATGCTCCATTAATGAAATTCTCTGGGAATTTTTCTATAACCACTTTTTTATTCTTAAATTCACTTTGCCATATAATTTTCAAAATGAAACTTTTTTCTGACATTTATATTGGAATATAAAAAGTAAGTTCATTTCTTCGGGGCTTTACAGTGAAAATATTATATATTCCTTTCTAAGAATATATTCCTTTGTTGTACTGAGAATAATAAGTTTATTTAGATAATGGCCATCTATGCTCTCTATCTCTAATCCCTAAAGGCCTTAACCTCCATTAGGAACAAATGTAGATTTTTGTTTGCTTGAAATAGCTTTCTAAGCATGTAAAAACTCTTTCGACATCATTATTTAGGGGCTCCCATCCTCCCAGTGGAATCACAGCCTAATACAAAAACTTTGCAGCTGGTGAGCTCCCAAAGCCCCTTTTGATGATTGTTTTTAAGCTCAGCATGGCAGCTTGCAGTTGTTCCTTTCCTGTACTGGAACCCCCCCTCAGCCCACTGCCATGTTCATGTTCTTGTTCTTCTAGACGATAAGAATTCTCCAGTGGTAAAATACAGGGCTGAAAATTTTTGATGCCTTCTTCATTCTCTGTTCCTCATAATTCTTTTCCATTCATAAAGTTTACTGGAGATTTTCAAGGGAAAGAGCTTGTGACCGCTCTCTCTCTCTCTCTTTTTCTCTATGTCTTCTCTGATGCCTTACTGTCTTAAACTCATTTATTAAATTAAATAATATGTATATCAACAGGCAGTAAGTATCCAGAGGTTATGGGATTCCTCCTCTTCTCAGTAAAGTGTTAGGAATCAGAGATTCAGTCTGCAGTTCTGACTATGGCCTAGTTATCAAACTTCGAAGCTTCATCTCTTATTATGTCCTCTATTGAAAAAAATAAGGGTACAGATAACCCGAGCAGGTGGCAGTTAATGACTTGATTCCCTGACAAACTGGTTGACAAGAAATTGTCTCTAAAGTTTTTTTTGTTTTGCTTAACTAGCTTTATCATCTATAGGCTTGTATTGGTATTATTTAGAGAAAAAAATATCACTCAAGATAAATCATCTTTAGCTCAATGAAATGTAAAGACAGAATACATTTTAATTGAATAATTAAATAGGATGTGATTCAGATATTATGAAATATATAACACAGCTGTAATTGAGAAGATCTAAAAAGACATGGAACTGATAGGCCAAGTTAGAGATGGATGTTAAACTACTGAAAAAAAGATACAGAGAGAAAGTTTGAATATAAAGTACTACCTATATTTGAATTTAGTAAAACAAGTGTTGAACTAGGGAAATAGAAATAAAGCAAAGTGAAAAACTGTTCAGTGAAAGATCTTTTCATTTTGGTTCCACACAGAATTTGTGCTTTTGCAGTTTGTTGATAATGTGTATTAAAGTTATGTTCCAGAGTTAATGCAGATTTTGCTAAATTAATTTTTTGCACGTCTACATAATACATTTTTAAACTGAGATATAATTGACATACAACATTGGATTAATTTCAGGTGTACAACATAAGGATTTGTTATTTGTATATATTGTGAAATGATCACTACAGTAAGTTTAATGCATTGTTTCTTTGAAAGCTATTTTCAAGATAAATATTATTGAGTACTGTTGAGGCTTATTTTATGTAATTAGTATATGTCTTGAATTCACTAAACACAACTTCAAAGGCATCTTCTAGGAAATCCCTAGAAGTAGTAAAATCTCCATTCCTAGTACCAGTGATCAGATGGGCAGGAGAATAGTCCAGAGGTGAGATTAATAATCTCTCATTCTGGAGAGCTGAGTACTAATATGATCTATTGCCACCAAATTACTTTACCTGTTTTTTGTAAAATAAGAGGGATTGACCTAAATCATCTCAAAAATTCCTGCATGTTTTAGCATAGTGTGATATTTTAAAATCAATGTTTTTAGTGTTGTGTTTCATTTTATTATATAGATATGCCCCATACTTCTGTTTTAATTTTTATTTTTTATTTTTTTAAATTTATTTATTTATGGCTGTGTTGGGTCTTCGTTTCTGTGCTAGGGCTTTCTCTAGTTGTGGCAGGTGGGGGCCACTCTTCATCACGGTGCGCGGGCCTCTCACTATCGTGGCCTCTCTTGTTACGGAGCACAGGCTCCAGACGCGCAGGCTCAGTAATTGTGGCTCACGGGCCCAGTTGCTCCGCGGCATGTGAGATCTTCCCAGACCAGGGCTCGAACCCGTGTCCCCTGCATTGGCAGGCAGATTCTCAACCACTGCGCCACCAGGGAAGCCCCATACTTCTGTTTTAGAACTGAGATCTTGAACAAGATCATTATAAGAAATTAGAAAACCTCTCCCATTACTTGCAAAAGAAATATCTTTTTGAGAAAATAATAAGTATATGTATTTTAATTCATAAGGACTAATAAGTATAGTTATCACAAATGAGATCCCCACATGGTGACAAGAATAGCCATTTCAAAAATTACCATTGAACATAGTAAGGAATATTGGAACTAACACATCATGGTGTAAAATATAGTAAATCAGGAGTAAATCTATTTGTTTTACCAGTAATAATTCTCTGAGGTAAATTTTTCATTAGGATATGAGATACATACAGAAAAGTAAAAGAATCATAAGAGAACCCCTCTGAATGTTCACAGAGTGAGCATACCATGTAACTATCCATATAAAAGCACAGAACATTACCAGTACCTTCTACGTTTTCACCTGCTGTCCCTCTAGTTGCTGTCCTCCACCACGCTCATAGGATGGCTTCTGCACCATAGATTACTTTTGCCTGCTTTTGAATATGGAATCCTGTGGTGTCGTTTCTTTTTATGTTTGTTAAGAGTTCATCCATGTTGTTGCGTATAACATTAGTTCTCTCATGCCAATTGCTATATGATGTTTCCATTGTATGACTATACCACAGTTTATTTATCTGTTCGATTGTTGGATATTTGGATTTTTAAAAATTTTTTGCTGTATGTCTTTCAGTATGCTATAGACACACTTCTGTTGAGTGTATACCTAGAAGTTGGACTGCTGGACCATAGGATATGCTTATGTTCAGCTTTTGTAGATACTGTTAGATACTTTCCTGAAGTATTGGGGGTTTTTTTTACATTCTCATCAGCAGTTTATGAGTTCCATTTTTTCTGTATCTTCACCAACACTTGAGATAGTCTGTCTTTTTAATTTTAGTCTTTCTGTTGGATATATAGTGGTATGGCATTGTGGTTTTAATTTGCTTTTCCCCGATGACTACTGAAGTCGTTGAGCCCCTTTCTTACATTTGCTATTCATGTGGAGTACTAAAATAATTTTATGACACTGCATCGCAGAAAAATTAAACTTCCTTATGTTAAGAAGGGGCATTGTAAATTAGATATTATATAAAACATTTGGCATCATCACTTGTTCTACCTCTTTTTGTTAAATTGTGAAATGCTTTGAAAATCTTTTCTAACTTAATAAAACATTCTCTATTTCAAACCATAAAATTAATCTCAAATGCTTATCTTTTAAGTGTTCTTAAAACTAATTATTGATATCATTTTTGGGAAAAAGCTATCAAAATGAAGTAGTTTAAACAAATAGTATAATTTTTTTTTTTTTTTTGCACCAGAAGAAAAATACTAGACTTTGTAGAGAGTGTAATTTAAAGTTGATTTATCTAACTAATTTTAGTTTTAGTGGCCAATTACAGCCTTATCTTCTAACACAGAGTTTGGAGTTTCTTTGAGCAGTATTTTAGAGGTATGTTTCTGAGGTAGAGACCGACTTTTCCATGTGCTCCTACATTTTCTACCTTTCCATGTAGTTATATTGGATACATATGACTAGTTTCTGGCCAGTGGACTGTGTGCAAAAATATTATGTCACTTCTGGGCTGAGGCAGTGTACCTCCTCCCTTGATCTTTTCTCTTGCTATGGTGACTTTGAAGGCTATGTACTCCAAAGTCTCTGTAGTAAGCCAGCCAGCTCTGGTCTGTTCTAGCAGTCAGGGTTAAGTAACCTAATACAGTTTGAATTCAGTAAATGGTGTGTGCATATATATATATATAGAAGATACCATGAAGCCCCATCCGTGATTTTGTGAGCAGAGTGCTGTCTTCCTTAAATAGTAGAGTTCAGAGAATATGTTTATGAGGAGAAATAGGTTTCTGATGGCAAAATAAAAAAGACCAAAAAGTTTGTTTTACTATACTACCAAATGAGAAGAAAACACAGACAGATGTTTAAGGTTTCTGACTGTCACAGAGTTATATTTATCATTTATGTCGAATCCCATCATTTCCACATGATTCTAACTGGTTTGCCTTTTTTTTTTTTTTTTTTTTCAGTTTAGGAAAGTGACAACTCTCACAGGAGGTGTTATGTCACAGAATATATTGTAGGAGCATTAAAAAAGTATTGTAGTTTACCAGTATTTGCTGAACATTGTGAATACAAAGAACACACCCTAATTGAGATTAAAAACACTTTATTTAGAAAAATAAGTCCTTTTTATCTTCATCTATCGTTTAAATTTTTTTATACAGAAGTGATTTCTTTGAAAAGCTCTAATTTGCTTATTTCTTATTCTTGGTTTTGTTGTAGCAAGAATTCCCAGCAACCAAAAATAAGCCTTAGTTAATAACTTGAGGCAAAGAAGTATTTTATATACCATCATGTGTCTGCTAATCTTCTTGTATTAAATTACTTAAGCGACTTTAGTAGAAAACTTTGAAAATGTGAGATGTGTGGTACCAGGGAAATGATCTTAAATAGGACAAAATTGGTTAAGAAATTGAAATGAATAAGAAGCATGTGATAAAAATATGCAGCACTCTCACTGGACTATTTAAATATCTTATGTAAGATTATTGTTGGACTGTGTTCTATAAACTTATAAAAGGAAAATATTAATTCCTTCTATTTAACCTCTTAGAGGTATTGTCAAGATGAATATTCTTACATGTAAATTTTCACAGGTAAGTGTAATAGAATTGTCACTAGCCAAAAGGTTTTAGTTTAAACAACATCAGTATGATAAAAAAAAGATAAATGCCCTTCAATAAATTATTGGAGTAGTTTTTTACTAGTGTTACTGGAAATAGGCGATGTAGTACTACTTTTTGTGTAATACTGATTTGAGAGAAAGACAGAGAAACATTTAAGGAGACAAAAATCAATAATGTCTAAAGACTAACAAACTTTTTACAGAAAATACAGGTATAAATTTTTATAAAATGAAAGACCTAACATACATTTCCCAGATTACGGCCAACATTTCCTTCAAAAAATAGATTTCCAGATACTTCATAGCCTGAGCAAGTACTTGACTCAGCCCCTCCCCTCAAATATCATATTTGAGCTTAATAAATATGCTTAGAAAACTTACATAGATGAAGTTTTAGAGTTTCTAGAGGGCACAATATAAATAATTACTCTCTCCTATCTGGCCTTGTATATACTATTAGGCATAAAACGACGAGTAAAGATGGAGGCCAAAATATACTACCGATAAAGATTAAATTGGAGGTCGTAATGTGAGAGCCAAATGGCTTGCTGACTGAATTACAGAGTTAGGCAGACTTTCCCAAGCACATTTCAGGCAGTACAAATAAGACAGCGTCATAGAACTTGGGTCTTTTTTTTGGGTAAAGGACCAGATAGTAAATACCTTTGCAGTTCGTATGGTTTCTTTCACAACTATAGCTCCTCAACTCTGATTGTAGTGCAGGAAAGCCACCAGACACAATACCAAACTAATGGGCATGGCTGTGTTCAATAACATTTTATTTAGAAAAACAGACTGCAGGCCTTGTGTAGTTAGTTTGCTGATCTCTTACACATAAGAACAAAGACAGCAGACTAATTTCAAAAGGAAGAAAAAGGGCTGAGCTTAATTTTGCATACCAAGATTTTTTTCCCCCAATTTTATCCACCAGATAAATTACTCCAGAATTAGAGTGAGGAAAGGGAAAGAAAGAAGCCTGGAATTATACTAATGAACGTTCCTTATAGGAAATTGGGGGGAAAGTTTTCCTCTGATCTTCAGGCTTACTACCCTTCCAGTGAACACACACAAGAACCTGTTAGGTACAAAGCATTACTTCATATTGAATATTTCAACTTGGAGAGTCTTGGTGTTTGTCAGTGTTAATTTTGGCATAGTTTCTCATCACGTTTATTTCTGGCTAGTGATAGTAAAACCATGTTAATGAGCTCACAGGAGGACTCTTATCTTTCTGCCACATGTGTTGACACGAGGGCATGCTTTAAGATAGCTCAGATTACTCTGTTGATTGATTCATATTTATTGAGTGCCTACAGAGTGCCAGGCATTTTGATAAATGCTAGGGATGTAACAGTGAACAAGAGTGACATGGTTCCTGCCCCCACAAGAGTTTGTGTCATGCACCTGGGAGGGATCTGAGGAGAGAAAATGATCTCTAAGTTGAAACCTGAAGAATGAGCTGGAGGTGGCCAGTTGACAGGGATGGGGAAGGAAAAAGAGTGTTCAGTAGGACTAACAGCACAGGCCAAAAGGGACAGCTCAGTGTGTCCCCTGTAAGGAACGTTGTTCGAGTGGAAACGGACGAGGCTGGAAAAGGAAGAGGAAGCCAGTGTTGCAGGGCCTCTATAAGTCTGGTTTGTCCGAAGATCACTGAGAAGTGGTTAAAGGGCTTTAAGACATAAGGTCTTAGAAGTTTGCATTTTTGCATACGTTGGGTTTGGATCAGAAGAGACAGAGATTGAAACCCTACTGCTGCGCTGCCTGACAGGGTAGCCATGAGCCACAGGTGCTTGTTGAGCGCTTGAAATGTGGCTGGTATGGCTGTGGTAGTGGATTTTAAATTTTATTTAATTTTAATTAAAAATGGGAGCAATAAAAATACTTCAACTTTTGTTAAAGGATTGTTTATTGTTTTGGTAGGATTACATTCCACTTAAGCTGTTGAAAATACAACATCTGAATTGAGGTGTACTGTAGGTGTAAAGCACATACTGGGTTTTTTTGTTTTTGTTTTTGTTTTCATACTGGGTTTTTAATTCATGCTTTGGGAAAAAAGAATGTAAAATATCTCAGTGTTTTTACTGATTACTTATTGAAATGATATTATCTTGGATATATTTGGTTAATTAAAATATATTATTTAAAATAATTTTACATGTTTACTTTTTTAAACGTGGTTTTAGGAAATTTAAAATTGCATATGTGGCTTGCATTATGTATCAGTTGGATCACTTTGGCTGGAGATCAGGTAGGAGGCTCTTAGAAGAATCCAAGTGAGACATGATGATCTGAGTCAGGGTTGGGGCAACAGGGTAAGGTGGATAAATTTGAGAACTCTCTAGGAGGTAAAACAGATAGGATTTGGCATTTGATTAAATAAGAGAGGTGGCAAACTAGTTGTAAGGAGAAAAAGGGAGCCTCAGAGCACTAAAATAATAAGGAAATGCGTAGTAGTACCTGAATAGCAAACTAAACAAACAAAAAACAATACATGTTATTTTTCATTGACAATTTAAATCTATATAGCAGTATTTTTCTGCTTGTACTATTGAATTTTTTTAGCAGTTTTAATGTTTGCCTTTAGTAGGTATTACCTAAGAATTGGCTCTTTAGAGTTACATAATTTTGCATTTCTTAGATTGTAGCTGGAGGCCAAATTTTACAGTGTAATAGTTTACCATCTTTATATCGTTGTTGTTAATCTCCTTCCATCAGTTACCAAGTAGGAAGTGTGGGGCACAAGGTTTTTATATAATTTTGAGTATATGAAGTCTCTCAACACCCTCCCATTTGATATAATTGAAATTTTTTTACATGTTTTCTTTAAGATTAAGCTTATTTCTATTTAAAAGAACAAGCACTTTATTTACATGTGAAGGTTTACTAGCCCATCTTTAAAGCTGAAACCCTAGAATATCTGATGAATGTTAAACATTTAATACTTTTTCCTGCTGGCCTTCTAAGAAATAGGATGCATTTCTAGCTTCATTTTCCAGTCTCTTAAGCTTATGAAAGTAGTCGAGACAGTTTGTTGACCCCAAAGAGATCTTTCAGTCTCTGACTTGTTAGACAACAGGGTCTGTAGTCTTCATTGGCATTCAAATCACAGGCAGCCACTGGGCTCAGTGCAAAGCCAAGCACAGCTTTAGGATTTAGACAAAGCCAATCTGGCAAAGGAACCCAGTTGTCAGGGAAGTTGGCTGTATTGTAAAGAACTGTTGCATAATGGGGAGACCAAGTAGAACTATTAGGATGCAAATGTGAAAAAAATGGTGGAGCTAACCTGCAAAAACAAACATTTCTTTTTTGGTGACGAGTCTATTCATTGTTGCTTTCTTCTGTTTAACTTTGCTGGGCTATAGATGTAGTTGGTGCAATTTGAGTATATTAGTTTATCTTAATCACTGGTCAGAATGCTACTCTATGTTGTTTTTAAGTGAACAGCTAATTTGTATAAAAAGACTAAAGTACTACAGTATTTTGGAATCTTTTCATAATTTTCAACTGTGTCCTACTTTAGCATTGATCAGTTTTTATGTGTGAATTTAATTCGCAGATTAGGATGAAGATACTTTTTGACCCTTGATTTCATTTCATCTGATTTATAGCAAAATATTATTCTCATCATTGACACCCAGTTACTTCCCTAGTGGACTCTGTTGTCTTATCTAATGTAAAACCTTTATCAAGAGGAAAGTATTGAAATTCTTAAAACAGGACTTTAGTTTTGTTTTACTAATGTCCCATTAAGGAAATCTACCCTTTCTCGTTTCTTACTCTGTTCATCCCTGCCTTGAGTGCCCACTTTTCCTTTTGCCTTCTACTTCTTCAGTTTTCTTTTTCTCTTTCTACTTATCATCTTCTTTAGTTAAATATAACTGAATCCGCACTTTGGTAAGTGCCCTGAAGTGACTTGTGCAAGCTCATACATCTTGTACATGATAGAGTCAAGAAAGCTTTCTAGAGGTTGTGAAGGTAAAACTGAGACTTAAAGGAAGAGTAAGTTACTTGCTACAGTGTGAGGGGAATAAGGTTACTGGAAGGGGACCAACAAAAGTATGACAGAATGGAATCTCCCACCTTTCTGGAAGGGAAAGTAATCTGTAGGGCTGGGTAGTCGATGAGGAAGGGACTGTATTCAGATAATATTTTACATATGCTATTTAAGTGTGCTACAGTGCATTTATTCAGCAAATATTTGTAAGTATCCACAAAGTGCCACTTGCATGGGTACTCTGCATTGGGAAGTTGGGAAGAAAATAGAAAAATATGGGTAGCATCCATCTGAATGGAATCAGATGGACTTTGAGGTTTTTGAAGTAGATGAATCTTGAGCAAAGTCTTTGTACCTCTCTCTGTTTTGTTTTGTTTTAAATTGGCATATGCCTTGACTTTCTCATTTTGCAGTTAGGCTTCCATCTTTATCTTAGCCCTTAGCACTTTCCAAGTTTCCTGATTTTTTTAAGATTCTCCTATTACTGTATTCTCCATTCTTGTTTTCTTTTCCCTTTGAAATATCTTTACGAACAAAATTGCTCTACAGCTGGTGTTTTCCTGACTTTTAAACCTTTATCTGTAGAGCCGTTTTCTTCCTAATTCTTGTTTTTCATTTTCTTCTGCGACTTTGCTTCGTTCAGCCTCCTTTACTACCTTTCTTTTCTAGGAAATTTCATTAACACTGGGCATCAAGCCTAGTCATTTGAGACCTTTTTTTCCTTGACCTCAGTTTTTTGGAATTTGAATGTTGATTATTGTAGCTACTAATGGTTAGTGGTTGTAATTTCTA
Organism: Balaenoptera physalus; assembly: GCF_965194825.1. Classification (NCBI taxonomy): domain Eukaryota; kingdom Metazoa; phylum Chordata; class Mammalia; order Artiodactyla; family Balaenopteridae; genus Balaenoptera; species Balaenoptera physalus. Next base: position 28,956,709 of record NC_138882.1, read on the forward strand.
ACATTTATCAGTCACTCAATATAGTATGTACCAGGTACTATGCTGACTGCTTTATATATATTATGTAAGTTAAGCCTTGTAACAACTTGGTGTGGTAGGCATTATTACTGTCCAACTTTATGGAGAAAGAAATAGAGCTTCAGAGAGATTAACTTGATGCCACACTGTTAATAGTTGGAGAGCCAGGATTTTTGAACTCAAGTATCTGACTACAAAAGCATACACTTTTTACCTCATCTCAAGCTTTCTGCCTGATATTTACATTTTCTTATGTTTACAGATTTGTATTTTTAAAAATAAATATTTGGCAGATAGTTTAGACTAAATATAACTGATGCTAAATGTATTTCCCTCTAAATTACCATTATACTTAATATTTACTTAGGACATATTTTGCATTTAGCACTAGCAAAAGGACGTAATTTCACTTTTTTGATAATATTTGAATTACTAATGTTCAACCTCAAATTCATTCTGCCATTCTGCTTAATTTCCCATGGTACCATCTCACATACCCATCATTTTCTTCCTCTCCTTTCTGGTACTTCTGAAATGTGACCCTTGTATTGAATTGAAATTTTGTTTTCCACATAGGATTGTGTCAAACATGTGTTTACTTCAGCTCAGTCTAATTAAAAAGGATAGAAATAGCTGGGAAGACTAATAATAATGACAGTGATGACTACGAGAATGATGATGATGATAGGAAGACTTAGCCACTCAGATGCTGAAGTTTGTTTCTGGGCGTGCGATAGTAATGTCTGCTAATGAAGGAACATGTGATGAGGGGAAATAGAACAATATTTTTTTTGCTGTAAAATAATATTACTAATTATTTTCAGTATGATTAGCCTGTAAAGTTTTACATATCTTACAAAAATGATATTTTAACAAATATTTTAAAATAATGTAAGAGTATGATCTAGTTTTCCTTTTCATAGCTCCCATGTTTTAAAAACAATATTCTAGCATTTCACTTTATTTGTGCACTTTATGCACTCATTCACTCACTCATACATTCTTTCATTCATGAATTCTTTTTTGGTCAGATACTTAACCGTTTACTGGAAGTGTTAGCTAGGCACAGGAGATACGCTGACACACAGGGTTGACACAGCCGCTGACGCACAGGGTTGACACAGCCTCTGCCCTCATTGGACTTCACGGCATATCTATCACTGAATTGGATTTTAGAAGGATCGGACTAGCCATATTTTTCCTGTTCAGAGGTCCTGCCATGTTTGACTTCTTGTGGGTTTTAGGCTTTGTGTTAATATATTTGAAAATCCTGACTTCAGACTTACATCTATAGTTATATAGATATGGATTTGGTTACTGGATATTTTTTATGATGGTTAGCTTTTACTTCTTAGCATTCTGAAATTTTCTTTGTTTCATTCTGTATTTGTGTTTCTGGGCAGTATCCATGCTATGTATTATATAGCTATAACTATTGGTAGGTCATGCCTTTTAACTACTGTTTAGTATTCCAGTTGAATAACTAGCACTGCATTTTACTTGTTCTTTGATGAATTTTTAGAATATTCCCCCTTTCCCCTTCTATTTAATCAATACTACAGTATTGATTTGTCTCTTCAGTCAAAACTTTAAATAGCTTTTGAAAAAGAACTATCTTTGGGCTTCCCTGTTGGCCACAGTGGTTAAGAATCCACCTGCCAATGCAAGGGACACGGGTTCGAGCCCTGGTCCGGGAAGATCCCACATGCCGCGGAGCAACTAAGCCTGTGTGCCACAAAACTACTGAGCCTGTGCTCTAGAGCCCGTGAGCCACAACTACTGAAGCCCGTGCGCCTAGAGCCTGTTCTCCGCAACAAGAGAAGCCACTGCAGTGAGAAGCCCGCGCACCGCAAGTAGAGAAAGCCCCCGGGCAGCAACGAAGACCCAGCACAGCCAAAAATAATTAAGTAAGAAAATAAATTTAAAAAAAACAAAAAAACTATCTTTTGTGTCAGTGTGTGCTTTAAAACAAAACTTTTGAGTTTTGACTTTGGTATTTTTGATTGCGTTGTTTTGCAGAAGGTTCCAGTTAAATTAGCTTGAATTGACTCCAGTGTGTCCTCTCTCTATACCTTAAGAGCGAAAGCCCCGAATTGGTCATTTTACTTAGAGTGTATGAGTTGGCATTGCATGATACTGAACAGGTAAAAGAAAATAAAGTGTAGGAAAGCAGCTAATTATAGTAATTGCAGCTGGTTTCAAAGTACTTCTGACAGTTTGTGTATTATGCTTACTTGAAAGCATCAAATGGGTGCTAGTTGTGAAATAGAACACCTGTTTGTTGTTGAGCATGTGTTTATGCAGATGATTGTTGTTGTCAAAGCACCTTGATGTAGAGTAGTCCTGTTTACATTTACATTCTCCCCAAAGGATTAACAGTGTTCTCTCAATAAATTTGCAGTCTATTCTCCTCTCAAAGGCTGCTGTTTGGAGGATGGTGTGAAAGAGGCAACAAGTGCTTGCTAATCACTTGAATATACATAATTAGCTACAGTCTGGTGCACTGGATTCTTTGTAGAACCATAACAATACTGATTGGAAAAAGTACATAACAATAGATGTGTTACCACATAGTTTTTGAGGGTACTTGTTTGTTCATTGGTATTTAGTTCTCGTTTTTTTAGAACTTGAGTTGTTTTTATTTAAAAGTACACAAACTCTTGTTCTTTTTAATGAACTAGTTAGTGTCAGTTATACAACAACTCTTTAAAGTCACCACTAAGTAGCAAATTTCTAGACCAACTAGAGTCTGAGGTGATTACTTAAAAACACATTAGACATATTTAATAATTCCAGAGATTGAGAAACATTTAAGCTTATTGGACAGCTAAATTCAATCCACATTGGAGGATTTTTAGACCAGCATAAAAAATCTGTAAATTTAAGATGAATAGATCTATATGCAAAGAAACAAAATACATTCTCTTATTTCCTAATGTTCTAGCTTTGTATTACATTGTTGAATAGCTTTGTTGTGGGAATATTTAGACCTCAAATTTTGCACCTTGAAATATGAGTGCAAAGGGAGGGTCATAGGCATTTCAGGCAGCCTTCCATAAAAGCTATGAGGCTGTGGTAATTATTTTCCTTTCCCACTCCCTTCCACACTCACATCCACTCAGGCTTCCATTCCTGATTCCTATAAAGTTGTAGACAGATGGTCACTCACTAACTTAGCATACTAGAGGTCTAAGTGTGGTTTTCCTCCCTGCATAAAATATTCTGTTAGTACCGTCAAACTTCAGAAGTTCTGATTTAGAAGTGTTAATAAAGAAGAGACTTTTCATATAGTAGCATAGAAAAGAAGCTTGTTAACTTCATCTCCCTAGGAGGTTACAGTGTTGGCCTGTTTGACTGAGACTCCTGCAGCGGTTAGCAGTCCTGCCCGTGACCCAGGTACAATGCAGCGGTTTAGGTGGTACATGGGGGAGCATTTTACATTTTATTAGTGAAGTATTTATTTTTATATATTAGAATACAGCTAGCCTCTCAGACCTGTACTTTTGTGGTGTGGAAATTGACATAGACTACCCTGAAAAGAGAACGAAGGGAGACTATTTACTCAGAACTTGAGCAGCAAGAGAGTCAGCCACTTTCACTTAAATTTGCCTGATACTCTAAGGCAGGCAGGGGAGTAAAAACAGGGAGCCTTCAGGTGTGCCCTGATTGGAGATTATTGGCATGGGGAAGCTAGAGGCGGGCATCTTATGTGATTGGTTTGGGGAGCATATTTAGCTTTCTCTGGTTGGTCCCGAGTTAGAAGCAGAGGCAAAAATGAGCAAGGTTAGTCATTGCCCAGGTCCTGACTGTTCCGGGCTCATTGCTGTAGAGCTTGTCGTTTGGCTTCCTGGGCTGGTTGCAGAGGTCAGAGTTCTGTTGTCATAATATGTAGTCTGTCTGGTCATTGTCTGTTTTCATATTCAGCCTCTCAGCTAGTATTGTTAAGGTGAGACTAAATCTATTAAGGAAAAATATTTCCGTGTAGTTTTTAGGTTATGTACCTTAAACTCATTAATCTTAGAAAGCTTTAAGATTTTAGTGTTTCGAAGTTTTCTTTCATCTGGTTATCCTTTGAAACCTTGAGGAATTGACAGCTTATGACCAGAAGTTTTTCTAAAAGAGCATTGTGATTGCCTGTCTAGCCCTGTTTCATAAGGTTTTAGGTAAAATAAGCTCTATAATCCAAATTCGCAATTGCTAGTATGATGCATTAGCAAGCTGAAAGTTCTCAAGAACTCTATAAATTTTTTCCTGATAATTATTAAAATTTATAATTGGTATAGTGTCAAATGCTGCCTTTCCAGATATCTCCCTCACAGTGTGTTGGTAAGACAAAGCTGAGTTTATTGCTTGCTGCAGTAAGTGAGAATACCACCTGGACAGAGCTTTGGCAGTGTCTTAGAGGGAAAAAGGCAAGGTTGTTACGTATTGAGGACCAAAGTTTGGTTTAAGGTGGGCTGATACAGGGTGTGTGTGTTTGTGTGTGTGTGTGCGCGTGTATGCGCATGTGTGTGTTTGATTAGGATTGTATAAGAACCGTGATAACACATAAGGGATTCAAAGAATCTTAGCAAACTCTCTGTTGATACTTTCCATTGAATAGCTTAGTGTCATAGGATTGCAACATGGTACTTTAAGCTGTTGGAATGGTGATTTTTCACTTATTTTAAAGAGATGTAGCTGAGGGCCACACAGATGAATTCTTATAAAATATCAACATTGCACTGTGGGTAACTATCAAATCAGTATTATAATTGTATTATTTTTATTATTATTATAAAACTCAGGTCAGCATCAGATCTATTAAATTTTTGACTAAATGTTTCTAAAATATTTATGATGCTTCATTTTCTTGGTTTTACTTTTTTTCTTTACTAGAAATACTTTGAAATAAGAGGGTGGAGTTTCTTTTTCTGTAGCCTAAGAGGATGTGAAACTTGGTTTCCTGACTTCTAAATACCCCTAAGTCATTGTTTCAAGAAGAATAGGGCTTCAGCTTTGCATGTTTCGACCTTATAAATTGCAGTTAAGGGCAAGAATCCTTATAATAATAAACCTTTGGTATTGTAGGCTGATTTATGAAGACTGACCCTAGTTAAATGTTGTCTGTTGTCTGCCCTTTATTTTTATTCCTTTAACAGATGTCAGGTTGAGCTGCCTTGTCCTGATTTTGACCAGTAGTGTGTGTATTCAGCCTCAGTGTGTATTATCTAGGTTGGGCTCCTTTTGAATGTTAATTCGTTCACATTAACCAAAAACATTTATACTGTGTGAATTGCTCGTTTTCTATCATGACCTGGGGGAGTGGAAGTAATCTGTTGGAGACTGAGTGGGCCCACCACAGGAGGCGGGTTTTACCACAGTGCTGACATTCTCTCCTCAGCTCAGGCAGGGAGGCTTGGCCAGGCCACCTGTGCAACCGTCTAAACAGCATAGGATTGGCAGAACCTTATCTGCCTTGCTTTGATTTTATATGGATATATTGGTTGAAGGATGTCAGGTGTTTGGGTTAAAATGAGTTCCTCTTTGCTCTCTATCCCTATCACTACCAAATTACCTGCTTTTTCATGAGGATGCTTTGGCTTTTAAGGGCTATGAGAACAAATGTGACTCTCAATTTGAGCATGTTGACCCATCTGGATCCTTATATCTTTGGTCCATTTATTTTTCATGTTGTTTTGACAACTCTTTTATGGCTGTGGGGACTGAGGACTTGCCCATAGATAAAGAACTTTCTCTTGGGTTGAGAAAGAGAATATTGGTTGATAAGTTGAGCAACTACAAACTTTTCCAGGAAAATTGTTTTCTGTTATTTTGAGAAGTTACCTTTGTAAGTTATTATAGAAACTGAACTTAGGTATTACTAAAAGACTGTATCAAATATTTGCTGTAGTTTTAGGTTGTTATCTGCATTAGTTAAATTCACTTTATATATATAAAATATTTTTACATCTAGTAGGTAGGTCGAATGATATTAACCCAACTTTTTTGGGTAGTTTAGAAAAACTGACTTTTCATCCAGGGAATTTTTTCAGATGTTACCACCAGAATTTACTTAAGCATACTCTAACACATATAAAATCAGTCTTATTCTTTTATTATATACCTTTCATAAATAAATGAAGTAGATTTGACCTCTGTATTGGGGAGTAGGTTATCCCCCAGTTGGAACTCCAAAGTCAACAAACTTAAGATCTGTTATAATGCCCAGCAGCAGAGTAATCAAAACAGACTTGGAAAGACCAAATATCTTCTCCCAGAAGAAATTTAACACTTAAGTTAGTATTTCTTAAAGGATGGGCTATAGTCCACCAGTATTAGAATCCCTTGGGATACTTATTAAAAATGCAATTTTCCAGAAACAGGAATTACAATGTCTTCGTTTGGGATCCTGCAAGATAAGTATATTTATATTAAGTGCCCCTGGTAATTCATATTTACACTAAAGTTTAGGACTCATTCTCTTAAATTATGATGAAAATCAATATGAAAAAATATATTTCAGCTTATAGATGTTTATTTAATACATAATTTTGTCAAAAATATAACTAATTTTCAGGTACAGTAAGTTTTAGAATGGGGAAAAATTTCCCTCATTTTTGTATTTGAAAAAACTATGTCTTTAGAAACTAACTTCTTTATTGATTCTCAGTTTTGATATTGACTACTGATTTGTTCACTTAATAGTTCTCTAATTAGGCTTAAAAGTGTATAGGCTTAAAAAACTGAAAAAAGAGATATAATCAACCAATTTTGTTATTGATTCTATGTAAAGTAGAAAATAGTAGTCTTACCTTTCTCTGAATTCTTGGTGTTTTTTTCCCCCTCTTTCTTGATTTTTGTCCGGCCTCATATTGTCTTAGTTGTTCCTGGGTGTAGACTTTTTCCTTCGAGGACCTCAGGGACAAGGACCCAGTCTTCCCCACCAGTCTCACACAGCATTGGTACAATGGCTCAGAAAAACTTTTTTTTTTTAACTGAAGTACAGTTGATTTACAATGTTATATTAGTTTCAGGTATACAACACAGTGATTTAATATTTTTATAGATTCTACTCCATTTAAAGTTATTATAAAATATTGGCTATATTCCCTGTGTTGTATGTAATCATCCTTGTATCTTATTTATTTTATACCTAGTAGTTTGTACCCCCTAATCTCCTTCCTATGTTGCCCCTCCCCCTGTTCTTCTGCCCACTTGTAACCACTAGTTTGTTCTCTGTCTCTGTGAGTCTGTTTCTGTTTTGTTATGTTCATTCCTTTATTTTATTTTTTAGATTTGACATATAAGTGAACATATACAGTGTCTGTCTTTCTTGGAATTATTTCACAAAGCATAATACTCTCCAGGCCCATCCATGTTGCAAATGGCAGCATTTCATTCTCTTTATATGGCTGAGTAATATTCCACTGTATGTATATACACCACATCTTCTTTGTCCATTTATCTGTTGAGGGACACTTAAGTTGCTTTCGTATCTTGGCAGTTGTAAATAATGCTACTGTGAACATTGGGGTGCATATATCTTTTTGAATTAGTGTTCTCATTTTCTTCGAATGTATGCCCAGGAGTGGATTTTGGGATCATGTGGTATTTCTATTTTTAATTTTCTGAGGAACCTCCATACTGTTTTCCGTAGTGGCTGTACCAATTTACATTCCCACCAACAGTGTACTGGGGGTCCACATCTTTCACCAGTGCTCATTATTTGTTGTCTTTTTGACTATAACCATTCTGACTGGTGTGAGGTGTTATCTCATTTTGTTTTGATTTGCATTTCCCTGATGATTAGTGATGTTGAGCATCTTTTCATGTGCTGGTTGGCCATCTGTGTGTCTTCTTTGGAAAAATATCTATTCCAGTCTTCTGCCCATTTTTTAATTGGGTTATTTGGTTTTTTGATGCTGCGTTGTCTGAGCTGTTTATATATCTTAGATATTAACCCCTTATCAGACATACTGTTTGCAAATATCTTCTCCCATTTAGCAGGTTGCCTTTTCATTTTGTTGTTCCCCTTACTGTGCAAAAGCTTTTAAGTTTCACTAGGTCCCATTTGTTTCTTTTTGCTTTTGTTTCCCTTACCTAAGGAGACATACCCAAAAAAATATTGCTAAGACTTATGTCAAGAGTGTACTGCCTATGTTTTCTTTTAGGAGTTTTATGGTCTTACATTAAGGTCTTTAATCTATTTTGAGTTTATTTTGGTATATAGTGTGAGAAAATTGTTCTAATTTTATTCTTTTACATGTGTAGCTGTCTAGTTTTCCCAACATCACTTATTGAAGACTTTCCCCCATTGTGTCTTTTGACTCCTTTGTCATAGATTAATTGACCATATGTGCAGGGGGTTATTTCTGAGCTCTCTATTCAGTTCCATTGATCTATGTGTGTGTGTTGGTGCCAGTACCACGCTGTTTTGATTATTGTAGCTTTGTAGTATAGTCTGAAGTCAGGAAGCATGATACCTCCAACTTTGTTCCTTTTTCTCAAGATTGATCTCACTGTTTGGGGTCTTTTGTGTTTCTATACAAATTTTAAGATTATTTGTTCTAGTTCTGTAAAAAATAGTATGTGTATTTTGATAAGGGTTGCATTAAATCTGTAGATTGCTTTAAATGGTATGGACATTTTAACGGTATTAATTCTTCCAATTCATGAACACAGATATCTTTTCATTTCTTTGTGTCACCTTCAGCTTCCTTCGTCATTGTCTTAGAGTTTTCAGAGTATAGGTCTTTCACCTCCTTAGTTAAGCTTATTCCTAGGTATTTTATTCTTTTTGATGTGGTTGTTACTGGGGTTGTTTTCATGTTTTCACTCTCTGATAGTTATTATTAATTTATAGAAAAGCAACAAATTTCCGTATATTGATCTTGTATTCTGCAACTTTACTGAATTTATTTATTAGTTGTAATAGTTTTTTGGTGGTGACTTTAGGGTTTTCTATTTATAGTATCATGTAATCTGCAAATAGTGACAGTTTAATTGTCACTTCCAATTTTTATGTCTTTTATTTCTTTTTCTTGTCTGATTGCTGTGGCTAGGACTGCCAATGCAATGTTAAATAGAAATGGCAAGAGTGGGCATCATTGTCTTGTTCCTGATTTTGGAGAAAAAGCTTTCAGTTTTTCACCACAGAGTATGATGTTAGCTGTGGGTTTGTCAAAAATGGCCTTTTTTTGTTGACCTATATTTCCTCTATACCTGTTTTGTTGAGTTTTTATCATGAATGGGTGTGAATTTTTATCAAGTGATTTTGCTGCATCTATTGAGATGATCATGTGATTTTTATTCTTTGTTTTGTGAATGTGGTGTATCACATTGATTGATTTGTGGATAGTCAACCATCCTCACATCCCTGGAGTAAAATCCCACTTGATCGTGGTGTATGATCCTTGTTATATGTTGTTGAATTACATTTGCTGTTTTGTTGAGGATTTTTGCATCTATATTTATCAGAGATAATGGCCTATAATTTTCTTTTTTTGTAGGACACTTATCCTGGTTTTGGTATTAGGGTAATGCTGGCCTCATAGAATGAATATGGGAGTGTTCCCTCCTCTTCAGTTTTTTCGAATAGTTTGAGAAGGATTGGTATTAACCCTTCTTTTATATGTTTGGTAGAATTTCCCAGTGAAGCTGACCAGTCATGGACTTTTGTTTGCTGGGAGTTTTTTTGATTACTGATTTAATTTCAGTACTACTATTGTGTCTGTTCAGATTATCTTTTTCGTCCTGATTCAGTCTTGGAAGATTGTATGTTTCTAGGAATTTATTCATTTCTTCTATGTTGTACAATTTGGTGTATACCTATTCATAGCATTCTCTTATGATTGTTTGTATTTCTGTGATATTGGTTGGAACTTCTCCTCTTTCATTTTTAATTTTGTTTATTTGGGTCCTCTGTCTTTTTTTCTTAATGAGCCTGGATAAAGGGTTATCAGTTTTGTTTATGTTTTCAAAAAACCTGCTCTTGGTTTCATTGGTCTTTTCTACTGTTTTTGGTTTTTGTTTTTGTTTTGGTCTCTCTTTTCACTCTGATCTTGATCTTTATTATTTCCTTCCTTCTGCTGACTTTGGGCTTTGTTTTTTTCTTTTTCTAATTCCTTTAGATGATAGGTTATGTTGTTTATATGAGATTTTTCTTGTTCCTTCAGGAAGGCCTGTATTGCTATTACTTCCTTCTTAGACTGCTTTTGCTATGTCTCATAGATATTGGAAGGTTGTGTTTTCATTTTCATTTCTCTCAAGGTACTTTCTGATTTCTACTTTTATTTCTTTGTTGACCTGTTGGTTCTTTAGTAGCATGTTGTTTAGTCTCCATGTGTTTGTGTTTTTCCCAGTTTTCTTCTTGTAATTTATTTCTAGTTTCATACTGATTTGGTTGGAAGAGATGCTTGATATAATTTCTGTCCTCTTAAGTTTGTTGAGATTTGTTTTGTGTCCCAGGAAAGCATTTCTGAGTGATTTGAGAACTGTTTGTATGTTTGTTATGAAATGTAATTTGTTTTATATGATGTGGGAAAAAAAGTATGTACATTTCATAGAAATCAACTTTAAATGAAGTTTCTTGAGGGAGACAACTTTATTTAACTTGAATTTTATAGTGTCATCTAAAAAGAAGTCAGTGAAAATACTCTATCTTCTGTTGTACCATTTTCCTTAGGGGTTGATGGCTGCATTGTGCTTTTACCTTATATCTGGTTATGAAAATAATGGCGAGGTATAGGCTTTGAGTATAGGGATCAGATCCTTGAATCAGTAACAATATAAAGTGAGAAGTATTAATAGGACCTAGTGAATTATCAGAAGTCTAAAAAAATTTAACTTGCATTCTCAGATCTGGAGGTGGAGGGGCAGTTGATTCAGAGTTGACTGGGTTCAGAGTGATAGTGTTTACCTGTACTATGTCATATAGAAAAAGAAAATAGCTTTGGAAGTATGGCTTTTTATTTATTATTTTCTCCTTCTCCTCCTTCTCCTTCCCCTTTCCCTTCCCCTTCTTCTTTTTTTTTGCATAGTGACAGGGAATCTATAAATAGTGGTTAATACAGGAAAACTCCTAGGCTAGACATTATCTTGACAGTTGGTGGACAGATGCTTCTGATTTGAGTGTGAGACTGAGGTATACAGAAAGCACTTCAAAATACTCTTGTAAGCCAGCCAACTTTATTTTCCTTATATTGGGATTGAGTTTTTGGCTGCTCTGTAATATGCTTCTGGTAAGAGCCAGGTCAAATATTTATGGTTTGTTTATTTTGAGTATAGCAGCATCTAGTCATTTTTATAAATCTTTCAGACCTTACTATAACTTATAAACTGATATAAAAAAGACAACATATACATATCAACAGTTTCACTTTGAGTGTTTTATTTATTTAAATTTTTGAGATAAGTTTTATTTCTTTATTGATTTTTAAATAACATGTGTTCATTATAATCAAAAACTTAATAATGTATATAACTGTTGGTTTTTTCTAAAACATTATTCACTCTCAGTGCTAAATGACAGAAATAAGGAAAATAAGCATCAATTATTCACTCTCAGTGCTAAATGAAAGAAATAAGGAAAATAAGCATTTACTTTGCTCAATCTGTAGCTCTGTGATTTTTTAGAGAATACAAAAGGAACAGGTATATGTTCCTAATGGGAACTTGGAAAATAAGGCCCGAGGCATTGAAAAAAATGAATTCCAAATTACCCCGTCTTCATATTTGGAAGAACTTTCTCATTTTAGTTTTTTTTTTTATATTGGAGTATAGTTGATTAACAATGTTGTGTTAGTTTCAGGTCTACAGCAAAGTGATTCAGTTATACATATACATGTATCTATTCTTTTTCTTTTCCCATTTAGGTTATTACAGAATATTGAGCAGAGTTTCCTGTGCTATACAGTAGGTCCTTGTTGGTTATCTATTTTAAATATAGCAGTGTGTACATGTCAATCCCAAACTCCCAATATAATGTTGAATGAAAAGTGGCTTTGATAATTTTCAAAACAAGTACCTGGATTTATTTCATCCATTTCTTAAGAAAGATTAATTACTTCCTAGACAAGGTACTTTTTGTAATACTTGTTTTATATTACTCATGACTAATATAATATTTCAGGCATGATTTGTCATGATATTTCTTCTTCTGAGTTGGTTGACGTTTTATTGAACATATGAATCTTTATTTTTCTGCATTTTGGAAGAAATTTTCTCTTCCAGTGGAGATTGGGCAGGGCACTCTCATCCAGGGTTCTCCAGTTTGGAGTTTTTCTTCTTTTTAGTTGGAAAGAATTTATTAACCCTCTATGTGTGATATAATGGCCCTCAGACTTTATTTAAAGACTTTGGCCTGGGGAGGTATGGTGGTCACTGGAAAATATAAAGTTTTGTGATTGAGGAATGTCTTCTGTAAAATAAATTTGACAATTATATTGTTTTCTCCTTAGCATTTTTGTTCATATGTCTGAACTCAAAGGAATGCATAAAATATGTCTTAGAAATGTAAAAAATTAGATGGAACTGCTTTGATGGAATTATGACTGTATATTATAAAGTAAATTTAGGTCATTTCTGTTTCAATTATAGATCTCTTTCTCTAAAATGTTATAGCGTGTTTCCCTTTTACGGTAACAAGTTCAAATGTAAGCAATAAAAACTTAAGCCAGCAGTCTAGTACTTGCAGCATGAATTTAGTAGATGTGTCAAAATGTATGAATTGTTCTTAATGTTAAACATTTTGTTCATGAGAATAACATAACACCTGCTGTGACCTTTTAAGCTATGTAAATTTTAGTGACTGTAAAATTAAAATGTTTTCCTTTCCAAAATGTGTTTGGAAATTATTTGGAATGTTTTATGCTTGGCTCTTCTAGAGATTTTATTATGTATTTAATGTGAAGAGATTCAGATTTGGTATAAAAACTGAAGCATATCATAGTTCCTAGTTTTAAAAATCTTTTTTAAAAAGTTATCTGTAGGATAATCTCATCTCTGATATACCTTGTCCGGGAGCAACAGAAAGTGTTATCTAACACTACACTAATATCTGTTTCCTTTTAGCACTGACCATTTTGGAGTCTATGAATATACTGATACTTTGTTAAAGAAAGTATCAAATAGATAAGATTACATTGGAATAATAAAATTTCCAGGGTTATTAATTCCCTTTTCTCACCATGATATAAAAAATAGTAAGAAAATATAAGAATGTAAGAGTACTACTTATTTTTGTAACCCTGTTTGCCAATGGAATGTGTTGCAGCAGGTACTTTAAAAGAATGGTTTACGTGCTTATTTTTTCTGAGAGGTATACTGTGAGTTAGGAAGATGTTTAAAAGAAAATGGTGATTTGCATTTTGATTTGATGCAAATTGCAGTAATCCATAATTTTATTATGCTTATAGTTTTGAAAGATATTTGTATTTCAGGAGAGTACCTCTTTAACTGGTTAAACTCTTGAATTAGGGCAATATTGTGATATTACCAAGTCTGCTTTTTTCTCCTCACATCTTTTAGACCAGATTAAGCAGGCTCAGTCAGGTTGAGACCCTATTTGGATAAAAATCGTAGAACTCTATGTAATACGGGTGGTAAAGCACATGAAGACTGTACTTATATTTGACACTTGCTCATATTTGACTTAATACTTTTTATATTGAAATATGATTTTGAGTGTTTCATGTGTGTTAACGGAAAAAATTTTACGCTCCTTAGTGGCAGAGACTGGTTTCATCCCTTTATTTCTTTTAAAATTTTTTTATTGTGGTAAAATGTACATAAAATTTACCACTTTAACCATTTTTAGTTGTACATTTGCTTTCATTTCTTATGTGTCCCTTGTAATATAAGGTAGTTCAGAATTTATTGAGAATATACACTAGATGTTCAGTATAGCAGAGATTGGCTGCTTGTTCACTAAACTCATTTGAATACCCCTCTCACCCCAACCCTACATAGCCAGGCTCTATTCCCCAGTTGTCTTGATACTAGGTGTAGCCATAAGTCTAAGTTCTGATCCCTGAAATATGAGCAGCATTAAGTTTTGTGACTTCTAGGCATGGCTTATAAATGTCTCCTGTGTTCAGTCCTCTTTCTCTTGTTTCTTCTAATGGTATTCATGAAGCCAAGGAGATGGTTGAGCCTCCAAAAGGAAGGAGTCTGGGTCCTTGAATCACTGCCTGGAGGAGAGCCACCCACAGATCAGGAGTATTTGTTTGACTTTACATGAGCCCTAAATAAAATTTTGATTGTGTTAAGCCAATAAGATCCCATGGTTTATCTCTTTAAGCAGCTCACGAATACACTGAACACTTGTTATAGTGAATAATTTAGTTTACTCAAAATTTAATTCTCTTTGTTAGGAATTGGAAGTGGAAGTCAAGAAAACAAAGTGGAACTGTGAGTGAGAAATTGAGTTTGGCTCCAGTTGGAGGAGGAGTCAATGTGAAACTAACTCAAAAGATGAGAGATGAATAAAGGATAGTGAGAAAAATTTAGAATGATGTGTTAGGGAACTGATAAGAAAAACAGAGAGAGAGCAGGGAGTTACGGTATAAGCACATTAGGATAGGATTTTAAACACTATTGGTTTTAAAAATAGGAATTTTGCCTCATTCCATATGCAGTTTATAAATGTGTTTTTTGCTTATTGCAGGTTTGTTTAATGAATATCTTGATAAAACATGATATTCAGAAAAAAGTGTCATTATTAAATGAGCAGAGTTGCAAACCTACGTGTGTGTGCTGCAATTTAGATTCATTACTTGGATTATTTCCGAAATGAGTCGTTCTCTTAGGTACATGAAAAGAATTGAATTATGACTATGTTTTATGCCTATATAAAATACAGTATATCATACTTTTACAATGCCTAAATATAGGTGAAATATATCTTGTGTTTTAGACGTAAAATACTGCATAGAATGTTTAAAAAGGAGAACATTTATGAATTCATTTTACTAACATTTACATTTACTATTCATATTTTAAGTTGATACCATTTAACTGTTTTGTGCCTCAAACCTGGATTTTATCACCCAATAAAAAAAGCAGATTGGTTAAATATTGTCGCTTAGATAGCTTTTTAAGAAAACCTTTAAAAATGAAGAGTTAATAATACATGTAAGTTAAAAATATACTACACGACTGACCTGATGTTTCCAGTTTTCATCTCCTGTGTAAATTATAACGAAGAGAATATGTGCAATCACTGACTGATGAATACTAATGTCCCAAGTCTTGTGTATGGTGGCAGTGGCTGTAAGATGTGACAGTTTTCTTACCCACTGTTTACAGCAGCTCAGCTGTAGATGAAATTACCTTTTATTCAAGTGGTAAGATACTACCTGACCTGCACTTTGGGCATTGTTAAGGTAGCAATGGCAACCTTTGATTGAAGGGAAAGGTCCTCTCTCTTCCTGGGTGTAGCATCCAGTATGAAAAGAATATAGCTCTCTTCTTTCAATCTACACTTAGTCCCGTGCATGTTGAAGATCATGACATGTTGTAAATTCAGTGTCCTGGTTTCATTATCATGCATTTTAAAACAGAAATGCTATTAAAGGTGATTTGAGTTTCCAGGATTCCTTACAAGTATAATGTGGAATGTATGCTGTATAATCTATAAGTTAGCTGGAACTGCACAGAGCTTAAAGTCAAAAGAACTGGTCCATGGGTGTGTTTTGTTTTTTTTAAAAATTAATTTATTATTTATTTATTATTTATGTTTGGCTGTGTTGGGTCTTCATTTCTGTGCGAGGGCTTTCTCTAGTTGTGGCAAGTGGGGGCCACTCTTCATCGCGATGCACGGGCCTCTCACTATCGTGGCCTCTCTTGTTGCGGAGCACAGGCTCCAGACGCGCAGGCCCAGCAGTTGTGGCTCACGGGCCTAGTTGCTCCGCGGCATGTGGGATCCTCCCAGACCAGGGCTCGAACCCATGTCCCCTGCATTGGCAGGCAGACTCTCAACCTCTGCGCCACCAGGGAAAACCCATGGGTGTGTCTCTTAACAGCTCTCAGTCTTGGTTTCCTAATCTGTAAAATCATAATATCCTAAAATCTTAGTGTTAAAAGTGACCTAAGGAGCAATTTGGCACAAACTTTCACTCCAATTTCTTTTATAATATCTTTGGTATATGGCCATCCAATGATAGGAAGCTCAAGATCCCATTCTCTTCTCCTACTGAGTGCTTACAGTTTTCAAACTCTTGAGCAAAACATCTCCCCATTCTTTGTGTGCCATCTACAGAGCAGAAACTACTGATGGGAATATTAATACCTGACCTGTCTGTTTGACAAATCAAGGGGAGGATCACACGAAATAATGGGAGTGAAAGCGAAGTGAAGTATTGTGAAAATATCAAATCTTATGATTAATACTGGATAGTGCTTTTTCAACTAATGACTTGTTTAGGAATTAACTACCATTTATAGTAGTGAAATTATTTCTGCGATAAACTAAGTTTTCAATCCCTGACAAGTTAAATAACCTTTGGAGCCCTGTCTGTCAGATGGAGTCTGCTAGTGCCGTAGTATTTTTGATGATACCTAGTCTCCAAAACTTAAAAATCTTGACCCACAATTTAAAAGCTACTGTACAAGACTTTTGGGGAGGCATTTAGATTCCCAGTGTACAATAGTAGTAACCTAAAGACTGTAATATAAACTGAACTTGTAGTCATATGGAAGTCACATACACTTTTGCCACAGGATTAGTGTTATTCTTGAATATATTGTGTAAAAACTACTTGCATAAAAACATGACTGTGTTTCGTGTACTAAAAGTGGATGACAGACTCAACTGAGTTCTGCCTGGATGCCTTAATAGTTCTATCTAGTAGTCATACAAAACATAAAGCAGTTTGGGGTAAGTTATTGTTTTTTACCATGTTCATTGACTTATTCTTGAAAGCTTTTAATTAGTAATTTTCCAGTTGCTAAAACTAATCCAGTAAACTAGAAATATGTTTCTTGAAACACACACACATGCACACAGCTAGCATGGCTAAGTGTACTAGAGACTCCAAGGATTTATTGCTCTCTCGGTAGGTAGCCCTTTCTAAGGGAAACTACTCTACCTTCACTTCCTATTATTTGGGATAGATACTTCTGCCCCAGTCAAGCTGATGAGTGGACATCTGACCCAAGAGCTTCTTCAAGGAGTTGGAGAGGTGAAAGACTGAAGTAGCTAAGAGATGGAGAGGTGAAACCGTAACATTGTGTTGGGGTTAGAATTGGTATTAATTTATGAGGGAACCAAACCTCTAAGCAAGGTGAAGACCTAGTGGGCAGAGAGAATGTGAAAATGTAGCAGACCTATTGAGAGAGATGCAGTGGAGTGGTCGGGGGAATGGGAGAGAGAGAAAGAAGAGAGACCAGAGACAGAAAGAGACCAGAACATCCACAATCCCTGAACAAGACAAAGGGAAGTGATGTTTGTTATTTTCCAGATCTAATTCGCCCAAGTTCTACCTATACATCTCTTTGCCTTGGATGAGATTTTTGTATTCTTACAATAAATAACCCTTTGCTTGTATTAGCTTTAGTGGGTTTTTGTTCCTTGCAACTGAAAGAGCCCTAAAAGAGCACTAAGGGTAGAGACAAAATATCAAGTGTAATCTTTGGCTGAGGCCTGCCTCTGACTACTATTCTAGAAATAACCTCTTTTTCTCCCATTCTTTTCTACATAATCATAATAAAATGTTAAGTAATCGTTGCTTTTTAACTTCTAGGCCCTCTGGATTTGAAATTCTGTGAATTCATTCTTATTGCTGGATTTGCTTTTATTATAGAAGTGAGAAGTTTGTTGTAAACTGATGCATTGCTTTTATTTCTGCTGAAGAAGTCTGTACGAATGTTATTCTTCTTGAATCTTTTAAGTCTTGGAGCAGGTTTGCCATCATTGTTAGGACATCAGCAGACCAATCATTGTTTTCTTAGTGGTGTGTCACAGACTTTGACCAAATATATGCAGATATTTAAGAGTATGCTATACAATATAAATTGTATTTGGTACCTATTATGAGGACTTAAGTTATTCACATTTAATAAGAAAACATCAGCTTTTTACTTCTGTGGCATATATGAGCTCTTAAAAAGATACATTGTAGGTAAACTGAAATGAGAATGCTTATTGGACATACTAGTATCATTTGGTTCTGTAATTCTAATTTATAAACATTTTCTTAACAGTTCAGTTCAGACTGAATTTTGTTCTCCCCATTGCCATCCCCCCTTAGGTAAAGTCTTCAGAATTGTGATTACACAAAGAAAGCATTCTTCTTAAATTATTCTTTGTACTCTTGACAAATGCTGCTTATTAAAAGAGACTTTTAAAATCGTCTTAATTTATCCCCTTGGACAGTTAGATTTTTTTGCATTATCATTACATAATGCAAAATGGTTTCAGATAGTTTAGAAGTTGTTGGTAGATTTAGCTAAGAAAAACTGATGATGAAATGCTGTAGCACGGTTTTTCTTAAGTCAAGCCAATCTTTAATATTTGGAAATGTTTAGTAAACTAGAAAGCAGAATACAAAAATGAAATATTTTAATTTTAGGGTAAATTGGTCCTGTGGCTCAATACTAGTAGCATAAAGGAAAGCCACTATACCAGTAGCGGGTGATAAGGTTTTTATTTTCTAAGTTTATATCTTCCAAGGTAGAGATTTATTGTAGGAAATTATTGGTGCAACTTGTTGGATGGGCTGATCCTTCTGAATGTAATTATGCCTTTCTTGGTGGGATCACAGTCCTCTAGGATGGTATTGGGATCTTATTACCATTGATACAAACATAGTGTACTGTTAATTGAAGACACAGATGACTTCAGGCTTGAGTAGGGACTCTTGAGTTCTACGTTGAACTAAAAATTCTTTAAAATATTTTACTTTTTCGTGTCCCCAAAGTACTGATCAGAACAGTACTTGTGGATACATGTAAATTGTGGAAATTCAGACCTATGATTTCATTTCACTTCACTAGAAATTTCAGTGATTCATATGAATTCTAGTTGAGTAGTTCAGTGTTTAAAATGTAGTTCATAGAAGATAAACACTTTACATTTTTGTCTAGAGGCACACAACTGGCATCAAAATGAATTTACTCCTGATTAGAGAAAAACGAATCTTACAATTTTTTTCTACACATTTTTTTTTGTCAGAAAAATGTCACTTATATTGGATTTGTAAGCAATGCCCTAATGTTATTGAAGACTTTTTTAAAATAGTGAGATTTTATAGATTTTGAAGTAGACAGACAAAAAAATAAGTCAATTTATGTACAATTTTTTTTTTAGGAATATGAAAACTTTTGGATATTATATCCTCCCTGTGCCTATCATGGTACTTGGCACACGGTAGTTAAACTATTTAATAACTGACAGATTTTCTTGAAGAAAATTTTAGGACACATACAAGGAAATTTAAGTCTAGGTTTACTGATACACATGGAGAAGAGTTACGTCTCCATCAGTGAAATATAGACTTGAACCACATGATCTCAATGAAAGGTCACTTGGTGATTTGGTATCTTGAAATGTGTCAGTAGAAATCTTTCCAACAGCCGTATCTCTTATTCTTTTGGAATTTTCAAAATATACTGTACCTTAACAGCAACACTCCAGTGAACCTGTATTCATTCTTCTTTACTGAGTTAAAGAAAAAACATTTTACAAAGTGGACACATTGTTTAATTTTGTTTTGCATTTACTAGATTGGAGTGCAAGGCCAATAAATTAAACCCAGGCAGTTCTGTTGCTAATTACATACAACTTCTCTTGAGTATCAGATATTCAAATCCATTTTATGAATATGGTAGAGAGAATAACAACTGTAAAACAAAGCAGTGTGCATGTAAGTGACTGTTAGCGTGCATTTCAGAAAGGATAAATGCTCACCATATGGTACAATTACTGTGTCCAAGTTTTCAAATTAGCTTCTCTCATCCTCCTTATTACTGTCTTTAAAAAGAGAGGAAAAAACCCAACATGATTTATCTACTCTGCAGCAGAACTCTTGACGCAAAACAGCAGCCCAGTTCTGTCCAGTTTTTTTTTTCCTTTAGCATAATAGAGGCTGTCGGACTTTTTTATACTAATTACTGTGTGAGCCTCAGATGAACCCCCTTCAATTCACAGGGCTTTGTTAAGGGAGGAGCCGTCAATGTGTCTGCCCGTTTGCAGCTGTGCTGTGGCTTTAGCTTGCTTAACATTATGCTGCTTTTTAGACTTGACAGAAGGGATTTTTTTTTTTTTTTTTTTTTGTATTAAGGCAAAGCAGCCTTGTAGCGAAATGGTTTAAGCAGCTGCATTGTAGGGAAGCACAAAGAAGTTATTATTGTGTCTGTTTAGGGGGGGTAGAATGGAGGGGGAGATATTCGGCTGCTGTTGATGCCGATTGTTGACTTGCCATCTGCCAGATAGGGAGAAGAAAAAAATGACAGCTCCAGCAGGGTGTTCAAGAGGTTGTTTGGAGAGACGCATAAACATGTGCAGATGTCGAACTGAATAATGGCTAGAACTTGAGACGGTTTATGATGCTGCTGATGTTTGTGCATATACAGAATGAATGTATGTGTGGATTTGGTTAACCAAGGCTACATACTAATTATCATTGTTTTCCTGCATGCCCCTTCCCCCTAGCTTGTTAATTAGTTTAGGAGTTTAGTACTTCCTCTTCCTTCTCTTATTCACGTCTAGTTGTAGAAAACAACTTCTCTTAAAATGGCAATAAAACCTTTCTTATTTCTCCATATAGATGATAGCTAATCTATTTGGTTGGTATTAGGTGTGAACTGCTAACTGATAACAGGAGATTTTGATTAGGAAATAGGTCAGGTGAAACACCATGCTCTTAATGCATACACACATTAACAGTTTAACACTAGTCAGCATGTAAACTATTATTTGAAACTGAATTGATTTTATAGCCTACCACTAGGGGTGAGATGGAGTACCAAATTCACTTTGCTCAGTAATTCCATCATACTTTGAACTTAGATGTTACTAGTTGTGAAACAAAGTTATATGGGAACCTGGCCTTCTTGGTTACCACTCTTTTTCTCTTGGTTGTCTTTGATTCTATAAATGACAGTTACACATTTTCATTATGGAGTAATGAATTGCTTGTATATTTCCTTCTGATCCATTCCTGTTATTAGGTATTAGAGATTTGCTATATCTGTAATATTTTTAAATGCTGTGATAACACTTAACTTCAGGGTGCAGTGTATATGTTTATTTAATGTCTGTTTTTTTTTTTATTAGTTTGACCTTAAATAATTGAGAAGGAATAGTGATGTTGGGTAAAATTTCTCAAAGGTATTTATGTTGTAGAACACCTCAAATTTTTGTAAACATCAAAACCAATCACAATATGAGTGAGAAAATGAAAAGAGAAGCTCTGACTTTTTTTTTTTTTTTCCCCTATTTGGATTTCTATTACCAAAAAAAAAACGTGGGGAATTAAAGAGTTTTTATTTTGACTTTTGGTAAACTCATGCTTTCCTAAAACATTTAGGGTTTTGTTGCCTAATTATTAAACAAAAAACCTTAAGTGTGGTTGAAAGGCAAACATACTGACAGAGCTTTGTGTCCAGAGTAATGTCTTTCTGAAAGGACTAAAGGGAGATTATCTGTTATTTCTACTCTTCATAAAGAAATAGAGGTCAGGTCTATTTAGAAAAACTTTCTGTCTTACTGTCGAGTTTCCCACAAGTGACTCTAATCCGTATTTGCTGAAAAGGCACAGATAACCATCAGCTACATTGGACCTTTCCTTTGCCTCGTATATTTAGTTTTTTCTTTTATTTGGAAGGCCACACATATGTCCATATTTTTGTATGTAGAATTATGTACATATGTTTATAGTTTCGTAGTCAGTCCTGATATCCCTCTGCTAAGCTTGGGAGGAAGCAACATGCCATTTTTCAGGTAGAGGTGTTAAACTGAGAAGAGGTGGTTTGACAGCGGCCAGGATGTTAGTGAGAGACTGAGCAAAAGCAAGCTTGTATAAAAGCAGACTTGCAGTTCTATGCTTGGTTTATCATATCATGTTACTTCAGAACCATTTGTAAAATCTTAGTGCAGGCAAATATACTTACTAAGGTGATTGAAATATTCAAGGCAGAGTGTCTTTGAAGTTACATACACCAGATTTAAATGTCAATTAACTTAGACGGGCAACTTTATGAAAGTCCCTTTAATCTGTTTAAGTGTTTTCTTCATGTGTTGAAAGAAGGAAACAATCACTGATATTCAAGGATCTTGTAAGAACTAAATGAGATAATAGTATATTTGGAATGTCTGGAACATGTGCAATAGTAGCTGTTACTAATATTTTATTTTTGTTGGGTATGATGTGCAAGTCGAAAGGCCTGTAACTATTGTCATTGGAGTGCTTGTATAATGCTCTGTTGCAAAGTGAGCATACAAAATTCTAGAGGCCATCTAAGATATATAAGGTGGTTTTCTTAGAACCTTATATTTATTTAGTGATTTATATGATTATTTCATAAATCTGAAGGGAAATCAGTTATTTCAAGAGAATATCAAGAAATTGTTGAATGTAACTTTTTTCTGGGTGTGGGATCACTGGTTATTCAGTAATGATGTTTTTATATTGTATCCTGTAAAATCATTTTTCTACTTAAAAAATTTAGCACGGGATTGCTGAAAATTGTATTCATTCCCTTAATTCAATATTAATCTCATTATTTTGGAGCCATATTTTTCTCTGCTATGGCCAATACTTAAGCTGTATTTGGGTTATAATTATTTTTAAAATAAGGTGTTGGAACACATTACAGTTAATAAATGTAATAATTGTAGTGAGCAAACAACACTAAAAAGAATATTTTGTCTCCTCAGGGTGTTTTAAAGCATTATTTGATTGTTCCAACACTTTATTTTGCAGACAAAGAAACTGATCAAGCTCATATAGTGGTGAAAGTCCTGGGATAAGCAGAAGTGTTTTTTTAGAGGGGTGAAGAGGAAATGGCTTTGATTGACCTGAGGGAATCAATATACTCAGTATAGGATGGCTAGTTACCACTCAGATGTTGGTGGTTCTTTAAGGTTTTTCTTTTAAAATTGTTGTTTCTGTCAGGCATTCTCTCTTTACTAAATATTACTCAATTTTGGATGAAGGGCAAGGGATGTTGCACCTGGGAAAGCTGCCTGATCCACTTTCTAAGAGTGGTTAATAGGACTGGGTATAGTCCCTAAGGACTTCTATTTTAGTTTTGAAGAATAAATTGGTTATATTTAAAAAAATAAACTTCAGTTTGAGCAATGCTAGCTTCATACTACTATATTTTAATGTTTAATAGCACATGGGTAGTGGATGCCAGTATTCAGATACAGATAGTTAAGTGTTGTACTCTAATATTTTTTAAAAAATTGTATGTTTACCAAAAACAACTTATAATACCAAAGAAGTGGAAATATCCCATAGCCTATGAAACGTATCACAGATTCGGATGAAACTGTTTCACAGTGAGGACATTTCACATATGAGTGAAACTGTACTCGGTGATTTTCAGGATAATTCAAAAAAACTTTAGGAATTTCTAGCTTTAATGTTATATAGATGTATTTGAATTGTGCCTCAGAAAAATACTGCATGAATAGTAATTTTTAAAAATATTGGCCAGTATGTTGAAAGAATAGTTCACTGTCTGACATTCTTTAAGGCATCTTGCTAAATGTTTTGGCTTAAAATTTTTAATGTGTGTAGTTTCAAGAAAATCTGATTAAAGATGTTGGTAAACTTGATAACACTTTTTAGAACAGAAGATGATTAAGATACAAAGGCAGAAAGGCATAAACCGTGAAGTTCATGTGTTTTTTTGGCTAGGCGAGTCACTTATTTGCTTTTAGACTGGAACACAGCATCAAAGTTCATAATTTTATACTTTTAAGTGAAAGCACATAGAACAGCAGCTGTTGTTTCCTGGCATCTTTCTAAAGAGATATTTAAACTTAAGTATATATATTTGTTATAGAAAAGAATTTTATGAAATGACCTTCTTTTCTGTCTTTGCATTTGCATTATTTTCAACTGACTCTTTTAAGATAGCTCTTTGTACTTTCTGTTTTAGTAAAATAGGACTTGGAATTTAGTTTAAAAATTTTTTTTTGACCTTAGAAAACTCCATGGTATAGTATAATTTAAAAAGAATAAAACTGTTTAATTCCAGTAGTACATATTTTTAAAATCTAGTTTACCCAAAGTTATGCCAGGTAATGGCATAGTTCCTAAGTGGAGAAATATACCCTAAGTTGTAGAAGCAAGGACTTTTCTTAAAAGTAAATACAAATTCTAAATAAAAGCATCTTTCTACTAAGTGGAAGCCGTATGTCAGGAGATCTTACTGTCCAAAAGAAAATTTTATTTACCATTCACTATAAGGCAGCTCTTCATTTTTGAGGCTGGGTTTATTTGGGGGGTGGCCGGGGGAGGTGGTGGTGATGGGCAGTTTGGACTTGGATAGTTACTAATTAACTTCCACCTAAAACTCTGACATGAAGGTTAGCACTTTTCACATTCTTAAATTAAAAGTCTGTCAGGTCACTGGTCTATACAGGGTGAGTTATCCAGTGTTTTGTACATCCTAAAAAATCTTTGACAAGTGAATACCAGAAAATGTTTTTCCTACTTTGTGTGAAATAGGTACTTTCTGAGGAAAAGGAATAAAACACCCAATGCACATTGCATTAGATTCTAGAAAGTAAATTGATAATCCTTACGCTATGTAAAGATTTTTATAGTTTCAGAATCAGCATGAAAATTAAGTGGGTGCTTTGACCCTTCACTGCCAGTTTGTCATTCGTATTATACGTTATTAATAAATGAGTGGTTCATAACAAATGAGCCTATTGGCTGTTAGCTGCTTATAAGAAGAAACTGGAACCCCTATTTAGTTTGGGGCTGAATGTTAATCTCTGTGAAGTACTTTATCTTTACTGAAAGATTTGTATGTTCTCATATCCTGCAATTTTTAAAAAGCAAATTATTCTACAGAGACCATTATAATAGAAACTGAATATTTAAACAGCACAGAATCATTTATATAATTTTGCATTTTATTATATTTTGAATAACTTCCATGATATTGAGTCTTCAAGTCATTTTCCTTCATGATGCCTTGATTTTAAGAAAATCTTTCCTCTCAAACTTACTGGAAACATTTGAAAATGAGGGTTATTTGCTTGTAGAAGTATGGATAATGACAAGAAAAGAAATCAATGAGCAAATATACAGGTTGTTTTATTAAAATTTATTTTTATTAGAATGGTAGGTAAAGACTGTTTTCTGTAATTTCTGTCTATGTGTTAGGTAATACTGCCCTCAGAGGGCCAAGGTAAGTAAATTCATTTTTAACATTGAGAAGCAGCTTTTCTGCTGTTTATCTGATCTTTAAACTTGCTCTGGGGAGGAAAAATGGACTTCTTTGAATCATTGAATAGTGTTTGATTTATGGTTGCATCTCTTTGATTTGTTCTGTTCTTTAAATGTGTTAGCTGTATCTGTGTACCTCACTTTGATGACAGCCTCTAAGCATGTTCAGTTCTTTTCTAAGAAAATTATAACAGACGACTGGCCACATATTGCCAAATTAGATTGGTTTACAAAGAGAATAAGAAAATTACCTAGAAAAGTTAAGATGATTTTACTGGGTGTGTGGGTGTGTTTTACTTTTTGTCTCTTTGATAGCAAATATTCTGGTATTCAAAATTATTTGAACCACGCTTTTGAATGTATGGCAGCATCCATTGAAATGGAAGCATTATATTCCCTTCAGTTTTATAAACCTAGGCATAATCACATCTTTCAAATACAATAAATCCAGAATAATGTACTTCACTGGATATGTAATTGTTATATGTAAATATAAATATACTAAAAGTTGAAATACACTATTATTCCATTTATAAAAGCCTAACATTAATGTGTGGTTTAACATGTCTCTGAATTCAGAGTATTTAAGATTAAATGATAATTAACTTGTGTAATAAAGAAGTAAAGTGGGAAAGGCCTGATGTGAAAATAATGACTTGCATGCTTTTGCCTTTTGCTTTTTGTATGTAGGTAACTTTCTTATGAGATAATTTGAAACAAACATTGAGATGTTTAGTAGTAAATCCAATGGAGTGCTTGCTTTTTTTTTTTTCCCCTGGAGTTACTTGATACTGAATTAAGAAGGACTATTTCTGTGACAGCATTACCAGTTTTTAGTGAAAGACTTCAATTGGTCGAGCATAAATGACATGTAATTCATTATTATCAGTAATAATAGGGGATAAAAATAGGATATAAGCAAAGTGAATAACAAACATTGAAACTTTATCCACTAAAAAACAGCACATACTTTGCTCAACTAATGTGGAACAGTGATAGTCTGTATAAATGAAATTAACAAATTATATTTGAAATTTTTTTGTTTTTTGTTGTTGGTTTTTTGTCTGTTTGTTTTGTTTTGTTTTGGGGGGGCGGTTGGTAGCCCATACAGGGAACAAACCCTACATTTGAAATTTTTTAAAATTATATAAGTTTCAGGTGTATAGCATTATAATTCAATATCTGTATATACTACAGAGTGATCACCATCATCACCATACGGTTGATCCCCTCTACCTATTTTGCCCAGTCCCCAAGCCCCCTTCCCCTCTGACAACCGCCAATCTGCTCTCTGTATCTATGAGTTTGTTTTTGTTTGTTCATTTGTTTTTTGATATTCCACATATGAGTGAAAGCACATGGTATTTGTCTTTCTCTGTCTGACTTTAGCCTAATACCTTCAAGGTCTATCCATGTTGCTAATGGCAGGATTTCATTCTTTATTTATGGCTGAGTAGTATTCCATTATATATATTGTGGTATATATTGTGTATATATACACCACATCTTCTTTATCCATTCATCCATTGATGGATACTTAGGTTGTTTCCATATCTTGGCTATTGTAAATAATGTTGCTGAACATCGGGGTACAGATATCTTTGTGAATTAGTGTTTTCATGTTCTTTGGATAAAGCTACCCCAGAAGTGGGGTAGCTGGGTCATATGGTAGTTCTATTCTTAATTTTTGGAGGAAACTCTATACTGTTTTCCATAGTGGCTGCACCAGTTTACAATCCCACCAGCAGCATCCCGGGGTTCCCTTTTCTCCACATCTTCTCCAGCATTTGTTATTTCTTGTAACAAATCACGTTTTATTTTATTTTATTTTATTAATTTATTTGTTTTTACATTTTATTTTAAATACTCGATTTACTTTTGTGCAGTTTAATATGTTGTACATATTAGGCACTCACTAAGTCTTTTTTGATTAGCCGTACTTTTAAGAGGTTTTATTTATTTAACAAATGCTTGTATAATACTTACTATGAGCCAGATGTTCTATGTGCTTTACAAGTGCTAATTTATTTCTTCTTCACTACTGTTGTCCCCACTTTCCAAAAGAGGAAGCTGAGGCACAGAGAGATGAAACAGCATGCCCAAAGGCACACAACTAGTGAGTGGCAGAGTTGGCATTTGAAGTCTGGACTTCACATAATGTGTGCTCTGTAAAATGCTGGCCTCATTTTTGAAAGCTTGAGCAGCATGGCAGAGTAGAATTTTGTTGATTGCAGTAGATTTTTATTCAGATCTCAACTTTGTCCTTTACCTGTTACCAGTGTCTCAGAGCCTCAGCATCACTGTCTGTGTAACGTGAGGACGTCCTAGCACCAGTCTCTCCATGCCTATGTGAAGAGGTCTCTTGTGCATAATTCCTGAGCACAGTGCTTGGCTCAGTACATTCAAGTGCCCTTGCCTGCCCTGCTTTCACCACTTACATACTGTGATACAAGTCTCAGTAAGTCTCAGTAAGTATATCGCCTAGGGAAAACAAAGGAGGGAAGAGAGAAGTTACGAAAGGCCATGGATTCACCCTCAGAATAATAGAGTTTGTGATTTGATGCAGTGTAATTTTTGGGTCCCATGCTATTGGAAAGCTATTATAGGAGACGCTCCATTGGTGAGAGTCCAAGATAAAACCTGATTCTATTTTGTTGAGTTTTGTTCTATAAGGCAGTGATTTTAATATAGGGGTGGGAAGGTTGAATCACCTGAGGGTTTTTTCAAATGTCACAGGGCTCCTCCTGATGAGCAAGCACTACAACCTTCTCTGCCAACTCCCTGTCCCTGCCATAGTGAGACACTATTATTGTATATATTGTTGTATATTTTACCCATCAGGTGTTACAACAGAAAAATGGATTGAGCTTTGCAGGGTTGTGTTATAGTGGGATTTCTATTTGAAAGAGCTTTTCTGACATGAGTGTAGTCCCTGTTCTGCATAGTGGTAGGTTTATTCATCCATTCAAGTACTAGAAAGTGCCAGCCTTCTCTGTGGTAGGTGCTGGTGGTACATGTAAGTAGGTTTGCAAATGGACTCAGACCTTCCATGTTTGATACTCATTAAGACTGTTTACTGCAGTGTAAGATACTACATTGATTTTAATATTTAGAGAATATGATGTGGTGAAAAGCAAAATATTTACAGTAAGGAAGTTGTAAAAATTTCTATTAAAGTCTTTTTAAATTTGTCCATTTCCTTGAAATAGTTTAAAATTCTGTTGGCCCTAGCTACTCCGTTAAAATACTGCAGGAATGACTGTATGCTTAATGCAGTGTGTGGAGTTGGAGACTTTTTCCTTATAATGCAGGAAGCAGATTAAAAAGAAAGCTTTGCTTTTGCAATCTACAAGGGCGTAAATGTAAGCAAAATAATAATTTAGTTCACATTTAACCCAGCAGGAAGCTGAGTACAGATTGAGTAATTCTCCACAACATATCTACTGCTAAGTAAACTAATCTCACGGTTTATTCTTCACTAAATTGCCAAGATGCTGTTTTTCTGCTGGCTAGTTTGTATGTGTGCTTTGTTCTCTCTCTCTCTCTCCATTTTCCTTGCTTTTCTCTCACATTAAAACTTAATACTATAATTCTATTAAGATATTCTTATGTTTAAAAGAATAATTAGTAAGTATCACATTTTTGGCTTACAGTGTAGTGTTTCCTAAAAACAAAGGGAACCAGGATTTGATTAACTAATTTACAGAATACCATGAAACAAGTACCAGAATGTTTAAAGGTAGATGGTAATTGTACAATTTTCTGGATAACAAAAGAAAATTATAAAGTAGACTAAGTACTGGCAGACCCGGCATTCTGAGATCTTAGAGAAGCTGGCATTCCAACATCTTGTGGTATTCAGTGCATAGGTACTTTTCTCATGATTGCTTCAAGCTTCAAAGCAAAACATGGATCCCAGGCTTCTTTAGGAAGTAGATATGAAAACTATATTTAATATAAAAATGACAAGTTCATGCATTATGCAGTGGAAGCAAAATTTCTTGACTATAATATACTTTTCAAAATAATCATGAAAGA
Organism: Balaenoptera physalus; assembly: GCF_965194825.1. Taxonomy (NCBI): domain Eukaryota; kingdom Metazoa; phylum Chordata; class Mammalia; order Artiodactyla; family Balaenopteridae; genus Balaenoptera; species Balaenoptera physalus. The sequence continues at coordinate 28,986,156 of NC_138882.1, forward strand.
GCATATGTGGTAAAGCAGAGGAATGTGAGTACATCTGGAAAGCATTTAAGGCATCTTGGAAGCATGATGCGAAATCACCAAAATTGTAAACACCTTCCATCTGGCCAGTTGCAGTGGTAACATTGACTAGTACAAGAGCAGACAAATCTCTCAGTGACCTTATGTGATAGTCATACAACCTGGGTGAAATCATCATAAAGATCTGAATGTTTTGCAATATGACCTCATGAATCAGTACTATACAGAAAATCATGAGAGAAAAAGACAGGCCTGGGCAGTATCTTGAAATGTGAAAGGCAAAAGTGTGTTATATGTTATGCTGGATGGAAATAGTATCATAAACTATATAACCGTGCTTCTCTGCTTGCATTGTCATGAGGCTTCAAAGAGGAGGGGGTGCAGGGCCTATCTTGAATTAACACAGCAGCAAACCTGGGTTAACACAGTTCATTTGTGGAACGTTGAAGGACCGTATGCTGATACTGCTCCCAGTCTCTTCCCCCACAGAAATGCATCAAACAGCAAATATTATTGAACACCTTTTTCACAAGGCACATAGGTTGCTTTTTGGAAATGCCAAGGCATAGGAGATATTGCCATCCCTCAGTATGACCTCCTGGAGCATTAAAAATGACTGAAGAAGTGGAAGAAGTTTTCGTTTTGAATTTTAATTGCTCAGTCATCTGCTTTTCTCTAGCTCTATTTTCACTGCTGCCTACTATACTTAAAGCTCCGTGAGGGCAGGTACTATGCCTGTATCATTCATTGCTGCATTCTCAGTGCTTTTTTTAGTGCCTTTTTTTAGTATTTTGACACTCACTAAATATTTTTGAATGACTGAATCTATTAGAAGCCCATTTCCCCCAATTTTAAATAAAAATGTTTAAAGAACCTTATTCTTTGATCTGTGATGCTCATTGAGCAGTACCTTAAAATGACTGAGCTGGGCAAGAGTCATTAATGCTTTTGGCATGTTTTTCAGACATCACCTAATTTTCAGAGACTGTCAACACACATCCAGAGCTGGTTAATGGCTGTTTGTTGAAGAGATTGCATAGAAGACACCATAGAATTTAACGATTTTAGTTTGCCCAAGGGCAAAGAAAGAACATCCTTGAAAAGGACTTAATGAAAGGGGAATGATAACCTAAAAATTTAGGTTTGCAGGAGCTGCAAAAGAGTCAACATATATTTAGTAAGCACCTACAGTGTTCAGAAGCACTTTCATTTATTAAAATTTCAGATTGTCCCTATGCAGTTGAAAAATTGTTATTATGCTAGCTCATTGCAATGTAGATAATATAAAAAAATTCTTTAAGATTATTTTCAAGACATCTATAAAACAGTATGATGATAATTTCAGTGAATAGAATAGAAACTCATTTCTTCTATTCCCTCAGAGATAGAAATAGGGCTTTTACTTAGAACTAATTGGAATATGATACTTGGATCTGCTATATAAAAATGTAACAGGCAATTTCAAGAATTGCAAATATTTTATTATGTTTATCATTATACATTTCTTCAGTAACTATATTTAGTTATAAGATATTTACAATATAGCACACTATTATGAATTATATATTCAGTATTCATTTATTTATAGTGCTAATATTTATTTATGAAAATCCACTAGTGGAAAAAAGATTCTGCCATGTTTTCTTTGAGGAAGTTCACATGTGTAAATTTGGTTGGCATCTGTCAACAAGCAGCAGAATATTTACAGTATTGTGAACCATAAAATTAAATAGATTTTATACTGAAATTAACATTAAGGCTCTTTTTGTCTTAGGTAAAAATAAACCCATGAAGACTTTTACTTAAGACTAATGGTTTCTTAAAGTCATATAAATTTATTTTTATTGAAAGCTGTCATTTTTTGATTTAAAGCACTTCTTTGGAAATTCTTAAAATACTTGTATTTTCATGGTATTGTACCCTGTGTATGTCATTTAATAAAAATAATTCAGAGAGATCTAAGACTTGTGCTTTTTTCTTTGGAAGACTAGTTACCTCTGTGATATCCTACCCCTATCTTTAAAAAAAAAATAAAAGGTATTAAATCAGTGTTGTGTTTTGGTATTGGATAACCTGTTTTATTTCTTTAGCTAGGCTTTGTTTTATATACCTGAAACTAGTTAAAGAGACTTTTTTTCTGCTGGTGGAGTAAACTTATTACTGATTGCTGCCTATTGCCTCATTTATGTAAATACTCCTGAATAAGTGCTGTATTGAGTAGTAGAATGTTTAACATGAGGTGAATTGTAAATATTACCACAAATGATAATGGCTTCATTTAATAATAATAATAATAATCTAACACTTGTTATATGCCAGGTAATGTTTTAAGTCCTTTTTATGTCCTTCCAAACCCTTCAGGTAGGTACTGTTATGATTTTCATTTTTCAGGTGAGGAAACTAAGGTGTAGAGAGGTTAATTTCCTGCAGCTGATAAATGGAAGAGTCAGAATTCAAACTCAAGCTATTATCCCTCAGAGATGACAAAGACAAATAATATTACATCTTAAAAACTTGGATTGTGGGACTTCCCTGGCGGTCCAGGGGTTAAGACTCTGCACTTCCAATGCAGGGGACATGGGTTCGATCCCTGGTCGAGGAACTAAGATCCCATGTGCCACGTGGTGCAGGCAAGAAAAAAACTTGGACTGTGATTAAACAAGAAAATACAATATAAAAAACTCAGTATTTTCAGGAAAGCTAAGTTTCAGCTTTATGATGAGTCAAAACAGTAATGCCTCTTTCCTGACATGCATGTGAGAATGCCTTCAGCCTCTTCCTTAGCAAGTGATTAGCTTTTGAAGCCTCTGTTACAGCAAGTATGAGTGGCCACTGGTGATTTTAAAAGCTATATCACCTGTATCTATAACAGAAACCATAATTTCAGTTTGCTTTAAGAAATTACAAGAAGTAAATTATTAAGTAAGGTAAGAAAGCTGGCAAAAGTCCAGAATCTGAAGTCCTCATAACTAAGTAAAACTGTGAACTCCAGTAAACAGCTTCTTCCAACCCCACATTTCATAAATAGGATTCTCTGCTATTTATAGAAGTGATGTGGATTTTTCCCTCTGTGTGCATAAGGTATTAACTATGAGTCTCTATACCACTCATGCCAAGAACTTAATCAGTAGGGTTTTGTTTGTTTATTTGTTTGGTTTCTGTAGACAAGCCTTTGGTTATAGTGTTGAGACGCTGCATTAGTTTTCTAGGGCTGCTGTAACAAATTACGGAAAATTGGGTGGCTTAAAACAGCAGACATTTATTCTCTCACAGTTCTGGAGGCCAGAAGTTAGAATCAAGGTATCAGCAGGTGTAAGCAGCAGGTGTAAGTTAGAATCCAGGTGTAAGGCTCCCTGTGGAGACTTCAGAGGAGAATCCTTGCCTCTTACAGTTTCTGGTGTCTTCAGATAGTCCTTTGCTTGTGGTGCATCATTCCAATATCTGTCTCCATGGTCACATTGCCTCTTCCTTTTCTCTATGTGTCAAATCTTCTTCTGCTTCACTTTTATAGATATTTGTAATTGGATTTAGGGCTCACCCAGATAATCCAGGATAAGCTTCTCTTTTGAGAAGCTCCTCTTCTCAAAATCCTTTTGCCATGTAAGGTGTTATTCCCAGTTTCCAGGGATTAGGGTGTATACATACATTTTGGGTTCACCATTCAGTCTACTACAGAAGCCAAAATATCAGAAACTTTGTTAGAAATTATGTGTTGTGATGTTCGTAATAGCATACTTCAAAATATATAAAGCCTCCAGCCAAGGAGTACGAAAGAATTGGAAGCACCCATTAAGGTAGATAGAAAGTTGTGATGGAAATCTTGTCCAGGTGTAACCGTGGTGCTTGCTGACAGTGCATACAAATTTCGAATGTATATTGATGGGTATCCATGGAACAGTCTCTTCAGAGGACTTGGTACCCCATAAATGCTGCTGCTTTATTTAACAAGACTTTCTCCCCATTATAACCAGGCTGTCTCTTAAATTAGTTCAAGTCTATGGGCTATAAATATAAAAATATGATGCAACTTGGTTTTAATGCGGCAGGTATAAACTTAGGGGTAAATGCTATGCTTAAAAAATAAAATGTGGTTGACTTCTAGCAGTCTATCTAAAAGGATCTGTGGCAGAGAGGGTAACTTTATTCTAGGCACTTAGCCCCTGGAAAAGCCAGGACTTTTTGGCCATATTTTTAGAGCAGCCTGAGAAGATGTGCCTTATTTGAACTCTCACTGCCTCAGCTGAGTGAATTAAGAAAGTGTTCCATGACCAGCTGGACAAGACCCAGTTTTCTTGGGAACCCCAAGGCTGCAGGAACAATTCTACTTTGCCATCAGTTTACACAGTGTCTTGCCAAGGTGTTGTGAAAAGCTATAACTTTTTTTATTCTTTTAAGCTAGGAATATTATCCTTCTTCTGTACTGGGTTTAGAAGGTGGCAATAAGCTCACTTTTTTCTTTTATTAATACCTTATGAGTTTGTGTCCTCGTAAGGCCCATTTCTTTGAGCCTCGGTTCCACTTCTGGAACTAGAAAATGAATATTTAATTAGGCCAACACATCATGCTATTATATGAGCTTTAGTTAAGAATGTTTATAGGAATCTATAAAAAAGGATCCACTTTCAGGAATACTCAGAACCCTTCTGCAAATTTTAGGGGGCACCTGAAATCTTGTGTAATACGGGAATATAAGCTTTATGAGTTAGAGACCATTTTTGGGGGGGGGGTCTGCAACTGTGTTCCTAGCACCTAGAATAAATTAGTAAATACATGAATGCACTCCAAGCACTTTCTCAGAAAGTCCATTCATATTATAGATGAAAAATGACAAGAAAATAAAAATTACCTTCAAGAGTCTTCATTGAAAGTTTGAGATCCACTATTAGCTTAGCGTGACAGTACAGTTGTTGATTAACTGAATCAATTCAAAATTAGTAATAAAATTTTGTGAGAAATACTTATTTTTATCTAATAAAGAAGGGAAATTTTGACTTTACAGCTTTTCTTCTGGGTCAATAACTATCTCACAGTCTGGGTATAATGTATTACCTGTCAGGGATGCATAATAGATTTATTTTTAAGAACTTTTTGGTAACCAGAAGTCCTGCTATAAACCACATAAAATACTTTAAATTTCTTAAGATTTGTTTAGTAAAAAGATAAAATTTTGTGGTGATGTTTTGTGTCTTTTATCTGCGCTTGTAAATACTTAGTGGCTGACAGGAAATTATTTGTAGAAATGAAAACTTATATTTAATTATACACTTTTAAAATAAGTGTATTTAGTACTCTTAAAAAATAAGAAGAAATGATGTATAAGAAGAAATGGTGTTATCCGATTTTTTCTTTTTTAAAATTTTCAAAATGAATTACTTTCATTTTATCTTTGGTATAATTATTAAACCATTATTATTTAGCTTATCAGACTTATAGCACTTTGTACCTGTATAAATTTGTTATTGTTTTAAAATAGCATTTGAACTCTAAATATTATATTGCTAATTAGAGAACATTTTATATTTTATATTTTAAATTTTATATAGGAATACTTAAATATGAATGGAAAAATAAAACAATAAGTACAATCAAGAAAGGAACTGTTTCATTTTTTAATGGGGACTGTGGGTTTAGCATTCTGGTTTTACAAATTTGGCCTGTGTTTATTCACATTAGGGCCATATTTTTAAGTAAATTAAACTGAGGAGGGGTGTCAGGTTTTCCTTTTCTTTCCCTTAAGTTCCTCTTGTGTGCTTATATACTTGTGGGGAAGATATTCATATACATATTTATTCATTTAGTAAGTTATTATTGAGCATCGATAAAGTGGCAGGCACGAGGTTAGGCACTTGGAGTGTATCACTTGAAGGAAAAAGAACTGACAAGGTTTACTTCCGATGGTTAAAACTGAGTTTTAAAGCAAAGAGTAGAATTTTGGAGAACATATCTGCCATCATGAGCTTCACAGCTTCCTACTGCTTACTTTGATTTGTAGTGATAATGAATGTGATTGTATAATGAATTGTGTCAATATTTGGAAGACCAGTATGACTTGGTGGACTAGTGTTTCCTAAACCAACAGTGAGTGATGTTACAAAATCATGCAGAGCGTAAAAGATTCATTCAGTGTGAAATACAGACCAGTGGACTTCACATAGCAGAGTACAGAAAGTTCACTGATAATGGTTTCAAATTCCACATTGCAGTTAACCTTTTAGAAAATGACTGTTTGTCAAATGCTGGTGTAGTATCAAAGAAAGACATCTATAACTATCTGAATACTCTGCCCTTTTCCAGCTACACATCTGTTTGAGCCAGATTTTTTTTTTCTATATTTCAATCAAAACAACATACCGTAACAGGTTAAAGCAGGTATGAGACTGGCTGTCTTCTGTTAAGCCAAAGATTAAAGAGACTTTCAAAGATGTAAAGCAGTTCTGCTCTTCACACTAATTTTTTTGTTTTAGAAAATAAAACTATTTTAATAAAAATATTAATGTTGCATGTAATGAGTTTATTGTTACTATTAAAGGAAGTAATAAGAATTTAAATTTTCAGTTTCTAATACAGTAAACATTATAGATGTAATCTACATACACAAAAATTTGTTGGGTATATTTAAGTATTAAAAGTATTTAAGGGTGTAAAGAGGTCTGCGATAAGAATTTGGAGAATTGCTGATTCAGAGGAATGATTCCACATCTGAAATACATGTTAGGGGTGAGATTATGGAAGAGCTCACATTTTATACTAAGAAACTGACACTTTACAGTAAACAGTAAGGATTCAGAATATTTTTGAGCACAAAATGATATAACAAAAGCAGTACATACAGACATTAGAATTATCTGGAGGTGATAGATGTATAAGATGGAAGGAGGGGGATGAGTAGAATGGGAGAGCAGTCACAGTGCATTAGCAGAAGGGCAGATGTAAGGTGTTAGGGCAGTTTGGGTTGGCTAAATGAGAGAGAGACTTGTGAAGGCAGTATTGACCTACCTACTGATAGGATAAGGAGAGGGAACAGTCAAGTGCTAGGTTTGAACTTCAATAACTGGTGTCAAGAGAAACGGATTTGTAGGGAAAGCTGAACTGCTTTCACATTTTTATAGTGCTGTGATTAACCACTTGAGATTGAAAAGCCAGGTGGAAATAGCCAGTAGAGAACTGAAAATTGAGACCAGGGAGCCTTCCAGCTCTTAGAGTATCATGGAACACCTCTGTTGCTTAAAATTTAAAAGAAGTATGAAGTAAGCAAATGGTGATCCGGTTGTTAAAAATTTATATTTTGGTGGCTAGTTGATAGCTTATATCAAAATCTGATAAAATATACATTTATTGACTATTATGTGCTTGGAACTACCATGTGTTCTTAGTTATTACATTTGTGTGTATGAGTGTGTGTGGTTTTTAAGCTCTATTAACCCATGTTCTTTCATTTCCTTGACTTGTTTACAGCATTTGTACAGTTTTTTTCTCATGCATAACAATAAAATGTTGTTTAAACAAGTTACGATCAAGATTTAACAATGAAAACAATTTTTATCTTTCTTTTAAAAAATGACACAATTAGTTGTGGTACATGGAAGAGAAACATCTATTTCATGTCCCTCTTATGATAAGTGTTTTTTCATCGAAATTCCTTGATACTGTGTGTATGATTTATTTTCCAAGGCTTTTTAAAACGGCTGAAAATATGCTCTAACAACCATCTGATACGAAAAACTGAACAAAATGTGTACTCAGTTGAATGATTCTCTGAAGAAATAATGGTGCAAATGAATTATCAAAGTGTGAAATCATTAAAAACAAAACATGTTTGGGTTTTTATTGAATCTTAATTGCAGGCTTATGTATTTTCTTTTGTAAACTAAGTTAAAAGAAAATTGCCTATCTAAATTTTTGGAGGCCAGTGTTGTAGGACATATATTGTACCATAATTTATTTTTCACATAAAAGCTGCTGTTCCTTTTTTCCCCCAGCATTAACATGCATGCTTTCCTCATGTAGGAGAATATATAAAAAACTGGAGGCCAAGATATTTCCTTTTGAAGACAGATGGCTCATTCATAGGATATAAAGAGAAACCCCAAGATGTGGATTTACCTTATCCCCTCAACAACTTTTCAGTAGCAAGTAAGTTAATTATAACTGTTGATTCACCTTGTATTTATTTATTTGTATGGCCTTATGTGTCACATATCATGGGATATATGAAAAACCTATGAAAAAGTTTAGGTTTGTATTTAATAGAGAAATTTTCAGCTTAGATAGAATTTCAGTTCCTTAGCATAGGGATTATCGATAATATGTGGTCTTATATAATGCAAAATAGTTTAATATTTTTATAGTTAGAACTTTGTGATAAAAACAATTCCTCAAATACATACCTCAAGTTTTTCTCTATAAAGTGTAAACAAAGACCTTTGAACTTGGTTGCTGGACTGAACTTGGTTGTAAGATGTTGCAGTACTTAGTGCATCTCTAATCAAAGTTTCCTATCATAGTTTTAGCTCTTTTGATTGATTGTATGATAAGAAACAAGTGATTTACATTAGACATTATCTTCTGGGGAGATTTTATGTTTGTAGTAAATTTTTCTTCCTTACAAATATCTAACAAAAATGTTTATAATTTAAACTTATTTAGAAATTGTATATTTGCTTGAACATAGCACAAAATAAACTGAAAGATGATAATGATGATTATAATTGTTATGACCAGGCTTTCAGATTGTTCAAATTACTGATTAATCAATGAAAGGAGTTTTCTGTGTTAATTTAGGAGTAAAGCATTTTAAAAGTTATGTTAGCTTAGAATAAACTTGCATAAGAGATAAAGTTTGTACCATTGGGATAAAATCTTTAACTAGACACCATTCTTAATTTTAATTTTGGTTGTATGTTGTTATCTATTAGCCACGTTTAGAAAAGATGTGAGGGAAAATTGAAGCAAAAAATAAATTAAAAATATAATAAATAGCAACATCAGAAAATCCAAGGTAATAAAAATCCTCAAATATTATAAAAGTCATTTTATCATTATATAGAGCCCCAGTCTTTTTTATAGATACTTTCTTTCAGTTTTTTTAAACAATAAGGTAAAACAATAAACCAAAGAGTTTGTGAAATCTTACTTAAAAAAAAAAAAAAATTCTCTGTTTATATAAGTGGATTGTTCCGTAGGGAACTTCATTTTTTAAAAAGTGAGAATACTGTTGTATTTGTGCATTAATTAAGAAAATAATTTTTCTCTCCACCAAATTTATGGCTTTCTTTCAGTAGAAAATTATTTTAAAAATCCTATTGTCAATTGAAATAATATCTTGTATTTTGTATTGACTTCAAGAATGCATTTTCTTTCTAAAGATCTTTTTTGCAAGCATTTGCTTTAAAGTGATAGAAATTGGCTTTTAAAACATAAGCAACATACATTATCATATCTGACCTAAAGCCAGTATGGTTTCTTAGTTTCTTCTATTTTACTAGCAAATGCTATTATTGGTTTGTCTGAAATAATTTATAAAGTATAGAACTCCTGTATCTGCTGATCAAAATGCAGCATTCTTTGACCTTATGAAATTTCACACCTCAATAAGTTTTAAAGACATACTGTATGTCACAGTCTGCCAACATCTGCTCTGACACTTCCACTGGCAGAGGCTGAAATAAATGCTGCACTCTTGAGGAGAAAACCTATTTAGTGACTGACAGTCAACTTATCCATGAAATCAATATTAGTCGACATCTGTAATCTTTGCTTGTATAATCAAGTAGTTGTGGATAGTTGAGTCAAACTAATAAGTTATAGACCGGCTCCTTAATTTTTGGAAGGGTGTTAACGTGGATCTGATACTAAATAAACTATTTTAAATTGATTATTTTTAACACCTGACTTATTGCAATTGTAAGTTTTATAAATAATAATTATCTGAGGAAATAATGTGTAGTGAAATGGGCCCTGGGTGAAGAAATAGTTCAAATTTAAGCTCCACCAAAAGCTATGAGTATGACCTTGGGCTGGTCATTCTCTGAGACACTGTGGTCTTTAGTCCCTTCATCAGCATAGTGAGAACATCTGGATTCAAGGAATTTGTAAGGCCCTTTTGTCTCTAACATTCTGTGATTCTGTGATTCTGTGAGGGGAGTTTGAGCAAGCCCTTGAAGAGTGAGTAGGAATTAAGCAAATTAAAATAGAGGTGAAGGATATTCCAGGCAGAGGGTAACAAAGGATGTTTTCATGAGGTATTAAGAGAAGGAACAGTTGGAGCCAGAGAGGGTTACTCCACTAATAGTTTCCCTTTTGTCCTAGCCCACTTTAGTATATGAAAAAAGATACTCGTATATGAAAAAAGGAACTAGAAATACAAGGTATTTCGAAGCTACGTTGGGAAATGTTACATATACACATATATTCCATTCATAGCTACAATGAGTCCCCTACTTTTCCTGATAATTAAAAATGGTACTTCAAAAATTAATCTTTGTGGGTTTTAATGAAATTTTACCAAAATAGGTTTTTTATCCATATGAAAAAAATAAAGTATGAGAACTAGAAGGGATTTGGAATTGATCTTTCCAGTCTTCATGAAGTTTCAAATTCCTTTTCTTCTGATTTAAAATTTCCAAACAGATAAGTCTTTATACTAGTTTCTACTTTTCAGTCCACTGCAGTCTAACTTGCTTTCTTATTCACTTGATTGAAACCACTTTTAGTAAGTTCTCCAGTGACCCCTTAATTGCTAAGAGTAGTAGACATTTTTCAGTTTTTCTTTTCCTGGATTTATATCTGGGATATATTTTATACTTTTGATTACTACTTCCTTTTTGGGATGATCTCTCCCATTGTGTTCTAGGATGCTTTTCTTTCCTGGTTTTCTTCCTTTGCCTAGTGTATGCATTTTGGTATCTAACTGGGTTCTGGCCAAGGACTGTTCTCACTATGTACCCTCTCCCTGGATGGTCACATTCACATTAAGGTTTCAGTTACTCCTAGTATGCAGCTTGCTCCCACACTTATGTATCTTCAGGGCAGGCCTCTTTTCTGAGCATTAAGGTACTATATTCAACTGACTGCTGGACATCTCTACCTAGATATTCTTTTGTACTCAACATATCCTAAGCTGAACTGAAGATAATTTTGTCAACTTTCCCCCCTGTATTCACTACCTCAGTTCTGTCTTGAGCAGAAACCTGGGTCTATTCCATGCCTTTTTTTTTCTTCAAATCTTCACCCCACTCCCAATTCATTTCTAGTCCTGCTGGTTTTGCTTATTTCTTTAACTTACGTCCTTCTCTGTAACCACCCTAGAATAAGCCCTCATCATCTCTGCTATAGATTCTTAACTATAGATCTCTGCCTGTAGTTTCTACCACTCATATTCTTCCTTCACATGACTGTCAAAGTGATCTTTCTAAAATTAAATACTAACTATGCTGCTACCCTATGAAAGCCCTGCCCTGGATCTTCATTGCCTACTGGATAAAGTCCAGATTCCTTCTATATCACACAAAGATCTCCTCAATCTGGCCTCTGCTTTCAACTCTTGCCTCATCTCTCTTCTGCTGTCCAATTATACTTTGGCAGTACTGAACTGCTTATAATTCCCTATATAAACTATGCTGCTTTCCTACTCTGAGCCTTTGTTTTTGCTGTTCCCTCTGATTGGAATGTCCTTCTGTCCTCTATTTGCTGGAATAATTTTTTTTTTTTGTCCTTTAAGACAATTCAGATTTAAATCCCTATCCTCATTCCTTGCTAAATTATTCCTCTCTGCTCTTTACAACGCTGTTATCTTTTGTTGTTATCACATTGTTTCTCGCTTGTCTTGTTCATGTGTATGTCTCGTCCACTAATCTGTGAGTTATTTTAGGGGAAAAAGCCTAGTGTTATCTTATATCTCCTAGTGCCTACATACTAGGGTTTAATAACTTTTTGAATGAATGTCTGAAAACATCTAGTCCAGATTTCTCCTTTTTTAGATGAGAAAAAAGAAGCCTTTGAAAATTCAGTGATCTTTTTAAGGTTGCTTTACTAGGTAGTGGTAGTTAAGTATCAAGATTAAAACTCAAATCTCTCTACTGTCATTTAGGTGTTATCTCCCACTCTGCACTAGCCCCCCCCCCCAATTCCCCGCCTCCATTCTGTGCCATTTTCCCTATCTAGAGCTTTGAGATCTGATTTTGGGTCCGATTCCAAATCTTAAATTCTAAATATCCTTTGGCACACGGATTGTAAACTCTCCAACACCTATAAAATGTGGATAACAGTATTTGACCTTTATCCTTTTTTGGGTGGAACAAACATGAACTATATGTGCAGTTGCCGTCTAAATATACTATAGAAATGTAAGTAAAATAATATTTTTTTCAAGAAAATTATATCTCTTATCAGAATTATGGTTAGGTAAGTTACTAATTATATATTGAGATTTATCTTGGCATAGGAAGCATTACACTTTGACTGAAAAATAATATAGGCTACATACAAGCATTGTTGCAAAGCTATTTTCAAAGGTACATTGAGCACAATAGCTTGTCTACCCAGTTAGTAGTCATGGTCTGACATTTTGACAGTTATTAGCCCAACTCAGAAGTGGAAACAATTGCCCAATGGAGAACTTGAACATTTGCCCAGGTCTTGAGGCTCATCCTACTTTTGATCTAATTCTTCCTTCTCACAGTGGTGGGAAGGGAGAAGTGCCAGCCTGTGTCCCCAGGAGCACCTACTAGAATTCTCCCTTATTCCATGTTGCAGAAACTGGCCCACTCTGACAATATCCCTTTCCTCTCTGAAACCTTTCTTCTATCTTCTTCTATCCCTTTTAAAAAAGAAACTGGTCAGTCTGCATTTCGTAGGCCAGTTTTAAAAGTGAAATGACATGTTTACTCACTAATCTGTTTTTCTTCTTCTCTTTGAAAGAAAGTAAGGGAATTATGGGACTTTAACCTACCAAAAACCATTTTTACCTCTGAATAAATATTAGACTCAGAGATTTTCAGTGTGTAGAAAAATCAATTGATTCCTACTAATGCTTTCATTGTGGTTGTTCACGGGGATAGAGAAATAGCGTATGACTTGATTCTTAGTCTTACACAACATGTAATAGAAAAGTCTGCAATTTAGAAAAGCAATACTGTAAATCTAAAATAACCCTATGCTATATAAATGTATACAAGGATTATGAGAGATCAGAATAGCTTACTTTTAAAGGGCTTATTGATTATTAGAACCATACTAGATTCTAAAAGGAGTATAAAATACAATTTTTGTTTGTAGGAATTTATCATTGACTCTGGAACACATTTGAATAGAGCATATAGCAATGGGAGGAAAAATGAGATGAATTTTATAGAAAATAAATGCTGTAGAAGTTGAGAGAGTAGGTAAAGTTAAGGTAAGATGACTAGATAAGAATTTACGCATGATATAAGGTTAACATGAGCCCAGAAGGACAGGTGATATTTAGGTTTTTGGAAGAAGGAAGACTTTCTCAGTGAGGTTAACAACATAAGCAAATATGAAGTCTGGAATTAAGGAGTAACCTGTTTGTGAATAGTATAGGCAATATGCTAGATGGATAGAGAGTTTTTGTTGGAGGAAAAAAAACATTACGATTAGATAAATTGTAATCAGGTTGTGAAAGATCTTGAATACCAGTTTGATGTTTTTAATGGAAACCCGTTGAAAACCATTGGTGGCTTTTGAGCATTAGGTGTCCAATCACTGTTTGATTAAAAAAGAACCTATATGGTTATAGTGTACAGTAGAAGGCATTCATCCATAGACCAATAGTTTTCTTTTTCTTCCTAATATGAGTCAATCAGTCAGCTAGGGATTGTCTTATTTTCCCTATTTTCCAGTCTCACTGCTGTCATCCTAGTTCAGTTCTTCATCAGTTCCCCCCCTGGATTATTTTGATAGTCTCTTAATAGATCTCTTGCCTTCAAGTATTCTCCTCTCTGGAGTATTTGGAAGCAATGCATAGGATAGATTCATCTTCAAAAAAAAATCTTCCCTTGCACATATCATCTTGCTCAGAAGAATCTTAAATTTTCTCCATTTTCACAAGAGGAAGATGAATTTTTTTCATATTTATGTTTATACTGTATATATTCAAGTATTCCTTTTTTCTTCTATTACTCCTCAATGTTCCATACATTTTTGGGACCTAAATTGCTAGATTTTATTAGGTTCAATTGCATGTGGAATTCTAACCCTGCTTTTGTTTTGAGTGATTTTTAGCCCATTTTATGTACTTGATCATTTGAAGATTTGGTGCTTTTTTCCCTCTAATTGGGTTCAGATTTTTAGGAAAACAGACAGTTATATCTGGTACTAGGTGCATCTATCTCACTGTAAGGAATGCCTTACTTAAAAATTAAGTGAATTACTATAAATTTAATCAAAATTTCTTCTTATCCTTCATTTTTATGGGTGGTACTATATTTATATATTTGCAAAATTTAACCCATAAACCAAGTTTAGAATTGGGAGTAGAGAGAACCTTTTTTAAAAATCACTTTAAAAGGAGATAGTTTTTAGAAAATTTTAAAGAGTATAATGCCATATTTAGTCACATATTTTCTTCCTCTCATTCAAGTCACACTTCAATCTGATAAGAAAAAAATTTTCCACAGAATTTTTACTCTTTCCTCCTTTTTTCTACATTGTACGACGAATGTGCACAAAAGAAAATGTGTAATCCCATTTTAATGGATTTAGAGTTTCAAATCCAGCTCCTCCTACATGTGAGAACAACCCTCTGTATCTCTGAAAGATTTCATCAGTTACATGTCCTTTATAAACGTAAATTTATGTGTGTATCATTTGAGTTTCCTATTAGATAATCTCACGATTTTAGTACTTCCTTTATTATAGTACTGCAGGTGACCTGATGAGATTGGTTAGAGCCTGTATTTCCCCTAATACAGGGAAAAGATGATCTCTCACCCCTCTCTTCTGATTTACTCTAGAGCTAATCTATTTAGTTGTAGTCTTTACCTTCTCAGCCCCATTCATCAGCATATAACTTACTATGGGATCTTATGTAGAATCAAGGGAAATGATAAACTTCCAGAGCACAATCACTGTGTATACTCATTTAAAAAATTTCCTATAACATTTATTATAAGATCTGATATATTGGAAGGTCACTTGACTTGGAGTCAGTAGACCTAAGTTTGAGTCTTGGTTCTGCTACTTTACTAGCTATGTGACCTTGGGCAAATGGAATAACTTTTCTGACCTTCGTTTTTCTCATTTTTAAACATGAGGTTATCTACTTCTCAGGATTATGGTGGGGGTTAAATGAGATGATATAAGTGAAAACACTTTGTAAATTATAAATGCTATCCAAATAAAAGTAATAACATGAGATAGAATATGCTCAGTAATATTTTCTTAATTGAGTTAAATGGCAGCCATTTTCCCCTCTCCAGCTAAGTTACATTGGAGTAGGGTGGAAACTAATCTATTGGGTTTTCTTTAAAGACCATTACAAGTTTTAAGTAGAACCTGTCTACAACGAGGTTGAAGTTGAGACCAGCAGCTCTTGTTTGGTTTGGGGAAAATTTTCAGTTTTATTTAATGCCGAAGACTTTTGTCTGTAGAGGCTAGTCTTTCTTATAACTAAACAACATGAGCTAGACCCCTAAACCATGCCCATGAGCTTTCTGGAAAACGAAGAAGACATCACTGCAGCTGAAAGGGCAGCACCATTTGGATTGACCTCAGAGGAACTGGGTGCAGACCAAATTCTTTAATTAGAAGTTTTAGTCAGAAGTTTTTTGTTTTTTAATAAAAGTAATAACATCCTCAAATATCTTTCTGACTGTTCTAAGAGGATTCTTTGGTTACCATCCACTGCGGAAAATTTTTAAATTAATTTGGCTCTCCCATTAGATAATTACATTTTTGTAAGACAGAGTTTGCAATGGGGATTGTTTTTAGGGGAAGGCAGGCAGGGAGTGATCAATGTTAATAGCTTACGTTAATGTGAGGACATAAAAGAGATCCCAGCAGAACCAACCTTCCTTCCTCCCTTCCTTCATCCCTTTCTTTTTCCCTTCCTCCCTTTCTCCTCTTCTTCCTTCTCTCTCTGACTTGCTCCCTTCCTCCCTCCCTCCCTCCCTCCCTCTCTCTCTCATTCAACTTCCCCTAAGGTCAGCAATCAACTCTCACTTATCCAAAGATACTTATGTAAAGAACACCATACCTGTAATAATTTTCACTGAATTCTTCTTAAATACTTTTAAATTAAATTGTTTTTAAATACTTTTACCTTTCTTTACTTCCTTTTCTCATCATCCTAAGTAACAACCTCACACGCTTTGTTCTGTTTTGAAATTTCCTACCTTATGTGCATATGATTTAAAGTAACACAATTTGGAAACATAGGAGTTATCACAATTAATAATTAAACATATTTTTAGGAAATCTAAGTTCAAATGAATATTTAGAAAGCTTTTATTGAGGGTTTATTGTGTTCTCAACATTGTACCAGGTACTGAGGGAAAAAAGAAGGAAATAAGGAAGGAAACCAACCTTTCTTTGAGCGTTACTATGTGCCAGGCCCTTTCACATATGTTATCTCATTTAATCTTCACAACAACATTCTGAGGTAAGTATTATGTTCTCCATTTTAAAGAGACTGAGAGAGATTATGTGACTTGCTTTAGGTCACTTATCTGGCAAATGGCAGAGCCAGAATTTCAACCTGTGTCTAACAGAATGCTAACCTTAAAGCCTGCGTTCATTTCATTAATCCACAGACATATGATATAGCTCTTGAATTTGAAGAATTTATAATCTAGTAGCAAAAATATGCCACAAACCCTTGGAGTTAGTATTTTGTGATTGGTATTTTGATGGTTCAGTTCTGAAGTAAGTTTATAATTAAAGAGTTTAGGAAAGGGAGGTATCATTAAGGACTAGATCATCAAGAAAAGCCTCATTGAAAATTGAGATTGTTTGGAGAAATAGTAAGATTTCAAAAGATGACATATATTCCAGGTAACAGGAATAGCAATAATTTGAAAAAAATATTTCTAAGAAACTTCGGCTGAATCTCTTATTGTTAATTTAAATGGGTATGAAATCCTCAGATATGAATGAAATCTCCAGATGGTATGTTATTTCTTTATCCCTGTACAGAGTGAAAGATATCAAAGGAGAAAGAAGGATAAATGATAGGAATAAATATGGCACTTGAAATATTAAGCAGAATGCCGTAATCATACCAGATACTTTGTTTTCTTAGTGTCAGAGTTAGGCATTCGGTCCCCTATTTGCTTACTTGGCGTTTTACATGCAGTTTCTGTAGTAACATTGCTATTCATCTTCTCTTCTCGTAGAGTATAAAATAATTTTACTGATGCAAATAAATATTCTATTTTAAAATATCATCTTAAAGTCAATACTTTTTTTTTTAGCTAAAAATATTTTGAACTGTAGCTTTTAGCTTGGAAAGGAGAGCATCATCTATCTTTATTTTTTTAAAATCCAACTTATTTTGTGTAAGAGAGCTGAGGTGGTGTGAATGCGGAGTGATTAGTGGGTGTGGGGTGGGAGGATCACCACCTGCGGCCTGTGTATAATAAGCAACTGTGGTGGATTTTCGTATAATTTTTTAATATTAAATTAATTATTAATAGGTCAATATACTTCAGTTTTTCAAATAAAATTTTACTGAGTGTATAACACTCAGCTAGCCTTTGGTGCTAAGGATCCTTGTACTGTTGTTTTATCTTATTACTGATCCTAGAATTTTCCTCTATGATACCCTTCCATATCTGAAGAGTAAAAATAATTCTTTTTACACACATTTCTGAGTATACTCATTTATCACCTGATTACTTCTATAGATTATTTTTGGTTGAGTTAAATGTAAATAAAACCTAGCTGCCTTATTTATATAACATTTGTTTTAAAATTTTTTTTTTCTAAAAAGTAGAGCTTTATGTGTAATTACTTTTTAAAATTGTAAATTAGGGAATTCCGGGTGGTCCAGTGGCTAGGACTCTGCCCTTTTACTGCTCTGGTCGAGGAACTAAGATCCTGCAGGCTGCATGTTGCAGCCAAAAAAAAATCCCAAAATTGTAAATTAAAAAATGATTATATGCCCATTATATTTGCTGCTTTAATCCCATCTTACTTATAATTAATACATATGAAATTAACAGAGACTTAAGGAAGTAAAGGAAGAGAACTAACATTTTTTAAGCACCTATAATGTATGAGGTGCCTTATTTACAGGAACATGACAAGAAAAACATGAAATAAATATTACCTTAAAAAAACCAAACTAAATAGTGAAACTGAGACCTAGAGAGATTAAGAAACTTTCCTAGAGTCTCAAAGCAAGTACATGGGACAATTAACTATGATTTGGATTCTGGACTAACACCCGGCTTGAATGCATTTAATCATAAATGGGGTTCAGAGATGACGACATTATTCAAGTAATGTATATTCAGTACCACAAAAACTTCGTGATATGTCAAGTATTATTAACAGTAGGTTAATAGCAGACTCTCATTGTTCTCAAGAGGTATATTTTATTTAACTGTGAAATTTATTTATACTACAGCAGAGGGACAAGCATGGAGGTGGTAGCCAGGTGGTTGATTATTTGATAGAAATTTATTATGTAATATTGGGCCAGTCACTTCACCACCCTGGTGTTTTATCATCTGTGATGAGAAGGAGTTGGAATGAAGAATCTCTGAAGTCTTTTCTTCTAGAAGTCAATGATTTGCCTATCAGCAGCAGATAATAATTTCTTGGAACATTCAGTCTATTGAGAAGTAATAATAATAATAATAACCACTTGTTGAGCACCTGTTTGCTATGCACTTTATATGTATATTACCAGTTCTGCTGACATTTTTTCAGGATACATAATATCTCTATTTTATAGCTAGGGAAACTGGGCTCATAGAATTTGCCAGTGGTCATGCATCTAATAAACTTTGGAACTGAAAGCTAAACCCACAGCTTTCAGGTGTCAAGCCCAGTGCTTTTTTCACACCACTGCTTAACTAAAACATCTCTGGCTGCTGTAGGGTCTTCAGGTAAGAGTTTTTCTAGCATAGGCAGTTCAGAAGGTGTGGGCTTTCCATGCCCCTAGACTAGATTATATGTTAGCATCATGGATCAAATCTTGTCAGTCTCAACTAGTATATGAAAATATATTTCAGAGCTTTTGGATATTTACATTTAAGGAAACTGAAGCTTAATGCAGAGAATTTAGTAGGTGAAGATTTCAGCCTTCTTCCAATTATATCAAAGAAGTCATAGGAGAAACACTAATTTTTAGAGACAGAATCATCTGGATATTAGTACAAATTATATTATCATTGCATTTTTAACAAACCAGATTTGAGGGACACGTTTTTTATCCTGCTGGAGTTATATACTAAATCGCTGCCTTTCTGTTTTTTCCCCTATATCTTTATGCTATTTTAAAGCATTTGTTATATTTTGAATAAAGTTAAATGAGGCTCAAGGCCACAGTGAGGGGAAGGACCTTTAAGCCTTGGAATTTAGGAAGGATAGAGAGGCATTCTTTGGGGTTGGAAATAATACATAATCAAGCAGATGCTAATGAAAAAATGAAATGCAGAGCATGAAAAAAGAGGCAAGGGTGCCTGTTTGAAAGTTTTATGGAGGAGAGTACATTGCCCCTTTATTACAATAATGTTTCTGCACTATAATAAGGTCTTTCATTGCAAGTTCAGCTTTTTTCATTCATTTGTTTTGTGCTCTGCTTCCTGTTACTAATTGTCAGCACAATGGTCTTCCAACTATGAAGTCTCAGTGTCCTTTTGGACCAATTTGTCATTGTCTTTCTCCCTCACCCCCAACCCGTGCACTATTACTATGGTTGCATTTTTAGACATTTTTAATGTTTTAAAATGGCAGTGCTTTTGAAACATGCCAGAATAGTTCATGCTAATTGAATCATCCAACCAGCAACAGTTATTGCTTCCAAAAGCACACTGATAAAGTTTCTGTCTCTATAGGATATTCTTATAAAGTAATTAAAATATAATTCTTTATAGCATTATTCCATACGCATTGTTTCCTTTGAGCTTTACAATCGTCCTATGGAAATAGGACATTTTGTTAAAATATTTTTATTAAACTGTATTATTTACAGATCTACTGTTACCTCCTAAATTCTTTGGGATTTCTGTGCCTTTAGGAACTTACATTTCTACTGTTTTTCTGCTAATGGCTCTCTATTCTTATAGCTAGATTATTTTACATGACTAAGGAATCAACAAGGTTGGCTTAGGTTGACAAACCTGAAGAAGTTCCGATTCCGATAACTATAGTTACATGTTAATTCATGTTAGGTTTTTAACATTTTGGTCAGTAAATATTTCAAATGTGCTCTCAGCTTTGTATCAATAATCTAATATTGACAGAAAGACATTTTTCCAATGTAACTTTGGTCAATTTTCTTTGGGGGAAAATTGTTTCAGTACTCTGCATGTCACCTGTTTCTATCAGTATTGCAGAACACTTGAAAGTGAAGTATATAAATAAAGCTTGTTATAAATAAATAAAACTTTACTTCCTCTCTTATAAGCAGCTAACATTCCTAAAACAATATGTGACATACTAAGAAGATCCAAGAATTTAGAGCTAGAAAACCTGGATCAGAGACTCAGCTTTACAACCTTAATGACTTGATGACTTTGAACAAGTGACTTAAAAATCAGACAGCTTTCATTTTCTTTTTTCTATTTGTGAAATGGAAATGATGAAAATACTTTAGAACTTTATTGGGAGAATTAAGTGAGAAATAATGCATGTAATATCTTAATGTTGTGGTTAAGCTGCTAATAATATGCTAAAGTAAAGACTTAGTAGTTAATTATTGAAAAAGAATGAATTTTGGAGAAATATATAATGGAAAGCATAGTTTCCCTATTGACCTAAGTTGGCAAAGATGAGATTTTTTTTCTATTCTGCTAGAGATGAATGAGCTGATTATTCCAATGTATGCTGTTCGTTTGGCTTGCAGTGTATCAAACTAAATTATAAATTAAGTATTTTTGTACTGTTACAAAGACACAGAGACCTGTTTATGGCTGTGGTTGAAACTTTTTAAATGAGTTTGAGTAAGACTAATCAGGCTAATAGTATGTAGGACAACTTGGACAGGGAGAGAAGGCTGGAGAAGGGGAGACCATCCAGGAGGCCATTTCAGGGATCCAGATTTTGGTAATAAATTCTCCAGTTGGGTGTTAGCAGTGAAAAGAAGGGATGGTTTGTTACAAAGGAACTGTTACAGTGAATGTTGCAGGCTGGGTTGAAGGAGAATCCAAGAGGACTGAGGATGTGTTTCTTGGATGATTAGGAAGATGATACAGAAATAAAATGAATGGAAACATTGTGTTGATGTTGTAATTTTCAGTTTGGAAGATTAAAAAAAATACCCTTTTAGATATGTTGAGAATGAGGAAATAATAGGTCCTCAAAAGAGAGATGCCAGTTTTGCCATATGGAAATGGAGCTCAATGGAAAGGCTGGCACTAGAGGGGCAGGTTTAAGAGTCATCAAATGTCAGGTGATAATTGTGGCAGAGCCATGAGAGAGACTCTGCAGAATGACATCCAAAGTCCTTACCAGGTCATTGAAGGTCTTTTTGATCTCATCTCCTACCACACCCAGAACTTACTTTACTCCAGTCACACTGGACTTGCCATTTCTCAGACATGTCTGTGGGTTCTCTCCAACTGTGGGTCTTTACTCTTACTGTTCCTTCAACCCAGATCACTCTTCCCACAGATGTCTGCATTGGTTGCCCATTTCATTAAGGAATACCCTTTCTAACTAGTCTTTCTAAAATAGTACCACCCTCCCTGTCATTTTAACTTGTTGCCCTGCATAATTTTTCTTCATAGTACTTATTATCATCTGTTATGTTATAAATTAATTGTTTTACTTGTTTATTGCTTGACCACTTATCTCCTCAGTAAAATATAAACTTTATGAAAAATAGGGACTTGGTTTTCTTCACTGCTGTATTTCCAGTGCCTGGCTTGTTGTCAGACATGCTGTGAACACACAATAAATATTTGTTTAATGAATGTCTAAATTTACTAAGGATAAAATTATCATAAAAGAGAAGCATAACACAAAGTTCTCAGCATAAGGGAGCAGCTCAGTTCTAAGGAAGAATCCTTAAGAAAGACGATTAATGAATGGTCAGAGAGTTGCAGGTAAAATCAGGCAAGTGTGTGTCATGGGGGCCTGGGAGAGTGACTCACAGGTAGGGAGCCAGGAGCATCAGATGCAGCAAAGAAATGAAAATGAGAAAAAGGAAAATGTATTTGATGAGAAGAAGATTTCAGGAGACCGGTAGAAACCACAGCTTAGCTAAATGGTTAAGAAATATGTAACAAAGGCCACTCTTGTAAATATTGTCTTTTAAAGGGAAGGAAAGCAGCATTCAATACATGTGCATCTTGCTCTGTGTGTATATTTATTGTTTGTTCACCCTGGTATGCATTGATAAGCAACTATGAAGATGAGTAGAAATTGTCACATTGATACATGGAAGCTTGAGGTATTTAAGTTGTAAATTAGAGTTGATACAAAATAAATTGATTATTCTAGTAGTGATACTCTTAAACTTCAATGCCCAATGAAATATTCTGAAGTTTAACTTGTGTTCAATGAGTTTAATTCACTAGAAGGGTCTTTATTTTAGGTATTCAAATACACATTTTATTTTCAAAAAATAATTTCCTTGGACATTTTTGGTACATACTTTGAGGAAAGAATCTAAGAGTATTTTGGAAGGAGTTTCTATTTTTGACTTCTTATCGTAAAAATTTTCAGACATACAGGTAAGTAGAGAAAATAGCTTACTGAACTCTAATGGCTATTGTATTGCAAAACAAACAAACAAACAAAAAGCAGAACCAAAAAATAGCTTGCCTAATGGTATATTAGATGTTTGCATGACTCTTACAACTATGTTAGGAAATGCCTCATGTCATTTTCATTATCTTAAACATTGTCCCACAGTGATCACAGTGTATTTTTACCTGAAATTTCAAGTATGTGGAGGGTATGCAGAGAACAGTTGTTCTAGAAGACTCTTGAAGTATTTGTTTGATTAATTAGAAGCAGGATATGGTGGACCAACAAGATAGAGATATGTTGATGGGGAAAGTGTTGGCTCTAAATGTACTTTTGGTAAATGGTGGTATCTGTGGTGACCATATTCATTAAAGAAAAACATATTAGGAGAAGTTCACGTTAACATGTTGTGATTTCAAGTACAGTTTAAATCCACAAGTAGTATCCATGTTAAAACCAAAGAAGTAAGGTTTATGATAATTAAAATGTCAGAATTTGAAATATGTATCATAAAGTGAAAACATCTTCTAGAGTGGAAATAATGTTAGTGACCCAGTCTTACTCCCCTCTTGTATAGAATTTTGTATTTTATAAAATAACTTTTTTTTTCTCTTCTGTTTCCTTATATGGAGAAGGATATGTTGACTCTAGGTAATAGGTAAATGATTCAGACCCAAACACTAGAAACATGCAGCTGGACCAATGCAAGTTGGGAATCACTTTTCTATCATTAGTAATTGAAAATTTGTATTACCGCTAGCTTTACTGGTATTGCAGTTTGTGAGGTCCAGCAGTGAAAACATCCGGAGGCTCTGCTGCCCTCCTTGCTGCGTTCTTTCTCTTCTGCTCCTCATTTGAATCCACCTTTCCCTTACACGCCTACTTGGAGAAACAAAAAGTGGCAGGATCAGTATCCTACGAAGGGTAATCCTCATCACTAACCATCCCTATGGTGTGTTCAGAGTCAGGAGCAAACACATTGGGGCCCACCTCCCTCTTCAAACATTGTTATCAGATGAAAGTTATCCTGGATTTCTTTGTAGAAGAAAAGATGTCACAGAAGGGAGAACAGTCAAGCACTGGAAGGTATGGGGAAGGCACAGAGGAGGGAACAGATAGGCCTTTCATCTGCAGATGATTACTGATTTTTTTTAAAGGCAGTTTTCCTAGCAGTGTATTCTTTCCAGATGAGCATGGAATGTGGATTCAGACAGACCTTGGGTAAATCCTTATACAGTTACTTACAAGCTGTGTGTTTGTGAGCAAGTTATTTAGCTAGTTTCAGTCTCAATTCTCTCATTTATAATGTGGAGGATAATAACATAACAGCTCTTAGGGTTGGCCTTCACATGAAATTAACATTTAGAAACCTCTAATCAGTGCAGTGCCTGGCACATAGCGATCTCAGTACACATATCCTCTACTGATCTTGCTACCAGGGTACCTGCCACACCTAAGCTATTATACTCTCAGTGGAATGAATAAATCTCTTTAAGGTTGATGTGTTGAGTCTTAATTGGGTGCTATGCTTTTTTGCTCCCTGGATAATAAAACCTTTAAGTAAAAGAGAGAAATGTTTTTTCCCTCTTTTAAAGAATATCTGTAATATTACATCTGGGGCCTTAAAAATAAACCCTCTTTATGGTCATTATAACTCAGAGCATTATTTAATTTTGTGATTTAATTATAAATAGAATCTATTATTATGCATTTGTTTTTCACATTGGATGTTAGTGGAACTTTTTTTTTAAATTAATTAATTAATTAATTTTTTATGGCTGTGTTGGGTCTTCGTTTCTGTGCGAGGGCTTTCTCTAGTTGTGGCAAGCGGGGGCCATTCTTCATCGTGGTGCGCGGGCTTCTCACTATCGCGGCCTCTCTTGTTGCGGAGCACAGGCTCCAGACGCGCAAGCTCAGTAATCGTGGCTCACGGGCCCAGCTGCTCCACGGCATGTGGGATCTTCCCAGACCAGGGCTCGAACCCGTGTCCCCTGCATTGGCAGGCAGATTCTCAACCACTGCGCCACCAGGGAATCCCAGTGGAACTATTTTTAAAAGAATATAGTTAGCACTTAAAGGGTTAAAGCATTTGAAATAAAACCTAATCTTTTAAATAAAATCTGAACCAGTGATGTCTAAAAACTTTTTGGTATATATTTTTTTGATTTAGCATCTTGCACTTCCTCTATTTATTTGGCTTTCAGGTTTACAGAGTAATTACAGCTTTGAATGAAACTTGTCATCTGTGGTTCAGAGTGGTCTAAAAGTAAATAGGATGTTTGAAATTCAGCTTATAGTTTAACTTGGTCAGGTGAGTGTAGCTAGTGTATCTATTTAATTTAAATACTGGTGTAACAAAAACTTTATTGAAAAATATCATCTACCCGTAAAAGAATTCAGAATAATGGTAGTAAAGATGATCCAAGATCTCAGAAAAAGAATGGAGGCATGGCTTGAGAAGATACAAAAACCTAGATGAACTAAGGAACAAACAGATGAACAATACAATATCTGAAATAAAAAATACACTAGAAGGAAACAGTAGCAGAATAATTGAGCAGAGGAATGGATAAGTGAGCTGGAAGACAGAATGGTGGAAATCACTGTTGTAGAACAGAATAAAGAAAAAAGAGTGAAAAGAAATGAAGACAGCCTGAGACCGCTGGGACAATGTCAAATGCACGAACATTTGCATTATAGGGGTCCCAGAAGGAGAAGAGAGAGAGAAAGGAAAATACTGGAAGAGATAATAGGTGAAAACTTCGCAAACATGGGAAAGGAAACAGTCACCCAAGTCCAGGAAGTGTAGAGAGTCCCAGGCAGGATAAACCCAAGGAGGAACGCGCCAAGACACATAGTAATCAAATTGAGAAAAATTAAATACAAAGAAAAAATATTAAAAGCAACAAGGGAGGAGCAACAAATAACATACAAGGGAACTCCCATAAGGTTATCAGCTGATTTCTCAGCAGAAACTCTGCAGGTCAGAAGGCAGTGGCATGATATGTTTAAAGTGATGAAAGGGAAGAACCTACAACCAAGGATACTCTACCCAGTAAGACTCTCATTCAGATTCGACAGAGAAATCAAAAGCTTTACAGACAAGCAAAAGCTAAGATAATTCAGCACCACCAGACCAGCTTTGCAACAAATGTTAAAGAAACTTCTCTAGGCAGAAAAGAAAAGGCCAAAACTAGAGACGAAAAAATTCCATATCGAAAAGCTCTTTGGTAAATGCAAACACACAGTAAAGGTAGGAAATTATCCACACACAAATATGATATCAAAACCAGGAATTGCGAGAAGAGAGCACAAATGCAGGAGATTGGAAATGCATTTGAAGTTGAAAGACCAGCAACTTAAAACAATCTTGTTTATATATAGAATGTTATATCAAAACCTCATGATAACCACAAATCAAAAATCTACGATAGATACACACACAAAAAAGAAAAAGGAATCCAAACACAACACTAAAATTAGTCATCAACTCACAAGGGAAGAGAACAAAAGAGTAAGGGAAGAAAAAAGACCTACAAAAACAAACCCCAAACAGTTAATGAAATGGCATTAAGAACACACATATTGATAACTACCTTAAACGTAAACGGATTAAATGCTCCAACCAAAAGACATAGACTGGCCGAATGGATACAAAAGCAAGACCCATATATATGCTATCTACAAGAGACCCACTTCAGATCTAGGAACACATACAAACTGAAAGTGACAGGGTGGAAAAAGATATTCCATGCAAATGGAAATCAAAAAAAAGCTGGAGTAGCAATACTCATATCAGACAAAATAGACTTTAAAGACAAGAGACAAGAAGGACACTACCTAGTGATCAAGGGATCAATCCAAGAAAAAGATATAACAATTGATAATATATATGCACCCAACACAGGAGCACCTCAATATATAAGGCAAATACAGCCATAAAAGGAGAAATTGACAGTAACACAATAGTAGTGGTGGGCTTTAATACCCCACTTTCATCAGTGGACAGATCATCCAGACAGAAAATCAATAAGGAAACACAGGCCTTAAATGACACATTAGACCAGATGGACTTAACTGATATTTATAGAGCATTCTATCCAAAAGCAGCAGATTACACATTCTTCTCAAGTGCAAATGGAACATTCTCCAGGATTATTCACATGTTGGGGCACAAAGTGAGCCTTGGAAAATTCAAGAAAATTGAAATTATATCAAGCATCTCTTCTGACAACAATGGTATGAGATTAGAAATCAACTACAAGAAAAAAAAAAGTATAAAAAAACAAACACATGGAGGCTAAACAATATCCTACTAAACAACCAATAGATCACTGAAGAAATCAAATAGAAAATCAAAAAATACCTAGAGACAAATGAAAACAAAAGCATGACGATCCAAAACCTATGGGACACAGTAAAAGCAGTTCTAAGAGGGAAGTTTATAGCAATACACTCTTACCTCAGGAAACAAGAAAAAATCTCTAATAAGCAACCTAGCCTTATGCCTAAAGCAACTAGAGAAAGAATAACAAAACCCAAAGCTAGGAGAAGGAAAGAAATCATAAAGATCAGAGCAGAAATAAACGAAATAGAGACAAAGACAATAATAGATCAGTGAAACTAAAAGCTGGTTCTTTGAAAAGGTGAACAAAATTAATAAACCTTTAGCTAGACTCATCAAGAAAAAAAGGGAGAGAGCTCAAATCAATAAAGTTAGAAATGAAAAAGGAGAAGTTACAACGGACACCAAAGAAATACAAAGGATCTTAAGAGACTACTAGAAGCAACTATATGCCAAAGAAATGGATAACCTAGAAGAAATGGACAAATTATTAGAAAGGTACAGTCTCCTAAGACTGAACCAGGAAGAAACAGAAAATATGACCAGACCAATCACAAGTACTGAAATTGAAACTGTTTTAAAAATTCCCAACAAGCAAAAGTCCAGGACTAGATGCCTTCACAGACAAATTCTATCAAACATTTAGAGAAGAGTTAACACGTATCCTTCTGAAACTATTCCAAAAAGTTGCAGAGGACAGAACACTCCCAAACTCATTCTAACTCATCATCCTGATATCAGAACCAGACAAAGAGACCACACACACACACACACAAAATTACAGCCCAATATCACTGATGAACATAGATGCAAAAATCCTCAACAGAAATACTAGCAATCCAAATCTGACAATACATTAAAAGGATTATACACCGTGAACAAGTGGGATTTATCCAAGGGATGCAAGGATTTTTCAGTGTCCTCAAATCAGTTAGTATGATATACCACATCAACAAATTGAAGAATAAAAACCATATGATCATCTCAATAGATGCAGAAAAAGCTTTTGACAAGATTCAACACCCATTTATAATAAAAACTCTGTAGAAAGTGGGCCTAGAGGGAACGTACCTCAACATAATAAAGGCCTTATATGACAAACCTACAGCTAACATCATACTCAATGGTGAAAAACAAAGCATTTCCTCACAGATCAGGAACAAGACAAGGATGTCCACTTTCCCCACTGCAATTCAACATAGTTTTGGAAGTCCTAGGCAGGGCAATCAGAGAAGAAAAAGAAAGAAAAGGAATCCAGATTTGAAAAGAAGAAATAAAACTGTCACTCTTCGCAGACGACATGATACTATATATAGAGAATCCTAAAGATGCCACCAGAAAAGTACTAGAGCTCTTCAGTGAATTTGGTAAAGTTCCAGGATACAAAATTTGTACACAGAACTCTGTTGCATTTCTATACATTAACATCAAAAGATCAGAAAGAGAAATTAATGAAACAGTCCCATTTACCACCACATCAAAATAAATAAAATGCCTAGGAATAAACTTACCTAAGGAGGCAAAAGACCTGTACACCAAAAACTGTAAGATGCTGATGAAAGAAATCAAAGATGACACAAATAGATGGAGAGATATACCATGTTCTTGGATTGGAAGAACCAATATTGTCAAAATGACTATAGTACCCAAGGCAATCAACAGATTCAATACAATCCCTATCAAACTACCATTTTTTTACCAAACTAGAACAAAAAAATATTAACACATCATAGACCGGAGACATACCAGTACGTGTTTTGTTACTGGAACGTTATTGACTGGAGATGTATCAATACGTTTTTAGAGAGTAATACAATTAATATCACTGGGCGAAGTTGTTAGAAGCCTAAAGTTGATCAAGTGTTCATTTTACAACTTAACGATTGTTGTTAGCATTTACATTTTGCTCTGTTAGGTTTTTGTTCTAACCTTGTGTATGTTATCAACATAAGTTTATTACCATAAAATTTTCAAAAATGAAGCATCGTGAAATTTTGAGTGAAGAAGAATTTGTGGGTGAATTTCATGCACCAAAATTTCTCTGATTGTCCAAGTGTCATATATACTACAGTCTCAGAAGATGATAGTTCTTCAGAATATAATTCTGATTCAGACAATGTGAATATTAGACCAACAAAAAGATAAAAAACCTTAGCAGTTGATTCTGATTCGGAAAGTGAAAATGAAACCCACTGTGCTGGAGAATGCTCCTTTGCTTTGACAGAAGTGGATTGAAGATAACATTTCATGAAAATTAGAAGACTTTACAGGTGTGTCAGGTGTAAGTATTGAATGTAATAACCTGCAAAGTGTTAGTGAAATAACATAATTAATTTTTGGTAAGGACTTTTTCAAGTTGGTCGCTTCTCAAACAAAGCTGTATCACGAACAGAATGAAAAATCATATAAAAAGTATGAGAAGGCTTTAAAATGGACTGATGTAACCAATAGTGACATGAAGAAGTTTCTTGGATTAATAATTCTGATGGGACAAATAAAGTCACACTGGAAAGAATATTGGTTGATTGATCCCTTACTTGAAACACCTATCTTTCCAAAGATTATGATGAGAAGAAGTTTGGAACAAATAATGATATTTCTTCACTTTAATGGTAGCTTGGAAACTCCGCTTCCTGCAGACAGAATTTCAAAAGTTAAACCTCTTCTGGATTATTTTCCATCTGTGTACCCAAACAAGAGCCATCATTTGTGGAGAGGATGACTCAGATTCAAAACCTGTAATCCCAGAAAATGTACAAAATATGGAATTTCGGTCAGGATGGATAGCAAATGCGAAACTGATTTATATGCAAACTTGAGATTTACACAGGTGAAGGAAAGAAATTGCAAGAAACAATATTATCAGTCCTACAACCTTATCTTGGTTCATGGCACCATATTTACCAAGACAGTTATTACAACAGTGTGTCCACATCTGAAATGCTGTTGAAAAATAAAACCAGAGTTTGTGGGACTATAAGAGAGAATCCTGGTCTACCAAACCAGTTAAAGGAGAAATCTAAAAATCTACAGAGGGGAGAAATGACATTCACACGGAAGGGAGATGTGATTCTTATATGGAAAGACAAGAGGTTAGTCCACCTGTTAACAACGATTCGTGACACTTCCATAGCATCTACAGGAAAGGAAGACAGGAGGACTGGTCATCAGATAACTAAGCCCACTTGTATATTAGAGTATAATAAATATATGAAAGGAGTTGATTGATCAATATTTGGCAAACTTCAGTATCCTCCAGAAAACTTGAAAATGGTATAAGAAAGTGGGTTTCTATTTGAGTAATTGTGGTTTATTCAATGCATTTAAATTTTATTGTAGCCTTAACGCACAGAGTAAAATGACTTACAAGCAATTTTTGTTAGCAGTAGCTAGAGAATGTGTAACTGACCATTCTGGTGAATGTAGTGGTAGTACTGCACTTGGTCCTTCTTGTGGCAGTTTTAAAAGAGCCGCCCACAAAGACCCACCTTGTTGACTATCAGGTAAAAGAAAAGAACATATTCTAGAGAAAATAATACCCACAGGACTAAAAAATGCTGCCAGAAAGTGTAGATTCTGCTCTTCCAGGGGAAAGCGCAGTGAAACATGGTATATTTCTAGTAGATGTTCTGTTCCTCTGCACAGAGGTGACTGCTATACCGTGTATCACACTTGAACGAAGTACTAGAATAGTAAGATATGTACAAAGTTACAAATAAATACATTAAGTGCAAAAAAGTTGTCGATATTTACTCAAATGCAGGTGTTTAAATATTCACTTAGATAACAAATCACTGGCCCCAGGCATTAGTTTCTGCCAAAATCCCCCAGTCAATAATGTGTTAAAATTTGTATGGAGACACAAAAGACCCCAGATAGCCAAAGCAATAATTTTTTAAAATATTTTTTGGCTGTGCTGGGTCTTAGTCACGGCATGCGGGATCTTCGTTGCCATGTGTGAGATCTTTGTTGTGGCATGCAGGATCTTTTTTAGTT
Source organism: Balaenoptera physalus (assembly GCF_965194825.1). Lineage (NCBI taxonomy): Eukaryota > Metazoa > Chordata > Mammalia > Artiodactyla > Balaenopteridae > Balaenoptera > Balaenoptera physalus. Next base: position 29,017,393 of record NC_138882.1, read on the forward strand.
GCAGCATGCCGGATCTTCATTGCGGCACGCGGGATCTAGTTTCCTGACTAGAGATTCAACCGGGGCCCCCTGCATTGGGAGCATGGAGTCTTAACCACTAGACTACCGGGGCAGGCCTGCCAAAGCCATCTTGAGAAAGAAAAAGGAAGCCTGAGGAATCAGGCTTCCTGAGTTCAGACTATACTACAAAGCTACAGTCATCAAAATAGTATGTTACTGCACAAAAACAGAAAGATAGATCAATGAAACAGGATAGAAAACTCACAAATGCATGTGCCTGTGGTCAATTAATCTATGACAAAGGAGGCAAGAGTATACAATGGAGAAAAGATAGTCTCTTAAATAAGTGGTGCTGGGAAAACTGGACAGCTACATGTAAAAGAATGAAATTAGAACACTCCCTAACACCATACACAAAAATAAACTCAGAATTGATTAAAGACTTAAATGTAAGATGAGATACTGTAAAAGTCTTAGAGGAAAACATAGGAAGAACACTTTGACATAAACCACAGCAAGATCTCTCGATCCTTCGCCCAGAGTGATGGAAAGAAAAACAAACAAATGGAACGTAATTATACTCAAAAGCTTTTGCACAGCAAAGCAAACCATAGACACAACTAAATGACAACCCACGGAATGGGAGAAAATATTTTCAAATGTTGCGACTGACAAAGGATTAATCTCCAAAATTTACAAACAGCACATGCAGCTCAATATAAAAAAAACAACCCAATCAAAAAACTGGCCAAAGACCTAAATAGACATTTCTCCAAAGAAGACATACAGATGGCCAGGAGGCACATGAAAAGATTCTCAACATCACTAAGTATTAGAGAAATGCAAATCAAAACTACAATGAGATACTACCTCACACCAGTCAGAATGTTCATCATTAAAAAGTCTACAAACAATAGATGCTGGAGAGGGTATGGAGAAAAGGGAACCCTCCTGCTCTGTTGGTGGGAACATAAATTGGTACAAGCACTATGGAGAACAGTATGGAGGTTTCTTTCAAAACTAAGAATAGAGCTACCATATGATCTAGCAATCCCACTCCTGGATATATATTCAGAGAAAACCATGGTTTGAAAGGATACATCTGCCCCAATGTTCATTGCAATGCTGTTTACAATAGCCAAACATGGAAGCAGCCTAAATGTTCATTGACAGGTGAATGGATAAAGAAGATGTGGTACATATATACAATGGAATATTACTCAGCCATTAAAAAGAATGAAAAATGCCATTTGTAGCAACATGGATGGACCTGGAGATTACCACACTAAGTGAAGTAAGTCATTCTGAGAAAGTCAAATATCATATGATATCACGTATATGTGGAATCTAAAAAAAAATGATACAAATGAACTTATTTACAAAACAGAAACACTCACAGACTTAGAGAATGAATTTATGGTTACCAGAGGGAACAGATGGGGTTGGGGGGAGGGATAGATTGGGAGTTTGGGATTGACATGTACACAGTACTAAATTTAAAATAGATAACCAACAAGGACCTACTGTAAGAGAACTCAGCTCAATATTCTGTAATAATCTGTGGGAAAAGAATTTGAAAAAGAATATATACTTATGTGTATAACTGAATCACTTTGCTGTACACCTGTAACTAACACATCATTGTTAATCAACTATACTCCAATATAAAATAAAATTTTTTTGAAAAAAGAAAAATATGATGGGTTATGATATAATAAAAGCTAGCTACCTGACATTTTATCTAAGGATGCTTGCTTTATTCCTGCATATTAAATTGTTCCAGAAGTCATAGATAATCATTTGGTCAATAGCTTTTTAGAATCTCTATCCAAAATTTCTACTTAAAAAAAAAATTAAATTGTCCTACCTTGAGTTAGGAATCTTTACATAATAAAAAGGAAAATATTCTTCTAAAGAAGTATTGGCCAACATATTTATTAACCCTGTCCCCTTTTAAGAATTCTCTTCAAAATAAGTGTTTTTAAACATGCACCATGTCCTGAAAACTTTCATGGCATATTTTTCTTCATTTTAGAGAGAACTATATGATGTGTTCATGTTTCCATATTATGGCTAACATGAAAGAACCCAAAATGTTTCTGTTTACTGGCTCAGCTATTTTAATATGGTAATTTAAAGTTTCAACTGTTTTGAGTTTGGATTCAGCTCTTTAATTATATCTGTTTATGCACAGCAATAAACCCTGAGGCATTGTGGTAGACTATTCTCTTCTCCTGATGTTGACTCGACTGTCACTTGAATATTGTGGACTGCCTTTTGGTAGCCACTTCTTTCTTCTATAGTTTCAATCTAATGGGTATTATTTAGAAGTTGGATTGATTTACAGAGTATTTCACACTGAAACCTGTAAACATATAGGTTTATTTCTATTCTTCATGTCCATAATTACATGTAACATTTTTGTTGAGCTAGAGGTTTCAGGAGGACCTGATTAAAACCTTTATACCATTAGTGGAATATTACTTTATAATTACACAGAATGATTAAAAATAGAGCTTGGTATGTGCTGTAAGCTTGTAGAGTTTCTTACTCATTTTTCTTACTTACTATGCCCAGAATCTGGTGCTTTTCCCATAATTGGCATTTCATTTATGTTGCTGATTCATGAATACTTAGCATATTTAGTCAAAACAAGCTTGTTGTGAATAACTACTTATGTCATTTTATTATTATTTTAATATTTTCCCAAAACAATTATATGCATAAATACAAATATTTTATTCTTTTCTAAATGTTACTTTTTAACGTCTGCTTGGGAATGGTAATTAATCACTTTTATTTTCCTTTTCGTAAATTGCAGTAATTAATAACCACTTAGAATCTCATATGTAGTATTTTAAATAGCTTTTACATTTATAGCATTAAGAAGTTCTTTAGATTATAGCATTTAAACTTCATTTAGGTGTAGTGTTGAAAATATGCTTCTTTTAAAGTTTACTTTAATTCCTCATAGTGCTTTTAAAGATGAGAAAATCTTGGGGCTTAATGTACTTTGTCTTGGGTAATAATAGCTGATGGTGTGTAATAGAGGCTAGATTTGAATCTGGTATTCTAAAGTCTATTATCTTAATTATCTTGACATCACCACAATGGAAAACTTAAGTAAAACTGAAATAGGTGAACCTTAGAGTGGGCATTCTTTCTTTCCTTTTCTGTTCTTCCTGTGTCCCTTTACTCCATGGTTCACTCTCGAGTATTTCTGTCAGGACTCTCCCTCTTTTTAAGTGTCTGTTCTCCATTCTTTACATTAAAAGCCAATTGGCAGGAATTCCCTGGTGGTCCAGTGGTTAAGACTCTGTGCTTCCACTGCAGGGGCCATGGGTTCGATGATCCCTGACTGGGGGACTAAGTTCCCACAAGGCACGTGGCAAGGCCAAAAAAAAAACAAAAACAAAAAAAACACCAGTGGGTCAATTACTCAATCATCAGGTATTTACTCTGTACCCTTATGTGCTGTCACTGCTGTAGGTGCTGTGAGGAAGAGTCGTACACATAATTCCTAACTTTTAAGTAATTCATCTAGCTAGGACATCAAATTAACATTAATTAAATGTCTGCAAGACAGTATAGTGAACCATTGGCTGGAAGCTTGATAGGAATTTTATAAAGAAGGAAACAGGAAGGAACAATGGGCTTCAAAGAGAATCAGATTGAGTCTGTACCTTATAGGCAGAGTAAGTTGGGGGAAATTATGTGGTTCTTTATTGGTGTAAATTAGTATAATATCTTTGGTATTTTAAAACTTTTGTATTTCAAACAAAAAATATAAATTGGCATACTATATTTGATTTTTTTAACATTCATATTTCAGAAAGTGTGTAACATTGTTAAGTACTTAACTGTGAAACGATGGATTTTATGATCTATCGATTCTATTACCTTTCCATTATTTTACATACCACCAGGTTCTCACTTCTCTCCTTACCCATTTTTAGTTCCTTAGTTGATTATCTAAACCACTCCCTTGTCTTGCATCCTGTATTCTGTTTCACTTTCTTGCATTTTCAAACTTACTTAGTTAAATTATAGCTTTGCTTAAATGCAATCCTTTGTATTCCCCATCTGCACTCATGTAACTGAAGTTATCTGGGGAAAACTATACAACCATGATCCCTGGTGGTACTTTACATTTTTAATCATTAAATTCCATTGGACCCTTAATGCTGTTTAGCAGTCATGGATATTTCCCTAGTCTGTTTGCTCCTAGAAGGCTATTATATATCTTCTCTTTTCTCAAAACCCCAGTGCATCCTCTTCCAACCTTATTCTTAAGGATGGCTTTACATCCTAATTCATTGAAAAAGTAGAAGCAATGAGCAAATAATTTCTACCAGCTCTGGGCTCCTTTACCCTATCTTCTCTCCTGTTGCATCACTAAACTCTCTATACTCCTGACTACAGCCAGCCCTCTACTTGTTCAGTGAATCCTATCCCTTTTTGACTATATAAGGAAGTTGCTCCAGAAATTTTCTCCTCTTTCCTGTATCATCGAAATTACCTTCTTGTTGGATTATTACTGTCAGAATTCACTCACTCGGAAAATACTTATCGAGTGCTATATGTTAGTTCTCGGTGCTAACAATATATTAGTAGAGCTTATATTCTAGTTGAAGAAACAGACAGTAAATAAGAAAGATCTTAAGTTAGTCATCTCATATGTACAAAGATGGAAACATGCTATGGGAAATAAAAAGTAAAGCAGGTAAGAGGAGTTGGGAAGTCCTGGGTAAAGGATGCAGATTTCAGTACTGAGTGGCGTGGTTGAGGTAGGCTTCAATGTGAAGGTTAGAATTGATTTAAGACTTGAAGGAAGTGAGTTAACTGTGGGGTTGTGTGAGGGGAAGAATGCCTGGCAGAAGGCACAACTAGACAAAAGGCCCTAAAGAGAGAGAGTGCAGTGCATTTCCTCAACAATACTGTCTGCTGCAGTGTCAGCAGACAGCCCTATCCTATTTTCTCTTGTTGTCCAATACCAGATATCCTTTGGAGTGTAGCTCAGGTGTACACCTAATAATAGCAGCTAACATTTATTGAAAACTTACTGTGTGTCACACACTACGCTAAGTATTACAATTACGTATTATTAATCCCTACATCAATTTTATGATGTAGGTACTCTTACTGCTTCCCATTTAATACTTGAAGACCAGAGAAGTTAATTGACTTGTCTAAGCTTGCATCGTTAATGGTAGGAAAAAAAGTTGAATCCAGGCACAGTAGTGTTGAAATCCATACTTTTAGCCACTATGCTATATGTTCCTTTTCTTTGAAGTCTTCCTAGATATAGATAATTGCTGATAGAATTTATCACTTCTGACTGACTGGCTCTAGGTGCTATAGATTACTAAGAGTTTTAGGGGGTGCATACTGTCAAAGGCTTATAATCTAGGTAGGGATAAGGATACCTTCTTAAAAATGAGAAATAGTAATATAAGGTACTCTATGCTAAGTGAAAAATGAGGGGTACGATAATAAATAATGAGAATGTAGAGTGGAGAACGTAGTGAGAATGTTATGAGAATATAGCTTGGGGAATGGTCAGTCTAGGACCAGGTTGTTATAAAAAGCTTCATGGAAGGAGTAGAATTTGATCGGGACTTAAAGGACAGGTATTCTTTTGGCTGTTGGGGATTACATATGGTTAGGGGTAAAATAAATGGAAAACATTCCAAATAGTAATATTAGCTGGATCAAAGATATAGATAGAGGAAAGAGCAAGATGCACTTAAGGAAAGTTTAATAGTCCAATTTGGCTGGTTAATAGAGCATGTGACTAGAATGGGTGACGGATTGGAAAGGAATACTGAAATCAGGTTGTGAACAAACAGCCTTGAGTGGAGATCCATAGAAATCTGTGAGGTTGCAGTGGTTTGTTTAGAATAGAACTCTGTACTTCTCAACTGTTTACTTCTTGGTTTAAATACAAGTATATTCAAAGAGACATTTTATTTTATTTCTAGAATGCCAGTTAATGAAAACAGAACGACCAAAGCCAAACACATTTATTATCAGATGTCTCCAGTGGACCACTGTTATAGAGAGAACATTTCATGTAGACACTCCAGAGGAAAGGTAAGAAACTCATTATTTCCATTTTGTGAAAAAGTGACAATCAGTCAAAAGGTGTATATGTATCTGACTTGACCACTTGTAAATATCTGTAAATATACTTGTAAAATGCTATAGTCCCCTAATTATTCTGTTTCTGGTATAACAGATAAATGACAGGCTTACAAAAATACTAAATCAAAACCTCTAGGAGTGCTATAAGATATACTTTTTAACAGAAAATAGAGCATTTAAAAGTTAAAATGTAAATTAAAGAGGACATTTTAATCACCAAACTACCTTTTAAAAATTATGTAATTGATTGTGTTCATATTTGGAATTCTAAGGCTGGTGACGGCAAAAGGTTTCAAGTAGTGTGCCATTATGCAAGTGACTTCCTAGAGTGTTATGCTGAGAAGGATTCTGAGATTGGGTCTAAGCTCAGTGAGGAAAAAAAAAATCGGGCTTGATTGGCGTTGACTATCATCATTGCTAAAGAGGGGGGTGGCAAAATGTTAGTACCTAGCACACCAACTTCATCAGGCCCACATTTCATCTTCCTGATCTACTATCCTCCAATTCTGTCTTAATACCTTTTATCTGGTGGCTCTGATACTGAGTTAGGTCCAACAACCATGAAATCACTTTTCTACACGTTATCATATATGATCCAAATCAGAAACTTTGTGAAGTTAAATGTTATTAGCCTTATTTTCCAAATGAATAAATTAGGTCCTAAGAGACTTGTCTAAGATTTAAAACAAAAACAACCTCTTCCCCAAATGTAGTAAATAGTAAAGTATTATTTTAATAATACTCTTTTTGTCAATAAATAGTAAACAGTAATGTATGATTAATTGCTTCAGGAAATATAGAAAAGAAGAAAAATAGAAAAGAATGAAAATTTACTCAGAGTTCTAATTCTACAACCAGAGTTAGGGACTGATAATATTTTCTTTTATATACTTCCAGTCTTACTCTGTGCAGATGTATTTAGGTCTTTGGTATACATAAAATTTGGTATGTCCTCCCTCCCCACACACCCTTGTCTTCCCTGGCCATTTCTATGTGCTAGATCCTCAGTTTGCTTATGTCTCCACCCATAACCATTGTTGGGCTAGTTACCATGTATCTTTCAGATCTGAGCTTAAAATGCCACATTTCCTACAAAACATTCCCTGACTCTTATAGAAGAGGTAGGACTCCCCTGCTATATACTTAGTTATCTCCTTGTATCCTTTGTATCAAGTATATCTCCACTGTAATCTTTGTTTGCCTTTCTCACTTGACTGTAAGATTCTTGACTAGCAAGTATCATATCTTCCTTGCTCATTATTTTATCTTTAGCATGCAGTCCAAGGTCCGACATAGTGTTTGTTGACTGGCTGAATGAACGGAACTTTTCCCATGTCAGTATATAGTCTTTGAAAATATTATTCTTTGTGGATTTATAACATCCCATTGAAACATTAATTTTTCCATTTATGTTGGCAAAGCTGGACTTAAGCCATATCTTAATAATTATTACTATTTTTTCAAAATAGTCTCAGCTTTTTTAGTACATTCTTTAAAAGTTTTGATTAAAAAACATAATATGGGGCTTCCCTGGTGGTGCAGTGGTTGAGAATCTGCCTGCCAATGCAGGGGACACGCGTTCGAGCCCTGGTCTGGGAAGATCCCACATGCCACGGAGCAACTAGGCCCGTGAGCCACAACTACTGAGCCTGCGCATCTGGAGCCTGTGCTCCGCAACAAGAGAGGCCGCGATAGTGAGAGGCCCGTGCACCGCAATGAAGAGTGACCCCCACTTGCCACAACTAGAGAAAGCCCTCACACAGAAACTAAGACCCAACACAGCCAAAAATTAAAAAAAAATTAAAAAACCCAACAAAATCATAATATGAAATCTACCTTCATAACAAATTTTTAAGGTATGGTATAGTATTATAAACTATATGCACATTACTGTAGAGCAGATCTCTATAACTTTTTCATCTTGCATGGCTGAACCTCCATACCACTGAATAGCAACTCCGCATTTCCCTCTCCCACCCCTGTCAGCCACCATTCTACTTGCTGCTTCTATGAGTTTGACTACCTCACCTTATAGATACCTCATATAAGTGGAAGCATACAATATTTGTCTTTCCGTGATTGTTTCATTTCACTTAGCATAACGTCCATGTTGTAGCATATGACAGGATTTCCTTCTTTTTTTTAAGATTATAATGTTCCATTGTATGTTTATACCATATTTTCTTTATCCACTCAACCATCAATGAACATTTAGGTTGTTTCCACCACTTAGCTATTTTGAATAATACTGCAGTGAACAGGGGAGTACAAATTTCTCTTCGAGATCCTGATTTCAATTCTTTGGGATAAATACCTGGAAGTGGATTGCTGGATCATAGGGTAGTTTTATTTTTAAATTCTTTAATTAAAAAAATTTTTTAATTGAAGTATAATTGATTTACAGTGTTGCGTTAGTTTCAGGTATACAACAAAGTGATGCAGTTATACATATAAATCTATTTTTTTTTTCAGATTCTTTTCCCTTATAGGTTATTATAAAATATTGAGTGTAGTTCCCTGTGCTATACAGTAGGTCCTTGTTGGTTATGTATTTTACATATAGTAGTTTGTATCTGTTAATCCCAAACTCCTGTGTTAATTAATCTTTTGAGGAGCTTCCATAGTGTTTTCCATAGTGGCTGGGCCATTTTATATTCCCATCAGCAGTGCACAAGGGTTCCAATTTCTCCACATTCTCACAGTCTTATAGAGGCCATTCTAACAGGTGTGACATGATGTCTCATGTGGTTTTGACTTGCATTCCCATGTTGATTAATGATGTTGAGCATCTTTTCATATTACTGTGATCATTTGTATATCTTCTTTGAAGAAATAACTATTCAAGTCTTTTGGCCATTTTAAAAAGCAGGTTATTTGTTTATAGTAATCTCTTATAATCCTTTTTATTTCTGTAGTATCAGTTTTAATGTCTCCTCTTCCACTTCTGATTTTATTTGAGTCTTCTCTCCTTTTTTTCTTAGTTTAGCTAAAGCTTTGTCAATTTTGTTGATCTTTTCAACAACCCAATTGTTACTTTCATTGAATATTTCTATTCTCTATTTTGTGTGTTTCTGGTCTAATGTTTATTATTTTCTTCCTTCTGCTAACTGTAGGCTTAGTGTGTATGTATAAAGTTAGGTTGCTTATTTGAGGTCTTTGCTCTTTTTTAATGTAGGCATTTATAGCCAAAAAACTTCCATCTTAGTACCACTTTTGCTGCAACCCATAAGTTTTGGTATATTGTATTTTTGTTTTCATTTGTCTCAAGATTTTTTTATTTCTCGTTTGATTTCTTCTTGAATTCATTGGTTGTTCAATAGTATGTAATATGCACATATTTGCAGATTTTCCACTTTTCTTTCTGGTATTGATTTCTAGTTCTATTTCATTGTGGTCAAAAAAGATACTTGGTATGATTTCAGTCTTCTTAACTTTGTTAAGACTTGTTTTATGACCAAACATGTTATCTATCTTGGAGAGTGTGCACTTAAGAAGAATGTTTATTTTGCTGCTGTTGGGTGGAATGTTCTGTATATGTCTGTTAGAGCACTTTGATCTATATAGCATTGTTCAAGTTCTGTTTCCACATTGATCTTATGTCTGCATATTCTGTTATTCAAAGAGGGGTTTTGAAATCTCTTATTATTGTAATGCTGTCACTTCTCCAGTTTTGTTAGTGTTTGTTTCATATATTGCTGTCTTGTTGAGTTCATACATATTTATAATTGTTATATCTCCCTGGTGAATTGACCATATTATCGTTATATAATGTCATTCTTTGTCTCTTGTGACAGTTTTTGACATAAAGTCTATTTTGTCTGATGTAAGTATGCTTACCCCTGCTCTATTTTGTTTATCATTTTTGAATATCTTTTTCCATTCTTGTACTTTAACCTATGTATGTCCTAATATCTAAATTGAGTCTCTTTAGACAACGTATCATGGGATCTTTGTTTATTCATTCAGCCTCTCTGTATCTTTTTATTGAGTTAAATCCATTTACCTTTTTAAGGTAATTACTGATAGGGATTTGCCATTTTTTAAATTGTTTTCTGTTTGACTTGTTGCGGTTTTTTTTTTTTTGGTGCCTCTTTTCCTTTCCTGTCATCTTCCTTTGTGTTTCATTGATGTTTTTGTATTAACATGCTTTGATTTCTTTCTCATTTTCTCTTGTGTATTTTTTATAGGTATTTTCTTTGTAGTTACCTTAGAGCTGATATAAAATATCTTAAAGTTGTAACAATCTATTTAAAAATGTTAATAACTTCAGTTGCATACAGACCTCTACTCTTTTACTTAAATCCTCATACTTTATGTTCTTGGTGTCATAATCACATCTTTTTATATTGAGTATCCATTAACATGTTTTTATATTTATAGTTTTTTAAATACTTTTGTCTTTTAACTTCTGTACGAGAATTAAGTGACTTACATACCATTGTTACAGTATTCCAATATTATGTATTTTTAATATCTGTTTGTGTTTCTGTCTAGTGTCCTTTTGTTTCAACTTGAAGGACTCCCTTCAGCATTTCTTGTAAGGCAGGTCTAGTAGTGATGAACTCCCTCAGCTTTTGTTTACCTGGGAAAGTCTTTATTTCCCCTTTATTTTTGAAGGAGAAAGTTTTGACAGTTATTTATTCTTGGTTGCCAGTTTTTGCCTTTAAACACTTTGAATATATCATTTCACTGCCTTCAGACCTGCAATGTTTCTGCTGAGAAATCCACTGATAGTCTTAGGGAGACTCCCTTGTAGGTGATGAGTAGCTTTTCTCTTGCTTCTTTAAAGATTCTCTCTTTGTGTTTGACTTTTGACAATTTCATTATAATGTGTCTTAGTGTAGACTTTTTTTTTGGTTCATCCTAGTTGAATCTGGATGTCCCTTTCCTCTCCCATATTTGGGAAGTTTTCAGCTATTATTTTTCCAAATAAGCTTTCTGCCCCCTTTTCCCTTTCTTCTCCTTCTGGGACTCCCGTAGTGCGTTTAATGTCCATTTGATGGTACCTCATATGTCCCTTAGGCTTTCTTCACTCCTTTTCATTCTTTTTTCTTTTTGCTCCTTTACCTGGATAGTTTCAAATGACATGTTGTTGAGTTTGCTGATTCTTTCTTCTACTTGATCATGACTGCTGTTGAACCTGTCTGTTTAATTTTTCAATTGTTATTGTATTCTTAACCTCCAATTTAAAAATATATATTCTCTCTCTGGTGATATTCTCATATTGTTCAAGTATCATTGTACTGAGGTCATTGAGCATCTCTCTTACAGTTATTTTGAATTCTTTGTGAGATAATTGATATACCTCTTTGTCTGTAGGGTCTGGAGAATTATTTAATTCTCTTAATTGGGTCATGTTTCCCTGTTTCTTCATTTGTCTTGTAAGTTTGTGTTGGGATCTGCACACTTGTAAAAACAGCCACCTCTCCCATCTTTAGAAATTGGCTTAGTGCAGGGAATGACCTTTACCAGTCAGCCCAGCTACAGATTCTAGTGAACTCTTCAGCATTGTCTGTGGATGTGACTTCTCTGGATTGGTGCATGTAAATCTCCAGTTAGAAAGACTTGCGGGTTTCTTTTTTCAGGAGCTCATAATCTCTTGCTCCTTCTAGTGCTTGTCTCCAGTACTGCAGATTCTCTGGAGCCACTGCAAGTCCCCTAGCTCTGTTTTGTTCTCAGCACCACCTAGGCTTCTAGATTATGCCAGGTCCCATCAGTGCTCCAAGTCAGATGAGACAGAACCCAGTCCCATGGGCAGTTCCTGAAAAACCAGAATATTGGATGCACACTGAACTCTTCTCTTTATCCCCTGAGGGAAAGGCTGCTTACTTGGGATACAGGAGTCTCTTAACTGAGTTTTGGATTTCTCACAAAGGAAATTAATCTATGTATTGTTATTGAGTCAGTGTCTCTTTGGGGGGGAAGGAGGATCTAGGGCTTCCTATTCTGCCATTTTTCTGATGTCTCCAGAGCATTCTTCAGGTTATTTTTTTAAGGACTAAAGAAAATCTTTATTAGTATTTTAAATGAACTGCCTTAAACTTATAAATTAATTTGGAAAACATTGATACATTTATAATATTTAACATTACACTAGAGTACATGCTGTTTATATTCACTTAAATACTTTGGTAGAGTTTTTTCTCTATTTGAAACAGTGAGCTTATTTGTAGCTATTACATATTTTTATTGCTTTTGTGATTAGGATGTTTGTCATTATTTTTTCTTATTTCTTGTGTCTGAAAGAAAGCTGTTGGTTTCTGTTTATTATGCAACTCAAAACATTCTTTTGTTGACATAGCATCTTCAGGTAACACTAGTTTTGTCTCTTCCTTTCTGATCATATTATCTATTATTTCTCTGTGTTTCTAAGCAATATTTAATAATTTTCATGACAGCAGGTATACTTTTTTCTCCTATTTTAATAAATGTATTTCAAAATATTCACTGTTAAATATGATTTTTATATATACTTTATTATGTGATACAGGAACATTGACTTTATGAAACAAGTCATTTCCTTTTCTTATAGCTAATCACTTTGTCACCACCATGCCCCACTACACTCACACCCACAATTGCATGTTCACACATACACCCCCCCTTGTGTTATAGCTATATTTATCTACCTGTAGTTTACCAAATACTAATAGTGGGTTCTCACATCACCTGGAGCTCTTTCTGGCTTTTTTGCCCCTATGATAGGAATACCTTCCTTTGTCTCTCTGTTCCTCACATTCTCTTCCTGTACCAGCTCATTGTACATTTCCATTTATAAATCACCTTTCTCTTTTGATACCCATCCCAAACTTTCCATTGTTTTTCTTAGACACCACTGTACTCAACACATACTTGTTATATTTTACCTGTAACACCTTGTGATACTTACTCACAATACCAATAGGCTTCCCCTATCACTGTAAGTTCTCCCTACTCCATGCCTTATTTGAGCTTTAGCAGCACTCATATATTAGATATTTTAATTAAATACTTGTTTTCAGATAAATGATTAGCTTATGAAACTTGTTTAGTTTTTGTATAAGTGGTATATACTTTAAGATGAATACGTTTTCATAGGGGTCTCTGTTCTGTTTTCTAAATTGACTGCATTTTCCAACATTACATAAGAATTAGAAAATTAGATACCTTCTTTCAATTAGTGAGATACTTGGGCCCAATATTCTTTTGCATATATATATACACACACACACACACACACGCATATATACATATACCACACACACATAGGCATACATACACACACACACACCTCTGTGTTGTTCACTTATGGTGAATTAGGTAATTTAGGTCAGTAATCCACCTAAGAACTTACTAGAAAAGCTGGACAGAATTTTCACAAAAAGGGTTGGGGGGAAGTGACATCCAAGAGCCAATAAGGATGTGAAGAATTATGGGCCAAAACACTCTGGAAGAAAGAAACCCAGAAAAGTGAGCCCACTGTTTCTCTAGGGGTATCTGCCAATTCTAGAAGACATGTCTGAGATGTTAAGATTTGGAGTAACTGTCAGATCTGTGAATCAAATTTTGGAATCCAGGGCCTACCAAAAGGAGACATGGTAAATGACTATATTTTAGGTTGGCACTCTAAAGGACTATACCCTAGAATAAAATGTAAACTGGATATAGACTTACCTTTTAAAGATTGAAGTCTAGCATTAAATTATTTCATTCCTTAAATTTGGTTAACATAATCCACTTTTGCGAGTCTCCTATGAGCCTGCTAAAAGCAAATCTCTAAAAGAAGATTATATCTTATTAGGCCTCAAACTATTTCCTTTTTCATGTACATTGTTCAATACTCATTAAAAAAACAAGTATACAAATATTCAAGACAGTGTGGCCAAAATCACAAAAACAAAATAGACAACAGAGTAAGATTCATAGGGGCTCCAGATAATGGAGTTATCAGGCAGATTAAAATAAATATGTATTAGTATGTTCAAGGAAATAAAAGTTAAGGCTGAGAAATTCAGCATAGAGCTAGAAATTATAAAATAATGAATAAAACGAGAATTATAAAATTGAAAAATAAGATATTTAAAGTTCTTAGTGTTAGTGGGAGGTTTTAGTAATAAATTTAGCCTAGCATTAGGGAAAGTTAGTGAACTCAAAGATATGGTTCTAATAATATCCAGTTGAAAAATGAAAAGATAGAAGGGTAGAAAATAAAGATAAATAAGAACAGAATGTAAGATAAAGGGAATGCAGTGAGATGGTCTTACATAACACACAATTGGAGTCTCAAAAATAAGAGTGAAAGAATGGGGCAGAAAGTATTTGAAGAGACAATGGCTGAAAACTTTCTAAAATGGCTAAAAAGATATCAAATCACTTATTCAGGAAGTCCTATAAATCTTATGGAGAAAAAATAGAAGGAAAACCCACCTAGTTTCGTTAGACTTTTTTTTTTTTTAACTTTATTTATTTATTTATTTATGGCTGTGTTGGGTCTTCCTTTCTTTGCGAGGGCTTTCTCTCTAGTTGTGGCAAGTGGGGGCCACTCTTCATCGCAGTGCGCGGGCCTCTCACTATCGCGGAGCATGGGCTTCAGATGCGCAGGCTCAGTAATTGTGGCTCACGGGCCCAGTTGCTCCGCAGCATGTGGGATCTCCCCAGACCAGGGATCGAACCTATGACCCTGCATTGGCAGGCAGATTCTCAATCACTGCGCCACCAGGGAAGCCCTCGTTAGACTTTTGAAAACAAAAGAAAGTGGGAAAATCATGAAAGCACATAGAGATAAAAGTTACTTTGCCTTCAGAGGAGCAACAATCAGATCAAGAGGTAAGAGATCAACAGAAAACACTGACATGGAATGTATAGAATGGAATGATAGTTGGAGTTAGTGTGCTGAAAGGAAATAAGTGCTAATGACCTAAAATCTTTTCCAGAAATAAAAGTAAAATGAAAGTATTTCAGTTGAATATTTTAATAATTTCACTCAAATATTGATAACAATTTAAGAGGTATGGCCAACATGGTGGAGAAGGGAGACGTTGAGCTCTACTCCTCCCACAGGCACATCAGAATTGCAACTGTTTACAGATGAGAACAACCTGAAGACTAGCAGGAGAGATTTTTCAAAACTAAAGATATAAAAATGGGTAAGAGGAGTGGAGACAGTTGCAGAGGTTCTCCCCAAAGGGTGAGAGGTCCAAGCCTTACATCAGGCTCCCCAGCACAGGGGTCCTGCACCAGGAAGAGGAGCACCCAGAATGTCTGGCTTTGAAAGTGAGCAAGACTCACATACAGGAGAGCTGGAGAACTATAGGAAACAGACTTGCTCTTAAAGGGCTCATGTAAAATCTCCCAGTGCAGAGGCCACAGAGGCAGTAATTTGAAGAGAGCCTGAGTCAGACCCACTTGCTTGATGATCTTGAGCCTCCCAGAGAGGCAGAAGGCAACTATGACTCCCCCTAGGGATATAGATGCTGGAAGCAGCCATTTTGGAGAGCTCCTTCTACCAGAAGGACACTGGGCTGGTAAGCACCATTTTGAAGTTTTCCCTCTAGATTATCAGCAGTGGTAGCTTGCCCACCCATCAGCCAGGAAGCACCAGCATGGAACCCAACAGGTCCTGACTCTGCCCACCAGCCCCAGGGCCCCACACACCAGTGGGTCTGGATCAGCCTTGGGAGCCCTCAGGCACCACAGTCAACCTACTAGTGGGCCAGCACCATCACTGGGACCTCCCAGAACCCACAAACAGCTGGCTTGGGACATGACCTAGCTATCCCACCAACCAGGTAGCACCCAAATACCCTGGGCCCTGCAGCTGGGGACCCCAGAACCTGGCCTTGACCACCAGCAGATAAGAACTAGCCTCAGCACCTCCTGGGCCATGAAACCTGCTGTATTGGGACCCAGCCCCACCAACTAGTAGGCTGGCAGCCTCCACATGTCAAGGCCTGTTATCCAGCCAACTTGGGGGTCAGCACCCCCTACCACTGTGCCTATGGTGGTCAGCCCTGCCACAAGAGAAGGGCCCATACAGCCCACATGGAGGCACCATATAGCTCTGGTGACCAGAGGGAGGTGTGCTGCTAAGCCCCATATGATGACTCCTACATAAGGCCATTTCTCTAAATTGGGAAATGTAACCAACCTACCTAATACATAGAAATAAAAACAGAGAATTATGCAAAATGAGGTAACAGAGAAATATGTTCCAAACGAAGGAACAAGATAAAACCCCAGAAGAACTAAGTGAAGTAGAGGAAAGCAATTTACTGGATAAAGAGTTCAAGGTAATGATCATAAAGATGCTCAACATACTCAGTAGAAGAATGGATGAACACAGTGAGAAGTTTAACAAAGAGAAAATGTAAAGAAGAACCAAAGAAAGCTGAAGAATACAATAGCTGAAATAAAAAATACACTAGAAGGAATCAATAGTAAATTAGATGATAGACAGAAAGATCAGTGAACTGGAAGACAGAGAGTAGTGGAAATCACACAGATGAACTGAAAAAAGAAAAAGGAATTAAAAAAAATAAAGTTAGTTTAAGAGACCTGGGGACAACATCAGGCATACTAACATTCACAATATGAGAGGTCCCAGAAGGAGAAAAGAGAGAGAAAGAGGAGAGAACTTATTTGAATAAATAATAGCTAAAAACTTCTTTAACCTGGAAAAGGAAACAGACATCTGGTCCAGGAGAAATAGAGGCCAAAATAAAATGAACCTAAAGAGATTCATACCAATACATACTGTAATTAAAATGGCAAAATTTAAAGAAAGAGAATCTTGAAAGTAGCAAGGGAAAAGCAAGTAGTTATGTACAAGGGAACTTCCATAAGATTATGAGCTGACTTTTCAGTAGAAACTTTTACAGGCCTGAAGGGAGTGTCATGATATATTTAAAGTGATGAAAGGAAAAAAATCCTACAATCAAGAATGCTCTACCTAGCAATGCTGTCATTCAGATTTGAAGGAGAGAGAAATAGTTTTATAGACAAAATCTAGAAGAGTTTAGCAGCACCAAACCAGCTATACAAGAAATGTTAAAGGGACTTCCCTTAGTGGCAAATAAAAGACCACAACTAGAAAATATGAAAATTACTAAAGGAAACATCTCATTGGTAACCAGGCAAATATATAATAATGATGGTACGTCAGTCACTTTTAAAGCTAGTAGAAAGGTTAAAAGACAAAAGTAGTAAAATCATTTATAGCTACAATAAGTAGTTAAGGGACACACAAAACAAAATGATGTAAAATATGTCTAAAACATTAAATGTGTGTGTGTGGGTGGATTGTTAGAATGTGTTTGAAGTTAAGTGATCAACTTAAGATGATCACATACAATGTTAATATAATGCAAATGTGATACTAAAGCTAGTCATCATGTCACAAGGGAAGAGAACAAAAGAAGAAGAAAGGAACAAAAAAGAAGCACAAAAACAACCAGAAAGCAATAAATAAAATGCCAGTAAATACAAAATGTCAATATATAGAGTTTAAAGCAAAGACTGTAGCAAGAGACAAAGAAGGATATACATGATGATAAAGGGATCAAGAAGAATATATAAAAATTGTAAATATATATGCACCCAACATAGGAGCACCTAAATACATAAAGCAAATATTAAAGGGAGATATTGACAATAACACAATAATAGGGGACTTTTAACATCCCACTTACATCAATGGACAGATCATCCAAACAGAAAAATCAGTAAGGCAATACTGGCCTTAAATTTCACATTAGACCAGATAATATACATACACACACGCACACGCACACGCACACACACACACACATAGAGAGAGAGAGAGGATATTCCATCTAAACCCAGCAGAATACACATTCTTTTCAAGTGCACATGAAAGACTCTCCAGGATATATCACATGCTAGGCCACAAAACAAGTCGCAACAAATTTAAGAGGATTGAAATTATATCAAGCATCTTTTCCGACTGTGAAGGTATGAGACTAGAAATCACCTACATGGACACATGGCAGCTAAACAATATGTTACTAAACAATCAGTGGGTCACTAAAGAAATCATAGAGGAAATAAAAGAATATTTTGAGACAAATGAAAACGGAAACACAACGATTCAAAATCAGTGGGATACAGCAAAAGCAGCTCTAAGAGGGAAGCTTATAATAATACATGCCTACCTCAGGAAACAAGAAAAATCCCAAATAAGCACCCTAACCTTTCACCTAAGAAAACTAGGAATAGAAGAATAAAGAATAAACAAAACCCTGAGTTAGTAGAAAGAAACAAATAATAAAGACCAGAGTAGAAATGAATAAAATAGAGACTGAAAAAATAATAGAAAATATCAATGAAACTAAAAGCTGGTTCTTTGAAAAAGTAAACAAAATTGAAAATCCTTTAGACAGACTCATCAAGAAAAAGAGAAAAGGGCCAAAATGAATAAAATCTGAAATGAAAGAGGAGACATTACAACCAAAACCACAGTAAAGAAAGGATCATAAAAGAATACTGTGAACAATTATACACCAGTAAAATGGACAACCTAGAAGTAATGGATAAATTACTAGAAATGTACAATCTCCCAAAACTGAATGAGGAAGAAATAGAGTATATGAACAGACCAGTTACCAGTAATTGAAATTGAATCAGTTAAAAAACAAAACAAAACCTTCCAACAAACAAAAGTTCAGGCCAGACAGCTTTTCAGGTGAATTCTACCAAACATTTAAAGAAGAGCTAATACCTATCCTTGTTAAGCTATTCTAAAAAAATTGAAGAGGAAGAAATGCTTAAATAAATGGTATTGGGAAAACTGGCTGCTTCATGCAAACGAATGAAACTGAACTACTTTCTTAAACTATATACAAAATAATATCAAAATGAATTCAAGACTTAAACGTGAGACCTGAAAGCACAAAACTCCTAAAAGAAAACATAGTCAATATGCTCTTTTTTAAAAAAAATTAATTAATTAATTAATTAATTTATATTTGGCTGCATTGGGTCTTTGTTGCTGCATGTGGGCTTCCTCCAGCTGCGGCGAGCAGGGGCTACTCTTCATTGCGGTGCACAGGCCTCTCACTGCGGCGGCCTCTCCCATTGCAGAACATGGGCTCCAGGTGCACGTGCCTCAGTAGTTGTGGCACACGGGCCCAGCAGCTGTGGCTCACGGGCTCCAGAGTGCAGGCTCAGCAGCTGTGGCGCACGGGCCTAGTTGCTCCATGGCATGTGGGATCCTCCCGGACCAGGGCTCGAACCCGTGTCCCCTGCATTGGCAGGCGGACTCCCAACCACTGCGCCACCAGGGAAGCCCTCAATATGCTCTTTGACATCAGTCTTAGCAATATTTTTTTGATAGGTCTTCCCAGGCAAGAAAAACAAAAGCAGAGATAAACAAATGAGAGTATATCAAACAAAAGCTTCTACACAGTGAAGAGAACTATTAACAAAACAAAAAGGCAACTTAC
Organism: Balaenoptera physalus; assembly: GCF_965194825.1. Taxonomy (NCBI): domain Eukaryota; kingdom Metazoa; phylum Chordata; class Mammalia; order Artiodactyla; family Balaenopteridae; genus Balaenoptera; species Balaenoptera physalus. The sequence continues at coordinate 29,036,976 of NC_138882.1, forward strand.
TAAATGGGAGAAGGTATTTGCAAATGATATATCCAATAAGGGGTTAATATTCAAAATACATAAAGAACTCTCACACAGTTCAATATCAGGAAAACAATCTGAATAAAAAATAAGCATAGGATCTGAATAGACATTTTTCCAAGGAAGACATACAGATGGCCAGCAGACCCATGAAAAGATGCTCAAAATCACTAACTACCAGGAAAATGGAAATCAAAACCACAATGAGATATCATCTCACACCTGTTAGAATGGAAATTATCAGAAAGATAAGAAATAACAAGTGCTGATGAGGATGTGGTGAAAAGGGAACCCTTGTACACTGTTGGCAGGAATGTAAATTGGTGCAGCCACTATGGAAAACAGTATGGAGGGTCCTCAAAAATTAAAAATAGTACTGCCATCCATTCTAGCAAGTTTACTTCTGGTTATTTTTCTGAAGAAAATGGAAACACTAATTTGAAAAGATGTATGCACCCTTGTGTTCATTGCAGTATTATTTAAAGTAGCCAAGCTATGGAAGCAACCTTAGTGTCCATCCATAGATGAATGGATAAAGAAGATGTGGTATGCATACACAATGGAAAAAAGAATGAACTCTTGCCGTGACAACATGGATGAACCTAAAAGAGTATTATACTAAGTGAAGTAAGGCAGACAAAGACAAATACCATATGATTTCAGTTATATGTGGAATCTAAAAAACAAAACAGAAACACTCATAGATATGGAGAATAAACAGGTGGTGGCCAGATAGGGAGGATGCAAAGAAAAAAAAAAAGGTACCTATGTGATGTAATGAATGCTAATTAGCTTTACTGAGGTATTCAGTTCACAATGCATATTTACATTTTTAAAGGAATTTTAAAGTGCAGAGCAGAGAAAAGATTACTGATACAGTTTGTTACCAGCAGGCCTGCTGTAAAGGAAATCCTTCTTCAGACAGAATTAAAATCATTCCAAATAGGAGGAAAGATGTAAGAATAAATGAAAAAATTAAAATAGTAAATAAGTTGATAAAGCCAAATGAGTATTGATCTTATGAACAATAATAATATATTTTGTGGTTTGATTATATAAAGAATAAAACAAATCTGAAATAATAGCGTAAATTGAGGTCGACGGGAAAATGGAGTTCATTTCTAGAGACATCACCGTGTTTTCTGGGAAGAGTTAGAAGTATTGATGTATTAGACTTTGCTAAGTCAGGAATGAATGTTATAATTTCAAGGATAACTTCTAAAAGGAAAGTAAGGGTATGATGATCATCAAGATAATATGAAGAGAAATAGAATCATAAAAAGTTAATGAATCTGTTTTACATTATATAAGTGAACTCTGTGTAAGTTAAGAGCGTATTTTAAAATAATGCAGAATAAGATGGCTGAAAACTCTGAAGGAAAACTAAACTGGAATTCTGAAAAAAGTGTAAAATAATAAAACTAGAAAGGCAAAGAGGAAAATAAGAAGAGGAAACAAGCAGAAAAAAATAAAATAGTGGACTCTTGTGCAACCATATAAATAATTGTATTAAATATTAATGTATTTAACACTGCAGTTAAAAGGCAGAGAATTTCAGAATTGATGAAAATGCAAGGTTTACTTAAATACTCTCTGTAAGAGATGTACTTTAAATATAAAGAGAGCTAGGTTGTATCATGCATTCATTAAGCATAAAATGGAGATTTGCTATATTATATGAGATTTCAAAATAAAATATTACTAGAAACCAGTAAGACAGCTATGATAAAAGGGTTGATTGATCTGGATGATATACAATTATTAATATGTATGCATACAATAATGATTAAAAAGAGAAGAACGGACAATCCCACAATCATATTTGGAAATTAAAAAATTTTTTTCAATAAGAGCAACTAGACAAAAAATCAACAAAGACATAGAATTATACTACCACCATGATGTAATTGATATTTACAGACTACTACACCCAAAATTGGCAGAATAAACAGTTTTCAAATGCATATGGTTAATTCACCAGGATTAATTGTATCTTGGTTTATAATCCTGGATTATAAAATGATTGATCAGAAATCAAGTGTATAAGAAAACCAGAAAAGCTGCAGGTGTTTGGAAATTGAATAACATACCTCTTAGTAATCACTGAGTCAAAAACAAAATTCAAAAGAACCATTACAAATTACAGCTGATCTTTGAACAATATGGGTTCGAACGGCACTATTCCACTTATATGTGGATATTTTTTCAATAAATACGTACTCCAGTGCTACACAATGCTTAGTTGGTTGAATCTGAGGATGCAGAACCACAGATACTGGCGGGTTCAATACGGCAGAGTAGGAGGACGTGGAGTTCTCATCTCCTCACAACTAGGGGACCTACCAAGCGCTGGTGGGGGAGCTCGCACACCTGAGGGGATGGGACGAACCCCCGAGCGATCGGGTAGGACGTTGGGGGAGGGAGGGGGGAGGAGAAGTGGAGGCCAGACAGGACTGGTGCCCCTGAGGGGTGGCTGGGGGAGGGGAAGAGTTCCCATGCCTGGAGGGGCCCACTCCCAGAGAGAGGATCAACAGGGACAGGGAGAGACTCTCAAGGGATCAGAGGATTGGAAGGGAACACGACCAGTGTTTCCCCTGCCCACTCGGGCCTAGGGAGTCTGCTGAGGTCCAGGGCTTGATCTTCTGCCCTCTGAGGGCCCCTCTGGCTGCATGGGTCCTGGGGGCGTGGGAGGGAGGGGGAGGAAAAGTAGAGGCTAGATGGGGACTGGTGCCCCTGAGGGGCGGCTGGGGGAGAGGAGGGGTTCCCACTCGGGAGGGGCCTACCCACGGTGAGGAGATAAGCGGGAATGGAGGGAGACCTTCTTGGGATCGGAGGATGAGAAGGGAACACAGCCAGCATTTCCCCCACCCACTCAGGCCCAGGGAGCCTGGTGAGGTCCAGCACCTGATCCTCTGCCCTCCAATGCCCCGTCCGGCCACGTGGGGCCTGGGGGCATGGGAGGGAGGAAAAGTCGAGGCAAGAAGGGACTGGTGCCCCTGAGGGACAGCTGGGGGAGGGACCACCCTGAGGCCCCTCTGGGGGCCTAGGCCCCGCCCCACCACCATCCCCCCCAGGGCCTCTTCCGCCCGCCTAAGCCTAGGCCCTGCCCCCGCCTAGCCCCGCCCCCCACAGCCAAGCCTTTTATTTTTTTTTAAACAGCATGAGCAAGTGGGTTTTATTCCAGAAATGCAACATTGATTTAATATTAAGACTCAATTAAGTTAAATATACCACATCAATAGAATAAAGGACAAAAACCACATTATCATCTCAGTAGCTGCATAAAAAGCATTGGGCAAAATTCAACATTCCTTCATGATAAAAACACTCAAACTAGAAACAGAAAGAAACATCTTCAACCTGATATAAGACATCTATGAAAACCCCACATCTAACACCATACTTAATGGTGAAAGGCAGAGATGCTTCCCCCTAAAATCAGGAACAATGCAAGAATGTCATCTCTCACCACTTCTTTTCTACATTGTTCTGGACAGGGCTATTAGGCAAGGGAAAGAAATAAAATGAATCTACATTGGAAAAGAAGTAAAACTTTTCTATTTGCAGACAACATAATCCTGTGTATAGAAAATCCTAAAGAACCCCTGCCCCCCACACAAAACTATTAGACCTAATACAGGGGCTCAACAAGGTTACAATACAAGATCATATACAAAAATCAATTGTATTTCTATACACTTACAATGAATAATTCAAAAATGAAATTAAGAAAACAGTTCCATTTACAATAGCATCAAAAGGATAATATACTTAGGAATAAATTTAACAAATGACATACAAGACTTGTACACTGTAAACTACACAAAACATTGTTGAGTGAAATTAAAGAAGATCTAAATAAGTGGAAAGGCACCTCACATTTCACGGATTGGAAGACTTAGTGTTAAGATGGCAATACCCTAGTAGGCCTACTGATACAATAAAATCCCTATCAAAATTTGAACAGTTCTTTCCCCCCAGAAATTAACAATCTGACCCTAGAATTCTAACAATAACAAATAAAAGGGTCCCGGAATGGATGAACAGTCTTGAAAAAGAAGAAAGTTCAAGTACTCACACTTCCCAATTTCAAAACCCACTACAAAGCTACTAAAGTCAAGACAGTATTGTACTGCCATAAGGATAGTATGTAGACAGATAATGGAATAGAATGAAGAGTCCAGAAACAAACCCATATCTCTGTGGTCAGTTGATTATTGTCAGGGGTGCCAAGGTCATTCAATGGCAAAGAATAATGTTTCAACAAATGGTCTTGGGATAACTGGATGTTCACATGCAAAAGAATGAATTTAGACCTATACCTCACACTGTATACAACAATTAACTAAAAATTGATCAAAAACCTAAATGTAAGAGCTAAAACTATAAAACACTCAGAAGAAAACATAGATGTAAATGTTAATAATCTTGGATTAGGCAATGATTTCCTAGGTATGATACAAAAAGCACAGCAAGAGAAGAAACAAAAATAGGTAATTTGGAATCATCAAAATTAAAACTTTTATCCTTTAAAGGACACTATCAAGAAAGTGAAAAGACAACCCATAGTATGGGAGAAAATGTTTGCAAATCATATACGTTATAAGGGACTTGTATCCAGAATGTACAAAGAAATCTTACAACTCAATACAAAAGACAAATCACACATTTAAAAAATGGGCAAAGGATTTGAATAGAAATTTCTCCAAAGAAGATATACAAATAGCCCATGAGCACATGAGAAGGTGCTCAACATCATCAGCTTCAGGAAAACAAAAATCAAAGTCACACTGAGATACCACTTCACACGCACTGGGATAGCTACAATAAAACAGACAGATAATAACAAGTGTGGAGAAATTAGAAGCCTCATACAGTGCTGGTTGGAGTGTAAAATGGTACAGCTGCTTTGGAAAACAATATGGCAGGTCCTCAAAAGTTAAATATAGAGTTACCATATGACCCAGCAATTCCTCTCCTAGGTATATACCACAAAGAAATAAAATCTTATGTATACTCAAAAAAACTTGTATATGATGTTCATAGTAGCATTATTCATAATTGCCAAAAAGTACAAACAATAGAAATATCCATGAACTGACAACTGGATAAATAAATATTGTACATTTTTACAATGGAATGTTATTCAAAAATAATAAGAAATGAAGTACATTATGGATGAGCCTTAAAAACATTTTGTTAAATCACAAGAAGCCAGGCATAAAGAACAATATATTGTATGATTCCATTTATGTGAAATGCTCAGAACAGGCAGACAGACAGAAAGTACATTGGTAGATGCCTAGGGTTAGGGTTTCTCGTTGGGGTGATTAAAATGTTCTTAAGTGTGCTTAAGTTGTGATGATGGTTGCACAATTTTGTGAACATACTAGATATCACTGACTTGTTCACATTAAAGGAGTACTTTGTGTGATATGTGAATTATATTCCAATAAGGCTGTTAAAATTGATATAAGTAAATAAATTAATTAAATAATATTTCAGTCCATGTCACATATTCCAGTAATCCCAAAGCTTCTCTGGAAATGACTGCTGTGATGCATGGATTGTGGTATCTTGGCTCCCAGGGCGGAGGTTGGGCCTGAGCTTCTGTGGTGGGAGAGCTGAGTCCAAACAGCTGGACTAACAGAGGACCTCAGACCCCAGGGAATCTTAATCAGAGCGAGGTCTCCTGGAGGTCCTCATCTCAGCACCAAGACCCAGCTCTACCCAACTGCCTGCAAACTCCAGTGCTGGATGCCGCAAGCCAAACAGCCAGTAAGACAGGAACACAGCCCCACCCATGAAAAAAAAAAAAAAGAGATGACAAAAACCTGTTACAGATGGAGGAGCAAGGTAAAAACCTACAAGACTAAATAAAAGAAGAAGAAATAGGCAACCTACCTGAAAAAGAATACAGAGTAATGATAGTAAAGATGATCCAAAGTCACAGAAATAGAATGGAGGCATGGATCAAGAAAATACAAGAGATGGTTAACAAAGACCTAGTAGAACTAAAAACCAAACAAACAGTGAATAACAACACAATAACTGAAATGAAAAATACACTAGAAGGAATCAATAGCAGAATAACTGAGACAGAAGAATGGATAAATGAGCTGGAAGATAGAATGGTGGAAATAACCACTGAGGAGCAGAATAAAGAATGAAAAGAACTAAGGACAGTCTCAGAGACCTCTGGGACAATATTAAATGCAACAACATAACAAATTATAGTGGTCCCAAAGAAGAATAGAAAGAGAAAGGGTCTGAGAAAATATCTGAAGAAATTAGAGTTGAAAACTTCCCTAACGTGGGAAAGGAAATAGCCACCCAAGTCTAGGAAGCACAGAGAGTCCCATATAGGATAAACCTTAGGAGAAACACACCCAGACACATATTTATCAAACTAACAACAATTAAATTCAAAGAAAAAAAATTAAAAACAGCAAGGGAAAAGCAACAAATAAAATACAAGGGAATCTCTATAAGGTTATCAGCTGATTTTTCAGCAGAAACTGCAGGTCAGAAGGCAGTGGCAGGATATATTTAAAGTGATGAAAGGGAAAAACCTACAAGCAAGATTACTCTACCCAGCAAGGATCTCATTCAGATTTGATGGAGAAATCAAAAGCTTTACAGACAAACAAAAGCTAAGAGAATTCAGCACCACCAAACCACCTTTACAACAAATGCTAAAGGAACTTCTCTAGGTGTGCAACACAAGAGAAGAAAAAGACCCACAAAAACAAACCCCAAACAATTAAGAAAATGGTAATAGGAACATACATTTCAATAATTGCCTTGAATGTAAATGGATTAAATGCTCCAAGCAAAAGATACAGACTGGCTGAATGGATACAAAAACAGGACCCATATATGCTGTCTTCAAGAGATCCACTTCAGACCTAGGGATACATACAGACTGAAAGTGAGGAGATGGAAAAAGCTATTCCATGCAAATGGAAATCAAAAGAAAGCTGGAGTAGCAATACTCATATCAGATAAAATAGACTTTAAAATAAAGACTTGTTACAAGAGACAAGGAAGGACACTACATAATGATCAAGGGATCAATCCAAGAAGAAAACATAATTATAAATATTTATGCACCCAACATAAGAGCACCTCAGTACATAAGGCAAATGCTAACAGCCATAAAAGGGGAAATCAACAGTAACACAATAATAGTGGTGGACTTTAACACCCTATGTGCACCAATGGACAGATCATCCAGACAGAAAATAAATAAGGAAACAGAAGCTTTAAATAACATAATAGACCACATAGATTTAATTGATATTTATAGGACATTCCACCCAAAAGCAGTAGAATACACTTTCTTAAGCACACAAGAAACATTCAACAAGATAGATCACATCTTGTGTCACAAATCAAGCCTCGGAAAATGTAAGAAAATTGAAATCGTATCAAGTATCTTTTTTGACCACAACACTATGAGATTAGAAATCAGGAAAAAAGCTGTAAAAAACACAAACACATGGAGGCTAAACAGTGTGCTGCTAAAAAACCAAGAGATCACTGAAGAAATCAAAGAGGAAAGAAAAAAAAATACATAGAAACAAATGACAACAAAAACACAATGACCCAAAACTGTGTTTCCAAAACACAGGAAAAGCAGTTCTAAGAGGGAAGTTTATAGCAATTGAATCTCACCTCAAGAAACAAGAAAAATCTCACATAAACAGTCTAACCTTACACCTAAAGCAACTAGAGAAAGAAGATCAAAGGAAACCCAAAGTTAGCATAGGGAAAGAAATCATAAAGATCAGAGCAGAAATAAATGAAATAGAAACGAAGAAAACAGTAGCAAAGATCAATAAAAACAAAAGTTGGTTCTTTCAGAAGATAAACAAAATTGCTAAACCTTTAGCCAGACTCATCAAGAAAAAAAGGGAGAGGACTCAATAAAGTTAGAAATGAAAAAGCAGAAATTACAACTGACACCACAGAAATACAAAGGATCATGAGACTAATACAAGCAACTCTGTGCAAATAAAATGGGACAACCTGGAAGAAATGGACAAATTCTTGGAAAGGTACAATCTTCCAAGACTGAACTGGGAAGAAATAGAAAATATAAACAGACCAATCATAGGTACTGAAATTGAAACTGTGATTGAAAATCTTCCAACAAACAAAAGTCTAGGACCAGATCACTTCACTGGCGAATTCTATCAAATATTTAGAGAAGAGCTAACACCTATACTTCTCAAACTCTTCCAAAAAATTGCAGAGGGAGCATCACTCCCAAACTCATTCAATGAGACCACCATCACCCTGATACCAAAACCAAAGATATCAGGGGAAAAAAAATTACAGATGAATATCACTGATGAGCATAGATGCAAAAAGGTGCTTAGAGGGAAATGTATCACCTCTACAAAGGTGCTTGTATTTGAAAAGAAGAAAGTTCTCTAGTCATTAAGTTTCCATCTTAAGAAAGTAGAAGAGTAGAGTAATTTAATCCCAGAGCAATCTGAAAGAATGAAACAATAGAGAGTAGAATTCAATTAAATAGAAAGCAGAAAAATAATAGGGAATAATCCATAAACAAAAGTTAGTTCTTTGAAAATACTTAATAGAATAAAAAAATGTCTTGGAAGATTGTTAGGAAAAAATAGAAAAAAGAGGGAAGACACAAATTACTGATACTGACCCCTAGAAAACACTGGCACACTTGAACAGCTCAATATCAATGAACAGTATTGAGTTTGAGTAAAATAATTTTCCTGAAGAAAAACTCCAAGTCCAGATGGCTTCACTGTTTACTTCTGTCAAATATTTGAAGAGGAAATATTACCAAGCCTACACAATTAATTACATAAAATAATGGAGGTGGGAACCCTTCCCTTCTCATTTTATAAGGCTAGTGTCACCCTCATTCCAAAAAATGGTCAGTGCTATCATAAGAAGAGAGAACTATATCAACAAAATATTAGCAAACCAAATCCAACAACACATAAAAAGATCATACACCATAACCATTTGGGATTCATCCCAAGTTCACAAGGATGGTTCAACATACACAAATCAGTCAATGTGGTACACCACATAAACAAAAGCCAAAAACCACATGATCATCTCAATAGATGCAGAAAAAGCATTTGACAAAATTCAACATGTATTCATGATTAAAACTCTTACAAAAGTGGGTATAGAGGGAACATATCTCAAGATAATAGAAGTTATTCATGACAGACCTGCAGCCAATATAATAGAGGTGAAAAGCTGAAAGCTTTCCTGCTAAAATCTGGAGCAAGACAAGGATACCCACTCTCACCTCTTCTATTCAACATAGTATTGGAAGTCCTAACCACGGCAGTCAAACAAGAAGAAGAAATTAAAGGTATCCAAACTGGAAGGGAAGAGGTCAAATTGTTATTATATGCAGATGATAATATACTATATATACAAAACCCTAAAGACTTCACATAAAAACTACTAGAAATGATAAGCGAATTCAACAAGGTAGCAGGATACAAGATTAACATACAGAAATTGGTTGCATTTCTTTTCACCAATGATGAACTATCAGGGAATGTAAAAAAACAATACCTTTAAAAATTGCACCCCCCAAAATAAAATACTTATGAATAAATTTGATCAAGGAGGTGAAAGACTTATACACTGAAAACTACAAAACATTAATAAAGGAAATTGAAGATAATTCAAAGAAATGGAAAGATATCCCATGCTCTTGGATTGGAAGAATTAATATTGTTAAAATGGCTATACTATCCAAAGCAATCTACGGATTTAATGCAATCCCTATCAAATTACCCATGACATTTTTCACAGAACTAGGACAAATAATCCTAAAATTCATATGGAACCATAAAAGACCCAGAATGACCAAAGCAATCCTGAAGAAAAAGAACAAAGCAGGAGGCATAACCCTCCCAGACTTCAGACAATACTACAAAGCTACAATTATCAAAACAGTGTGGTATTGGCATAAAATCAGACATATGGATCAATGGAACAGTACAGAGAGCCCAGAAATAAACCCACACACCAATTGTCAATTAATCTTCAACAAAGGGGGCAAGAATATACAACAGGGAAAAGACAGTCTCTTCAGCAAGTGGTGTTGTGAAAGTTGGCCAGCCACATATAAATCAATGAAATTAGAACACAGCCTCTCACCATACACACAAATAAACTCAAAATGGCTTAAAGACTTAAACATAAGAAATGACACCGTAAAACTCCTAGAAGAGATCATAGGCTAAACATTCTCTGACATAAATCTTAACATTGTTTTCTTAGGTCAGTCTCCTAAGGCAATAGAAATAAAAACAAAAATAAACAAATGAGACCTAATCAAACTTACAAGCTTTTGCATAGCATAGGAAATGATAAACAAAATGAAAAGACAACCTACAAGAATGGGAGAAAATATTTGCAAATATTGCAACCAACAAGAGCTTAATTTCCAAAATATACAAATAGCTCATAACAACAACAAAACAAACAGCCTAGTCAAATAATGGGCAGAAGACGTAAATAGACATTTCTCCAAAGAACAAATATAGATGACCAATAGGCACGTGAAAAGATGCTCAACATTGCTAATTATTAGAGAAATGCAAATCAAAACTACAATGAGGTACCACCTCACACCAGTCAGAATGTCCATCATTAAAAAGTTACAAATAACAAATGCTGGAGAGGGTGTGGAGGAAAGGGAACCCTCCTACATTGTTGGTGGGAATGTAAGTTGGTGCAGCCACTGTGGAAAACAGCATGAAGGTATCTCAGAAATCTAAAACAATTAGCATATGATCCAGCAATCCCACTCCTGGACATATATTCATACAAAAGTATAATTCAGAAAGCCATGTGCCCCTATGTTCATAGCAGCTCTATTCACAGTAGCTAAGACATAGAAACAACCTAAATGTCCATTGACAGATGAATGAATAAAGATGTGGTACATATATACAATGAATGCTACTCAGCCATGAAAAAGAACGAAATAATGCCATTTGCAGCAACATGGATGCAACTAGAGACTATCATACTAAGTGAAGTAAGTCAGAAAGAGAAAGACAAAATATGATATCGCTTATATGTGGAATCTAAAATATGACACAAATGAACCTGTCTATGAAACAAAAACAGAATCTTAGACCTAGAGAACAGACTGGTGGTTGCCAAGGGGGAGGGAGTTGGGGGAGCGATAGAATGGCAGGTTGGGGTTAGCAGATGTCAGCTTTTATATATAGAATGGAGAAACAACAAAGTCCTACTATATAGCACAGGGAACTATGTTCAATATCCTATCATAAACCATAATGGAAAAGAATACATTAAAAAAAAACATGTATATATATTTAACTGTATTACTTTGCTGTACAGCAAACTTAGCATTGTAAATCAACTATAGTTCACTAAAAATATTGATTTAAAAACAGAAGAAAGAAGTAGCCCAATATACTTGTGACTATAGTCAATGCAAAATTTCTTAACAAAAGCTTGACAAATCAAATTCAAAAAATATGCAAGAAAAAGGTGAATACATTATGACTAAATGGAGTTTATACTAGAATTCAGTTGTATTAACATCTGAAAATCATTCAACTAATTTCACTGTATTAATAGGATAAAAGAAAACTACCTGGTCATTTCAACAGGTGCAGAAGAAGCATTTGAAAAAATTCAACACTCTTTCATAACAAAAACACTCAGGTGGCTAGGAATGCAAGGGAACTTACTCAACTTGATTAAGTGTATCTACAAACTACAGCTTACATAATACTCAAAGGTAAAAGGCTTGATATTTTCTCTCTTAACATCTGGAACAAAGTAAGAATGTCTGCTCTCACCACTTTTATTTAACATTGTACTGATGGTCTGTTCTAGTGCATTATAAGGCAAGAAAAAGAAATAAAAGGGAAACACACTGGAAAGGAAGATGTAAATTGCTCTTGTTTGTAGACAGTATGGTAGTATTTGTAGAAAATCCAGAAAGATAAAAGCTGTTAGAAATAGTAAATGAATTTATTAAGGCTATAGAATAAAAGGTCAACATAGAAAAAGCAATTGTATTTCTAAATACAAGCAAGAAAAATTAGAAAATGAAAAAAAATTTTTAAACTTCCATAATAGCATAAAAGAATACTTAGAAATAAATTCAATTAAAGATTTACAAGATGTTTTCACAGAAAATTACAAAACACTGCATTGGAAAATTGAAGACCTAAATAAATGGAGAGCTATACCATGTTCATGGATTGGAAGACTTAATTTATTAAGATGGCAGTTTCCTCCAGATTGACCTACAGATTTAATGCAATTCCAACAGACTTTGTCTTAAGAAATCTGCAAACTGATTTTATTTATATGGAAATAAATGATCCTTTATCTGATAGCACAAGTATCAAAAAGTAAAAGCTTCATACTGCTGCTTCTGAGACTTATTATTTAAGCTACAAACTGTGCCTATCATTTTTTAAAACAAACTTACCTATGATCTGGGTCCAGTTTTTGCCTTTGAAAGCTTTTTCTTGGAACATCTGTTGGACCATAATAAAGAAACTGAGTATGTCAGTGATGGACTTACAATGGCTAAACAATACATTTTAAAAGTGTGGCAAACTTTTGGGGGTCTATATACTTTATAGATAAGATATGTGCAGATAATTAAAATTTAATCATACTTTAAAAGGATTTTTAGTCAGTTTTCTTAAAATCGTCTTCTCCTTCTCCCCTTCTCCTCCCCCTCCTCCTCCTCCTCCTCCTCCTCCTTCTTCTTTGTTAATATACCTCCAAATAAATGCTAGTATATCTTGAAGTAAAGATGGGGCTTATGTATTACTCTGGAATAGACTTTGTGTTGATTTTATATTTTATAAAAGAGAAATATTTGCATCATTATGATTCTTTATTAATGGGAATTTTTTCTTGTTTTTGTAGGGAAGAATGGACAGAAGCTATCCAGGCTGTAGCAGACAGACTCCAGAGGCAAGAAGAGGAGAGAATGAATTGTAGTCCAACTTCACAAATTGATAATATAGGAGAGGAAGAGATGGATGCTTCTACAACCCATCATAAAAGAAAGGTAGAAAAGAACATCTTACTCCCCTCCTCAGCACAACATTTATATGTGTAGAAGAAATATGTTAACAACTGCCATTTGCAAAAACTGTTAGCCAATTATCTTATGATATGCTATTATATTGGTGTGGATGGTTTTTAATCAGGTGAATCTTAAACCTGTCATTGTTTAAAACCAAATAATTGAAACATCACTTTATTTCAGTGTTTCAGCAATTACCACTGAATGCTGAAAGGGCTTGTTAGGAAGTTGTGATTGATGTGCCGTCATACTACTTTATAATTTGCATTTTTCCCTTTTTGTTTTTAATACAATTTTAGAAACTTGGAAATAAAGTGTTTTCCCTAATATGGTCCTTTTCTATTTGGCATTCTGTGTTCTCCTGAAAGCAGAAGGTGAAATGGCTCTGGCATACTTCCTGCTTGGTGCCCCAGCCTCACTAATGTCAGCAGGAAAGCGAACAATCTTGGAAGTTATAGCTTTTTATTTTAGTGGCTGCTTCTGAGCCAATGAGGGAAACAGATTTTTTCTTCCCTCAGTGCTCCAGAATAATAATCGCCATTTTATATATTTATGAGAATTGTAAATTATGTTTTTCATTGCTATAGAAAATTGCAAAGCAACTCCCTGTGTAAAAAGTGGTATTTTAAGATTAAGGGTAAAAGTATTCAAAATAGATGAACATGCCATTTTTAATGTTGGAATATATTTGTTATAATAGATTTTAAATTAATCTTCAGGTAGGAAAATGCTAATTCTTAAGGTAATGATCCATGTAATTTGGTATTAACACAGTGATTAAGAACTCTTTGGAGTTAGACTGCCTGAGTTCAAATCCTCTTTTTCCTATGTGCTAACCATGTGAACTTGCTGAGCTTTACAGTTACAACTTAGATTTAGTTAATCGTCCTTTCCTTACCAGAAATTTCTATTCTAATTAGAATAATATTCTATACTTGATCTTGGCCAAATGTCTGAGAACGTGTATGTCTTCCTTGAAGACTAATCCTCTATTTGTTAGTTGAATTGTATCTCTGTTTTCTTTTGAGTCACCTTAACAACACTCTGCCCTTGTTCCTCAGTTATTGCAAAGAGAAAAATACAATCTAGCTTTACCCACCTTCTCAGAGAGAAAAAAGCTTCTTTTGCTCATGTATGTGCACATGTACACAATTAATTTGAAATTTGACTATGCTTATAAATTTAAAGTCATATCCTGATTATTCTCACCCTTTGAGTAATAAACTACCTTGTTCAGTAACAAGCTAGACTGCTGTAGAACTTCTTAATAACAAAGATTAATAGTAAGATGCTATTTAGGCAGGTAGAGTTTGAACGTGGGAAGTTTATAACACTCTAACTAGAAATACTGTTACTGATAGATGTAAGAATTTTGGAAATGAATATGAAAATTTTCAGAAGAACTTTGAATGAAGAGAGACAACCATTTTGAAAGATATAAAAATGGAAAACTATGGAAGATCCTTCTTTTTCTGTTAAGGCTGGTTGTAAATGATTATTAAAGCATAATACGTTTTCCTGTTTTGTTACCAGTGTTGATTATCTTAGAATTTATCACCTTCACTAATTATCACTTATAAAGATTTATTATATGCTTATTTTGTGCTAGGCTCTGAGCAGTACTTTTATATGTGTTATCTCATTTGATCCTCATAGGAATCATATGAGGTAGGTACTGTTATCCCATTTTACAGTTGAGTCCTCTGATATTTAAAGAAGTTAAATATCTTGTTCAAGCATATAATGACTTTACACACTATGCAACTTCAGTATGCAGTCTACTTTTTATTGATTCACATATCTTGAGCTTCTATAATCTCTATAATTGTTATAGTCATAACATAACCAAGCTATATTAGAAACAAAATTATACGGATAGGCTCTCTTATATTTGTACTCTGTTTCTCAAAATAGTATGTCAAATTGTTGCATTTACACAGTGCTTGAATATTAGTTAATTTCATTTTATATTAGAGCACTCTTGGAAAAATCAGTAGAATTTTAATATTATAGAATACTGGTAGAAAGTGAGGTTCCTGTTGTCCTACTGCTTGAGTTCATGTCCTGGGTCTACAATGTGTGTAATTGTGGGGAAAGTCCCTTAATCCTTCTGTCCTTTAGTCCCTTCATCTATAAAAGGAAGATAACAGTGGTACTTACCTCATAGAGTTGTGAGGATTAAAATATAGTTTGGAATATATGTGAAGTGTGTATATACTAAGTGCTCAATGAATATTAGCTATTATTAGCTAGTATTCTTCTTTATCCACATAAAGATAATTAAACATTCACATATTTTTAAAGTGGAGTCTCCTAGAATTCTCTTGTTGAAACTAAGTCTCCAAAATGAAAAATTGATAGAAGTATTTTGAATTTGGGGGGTGGGGGTCCATTGTCTTATTTAGCCTATATCTTATTTCCATTGTAATTTTTAAATTTTATTTAAAATGAAATAGTATAAAATAGTTTGAAATAACAAAGAGTACAGAAAAAGAACATTTGTACCACTAACTATGCTATAACAATCGTAATAACTTGATTCAAAAGGGTGAAATATTACTATCACTTCCTTAAGATGACTCTAAAACTACAGTTGACACATGAACAACACAGAGGCTTGGTGAGCCGCCCTCTGCACAGTTAAAAATCTGCCTATAAATTATAGTCGGCCCTCTGTGTCCCAGTTCTCCCTATCTGTGGTTCCTCTGATGCAACATTTCCTCCATATACACTCTTGTTTTTTATCTGTGATTCTGCATTTGAGGATTCAACCAACAGTGGATCAAAAAAAATAAGTAGGAAAAAATCCACATGTAAATGGATCCACAGAGCTCAAACCCATGTTGTTCAAGAGTTAGCTATATATCCTTTATGAATGTCAGTTATAAAAAGAATTGTACAAGTTCAGATTATTTTTAATTTTAGATTGTAAACATAAATATTTTCAGATAAGAATATCCTTCTCTGAGAGATAGCTTCAAGATGGCGGAGGAGTAAGGCATGGAGATCACCTTCCTCCGCACGAATACATCAAAAATACATTTACATGACGAACAGCTCCTACAGAACACCTACTGAACGCTGGCAGAAGACCTCAGACTTCCCAAAAGGCAAGAAACTCCCCACATACCTGGCCGTTTGGCTAACAGGGGCTTGGTGCTCTGGCCAGGTGTCAGGCCTGAGCCTCTGAGGTGGGACAGCCGAGTTCAGGACATTGGTCCACCGGAGACCTCCCGGCCCCATGTAATATCAAATGGCGAAAGCTCTCTCAGAGATCTCCATCTCAACGTGAAGAGCCAGCTACACTCAACAACCAGCAAGCTACAGTGCTGGACACCCTATGTCAAACAACTAGCAAGACAGGAACACAACCCCACCCATTACCGGGAAGGCTGCCTAAAATAATAATAACGTCACAGTCACCCCAAAACACACCACTGGACGTGGTCCTGCCCACCAGAAAGACAAGGTCCAGCCTCATCCACCAAAACAGAGACACCAGTCCCCTCTACCAGGAAGCCTACACAACCCACTGAAACAACCTTAGCCACTGGGGGCAGACACCAAAAACAACAGGAACTATGAACCTGCAGCCTGAAAAAAGGAGACCCCAATACAGTAAGTTAAGCAAAATGAGAAGACAGAGAAACACACAGCAGATGAAGGAGTAAGGTAGAAACCCACCAGACCAGACAAATGAAGGGGAAATAGGCAGTCTACCTGAAAAAGAATTCAGAGGAATGATAGTAAAGATGATCCAAAATCTTGGAAATAGAATGGAAAAAATACAAGAAACGTTTAACAAGGACCTAGAAGAACTAAAGGAATCAATAGCAGAATAACTGAGGCAGAAGAACGGATAAGTGACCTGGAAGATAAAATAGTGGAAATAACTGCCACAGAGCAGAATAAAGAAAAAGGAATGAAAAGAATTGAGGACAGTCTCAGAGACCCCTTGGACAACATTAAATGCACCAACATTTGAATTATAGGGGTCCCAGAAGAAGAAGAGAAAAAGAAAGGGACTGAGAAAATATTTGAAGAAATTATAGTTGACAACTTTCCTAATATGGGAAAGGAAGTAGTCAAAAAAGTCCAGGAAGCACAGAGAGTCCCATACAGGATAAATCCAAGGAGAAACACGCCAAGACACGTATTAATCAAACTATCAAAAATTAAATAAAAAGAAAAAATATTAAAAGCAGCAAAGGAAAAACAACAAATAACATACAAGGGAATCCCCACAAGGTCAACAGCTGATCTTTCAGCAGAAACGCTGCAAGCCAGAAGGGACTGGCAGGACATATTTAAAGTGATGAAAGGGAAAAACCTACAACCAAGATTACTCTCCCAGCAAGGATCTCATTCAGATTTGACAGAGAAATTAAAACCTTTACAAACAAGCAAAAGCTAAGATAATTCAGCACCACCAACCCAGCTTTAAAACAAATGCTGGGGCTTCCCTGGTGGCGCAGTGGTTGAGAATCTGCCTGCCAATGCAGGGGACATGGGTTCGAGCCCTGGTCCAGGAGAATCCCACATGCCACGGAGCAACTAGGGCCGTGAGCCACAGTTACTGAGCCTGCGCGTCTGGAGCCTATTCTGCGCAACAAGAGAGGACGCGATAGTGAGAGGCCCGTGCAACACGATGAAGAGTGCCCCCCGCTTGCCGCAACTAGAGAGAGCCCTCACACAGAAACGAAGACCCAACACAGCCAAAAAAATAAATTAATTAGTTAATTAAAAAATACAAAACAAAACAAATGCTAAAGGAACTTCTCTAGGCAGGAAACACAAGAGAAGGAAAAGACCTACAATAACAAACCCAAAACAATTGAGAAAATGGTAATAGGAACATACATATCGAAAACTACCTTAAATATAAATGAATTAAATGCTCCAACCAAAAGACATAGATGGGCTCGATGGATACAAAAACAATACCTGTATATATGCTGTCTACAAGAAACTCACCTCAGACCTAGGGACACATACAGACTGAAAGCGAGGGGATGGAAAAAGAAGATATTCCATGCAAATGGAAACCAGAAGAAAGCTGGAGTAGTAATTTTCATATCAGACAAAATAGACTTTAAAGTAAAGACTATTACAAGAGACAAATAGGGACACTACATAATGATCAAGGGATCAATCCAAGAAGAAGATATAGCAATTGTAAATCTTTATGCACCCAACATAGGAGCACCTCAATACATAAGGCAAATGCTAACAGCCATAAAAGGGGAAATCGACAGTAACACAATCACAGTAGGGGACTTTAACACCCCACTTTCACCAATGGACAGATCATCCAAAATACAAATAAATAAGGAAACACAAGCTTTAAATGATACATTAAACAAGATGGACTTAATTGAAGTTCACAGGACATTCCATCCAAAAACAACAGAACACACTTTCTTCTCAAGTGTTCATGGAACATTCTCCAGGATAGGTCATATCTTGGTCACAAATCAAGCCTTGGCAAATTCAAGAAAATTGAAATCATATCAAGTATCTTTTCTGACCACAACGCTATGAGACTAGATATCAATTACAGGAAAAAATCTGTGAAAAATACAAATACATGGAGGCTAAACAATACTACTAAATAACCAAGACATCACTGAAGAAATCAAAGAGGAAATCAAAAAATACCTAGAAACAAATGACAATGAAAACACGACGACCCAAAGCCAAAGGAATTCAGCAAAAGCAGTTCTAAGAGGGAAGTTTATAGCAACACCTACCTCAAGAAACAAGAAACATCTCAAATAAACAACCTAACCTTACACCTGAAGCAGTTAGAGAAAGAAGAACAAAAAACCCCCAAAGTTAGCAGAAGGAAAGAAATCATAAAGATCAGATCAGAAATAAATGAAAAAGAAATGAAGGAAACAATAGCTAAGATCAAAACAACTAAGAGCTGGTTCTTTGAGAAGATAAACAAAATTGATAAACCATTAGCCAGACTCATCAAGAACAAAAGGGAGAAGACTCAAATCAATAGAATTAGAAACGAAACAGGAGAAGTAACAACTGACACAGCAGAAATACAAAGGATCATGAGGGATTACTACAAGCAACTATATACCAGTAAAATGGGCAACCTGGAAAAAGTGGACAAATTCTTAGAAAAGCACAACCTTCCGAGACTGAACCAGGAAGAAATAGAAAAAAGGAACAGACCAATCACAAGCACTGAAATTGAAACTGTGATTTAAAAATCTTCCAACAAACAAAAGCCCAGGACCAGATGGCTTCACAGGCGAATTCTATCAAACATTTAGAGAAGAGCTAACACCTATCCTTCTCAAACTCTTCCAAAATATTGCAGAGGGAGGAACACTCCCAAACTCATCCTATGAGGCCACCATCACCCTGATAGCAAAACCAGACAAAGATGTCACAAGAAAAGGAAACTACAGACCAATATCACTGATGAACATAGATGCAAAACTCCTCAACAAAATACTAGCAAACAGAATCCAACAGCACATTAAAAGGATCATACACCATGATCAAGTGGGGTTTATCCCAGGAATGCAAGGATTTTTCAATATACACAAATCAATCAATGTGATAAACCATATTAACAAATTGAAGGAGAAAAACCATATGATCATCTTGATAAAAGCTTTCCTAAGAAAAAGCTTTTGACAAAATTCAACACCGATTTCTGATAAAAACTCTCCAGAAAGTGAGCATAGAGGGAACTTACCTCAACATAATAAAGGCCATATATGCCACAGCCAACTTCGTTCTCACTGGTGAAAAACTGAAACCATTTCCACTAAGATCTAGAACAAGACAAGGTTTCCCACTCTCACCACTATTATTCAACATAGTTTTGGAAGTTTTAGCCACAGCAATCAGAGAAGAAAAAAAAAGGAATCCAAATCAGAAAAGAAGAAGTAAAACTGTCACTGTTTGCAGATGACATGATACTGTACATAGAAAATCTCAGAGATGCTACCAAAAAACTACTAGAGCTAATCAATGAATTTGGTAAAGTAGCAGGATATAAAATTAATGCGCAGAAATCTCTTGCATTCCTATACACTAATGATGAAAAATATGAAGGAGAAATTAAGGAAACACTCCCATTTACCATTGCATCAAAAAGAATAAAATACCTAGGAATAAACCTACCTAAGGAGACAAAAGACCTGTATGCAGAAAACTATAAGACACTGATGAAATAAATTAAATACAAATAGATGGAGAGATATACCATGTTCTTGGATTGGAAGAATCAACATTGTGAAAATGACTCTACTACCCAAAGCAGTCTACAGATTCAGTACAATCCCTATCAAACTATGAATGGCATTTTTCACAGAACTAGTAGAAAACATTTCACAATTTGTATGGAAACACAAAAGACCCCAAATAGCCAAAGCAATCTTGAGAAAGAAACACGGAGCTGGAGGAATCAGGTTCCCTGACTTCAGACTCTACTACAAAGCTACAATAATCAAGACAGTATGGTACTGGCACAAAAACAGAAATATACATCAATGGAACAGGAGAGAAAGCCCAGAGATAAACCCACACACATATGGTCACCTTATCTTGATAAAGGAGGTAAGAATATACAGTGGAGAAAAGACAGCCTCTTCAATAAGTGGCGCTGGGAAAACTGGACAGGTACATGTAAAAGAATGAAATTAGAACACTCCCTAATACCTTACACAAAAATGACCTCAAAATGGATTAAAGACCTAAATGTAAGGCCGGACACTATCAAACTCTTAGAGGAAAGCAGGCAGAACACTCTAAGACATACATCGCAGCAAGATCCTTTTTGACCCACCTCCCAGAGAAATGGAAATAAAAACAAAAATAAACAAACGGGACCTAATGAAACTTAAAAGCTTTTGCACAGCAAAGGAAACCATAAACAAGACCAAAAGACAACCCTCAGAATGGGAGAGAATATTTGCAAACGAAGCAACTGATAAAGGATCAATCTCCAAAATACACAGGCAGCTCATGCAGCTCAATATCAAAAAAACAAACAACCCAATCCAAAAATGGGCAGAAGACCTAAATAGATATTTCTCCAAAGGAGATATACAGATTGCCAGCAAACACATGAAAGGATTCTCAATATCACTAATCATTAGGGAAATGCAAATCAAAATCACAATGAGGCATCACCTTACAGTAGTCAGAATGGCCATCATCAAAAAATCTACAAATAGTAAATGCTGGCGAGGGTGAGGGTGTGGAGGAAAGGGAACCGTTCTGCACTGCTGGTGGGAATGTAAATTGATAGAGCCAGTATGGTGAACAGTATGGAGGTTCCTTAAAAAACTAAAAATAGAACTACCATTTGACCCAGCAATCCCACTACTGGGCATATACCCTGAGAACACCATAATTCAAAAAGAGTCATGTACCACAATGTTCATTGCAGCTCTATTTACAATAGCCAAGACATGAAAGCAGCCTAAGTGTCCATCAACAGGTGAATGGATAAAGAAGATGTGGCACATATATACAATGGAATATTACTCAGCCATAAAAAGAAATGAAATTGAGTTATTTGTAGTGAGGGGGATGGACCTAGAATCTGTCATACAGAGTGAAGTAAGAGAGAAAGAGAAAAACAAATACCATATGCTAACACATGTATATGGAATCTAAAAAAAAAAAAAGGTTCTATATAACCTAGGAGCAGGACAGGAAGGAATAAAGACGCGGATGTAGAGAATGGGCTTAAGGACATGGGGAAGGAGAAGGGTAAGCTGGGACGAATGAAAGAGTGGCATGGACATATATACAGTACCAAATGTAAAATAGCTAGCTAGTGGGAAGCAGCCGCATAGCACAGGGAGATCAGCTCGGTGCTTTGTGTCCACTTGGGGGGGTCATAGGGAGGGTAGGAGGGAGACACAAGAGGGAGGAGATATGGGGATATATGTTTAGGTAAAACTGATTCACTTTGTTATATAGCGGAAACTAACACACCATTGTAAAGCAATTATACTCCAATAAAGATATTTTTAAAAAATGAATATCCTCATAATTTACAGAATATATTTTCTTCTTTGTTCACTTTTTGACCAATGGGCAGTAGGATAAAGAGAATACCTACTGATTATGGTAGCTATGCTGAGAATTGTCTTAACTGCTCTCTGTTACCTGGATCAGACAGATGTGGTAGAGTATTGCCGTAGTGTCTGCTCTGCAGCTTTAAACTCTTGGAGAGGGAAGGATACTGGTGGCGGAGAGAAGAGGCAAAGCCCTTGCAACCAGATTCAAGTGCTGATCTTTGTTTAAATTAAAAGATGATTTTTCAAAGGAATTTGATTAGAGCAAGGGTCCCCAACCCCCCCATCCACACACCCCCACCCCCCGCTGGGCCGCACAGCAGGAGGTGAGCAGCGGATGAGCGAGCGAAGCTTCATGTGTCGCTCCCCATTGCTCCCCATCGCTTGCATTACCGCCTGAACCATCCCTCCCACCCCCAGTCCAAGTTAAAATTGTCTTCCACGAAACCGATCCCTGGTGCCAAAAAGGTTGGAGTCTGCTGGATTAGAGGGCGCAGGCATGCTTAATCTTGGTCTGCCAAGCTGCCATTATCTATAACCTGTCATGTATGTGAAGCAGCACAGCATAAAAGGATTAACAGTCAGACGGGAATAAAAATTCTGCTTTGTTTTCAAGTAACCAGTATAGGCCTCTCTGGGACAGCTGTTTTATCATCTCATGACTTAGGTAAGAAGTATAATCAGTACCTCCTATATTCCCATTTTGTCTGATTCCAGTTCTTGGAATTTTCTTACTTAATGCCTGACTACCATAACTGATAACAATGGCTAGTATACAGAGGAGAGGAATAAAAGAACAGACCTGCTGAAATCAAGTGATCTCTCACTTCCTATCCAGCGGGAGGAGCAGCATAATCAGTGTTGTAGAAGTTGACTGATAAGATTAGAGCTTCCCTTTCCTTGGGCAAAAGCACTAGAGGAAGCGGGCAGAGAGGTGAACTTCTTGAAAGCCTCCTTTTCACTCCATGGGCCTTATTTGGTTTATCTCTTACATTGTAAATATATGTGGAATTAATCTTTTTTGACCAAATATGCTAAAACCATTGTATTTTTTTTCCTTGTATTCCTCTTCAATTATATATAAATATTTGTAACGTAATTTTGGGGCTAGACAATCTTTTTCTTACATTCTAGTGTGTGTGATTTGAATATACTTATTAAGCACTTTTTTATATGCACATGCATCTCTTAACGTAAAACAGCCACATTGATATGTTAGAGATTATGTAAAAGAAAGAGTATAACTCTGTAAAATATTTCCCTAATAAATTCTTAGGTTTGGGTTTTAGAGGGTTAATTTTTCTAGAGAGTGTCATGCTCTTATTTAAAAAATTTTTTTTAATTGAAATATTGTTGATTTACAACATTGCACTAGTTTCAGCCCTTATTTTTAAAATTTTTTTATTGAAGTGTAGTTGATATACAGTATTGTGTTAGTTGATTTACAATTTGTGTTGGTTTCCCCTTTGGTAACCATAAGATTGTTTGCTATGTCTGTGAGTCTGTTTCTGTTTGGGAAATAATTCATTTGTACTTTTTAAAAAGTTTCCCCATATAAGTGATGTAATAGTTGTCTTTCTCTGACTTACCTTCACTTAGTATGATAATCTCTAGGTCCATCCACGTTGTTGCAAATGGCATTATTTTGTTCTTTTTTAATGGCTGAGTAATATTCCATTGTGTGTGTGTATGTGTGTGTGTGTGTGTGTGTGTGTGTGTATCATATCTTTATCCATTCATGTGTTGATGGACACTTAGTTTGCTTCTATATCTTGGCTATTTTAAATAGTATGTTATGCTCTTATTTTTAATTAAAATCTTTTTGTATCTTTTCCCTTAACACCATCCAAAAGAGGAAAATAGTTTACATTTCATTTGTAAAGACTAGATAATCACCGTGTATACCGCACTGAAGATGAACATTTGGTATCAAAGATACTTTTTAAATTTTCCAAAGTTTTATCAAAATAGATATGATAAATGTTTCTGATTTTTTCATATAGTAATATAAATTTTATATAGTAATGTAAATTTTTGTTAGTAATATGTTTCCATGTAAATTCCTCTTTTTTTTTAAGATTGACATACTGACAGAAGCTATGAAATTTAGCGTTAAGGCTGTCATCCTTTTTTAAAACCTCCTTGTCCCTAAGAATTACAGTCCTTAAAGAATATAGTAGTATTTCATTATTATATATTTCTTTTCATGTGAAAATGTCATAAAGCAATTTACAGCTTATTTTCTAATTTTTATCCCCAGAATTCAGTTTCAGTTTATATGATATTTAGTAATGGGACACAGCAAGTATCATTTTCCAGTGTTTTTAGATATAAAATTAGGTGGGCACTGTTGAAATGAAGCTTTGAGCAATAAAAACAACATTATGGCTTAGTTATGAGAATAATGTCTGTCAGTTCTTCACTGCTATGAAGTAAAGTTCCCAAGTTTAATATCTTAAAACAATGACAGTTTATAATTTCTTCTGATTTTGTGGTTTGCCTGGGCAATTCTGCTGGTCTCACTTGGACCTTTCAAGCAGCTGCATTCAGCTGGCACGTGGACTGGGCTGGAAAATCCATGAAAGCCTTTCTTCCATGTCTGGATTTTTGGTTCTCCTCCAGTGAGCTCTCTCTTCATGTGATGCCTCATATTCCAGGGCCTCTCCATATGGCCTTTCTCTCCAGCAGATAGCCTGGACTTCCTTACAGCATGAGAGCTGACTTTTAAGAATGAAACTTTTCCAAGAGGGAGAAAGCATACGCTCCCAGACTTAAAGGCTAAGTCTGGAACTGGCACTCTATCACTTTGATGGTATTTTGTGTTTAAAGCTGGACACAAAGCCAGCCCAGGGAGAGGGAAAGTTGACTCCATTTCTTCATAGGAGGAATGGCATGTACATACAGGGAGTCGGGGCTGGAGGAATTAGTGTCCGCCATTTTTGGAGACGACCTAGTACAAAGGGCTTTGTGGTAATGTAGTATTACTTGATTTTTAAAAACCTGTTAATGAAAATGAAATTACTTAGTATTACCCACTGTTTGTTCAAATAACACTAATTCTGTTAACTCTATTCTGTATATTTAGAGTGACATCTTTGGTTTTTAGTTGAATTAATAAATATA
The DNA here is from genome assembly GCF_965194825.1 of Balaenoptera physalus. Taxonomy (NCBI): domain Eukaryota; kingdom Metazoa; phylum Chordata; class Mammalia; order Artiodactyla; family Balaenopteridae; genus Balaenoptera; species Balaenoptera physalus. The sequence continues at coordinate 29,062,284 of NC_138882.1, forward strand.
CTTGGTTATTTTCCCTATATCTTGCTACTTTTCTTTGAATTAGAGATGCTACTGAATGATTAAGACAGTGTAACTTGACATTTGGAAAAATTACCAAGATTATAGATAGCAAATATTATTGAAAAGGAGTGAAGGCATTCGTTTCTAAAATTTTTAGAATTTTTACATGTATCTACAGACATATTCACCAGTGAACCATCTGGTCCTAGAGTTTTCTTGTTGAAAGCTTTTTGACCACAAATTCAATTTCCTTGATAGATATAGGATATTCAAGTTATCTGTTTCTTCTTGAGTAACCTTTGAGTTTGAACCTTTCAAAGAATTTGTTCACTTCATATAAGTTGTTGATATTATGGACATAAAGTTGTTTATAATACTCCCTTGGGATCCTTCCAGGATCTGTAAACTCTGTAATGATTTTACCTCTCTCATTCCTGATATTGGTTATTTGCATCCTCTTTCTTTATTTTCCTGAATAATCTGGCTAGAGATGTATCAATTTTATTGATTTTCTCAAAGAACCAGCTTTTGGTTACATCAGTTTTTCATTCTTCTTATTTTTTTTTTCATTTTTTTAATTGGAGTATAGTTGATTTACAATGTTGTGTTAGTTTCTGCTGTAAAGCAGAGTCAGTTATGCATATACATATATCCACTCTTTTTTAGATTCTGTTCCCATATAGGTCATTATAAAGTACTGAATAGAGTTCCCTGTGCTCTTCATCAGGTTCTTACTGTTTATCTGTTCTATATATATGGTATGTATATGTCAAATTCGAATCTCCCAATTTATCCCTTCCCCTCCTTTCCCCCCTGATAACCACAAGTTTATTTTCGACATCTGTGACTCAACTTCTGTTTTGTAAATGGGTTCATTTGTACCATTTCTTTAGATTCCACATATAAGTGATATCATATGATATTGTTTTCTCTGTCTGACTTACTTCACTCAGTATGACAAACTCTAGATCCAACCATGTTGCTGAAAATGGCATTATTTCCTTCTTTCTTATGGCTGAGTAATATTCCATTGTATATATGTACCACCGCTTCCTTATCCATTCCTCCATTGATGGATATTTAGGTTGCTTCCATGTCCTGGCTCTTGTAAATAGTGATGCAGTGAATATTGGGGTGCATGTATCTTTTTGAATTATGGTTATCTCTGGGTATATGCCCAGGAGTGGGATTGCTGGATCCTATGGTAGCTTTATTTTTAATTTTTAAGGAATCTTCGTACTGTTCTCCATAGTGGCTGTATCAATTTACTTTCCCATCAACAGTGCAAGAGGGTTCCGTTTTCTCCACACCCTCTCCAGCATTTATTCTTTCTAGATTTTTTGATGATGGCCATTGTGACCTGTGTGAGGTGGTACCTCATTGTAGTTTTGGTTTGCATTTCTCTAATAGTAAGTGATGTTGAGCAACTTTTCATGTGTCTCTTGGTCATTTGTATGTCTTCTTTGGAGAAATATCTGTTTACATCTTTGGCCCATTTTTTAAATGGGTTTGTTTTTTTGATACTGAGCTGTATGAGCTCTTTGTATATTTTGGAGATTAATCCCTTGTCCGTTGCTTCGTTTGTAGATATTTTCTCCCATTCTATGGGTTTTCTTTTCGTTTTGTTTATGACTTCCTTTGCTGTGCAAAAGCTTTTATGTTTATTTAGATCACATTTGTTTATTTTTGTTTTTATTTTCATTACTTTCAGAGGTGGATCAAAAAAGACGTTACTGCCATTTATGTCAGAGAGTGTTCTGCCTATGTTTTTCTCTAAGAGTTTTATAGTATCTGGTGTTACATTTAGGTCTTTAATCCATTTGGATTTATTTTTGTGTATGGTGTTAGAGAATGTTCTAATTTCATTCTTTTACATCTAGTTGTCCAGTTTTCCCAGTGCCTCTTATTGAAGAATTCCTCCATTGTGTATTCTTGCCTCCTTTGTCATAGATTAGGTGACCATAGGTGTGTGGTTTATCTCTGTACTTTCTATCCTGTTCCATTGATCTATATTTCTGTGTTTTGTGACAGTACCATACTGTTTTGATGACTGTAGCTTTGTAGTATAGTCTGTAGTCAGATAGCCTGATTCTCCCAGCACCGTTTGTCCTTCTCAGGATTGTTTTGGCCATACAGGGTCTTTTGTGTTTCCATACAAATTAAAAATTTTTCTGTTCTAATTCTTTGAAAATTGCCATTGATAATTTGATAGGAATTACATTGAATCTGTAGATTGCCTTGGACAGTATAGTCATTTTGACCATATTGGTTCTTCCAATCCAAGAACATGGTCTCTTTCTCCAGTGGTTTGCAACGTCTTCAATTTCTTTCATCAGTGTCTTAGAGTTTTCAGAGTACATGTCTTTTGTCTCCTTAGGTAGGTTTATTCCTAGATATTTTATTCTTTTTTGATGCAATGGTAAATGGGATTGTTTTGTTAAAATCTCTTTCTGATCTTTGTTGTCAGTGTATAGAAATGCAGCAGATTTCTGTGTGTTAGTTTTGTGTCCTGCAACTTTACCAAATTCATTGATTAGTTCTAGTAGTTTTCTGGTAGCATCTTTAGGATTTTTGATGTATAGTATCATGCAAACAGTGACAGTTTTACTTCTTCTTTTCCAGTTTGGATTCCTTTTATTTCTTTTTATTCTCTGATTGCCATGGCTAGGACTTTCAAACCTATGTTGAATAAAAGTGGCAAGAGTGCACATCCTTGTCTTTTTCCTGATCTTAGAGGAAATGTGTTCAGTTTTTCACCATTGAGTATGATGTTTGCTGTGTAGTTGTTGTATATGGCATTTATTATGTTGAGGTATGTTCCGTCTGTGCCCAATAACTGGAGAGTTTTGATCATAAATGGGTGTTGAATTTTGTTAAAAGCCTTTTCTGCACTATTGATATGATTATATGGTTTTTATTCTTCATTTTCTTAATGTTCTGTATCACATTGATTGATTTGCATATGTTGAAGAATCCTTGCATCCCTGGGATAAATCCCACTTGATCATGGTGTATGATCCTTTTTATTTTTTAATGAGTTTTAAAAATTGGAATATAATTGCTTTACAATGTTGTGTTAGTTTCTGCTGTACAATGAAGTGAATAAGCTGTATGTATATATGTATCCCCTCCCTCGTGGACCTCCCTCCCCACCTCCATTGCACCCATCTAGGTCATCACAGACCACCGAGCTGAACTCCATGTGCTATACAGCAGGTTCCCACTAGGTCTGTATTTTACAGGTGGTAGTGTATTTATGTCACACCTAATCTTCCAATTCATCCAACCCTCCCCTTCCCCCACTGTGTCCACAGGTCCATTCTGTACATCTACGTCTCTATTCCTGCCCTGCAAATAAGTTCATCTGTACCATTTTTCTAGATTCCACATATATGTGTTAATATACAATATTTGTTTTTCTCTTTCTGATGTACTTCACTCTGTATGACAGATGGTAGGTCCATCCACATCTCTACAAATGACCCAATTTTATTTCTTTTCCTGGCTGAGTAATATTCCATTATATATATGTACCACATCTTTATGTTTTCATCTGTTGGTGGATATTTAGGTTGTTTCCATGTCCTGGTTATTGTAAATAGTGCGGCAGGGTACATGTGACTTATTTTATATAAATTTATTTATTTTATTTATTTATATTTAGCTGCATTGGGTCTTCATTGCTGTGCACGGGCTTTCTCTAGTTGCGGTGAGCAGGGGCTGCTCTTTGTTGTGTAACACAGGCTTCTCATTGCGGTGGCTTCTTTTGTTGCGGAGCATGAGCTCTAGGTGCGCAGGCTTCAGTAGTTGCAGCACACAGGCTTAGTGCTCTGCGGCATGTGGGATCTTCCCAGACCAGGGATCGAACCTGTGTCCCCTGCATTGTCAGGTGGATTCTTAACCACTGCGCCACCAAGTAAGTCCCTGTGACTTTTTGAATTATGGTTTTCTCTGGGTATATGCCCAGTAGTGGGATTGCTGGGTCATATGGTAGTTCAATTTTTAGTTTTTTAAGGAACCGCCATACCGTTCTCCACAGTGGCCATATCAATTTACATTCCCACCAACAGTGCAAGAGTGTTCCTTTTTCTCCACACCCTCTCCAGCATTTATTGTTTGTAGATTTTTTGATGATGGCCATTCTGAACCGGTGTGAGGTGATACCTCATTGTGATGTTGATTTGCATTTCTCTAATAATTAGTGCTGTTGAGCATCTTTTCATGTGCCTCTTGGCCATCTGTGTGTCTTCTTTGGTGAAATGTCTGTTGAGTTGCATGAGCTGTTTATATATTCTGGAGACTAATCCCTCGTCTGTCGCTTCTTTTGCAAATATTTTCTCACAATCTTAAGGTTGTCTTTTCGTCTTGTTTATTGTTTCCTTTGCTGTGCAAAAGCTTTTATGTTTAATTAGGTCACATTTGCTTATTTTTATTTTCATTACTCTAGGAGATGGGTCATAAAAAATCTTGCTGTGATTTATGTCAGAAAGTGTTCTGCCTATGTTTTCCTCTAAGAATTTTATAGTGTCCAGTCTTACATTTAGGTCTTTAATCCATTTTGAGTTTATTTTTGTGCATGGTGTTAGGCAGTGTTCTGATTTCATTCTTTCATATGTAGTTGTCCAGTTTTCCCAGCACCACTTATTGAAGAGGATTTTTTTTCTCCGACTTATATTCTTGCCTCCTTTGTCGTAGATTAGGTGACCATATGTGCGTGGGTTTATCTCTGGGCTTTCTATCCTGTTCCATTGATCTATATTTCTGTTTTTGTGCTAGTACCATACTGTCTTGTTTACTGTGGCTTTGTAGTATAGTCTGAAGTCAGGGAGCCTGATTCCTTCAGCTCCGTGTTACTTTCTGAAGATTGCTTTGGCTATTCAAGGTCTTTTGTGTTTCCATACAAATTGTAAAATATTTTGTTCTAATTCTGTGAAAAATGCCCTTGGTAATTTGATGGAGATTGCACTGAACCTGTAGATTACTTTTGGTAGTATAGTCCTTTTCATAATATTGATTCTTCCAATCGAGGAACATGGTTTATCTCTCCATTTATTCGTGCCGTCTTTGATTTCTTTCATAAGTGTTTTATGGTTTTCAGAGTACAGATCTTTTGCCTCCTTAGGTATTTTATTCTTTTTGTTGCAATGGTAAATGTGATTGTTTCCTTAATTTGTTTTTCTGATCTTTTGTTCTTAGTGTATACAAATGCAAGACATTTCTGTGCATTACTTTTGTATCCTGCAACTTTACCCAATTCACTGATTAGCTCTGCTAGTTTTCTGGTGGCATCTTTAGGATTTTCTAGTAAAGGATCGTATCATCTGCAAACAGTGACAGTTTTACTTCTTCCTTTCCAATTTATATTCCTTTTATTTCTTTTTCTCCTCTGATTGCCGTGTCTAGGACTTCCAAAACTATGTTGAATAATAGTGGTGAGAGTGGACATCCTTGTTTTGTTTGTGACCTTAGAGGATATGCTTTCAGTTTTTCACCATTGAGAATGATGTTTGCTGTGTATTTGTTATATATGACTTTTATTATGTTGAGGTAGGTTCCTTGTATGCTCACTTTCTGGAGAATTTTTATCATAAATGGGTGTTGAAATTTGTTAAAAGCTTGTTCTGCATCTATTGATGATTATATGGTTTTTCTTTAATTTGTTAATATTGGTGTATCCCTTTGATTGATTTGCGTATATTGAAGAATCCTTGCATCCCTGCGATAAAACCCTCTTGATCATGGTGCATGACCTTTTGAAAGTGTTGTTGGATTCTGTTTGCTAGTGTTTTGTTGAGGATTTTTGCTTCTTTGTTCATCAGTGATACTGGTCCGTAATTTTCTTTTTTTATGATATCTTTTTCTGGTTTTGGTATCCGGGTGATGGTGGATTCTTTGAACGAGTATGGGAGTGTTCCTTCCTCTGCAATTTTTTGGAATAGTTTCAGAAGGATAGTTGTTAGCTCTTCTTTCAGTGTGTCATAGAATTCACCTGTGAAACCATCTAGTCCTGTAGTTTTGTTTGTTGGAAGATTTTTAATCACAGTTTCAATTTCATTACTTGTGATTGGTCTGTTTATATTTTCTATTTCTTCCTGGTTCAGTCTTGGATGGTTGTACCTTTCCAATAATTTGTCCATTTCTTCCAGGTTGTCCATTTTATTTGCCTAGAGTTGCTTGTAGTAGTCTCTTATGATCCTTTGTATTTCTGCAGTGTCAGTTGTAATTTCTTCTTTTTCATTTCTAATTTTATAGATTTGAGTCCTCTCACTTTTTTCTTGATGAGTCTGGCTAAAAGTTTATCAATTTTTTTTTTTATCTTCTCGAAGAACCAACTTTTGTTTTTATTGATCTTTGCTATCGTTTTCTTCGTTTCGATTTCATTTATTTCTGCTCTGATCTGTATGATTTCTTTCCTTCTACTAACTTTAGGCTTTCCTTGTTCTTCTTTCTCTAGTTGCTTTACGTGTAAGATTAGACTATTTATTTGAGATTTTTTTTGTTTCTTGAGGTGAGTTTGAATTGCTATAAACTTCCTTCTTAGATCTGCTTTTTCTGAGTTCTGTAGGTTTTGTGTCATCATGTTTTCATTGTCCTTTGTCTCTAGGTATTTTTTCATTTCCTCTTTGATTTCTTCAGTGATCTCTTGATATTTTAGCATTGCAGTGCTTTGCCTCCATGTGTTTGTGTTTTTTAGTTCTTTTCCTCTACTTGATTTCTAATCTCATAGCGTTGTGGTTGGAAAAGATGTTTGACACGATTTCAATTGGTAAAAATTTTCCAGTGTTTGATTTCTTACCCAAGATGTGATCTATCTTGGAGAATCTTCCGTGTGCACTTGAGAAGAAAGTGTATTCTGCTGCTTTTGGGTGGAATGTACTATAAGTATCAATTAAGTCTATCTGGTCTATGGTGTCATTTAAAGATTGTGTTTCCTTATTTATTTTCTTGCTGGATGATGTGTCCTTTGGTGTTAGTGGGGTGTAAAGTCTCTCAGTATAATTGTGTTACTGTCTTTTTCCCCTTTTTTGGCTGTTAGCATTTGCCTTATATATTGAGTTGCTCCCATGTTGAGTGCATAAATATTTATAATTTTTATGTTTTCTTTTTAGATTGATCCCTTGGTTGTTATATAGTGTCCTTCCTTATGTCTTGTAACAGTCTTTATTTTAAAGTCTATTTTATCAGATATGAGTATTGCTTCTCCAGCTTTCTTGTGATTTCCTTTTGCATGGAATATCTTTTTCCGTCTCCTCACTTTCAGTCTGTATGTGTCCTTAGGTCTGAAGAGGGTCTCTTGTAGACAGCATATATGGGTCCTGTTTTTGTATCCATTCAGCCAGTCTGTGTCTTTTGCTTGGAGCATTTAGTCCGTTTACATTCAAGGGGATTATCGATATGTATGTTACTATTACTAATTTCTTAATTGTTTGGGGTTTGTTTTTGTGGGTATTTTTCTTCTTTTGCGTTTCCTGCCTAGAGAAGTTCCTTTAACATTTGTCGTAAAGCTGGTTTGGTGGTGCTGTATTCTCTTACCTTTTGCTTGTCTGTAAAGCTTTTGATTTCTCCATCAAATCTGAATGAGATCCTTGATGGGTAGAGTAATCTTGCTTGTAGGTTTTTCCCTTTCATCACTTTAAATATATCCTGCCACTCCCTTCTGACCTGCTGAGTTTCTGCTGAAAAATCAGCTGATAACCTTATAGGGATTCCCTTATATATTATTTGTTGCTTTTTCCTTACTGTTTTTAATATTTTTTCTTTGAATTTAGTTGTTGTTAGTTTGATTAATATGTGTCTTGCCATGTTTCTCCTAGGGTTTATCTAGTATGGGACTCTCTGCGCTTCCTGGATTTGATTGACTAATTCCTTTCCCATGTTAGGGAAGTTTTCAACTCTAATTTCTTCAGATATTTTCTCAGACCCTTTCTCTTTCCGTTCTTCTTCTGGGACCCCTACAATTCGAATGTTGGTGCATTTAATGTTGTCCCAGACGTCTCTGAGACTGTCCTCAGTTCTTTCCAGTCTCTTTTCTTTATTCTGCTCCTCGGAAGTTATTTCCACTATTCTGTCTGCCAGCTCATTTATCCCTTCTTCTGCATCAGTTATTCTGCTATTGATTCCTTTTAGTGTATTTTTCATTTCAGTTATTGTGTTGTTCTTCACTGTTTGTTTTTTAGTTCTACCTGGTGTTTGTTAAACATATCTTGTATTTCCTTGATCCGTGCCTCCATTCTATTTTTGAGATTTTGGATCGTCTTTATTATCGTTACTCTGAATTCTTTTTCATATTGCTTGCCTATTTTCTCTTCATTTATTTGGTCTTGTAGGTTTTTACCTTATTCCTTCGTCTGTAACATATTTTTTTGTCGTCTTATTTTTTTTGATGAGTGGTACTGTGTTCTTGTCTTACTGGTTTTTTGGCCCAAGGCGCCCAGCACTGGAGTTTACAGGCATTTGTTTAGAGCCGGGTCTTGGTGTTGAGATGAGGATTTCTGGGAGACCTCACTCTGATTAATATTTCCTGTTGTCTGAGGTTCTCTGTTAGTCCGGTGGTTTGGGCTTGGCGCACACCCCACGGGAGCTCAGGCCTGATCACTGGCCTGGGAACCAAGATCCCTCAAACCACGTGGTGTGGCAAAAGAGAAGAAGAAAAAAAAAGGACCAAATAGAGAGACTGATGTAGAGAACAAACGTTATGGACACCAAGGGGGAAAGCAGCTGGTGGGGTGGTGGTGGTGGTGGGATGAATTGGAAGGCTGGGATTGGCATATATACACTAATATGTATAAAATAGATAACTAATAAGAACCTGCTGTAGAAAAAAATAAATAAAATAAAATTCCAAAAAAAGGAGCAGTACAAAAACAAATAATAAAAAAAAATTAGAAAAAGATATATTAGGAAAAAGAAAAATATAAGTGAAACAACTAAAACAAGGTAAAACAGAACCACAACAGAAAAAAAAAGTGGGCGGGAGCAAGCCAAAACGAGCAGAACGATAACAATATATAAAGAACAAAATAAAATAAGAAAAATTTCAAAATTTATTTGAAAAAATAAAAATTAAATTGAAACAACAAAATAAAATGGAACCACAACCTTAAAAAGAAAACAAAAATGCTGGAAAAGGCCTTGGCTGTGGGGGTGGGGTGGGGCTTAGTTGAGGGTGAGGTTTAGGCAGGGGGTGGGACCTAGGCTCAGGACCCATGCAACCGGAATATTCAGCACTGCTGGAGAGGGCCTCGGAGTGCGGAGTTCAGAGGTAAGGCGCTGGGTGGAGGTGCAGGGGCAAGGTTTAGGCCCAACTTGGTCGTAGGGGGTCTCGGAGTGTGAAGTGCAGAGGTAAGGTTCTGGGTGAGGGCGGGGCTTATGCTCAGCATGGCTGGAGGGAGCCACAGAGATCGGCTGATTAGGACCTCAGCAGGCTTTCTGGTGCCCAAGTGGGCAGGGGAAACACTGGCTGCGTTCCCTTCCAATCCTTTGTTCTCCCGACGGTCTTTTGCCATCCCTGTTGATCCCCTCACTGTCGGTGGGCTTCCCAAGAGTGGGAACCCCTTCCCTCCCCCAGCCGCCCCTCCAAGGCTCCAGTTCCATCCTGACTCCACTTCTCCTCCCTCCTCCCTCCCCACCATGTCTTACTCTGTTGCTCTGGTGTTCCTCCTGTCCCCTTAGGTTTCCGTGGTCCCCCACGTGGTAGGTGCCCTAGTTGTGAGGATATGCGAACTCCATGTCCTTCTAGTCTGCCATCTTTATGATCCTTTGAATGTGTTGTTGAATTTGGTTTGCTAATATTTTGTTGAAGATTTTTGTGTCTATGTTCATCAGTGATATTGGCCTGTAATTTTCTTTTTTTGTGTTATCTTTGTCTGGTTTTGGTATCAGGGTGATGGTGGCATCGTTGAGCAAGTTTGGGAGTGTTCTTTTCTCTTCAATTGTTTGGAATAGTTTGAGAAGGATAAGTGTTAACTATTCTTTGATAGAATTCACCTGTGAAGCCATCTGGTCCTGGACCTTTGTTTGTTGGAAGTTTTTAAATCACAGTTTCAATTTCAGTACTTGTGATTAGTCTGTTCATGTTTTCTATTTCTTTCTGTTTCAGTCTTAGGAGATTGTACCTTTCTAAGGCTTTGTCTGTTTCTTCTAGGTTATCCATTTTATTGGCATAGAGTTGCTTGTAGTAGTCTCTTATGATCCTTTGTATTTCTGTGGTGTCCTTTGTAACTTCTCCTTTTTCATTTCTAATTTTATTGATTTGAGTCCTCTCCCTTTTTTCCTGATGAGTCTGGCTAAAGGTTTATCAATTTTGTTAATCTTCTCACAGAACCAGCTTTTAGTTTCATTGATCTTTGCTTTTGTTTTCTTTGTCTCTATGTCATTTATTTCTGCTCTGATCTTTATGATTTCTTTCCTTCTACTAACTTTAGGTTTTGTTTGTTCTTTTTTGTCGAGTTGTGTTAGGTGTAAAGATAGGTTGTTTACTTGAGATTTTTCTTGTTTCCTGAGTTAAGATTGTATTGCTATAAAATTCCCTCTTAGAACTGCTTTTGCTGCATCCCATAGGTTTTGGATCATCATTGTTTCATTATCGTTTGTTTCTAGGTATGTTTTTATTTCCTCTTTGATTTCTTCAGTGGTCCATTGGTTATTTAGTAACATATTGTTTGGCCTCCATGTGTTTGTGGTTTTTACAGTTTTTTTCCTGTAATTGATATCTAATCCCATAGCATTGTGGTCGGAAAAGATGCTTGATATGATTTCAGTTTTCTTAAACTTACGGAGAGCCACTGAAGTCAGGTCCCAGGATTGCAGTAATCATGGATCTGGACCCACTGTTGTTGCTATGGGGCAAGCTCCATCCTTAGCCTGGCCCAACCTACATGTGTATGTGCCAACAGAATCTACAGCTGCTAAAGCTAGGCTTGTGTTTTCTGTGGGAGCACTGCTTGTTTGTTCAGATGTTCTGTAGGCTCTGAGTTTACAAGGCCACTCTTGGAGATGTCATTTCACAGATTGCACAGCTACGAGGAGAGATTTCGGCTTTTCTTCCTTAGTTGATGTCCCCTGGGGCTTAGCTGTGGTTACAACCGCACCTCTGCATGTGGGTCACCCACAGGGGTCTGCTTTTGAGGCTGCCCTGGATCATATGAGTTTGCCCTGGCGAGGAGGGGACTCGGAGGCTGTGTAGCAGCCAGGGTCGCGGGACCCCTGGCAGTGACAGGTGCATGGGGAAACCGGTGGCTGCGGGCATGAAATAGTTGGCCCCTGTGGTGGCCCTTCCTAGTGCTCAGCCACGGGTGCAAGAGAGCCTTCCCTGGCGTTGACGAGGCACATAGGGAAGCCAGAGGCCGCGAGAGAGCCGGCCCCAGTGGGGGCCCTTCCTAGTGCCCAGGGAGGCAAGGGCCAGTACATGGGGAGAAAGGCTGCAATGGCAGCTCCTCCCCTTCTGTGTCACTTAACAATGGCCCTTTCCTGCTATGGCAGTCTCAGTTTCCTCCACAAGCATTCCCAGTTGTGGATTTCCTCACTCCCGTCTCCTCATGCTGTCTCCTCACAGCCAACAGCAATCCTCTCCCCGGATTTACTCCCCAAACCCCACAGTCCAGCACCCAGCCCCTTTCCACACTGGGACACACGTCTCAGACTGGGGCACACAGGGCTGTGGCACAGACCATCTGTGTAGGTCTCACTCTGTCCTGCCTGCCACAGACCGGGTGCTGCGCTCTCTTCTGATAACCCCCGAAACTCCCCTTCTGTGCCAACTAATCTCCCTGCCAGTGAGGGGCTTCCCAAGATGTGGCAACCTCTTCTTTTTTGCTTCTTCTTTCTTTCATCCTCCCCAGTTACGTGGGGATTTCTTGTCCTTTTAGGTGACTGAGGTCCTCTGCTAACTTTCAGCCTGTGCTCTCTGAGAACTGTTCCATTTGTAGATGTATTCTTGATGCATTTGTAGGGAGAGATGAACTCCACGTCCTCCTACTCCTCCGCCATCGTGACCTCCTCTCCTTTTCTTTCTTCTTAAAATTTAATTGATTTTTTTTTCTTTTCTTTCTTTTTTTCGGCCGCATTGCACCATGCACACAGCATGTAGGAATCCACTTCCTTGACCAGGGATCAAACCCGTACCCCCTGCAATGGAAGCATGCATTCTTAACCACTGGACCACCAGGGAAGTCCCTAATTGATTTCTGCCCTGATCATTATTATTTTTTTCTACTAATTCTTTTGGATTTAATTTGCTGTTTTTCTAGTTTCTTAAGGTAGAAGCTGAGGTCATCTGTTTGAGACATTTCTGACATTTACTTCAAATGGGTGGTAAAGAGGAAAGAAATACTTCTAAAAAGGCACAAAAATCTTCAATAACTTCTGATTGTTGGTAGGATAAAACCCCAGATCCTTAAATTGTTATTTTTAAATCCCTCTAAACCGAATTTAAATTTAAGATGATAAACTGCGCATACCTCCTCTTTCATCTAAAAGCCTATTAAAATAATAGCAGAGGAATTTTTAAAAGGGACAAGCCCACGAAAATGAAAAGCTGTGTGAGAGAAGGACATTAGTGGAGAAACATCATCAAAATTTTGGAAGTTTGTGGATAAATAGAGTAGGGAAAGCATTCATAGAGGGGGCTATAGAGAGCAATAGTAATTCTGCTTGGCAAAATCCTGGTAATCACTACTTAGAAATGGGAATGAGAAATGAAACTGAAAATAGGCAGATTAAAGACATTCTTAGAGTTCCATGACTCCTCCTTCTGCCTTGGACCAGTTGCTTTCTCAGAAGATATACTGCTGTTGTTCTTCTGTTTCTTTGCACTGGGCTCCAGAATTGTTTTCAACATTTCTTATACATGTATCTTTCTCTTTCTTGGAGTCCATCCTTATTTTAATATAGTACATTCTCAAACACTCCCTTCAATACTTTTCTCTTAGATATATTTGGAAATGTTTGTGGAGGACATTTTTGATTGTCACATTGTCCGGGAGTAGTGGCACTACTAAATCCTTAGAAACTTGTGTTCTTGGAAGTGAGTGAAAATGATTTTATTTTCCCTTTGCCCTTACTAATAATTTGAGTAGTTGTGAGATTCTACGTTTAAAATTATTGTTTCCACTATCTGAGAATTGCTTAAATTATTTCCAGCATCCATGATTGGTGATGAGAAAGCCAATGCCATTCTGATTCTTCGTCATTTAAGTGTGCTTAGAAGTTGGTAAAATTTGATTTTGAGTAGATAATGCAAATATATACATATAAGTTTACAAATACATTGCATCAAATGTTTCATATTATGTATTTTCATTTGTATTTTTCAGACAATGAATGATTTTGACTATTTGAAACTACTAGGTAAAGGCACTTTTGGGAAAGTTATTTTGGTTCGAGAGAAAGCAAGTGGAAAATACTATGCTATGAAGATTCTGAAGAAAGAAGTTATTATTGCCAAGGTAACTGATTACTAGAGTTGATTATTAAATTTTTGTTTATGGTGTCCACAAGTGTGTGTGTTCATGCATGCATGCACATGACTAAAGTGTAGAAATTCCATTAAATAACCAAAATGTTGATTGTAGGCTACAGCTACAATAATATCTGTATATTGATATTTATTTACAGTATTAAAAGTTTCAAAGTTTGTAATATCATCTGACTATTAGAATCTATTTTATTCCTTTGAGAGGGAAATATTTATTCTATGCTTGTGTGTTTGGGATAATGTTTTCACTATATATTTGTGACCTATATCACTAATTACAGTAGTGATACTTTTTGATATTTCCCCCCAACATTCGGAGTTTTTTATTATTAAATAAAACGGTGAATAGAATAGATTATTAGCATAGATTATTTGTGCCCATAAATTTTATGTAATCATTGAATGCAAAAGCATTCTTGATAAATTTAAAATACTAGAATAATAAAACTAAAATGATCACTACAATACTTCTACTTAAAATCCATCACCACACATAGTTACAAGCTTTATTTTTTGTGGTCAGGCCTTTTAAGATTTATTCTTCTAGCAAGTTTCAAATATACATTATGGCATTATTAACTGTATTTATCATTCTGTACATTAAATCCCCATGAATTCTTTATTTTATAACTATAATTTGTATTTTAAAATATATATATTTATTTATTAAACTGAAGAATTAAAATATTATAAATTATGGTTGATTTACAATAGTGTGTTAGTTTCAAGTGTACAGCATAATGATTCAGTTATTTTTTCTGATTATATTCCATTATAGGTTATTACAAGATACTGAATATAATTCCGAGATATACAGTAAATCCTTGTTGCTTATCTATTTTATGTATAGTGGTTTGAATCTGTTAATCCCATACTCCTAATTAGTCCCTCCCCTCTGGTAACCATAAGTTTGTTTTCTATGTCTATGAGTCTATTTCTGTTTTGTATATAGATTCATTTATTTTTTTTTAGATTCCACATAAAAGTGATATCATATAGTATTTGTCTTTGTCTGACTTACTTCACTAAGTATAATAATCTCTAGGTCCATTCATGTTGCTGCAAATGGCATTATGTCATTCTTTTTTATGACTGAGTAATATTCCATTGTGTGTGTATGTGTATATATACACACATATACATACATACATATATGTGTGTGTGTGTGTGTGTGTGTGTGTGTGTATGCCACATCTTCTTAAGCCAACTGTCTACTGATGGGCACTTGGGTCATTTCCATGTCTTGCCTATTGTAAATAGTGCTGCTGTGAACATTGAGGTTCGTATATCTTTTTGAATTAGAGTTTTTGTCTTTTCCAGATATATGCCCAGGAGTGGGATTGCTGGATCATATGGTAGCTCTGTTTTTAGTTTTTTAAGGCATCTCTGTACTGTTTTCCATAGTGGCTGCATCAATTTACATACCCACCAACAATGTAGGAGGGTTCCCTTTTTTCCATACCCTCTCCAACATGTATTATTTGTGGACTTAGTGATGCTAGTCATTCTGACAGGTGTGAGGTGATACTTCATTGTGGTTTTGATTTGCATTTCTCTAATAATTAGTGATGTTGAGCATCTTCTTTGGAGAAATGTCTACTTAGGTCTTCTGCCCATTTTTTAATTGGATTGTTTTTTTTTTGATATTGAGTTCCATGACCTGCTTGTATATTTTAGATATTAACTCCTTGTTGGTAGCATCATTTGCAGATATTTTTCTCCCATTCGATAGGTTGTCTTTTTGTTTTGTTGATGGTTTCCTTTGATGTGCACAAGCTTTTAAGTTTAATTAGGTCCCATTTTTAATTTTTGCTTTTATTTCTTTTGTTTTTGAATATTGATCTAAGAAAATATTGCTTCAATTTATGTCCTAGAATGTTTTGCCTATGTTCTCTTCTAGGATTTTTATGGTGTCTTGTCTTATATTTAGGTGTTTAAATCATTTTGAGTTTATTCTTGTATATGGTGTGAGGGAGTGTTCTAATTTCAGTGATTTACATACAGCTATCCAGCTTTCCCATCACTACTTGTTGAAGAAACTGTCTTTTCTCCATCTTATATACTTGCTTCTTCTGTCGAAGATTGACTGTAGGTGCATGGGTTTATTTCTGGGCTCTCTATTTTGTACCATTGAGCTATATATTTGTTTTTGTTCCAGTACCATGCAGTTTTAATTACTGTAGCTCTGTAATATAGTCTGATGTCAGGGAGCATGATATTTCCAGCTCTGTTCTTCTGTCTCAAGATTGCTTTGGCAATTTGGGGTCTTTTGTGGCTCCATATAAATTTTAGGAATATTTGTTCTAGCTCTGTGAATAATGTCATAGGTATTTGGACAGGAATTGCATTAAATCTGTAGATTTAATGGGTAGTATGGCCATTTTAATTATATTAATTCTTCCAATCCATGGGCATTCCATTTCATCATTGAATCATCTTCAGTTTCCTTTATCAGTGTTTTATAGTTTTCAATGTATAGATCTTCATCTCCTTGGTTAAGTTTCTTCCTAGATATTTTATTTTATTTTTTTTACACTATTTCAAATGGGATTGCCTTTTTACTTCCTCTTGTTGATATATCATTATTAGTGTAAAGAAACCCATTTGTGTATATTGGTCTTTTATCCTGCTATCTTGCTGAATTCATTTATTAGTTCTAATAGTTTTTATGTGGCAACTTTATAGTTCTCTATAAGAGTATCATGTCATTTGCAATTAATGACAGTTTTATCTCTTTCCTCCCAATTTGGATACCTTTTATTTCTTTTCTTATCTGATTGCTTTGGCTAAGACTGTCAATGCTATGTTGAATAGAAATGGTAAGAGTGGGAATCCTTGTCTTGTTCCTGAATTTAGCGGGAAGTCTTTTAGCTTTTAACTGTTCATTTTGTGTTGGCTGTTGTTTTGCTGTAAATGGCCTTTAATATGTTGAAATCTGTTCCCTTTCCCTCTATACCTACTTTGGTGAACGTTTTTATCATAAATGAATGTTGAATTTTGTCAAATACTTTTTCTGCATCTATTGAGATGATCATGTGGTTTTTGTCTCTCCTTTTTTTTTAATGTGGTATATCACATTGATTGATTTGTATATGTTGAACCATCCTTCTGACCCTGGAATGAATCCAAGTTGATCATGGTGCATGATCCTTTTTATGTCATGTTGGATTCGGTTTGCTAATATTTTGTTGAGGATTTTTGCATCTAAATTTATCAAAGATATTGGCTTATAATTTTCTTTTTTTGTAATGTCTTTGTCTGGTGTTGGTATCTGGGTCTTGGTGGCCTTATAGAATAAATTTGGAAGTGTTCCCTCCTCTTTCAGTTTTTCAGAATAGTTTGAGAAGGATCGTTATGAATTCTTCTTTGTTTGTTTGTTAGAATCCCCAGTGAAGCAGTTTGATCCTGGATTTTTGTTTGACAGAATTTTAAAATTACACATTCTCTTTCACATCTAGTGATTGGTGTGTTCAAATTATCTGTTTCTTCTTGACTTAGTTTTGGCAGACTGTATGTTTTTAGAGATGTACATTTCTTCTAGGTTGTCCAGTGTTTGGCATACAGCTCTTCATAGTATTCTCTATGATTTTTTGTATTTCTGTGGTATTGGTTGTTGTTACATCTCTTTCATTTCTTATTTTGTTTATTTGGGTCCTCTCTCTTTTCTTCCTGGTGTGCTTGGCTAGAGGTTTCTCGATTTTATCTTTTCAAAAAAAACAGCTCTAGGTTTTATTGATCTTTTCTGGGTTTTTTTTTAATCTATTTTATTTATTCAATCTCTGATCTTATAATTTCTTGTCTTCTGCTGACTTTGGGTTTTGTTTGTTCTTCTTTTTCTAATTCTTTTAGGTGGTAGGTTAGGTTGTTTATTTGTTTATTTTACTTGTTTCTTGAGGAAGGCCTGTATCCCTATGTACTTTTCTCTTAACACTGTTTTGCTGAATCCCATAGATTTTGTAAGGTTGTGTTATCATTTTCGTTTGCCTCGAAGTATTTTCTGATTCCTTTTTTGATTTCATCGTTGACTCATTGATTTTTAAGTAGCATGTTGTTTAGTCTCCCCGTGTTTGTTCTTTTCACATTTTTCTTTCTGTGGTTGATTTCTGTTTTCATTCAGAATTTTGTACCTTTTGACCACCATCACCCATTTTGCCCACCTACTGCTTCTAGGCTGTTCTCTGTGAGTTCAGGCCTTTCTTTCTCTCCTTTCTTTCTTTCTTTTCTTTCTTCCTCTTTCTTTCTTTCTTTCTTTCTTTCTTTCTTTCTTTCTTTCTTTCTTTCTTTCTTCCTTCCTTCCTTCCTTCCTTCCTTCCTTCCTTCCTTCCTTCCTCTGTCTTCCTCCCTCCCTCCCTTTCTCTCTCTCTCTTTCTTTCCCTGTTTCTTTCTCCCTTCCTTCCTTCCTTCCTCCACATATAAGTGAAATCATACAGTATTTGTCTTTCACTGACTTATTTCACTTAGCAAAATGCCCTCAAGTCCCTTCCATATTATTGCAAGTGGCAAGATTTACTTCTTTTTGTGGCCGAATAATATTCCACTGTGTGTATCACATTTTCTTTTTCCATTCAGCCATTGATGGATACATGGATTTATAAATTGTTTCCATGTCTTGGCTATTGTAAATAATGCTGCAATGTACAGGGGAGTGCAGCTTTCTTTTCACAATAGTGATTTTGTTTCCTTTGGACAAATACCCAGAAGTTTAGTTGCTGGATCAGATTGTAGTTTTAATTTTTTTGACAAACTTCCATACTGTTTTATATAGTGGCTACATCAGTTTACATTCTCACCTACTGTGTACGGGGGTTTCTTTTCTTCACACCGTCGCCAACATTTATTTCTTGCCATTCTAACAGGTGTGAGGTGATAGCTCTATGTGGTTTGGATTTGCATTTCCATGATGGTTAGTGATGTTCAGCACCTTTTCATGTGCCTGTTGGCCATCTGTATGTTTTCTATGGAAAATTGTTTATTCAGATCCTCTGACCATTTTTTAATAAGATTGTTTGTTTTTTTGCTATTAAGTTATATGAGTTCTTAATATTTTGGATATTAAACCCTTACCAGATACATGACTTGCAAATATTTTCTCCCATTTAGTAGGTTTTATTTTCATTTTGTTGATGGTTTCCTTTGCTGTGCATAAGCCATTTATTGATTTTTCTTTTTGATATCAAATTAAAAAAATTAATTGACACAACTGGTGTCAAGAAGCTTACCACCTATATTTTTTCTAGTAATTTCATGTTTTAGGTCTTACATTCAAGTTTTTAATCCATTTGGGGTTGATTTTTGTGTATGGTGTGAGAAAGTGGTCCAGTTTCATTCTTTTGCTTGTGGCTGCTTAGTTTTCCTAGCACCATTTATTGAAGAGAGTGTCCTTTCCCCATCATGTGTTCTTGGTTCCTTAGTTGTAAGTTAATTGACCATATATGCATGGGTTTATTTTTGGGCACTCTGTTCTGTTCCATTGATATTTGTGTTTGTCTTTATGCCAATACAATGTCATTTTGACGAGTATAGTATTGCAATATAGTTTGAAATCAGGGAGCATGATGTCTCTAGCTTTGTTCTTTCTCAAGATTGCTTTGGCTATTTGGGGTCTTTGTTGTTACATACACATTTTAGGTTTTTTTGTTCTATTTCTGTGAAAAATGTCATTGGAATTTTGATAGGGATTGCACTGAATTATCAAAGCCTTGTAGTTTTAGATGTACAAGTCTTTTACCTCCTTGTTTAAATTTGTTCTTTAGTATTTTAATTTCTCTAATGCAGTTATAAATGGTATTTTTAAAAACTTTTTTAAAAAATTAAAAACTTTTCTCTCTTTGAGACTTTGTTATTAGTGTATAGAAACCAATTAATTTTTGTATATTGATTTTGTATCCTGCAACTTTACTGCATTTGTTTATTAGTTCTACTACTCTTTAGGGTATTCTGTATATAAGATTATGTCTTATGCAAATAGAGATGGTTTACTACTTCCTTTCTGATTTAGATTCCTTTTATTTTATTTTTTTGTTTCTAATTGCTCTGGCTAGGACTTCCAATACAATGCTGAATAAAAGTGGTAGGTTGGGCCTCCTGTGTTGCTCCTGTGCTTAGAGGAAAAGCTTTCAGCTTTTTTCCACTGAGTGTGATGTTAGCTGTGAATTTGTCGTATATGGCCTTTATTATGCTGAGGTATGTTCCCTCTATAGCCACTTTATTGAGAGTTTTTATCAGAAATGGATGTTGAATTTTGTCAGATGCTTTTTCTTTATCTATTGAAATGATCATATGATTTTTATCCTTCCTCTTGTTAATGGGGTGTATGACGTTGAATGATTTGCAGATGTTGAACCATCCTGGCATGTCTGGAATAAATCCCACTTGATTGTGGTATATGATCCTTTTAATGTATTGTTGAATTCAGTTTGCTAATATCTTATTTAGGAGTTTTGCATCTATATTCATCAAAGGTATTGGTCTGTAATTTTCTTTTTCTGTGGTGGTGTTGTGTGCTTTTTGGTATCCTGGTAACACTGGCCTAATAAAATGAGTTTAGAGTGTTTTGTCATCTTCTATATTCTTGAAGAGTTTCAGAAGAAGGACTGGTATTAATTTTTCTTTAAATGTTGATAGAATTTACCATTGAGGCCATCTGCTCCTGGGCTTTTATTTTTGGGGAGATTTGTGATTACTGATGCAAACTCCATGTTCATTATTCATCTGTTCAGACATCCTATTACTTCATGATTCAGTCTTGGTAAGTTGTATGTTTCTAGGAATTTATCCATTTTTTCTGAGTTATCTAATTTGTTATCGTATAATTGTTCACTGACCCTTATGATCCTTTATATTTCTGTGGTATCAGTTTTGAATGTTCTCCCTTTTGTTTATGATTTCATTTGAGTCATCTCTTCTCTTTTCTTTCTTTTTTTTAAATTAATTTATTTTGTTTATTTATTTTTGGCTGCATTGGGTCTTAGTTGCTTCGTGTGGGCTTTCTCTAGTTGCAGCAAACAGGAGCTACTCTTCATTGCGGTGCGTGGGCTTCTCATTGCGTTGGCTTCTTTTGTTGTGGAGCACAGGCTCTAGGTATGTGGGCTTCAGTAGTTGTAGCACGTGGGCTCAGTAGTTGTGGTGCATGGGCTTAGTTGCTCCGCAGCATGTGAGATCTTCCCGGACCAGGGCTTTAACCTGTGTTCCCTGCATTGGCAGGCGGATTCTTAACCACTGCGTCACCAGGGAAGCCCTCTCCTCTTTTCTTAATTTGTTTTGGTAAAGGTTTGTAAATTTTATCTTTTCAAAAAGCCAACTCTTAGTTTTGTTGATTTTTTTAAAAAGTGTCTTTCTAATCTTTGTTTCATTCATTTCTGCTCTATATTATTTCCTTCCTTCTGTCAACTATGGGCTTACTGTGTTCTTTTTCTAGATCCTTAAAGAGTAAAATTAGGTTCTTTATTTTAGATTTTTCTTTTTTCTTAATGTAGGCATTTATCACTACCAACTTTCCTATTAGAATTTCTTTTTCTGTATTCCATAAATTTTGGTGCACTGTGTTTCCATTTCCTTTGTCTCAAGAATTTTTTGATTTCCCTTTTGATTTCTTTTTTGACTCATTGGTTCTTCAGAAGTGTTTTGCTTATTTTCTGTATAATTGTGAGCTTTGCAGCTTTACTCCTGTTATTTTTAGTTTCATACTACAGTGGTTGGGAACTATAGTTGGTATAATTTTAATCTTTTGAAACTTGTTATGACTTGTTTTGTGATCTAACATATACTCCATCCTGGAGAATGTTTCGTGTATACTTGAGAAGAATATGTATTGTGAAGCCGTTGGATGGAATCTTTTGTATATATCTGTTAGGTCCATTTGCTCTAAAGTGTAGTTCAATCCATTATTGTCTTGTTGATTTTCTATATGGATGATCTTTCCATTGTTGAAAGTGGGGTACTGAAGTCCTTTACTATTATTGCATTGCTGTCTATTTCAGCCTTCATATTTGGTGACAATTGTTTAATATATTTTGATGCTCTCATATTGGGTGTGTATATATTTACAATTGTTATGTCCTCTTGATGAATCGATCCCTTTATCGTTATATAATGACCTTCTTTTTCTCTTACAACTTTCGACTTAAAGTCGAAATTGAACTTAAAGTTCAATTCCTACAACTTTGGACTTAAAGTCTATTTGTCTGATAGAAGTATAGCTACCCCTTGTCTCTTTTGGTTTCCATTTACATGGAATATCCTCTTCCATCCCTTCCCTTTCATCATATGAGTTTCCTTAAAACTTAAGTGAGTCTGTTTTAGGCAGCATGTAGTTGGGGTTTGTATTTTTATCCACTCGGCAACTCTGTGTTTTTTAATTGGAGATGTTAAACCATTTATATTTTAAGGAATTTTTTTTTTCTTTTTTTTTAAATTTTATTTATTTATTTTATTTATGGCTGTGTTGGGTCTTCGTTTCTGTGTGAGGGCTTTCTCTAGTTGTGGCAAGCAGGGGCCACTCTTCATTGCAGTGTGCGGGCCTCTCACTATCGCGGCCTCTCTTGTTGTGGAGCACAGGCTCCAGACGTGCAGGTTCAGTAATTGTGGCTCACGGGCCCAGTTGCTCCGTGGCATGTGGGATCTTCCCAGAGCAGGGCTCGAACCCGTGTCCCCTGCATTGGCAGGCAGACTCTCAACCACTGCGCCACCAGGGAAGCCCCTTAAGGAATTATTGATGGTGAAAGATTTACTATCACCATCTGGTTAATTGCTTTCTAATTATTTTATAGTTTCTTTTTTCTTTTCTTCCTCGCTTGCTTTCTTTGTGAATTGTTCATTTTATATAGTGGTATATTTGATTCTTTTTATCATTTGTGTATCAGAGTTCTTTGCTTTGTGATTATCCTGCTGTTCATAATACATTTTATAGTTATAGCAGTCTATTTTAAGTTGATAACATTTTAACTTCAATTGATTTTAAAAGTCCTACACATTTACTTCCCCCCCAACATTTTATGTTATTGATGTCCCAACTTATATTTTTTATATTCTGTATCCATTAACAAAATATTGTACCTATAATTATTTTTAATGCTTTGTCTTTTAACCTGTATGCTAGAGATCAAAGTGACTTACACACTGCCACTGCAGTTTTAGAGTGTTTCAGATTTGTATAATTACCTTTACCAGTGAATTCTGTACAGTTATATGTTTTTATGTTACTGATTAATATCTTTTCATTTCAGCTTGAAGAACTCCCTTTAACATTTTCTGTAAAGCCGTCGACTGATAAATTTCCTCAACATTTGTTTTTCTGGGAAAGTCTTTATATTTCATTCATTTTTAAAGGACAGGGTTGCTGGGTAATGTGTTCTAAGTTGATAGTTCTTTTTTTCTTTGAGCACTTTGAATATATCATCTCACTCTCTCCTGGCCTGCAAGATTTCTGTTGAAAAATATGCTGATAGCTTTATTGGAGTTTCTTTGTATGTGATGAATACATTTTCTCTTGCTGCTTTCAAAATTCTCTTTGTCTTAGATTTTTTAAGAGCTTGTTTACAGTGTATCTTGGTAAAAATCTCTTTTGGTTGAATCTGTTTGGGGAGCTTTGGGCTTTGTGTACCTGGGTGTCCATATCTCTCTCCAGCTTAGAGAAGTTTTAAGCCCTTATTTCTTTAAATATGTTTTGTGTTCCTTTGTCCCTTCCTTTTCTGGATTTCTATAATTTGAATATTGTTTCATTCTGTGGTATCCCATAAGTCACAGAGGCTTTCTTTACTCTTTCATTCTTACATCTTTTTCTTTGACTGGAAAATGTCAAGGGATCTGTGTTCAAGTTCACACATTGTTTTTTTTTTGCCTTATTGAGCCTACTGTTAATTTTCTCTATCGCACTTTTCATTTCATTCTTTGTATTCTCCAGCTCTGGAATTTCTGATCGGTTCTTTTTTTATCATTTCTACTAGTTTGTCAAACTTCTTGTTTTGTTCATGTATTGTTCTTCTGAGTTCATTTAGCTGTGTCTCTGCGTTCACTTGAATCTTGCTAAGCTTCCTTAAACACTCTGAATTCTTTTTCACGTAACTCAAATCCATTTCTTTGGTGTCAGTTATTGGAAACTTATTGTGAACTTTTGGTGGTGTCATGTTTTCTTGCTTCTTCATGTTTCTAATGTCTTTGAGTTGATAACCGTGCATTCAAGGGAGCAGTTGCCTTTTTCAGCTTTTTAAGACTAGCTTCACTGGGGAAAGATGATCACCTAAAGATGACTGTGAATATGCCAGCTGGGTAGGGTGCAGTGTCTCTGGTTCCAGGGAGGGCACACTAAAGTCCTTTCCATGCAGCTCTGTCAGCTGAGGTCAACATCAGCGTAGATTGTGACATCTTCCTTTAGAAGATGTGGATGGCAGTGGTGGCAAAAGCTGCTGGGATCCTACTATTCTTTTTTGCCTGTCAAAATTCTAGCCAAGGGAATCCCTCTTGATGGCAGGGCTGGTGTGCTGACACTCAGGGCATCAGTGGAACTGGTATCCTGGGACCTGGTGCTCACAGAGCTACCACAACACCTGAGTCGTGGGGGCACAGGTACACTTTCAGTGGCAGTGGCACTGGTTTCTGAGGTGCAGGCACGTGAAGACTTTCCATGGAACTGTGGTCTGGGTTCCTGGGAATCACCACAGTGACTCAGGCCCTGGGGTAAAGGGGAATGCAGTAGCAGCAGGATTCCTGGGATGACAGGGTTCAGCAGTGGCTTGGGACCCAGAGCCAGAGTACAGTAGTGTACTTCTTATAGATGGTTGGTCAAATACCTGACTCTGGCCTCACGGTTCTGTTTTATAGCAGCAGCATCTTGGCCTCAGCAATGGTAAGTCATAACCATGGCCTAGGACCCAGGGGGCAGTTACAGATCAGTAACAGATTGGCCCCAGTGATGTTGGGTCATAGCAGCAACTTAGAACTCTGGGGTCGGTTGCAGAGCTCCAACAGCACAATCTACTGATGGGCAGGTCAAAGCCCTGACTTTCAACCCGGGGGGCAGGGTATAGAGCAGCTGTAGCACCACCTGCCCCAGTTATGGTGGGTCAGAGCTCTGACTTGGAACCCCAAGGACGGTGTGCTGTGCAGCAGCATGTGGCCCTGTAATGGCAGGTCAAATGGTGACAGAAACCCAGGGACAGGAAACAGAGTTGCAGCAGCACAGCCTGATGATGGCAGATCAAAGCCACAATTTAGGACCCAAGGGTGGTTGCAGAACAGTGGCAACATTGCTTGGTAATGGCCCATTAAAGCCGTGTGTCGGCACCCTAGGGCCAGGGTGCAGAGCAGCAGCAGAGTGGCTCCTTATGACAGGTCAAAGTCCTGTCTTAGGACCCAGGGGTAGGGTGCAGAGCAGTGGTATTGCAGCCCAAGTTATGACTGGTTAAAGCTACAACTTGGGACCCAGTGGCAGGGTACAGAGCAGTGACACAGCCCCATTTATGGCAGGTCAAAGCTGCAGCTGGGTCCTGGGAGTGGAACACAAGCAGAGCAGCCATGGCCCTGGTTGTGGCATGGTAGAGCCCTAAAGTGGGACATGGAAGGCAGGAGACAGAGTAGTAGCCCTTGTATGGCAGGTCAAAGCCCTGATTAGGACTCAGTGGTAGGGCTCAGAGCAGCAGTAGCTTGGCTTTGTGGATGGCTAGATTTTGTGGCATCCTGAGATCCAGGGAGCCAGACACAGCAGTGACTAGGGTCCCTGGGGCCAGGTGTCATCCGCAGCACAGCTCCTGCCCCAGAGAGGAGCTGGGGTGGTGTGGACTTTCGGCAGCTCTGTTAGCTGAGTTCAGTCAGTGTTGGTGAAGACTGTGGGAATCCTCAGTAGTGAAAGCTGCACACAACCACGGCAGTGAAGCTTGTTGGAGTTCTCTTGCTCTTATTTTCCCCATAGGGGGAAATCCCTCTGAGGCCATCTTTTTTGGTGCCTAACTGCTCTGGTCTAGAGGATGGGATGTCACAGGTAAAATGCTTCCTATACTTTTCTGGCAGCCATCCTCGTTTTTAAAAACTCTACAGGGTTTATGCTGCTTCATTGCTTTCTGCTGATTTCATTGTAGTCCAGAGCTTTTCAAAAGCTGTTTTCATCAGTTTGTAGTTGTTCGTTGTTTTTGTAGGATAACCTAATATTGGGACCTCCTAGCCCTCCATCTTGTTGACATCACTCCTAACAAGTCCTATTTCTGATGCTAAATGTCAGTGGTCCCTAAGACCACTCTCAGGCTTAATATTTCATTAGGAATCACGGATCTAGGAAAGCTGATATACTAGTGGTTATGGCTTATTGTAGTGATAACATACAGATTAAAATCAACAAAAGGAAAAGTTATATGGGACAAAGTCCAGGAAAAACCTTTCAGGTGTCCTCTCCCAGTAAAGTCACACGGATTCACTTAATTCCCCCAGTAACAATGTGTGACAGCATGTGCAAAGCGTTGTCAACCCAGGAAACTCACCCAAGCCTTGGTTTCCCGGATTTTTATTTTAAGTGAGTCATGTAGGCAAGCAGCACCTGTGTGGTTTCCCTAGCCACCCTGAGCAAAATCAGGCACACAGCATTCATCATTCTTCCTGTTGTTTGCATGAACTGTCGAGTCAAACTGGTGTCATATGGCCCAAGATCTCTGGCATGCAAAAATGCTCTTACCAGGTAGAATATTCCAAGGGATCAGAGCTTATTTCCCAGGAACTAGCCAAGGGACAGTCCTGAGGATTGACTTTCCTTGTGAGTGTACAGGGTTTGAGCAATCCAGGCCTTCTGAGTTCATTCTTCCCTACACATACACCTATTAAAATATCAAACCAGTGCTTTGACTTGACTACTGACATTTCTCTTTCCTTGGCTTTTAAGTTATTAAGTGCTGGCCCCTAACCAGAAATTCTTATCATCTGCCAGCTTCTTTGATCCATTCTTTCAGATTCTCATGAACCTCTGTATTATCTATTGTGCAAATGATTGTGGTTTACTGTAGGAAGCAGATAATGAATGTATTTGCTTTGATCTGCTGCATCTTCATCATCTGTCATTGTGCTATCGGAGGTATGATTTCATTGATTTGTGTTCTGGATTTGCTTCTTGCAGTCGTGAAGATTCTATCATTCTTTAGCATCATTCCTAGGGTCATCATTCGCTATTTAATGATTCACTCATTCTTTCTTTCAACAAATATAAATTGAACACCTAATTATTTACTAGTTACTGCCCTAGGCAATGGGAATATGTGACTGAATAAGACTGACCAAAATTCTTCCCCTTTGGAAATTACATTTTAGTCAGGAAACGGACACGTGACAAATGAGTAAATCGTAGTATGTAAGAAATTAATACATACCATGGAGAAAAATTAAGTAGGGTAGGGAAACAAGGAATAGTGGTGTTTGTGATTTTTGTGGTTTTTGTAGTTTTAAATAGAATGATCACAGAAGACCTCACTGAGAAAGTGAAATTTCAGTGAACATTTGAAGGAAATGAGGAAGCAAGGTATTTGGGAGGAAGACTTCAGGTATTTGGGAGGAAGAATATTCCAGACAGAGGCAATCACAATCAAAAAAGCACTGAGGAAGCAGCATATTTTAAAAATAGCTAGGAATCTAGTCTAGCATGGCTTGTGTAGAGTAAGAGTAGTGGAGGGTTGTTTAGGGTAGTGGTAGATGTTGTAAGGATATTGGTTTTTACTCAGTGTAGTGGGAAGCCATTGGAAGTTTTTAAGCAGTATAGTAACATGATATAATTTTCATCTTAATATCATCACTTTGGCTACAGTGTTGAGAATAGACTGTGTGTTGGAAGCAGGGAGTTTGTTAGGAGTTAATGGCAATAATCCAGATAATTGATATAGTGGCTTACATTAGGGTATTAGCAGTGGAGGTGGTAAGACGTAATCAATCCGGGGTATATTTTGATGAAGAGCCGTCAGGATTGCCTGACAGATTGAATGTAGGGTATGAGAGGAAGTAAGGAGTTGAGGATCATTGCCAGGTTTTTGGCCTGAGCGACTGGAAGGATGGTGTTGCCATTTGCAGCAATGGGGATGATTTTTTTCTGTGGAGAAACAAGCCTTTTCATGGGAGATTAGAAATCAGGTTTTGGACCTGTCAAATTTGATATTTCTGTTAGACACCCAAGTTAAAGGCATCTATTAGACATCCATGTCAAATAAGCATTTCTGGAGTTTAGGGAAGAAGCCTGCATTTGAGACACAAATGTGGGAGTCCATGATCACCATATAGACTGTATTTAGCTTCATAATCTGAATGAAGTCACCAAGGGAATGAGTGTACCTATGAAGGGAAGAGGTTAATGACTTCTCTTCTGAGTAGGAAGTAGGATTACACTTTGAAACTGTGGGAGTGAGGTTGAGATAAAGAAAGACAACTTAATGAAAATCTCCTGGACTTAATGAAAGTCAGATAGACCTCGGTGCCAATCTCAGCTCAATAGTTTAACTAGGTAAGGTAACCTTGTGGGGTTGTGTGTACATTTCATCATACATACCAGGCCTGCTAGGAGGCCTGGGAAAGTTTTGAAACATTCATACTGAGGAATGGAAGAATGACCTTGGTAGGGATGAGTTAAAGAATCCTAAGAAGATTCAGCTGAGATTAGAGAGGGCATTATAATGGTGCTAGTCAGTATGTTTGTGATTTTATTTCCCTTGAGATGTGGAATATATCAATAAAAGTGAGAAAGTAGAGATTGATTTATTCCAATACTGGGAATTGGAAGAGGCAGAAGGAAAGAAGGGAATGTAGTGAAGGGCAATATAGACAAGCAGCATATTCTGCAATTTAAGAAGGACTAGGTGCTGAAGATTATGTCATGATTGAAGTCAAAGAAGTTCATGTAGCCCTCCATCCAAGTAACATGGGTTTGGCCAAAAAGTTTGTTTGGGTTTTTCGGTAACATCATATGAAAAACCCAAGCAAACTTTTTGGCCAGCCCGATATTTGGAACAAGAGCATCAAGAATAAAGTATCAAATAACAACATTTGATAAAGGTGATATAGTATTCATAGACAACAGGGAACAATTGTGCTTTCATTTTTTCCATCAAGATGAAAAAGATCTTCAAAAAAGGTAATAGCAATAGAAATGAAGGAACGGTGAGGAGAAAGTGTGAGAGCTGGAGAGTGGAAGTATTAGAAGTCTGCATCTGGGCCGTTGCTCAAGTTTTCCAAAGAGGGGGAAGTTACAACCCCAAAATTTAGAGCTTGATAAGTATGACATCTTTCCTATGGAAACAAAAAGTATAGATTGCTGACATATGGCCTGTCAAAACAGAACAAGTAAGTAATGATCACTTGTAGTCATTGTGGTTTAATTAAGAATAAAGATGCCAAGGTAAAAACTTCTCCCCTCTTCTCCCTGCTTCCCCACCTGCTACATCTCCTCCTCTGGGTGTCATTTATAGCTCTGGATTAAAAAAAAAAAAGATGCTTTAGATATGATGTATCTTGATTTCAACCAGCTTCTGATAAAAGTCAGTCATTATAGTCTTGTGGTCAAAATGGAGAAAATAATGTGAACAGAGTTAAAGTACCTAGTTAAGTTGCTACCAAGCTTTCTGAAGATGGGAGGCAGTGTGGTGAAGTGGAAATGACCATTGATGTTGGACTTAGATGGGATCAATATTGACCTTTTCACCTGCAACTTGAGCAGTTTAACTTCAGTGAACCTTGACTGCCTCATATAAAATGGGAATAGTCAAACCAAACCTGCTCAGTTACTACAAGGATTAAAGGAGATGACACCCTTGGTCCTCAGTAATAGACATGTTCTTTTCTTCTGTTTCTCTGCCGTCATTTACTCCTTGTCCTCCCCCCGCCTCCAAAAAAAACCCTAACTACCACAAAACAGTAAGTGCGGCAAATGAAAGGAGAATTTTAGACTATGTGTAGTAGAGGAGAGTGATAAATTAGAGACAATTGAGAAAATAAATATGAGGAAGACTATTCTGCCTCATGTTTGCAAGAAATAAAATTCCATTCTCTGTAAACTTCTTTCTATGAAAGAAATTAGATTTTAAAATTCATTGTTGAGTATTTTACCATGGATGAATATACATGAAACTATATTTCAAAAGCTTTTTCATGAAAACATTATACTTACATTATATACCAAAGCACTCTTCATTTGTAATCATGATCAACAAATGGATTTTTTAAAAAACATCATATTGTTTTAGCCACTAAGCTTTATCACTGTTATTTATAACTTTTTGTTTTGACATATTGCTTTTAACTGTAATTAAAAATTATTGACATCTGTGTTTACTTTTTAGCTTGTGCATACCTTATCTTCATAGCAGAAACTAATTAGTATGTGAAATATTGTACCATTAAATTTGCATTAAGGGGGAAATTCTAATTTGATCAGATGTAAAAATATGGTAGAAAATACATTTTAATACATGAAAGATATGGACGTGGTATTAATTCTGGTTTCATTCTTACAACAAAGAAATATTGTTTTAGCTTTTGCCTACCTACATCTTTACTTGGCTCCTTTAATGTGATTAGGCAGATCATAGAATTTAGAAAAAATATAATCTTTCATGAAACTTACTAAGTGATTTAGAAAAACAACTGTTACATATAATGAGTTTGTTTCAACAAAATAGAATGAAATATCTGCCAGAAATATTTTCTGAAGTACTAGAATATCTTTTCTGGTTTCATACTTACCTTTCTTTAAGTCTTTTCCTAGTTTACTGCCTCAAATCACTTAAAATCCTGAAGTATAACAGGTAAATGTTTTGTCTTCTGTAAATCTCTTTCTGACTGCGTATAAAGAAATATTTCTTCTGCTTTACCCTCTTGTTGGAAGCATATAGCTATTAGTTTTTTACTATTAATTTTATATCTCAAAAATACTTCAGACATTTTTTCTTGTTCCTGCTGTTCCTGTCATCCAAGCCATCCTCATTTCACTCTTGTACTGCAGTTGTCTCCTGATTGACCCCTCCTGTTTTTGCTGTCCTTCTCAGAGGAGGCTGAGCAAACTTAAAAATGGAAATCAGCTGTGTGCCTCTGATTCTCCATCTCCTACACCATCACATTACCCAACCTATGATCTTCCAGTAACATTGATTTTCCTTCATTATCCCATTTACTATAGTAGATACCCCAATTTTCCCTTAAGAAAATCAGATCACTTATCAGAATTCGTAATTATTTCTTAAATTGGATATTTACCAATTTGTTATGTCTTCTCCACTAGCATGTGAACTCCATGAGCAAAAGAATCATGTCTTTTTTTTAAACCACTTTATACTTGCACTGTCTTAACATTAAGTAAATGCATATCGAGGATTTTGTTTTTTAATCATTGAATTCGGTTCTATATCTCAAAATAGCCACTTGTATAATCCTTAATCTTGTATTTTACATTCATTATATGATTCTCATAAACTGCAGTATCCCCTTCTCTTCTTTGTTTTTTCCATTAATGCTGACCACCATCTGACTAACTGGAATGAAAGCTCCATGAGGGCAGGGCTTTGGTCTGTGTTGTTCAGTTGTCCTGTCTTCAGTGGGTAGAACAATACCCAGAATATATTTGTTTCATATCTATTGAAGGAATAAATGATTGAATGAGTGAAGTCCCACACATTTGACATCTTGGAATTCATTCCTATGATAAACAGCTAAGTTCAACAAACAATAAGTACCTACTGTATGCTAATCATTATGCTAGGCACTGTGGGCACAGAAATTAGTTATGGTGTCATTTCTGCTTCTTATTTATTTTGTATTAAGATGTTTGGTATTACTCTAATTAATTTAGAAGTTATAGTATGATATGACAGGGGCTTTCATACTGTTTGAGCACTTAAGCCTGGTTCTTATTAAACAAATAAGACTGGAATGCTTTCTTACCCATACTTTATTTCACTGGTTTTAAATACTATGTCATTACACTTTACTTTCTGTTCAGACAGACTTGGTCTCACCCTCTTGGAATGGCTTTTGGATTTTAGCATCTTTGATCAGTCTATTGCTCATTTATCTGCTAAGTCTAACTATGTCAGATGCTTTTATAAAAATAATAAATATAATGCAGTGTCCTAATGTTCCCTTGTCTTACTTGTAACCTAACTGTGATTTGCCAGCAATATTAAGAAATTGATCCAGTAAGGGCCTTGTTCAGGATCTTGGCAGCAGCAGAGACCAGAGAGGCTGTGTTAGTTTCAGCAGTTGTCTTCCTTTCCTTTCATTCTTTAAGATAGTGTTATTTTTAAAATATGAAACATTTTTCCAGTTCTCCATATGTTGAGGAAATCTTTCCTAGTTCACTTTTGATGTCAAGATGAAATTTATGTACAAGATTGGGGAAATACACTCTTAGTGTATTTTTGGTTTAAAATATATCCAGATTTAAAAAGTGTCACCTAGAATAGGCTGTGACCTTTTTAAAAAAAAAAAAAAAGAAGCATGCTAAAAAGCCACAAGCAAAAATATACAGCTTTTATATTCTGTTTTTATTTCTAAAATGTATAATTTAGAATTAAATCTTATGCAGGTACTGTGTCCCCCTTTTCAATAACTGATTTTTCTTTTAGGTGGAAGACTTACAAATTCTATGATCTTTAATGAAATATATCCTTTAAATCCCCCTGAATACAATGTAATACAAACATGGAAATATTAACTACTCCATGCCTAGCTGTTAACTTATAAGGCATTCTTTTCAAGGGGAAAGGCTTACTATTTCATTTTCTGTGTCCCTAATAATTTTTGCTGATTATTATATCATTATTGCTGTACTTTAAGTATGACTGAATTTATATGAGTTTATACATTATAGTCATCTGATTTAAATCACTAATTTGATTTGATTTTTTTTTTTTTTTGATGGAAGAGAAGCTTAGCAATAAAGGGAGCATGTGTTTTAAAATCTTTTTCGGTGTCTGTGTTTATCTCTTCTGGTCTTAGAGAAATAGCAAAATTTTTATATTATTTGTGCTCAGAACATATATTAAAGGTTTGCCTTTTTCTTTTGTAGGATGAAGTGGCACACACTTTAACTGAAAGCAGAGTATTAAAGAACACTAGACATCCCTTTTTAACAGTAAGTGCCTAGAGGAAAGATGTTATAAGCATAACATCTTATATTTAAGGGAGTTTTATTATAGCAACTAAGCTATAAAAAATAACATTTTAAATAACATTTATTTAGGTATGATATTTTCTTTGTGGATAAGTCAGTTTTGGGGAAATTATTAGAATGTATGGATTAAGTTTACAATATGCATGCATTTGTAGTCCTCTTGTTATATACCCATGAGTTTTTTGAGATTTTTTTTCTTCCCATAACTTTCACTGCCTTAAAATAATAGAGCAAATACATTTAAAAATAAATTTAAATTTAAAGATAGCATTTAAGTTAAAAATAGGATAAGTCATGGTACATTTTCTTCATTAGATAAAGTATAAACTGTGACTTAAATACATATAACTTAGTTATTTTGAAACAGATTTTTTTTTTTTTAGTCCTGTTTAGATTGCTTGTAATAGAGGCATAATTTGCAAAGTTTCTGTATGTTCCTGGTTCCAATGAAGAGTATTAAGATTAAAAAGAACAGACTTTCAAAAGGAGAAACTTTTTAAAGATTTAGGATTATTTAGTAGGTTTTTTCAGAGGTATCACCAGATACATAGACTTACTTTATTACATTGTTGTGTGTTTATTGTTCAGTGTATTAAGATAGTTGGCTCTAAAGTTTTGATATCTTTATAACCTATAAGATTATCTGAAACAGCTCTATTGGATTGGGTCATGTTATGCGACCTCTATGCAAGAAGTGATACTGAAACTCTATTAGAAACCCAAGTATAACTACTGTAACTGTACTCCTAAGACTTTCCCTGAAGTAATTTGTAGGCCTTACTTTTAAGGTCTCATGGATAAGAACTTTGGGGACCAATACAGTTTCAAGTAGATGACATGGTAGATTGAGAAGTGCTCATAACAATTACTAAGTTTATTTTTAGTAAAAATCATAATTCTAATTTTTCCCCAAATAACACTCATTGCTGATCTTCACAAAATTTGTTTTATATTTCTCATAAACTTTTACTTAAGCATTCTTAAGGGAATAAATACACTCTTAAGGAACAAGAACAATTCATTTTATCAATCATGCTTACTGTTTCTAAGTATTCTATTTTTGATACCGTTGTAAGAATGTAGGATTATAATGTAACATTTTTTCTTTTTCATTTCAAGTCCTTGAAATATTCCTTCCAGACAAAAGACCGTTTGTGTTTTGTGATGGAATATGTTAATGGGGGAGAGGTGAGTCAAGAAGTATAACCAGCACTTGCATTTGCATGGTAGTATTGTTATTTTTTAAAACTTATTTATAATACAAGTTATAATGTAATAGTTCTCTACTTCTTGATAGGGATTTGTATAGCTCTTTCTACTATTTTAGTAAATGGGAGCTGAATAATTTTCTAATGAAATATAAGGATCATTTATTTTTTACAATGACTTTTATGTATAGGAAAGTTTAATCATACTCTTTTTTCTAAATTTTTTAAATGTAAAAACATTTTACTACAGATATGATTTTTAAAATCATGGTTTTTAATTTTGAAAACCAGCAATAGAGGGTTTATGATGCTTTACATAGTTCTTCCTCAAGATTTGTGAAACTTATAAAAAATTATTTTACGCATTTTAAACTCAGTTTAACAATAGGCCATAGGCACATTGTGGTTGAGTTCTGTCTTCTTCTACACAGTAGTTAAAGTAACTTTGTATTAAAGGGATTTTTAAGGAATTTTATAGTTTTGAAGGGAAATTCAATCATTTTAGTAGTATATTTCACCTATTGCTTTATTTTTTATCCTTTCTTCTCCCTATATTTGATCAAAATCAATGCGAGGGGAAAATGTAATTAACTGCACTAGTTAACTGGAAATATTTCACATTGTGAGTGTTCTGAAATAAATTTAATTATTAAATAGGGGCTTGTATCTCACAGACCTTAAAATAGTCTTATTATCCAAAAGGAGGGAAGGAAGAGAGGGAAGGAGGAATGGAAGAAAAGAGAGGGGGAGGGAGGGAGGAAAAGAAAGAAACAAAGAAGGGAGGGAAAGAGAGGGAGAGAGGGAGGGAGGGAGGAACGAAAGAAGGAAGGAGGGAAGGAAGGAAGAAGAAAATATCCCTTATACAATATTTTCCCCTATAGAATTATCTGACTTATAGGAATTAGTCCATTGCAAAAAATTCATTCATTCATTTGGTAAACACATTTTGAGTGCCTTGGCAGTGAGAGTTTATCCAAATGTGTTAAGAATTTATAATTTATCTTATAACTGTATTATAAATTAGAATATATAGTGAAAGAGCTTTTAATTTATCTTATAAGTGTATTATTATATAGTGAAAGACCTAAGTGTTAATAAATTCATAAAAGAAAATGTGTTAAGGATGATCTAGCATTTAGAGTAGGCTTAATGAGATTTCATCAGGGGAACTGATTTGAGAGGATATTTCAGGTGGAGAGGATGATATGAGCAGAATCACTGGTAGGCAAGCACAGAGGAAGAAGTTGAGTAGTTAGATTATAATAGCCCAGGCATGGGACTTCTCTGCTGGTGCAGTGGTTAAGAATCCGCCTGCCAACGTAGGGAACACGGGTTCAAACCCTGTTCTGGGAAGGTCCCACATGCCACAGAGCAACTAAGCCCGTGCACCACAACTACTGAGCCTGCGCTCTAGAGCCCGCGAGCGACAACTACTGAGCCCTCGTGCCACAACTGTTGAAGCTTACGCGCCTAGAGCCCATGCTCTGCAACAAGAGAAGCCACCGCAATAAGAAGCATGTGCACCGCAACGAAGAGTAGCCCTGGCTCGCCACAACTAGAGAAAGCCCACGTGCAGCAGCAAAGACCCAACACAGCCAAAAATAAATAAATAAAATTAATAAATTTATTTAAAAAAAAGACATATCAAAAGTGACTTTTGGTTGGGATCAGGAAAATTAATATGTACAGTGAGTTTATGAAGAATATGTTAAGGGTAAAATTATAAATTTGGGTTTGAAACGCTTTTTCCTAAGGTTCTAAGAAAAACATATGTGGAGATACCACAGAGAATAAATAAAGGGTCAGAATATGGATACAGATTTGGGAGCCATTCCCATAAAGATTGTAATTTAAGTTATGGAAGTGGATATATCCTATTTTGTGGGAAATGAAATTGGTGAAACTTCTATGTTAGTATCTATCAAAATTTAAAAAGCACGTATTCTGGGACCCAGCAATTTCATTTCCAGGAATTTATCCTACAAACATGCTCACAAATATACCACAGAATAATATATGGATAAATATATTCATTGCACTATCATAGTACCTTAAATGAGCATTCAGTAAGGAGACTGCTTAATCAGTGTTACATCCATGCAGTGAAATACTTTATATCCATTGAAAAGAATGAGGTAACCCAATATGGGCTGAGACAATGCAATTTCTAAGATATGTTATGAAATAAGAAAAACAAGGTGCAGACAGAATATAAAGTATGCTACTATTGTGTTAAAGTAAGACCATATATATGTGTATATATGTCTGTGTATACATTGAATATCTCTGGAATTATGTACTGGGACATTATTGCTTACCTTTGGGAGGCAAACTGAGTCACTGGGGAAAAGATGGGAGGACGACTTATTTTTCACTTATTTATTCTTGTGCAGCTTTTGTATTTTGTGTATTAAAATTGAAGGAAGGAAGATAGGCAGGCAGATGGATGGAGGGATGGATGACCAGGGGAGAGAATATTATGTAGGGAAATGATAAACTGCAGGCAAAAACTTGGAGAAGCACTCTTAAATTGCAGAAGTACTCTTAGTATCATGTGTTTGCATCTATTCCAAAAATTAGCACATTGTTTTATAATTACGTATTTATTTGTCTGTCTTTCCTACTAGACTCAGAGCTCCCTAAGGGACTTACTGGTATAACCCTGGCACCTTCAAATATTTATTGGATGTTTTGAGTGAGTAAATAAGTGAATAGATGAACAGATTCCCTCAGGGAACAGGGATAAAAGAAGTTAGCAAAAGTGGTAAACTAGGAACTGCTGAGAAATAGGAAGAAAAATAGAAAGTAATATGGTACATAGTTTACTTTAGAAAAAAAGCTGAAAATGTTTTTTCAGGAGGAAGTATCTTTGAGTGTATTTATAAAGTACATATTTATTGAGTATGAGCAGGGCACGCTGGTAGATACTGTGGGGCATACAAATCTGAATTAAACATAACTTTTACCCTCAAAGAGTTTATGATCTAGTGGGGAAGACTAGGTACAAAATTTATACTAAGTGTAAAGTGATAATTATCACTTGTATCAGAAGCATAGATTAAGGACCATGGGACTTCACAGGAAAGAAAGAAGAATTTTGGATGGTGGGATGAAGGGAAGCTGCTTAGAAGCTTAGTAGAGGGAGCTAGGTGGCACCTGCACTTTTATTCTAAACCTAGAGTACTTTGGCGATTAATCAATTGATGACTGTTAAAAAAAATTTTTTTTTACACAAAAGCAGATTTTCAGACTAGCCAGATGGTTTTCTTTAGTGATGGGATTATTTCACCTATTAAATTCATCTGAGAAGGAAATCTATATTCAGTATATGCTTATGGTGACTTATTTTATTTTGGTTTTGCTTTAGGTTCACCATGCCATTATTCCGCTCAGGGATGCTTCCTAGAAATGCAGAAAACTCAATTGCTGTAGAAAAACTACTAAACGTAGAACTTACGTTTTGGAAATAAGATTGAAGTAGAGAGAAGTAAAGGACAGAAATCTACAAATTCATACAAACATTCCATACCAACACTTACTGATACACCATGAGTTTCCCAAATGTGGAATGTCTGTGTGGTATCTAGGAAACTTGAGCAGAGAATACTAGCCTGTTGAAAAGTAAGCTCTGGTAAATCGATAGTACTCACCCAAATGGCAGCATCCTCAAATCTCTTTCTATCCAGTGTTTGCCCTGAGATAGGCTTCTTTAATGGACCCATTGAAGTTAATTATAACTAGCTAAGTTTTCACTCAATTCATATTTATTGTCTGTTGATTTTTAATTAGCAATAGTATTCTTTTAGCCTATGTTCTGGAATGTTTATTTTGAAACATAAGATCAACAGCTGAGACATTTCTTTTCTTATACTTTCTTCACATTTTTGTGACTATCTGGACTTCTTTCAGCCTGATAGACTGCACAAGAGTTTAGCATGCTCATGGCCATGCTTGTTATTATCCCTATATTTGCCAATATTGTTTAAAGCACTACATAATCTTGGTGGAAGTAGATTATGAGAGAAATACTGGTTGTGAAAAATCAACAGTGGCTGCTTATAGGTGTATCAGTACAATGGAGTCATATAATTTTATTTAATTTATATGAATTCAGAGAAATAGGCTCAGCAAGAGATAACATAGATAGATAGGAAGGAAGGAGGGAAGGAGGGAGAGAGGGAGGGGAGGAAGGAGAGTGGAAGGGAAGGAAAGAAGGAAATGGTGATTCTGCCATTCCACTTGCTGAGTATATTCAGAGTGACCTCAAGATGAGAGAGAAATTTGCTATTCTTTTATTCCATGTCAGTTTCTACTTGCCATCCTTAGAGTTTCATGGGATATAAATTCTAGTGCTTAAAAATACATAGTTTTTATAAAACATTGTCATTAAGTGCATTGTAAGTAGAGGTGTTCATCTAAAGAAACTATATTATTTCAATGCTAGAGGGAAAACTGTGCTGAGCTTAACTATATTGAGACAGTATATTGGTCTTCAGTGTAGTACCTTCCTAAGGAATTTCCAAGGATGATTTTGGTTATACCTCATAATCTACGTGTTAACTTTAGAACCCACTCCATTATAGTCTATTTGCCTATTAAATATTTAAAGAGTAACTACTATGAGTTGGACCTCAGAGGATGTAGAAATAAGGAAAATATGGTGCTTTACTTTAGAAGATGAGTATCTAATTGGAGAGACAGACAAGAAAATATACATATGCAGTGTCATTATTGCTATGAAAACACTGGTTGCTGTGGGATACAGAGAATGCCTATTTGAATCAATCCAAAAGGAAGAGAGAGGAGGAAGGGGGAGAATGCCAGGGTAGGAAACACTTCTTAAAGTAGTTGCTAAGCTAAGTCTTGAATGTAACTGTAAGTTACATAAATAAGGATGAGAGGGAGAAAATAGCATGTTTGGAGTGTGATGGAGCTCATGCAAGCGCTCCCCCGTCTCCCCAGGTGTAGCACAGCATGGATGGTGCACAGAGTCCTGCAGAGAAAAGCCAGAAGAATCTAACCAGGTAGGTAGGGTCATGTTAGGACAGATCTCTCCCAAGTAATTTAGGTTTTATGCTGAAGGCAGTGAAGCATCATGGAAGGACTTCTGTATGAAATGTTTTAGAAAGAAGACTTTGGTGTAGTGATATGAGGCTTGTATTGGAAAAGAAAAAATTGGATACAGGGAAACTACTTAGAAGCTACTGAAGTTGGAAGGTTTTGGTAATCCGATCATAAAAATGATAAGGTTGTTAACTGAGCCAGTATTAGTGAGAAGGAATCGAGTTCTGAATGGCGTTTAGGTACTAGAATTTCCAGGATTTAATGACTAAATGGAGAGAAAGGGGAACATCACACAGTTTCCTATTTGCTGCTTGGGGAATTGTGTGGATACTGGGCTGTTTGTAAAATCAGGAAACATAGTAAAAGGAATGAGTTCTGAGTTGGTGATCAACTGATCACATATTCAGTTGGTATGTGAGTTACCTCGTGGGGATCTGAAGGAAGTGGGAGAGTCAGGTCAGAGATACAAATAGACTTCAGCAGCAATGCTGAAACGAAGGAAGGGAAGAAATGTCCAGTGTGAGAATAGTGTGTAGTTAGAAAAATAAATGGCTAAGAATGGTGCCTGAAGATACCAACATCAGACATGTTGGTGACGAGAGAAGCCTAAGGAGGATCCTGGATAGAAGGAACCAGACAAGAGAAGCCTTAAAAGTTAAGGAAAGTATATTAAGTGTAAGAGTATAGTAAAGATATACAACTGAAAGATAGCAACTGAATTCATTGGATTTGACATCTACTACTAGTTCCTAAGCAGAGTACCATGGATTCTTCTTTTTTTCTGGCATGATGCAAGGTATGTACCTTGGCTATAGTATAGAATATACAAGGGTTGGTTTGGAGCTCAGTAGAACAAGGTTATGAAAGTTCAGTGCAACCTTTGGTGGACAGTAAATCAGCATCTGGAGATTATAAAAGTACTCTAATAATGTGACCAATCACACTGCTGCTGACATATCCAAACCACTCTCTTTTTGTAGCTTAAGTATTATCAAATTCATATGTGAAGCAGAAAAATATTGTGGGGAGAAAAAGTAAAATGAAAACTGACTAAGGTGTTTAGTTTGATTTAGAATGTCTCTACTTAGGACTCTTTCCCAAAATCTTACTCATAGCCTTATTTCTTTCAGGCCTGTAAGCCAAACCTCTATAAATCCCTCTCCAGGCTGAAATCTCCTGGAGGTTAAGAGATTCATTAGTGGGGAAAGAAAAATCATTACAAAGAAATGTTACTCATCTGATAAATTTTTCACATTCTTCTATATTCTTTATGTGGGTACAACTGAACCTAACACTTTCCGTTATTTACTATTCTTGTCCACATTTTAGCTCATTGTACACTCTATAGTAAGCCCTTTGATAAAATTCATTTTCTTTTTGCATATGACTTCCAGTTTCATGCCAATCTTGAGATCCTCTCATACTTATTTCAGATTCTCATTATCTGGCTGGCATTTTGTCTTCAATTATCTCATTTTAAATTCACATGAGACAGAAGTGCCGGCAGTCAGCATTCTAGTTCTACTTACTAATTTGTGGAGGTGTGACTTGGGTGATTTTTAAATTAAAAGTATCATTTCATATTCATAGTGATGATTTTTTAAATTTTACTAAATTTATAGATATATGAATATCTGTTGTCAAGAGTCTGACAAGCTAACTTCTTTACTACTTTAGTTATTAATATATTACATAGGTTTTATCAGAATTCTATTGTTTTCACCCAAAGCTTTTTCAAAAAGTCTCAAGACAAGAAGGATGCATTGTAATAGTCACAATAAATTAGTCAAAATAAATAGTCAAAATAAATTTGGGAATGTTTTTAGTATATACTTTTATAATATTTCAAGGCTAGTTTCCCAAAATTCGTTTAGCCAATATATCTC
Source organism: Balaenoptera physalus (assembly GCF_965194825.1). Lineage (NCBI taxonomy): Eukaryota > Metazoa > Chordata > Mammalia > Artiodactyla > Balaenopteridae > Balaenoptera > Balaenoptera physalus. The sequence continues at coordinate 29,103,036 of NC_138882.1, forward strand.
TGCATCTAAAGTAATAATCCAAAGACTTGACTAGCCTCAACATCTAAGATGCTTACTTTTATTTCTAGAATATTATATGAAGTGACTGGAAGTACAGGGAGCTGCCCAGGCATTTATCTGTTTTCACAATTTCTCTCCATGTGGTTATGGCACAGGATGGCAATTTCAGGGTAGTCAAACTTCTTGCATAAAGGTTGGATTACCCCAGAGTGAGCATTTCAAGAAAGTGAAAACAAAAGGCACAATATATGTGTAATTTGAGACCCTGAAGAAAAAAAACAAAACAAAACAGGAAATGTAACAAAACAATATTTAAATATTAAAAACTCTAATCCCAAAACACAGTATATAGTCATTTGTGTTCTGCATCTTAACATGATACTTTTAATATTCATCAATATTGTTGCATATATCAGTAGCTTATTTCTTTTTATGGCTTTATTATATTGATGTATTACAATGTGTTTATATAATCTCTAGTAGATAGACATTTGGTTTTCTTGCAGTTTGGAGCTATTATGAAAAAATTTCTTGTGAATAATCCAGTACAAACCTTTGTGTGGATGTATAGTTTCAATTATCTTGGGTAAATATCTAGGAATACAATTTCTGTGTTATTTGGTATGTTCAACTCATAAGAAACTGCCAAATTGTACCATTTTGCATTTCTAGGATGTTACTTATCATCATCACCACACTTGGCATGGTTAGTCTTTCTTAATTTTACCCCTTCTAGTTGATGTGTATCTTATAGTTTTAGCTTGAATTTCCTGAATGATTAATGATATTGAACATGTTTTCCTGTGCTGATTTGCCATGTTGTGTCTTCTTTACTGAAGTATCTGTTAAAATCTTTGGTCCATGTTTTGATTGGGTTGTTTGCCTTCTTAATATTGAGTAATCAGACTTATTTTTATATTCTAGATACAAGTAATTTATCATATATGTTTTGCAAATATTTTCTCCCAGTCTGTGTTCTGCTTTTTCATTTTTTAGTGGGGAATTTTTTTCCTGTGTATATTTTTGTTTAAATCCGTTTTTTAAAAGTCATCTTGTTCATATGTAATTTACATTCAGTAAACTTCACCACTTTTAAGTGTACAACTTAGTGAGTTTTGACAAATGTGTAGTTTACCATCACCACAGTCATGATATAGAACAGTTCTATCACCCAAACAAGTCTCTCACGCCCCTTTACAGTCAATTCCTACCATCACCTCCTGTCGTCGCAACCACTGATGTGCTTTCTTACAAGTGTCTTTTTAAGGACAAAACTTTTAAATTAGATGAAATACAGTTTATAAGTGTTTTTCTTTTGTGGTTTATGCATTTTGGGTTTAATTTAAAACATCTTTTCCTAACGCAAGTTTGGTAAGATTTTCTCCTATGTTTTCTTCTAGAAGTGTTAATAGTTTTTTTGACTTATATTTAGGTCTACAACCCATTTCAAGTTAATTTTTGTTTATGGTGCTTGAGTCAAGGTTCAGTTTTTTTTGCAACTGGATATTAAATTTTTCCAGCATATTTGTTGAAAAGAATATTTTTTTCACATTGAATTACCCTGACACCTTTGCCAAAAATCAATTGACCATATATATGTGCGGGATGTTTCTGGACTGGACTCTGTGTATTGATCTATGTCCATCCATCCTTATACTTATACCTCACTGTCTTTAATACTTTTGCTTTAGAGTAAGTATTGAAGTGAGGCAGTTCAAGTCTTCCAATTTTGCTCTTCTTTTTAATAAGTGTCTTGGCAACCCTAATATTTTCATGTAAATTATAGAATAAGCTTGTTGATTTCTACATGAAGGTCTACTGGACTTTAATTGATAGTGTAATCTGTTGATCAATTTGGGGAGAATTGACATGTTAACAATATTGTCTTCTGATCCATGAACATGGTATATTTTTCCAATTATTTAGATCTTCTTTAATTCTTTCAACAATATCATATAGTTTTTAGTGTACAGTTCTTGAACATTTTTTGTTAAATTTATCCTTATTTATCTTATTTTTTTGTATTATAAATGATTTGTTTAAAGTTTCAAATCTGAATTGTTTGCATATAGAAATGCAGTTGATATTTACTTATTAGCCTTGAATCCTGCATCCTTGCTCAGTTTGCCTATTTGTTTGCTTGTTCTTAAGTATGTTGAGATTCTCTTTGAAGATGATCACATCATGTGGGAGCAAAGACAGTTTTACTTCCTCTTTTTCAGTCTCAGTGGATTTTGTCTCTTCTTGCCTTATTAAGCTAAGGCCTTCAGAACAATGTTAAATAGCAACGTTAAGAGCAGACATCCTTGCCTTATACCGGATCTTAGGGCAAAAGCATTTGTACTTTTCACCATTAAGAATGTTGTTAGCTGTAGGTTTTTCATAGATACCCTTTAACAAGTTGAAGAAGTTCCTTTCTGTTCCCATTTTGCTAAGCTTTTTTTTTTTTTTAAATCATGATAGGATGTAAAATTTTGTCAAATTATTTTTTTGTATCTGTTGGGATGATCATGTGGTTTTTCTTCTTTATTCTGTTGATATCTTGAATTTCATTGTTTGGTTTTTTTAATGTTAGACCAACATTGCATTTCTTAGATAAATCCCACTTAGTTATGATGTATTATCCTTTTGGTATGTTGTTGAACCCAGTTTGCTAAAATTTTGGTAAGAATTTTAAATCTTTGTTCACTAGGAATATCATTCTGTAGGGTCCCTTCTCTTCCCTACCCCGAGCAATGTCTCTGGGTTTGGATTCAGGGTAATGCTAACCTCTTAAAATGAGTCAGGCAGCATTGCTTCTTCTGTTTTCTGGTAGAATTCACCAGTGAAATTTTGAGACCAAGAGTTTTCTTTGTAGGAAGGTTTTTAACAATGAAATGAAATTTTAAAAATATATTTATGGAGGCATGCATTTTATCTATTTCTTCTTGAGTGAGCTTTGGTTGTGTGTTTCCAGGAATTTATTTCATCTAATTTTTAAAATTTATTTGCCTAATATTGTTGAATTCCTATCTAGTTCTAGACCCTGAGAAGGCAACTATACTCTACAAGGTTCCTTCTCTCATGCAGTTCATATTATGCAATTATAAAGGAGACTTATGAATGAAATTTCTTCTTAATTGAATAATTTATACATTTATTGTCTCAAGTTAATAGAAACTGTACTTAGAATAATAAATAGATATGCTCTAGAGACCAGAGACCTAAGTTTGAATCTCAGCTCTACCGCTTAAGAGCTATGTGATGCTAGGCAAGCTTCGTAACATGCCTAAATCTTAGTTTTCTCATCTGTATGATAGAGATAATAATTGTACCTATTTTATAACGTTGTTTTGAGGATTAAATAATCTAATGCATGTAACTTACTTAGTACAGTGCCAAACAAGTAGCAGTACTCAAAAATAGTGCCTATTGTGATAGTAATAATAACATATTTATTATATTTAATCATCTATAATATGGAGATAGCATTTTGTAGCTTTTGTGATTGTTGTTAGAATGTAATGTCTTAATGCTCAAAAATTGTAGTATTATTTTTATTGTGTTGGTATTGGATATATTTCATAAATAGCCCAAATATTTCACATTATATCCTAATAGATTTAAATATTTTAAAATAATTACCTTGAGAATTTTTACTCTTTTAAAAGTATATTTTATTCTCCAAATGAAAAATCTATTAATATTTAATGTGGTAGAACTGAGCAATCTCTTTTTTAATCTTGTTAGTAGAGTCGTAATAAAATACTTTAATGTAAATTATTTTAATTATGGAAATAGATTGGGAATTAAAAAAATTTTAAGGAGCTACTTTTGTACTTACCATATTATAAAGTATTTTCATTAGGTGACTTTTGATCCCAGAAAATTTCCTTAACTTTTCATGCCTTGCATTAATTATTTAAAAATTAGATAGCTAGTGGGAAGCAGCTACATAGCACACAGAGATCAGCTCTGTGCTTTGTGACCACGTAGAGGGGTGGGATAGGGAGAGTGGGAGGGAGACGCAAGAGGGAGGAGATATGTGGATATATGTATATGTATAGCTGATTCACTTTGTTATAAAGCAGAAACTAACACACCAATGTAAAGCAATTATACGCCAATAAAGATGTTAAAAAAAAAATTGCAAGCTTACAGGCTACTTTTTCCGGTATCAGGCACCTAGTTAGATCGAGAATTCTTTTTACATTTTCAGACTTGTAAGAAGAGGGCAAGAAATAGAGAAATAGGGCTTGAGGTATTCAGCTGAAAATTTATAACCAAACAACTGTTTCAGAGTCCAGCCATCTGACCTTAGATCCCTTTCAATTCTCCTGAATCATCCTAAGGGTTTAATTTGTATTTTAAGAAATGTAATTTTGAACTATTTATTAAAATATGGCATTTTATCACTATCCTTTCTGGAAGAAACTTTCTTCAAAAACTAAATGTAAATTTACATTACTTTACATTAATTTTTCTGTGTGAAATGCATAGAAACTGAGTTCAGCTTGAGAAGAGGATAGACATGATCTAGAAAACAATCAATATGAATTACCTATTAAATGTAAGTGTACTTTTATTTGATCCTATAAAAGTACATGTTTAAATGTTTTATTGTATAACTGATACCATTCCAATTGTGTAGTATAGTATTTGCTACAGACTGAATCTTTATGTCCCTCCTAAACTCATATGTGGAAACCTAATCCCTAGTGTGATGGCATTTGGAAGGTGGGGCCTTTCTAGTGATTAGGTCATGAAGGTGGAGCCCTCCTGAATAGGATTAGTGCCCTTATAAAGGACACCTCAGAGAGTTCAGTTGCTCCTTCCCCATTGTGAGGACACTGTGAAAAGACAGCTGTCTGTGAACCAGGAAGCAGGTACCCGATCTGCAAGTGCATTGATCTTGGACTTCGCAGCCTCCAGAATTGTGGGAAATAAATTTCTGTAGTTTATAATCCACCCAGTCTGTGGTAATCTGTTATAACATCCCAAATGGACTAAGACAGTATTGTTGACTAGTTTTCTTGTATGTGAGCTAGAGACATTCTTTTCATCTTAGGTCTTTTTGTAAACCTAAGTGATGTGTTAATCAGCATTATTGCACAGACTACCATGTCTCATTGCTTAATTAATTAGTTGTCTTTAGGTTACTCAGGTTCCAAGCTCAATCAATATTATGATAATGAATGTAATCATTGTAATTATTGACCCATATTGAGCATATTTTGTTATTCTCTGTTAACTGATATTTTGCTATTACAAAGGAGTGACTAAAGTTTGTATAGACAGTATTTGCAAGAAAAAAATGTAATTGAATTTAAAGTCTTAGATTGCAGTGATAGTTCTCAGGATGTTGTTTAAGTCTAGATCTTTATTTTTTAAAAAAGTTTGTTGCATATTTTTCAAAATATAACAATTTAATTTAAAGGTAAACATTCCGGGTTTGTAATGAAATATAAACTTGTATATTTAGATCATTAAGGCAATCTATTAATATTTACATTACTATATTCCCACAGCATTGCTAAGCACAACACACACACACACACACAAACATGTAGTCGTTGCTAAAGGAACTTAAATTTCTAAAGGTATGTTCCTTGCTTGAGGAGCAAAAAATTCATTTTCTTAACAAAAACAAGATTATTTAGTTATTGTATGTGATTTTTTAATGTTTCTAATAAAAATACTTTACCTTCAAAACTTTAAGCCTTATTTTCCTTATAAATAATTCTTTGGAAAGTATTTTTTAATTTAACTTTATTCTTTGCAGTACGTATTTATTAAGTACCTAATATGTGCTACATGCTAGGCTTGGTGCTGAGGATGCAAAGCTATAGAGCACTTGTGCAGTCTTCCTCTTTCTCCTGTGCCTCTGCCAAGAAAAAAAAAAAATTGTTAGAAGCCTGAATCAGTAAAATCATCAACAGTATGTTTACTTAACACCTTTATAAAATTTCTCCCATTATGAAAGTAACAACAGTACATGTATATTGCAGAAAACATCAAAAAGTTATTTCAGTTCAATTGATAAAATACTTATTTATTGACTGCGTGCTACAAGCTAGTCACTGTGCTATGTATTTAGTACGTGTCATGAGGAAGACAGATGGTCTCACATTTAAGGAAAGTATAGTGCTCTGGGAAATGGATATTAAACAAATTATTACAGGTAATTTTCAAGGTATAAAACAGAAAAAAAATACTCTAAATCTTACCATCCAGCAATGATCACTATTACCATATTAATGTATTTTCCTGTTTTTATACTGTACCCATAATTTCCATTTTATTTAATATTGTAAAATACATATTAGTTGCCTAGTAATTAATTATGCAGATGTAATTTATTAAATCCTTACTATATTTTTGAACGTTTAGATTGTTTCCATTACTTAACCAACTTTACTTAAGTATAAGCTACATACAATAAAATGTACTCACTTTAAGTATACATAACTTATATGACTTTTGACAAACATCTATGCATGTAGTCCCCATTACAAAAAGGTGCAGAACATTTCCACTGCCACAAAAAGTTCTGCTGTGCCTCTTTGCAGTCAGTCTTCCCTGTCTCATTCTGTCATCTCCTGCTCCTATACCTGGCCCTAGGCAATTACTGATCTGCTTTCTGACACTAAAGATTTGATTTACCTTTTCTAAAATTTCACAGAAATGGAATCATACAGTATGTACTCTTTTATGTCTGTTTCTATTTCTTTTGCTCAGCCTAACGTTTTTGAGATTATCCGTGTCTCAGTAGTTTGTTCCTTCATTGCTGAGTCATGAGCATGCTATATCAATGTTTTTTAAATCTGTCCTGCTTTTGGTGTACATTTGGATTGTTTCCAGTCATCGCCTACTATGAATAAAGCTGATATGCACATACATGTACAAGTTTTCTTTTTTCTTGGCTAAATACTGAGGAGTATAATTGTTGAGTTTATAATAAGCGTATGTTTACATTTTGAAAAATTCCAAAACTGTTTTCCAAAATAGTTGTGTCATTTTGCATTCCTAGTATCAATGCCACAAGAATTCTGGTTGTTCCATATCCACACCAACTCTTGGTGTGGTCAGTCTTTTTAATTGTAGTCATTCTAATGAGTATATAGAAGTGTATTATTGCGGTTGGTTTTGAGTTGCATTTTTCTGATGACTAATGATATTAAATATATTTTTACATATTGGCTATTTGCATACTTTTTTTTACCTGTATGTTCAAATATTTTGTCTATTTATTAATTGAGTTATCTTATTATTGAATTATAAGAGTTCTTTATATATTCTGGTTACTAATAGTTTGCCAAATGTATGTATTATAAATAGTTCCTCTCACTTTGCAGAAATATTCTGTTTTTCTCTTTTGCATTTATTCACAAATTTTACTTCCATTTTGTTATTTGCCTTCTGATCTTGTTTACTGGGTGCCTCTTACCTCCCCTGTTCCCCTCTCCCTCCACCCCCGTTGGCAGTTCAGAAGCTTTTTTATTGTTGTGAACAAATGTGTGGATCTTTCTCTTTATTTGTGTTTGGATTTTGTTATCATACTTAGTAAGGCTCTCCCCATTAAAATCTGTCATACAAAATCTCCTCACAGTATACTTCGACTACTTTTAGTATTCCCATTATTGCATTTAAATTTTTGATGCATCTGAAGTTTCTTTCATGTGAAATATGCACTAAAGATTATACTTTATTTTTTTCAGATAGTAGCCGAGATATCCCAGTACCATTTATAAAATAAGCCATGTTTACTACATTGATTTGAAATGCTACCTTTATAACATAAATTCGAATCTACTTTGGGACTTCTATTTAGAGCCATTAATTATTCTGTATAGTCAAGAAACAGTACAACATTCTCTTAATTCTTATAGCTTACAATATATTTTAATAGTAGTTTTTCTTGTTTCCTGAGGTAAGATTGTATTTCTATAAACTTCCCTCTTAGAAAAAAAAAAAAAAAAGTTCCTCTCAGACTGTACCTTGCCTTTTCATTGTCTCAGTGATATTTTCTGAGTAACAGAAGTTTTAAATTTTGAAATCCAATTTATCAGTTTGTCTTCTTTGTTTTTTTTAAAATACTATCTAAGAAATCTTTGTCTATCATGGATGACAAATATTTTCTCCTATATTTCCTTTTATAACTTTTATAATTGTGCTATTACATTTAGGTTTATGATATTTTTTATTTTTATGTATGCTGTAAGCTAAGGATTGAAGTTCATTTTTTATCCCATGTGGATATTTGGTTATTCCAGAATCTATTGTTGAAAAGTCTATCCTTTGCCCCATTGAATGACCTTGACACCTTTGGCAAAAATCAGTTTGACATATGTGTGTGTCCTTTGCTCTAACACTAATACTGCTGCACTAAAGAGGCAGTATCCTCAAGGACTCTAGTGGGTGCCACATTTCTTAAGAAGTTTTTCCATTTTGCCTGGTAAGAACAAAAAGTATTTTTAGCTCTATGAGCCTGTGATTTTTTTCACCTGATTCTTTCCAATGGCTCTTTTCCCTGGCCTCAGAATTTTCCTCATATACACATGCTGATTAGTAAGACTCAGAGGCAGTTCTTTGCAGGTCCCTGGAGCTCTCCTCTTTGTGGTTCTCTGCCTCATGAATTATAGATACTTTGGTCTCCCCAGTCTCTGAACTCTCTATCCTTACTTCAAGGATTCCACAGGTTCTGTTTCGGTTTTCTTTCCCTGTGTTACATTCTGGATGGTCTCTCCAGGCAGCAAGCTGGAACAACCATAATTACCACCTTGTTTCCCTTTTCTTTGGAGTCACTGTACCTTGAAGCCTAATGCTTAGTGTATGAAAATCCTTGTTTTATTTATTCTATATCATGGTCAAAACAGAAGTCTCTAACCTTTATACTTTATGGATATTTCCACTGGATGCAAAATTTTAGGATGTGTTTTTTTTCTTTCAGCAATTTGGATGTATCATTCCATTGTCCTTTCACTTATATAGTTTCTGAGGAGAAGTCTGGGGAAATTCTCCTATTTGTTCTTCTGTATGTATTGGGGTTTTTTTCCCTTCAGAATTTTTTAAAGATTTTCTGTCACCGGTTTTTCAGCAATTTTAGTGTGATCTGACTGGTTATGTTCTGAGTATTGATGCATGTTTGTGAGTTTTCATCTCACTGAGTTTCGATGAAATACCTAATCTGTGCATTTATCTTTTTTATCCTAGTTTGGAAAAATTCAGGCATTATTTTGCAGATGTCTCCCTCTCCCTTTCAGGATCTGCTGTTATCCATATGTTAGACTCCTTGACACTGTCCAAGAGGTTGCTGAGATTTTTTTTTTTTTTTTCAGGTGCAATTTATATAGTTTTCTTCTGCTATGATTTCTTGTTCATTTGTCTTTTCTCTTGCAGTGTCTAATCTGTTGTTAATCCCATCTAGTGAAATTTTTATTCAGGTATTATATGTTTCATCTTTAAACGTCCTATTTATTTCTATTTCCCATTATCTCTTCTTTATGTTCCTATACTGCTTTAAAGTTACTGTCTATTAATTCCATCATCTCTGTTATTTTTGAGGTCTGTGTCTAATGACTGACTTTTTTGTTGGTGATGGGTCATATTTTCCTGCATCTTCTCATGTCTAGTAATTGTTGATTGTATACTAGATACTTTGATTTTACTTGAGTGTTTAGATTTTGTTGTCTTCCTTCAAAGAGTGTTACATCTTGTTCTGGAGAGCAGTTATTTGCAAATATGATATTTTACAGTCTTGTTTGTTAGCTTTGTTAATGTATGGTTTAGCTTTTACTCTGACTTCTTTGAAATATCTACTGAATGCCTGTGTGTTCAATAATGACACTCTTCTGACTTTTCTCCAAAGTTAAGCAAATATTGTGGCACCATTTATTAAATGGTCATTTTTTCCCCATATACTTCATATCCTTCTATATAATCATCAACTTTACCATATTCTAAATTTCTATAAAGTAACCTGTTTCTGGCTGCCTGATTTCATTGATATTTCTTTTAATTTATATGCCTATTCCATATGAATTGTAGCTTTATAGTATCTCTAAATTTCTTCAGACAGAAGTTTTCTTGAGAGCATTAATATGTTGAGCAAAAATCTTCTGTTTCAATAATATCTTGGCTCATCTCATTTATTTTTTCTAAAAGAGTCACATACCATTTCTACCGTTATATTCTCTTCTTAGCCCACCTAAGTATGACATCTCTTCCCTGAAAGGTAACATATGACCTAATTCCTATGCCTGGTAAATGTTCATTTCCTTCCTGAAACTTTCTTTTCTTTTATTCTTCAGGTATTCTTTCTGTTTGTATTTCTTTTAGGACTCTATCTTAATATGCTGTTCTGCTTCTTTTTCCTGTCCTTATGTGCAGTCATACCCTAAAATTCTGACCTTAACTCTATTTTCAGTTTCTACTAAATTTCTGGGCTATACCTTGCTTCCTTGGTGTCAACAGTATCCTTTATATAAATGACTCACACATTTACCTTTATACCCTTTGGTCCCATAGTTCTGAAGCTGTGCTATCAAGTTCTTATTTAAATGTCAAAAGGTCAAAATAAAATCCATTGCTCCTCTGTCCCCATCCCCATTCTTTTCCTTTACACTGCTGGCAGCAACACCTACTCAGCCATCCTTAGGGAAACTTCAACACTGTTGCTCTCTGCCTTTGCCCAAATGGTGCAAGCTAGTTCCCTCTGGAATATTGACTGTCTTGAAAGGTCTGTTACTAGCACTAATGTTCCTCAGAAGCTCTTATCCAGCTCAAAGGTTACTTCTTATATTACCAAACATACTTATTCACTTCTTTAAGTGTGCTTTCTATTTTATAACTACATATTTTTAGTGGAATTATTTATATATCTGATTGTTCTAACCAAATAGTGATATTCTTTCAGATTGGTACCATTTCCTCTCGTTGTGTCTGCAGCTTTTTCACAATGGTTGTACTGAATTGGTGTTCAGTAAGTTTTGTTGCGCTTTATGAATTGTTTACCTGACTACTGTAGTCTCAGATTTTTTTAATTGATTCTCTAGTTGCTGCCAGAGTTGTCTACTTAAAATTATGCTAATTTTTTTCGGACTTCCCTGGTGGCACAGTGGTTAAGAATCCTTCTGCCAATGCAGGGGACATGTGTTCAAGCCCTGGTCCAGAAAGATCCCACATGCCGCGGAGCAGCTAAGCCTGTGTGCCACAACTACTAAGCCTGCACTCTAGAGCCTGCGAGCCACAACTACTGAGCCCACGTGCCACAACTACTGAAGCCTGTGCGCCTAGAGCCCATGCTCCTCAACAAGAGAAGCCTGCACACCGCAACAAAGAGTATCCCCCACTCGCCGCAACTAGAGAAAGCCAATGCGCAGCAACAAAGACCCAACACAGCCAAAAATAAATAAATAAATAAATAAAATTATGCTAAATTTTTTAACCCAAATGTCTTTGACACTCCTTATCTACAAAATTAATCTCTAAACCATATCATGGCAGTCAAGGTCCTAAACAATCTGGCCTCATCTTTGTGGGTTTATTTTTTGTTTTCTTCCTTTTTTTGCTTAAGTTCTGTCATTAGCATGAATGTGTATTATTGTTCTTCAGCTACATGCCCTCCCTATGTGTTGTTTCCTTGCCATTACTATTTTTTTTTCTTTAGAATTAATTTCTTCTACATACATCTATTAATTACCTACTATGTTGATGGACTATACTAGGCTGTGGTCAAAATATTAAGATGGATAGAACTTGTGGTCAAAATTTTAAGATGGATATTAAGAGGGATTAATTCGTTCCACATGCATTTATTAATTACGTACTGTGTTGATGTACTATACTAGGCTGTGGTCAAAATATTAAGATAGATAAAACTTGCACTGTTTCGAATGCTTCCCTTATATTCTCCATTTGTGAAAAATCCATCCTTCAAAACGTGAGATACTACCTTATCTGTGAAGTCTTCTCAGATCATTCCAATAAAGATTAATCATCCTTTGCCTCCAAGGCATTTTTAATATTAGAATTACAGAATTTCTCATAGCTCTCTTGTTTTTTTATCTATGCATATATCTCCTTCATCGGGTTGAATTTCTTACGGTCAGGGATTATGTCTTAATCACCATTGTATGCCCTCTTTTTCTCTTCCCAGTGTCCAATAACAGTGACTTTAAAGTAATTGATGCTCACTAAATGGAAAGTTGGTTCAAAGCCAAGGTAGAAAGTTAGAAGGAATATTCAGAGAAAATCAGGAGAGTTGTAGTACCAAAGCCAAGGAATGTTTATAAGAAGGAGAGGGTAATAAGTGATGTTCTAAGCTCCAGAACGAGAGGTTCTTGGTTATGTTAACAGGAATAAGTTCCATAAAGTAGCAAGGGTAGACATCAGAGGAGAGCAGATTGAGAAATAGAGTTCTTCTCCTTAAGTAGCTTTTTTTTTTTTTAGCTGATATTTTTATAGAAATTGGCTGGAAGACAAATTGAAGATTTATGGTCTAAATAAAGATCTAGAAGCCTTCATGTATTATGCTGATTTAGGGAAGATCTATATCTTTTGTATAGTAGATGAGTGGGTACTAGGCTTGACATTTGAAGAAAATTTAGAAATCTAACCATTATTTTCATCTCATTAGAAGACTACCGTAAATCTGGGTCACAGGGGTTCCTTCATCAAAATTAGTGATATTTTGTATTAAAGGATGACAGAAATTACTTTGACCTAGAAATATTTCAGAATGGTTTTACTGATGATCCATGCTTCTTTCTACTTCCTGTCTTTGTTTGAATGGTAGAACATTAATAACATGTATGTGCCTGTATAAAATGAATGAATTTTGAAGCATATCCCTGAATAATTTCATACAGTGGTTTGATTTTTGGCATAGTATATTTGGTCATTTATAAGACACATTGAACATTTCTTCAATCAGAATGCCTTTTATATTTGATGGTGTGTCATAGTTTTAATTGACCTCATTTTTTTTTCTTGGTATTAACATAAAAAGTTGGTGGAGTTGCAATCAACAGCATCTTAGATTTGATAAAATATGACAATATAGTAGAGAGCATTAAAGTTTAGAGACTATCTGCCAAACATTTTAGTTTTACTATAAGTAATGTTGAGCCAGTCTTTTTTGGCAATAGTTACATGATATTACCTCCCTCTCTTTACTATGACAATGGGTTATGCATAAATTTTATCTTAAAATAATGATAAACTCTTAAGTGGAGTTGGAGGTGGGAAAAGGGAAGATGGAATCTATAGAGAACCTCTTTTATGTTACCTAAATTATGATTTGGTGTGTGAGAAACAAATCTCAGTTAACCATAATTCTTACAAATTTGTAGAAGCAGTTTGTAGAAGTAATCCATGTGAAAATACAGTTAATTTCTGATCTTGCAGTCAAGGATACATTGATTGGTTCATTTCTTTAATCAAAGACATGTATTGAGCACCTACTGTGATACTTGGCAGTGTGCGCAGCACTGCGAACCATCTTTTGTTGTTCTTGGTGGATTTCTTAATACAGTGAAACAGTACACAAAAAGGTCAGTAGTCAATTCATAGTGCCTGAAACTGGCTCCTTCCTCATATACATTATTGAACTGAGAGCTGAGACAGGCAGTTTCTTAAATAAAGGAGCTGTCTAAATGGAGAGCTGGATGCTTGACCACAGTGAGAACCCAATAAATATTTGTTGACTGTTGTTAATGGGAAATGGATGGGCTTATAGTTTTAAGTGATTACATTTGAAAAGATTGGTGTCATAGTTAATTATTATTGAAATAGGAAGAGTCTACATTGAGAACTATTAGGGAAATAATGGGAGCTTCTCAGTCCATTTTGGGCATTACTAAAATAAATTGAAAACGTAAAGCCTCACAGTTTCTCATTGCAGAAAACATGGATTTAAACGTTGAAAACATTTCTAGAGGTATCATGATGAATCAAGAGTTGTAGAATTTAGCAAGTTCACATAAATAAGTTTCCACAAATCAGCAGTCCTTTCTTTGAAATCAAGTGTAAATCAGATAATTAAGTAGAAATATTACATCTATGCTTATGTGCATTTATTTTAATAAAGTCTCAATACCTAATCCTTGAAAGAGTGAAGCAACAGTATACTGAGGGAGAGATGTAATCTGATGATGCAAACTTTTTCCTCTGGTAACTGAAGGTTAAATGGGTAGCAAGCAGAATGCCTTAAACAAGATTGGTATATTGATTAAAGCGCTGATTTAACAGCTCGCAGTCTCCCCTTGGAAACCTGGAAAAGATAAGCCAGCTGCTGTCTAAGAGTGCTCAGTGTCCACTGAGAGTACACTATCTATCATCACAATATGGTGGTGAGAGGTGTTTTATGTTTGTGTTAATTTCCCCCACTAAATCAGTAATTATTACAATCCTGTCCCTGCTGTTTACCCTGCAGCTGTTTTTCCATTTGTCGAGAGAGCGGGTGTTCTCTGAGGACCGCACACGTTTCTATGGTGCAGAAATTGTCTCTGCCTTGGACTATCTACATTCCGGAAAGATTGTGTACCGTGATCTCAAGGTAAAAAAGAAAAGTAATCAGAATTTGTTTTTGCAGAGGCTGTAGGGACAAACACAAAGTAATTACAAAGTTACACAGTTTGGAGAAAAGCAGATTTAGTTGGGAAATAAAACCACTCTGTTTAAGAATTTGGTTCACTGTATTTGACAGGAAATTTCATTCACCAGTAAATGTGTAGTTCTTTTATGTCCAAGTTTTTGACATGCAAAATAAGTTCTTTTTGACTGCTCTGATCAAATATGATCTACCAATAATAGTTTCGTTTTTCTGAAAGTGTAATGAGTAATGTTAAACATCTGATTATAAGTCAAGTAACTTTGCAAGTGACATTTTAAAATAAATTTCATTATTATATTCTAACATGCTGTGATGTATTATGAAGAAATTTTTATAATAAATAAGATTATTTGGGGGAAGGAAAATATTTGATTTGGTATTAAATTTTTAGTGGGTTTAAATATCTGAAGCATTTTAATATAGCCTTTTATCAATTTGTTTAGTTTCCATTTTAAAAAGCACTGTATTTGTTTTATCAGTAATAGTGACTTTATTTCTCTAAGTTTCTTTCTGTTAAGACCCTCAGAACAGCTCAGGGATTGGCAAACTTTCTGTGAAGGCCAGATAGTAAATATTTTAGGCTTTGCTGCTCTTACAGTGTCTTTTGCAACTCCTCAGTGCTGCTGTTGTAGGGTGAAAGCAGCCACAGACAATATGTAAATGAGCGTGTCTGGCTGTGTTCCCGTAAAACTTTAATTACAGAAACAGGCAGTAGGCAAGATTTCACCCACAGGCCATATTTTGCTGACCCCTGGAGTAACTCATAAAAGGTAGCAGTAATTCTCGTGACACTGTTTTGAATTAGATTGGTCATATTAAGGAAATTTGTACCATGACACACTCTGAACAAGTTCTAAATGTGACAATCTTACTTTCTTAAAAAGTAAATCATATGATAATCTTGACCTATTGAAATCTGACACAGAATTGCTTTATTTATCAAGTACTAGTTCATTTAAAATATGATTTGTAGAAATAGAAGTTATACTAGTCTTCTATGAAATTCTGTTTCTATGAAATAAGGTACATATTTACATATTATAGCACGTAAGAGAAATCACAATTATCCCCTCACTCCCATTCACTCCTTTTTAAACACCTGTGATTCTTAAGTTATCTAATTATTTAAGCAGTTGTCTAAGTTATTTTAAGATGTTGCTCTCACATACATTTGTATTATGAATGATCCCTAAGAAGTAACTATCTCAAAAAATATTATTTTACATGATGACAATGAAATGTAGTATGTATTTTTTTAACATCTTTATTGGAGTATAATTGCTCTACAATGGTGTGTTAGTTTCTGCTTTATAACAAAGTGAATCAGTTATACATATACATATATCCCCATATCTCCTTCCTCTTGCGTCTCCCTCCCACCCTCCCTATCCTATCCCTCTAGGTGGTCACAAAGCACCGAGCTGATCTCCCTGTGCTATGTGGCTGCTTCCCACTAGCTATCGATTTTACATTTGGTGGTGTATATATGTCCATGCCACTCTCTCACTTCATCTCAGCTTACCCTTCCCCCTCCCTATGTCCTCAAGTCCAAGTCCATTCTCTATGTCTGCGTCTTTATTCCTGTCCTGCCCCTAGGTTCTTCAGAACCTTTTTTTTTTTTTTTTTAGATTCCATATATATGTGTTAGCATATGGTATTTTTTCTCTTTCTGACTTACTTCACTCTGTATGACAGACTCTAGGTCCATCCACCTCACTACAAATAACTCAGTTTCGTTTCATTTTATGACTGAGTAATATTCCATTGTATATATGTGCCACATCTTCTTTATTGTTTTATTTCTTAACATATTATTGATTAAAGAAGCTATAAAATTCTGTTTTTAGGAAAAATGAACTATGCAACTATATCTATATCAGGGATGATCAACTAAGTGCCCAAATAGACCAGAGATGGATATAAATCAACAATATGATTGTATTTAGCCTGCAGCATTTTATAGCCAGGAGTGGCAGAATTCAGCATCCCTATATCTGATGTCTGAATGGCCAAATAATCCTATAACGTTTAAATGTCTTGAATCCAGAGTTTTAAAAAAGAATTTAGTTATATGGTATGAGAAAACATAAGTTATATAGCATTTCCAAATTTACTTAGGAGTAGTTAGCTCTTCTCTGCCTGATCTACTCCCCCCTACCATTCCCACTTTATATTTTATGAATTCTGTTTGTAGGGAGAAGGGGGAGAATTTCCTGGATTTAAGAAAATGAGAATAATTTTGAAGTACTTAGTAATATATCCAAAATGCTTAAAGCTGGAGGATGGAATTATTAGTTTAAAGAAACAAAAGAATACTCACTTGATTGCTAGCATTGATTAAGGAATGATATAATTGGGATGGTTTTGGTCAGCATCTCCATTGATCATTTCTCATTAATGAATCAACATATTGGTACATTGAAGTTCATTTAATGAGTTTTGTTGCTCCATCCTTTCTGATGATGAAATTAGACTAAATTTATTAAGCCACAGTGCTAATACTTTGTATATGAATACCAGTCAGGTAGTTACCATATAAACAGACCACTAACTTTCTTAGACAATTAAGTGGCCTCTGCTCTCTAAATTTATTTACTTTTTAATATAACCTTAAGTTAAAGGTCTAAGTAAATGTATAGCATTGGACAGAATCCATGGAACATACACCGAGAAGAATGGATAATGTAAAAAGTCAGACATTCACAATTTATACGTGTTGTTTGTATCCATATTGCACATGATAGAATGAGATCTTTAGGTAGAATCATAAAAATTTAGAGCTGACCCATAGTTTACAGCTGAGCTCATTGAAGACTAGAAGCCTAGTAAGGGATTTACTCAAAGTAATGGACTAAGTTGATGACATAGTCAAGATTATTGGATTCCATGAATCCTAGCTCCAGGTATAATGTTCTTTTTATTACACCATTCTGCCTTTCTAGAGATGAAATGAACTTTAGGTGGGGGAATTCATTGGATTAATTCTAGGATATCTTTGTAAATCTAAAATTTGAATAAAGCTGCCAAAGATAAGAGAAGGAATGTTTTAAATATACTTATACAAAATATATTCAAAATAGCATTATCAAAAACTGATTTAGGTACCCACTTTGATTTGTCTCAGATTTGTCTGTCTTCTCCTTACTAATGACCTTGTGTTTATTCAAATACAAATCCATTTGAGATACTTATGGTAGCTGCACCTCTCAAGTAGATCAGTACCTGTTTGCCACTGCCCCATTCATCATTAGAGGCAAAGCCTTATTTCATGTGCAAGTTAATTTAAGACATTTTATCAGTTCATAGTTCCTAATAACTTGGTGTTCACAGCAACAGATAAATTATTGCAACTTTTGTTGTACTTTAAAAAGTAAGTTTGCATAATTTATCAATACATGTCATGATATTAAATTTTGCTTCAGTAAGGACCCAAATTCTTTGTGATTACTTAGGAAAAACTGATGTTGCTTTATGATAGCATAAAAATTTGAAGAAATCTCTCCTAAGACTGGGTCAGTAGTATAAATTTTTTTGAAAACTTCTTTTCTGCTTAGCTCTTGTTTTTGTAAGTATTCAATATACCTTTCTTTTCAATGACGATGGCCATCCAAGGATAGGATAGGCTGAATTAGGGACATTTGCAAAGGTACTGATACTGGAATTTCATTAAGAATTAATTTCTGGGACTTCCCTGGTGGCGTAGTGGTTGAGAATCCGCCTGCCAATGTAGGGGACACGGGTTCCATCCCTGGTCTGGGAGGATCCCGCATGCTGTGGAGCAACTAAGCGCATGTGCCACAACTACTGAGCCCACGTGCCACAACTACTGAAGCCCACGCACCTAGAGCCCGTGCTCCACAACAAGAGAAGCCACCACAATGAGAAGCCAGCGCACCACAACGAAGAGTACCCCCCGCTCGCCGCAACTAGAGAAAGCCCGTGCACAGCAACAAAGACCCAACACAGCCATAAATAAATAAATAAATAAATAAATATTTTTTAAAAAGAATTAATTTCTCCCAAGAATTTATGACAGGGGGAGGGGCAAAAAAATGCGTAAATTGCTACTGTATTCTACTTTTGGAAAATCTAATCTTGTTTTCTACCTAATCAGAGAATGTAATGGTTAATTTAACCACTTACATTGTTAATGTGAGAAACTGCCAGATAGATTTAGATAATTTCTAAGACTCAATGATGGCACAAAGGGATGGTTTCATAGAGCCTTATATCACAGCCCTCCCAGTCTTCCTCAACTCCTAAATAAACCAGCGGTCTGAATGAAACAGTGTGCTTACTTTACATACAGAGTCTCAAGACACATCCTCTAACTCCCACTTCTAACCAGTCACTCTGGATTTCCTCTTTCATAAAAATTTTAAGCCACTGCTACTAAGAACCCCTTCCACCTCTAACATTAACTTATACTATTGGGCTATGTTACTCAAGTGTAGTAAATTCTTAAATGTAGTATTTCTTAAACCCTAACCTAGATGGGATCTCTGCTATTGTATATTGTGAATTCTTTTCCATCTTAGGAAGGTTCAAAGTTTTCCTTTCAGCATTTCAACACACTGTCTTAATTCCATGGTCATTAAGTTCCTGTAGGTCAGCCATGTGACATTTGCAACTTGGATACCCATAAACCTAAATATGCAGTGTGCAGGGGAGGAATTTCTTATTACATTCTTGAGCCTGAGGCAGTCTTTGTACTGATGTAACTGTGCTAAAAAGGGTTTGTAAGAGTGAGTGAAGGGTCTTGTTTTTGGTATTGCTACAGTAGTTGTCAGAGCCCTTAGGAACTGCTATTATCATTCCTTTGTTTAATCACAAAGTGTCAGCCATTTAATTAAAATGATACCTAAAAGATATATATATGTGTGTGTATATTTATCATAGATAGATATTAGAATATATATGAATTGTATATTAGAAAGCTTTTAAAAACTTAAAAGTTAAAAACTCTTAAGCTTTCTAATAAGAAGAGTTTAATTTTATTCGAGACACCAGCAAGAGCGGAAAAAGGAGCCTAGTGTTTTCTTGCTATAATTTCTTGTTCACAAAGCACAGAGGAAAAAAGATTTCAAAATCTACCAAATCAAGATCCTCTGTCAAATAATGCCTGTCCAATTCAACTGGGTAAAAAATGTTGCCTTTTTAAATGGAAACTCTAGCATGACTAATATTTTTGTCTCCTCAAAGTATGAACTATTAGATGACAAACAATCCTCTGATACAAATTGTAAGCATTACCCAGATTTGAATATATAATCTTTTCTTTCAGACTTCCTATTTAACTTCATACATTGCTTTTGCTGGTGGATGCATCCATTAAGCATAAACATAATGCCCTGCTCTCAATCCTAGATGCTAAGATTGATAGTGCAGATAAAACAGATGCATATGAAGTTTTATAATAGAGAGTACCTGAACAGTCAGTTACAGTGTATGCATTTTTCCTTTTATGGTTAAAAAAAGGAAGAAGGAAAGCATTAGATTTAGGAGAGAGAACCAAAGAAAGGTGATTTGTAAATATTTTTATTCCTCCTTTACACAGTGGAAGGGTCCCTAAAAATGTTTGACTAAATCTTCTTTATGTTAGTGTCAAATGCACTAAGGAAGTGATTTCCAGGTGTTTTTGATATATCTAAGCCATTGATCTGCTTTGGAAAGATTACCAGGTGATTCTGTGCATCCTTCACATTTGTGAATCATAACACTGATCGTTCTTATATTTTATGAAAACTTTGTTATGCATCTATATAAAATTATTATTTATTTTTTAAACCAGACTGGATATTTAATTACCCCCAATTTATCTTTATACAAGATTAGATTTGGGGATATCATTTTTTTTAAGGTGATGTATCTCTGACCGTTGTTCATACTGATGGACAAGTTGTTTTTGTCATTCATGCTCAGCAAAATGACATTTCAGGATGGTGAGAGAAGAAAAATAATTGATGGAAGAAGGTGGACACTATTATAAAATAACTGGCTCAAAAATTGTAAAATATTTTTATTGTATATTCAAAAGAAATCGTTGCATATTAAAAAGTGTTTTTAATGAAGTCACCAAGCTGACAAAAGTGTTTTATAGGGTTCCATTTCTGAACTTTGCTCTTGTATAGAAGAGCACACACCATTTTGATAAATTATAAATCAGCCATTAAACTCTCCATGTTTAATAAATGATCAATACATTTATTGATTAAGTTCTACATTCAGTACCTCATTTAATTCTCAGAACAATCACATTGGAATTGTTACTGTTATTTACCTCTGTGTTATAGATGAAGTTGAGGCACATAGATGTCAACAGCACGCACAAGGTTACACAGTAAGAGATAAAACTTGAATTTACGTTTAAGTTCTCTGACTTGACTCTGTAATCTTATGCACATTGCTCTCTACTGCCTCCTATGCAATATGCTACCTTATCCCCATTATGGTGACCTTTACCCCATCTCTCACAGTCATCCCGTAGGCTGACCTTATTTCTGACTATATCATTGTAATTAAGCTGATTTATAAAACAAGTAGAATGATCAACTGTCCTGTTTTGCCTAGAACTTCCCCAGTTGTAGAACTTTCAAGTCCTGCATCCTGGGAACCCCCCTCAGTTCTAGGTAAACTGGGACTCTTGGTCACTTTCATCCTGTTCCTATTCTTCACTCAAACCCTGTCCCTGCATCTCATTTCATTCCTCATCCCTCAACCCTTGGTATCTTGGAAATGAGATATGAGATTAGAGAATTAGGTATGAATCGGGAATTTTAAAAATATATGTACTTATTGGTATTAAAAACAGTATTTATATGTTTTGATACTTCTGTATCTATCCACTTCAAAACAGTCTCGTCAAAATGTGGAGAATTAGCACATTAGCACATACTATCATGTTTCACTTTGCATGTAAAGCACATAAAGTGAATTGACATAACATACACCAAACACATTTTATTCAATATTATTATGTATTATTTGACGTTTTTATAAGAATTTTTTTGTATTATAAAAGATATAGTATTTTAAGAACTTAATTTGGTTTTGTTTTTATATGTTATGATGTATTCATGTTAGAACAATAAGCATATTTTTAAAAGTTAAGAAAAGAGCATATATATTTTCATTCAACAAAACAACAGACACTCCAGTGTATACTTCTCTTTCTTGTTATGGCAAGGTAGGAGCAGGAGGAAGAAGAGAGTGCTATTTGAAAGAGAAGGAAAAAGGGGAGAAAATCAGAAGCAGGAAGAAGAGAAGGGTTTTCAAGGCAGAAAGAGAAGTAGACAGAGATTCTTGACATTTCTGATTGGTTTCTGTATTTAGAACTTACTGCCATTTGTGCAAATTGGGTTTGATTTTGGGGTTCCAGTTAGTAGAGAATCATGAGGAAGATGCAGTCTCTCTGAATTTAGATAAGAGAACTTTCATTTTTGAAAGGTTTAGCAGTATATTTAGGGTTCATTCAGCTCTCTGTAGACAAGTCAAAGACACTCATTTCTCTAAGTCTGTGCAGTGCATGAAACGTATTGAGCGTTGACTTCAGTTGGGTAGCACATTTAAGTTCTATACTTAAGGACTTAATGTGTACTCTGAGCTTTCCTTCACTGAGCACAGCTTGCTTAACTGTATTTAGTTTCTGGTTTATAAGACATTGGGTAATATGACAGAGTATAACATCATCACATTTTATATGATTGTTGTCTGTTTATGTTCTTATATGGAGTTCTATTTTGAATTTGATACTGACTTCAGAGTTTGGGTAGGCACTTTCATACATCATCATGTTAAGGAGTAGAATAATGATCTACTCCTTAAGTAAGTTAATTATCATTCATCCTGCTACTATTTTTTTTCACATGTGTTTTTTGTGAATGCATTTCTGTGTATTCCTTTAGGTTATATCTATATGACTGAGCAAGATTAGGGGCCCCATCTATATGTAAGACTATAAGGTTACAACTCAGAACTCACATGTATCTCTGCATGATGATAATTGTAACTTTAGGTTCAAATTGGAAGAAAAAGATCGGTTATTGTTACTATTTTTAATTGCATTGGCTTTGCACAAACTCTTTTCCCCCTTGCATTTCATAATTTTCGCTTGAGGCAGATGATCTTACTATTTGGTTACGTCTCAAGATTGTTCTTTTTGTATTAATGGATTCAAAGAGATTCCAACTTTATAATACCTGTGCTATATGTTTTCATTAACTGTTGAATGTTTGACTTTCATATTCTTTTTATTTGTAAAAGGATTGGTAGTTCTTTATTACAAAGAACTGCAAAAGAGGATATTGCCTTACCTTATAAAACAAGATTTAGGTTTGATTTATAACCACCACCAAAGAAACATTTCTGTAAGTGAATATTTTATAGTAGCACTAGACTCCCAAGAGAAATGGTTGAAAACCATCTGCATATATCCAGAAGAAGATGCTTGTCTCTTTGGGATTGTTTAGATCACAATTTATTTTAAACAGGAAAAAAGAGGATTGATGTTTGCTTTGGGAAGTTAATTAGGCTTTACTTCTCAGAACTTGTGCAATAACAGGCTCTTACTCCTATGGGTTTAAAAATCAATTTATTATTGTGAAGTATTTGATAAAATGTTTCTTTTTACACATGAGTTAGGAAGCTACAGGGTTTGTCAGTACTGAAAAGTTCTATGAACTCTGTGTCCTCTTTCCAAAATATCTTACTCAACATTCAATTATTTTTCAAAACAGTATTTTCCTATTTTTGAAGACTATGGAACAAATTATGTTATCTTTCTTACTACACAGTTGGAGAATTTGATGCTGGATAAAGATGGCCACATAAAAATTACAGATTTTGGACTTTGCAAAGAAGGGATCACAGATGCAGCCACCATGAAGACATTCTGTGGTACACCAGAGTATCTGGCCCCAGAGGTAGGCTATGTTTCCATTCATAGAAACAAATAACACTGATATAATGTTTTGCAAAGTAAACCATTTAAGCATTAAAAAAAAATAGCAGTGTCTACTACTCTGACCTGGATTTCAACATGAATCAAATCTGTTTTGCTCCCACTTGTTCAACATGGTATTCTAGGGCAAAAATATATATAAGTTAAACTTTATAAACTATATAAGTACAAGGATACTGGTAACTACAATAAAGTCCATTTTTATTTCTTGGCCATGTGTGTTTTATTTCTTGATTATGCCTATTTTATTTCATTTATTAAAATAGAATAATTGAATGACTACAGCAAGAATGTGAACAGTTTTATGAACCATCTTGGATTTTCCTTAGAAACAAAGAAACAGCAATAATTTGTATTTGTAATATCGTGGGTTTTCATACTTAATGATTGGGAAGTATTTCATTGGGAGATTTAATGAAATGACAGTAGCTGTATTTTGGAAATCATGCCAAATCAAAGCAAGCTTCAACTAGTGCCCTCCCCATGCTGAGGATTCCATACTAATTCATTAATTTGTTTATTCAAACAATTATATATTATTCATCTACTATATACTGGGTATTTTTCTGGGTGGTGTGTTTATACGATCAAGACACAAAGGACCCTGCTCTCAGGGAACTCACTTCTGGTGGAGGGAGACCTAATAAAAATATATGTATAACAATGTCATGCGATGAAGATGTGTCATGAAGGAAAAGAAGCTAGATAAAGGGAGGTTGTGTTGTGGTGGATGTGTTAGGTAGTGTTCTCATTACTATTACTACAAAACAGACCACTGCAAAGGCTAACCATTTTATGTGATTGAAGGTTCTGAGTCAGGACAGCAGGAATGAGTGCTCCATGGTACATGGGGCACGGCAGGGGGTGACTCTGGCTGGAGGCTGGAATCTGGAAGCTCCCCTCTTTCTGTGTCTGACAGTTAATGCTGGCTCTCAACTGGTACCTTACAGGGCTCTCAAAAGCCTCAGCTTCTCCAAGTGGCCTGGTTTCCTCATACTGGTGGCTTCAGGGTAGCCAGACTATTTTGGCTGTGGGTTCTAAAAGTGAACGTCCTAGGGAACAGTTTAGAAACTGCTTCCATTTTTTTAAAACCTAGCAAACCATGAAGAAATGTTTCGATCGCAGGGAGAGGACTGGGGCTGGCGGCGTGAACACAGCCTGAAGGGGTTAGCGCACCACAGCTGGCTGGTAGGGAGTCCGGGAAAAAGTCTGCAGCTGCCGAAGAGGCAAGAGACTTTTTCTTGCCTCTTTGTTTCGCGGCGCGCAAGGAGAGGGGATTCAGAGTGCCGCCTAAACGAACTCCAGAGAAAGGCGTGAGCCGCGGCGATCAGCACGGACCCCAGAGACGGGCGTGAGACGCTGGGGCTGCTGCTGCCGCCTCCAAAAAGCCTGTGTGTGAGCACAAGTCACTCTCTACATCGCCCCTCCCGGGAGCCTGTGCAGCCCGCCACTGCCAGGGTCCCGTGATCCGGGGACAAGTTCCCCGGGAGAACGCACTGCCCGCCTCAGGCTGGTGCAACGTCACGCCGGCCTCGGCCGCCGCAGGCTCACCCCGCCTCCTCTGTACACCTCCCTCCCCGCGGCCTGAGTGAGCCAGAGCCCCCGAAGCAGCTGCTCCTTTAACCCCGTCCTGTCTGTGCGGGGAATAGACGCCCTCAGGCGACCTACACGCAGAGGCGGGTCCAAATCCAAAGCTGAACCCCAGGAACTGTGCGAACAGGGAAGATAAGGGGAAATCTCTCCCAGCAACCTTAGAAGCAGCGGATTAAAACTCCACAAACAACTTGATGGGCCTGCAGCTGGTGAATACCTGAATAGACAACGAATCATCCCAAATTCAGGAGGTGGACTTTGGGAGCAGGATATTTTAATTTTTCCCCTTTTCCTTTATTTGTGAGTGTATATGTATATGCTTCTGGGTGCGATTTTGTCTGTATAGCTTTGCTTTACAATAGCTTTATTTTACTTCACTATATTATAGCCTCTTTCTTTCTTTCTGTCTTTCTTTCTATTTTTTCTCCCTTTTACTCTGAGCCGTGTGGACGAAAGGCTCTTGGTGCTCCAGCCAGGCATCAGGGCCGTGCCTCTGAGGTGGGAGAGCCAACTTCAGGACACTGGTCCACAAGAGACCTCCCAGCTTCACGTAATACCAAACGGCAAAAATCTCTCAGAGATCTCTATCTCAACATCAAGACCCAGCTTCACTCAACGACCAACAAGCTACAGTGCTGGACACCATATGCCAAACAACTAGCAAGACAGGAACACAGCCCCATCCATTAGCAGAGAGGCTGCCTAAAATCATAATAAGGCCACAGACACCCCAAAACACACCACCAGACGTGGACGTGCCCACCAGAAAGACAAGAGCCAACCTCATCCACCAGAGCTCAGGCACTAGTTCCCTCCACCAGGAAGCCTACACAACCCACTGAACCAACCTTAGCCACTGGGGACAGATACCAAAAACAACAGGAACTACGAACCTGCAGCCTGTGAAAAGGAGACCCCAAACACAGTAAGATAAGCAAAATGAGACGACAGAAAAACACACAGCAGATGAAGGAGCAGGGTCAAAACACACCAGACCTAACAAATGAAGAGGAAATAGGTAGTCTACCTGAAAAAGAATTCAGAATAATGATAGTAAGGATGATCCAAAATCTTGGAAATAGAATAGACAAAATGCAAGAAACATTTAACAAGGACGTAGAAGAACTAAAGAGGAACCAAGCAATGATGAAAACCACAATAAATGAAATTAAAAATACTCTAGATGGGATCAATAGCAGAATAACTGAGGCAGAAGAAAGGATAAGTGACCTGGAAGATAAAATGGTGGAAATAACTACTGCAGAGCAGGATAAAGAAAAAAGAATGAAAAGAACTGAGGACAGTCTCAGAGACCTCTGGGACAATATTAAACGTGCCAACATTCGAATTATAGGGGTCCCAGAAGAAGAAGAGAAAAAGAAAGGGACTGAGAAGATATTTGAAGAGATTATAGTTGAAAACTTCCCTAATATGGGAAAGGAAATAGTTAATCAAGTCCTGGAAGCACAGAGAGTCCCATACAGGATAAACCCAAGGAGAAACACACCAAGACACATATTAATCAAACTGTCAAAAATTAAATATAAGGAAAACATATTAAAGGCAGCAAGGGAAAAAAAAACAAATAACACACAAGGGAATCCCCATAAGGTTAACATCTGATCTTTCAGCAGAAACTCTGCAAGCCAGAAGGGAGTGGCAGGATATACTTAAAGTGATGAAGGAGAAAAACCTGCAACCAAGATTACACTACCCAGCAAGGATCTCATTCAGATTCGATGGAGAAATTAAAACCTTTACAGACAAGCAAAAGCTGAGAGAGTTCAGCACCACCAAACCAGCTTTACAACAAATGCTAAAGGAACTTCTCTAGGCAAGAAACACAAGAGAAGGAAAACACCTACAATAACAAACCCAAAACATTTAAGAAAATGGGAATAGGAACATACATATCGATAATTACCTTGAATGTAAATGGATTAAATGCTCCCACCAAAAGACACAGGCTGGCTGAATGGATACAAAAACAAGACCCATATATATGCTGTCTACAAGAGACCCACTTCAGACCTAGAGACACATATAGACTGAAAGTGAGGGGATGGAAAAAGATATTCCATGCAAATGGAAATCAAAAGAAAGCTGGAGTAGCAATTCTCATATCAGACAAAATAGACTTTAAAATAAAGACTATTACAAGAGACAAAGAAGGACACTATATAATGATCAAGGGATCGATACAAGAGGAAGGTATAACAATTGTAAATATTTATGCACCCAACATAGGAGCACCTCAATACATAAGGCAAATACTAACAGCCATAAAAGGGGAAATCGACAGCAACACAATCATAGTAGGGGACTTCAACACCCCACTCTCACCAATGGACAGATCATCCAAAATGAAAATAAATAAGGAAACACAAGCTTTAAATGATACATTAAACAAGATTGACTTAATTGATATTTATAGGACATTCCATCCAAAAACAACAGAATACACATTTTTCTCAAGTGCTCATGGAACATTCTCCAGGATAGATCATATCTTGGGTCACAAATCAAGCCTTGGTAAATTTAAGAAAATTGAAATCGTATCAAGTATCTTTTCCGACCACAACGCTATGAGACTAGATATCAATTACAGGAAAAGACCTGTAAAAAATACAAACACATGGAGGCTACACAATACATTACTTAATAACGAAGTGATCACTGAAGAAATCAAAGGGGAAATCAAAAAATACCTAGAAACAAATGACAATGGAGATACGACGACCCAAAACCTATGGGACGCAGCAAAAGCAGTGCTAAGAGGGAAGTTTATAGCAATACAAGCCTACCTCAAGAAACAGGAAACATCTCGAATAAACAACCTAACCTTGCACCTAAAGCAATTAGAGAAAGAAGAACAAAAAAACCCCAAAGCCAGCAGAAGGAAAGAAATTATAAAGATCAGGTCAGAAATAAATGAAAAAGAAATGAAGGAAACAATAGCAAAAATCAATGAAACTAAAAGCTGGTTCTTTGAGAAGATAAACAAAATTGATAAACCATTAGCCAGACTCATCAAGAGAAAAAGGGAGAAGACTCAGATCAATAGAATTAGAAATGAAAAAGGAGAAGTAACCACTGACACTGCAGAAATACAAAAGATCATGAGAGATTACTACAAGCAACTCTATGCCAATAAAATGGACAACCTGGAAGAAATGGACAGATTCTTAGAAAGGCACAAACTGCCGAGACTGAACCAGGAAGAAATAGAAAATATGAACAGACCAATCACAAGCACTGAAATTGAAACTGTGATTAAAAACCTTCCAACAAACAAAAGCCCAGGACCAGATGGCTTCACAGGTGAATTCTATCAAACATTTAGAGAAGAGCTAACACCTATCCTTCTCAAACTCTTCCAAAATATTGCAGAGGGAGGAACACTCCCAAACTCATTCTACGAGGCCACCATCACCCTGATACCAAAACCAGACAAAGATGTCACAAAGAAAGAAAACTACAGGCCAATATCACTGATGAACATAGATGCAAAAATCCTCAACAAAATACTAGCAAACAGAATCCAACAGCACATTAAAAGGATCATACACCATGATCAAGTGGGGTTTATCCCAGGAATGCAAGGATTCTTCAATATACGCAAATCAATCAATGGGATACATCATATTAACAAACTGAAGGAGAAAAACCATATGATCATCTCAATAGATGCAGAGAAAGCTTTCGACAAAATTCAACACCCATTTATGATAAAAGCCCTGCAGAAAGTAGGCATAGAGGGAACCTTCCTCAACATAATAAAGGCCATATATGACAAACCCACAGCCAACATTGTCCTCAATGGTGAAAAACTGAAACCATTTCCACTAAGATCAGGAACCAGACAAGGTTGCCCACTCTCACCACTATTATTCAACATAGTTTTGGAAGTGTTAGCCACAGCAATCAGAGAAGACAAAGAAATAAAAGGAATCCAAATCGGAAAAGAAGAAGTAAAGCTGTCACTATTTGCAGATGACATGATACTATACATAGAGAATCCTAAAGATGCTACCAGAAAACTCCTAGAGCTAATCAATGAATTTGGTAAAGTAGCAGGATACAAAATTAATGCACAGAAATCTCTTGCATTTCTATACACTAATGACGAAAAATCTGAAAGTGAAATTAAGAAAACACTCCCATTTACCATTGCAACAAAAAGAATAAAATATCTAGGAATAAACCTACCTAAGGAGACAAAAGACCTGTATGCAGAAAATTATAAGACACTGATGAAAGAAATTAAAGATGATACAAATAGATGGAGAGATATACCATGTTCCTGGATTGGAAGAATCAACATTGTGAAAATGACTCTACTACCCAAAGCAATCTACAGATTCAATGCAATCCCTATCAAACTACCACTGGCATTTTTCACAGAACTAGAACAAAAAATTTCACAATTTGTATGGAAACACAAAAGACCCCGAATAGCCAAAGCAATCTTGAGAACGAAAAATGGAGCTGGGGGAATCAGGCTCCCTGACTTCAGACTATATTACAAAGCTTCAGTAATCAAGACAGTTTGGTACTGGCACAAAAACAGAAATATAGATCAATGGAACAGGATAGAAAGCCCAGAGATAAACCCACACACATATGGGCACCTTATTTTTGATAAAGGAGGCAAGCATATACAGTGGAGAAAAGACAGCCTCTTCAATAAGTGGTGCTGGGAAAATTGGACAGGTACATGTAAAAGTATGAAAATAGAACACTCCCTGACACCATGCACAAAAATAAACTCAAAATGGATTAAAGACCTAAGTGTAAGGGCAGACACTATCAAACTCTTAGAGGAAAACATAGGCAGAACACTCTATGACATACATCACAGCAAGATTCTTTTTGACCCAGCTCCCAGAGAAATGGAAATAAGAACACAAATAAACAAATGGGACCTAATGAAACTTAAAAGCTTTTGCACAGCAAAGGAAACCATAAACAAGACCAAAAGACAACCCTCAGAATGGGAGAAAATATTTGCAAATGAAGCAACTGACAAAGGATTAATCTCCAAGATTTACAAGCAGCTCATGCAGCTCAATAACAAAAAAACGAACAACCCAATCCAAAAATGGGCCGAAGACCTAAATAGACATTTCTCCAAAGAAGATATACAGATGGCCTACAGACACATGAAAGAATGCTCAACATCATTAATCATTAGAGAAATGCAAATCAAAACTACAATGAGATATCATCTCACACCGGTCAGAATGGCCATCATCAAAAAATCTAGAAACAATAAATGCTGGAGAGGGTGTGGAGGAAAGGGAACACTCTTGCACTGTTGGTGGGAATGTAAATTGATACAGCCACTATGGAGAACAGTATGGAGGTTCCTTAAAAAACTACAAATAGAACTACCATATGACCCAGCAATCCCACTACTGGGCATATACCCTGAGAAAACCATAGGTCAAAAAGAGTCATGTACCAAAATGTTCATTGCAGCTCTATTTACAATAGCCAGGACATGGAAGCAATCTAAATGTCCATCGACAGATGAATGGATAAAGAAGATGTGGCACATATATACAATGGAATATTACTCAGCCATAAAAAGAAATGAAATGGAGGTATTTGTAATGAGGTGGATGGAGTTAGAGTCTGTCATACAGAGTGAAGTAAGTCAGAAAGAGAAAAACAAATACAGTATGCTAACACATATATACGGAATCTAAGGGGAAAAAAAAAAAAAAAAAGAAAAAAAAAAAAAAAAAAAAAAAAAGGCCATGAAGAACCTAGTGGCAAGACGGGAATAAAGACACAGACCTACTAGAGAATGGACTTGAGGATATGGGGAGGGGGTGGGGTGAGATGTGACAGGGTAAGAGAGTGTCATGGACATATATACACTACCAAATGTAAAATAGATAACTAGTGGGAAGCAGCCGCATAGCACAGGGAGATCAGCTCGGTGCTTTGTGACCATCTAGAGGGATGGGATGGGGAGGGTGGGAGGGAGGGAGATGCAAGAGGGAAGAGAAATGGGAACATATTGTATATGTATAACTGATTCACTTTGTTATAAAGCAGAAGCTAACACACCATTGTAAGGCAATTATACTTCAATAAAGATGTTAAAAAAAAAAAAAAAAAAAAAAAAAAAAAAAAAAGAAATGTTTCATTAGTTTTTTGAAAATTTTTCTTCATAGTGTATTTTTAAAAATTTTGTTATCACATACCATAAATTCCGCCTTTTAAAGTGCACAGTAGTGGTTTTTAGTATGTTCAAAGTTGTGCAATCATCACCACTGTCTAATTCCAGAATATTTTCATTAGTACAACAAAGAAATCCCATACACGTTAGTTCCTCCCCTATCTCCCCTCGTCCCAGACAACTACTAATCTACTTTCTGTCTCTATAGATGTGCTTGTTCTGGACATTTCATATAAATGGAATCATACAATATGTGGCCTCTTGTGTCTGGCTTCTTTTACTTAGTATGTTTTCAAGATTCATCCATTCTTCAGCATGTTATTGATACTTCATTCCTTTTTATGGCCAAATAATATTCTATTGTATGAATATAAACACATTTTATTTATCCATTCAGCAGCTGATGGACATTTAGGTTGCTTCCAGGTTTTGGCTGATAATGCTGCTATGAACATTTCTCTTTGAATCCCCTTTTATGGCCTTGTTTCAGGAACTGCACATCATTTCTGTCATATGCTTATTGGTTTAGCATTCCTAAGCCTACACATATTTAAGGGGTAGTGACATAGACCCCACCTCTACATTGTAAAAGAGCATGTGAGATGGGAGATACTGTTACAGCTGTCTTTGGAAAATACAGTCTTCTACAGATAGAATGTTCAGGGAAAGAGGGGTTTAATCAGAGACCTGAATGCTAAGAGGCAACTATTGTAAAAATAGACGGGAAGAGCTTTCCAAACACAGAGAGCAGCTAGTATAAAAACTGTGAGGCAGAACAAGTTCAGTTCTTCCCTCAAACTCCAACAAGGTTAGTGTGGCTAGAGCCAAATAGGGAGGCATTAATCTTTGATGGATGAAGATAACTATTTATTGAACATGTATTATGTGCCACATGCTATATATGTACATTGCATATTTGGAATAACCTTTTGTGATAGAAAACCTATTTTTTCAAAGGTGAGGGAACTGAGGATCAGAATTTTTCTAATGTAATCTGTACAGTAAATCCCCTACATACGAATCTTCAAGTTGCGAACTTTCAAAGATGCGAACACGTCAGGTGTGAGTGAAATTGCAGCTTGCCCTCCGTCTCCTATTGCTAACAACCCTTCAGTTCTACCATCTCCCACCTCCTCTCCCTTCTGCAGTCAGTAACTCTTCTTGCCTGTTCACTCGATGCCAGCCCCTGTATGCCACCTGTTGGACTGTACTACCGTACTTTTCAAGGTACTGTACTGTAAGATTAAAAATGTTTTCTTTATTTTTTGTTTGTTTATTTTGTATGTATTATTTGTGTGAAAACTATTGTAAACCTATTACAGTACAGTACTATGTAGCCAATTGTGTTAGTTGGGTACCTAAGCTAACTTTGTTGGACTTACGAACAAGTTGGACTTACGAACACACTCTCGGAGCGGAACTTGTTCATATGTAGGGGACTTACTGTACACAGCTAGGAGGTGGTAGAGATAGAATTAGGATTCTAACTAGGTTCATCTTATAAAGCCTATTTTTACTTTTTTAACCACATACATCATGGCCCAAAACAGTCACTATTTCAAGGCCACTTATAGATGTAAATAATTGTCATTTTTAAAATAGATGCTTTGTAAATGCTCAACAGCAAAAGGTAATCAAAAGAATTAGGAAATAAGAATACATTCAGAATGATACTAGCATTCCTATACATATAGTAACTAATGCCAGTTTATTATTACAATAGTTCTTTTCCGTTAGAGATTAAATTTACATTTCAAGAATGTTGAGTTACTGTAAATAAATGCTAGTAATTTGAAATATTAGCAGTATTTTTCACAGTAAATTTCCAAATACTATTTTATCGAGGGCTGCCAAAAATAACATTTTTTCTGTTATGAAATCTGGAGTTTAAAATTTTCCATTTTTGTAGCTGAATTAGGTAAACGTTTAGAAATGTTGTTTCTTGTTTATTCAAATACAAGATTACATTTTCTAGAATAGGATTGTTTTTGTGAATGTCATGAAAAACAAAATCTTTGTTTCTCTGGAGTTCCAATTGCCCTTGCTATACATTTACTGTGGCTGATGATATCCCATATTTAGAGTAACAAAATTAGTTGTGTCACGATTAGGGGAAATTATTTCTGTAGAAGATAAATACATCTCATTTCAGAAGCAGATGATCTCCTAAGAAACAAAGATATTGTTTTATATGCAAATGTCATCAACTGAAGAACAAAACCAAGAATTTAATGCAAGAAGAGTCCAGTTGTTTCTAAATAGAAAGTTTACAATTCACAAGGAATTGTCAATTTCTTTTTAAAGACACGTAAGAAAACCTTTCTGTATACCTTTTAAAAAAAATGTTGCAGAAGTCTGGTCTTTAAAAGAACTTTGTATACCCCATGGCTGATAGATGTTGATTCATAATTAAAATCTTGACACCTTGTTTTTACAGGGGAGAGTGAGCATTGTGGTTACTATCTGTGGATGACAAATCTTGAAACAACTAACTTCTCATGCAGTTATGTTTTTATATTCTAAGTATTTGTGTCCAATACTGCATTTTGTTAAATCAGGGTAACTTTGTGTCGTACTCTTACTTTTTTTTTATTTTTTATTTTTTTAATTTAATTTTATTTTTGGCTGTGTTGGGTCTTTGTTTCTGTGCGAGGGCTTTCTCCAGTTGCGGCAAGCGGGGGCCACTCTTCACCGTGGTGCGCGGGCCTCTCACTATCGCGGCCTGTCTTGTTGCGGAGCACAAGCTCCAGACGCGCAGGCTCAGTAGTTGTGGCTCACGGGCCTAGTCGCTCTGCGGCATGTGGGATCTTCCCAGACCAGGGCTCGAACCCGTGTCCCCTGCATTGGCAGGCAGATTCTCAACCACTGTGCCCCCAGGGAAGCCCCTATACTCTTACTTTTAAAAACAAGAATTTAAGTCCTTTTTTCTGGTCTCTGATATGGACCATTTCACTGAAGAGCACTCATTCATTAATTAAAGAAATATTTATTGAATATTTATTAGGTATCATGCATTCTTTTAGGTGCTGGGAATACAAAGATCATAAGAAATGTTTTTTGTCCTCAGGTAGCTTGCTATATTTACTAAGGTGATAGGATATGTAAAATAATCATTACTGTGCAAGAAAATAATTGCTTTACTAGAATTATGTACAGAATGGTGAAAGGAAAAGGAAGGGTGGTGGGAGGGTCTGGTGACGGTAAAGAGGGAGCAGACTGAGAGGAGGCTGGACACATAGATTGGGATCAGAATGCAAAAGAGTTTAGATTTGATCTCATGGACAAGGAAAAATCACTTTTGAACTAAGAGCAGGGCAATAATGTGATCAGATATAGCTGGTCAGAGTTAGAGAGGGATTGGCAAGAGCCGAAACTAGCCTCTTCCCTTTACTTCAGATGGTATCTCTCACTTTCTTTGAACCTTGAAATTTCTAGTTCATACCATTATTAATGCCAGACTTTTCTTGATTAGTAGCTGCTTATCAGACTTGGAATATGTGCCTGAGCACTGCTTCTCTTTTGAAGGGCTCATTGTCAATATTTTCCCTTCTCCTCTTCTTATAGAAGACTTGTTTACCCATTATGGAGAGATCTTTCTGCAACCTATCATTCATCTAGCAGTGGCATCCGTTACCTTTTAAACTGTTTTTTGTTTTCTTTTGGTTTTTCTTCTGTTTGTTTTTTTTTTTTTTTGGCCGCACTGCACGGCATGGGGGATGTTAGTTCTCCGACCAGGGATCGAACTCGTGCCCACTGCAGTGGGCACTACTAGGTCCAGTCCTAACCACTGGACCGCCAGGGACGTCCCTAAACTGTTTTAATCTGGTAGGAATGCTTTGCTGCTTAAAGACGGTTGAAGGGTATTTAAAAGATACTTCAAAAAGACTGTTAGAAATCGGTTCAAAGCTGATATATTAACTGTACTATATCTCAGGCTCATAGCTGATTTTTAAATAAACTTTAGTTTTAAATGAACTTAAGTTTTTTCTTGTGGCAAAGACCACCGGGAAAAGAAAAGTTTTATAGTATAAAAATGCCATTTGTTGAAAAAAGGGTATTTTTAAAGTATTTGTTCTCTTCTTTTGATGAAGAATTATAGACCTTTATTATTAAAGGGAAAAAAATCGTGTCTTTTTTAAAAGAGGTTGCAGAGATACAGTCCTAGCAGGCATATAAACTATACATTTAGTGTGCTACATCTCTAAAAATGCATTAGTATATATAGTTTTAAAGTGTTTTTGCTCTTTCTTGTATTAGAAGGAAATAAATTTGACCTGCCATATATTATGGACTATAAGATATTTTGAGGGGATTTTGTTTTCATAATCTTTACTATATTTTCATGCCTAGAAATTATAAAGAAATTAGAAATCACATATAAAATCTTACTGTTAAATTTTATTATTTGCCTTGGCTCTCATTGAATCCAAACCATCCTTTTATGCAGTGCTAATTATTTAGAGTCTCAGCTTTGCTCTTGAGTTAGCAGTACCTGATCAACTTTCCAACTGTAAAACAGTTTGAAAATCAAATGTAGCTTACATGCAAGACCCAACAAAATTAAAAGTGTTAAGTACGTTTTGGCAGTTCACTTTTATTATGCCCAGTCCTCAAATGTACCAGCAGATAATCATCTGAATGTTAGTTATTTTTCACATGCTTATGTGATCACACAAAAAGTACATGCTAAAAAGAAGCAGATGGTGACAGATGGGGAAGGTTGAATAAGGTGGTTTTGGAAACCTAGAGAAATGCACTTCTGTAATAGTGTAAAAATAAAAATTATTTGATAATCAAGTTAGAACTAACAAAAAGATTGCAAAAAATGACTTGATTGTTGGAAAATACATAGTATCTAGTGGTGGTTGCTGTTCAGGAAAAAAGTGTATATAATTTTATTTCATATGTGTAAAATACTGTGTTTTTCAGTGGCTGAAAATGGATTTTTTGATGTATTCCTAGTTTTCAGAACCTCATTTTTGGAAAACATTTACTTGGTATCATTTTATTCACTTTTCTTTTGAAGTCTACTAGCTTTAATATCTTTTATAATATGTATTTTGACAATATCTGAAATAGACAAGAATATTTTGATAACTATTTTTTAAATTTATTTATTTTATTTATTTATTTTTGGCTGCGTTGGGTCTTCATTGCTGCTCACGGGCTTTCTCTAGCTGTGGCTATCGGGGGCTACTCTTCGTTGCGGTGCGCGGGCTTCTCATTGCAGTGACTTGTCTTGTTGCAGAGCACGGGCTCTAGGCGCGCGGGCTTCAGTAGTTGTGGCATGCGGGCTCTAGAGTGCAGGCTCAGTAGTTGTGGTGCACGGGCTTAGTTGCTCCGCGGCATGTGCGATCTTCCCGGACCAGGGCTTGAACCCATGTCCCCTGAGTTGGCAGGCGGATTCTTAACCACTGCGCCACCAGGGAAGTCCTTGATAACTATTTTGATACAAAGATTTGCTTAAAGTCATTGTGATTCTATATAGATAATAGCACAAATGGAAATTAAATTCTATGTAAATGAAAGGCCAAAAGTATACAATAACTTCTTCAGAATGGGTTGAGAGAATCATGTAAATTAAGGGTGAAGGTAGTTGGTAGTATGGAGGGTAGTGTACATGGGGGGAGTAGTTAGAACCAAACTCGATTTAAGAGTACTAAATGGAATATTATTTATTTATTTTAAATACAACAAAGAATAAATGAAAAAGACAATTTTATGGGCTCTATCAATATTATCTTTAGGGGATCTTAAAATAAATGAATGAGGTCAAAGTTATATATGTTTGTACATTTCATCTGTAGATAAAAATAGTAGCACACATAGTTGCATTTTGCATACCCTTGGACAAAATTCTACTGGTTCTAACAGATTATGAAACTAAATCTCAAATTCTAAGCTTTTTGTAAAAATTAAAAGTTATTTTAGTAGCTTTCCCAAAACTGTATACATTCCTAATATTTTATTTAATTGTTAATGATTCATGTAACAATTATCCTCTTGAGGTGTTTTTGAAAACCTTCATCTTCCTGATGGTTCTAAAAAGGTCTCATCACCAATATTAAGGGGAAAATTAAGTAAATGAGCACAGTGATTAGTTCAGACAGAAGTTGTCTGCTTTATAGTTAGAATTTATATTTAAGAAATTCTGTCATGAGTTGGCTGACTGTTCATACTGTTTCTGGATAATATTAAAAACCATCCCATTTTGCTATATACCTGAAACTAACACAACATTGTAAATCAACTATATTTCAATTAAAAAGAATTTCATAGTAAAAAAAAAATATCATTTTGTCCCCAAATTGGATATTGTTTAAATATGAACAAAAATGATATTTTTAGTTCAATGTTAATGTCTCTCAACATTTATAAGTAGCAACTTTTACTTCCCTAGAGTTCTGTCAGTTCTTATGGTAGCTATTTTTCACCTAAAGTTCTTTTCGGTGTTATATAGTCTTTTGGTTTTAGCAATCAGAATGTTTGCATTCAGTCCTTTGGAATGATCCTAATTTAAGCACAGAGTTTAATTTTAAATTCTCTGCAACATAAGAACATATACAAAACTAACCCTAACTGGGAACACTAGTGATTACCTATAGTGTTTTACAATGGCCATTTTTACTTTGGTTACAAAGACCCAGTTTCTTAGAATCCCATATTGTTTGTTGCTTCAGGATAAAAAGGAAGTATAGAAATCTCTGGGAAGATATGCGTAAGTATGATTTAATCACCAGTATTGTATCCATTTAGCTTTTCTCCTTATCAGGAATGTTGCCTGTTCTAGGCAGAGAATGCTTTTGAAAATACGATGTTAGCTGCATGCAAGTACTTGTGTCTGCATGCTAGGAGGTAGCCATAAAGCTTACAGCATCTTAATTCAGAACAAATGGCACTTACAGTTTCAGTCTCTTTAGAATCATTAGAGCGGTTGAAAACTGGATATAAAGTATATATTTATGAAGAAAATACCAATAAACCATGGAATTCATAATTCTTATGAAATATATAGTTCTACTGAAGCTGCAATACATTTTAGAATCTGAATTAGAAGATTTGTGGTTCATTTTTTTAGCCAATTCCTGTGATGTTAGGAATATTAAAGGATTTCTGTAAATTATAAAGTATATAAATGTGTGTTTATATAGAAAACACACATATAAGTTACCTGAAATATAAGGTTACCAGAAAAAAATTTTTTTGAATTAGCGGTAAATTGGTTCATCCAAGTTCGCAGTTTAGTTTCACAACATAGGTGTACAGACAGTTTGTTTAGATGTTTAATTTTTTCCCCCATCTGTTCTGTCAGGATTATTGATTGAGCAGTAAGCCACTCCAGGGCATACATAGCCTCCTCATAACTGCTTGCCTTGAGTGCATTGTGTGGCCTGGCGAACAAGCTGAGAAAGGTGTTCCTTCAGCTTCCCAGTAAATCTTAATTGGGAAAAGAATATTGAAATGAATATGTTTTTTGAAAGTACCCACTAGCCAATTATTTACATTGGGAACTTTAATTGATGGTATCATTTTAAAATATATAGTTTATTATTTAATGTCATTCTTTGAAATTAGTAACCATTCAAGAGCTGTTCATGGTGATTTTTTTAAACTCACCTGGGTTTTGATAAGTAGAAGTATCTACATTAAATGTTATCAAATATTAATCAAATATTACCAGAACATTTAATAGTAATTGATAACCTGCTGTGACTTCCTTGAGTCTTAGATTTTATTATATCATAAAGTGAAGCAATCTCTGGCTTCTAGTGGAAACATTGAAACTAAGACTTTTTTCCTAGCGCTTGTGCTCTGTGGGGGTGTTTATTGATATGACCTCTTGTCATTTTTTAACATTTACATTCTTTTAGTGTTCCAAATCCCCACTTGTTCTTTATCTCTGTTTGGGCATTTGTGTTAAATGTGCTTATAAAGTGAAGCTATATCTATGGTTACAGAGGACAGTAGGTGTAGAAGGAAATACTAAATGTCTGCATTCATATTTAAACTTGATTTTAGTTTAAACATTAGTGACATTGATTTCATGGAAAAGAGACACTGGCTTTAGTTTAATTCTTCAGGATAAGTCTTTCAGTGGATTATTTCTTTAGGAGCAGGTTTTGACCTGCATTTATATCTAGATTATATGATAAATTGCATTTTAATGCAGTTGAAATGTAACATCATTGTTGTACCTCTACATTACCAGTTATCCTACTGGTTGGATCAGCCCTCATGATCACCATGAAGTAAATTAGCCTTTTGCTAAGGAAAAAAAAATCGTCAGAGGTAACCAGAAGGAATTGCAACTCTTAGGTTAAAGAATGTAAATTTTATATATTACTAGACTGTGGATTTTAATTTCACTCTGGAATTTCTACATTATTTCAAAGTATTGTATTTTGAAATAATTTAGATATAAGGAGAGAGAAAAGCCGTTGTATGAACAGTGGTAACATGTTTTTTATTATATAGCCACATGTAGAATATTATAATCACTTTTATTTTTATTTCTTGTGTATTTCATCTTCCAGCTGTCTTGAGGTAGGAGTTGAACAGAAATCTTTGTTTTAATTGATAGCAAAGACTCTTAGATAAAGAGGCCTGGCTGAGTTGTTCGGATATTTTCTCCTCAACATTGCCTAGGTTTTACATGTCAGTAAGATAATACATTACGTCAGATTTGTTCAGTACAAAGTAATACAGCAAACAGTTCTAATTGTAGCATTATGTAAGTATATTTCAATTAAAGCTGGTATGTTCAAAAGCAAAACCACATATCTTGAGAATCAGTGTTCGTTTTACAAAGCTAAATAAAATATATTTTATTTTATCAAGCAGATTTTTTTACAATGCAGTTTTATTTTTCAGTTGCTTATTTCTCTTCAAAAATAAAACCATTTTTTTATGTACTCACTTTCCCTTCTGGCTGCAAACCAGGTATTTAAACAAAAATAAAGGATTGCCAGTTTTGCCAGCTGGGGATGAGAACCCGGCTGGTGAAATGTGGGTTCGGGAGGCAGTTAATCCAGCTTTTATGCTTTTTATGGTTTTATGAAAAAAGAGGTTAAAAGCCACATTTGGCTCTTTATTGTACGTACCACTGTTTTGTTGCTGTTGTAGGAATGCAGTAAAAGGTTACTTATATTTAAAAAATTTTGTTATTAGGTAAAATCTTGCATCTATTAGATAAAGGCCTACAAACAGTACATTCTACTAATTGGATGTGGGAGAGATTCAAAAGTCACTGGTATTTAAAAATTATATATACAGCATTTCCTTTAAGTACAGAAGTAGAATTCCTTCCTCTTCAAGTTGTTTCTTGTTTTCTATATGTTCTCACATTACTCATTTCAAACAAGTAGAAATTTTAAATATTTTTGTCTAAAGATAGAAACTAGAATTTATTGTTTTCCCCAAAAACATCTTGTTTAGTTTGTTATTTACAAAAGGGTTTTGGAAAAATGTAGAAACTGGACTTATGTTTATATATTGCCAATGTAGTTTCTAGTTGTCTTTAGCCACAAAACAATGATAAAATTGAATTAATACTAGGGATGTAATGTACAATATGATAAATATGGTTAACATGCTGTACGTTACATATGAAAGTTGTTAAGAGAGTAAACCCTAAGAGTTCTCATCACAAGGAAAAAATTTTTTTCTAATTCTTTAATTCTGTTTCTATATGAGATGATAGATGTTCATTAAACTTATTGTAGTAAACATTTCATGATGTATGTAAGTTAAATCATTATGCTGTACACCTTAAACTTATACAATGCTGTATATCAGGTATCAAGCTGTATGTCAATTATGTCTTGGTAAAACTGGAAGAAAAAAAATCTTTTCATAG
The DNA here is from genome assembly GCF_965194825.1 of Balaenoptera physalus. Classification (NCBI taxonomy): domain Eukaryota; kingdom Metazoa; phylum Chordata; class Mammalia; order Artiodactyla; family Balaenopteridae; genus Balaenoptera; species Balaenoptera physalus. Next base: position 29,144,227 of record NC_138882.1, read on the forward strand.
CATTTGAAAACACTACTAAATAGATCTTTAGGTAACATAGTTTTTTTTCTTAAAATTACATTCTCCACCTTTAAATACCCTGTCTACCAAAGTGCCTTTCATAGTATTTATAGTAATCATAGTGTAGCTGTCAAAAATATTATGTGCATTTTATGAAATTATTAGTTAAATTTTAAATAAAAGTCACATAGACGTAATCTTCAACAACATACTTAACTCTAAGAAAGTTTAGAACATGAGTACTACTTTGTTCTGTATCAAATTCTCTCTAATGTCATCAATTATAAGATTTTTTTTGATTGATTTATTTCATGTATATGGTTTTCTTGATCTGTTTATCCCAAAGCTAAGAGGATCAGATAAAGTAAGCTTTAAGATTATTCAAATATAGTATCTTAAAATAAAATATTGAAAGATCCAAATAGATAAAGAAAATTCCGTTGGATGAGGAACATATGCAGTAGAAAGGTAAATCAAATTTTACCTTTCTGGGACAAATGGCACGTCATCATGTTTCAGTTTGAACAGGTTGCTGTAACATAGCCTAACTTATACTTGCATATTGTTTCTTACTAAATTTATTTTACATGTAATGTGTTTGGGGAAATAAATTTAAGGTCATATACCCTACAAATATTGAGTCCATAATTTTTATTGTTTGTGTTTACTAGAAATTGTTGTGAGGTACTTAAAGGTTATTACAACCCAAACAGCAAATCTTTATATTCACTCTGTTGCTTAAATATTTCCTGAAAGAGTTTAAACATGTAGGGGCCTCCAAAAGTTTTTATATTTATTTTCATGGTTGTCATGCCCTGGACTCTTCTCTAGTACATTGCATTTGTTTACTCCTATCTTTCACTGTTTGATTTGTAGTAGTTGGTTCTTCTCAGTGCAAGAATGTGGTAGACACATTATGTTCTCTATAATCAGCACAGTTTAGCTCTAAGTTGTTACTTAAAGTCCATGTTAGTGGAACCAGAATGAAAAATTAAGTAGGCCTAAGTGAAAATATGCAAATAGTTTTCATTTGATCCTTAGGGCACTCATATATTCATTTACTTAGAATCTGTTGCAATACCTTTTTTTGGTACCCAGTCATTTCTGGATATATATTGAACATTTCACGTATTTGGTGTGATTTATATCTTTTGTAGGATGCTTCATAATTTAAATGTCAAGATCTCAGAATAGCCTACCTAGGTTATGTAAAAATCTTATGTTTTATAAATAATGCTTTGAAAGCTAACATGTAAAAATTGATCTTTTACTGGTTTCACTTTTAGGTGTTAGAAGATAATGACTATGGCCGAGCCGTGGATTGGTGGGGCCTTGGGGTTGTCATGTATGAAATGATGTGCGGGAGATTACCTTTCTACAACCAGGATCATGAGAAACTTTTTGAACTAATTCTAATGGAAGACATTAAATTTCCTCGAACACTCTCTTCAGATGCAAAATCATTGCTTTCAGGGCTCTTGATAAAGGATCCAAATAAACGGTAAGCCGCAAATAACACACAGTGAGTTACTGATGAATGTGGTTAGGAATTGTGATATGGAAATTAATTCAAATATAACTAACTCCAAGAAGCAATGTATTTGGTGTAGACATCTTCCCACTGAGACACTGACTTATTTTTAACTGCATAATATAGAACATTTAAAAAATTTCCTCAACTCTTTCCTAACTTGGAAATTTTATACAGATTTTACCACATAAAGATTTTGAGAGTTTTATGAACAAACAGTTTCTTAATTGCCATGGTGCTTGCTATTGTGGGGATAGGAGGATCCCTTTTTTCCTTTCAGTCTCTGGGCTTTATATTTCTGCTGATTTACATTATAAAACAGATAGAACTGTCTGTGTACTCTCCTCCCACATGTATGTATGTTAACATATCTAACTACATTTTTTGTTTGTCTTTGAAGATAATTCTTTTCCACGCATGGCTGAAAGGACTAATGGCAAAAATGTCTTTGCATACTTTGTATTTCTATTTTTGTAGCGACAGCTATGACCTGAAGAATCCTACAGCTCTTTGCTTAATGAGCTATGGTATTCATTGTTCATGTTTATATATTTATTTACACATACATTTTATAAGTCATACATGAAATGACTATTAATTTTAAAATGTCCCTTAATATATGTGTTTGTATATACATGTGTATATTCTTTGTTCCAGTAGATATATATGCATATCAGTATGTCTCTGAAAATCTCTTAGACCTTAAGCGTCTTAAGGGTAGGCCATTTCATATATTGTTTAATCTTTTGTAACACCTCACATAATTTTTGTTAATGTTCTGTTTATGGTTGATGCTCAGTATGTATTTGTTGACAGACTGAATTAATGAGTGAAGGAATAAATGAATTTTAAAATGTGGGCTTTGTCTACCATAGAGATGGTTTCCATCGCATACTTCTAGCTTTTAAATTTGTGAGGAACATGATTTTACCTTCAGCAGAAATAAGCAAACATAATAAAAGAGGTACCATCTTTTTGCTTTGTGAAGAACCATTCAAACATGTTTCATAATTCTAGTAACTGAAACCTTACCTTATATTTATAAAGTGATATTGTGTTCTTTGTCAGGGCATTTGCACATCTCTTGTTTCCCTTGCTTTTTAGTAGCCTGTGGAGTAGGTAGGATAGATATTATTCTCATTTCCATTTGATTGAGGAGAAAATAAGGCCCAGGAAGGGTTAACTGATTTATCCTAGTTCTCACAGAAGATTCGTGTAGAACAAGAATAGAAATCAAGTTTATGTGTGCCTATTTGATATTTCTCTTGTATCTTCTTTACAGTGCACCGTTTTCTTAGTTGAGGTTTTAAAATGTATTCCATTTGATGTGATTGTTTCACAACTGTTGTAACAAGTGGTACTTGGCAATAGATAATCTTTATATAGAGCTAGGATTTCAATTTTATCTAGTTGAGTTTTGGATCTAATATTTGCCTTAGATTTCAAGGGCAGTGAATTTTTAACCCATCTTTTTCTGACTCCTTGTGGTTTTCATGTCTATGTCTCATTCATTTTTTTATTGTCATTTCCCACCCTCCACCCACACCCCACCCCCTGGGGATAGCACATAGTAGGTACTTAATGTTGAATACACGTGAGGTAAATTTCTACGATGTTAGTGGCCTGGTATGTAGGACAACTCTTAAAGTTCTGTCTACCCAGAAGTTGATATTGTCTAAAGAGAAGATGTGGTATTTTTAACTATCTGGTATTTCCTTTTAAGGTAGATATGTCAAGCCCCTCCACTGCTACATTAAAATATTGGGAATGCAAGGATGAATCAGATGGATAATCTCTGCTCTAGTTGTTCATAGAATAATGTGGGGCACAAAACATATATTCACAGATGCTCAGGTTAAACTACATACAAATACTTTTGAAATTATTAGCTGTTAAGGGGATTGGAACACTTGAGCTGGTTCATGAAGGAGTTGGAATTTGCAGTGGCTTTCATGAAGAGAATTTTACATGTAAATAACAGCTAGAATTGCAAATGAACATGGCATTTGAGAAGTTCAGCAACTGGAGTGTAGAATATGAGTTGGGTGACATTGGCAGATGAAGCCGATATGTTAGATTGTAAGGACCTTATCTTTCTTAGAAAATATTTAATCTTTATTCAGAAGGGGATGAGAAGCCACTGAATTATTAAAAGTAAGGGATGGTGTAATCAGGTCTGTGTTATGAAAAGGTAACTCAGGAAGCTTTGTCATGGATAGATTAGAACAGTGAAGGGCCAGGGGCAGGTAGGCAGAGTAATTAAGAATACATATGGAATTGTCCAGATAAGACATGGAATCCTTCCTAAAGCAGTTGTAAAGAGTGCTAAATAGAACTTTGTGAATGATTAAATAGAAATGGTGAGGAAGGGGAAGGAGTCAGGATGCCTCTGAGGTTTCCAACTTGGATGACTAGTTTGGAGAATGGAGTTATCATTAACAGAGAAGGAGTACAGGCAAAGGAGGAGGCTTGATGAGGTGGATGTTGATATTAGTTTTGCTACACTGAGCCTGAGGTTTCTATAGAAAACCTAGATGTCAAGCAGGCAGCTGAAAATAGTACCAGTGCTTAATAGAAACACAATAACTGATTTTCTCTGGGTATATATCCAAGAGTGGGATTGCTGGGTCATATGGTAGTTCTATTTTTAGTTTTTTAAGGAACCTCCATACTGTTCTCCATAGTGGCTGTACCAGTTTACATTCCCACCAGCAGTGTAAGAGGATTCCCTTTTCTCCACCTCCTCTCCAGCATTTATTGTTTGTAGATTTTTTGATGATGGCCATTCTGACCGGTGTGAGGTGATACCTCATCATAGTTTTGATTTGCATTTCTCTAATAATTAGTCATGTTGAGCATCTTTTCATGTGTTTGTTGGCCATCTGTATGTCTTCTTTAGAGAAATATCTATTTAGGTCTTCTGCCCATTTTTTCATTGGGTTGTTTGTTTTTTTGATACTGAGCTGCATGAGCTGTTTGTATATTTTGGAGATTAATCCTTTGTCCGTTGCTTCATTTGCAAATATTTTCTCCCATTCTGAGGGTTGTCTTTTCGTTTTGCTTATGGTTTCCTTTGCTGTGCAAAAGATTTTAAGTTTCATTAGGTCCCATTTGTTTATTTTTGTTTTTATTTTCATTACTCTAGGAGGTGGGTCAGAAAAGATCTTGCTGCAATTTATGTCAAGGAGTGTTCTGCCTATGTTTTCCTCTAAGAGTTTTATACTGTCCGTCCTGACATTTAGGTCTTTAATGCATTTTGAGTTTATTTTTGTGTATGGTGTTAGGGAGTGTTCTAATTTCATTCTTTCACATGTAGCTGTCCAGTTTTCCCAGCAAAGATGAACTTATTTGCAAAGCAGAAATAAAGACACAGATTTGGTATCCACAAACTTATGGATACCAAGGGCGCAAGGATGGGGTGGGATGAATTGGGAGATTGGGATTGACATATATACACTACTATGTATAAAAGAGATAACTAATGTGAACCTACTGTATAGCACAGGGAACTCTATTCAATGCTTTGTGTGACCTAAATGGGAAGGAAATCTAAAAAAAGGGGACATATGTGTACGTATAACTGATTCACTTTGCTGTACAGAAGAAACTAACACAACATTGTAAAGCAACTATACTCCAATAAAAATTAATTTAAAAAAAAAGAAACACAAAACTGAATATTTGGATTTGGGATCTGTAGATACCTAGGAGGTAGCTGGAGCCATGAGAATAGTGAAAAGAGTAGAATATAAAAAGAAGGTGGCCTAGGACATAGTCTTGGGAAATGTCAAAATTTAAGAGGTAGAAAGAAGCGAAAGAGCCAACAAAGGACCCTGAAAAGTCTTTGGAAATGTAATCAAAGATAGCACTATAGTATACCTCTTTATTATTCCTATTCAACTATTTTAAATACTGCCTGAATTTCTCTGATACTCTTTACCGAATTGCTATCAGTTCTATCAAAGAGTCAGCTCTCATCTTGCTTTTATTTCTTATTCTTCATTACTTTATGATTATTCTATTAGTATCTCCTTTAGCCTCCTATGCAAATTTTGTAGGAAAAGCATGACCTCATGTTGCATTCAATAACACAAGGAAAATGTGAATTAGATGTTGTTTCTCGTTATGAAGAATCCATAGTAGCTGAGGATTTTAATTTGGCTTTCTGATATGGAAATTTGGTATTCTTAGACAAAAATATCTTAATGTAAATCATATTTTGATATAATTTTGACGTTTTAAATTGTATATTAGGGAGTCATTGACGTTGAAATTTTTGACAGTTTCACACTTTGAAGAAGCTTGTGTTAAAGAATCTCTACCAACTTCTAAAATGGCAGCCTAAGATTATATTCTTAGTCTTTGTATTGCATTCATGGCCGATACTTTAATTTTATATGTATCTGATAAATATAGATTAAATGCTGGCTATGTCCAATGCCAAACTATTGCTAGAGAATTGAGGGATGACATAAAAATGAAAAACTGAAGCTGAATTAAAACCTTTTAATTACAAAAATGATTACGGTTCTCCATTCCAACTCCTACCTCATCCATCATCTCATATATATAATTAAGATTGAAAACAGTATTGAAATAAACAATAACATAAATGTACGAAAATACAATGAACTGCTGATTTTTCTTGTGCATACTACTTTAATGCATACTTTGAAATGTTGAATAATTCTTTTCAGAAGCCTGTGTTTTGGTGTTTCTGCTTTTCTGGCTCCCTAAGCACAAGCTTTAAAACGCTTTTTGGATAATCCAGTACTGAACTCTCCCCTCCAAAGAATTTGCATTCTACCAGGAGAGAGACATATACAACTTGAAATAGAATGAAAAAGAGTGAGGTCAGGGAGTCAAGTGCCGAGTGTTAACTAAATATAGATTTGCCAGTCTGAAAGTTGCAAATATGCATGTAACTATTATGATCTGATCCAATCTAAAAGTTCCATATCAGGAGTGTAGTTTATTCTGTATGAATCTTGAGATAGGAGACCTAGATAGTGGGAACTATGGGATCATCACTACAGATATTCAGATATCAGCTAATTGTTTTGTTTTCCATTCTGATAATGTGTCAGAGGATCCTGGATTCTTCCCAGTCGTGTATTTCTTATACCTAATAATAACCAGAATTCATTAAAATTGTATAATTGTTTGTTTTCTATGGGCTATTTGCGTTTCTTCCTACTCAGTGTTGTGTTGGGAGTTGAAATGTACCAGCTTAGAATAACCAATTGTTAAATTTAAAAAATTTTGTGAGCTGGTTGTTGAATACAGTCATTATTAAAAATTAAATTATATAAGCTTACAGTTAAATCAGGAACATTAAAATCACGGGTAAAAAATACTCAAAACTCATCACTCTTTAATAATGTTGTTAAATTTTACTCTTATCTATGCTTTTGAGGTTACTTATCTATTTTGCTTATATATTTTGAGGTTAGAAATACTATATAATGTTTTACTTCCACACATCTTGTATCAGTAAAAATAATAATATATATAAAATGCATTATATTGTATATACATAATTTCCCTCAGAGAGCTTATTGTTAAGCATTTACCAGCACACATCATTCCTAACGATGAGTAAAATCAAATAAAACTTGCTGTATCAAATTCAGATTTAAATAGATTTCCTTTCTTTTCCTCTTTTCTTTCCCTGTCCTTTCTTTTTTTCTCTTTTTCCTCTTTCCCTCCCACCTTACTTCCTTCTCTGTTTTTTCTGTTTCTCTCATCCTTTCTTCATAGTGACTAGTAGGCACTATATGAAACTGAGAAAGCTAGAAAGCACCTGAATTTCAGATTGTGTCAGGTATCAGTTGAATAACAGTACCTTCAAAGATGGGGTGGGAGTATTTTAAAATTTTTAATTTATATTGAAACTTGAATAGCATATTACATTGCAGTGATATTTCATAGATTAAATTTATCATTTCTGTGAAAATTCATTTGAGATATGAAAATAGTCCATGAGTTTCTGTCTGTTAGCAATGCACTCCAAATTGTTTTTTCTAAGTAATTATCTAGTCTTTTCAGAATTTATGTTAACAAGGGTGCATTTTGACTAAAGTCGTTCTAAAATAAATTTGGTTTATAGAATTGACAGTAGCTACCATTGATTGTGCTAGGTACTCAATGTTATTTCTAACCCTTGCAATAATCCTCCAGGCTGGTATTATTAATCCCAGTATACAGATGAGAAAACTGAGATTAAGCAACTTTTTTATTGTCATACACCTCATAAATTTCTGAGCCGGTTGCCTGTTTGAGGTTTGTCTCCAAAGCCTATGCTCTTTTCAAATACCATACTGTCCTGAGGCTAGTTCTTATTAATAGCATATTAGGAAAATTAGATCTTACAACAAAAGCTTTTTATTTTTATGGCTATTTATCACAAGAACTATTTACACACAGAAAATTACATTTCACAAAAACTTTGTAGTTATGCATTCAGCTTACGTAAACGTTTTATACTCATTTAATTTTATTTCTGTCCTCACAGCCTTGGTGGAGGACCAGATGATGCAAAAGAAATTATGAGACACAGTTTCTTTTCTGGAGTAAACTGGCAAGATGTGTATGATAAAAAGGTAGGTTATCTTCATGGCATAGTGTTTATATATTTTGGTTAAAATGAATTTACAGCAAAAAAATTTTTAAGTGAATAAAAGTTAATGATGTAATTATATTTTTCATTTTTACTCAGTCATTTAATTGAATATAGGACTTCTTAGCACAAAATTTTCTCGATAGTTTTGACTCCCAAAATGCATTTTGAAATTTTATTCAATGTGATCAAACAATTTTCCTTTTTTATCACAATAATTTGTTAGTTTGCTTCTCATCATTTCCTTAATTCATAAAAAATAAAGGCACCAATGTTATGTTATTCTTCAGGAAAACTAACTAGCAAAACAATCATAATTTTAAAACTTTGTCTCTATGCCTTTCATTTTAAAGTGAACTCTTCATATTTATTTATACAATTTCTTATTTTAAAAGGAATTTAAAGCAATTTAGTTTTAATATTTAACAAAGTAATAAATGTATTTGTCTTCTTTGGAACATCTCTGTTATTTGAAACAGAACTTAAAGACCCAGAGAATGGATGCTACAAATTATATGATTTTATTTTTACTGTAATCTGCTTAGTACTTGTTTTTAATACTGCAGCGTTTACTTAAGTTTAGGAACAGGAAATTATTGTGTTTGTTCTATCTTTAAAATTTTTTTAATTTTATTTTTACTACTTCAGATATTGTTAGTATAGACACTGATTTTTATATTTTGATTTTCAAATGCTCATATAAAAATTTTACTATGCAATTTTTATGTAGTTCAGCATTTGCTTAGAATCTTTATCTAGTCATTTTGTGTAGTTAGTCCTTCCATTTCAATTTATTCCAGGTTTCCATATTTTTCTCTAAAACATATATCAGTCAACATTTATGTAGTGTCTATTTTGTGCCAAATATTCTTCTCTATTAATTCCTAAAGATAGAATGATATCATATGAGTTATGAGGAAGTGAGACAAGTACTTCATTTTTGTATTATGTTACAGTAATAGGGAGTATGGTGATTTTGTAAGCATTTCCTGTAACTAGGTGTTTAAAATAGTTGCACCATGTTACGATACCTCTACTCAAACTTCACTTCAATTAAACTTACATCTCTTCAGCTCGGTGCTTTGTGACCACCTAGCGGGGTGGGATAGGGAGGGTGGGAGGGAGATGCAAGAGAGAGGAGATATGGGGATATATGTGTATGTATAGCTGATTCACTTTGTTATAGAGCAGAAACTAGCACACCATTGTGAAGTAATTATGCTCCAATAAAGATGTTAAAAAAAAAAAAACTTCTGAGTTTCTACCATGTATAAAGCACTGAGGTAAGTATTGGATCCTTCTCAAATCTTATGAGAAGCTTGTGACCATTCTTAAGTTTCCTCAGTGTTTATTAACTTCATGTAGACAGGTATACATCCACTTTATAACACTGATGATATTCTTTATGAGTTGCATCCATATATAGCCCCTAATGCACTATGTACTGTTTATCATGTCAGTGCAATATAAAAGAACCTGAAATTGGGAGACTGGGATTGACATATATACACTAATATGTATAAAATAGATAACTAATAAGAACCTGCTGTATAAAAAAATAAATAAAATTAAATTAAAAGAAAAAGAACCTGAAAAAGAAATCTGAAAAGTATCAAGATCTTGGCATGCCTCCTAGAAATAATATATGGTCAGAGGTTTTCTTTGGCAGACAAAGTTATAAGCCACAACTAAATATTCCTTTGATATACCCTGTCCAAGGAGGATTCCACCACAACCACCAACAACAAAATATGACAGAAAGAAAAATTTCTTTAAGAGACAAATGTGGAGCACCAGTATGACACTGCTAACCTTAAAGAAGGGGCAAAACATGGACTTTCTTCAGTCCTATTCAGAGAGTAAGATATGCTACAAAGATTTCGTCATCAGCATGCAGCTTTTCATGTTAAATTGTAGTTTGGCATCACCTAGAGAACGCTCTGAGAACCCACTTAGCACACAGTGAAGAAGCAAGGCTTATCCTGTCACTGTTCCACTGGGCTCAACATGCCCAGAGCGAAGGTACTATTAAGATGTCTACCCAGGCAGCTCCCTTGTGGTGAATGGAACTGGAGAAGCCAGCAAGTAGGGTAGGAGAAGGAGCTGCCAAAGCACAGCTTTGGATGATATGTGTGAAGAAATGAGTTTAAATTGTTAGTATGTTGATAAAAATAGTTGCTACTTAATTTGAGCAAAGATGTTAACTATCTTGCATAAAGAAGCGCAACCACAAAAATCACAAAGTTTCTACACTCATTTACGCCTGCTACAGGTTTACTCTGGGGGTGTGGGTAGTATACTGGATGTCAGATAAGGTACTAATGTTTTCAGCCATCTTCACACACCTGAAGAAGAACAGCGTCATAGCAGCATGCTTAAATTTTGAGACTCCTTCTAAAAGGATGTGAAAATACGATTGGTTTTATTTGGGTTTGTATTGTATCACTAACAAACAAGGAATTAATTATAGGAATGCTAATGCCAGTAGCTATTTTAATGAATTCATTTGTAATTCTAGTGTTTTCAAACGTTTTTAAGGGGTCCTATGTCTTTAAAACACGTAACTTATTCATAAAAGGTTAATTCATCTCTAAGATCAGGTATTTTTTTATTACAGTTGTACTAATGTGCTTTGGGACATTTATGACTTTTATAGATTTATTACATGATTTTTGGCCATTTTTCTATATATTGTGGCAAACCTAGAGATGAAGGCACATGTAAAGATCCTGGTATCTTTAGGGGAAAGCTAAATCTCTTCCTAGGCAAAGTTAAAAGTGAATTAATCTTAATGACAAGTATCATGATGTACCACTCTAAAGAACTTGATACTGGAAGGTGGAAATACTCATCCTGGATCTGCTTCTTCCCTCTTGTGTGGAAATGGACAAGTTGTTTTACTCCCACATAAAATTATGATCTTTGAAGTATCTTCAAGCTTTAGGATTCTCTGGTAGGATATTTTATAATATGAATTTATCTAGTTAAATTTCTATATAAGATTTATACTCAGTTTGTCAACATCTACAAAAAAGTCTGCTGGGATTTTCTGTGAGATTATGTTCAATTTATAGAAAAATTTGGGAAGAATTGGCATTTGAACATGCTATACGTCTCCATTTATTTAGGTCTTCTTTAATTACTCTCAGTAATATTTCATAATTTTCAGTGTTTAGTTCTTACCCATATTTTGTTAAATTTATCTATAAGTATTTCATGTCTTCTGATGTGGATGGTATTTTTAAATTTCATTTCCATATTGTTTGCTACCAGTAGAAATAGGATTGATTTTTGTATATTGACCTTGTATGCTACAAGCTATTAGTTTTAGTAGCTTTTTTTGTACGTGACTTAGGGTTATCTAAATAGGAGAGCATCTCTTCTATAAATAAAAAGTTTTACTTCATTTTCAATCTTCACATATTTTATTTATTTATTTTGCCTTATTATATTGGGTAGGACCTTTCTACAAAGTGGAATAGAAATGATGAGAGTTGACATCCTGGCTTTGTTTCTAATCTTAGGGAGAAAACATTTTTTACCATCAAATATGACGTTAATCACATCTAGCGCTGAAACCTTCATTACTAAACGTCATTCTCCAGTAAAAAGAACCAAGGTTATTTGGAGAAGTAGTTGATCCCACAGCTGGGATGGGGAAAATGAAAGAAGAGCCCAAGGAATTCTGTGGTACCAGAAAATAAAAAAACAAAGGTAGATGGAAAAAGGTGCATGTTTGTAGGACACAGGAGCCAACCTTAAATAATTCCCAGTGGTGAAAGCTGGAACAATTTCAGTAGCAAAACAAATATTGTATATGACCAAAAATATAAGATACATATCCATGAGTCTATACTGCAGAAATTAATGATTGAACAAATAGATAAAATATTGAGAAGAGACATGTCTTCATTATAGGTGAATTCCAGTTAATAAATGTAGAAGGAATCAGGGAAATAGAAAATTACCATTAAAACACCAGAATAAAAATTGCTGTATGCAAGATTCACCAATGAATGTTAAAATTAGTGGGCAAAAGTTTAAGAAGGAGGATATTTGCATAGTGTCAACGTATCTTTCCCCAAATACTTATTTACAAAGATTAAAAGAGTAATTTTACAGTAAAAAGCCCTGGCAAACAGTCTTAAACCAAGTGATCAAGATTAATATCACCAGTAATAAGACACTGAAATCATTATAACCCATGATATGATGCCCTGAGAAGGCTGTATCACTTTTGTACTATTTTTCCTCAAAATGCATAACCTCAGTATAATCATGAGAAAACCTAAGAAACCCTCAAAAGTGTCAGCTTCATGAAAGGCAAGGAATGATTGTGGAACTTTCACAGATTGGAAGAGACTAAGGTGGCATGATGACTAAATGCAATGTGGGATTCTAGATTGGATCTTGGAATAGAAAAGGGCCATAAGTGGAAAAACTGGTGAAATCTAAATAAATTTGGTAGTTAATACTTTTGTACCAATTTTATTTATTAGTTTTGATAACTGTACTATGGCTGTATAAACTGTTAGCATCAGGGGAAGGTGTGTAAAGGGTATATGGGAACTATTTGTACTATTTTTCTAAGTCTTTCCTAAGCCTAAAATTATTTCAGTATAACAAGTTATAAAACTTTGATCTAAGTGTAGGGTTTTTAATACCTCCTTTATTGGGTTGGGGAAGTTCCTTCTATTCCTAGTATGGTAACAGTTTTTATCATGAATAAGTGTTGAATTTTATAAAAAGTTTTTTGCATCTATTGCGATGATCATATGGTTTTTCTCCTTTATATTCTGTTAAAATGGTGAATTGTATTGATTGTTTTTCTAATGTTAAATGAACCTTCTATTCCTGAGGGAAAATCTGCTTACTTATGATATTATCCTTATTATGTATTGCTAGATTTGATACAATGTGTTTTTTAAAGGGTTCTTTGCATGCTTAAATCATTCATGATACTGAGGCGTCATCTTCTTTTCTTAGAATGTCTTTGTATGGTTTTCATTTCAGGATCATGTTTACCTTTTTAAAATGAGTTGAGAAGTATGCCCTCCTCTTCAGTTGTATGGAATTGTTTCTGTAGAATTTATATTAAATGTTCCTTAAATCTTTGGTAGAATTTACCAGTAAAGCCTCTTGGGCCTAGAGTTTTCTCATTGTTGGGAGGTTTGTTAACTATGAACTTAATTCTTGAATAGTTAAGGGACTACTCTGGTTATTCTTGAATAGTTAAGGGACTATTCTGGTTATCTGTTTTTTCTTGATTGAGTTTTGGTATTTTATGGCTTTCAAGGAATTTGTCATCTAAGTTTGCTAATTTATTGGCTTAAAAATGTTTGCAATATTCTCTTTATATCTTTATAGTGTTTGTTGTATATGTAGTGATGACTTCTTTTATTCCTGATATTGGTATATTGTTTTTCTGTGTTCAAAGTCATTAATTCTCATCTTTATTCTGCTTCTTTTGAGTTGATGTTGCTTTTCTTTCTCTATCTTCTTTAGGAGAAAGCTAAGATGATTGGCTTGAGACCTTTCTCTTTTTTCTAGCATAAGCACTTAATGCTGTGTTTCTATCTAAGGACAGTTAGCCATGCTTTGCGAATTTTGATATTGTTGTCTTTTCATTTCAAAATATTTTTAGTTCTTCTTGTGATTCCTTCTTAACTCAGGGATTATTCAGGAGAGTGTTGTTCACAATTTCCAAATATATGGATTTTTCAGACATCTTTCTGTTATTGATTCCTACTTATCTATGGTTGGAAAACATATTTCATATGATATTAATCCTTTAAAATTTATTGAGATTTGTTTTATGGTCGATAAAATGGTTTATCTTGGTGTATGTTTCATACACACTTGAAAAAAATGTGTATTCTACTTATATTGCATAAAATATTCTACCAGTATCCATTAGGTCAAGATGATTGACAGTGTTGTTTATGTCCCCTATATTATTACTGATTTTATGTCTACTTGTTCTATCAGTTACTGAAAAAGGATCATTGAAGTCTTTAGCTATAATTGTGGATTTGCTTGTTTCTCTTTTTAGATCTGCTTCTTGAATTTTGAAGCTTCATTGTTAGTTACATACACATTTAGGATTGCTATGTCTTCTTAGTGAATCTACCCCTTTTTCATTATGAAGTGTTCTTTTATATTTGTAGCATTAATCTTTGTTTTGAAATCTACTTTATCTGACATTAATATAAGTACTCCAGCTTTCTTTTGAATTTGTATATTTTTACCATCTTGTTATTTTTAACCTATATCATTATATTTAAGTGTATTTTCGCTTAGACATGATATAGTTGATTCTTGCTTTTTTTTTGGACTTAATGTATGAGGATTTTATTTACAACGTTATTAACGACAACAACAAAAAAATTAAACATAGGTTACTGCAGCTGATCCTGTGAGATTTAAGAAGTTCCATTTTAAATTGCCATCAAATTGTCCAAAGATATACAATACTAAATCTGTGGTTTTCTTTATGAAGTACAGTGCTCATATTTTAGGCAGTCCTTTTTTTTTTTTAATAAATTTATTTATTTATTTTTGGCTGCCTTGGGTCTTCGTTGCTGCGCGCGAGCTTTCTCTAGTTGTGGTGAGCGGGGGCTGCTCTTCATTGTGGTGTGCGGGCTTCTCATTGTGGTGGCTTCTCTTGTTGTGGAACACAGACTCTAGACTCACAGGCTTCAGTAATTGTAGCTCGCGAGCTCTAGAGCGCAGGCTCAGTAGTTGTGGCACATGGCCTTAGTTGCTCCGAGGCATGTGGGATCTTCCCGGACCAGGGCTCAAACCCGTGTCCCCTGCATTGGTAGGTGGATTCTTAACCACTGCACCACCAGGGAAGCCCTAGTCAGTCTTTTAAACATATAAATACAAAAGAAATGAAATCACTCATTAAAAACTGTGTTAAATGAAGGGTATTTTAAATTTACATTTATGTTGTCCTTGTAATAATACATGCCCAATGAAAATCAGGAGCTTGAAGGGCAATTACACTTCCTACCTGAGTGGACAGTTAGAACAATCAGTCATTTTCAGTTTATCATGAACTACTCTGAACTTACTATGAGATGTAGCCAAAGTCAGAATACAGGAGTTAGGGAGAATATTCCTTTTTTGGAGGCAAGTAAGCCCACCAGGATCTGCATGGAAAATAAACATCCTATTGAAGAATTCCAGGTGGAAAAATTAATGTAGTCAATTTCAACCATGCTGAGCTGGCTTAATTTTTTCATTGACTTGTATGATGTCATTCTTCTAAATCAAGTGTGTTTAAGTTCTTTTAGATCATCCACATCTTCCCCCAAAAAGGTTTTCATCAATAGGAATAGCATCGATGGCTCCATTTTTCTGTCCCTTCCCTTCATTGTCTTCTTCCAGATCACTTCTTTTGCCATTTTTAGCCCTACCTCTGTAAGCTTTGCTTAATTTGTTTTTATCTCTTTCTGAAGAATGTGTACTGAAATCTTTCAAGACTGGCTACAGTAATACCTGTCTCATCTACATCGCTCATTGAATCATCAGCCTCATCTCCACTTGTTCCCTGGGTGTAACAGGTATCGTCTGCTTCCTCCTCATTATCATCAGCTCAGGATGAAATTCAAACATCTCACAACTACTGAAAACTAGTGCCTACCCTGTTTTGAAGTCTGCTTTCCTTCTTTCCATTCCTTGCTTAAGTTTATCAATCTCTTCTTGTTTTTTCCTTGCATATAAGAAAAGATTCTGGAGTTATTTTGGCAGCATTTGGACCTAGGGCAGAACACTTTTTCAATTAGATCTTCTAATGAAATTCTCTGTTCTTTCTCTTCTTTCTTTTCATAAAAGATAAAAATATACAATACAATATAAATACAATACAATACAAATCCAGGAGGAAGTGTATCATGATACATGCAAATATCTCCCCCTCCATGGCATATCCAAAGCCAGCCATATCTGTTGTTTTCAGTAGCTTCAAAGAAATGTCTGCACACTAACAGTTTAGGAGTTTTTCTTTTCTGCCTCACTGTGCTTGTTACTCACTGCTTCTTCCAGTTTTTTCCTCATCCCAATTAACTGTAGTATACTTTTCAAGTTCTTCACTGCTTGCATCACATTTTCTCACCACAGTCAAGTCATGAGAGAACTTATACTTATCTCCTTTAGTGCTCTGCCCATGCACGTACCACAGATTCAGGATCTGCACCCTTACTTAGTTTTTGAGCAGCAACTACAGATTTGAATAGCTCATTTAGCTCTTGCAATTCTTACTTCTTGTCATCTTTCTTCAGTTTCTCTTTGGCTTCCCTTTATGCTACCTGATGTGGATTTTGTTGACCAAATTGAACTTGATGAGTGACAGCCTTGATAAACTTTTGTTGCTTTGCTCCTTTCTTGTTCTTTAGACCAAAAGTTTTGTCTCCAATAATCTTCTTTTTCTACTCCACTTTTTTGCTTCCCCCAGCCTGAGCAGGTTTCTTGGTTGGGGGGCAGGGGGCATTGTGGAGACAGTTGACACCAGCCAGACTTCAGCACAGTTGGATACCATCAGGGGATCTGAACCCATGGCAGGAGGAGGAAGATGAACACACAGCCACCTTAATCACTGTACCATACCTTGATTTTTTCTTATTCATTAGATAATATATGACTTTTAATGGAATGTGCAGCCCATTTTTATTTAATTCGATTATTGACATAGTTGGGTTGAAATCTGCCATCTTGCAGTTTGTTTTTTATTTGTTTCTTTATCTGCGTTCTTTTGGATTTATTGAATATTTTTATGATTCCATTTTATCTGAGCTATTGTGTCATTAGCTATACTCCTTTGTTTTCTTCTCTTGAGATTGTTTTAGAGTTTTCCATATATATGCTTAACTTATCACACTGTACCTTCAGTTAATATTATAAACATATCACTTTCAATAGCATATTTCTGTTTCCCCTTCCATTCTTTATGCTATCATTTTCATATATTTTACTTTCACATGTTATAAACATCACAATACATCATAATTCTCTTTAGCTTTAGACAATTATATTTTAATGTGCTGAAAAATGCTTTATATTTACTACTAGTAGCACTCTCCATTCCTTTATGTAGATCCGTGCGTCCATCTGGTATTGTTTTTTGTTTTGTTTTTTCTTCTTCATTGTTTTTCTTTAGCCTTTACTCTAAAGCTCATTTAGCTCCGTGTCTAAGACATGATCCCCCTAATTTGGAAATATTCATGGAAAAAAGAATGCATTTGAAGGAAATATAGGCTTGGAATTGATGGGAATGTGACATTTTAGAGGGGAGACAAGTGTAAGAAGAAATAGAGTCATTATGATTGAAGTGCATGAAATAATTCTGAAGCTGGGAAGAACCAGCAATTTATGGTAGATGCAGAAAATGGAGAATTGAGCCTGTTAATTTGATATCATTTCTTGAAAATTTAGCTCATGTTTGATTGATCCACCTACTCGCCAGAATTATAAATCCTGAAGTAGGGGAATGACATAAGATGATTGGACCTTTTCAAGTTTGTTGGTATAGACTTAGGCAGAAGAGTTTGGAAAAGAGAATCTGATTTAGAGATTGCTGCAATGATACAAGTGTTAAGCAGTAGAGTCCAATGAAACAGAATAAAGGCAATGAGGAAGGAAAAAGAAATGTGAATTCTATAGATATTTTATTTATTTATTTTTTTAATTATTAGCACCTTTAATTATTTATTTATTTATTTATTTATTTATTTTGGCTGTGTTGGGTCCTTGTTTCTGTGCGAGGGCTTCCTCTAGTTGCGGCAAGTGGGGGCCACTCTTCATCGCGATGCACGGGGTTCTCACTATCGCGGCCTCTCTTGTTGCGGAGCACAGGCTCCAGACGCGCAGGCTCAGTAGCTGTGGCTCACGGGCCCAGCTGCTCTGCGGCATGTGGGATCTTCCCAGACCAGGGCTCGAACCCGTGTCCCCTGCATTAGCAGGCAGATTCTCAACCACTGCGCCACCAGGGAAGCCCCTATAGATATTTTAAAGAAGTAAGAATTAGTAATCCAGTATGACAATCCTGGGGAAATGGGGGAGGATTATTGCTGGTTTTTGTAATAATTTAATTTTAAATGGAATTATTTCAGGGCTAGAAATACAGCACTAACATTTGGAAATGAGAGCAAGAATCAATAAGGAAATTCAATTAATTTAAAGTTGTGGGAATGGATTTCCTCTATAAAAAGGAGAGGAATGAGAAAATAAATGGGAAAGGGGAGGAGACTTAGGGAGAGAGACACAGGGGGAGGGAAGGTATGAGAACACTGAGAGCTATGATTGAGTATCAAAAAATATCCATGGTCAGGAATGGGAGTTGGTTTGAGGACACATTTTTGTAAGGTGTGTCAAGGTCCTTTGTGAAGTATTATTTAAAAAGTTGCAGTGGCACTTTTCTGACTGAATCATGACTCTATTTTCTGGTTGAAAAACTCAGCATGAGGAGTTTGGTGATTGATGGCAGTCATGCCAATGTTAGTGATTGTTATTGTTTTCATAAGTAAAGCAAGGTTAGACAAGTATAACATGAACACTAATAAAGAAGAGAGAGAAGCTAAAAAGATGCTTCTAGGTAGCTTCATGTTGATATTCTCCTTATCCTACTCAAATGGTGGTTCAGTCTAAAACTTCAGGTCAAAGAAAGATGAGCCACAAATATCTACCAAATGTTCTGACAGTTTAACTTTAAAATTACTCTCTTCTGTTGATTGTGAGGCATTGCACTGAGGATATAAAAGAACACAGACAGCTGTCAAAACTAACGTTAGTTGTGATATGAAATGCAAATGGTTTAAGCTGTAAAAGCTCTCAAGTGGGTTAAAAACAAAATATAACTAGATGTTCTGTACAAGAATCTCACCTAAAACAAAATTACACAGAAAAGTGGAAAAATTAAGAGGATGAATAGAGGTTTAACAGTCAAATGTCACAAAAAGTAAACAGAGACAATTATAATTTTGAGCTAAGTAGATTTCAACACGTAAATATTAAATGGGAGAAGTCAGTTTGGGCATAATGAACAATAGTATGATCTCCAACATAAAAAGTAAAATTTTTGCACCAAATAGCATTTATGTGCACAAAACACTATTAGAAATGCCAGAAGGCCTGATAGAAATGCAATTTCTTTCTTAATGTGGCAGATGTTCATCAACTTTGTTGATCTTTTGAAAGAGCCAGCTTGTGATTTTGGTGATTTTCTCTATCAGTTTTCAATTTTCAAATTTATGGATTTATGCTCTCATTTTTATTTATTTTCTTCTCCTTATTTCAGATTTTATTTGCTCTTCTATTACTGGTTTCCTAAACTGGAAGTGTAGATTATTGTTTTTAGATCTTTCTTTTCAAATGTATGATTCAATGCTATACTTTTTCCTATATATACTGTTTTTACTGCATCCCACAAATTTTGATAAGTTGTATTTTCATTTTTGTTTGGTTAAAAATATATTTAAATTCTTCTTAAGACATCTTATTTGACCTATATGTTATTTAGAACTATATTATTTAATCTCTAAGTATTTGGAGTTTTTCCAGATATCTTTAACTTATTGATTGCCAATTTAATTCTGTTGTGGTTTGAGAGCATACCTTTGTATGATTTCTGTTCTTTTAAATTTTTTAAGGTGTGTTTTATGGCCTAGAATATGGTTTGTCTTGGTGAATGTTCTGTGAGCTTAAGAAGAATGTGTATTGCTACTGTTGTTGGAGAAGGTAGTCTATAAATATCAGTTAGATCCAGTTGGCTGATGGTGCTTTTCAGTCCTTACTAATTTTCTGCCTGCTGCATCTGTCAGTTACTGATAAAGGGATGTTAAAGTCTCCAACTGTAATAGTGAATTAATCTATTTCTCCTTGCAGTTCTATCAGTTTTTGTCCATTGTATTTTGAAACTCTCTTGTTACATGCATACACATTAAGCATTGTTACATCTTTTTGGAGAATTAACCCCTTTATCATTATGTAATGTCTCTTTTTATCTGTGATAATTTTCATTACTCTGAAGTCGGCTCTGTCTGAAATTAATATAGCTACTCCAGCTTTCTTTTGATAAGTGTTACCATTGTTTCCCTTACTTATTTTTTAACCTGCAGTTAATGCAGTCTTAGATCACATTAGTTTGTCTTTTTTTTTTTATAGAATACAGTTGATTTACAATATCCTGTTAGCTTCAGGTGTACAGCCCAGCAATTCATTTATACATATGTATATTTTTTTGTCTTCAGATACTCTTCCCTTATAGGTTATTCAAAATATTGAGTATAGTTCCCTGTGCTATACAGTAGATTCTTGTTGGTTATCTATTTTATATGCAGTAGTGTTAATGCCAACCTCATAATTTATCTCTCCCCCCACCCCCTTTCCCGTTTGGTAACCATAAGTTTGTTTTCTATGTCTGTGAGTGTCTTTCTGTTTTGGAAATAAGTTCATTTGTAACTTTTTTTTTTTTTTTTTAGGTTCCACATATAAGCGATATCATATGATATTTATCTTTCACTGTCTGACTTATGTTACTTCACTTAGTATGATAATCTCTAGGTCCATCTATGTTGCTGCAAATGGCATTATTTCATTCTTTTTTATGGCTGAGCAATATTCCATTGTATGTGTATACACCACATCTTCTTTATCCATTCATCTGTCAATGGACATTCAGGTTGCTTTCATGTCTTGTCTATTGTGAATAGTGATGCTATGAACCTCATGTATCTTTTTGAATTATGACTTTCTCTGGATATATGCCTGGGAGTGGGATTGCAGGATCATATGGTAGCTCTATTTTTAGTTTTTAAGAAGCCTCCATACTGTTCTCCATAGTGGCTGCACCAATTTACATTCCTGCCAACAGTGAAGAAGGGTTCCTTTTTTTCCACACCCTCTCCAGCATTTATTATGTGTAGACTTTTTGATGTTGGCCATTTTGAGCAGTGTGAGGTGGTACCTCATTGTAGTTTTGATTTGCATTTCTCTAACAATTAGTGATGTTGAGCATCTTTTCATGTGCCTTTTGGCCATCTGTGTGTCTTCTTTGGACAGCTACATGTAAAAGAATGAAATGAGAACATTCTCTAACACCATACACAAAAATAAACTCAAAATGGATTAAAGACCTAAATGTAAGACGAGATACTATAAAAATCCTAGAGGAAAACGTAGGCAGCACACTGTTTGAGCAATATCTTTTTGGATTCATCTCCTAGAGTAATGGAAAAAATAATAATAAACAAATCGGACCTAATTAAACTTAAAAGGTTTTGCACAGCAAAGGATACCATACACAAAACGAAGACAACCTGCAAAATGCGAGAAAATATTTGCAAATGATATGACTGGCAAGGAATTAATCTCCAAAATGTACAAACAGCTCATGTAGTTCAATATCAAAAAAACAAACAACCCAATCAAAAAATGGGCAGAAGATTTAAATAGGTATCCCCTCACTTTTAATCTCTATGTGTGTATATTTAAAGTGGATTTCTTGTAGATAACTTATGGTTGGGTCTTGTTTTTTTATCCGCTCTGACAGTCTTTGTCTTTTAGTTGTTTTTAGACATTGACATTTAAAGTGGCATTGACATAGTTGAATTAATATCTGTTCATTGAATTAATAGTTGAAATTATTTTCTATTCATTGTCCTGTTCTTTGTATCCTCTTTTCTTTTCCACTTTTTACTTTTTTTCTGACTTGCTTGGTTTTAAGGGAGCGTTTTCTAAGACTGCATTTTTCCTTCTCTCTTAACTTATCATTTACACTTCTTTTAAATTTTTTTAGTGCTTGACCTTAGAGTTTGCAGTCTATATTTATAACTAATTCAAGGGCTTTTTCAAATAATACTATACCACTTCATGGATAGTACAACTTCCTTATAACATTGGTGTCATTAATGTCACTTTTCCATAAGCTGGAATTATTGTATATATTGTTGCATTATTATTTTGAACAAACTTTTTTTTTTGGCTGCGTTATGCAGCTTCAGGCTCTTAGTTCCCTGACCAGGGATCAAACGCATGCTCCCTGCATTGGGAGCACAGAGTCTTAACCAATGGACCACCAGGGAAGTCCCATAACAAACTTTTTTTTTTTCTATTAGAGTATGGTTGCTTTACAATATTGTGTTAGTTTATACTTTACAGCAAAGTGAAGCAGCTATATGTATAAATATATCCCCTCTTTTTTGGATTTCCTTCTCATTTAGGTCACCACAGAGCATTGAGTAGAGTTCCCTGTGCTATACAGTAGGTTCTCATTAGTTATCTATTTTATACATAGTATCAATAGTGTATATATGTCAATCCCAATCTCCCAGTTTGTCCCACCCCCCCCCATTTCCCCCTTGGTATCTATACGTTTGTTCTCTACATCTGTGTCTCTATTTCTGCTTTGTAAATAAGATCGTCTATACCAATTTTAGGTTCCACATATATGCATTAATATACAACATTTGTTTTTCTCTTTCTGACTTACTTCACTCTGTAGGACAGTCTCAAGGTCCATACATATCTCTACAAATGACCCAATTTCGTTCCTTTTTATGGCTGAGTAATATTCCATTGTATATATGTACCACATCTTCTTTATCCATTCCTCTGTTAATGGACATTTAGGTTGCTTCCATGTCCTGGCTGTTATAAATAGTGCTGCAGAGAACCTTGGGGTGCATGTGTCTTTTTGAATTGTAGTTTTCTCAGGGTATATGCCCAGTAGTGGGATTGCTAGGTCATATGGTAATTCTATTTTTAGTTTTTTAAGAACCTCCGTACTCTTCTTCATAATGGCTGTATCAATTTACATTCCCACCAACAATGCATGAGGGTTTCCTTTTCTCCACACCCTCTCCAGCATTTATTGTTTGTAGATTTTTTGATGATGGCCATTCTGACCGGTGTGAGGTGATACCTCATTTTAGTTTTGATTTGCATTTCTCTAATAATTAATGTTGAGCATATTTTCATGTGTTTGTTGGCCATCCGTATGTCTTCTTTGGAGAAATGTCTATTTAGGTCTTCCACCCATTTTTTGATTGGGTTGTTTGTTTTTTTGATATTGAGCTGCATGAGCTGTTTATATATTTTGGAGATTAATCCCTTGTTGGTTGCTTCACCAGCTGTATGTAAAAGAATGAAATTAGAACACTCCCTAATACCATACACAAAAATAAACTCAAAATGAACAAACTTTTGTCTAATTATTTTAACTAAGAATATGGAAAAAAATATTTAATCTTCGTGTATTCCTTCTTTAATACACTTCCTTTCTTTATGTAAATCTAAGTTTCTGACCTCTATCATTTGCCTTCTTTTTGATGAATTTCTTTTAACAGTTTTTGCAAGGTAGGTCTCCTGGTGACAAATTGCGTCAGTTTTTTGTCTGGGAAAGTCTTTATTTTTCCTTATTTTTGAAGGATAATTTTGCTATATACAGAATTCTGGGTTGATGCTTTTGTCTTTCAACACTAAGTATTTCACTCCATTTTTCATTGCTTGCAAGATTACTGAAGAGAAATTCAATGTAATTCTTAGCTTTGCACCGTTATAGATAAAGTTTTTTGCTGTGTGTGTGCGCATGCGCACGCACACACACCCATTTCTGCCTTCTCTCAAGATTTTATCTTTGTCTTTGATTTTCTTCAGGTTAAATGGCTATACCGATGGCTAAGTGTAGATTTGGGGGTACTTATCTAGACTGATATTCTCTGAACTTCCAGGACCTGTAGTATGGTGCCTAGCACTAATTTTGGAATACTGTTATTGCTTCAAATATTTCTTTTGTTCCATTCTCTCTCTCCTCATACTCCCATTACACATACATTACATCTTTTATAATTGTCTCACAATTCTTGGATATTCTGTTCTTTTTTATTCTTTTTTCTCTTTGCATTTCAGTTTTGAAAGTTTCTATTAACATTTCTTCAAGCTCACTGATTCTGTCCTTGGCTGTGTTCTGACTATTGGTGAGCCTATCAAAAGCATTCTTAATTTCTGTGATGGTGTTTTTGATTGCTAGCATTTCCTTTGATGCTTTCTTAGAGATTCCATTTATCTACTTATATTATCCATCTGTTCTTGCATATAGTCAACTTTTTCTGCTAAAGCCTTTAGTATATTGATCATAGCTGCTTCAAATTCCTGTTCTCATAATTCCAACATCTCTCTCTGCCATATTTGAGGCTTGCTCTGCATCTTGAAAATATATTTTTTATCTTTTAATATGTCTTATAATGTTTTGTTGAAAGTCAGGCATTAGGTACTGAGTAAAAGAAACCGAGGAAACTGAGGTAAATAGGTCTTTAGTGGAGGTTTTATGTGTATGTCACTAGTTTATCAGGTTCAAATGTACTTAATAGTTTTAGTACCTTTTTTTTAGGAGGTAGTCTACATAGATGATCATGTCATCTATTTCCAACTTGTATGCCTTTTATTTCTTCTTTTTCTTACCTTATTGCATTAACTAGGATTGCCAGAACAATGTTGTATAGAGATGGTGAGAACAGATATTTAATTATTACTAATTTGGGGGAGATAGAATTTACATTTCCCCTTCTGATTATGATATTAGCTATAGGTTTTTTTTAAGCATGCCATCTCTTAGGTTGACAAAATTGTCTGCTGTTTCTATTTCATGAACATTTTTATTATGAATAAATGCTGGATTTTGTTGAATGCTTTTTTTCTGCATTCATTGAGATAACTATGTGATGTTTCTACCTTAGTTTATTAATACATTGACTCACATTGATTGATTTTCACTTGCATGCCTGTGGTAAACCTCTAAACAATCATGGTATATTATCTTTTTTATATATTGCTAGATTAGTTTAGTATTTTGTTAAGGATTTTGCATTTATAGTCATAGGAAATATTGGGCTATATTTTTCTTTTCATGTACTATCTGCTCTTAGAATCAGGATAATCCAAAAATAAGTGGTGTTCCCTCTTCCATTTTATGGAAAAGTTTGCATAGAATTGCTCTTATTTCTTCTTTAAATGTTGATAGAATGTCCTGTGAAGCCATCTGAACCTAGAGTAAAGAAATTCAATTTATTTAGTGGATGTATGGTACCTCTTATTATCTGTTTCTTTTCAGTGAGGTTTTGTAGTTTATCTGTGTTTCAAGGAATTTAAAAATTTTGTCTAATTGTTGAATTCATTGGCATTAAGTTGATGGATTATTTTCTTTATTTTTTCTATTCCTTTTACCTTGTTTTATAAATTAGCTCTTCCTTTTAGCCAATTATCTTGAAAACTTATTAGATTTGAATCCTTTCTTTTATAATATGAGCTTGTAGTGCTATATTTTTACTACCTCTAAGCACTGCCCTAGCTACATCAGGTAAGTTTTGTTATGTCATATTATGATTTAATTTTTATTTCAAAATGCTTTCTAATTTTCCTTGTGTTTCCTTCTGTGACCCAATGGTTTATTGAAGTGTGTTGTTTGATTTACAATATTTAGAGATTTTTTTAGTTGTCTTTCTGTTTACATCTCTAGTCTAATTTTGTTGTTGTTAAGGAACATTAAGGAACATACTTTGTATAATTTTAAATAATTTAAATCTATTGAGATTTGTTTTATGAAGAAAATATGATTTATGTTGATGAGTGTTTCATGTGCATTTGAAATAATGTGTATTCTTCTCATTATATACAGTGTTCTATAAATGTCAATTAGATCAAGTGGGTTAATAGTTTTAAGTATTCTACATCCTTGCTGATTGTTTGACAGCTTGCTTTTATCAATTACTAACAGAGGATAAGTAAAATCCTGAACTATAATTATGGTGTTGACTAATTCTCTTTCAGTTCTATCACTTTTTCTTTACTTGAAACTTAAAGTTCTGTTCTTAGGTGCACCCAAATTTAAGACTGTTATATCTTCATGCAGTGAATTTCATCACTTCATCTAGGTTAGCCAATTTTGGGCATAAAGATTAGAGTGGATATACATGAAATAGACAATAGAAAAACAATAGAGAAAGTCAATAAAACCAAAAATAATTCATTGTTTGAAAAGATCAACAAAATTGACAAACTTTTAAGTAGATTGACTAAGAAAAAGAGAAAAAGCAAATATTAAAATCACAAGTGAAAAACATTACTACTGACTTTACAGAAATAAAAAGAATTATGAGAATAATATGAACACCTGTACACTAATAAAGTGGGTAACCTATGTGTATTGGAAAAATTCCTAAAAATGTACAAACTGCCAAAATGACTCAAGTAGAAATAGAAATTTTGGATAGACCTAAAACTAATAAGAACTAATAAGGACAAAGTAATCAAAAAACCAATAAAGAAAAGCCCTAGACCAGATAGCTTCACTAGAGAATTCTACAAACATTTAAAAGAGAAATAATGCCAGTCCTTCTCAAACTATTCCAAGAAACTGAAGAGGAGTGAATACTTCCTGACTCATTCTGTGAAGACAGCATTACCCTGATTCCAAAATCATGCAAAGACACTGCAAGAAAACTATACACCAATACTCCCAGTTAATACACATGCAAAAATTCTCAACAAAACACTAACAAACCAATCAGCAGCATATTAAAAGGATTATACATCATGATGAAGTGAGTTGTATTCCAGGAATGCAAAGATTCATAATACTAAAATCGATCAATGTAATACCCTACTTTAACAGAATGAAGAAAAAACCCATGTGATTTCAGTTGGTGCAGAAAAAGCATTTGACAAAATTCAGCACTTTTTCATGGTAAAAGAAACAAAACAAAACAAAAAAAAAACATACTCAGAAAACTAGAAATAGAAGGAAACTTCCTCATCATAATAAAGGCCATGTATGAACCCACAGGTCACACACTTAATGATGAAAGTCTGAAAGCTTTTCCCCAAAGATAAGGAAGAAGACAAGGATTCCTACTTTCAGCAGTTCTTTTCAACATAGTACTAGAAGTTGTTGTCAGAATATTTAGAAAGAAGAGGAAATAAAATGCAATCAAATGGGAAAGGAAGTAGTAAAACTATCTCTGTTAACAGATGACATGATCTTATATGTAGAAAACACTAAGGAATACACACACACACCAAAAAACCTCTTAAAGCTAATGAAAAATCCAGCAAAGTTGCAGAAAAAAAATCACACACAAAATACATTATATTTCTACACATTAGCTATATCTGAAAAGTAAATTAAGAAAACAATTCCATAGAAAATAGCATCAAAAAGAATAAAATATTTAGAAATAAATTTAATTAAGTGGATGTAAAATTTATATGCTGCAAACTACAAAACATTGCTTAAATAAATTAGACATAAATAAATGGAAAGACATCCCATGTTTGTGGGTTGGAAACTTAATATTGTTGAGATGATAATTACTGGTCAAAGTGGATGTTACTGATTCAGTGAAATCCTTATGAAATGGTCATATAAAATCATTTTAATATACTGCTGAATTCATCTTGCTGGTACTTTACTGAGGGTTTTTGCAGCAATGTTCATGGGGATATTGGTCTGTAGTTTAGAACATGAATTTCTTTTAAGACAACAGTAGAACAAAAGAACTACAATATAGCTCTGATCATATTCTGTGATCACATTGCAATAAAACTTGGAGCAATCAGCAAGGAAATACTTCTCTAAAACCCAAACGTTTAAAATAAACTTTAACATAATTCATGGATTGAAAAGTAGACACATTGGAAATCAGAAAATATTCAGAACTGAATTACAGTGAAAATTTGTGAAATGCAGCCAAAGAGGTTCTTCTTTTTTCCTTTTTTTTTTTTGGCTGCATCGTGTCTTTGCTGCTGCACATGGACTTTCTCTAGTTGCGGCGAGCGGGTCTACTCTTCACTGTGGTGCACAGGCTTCTCACTGCAGTGGATTCTCTTGTTCCGGAGCATGGGCTCTAGGCGCGCAGGCTTCAGCAGTTGTGGCACACGGGCTTCAGTAGTTATGGCACGTGGGCTCAGTAGTTGTGGCTTGTGGGCTCTAGAGCGCAGGCACTGTAGTTGTGGCGCCTGGGCTTAGTTGCTCCGCAGCATGTGGGATCTTCCCAGACCAGGGCTCAAACACATGTCCCCTGCATTGGGAGGCGGATTCTTAACCACTGTGCCACCAGGGAAGTCCAAAGAGGTTCTTAAATACTTGTATTGTGTTGAGAGCGGGAAACAGAAAAGAAACGTCAAAAACTAATTAGTAAGTCTTCCAAATCAAATTAGGGGGGAAAAGACCAGCAACAGAATAAACCCAGTGGAAGTGAGTAGATGCAAATAACAAATATAAAAGTAAAAATGAATGAAATAGAAAGCAAACATTTGAAAGGCTCAAGAAAACAAAACTGCAGTTATGTAAAAGATTACAAAAGTAGACTAACCTCAAAGTTAATCAAGAAAAGTGAGACAGCACAAAAATATGTGAAAATGGGGCACAACTACAATACCGTAGTTAAAATATGATACAACTACAATGAAAGAATTACTTGATAATTTTTATAAAACTGTAAATTATCAGCTGACTCAAGAAAAATGTGAAAACATATCTATATCTAATCTTTAAATTAGTATAAAATCGGTCATCTTTTCAACTTCAGTGTTTCCACCCCAATACAGAAATAACAAGTCAAGCCCACATGACTTTTTTTTTCTTAAAGATAACTAATAAAGATAGTGATTTTTAAAAAGTAT
This sequence comes from Balaenoptera physalus, assembly GCF_965194825.1. Lineage (NCBI taxonomy): Eukaryota > Metazoa > Chordata > Mammalia > Artiodactyla > Balaenopteridae > Balaenoptera > Balaenoptera physalus. The sequence continues at coordinate 29,173,053 of NC_138882.1, forward strand.
TTATTTATTTATTTATGGCTGTGTTGGGTCTTCGTTTCTGTGCGAGGGCTTTTCTCTAGTTGTGGCAAGCGGGGGCCACTCTTCATCGCAGTGCGCGGGCCTCTCACTGTCGCGGCCTCTCTTGTTGCGGAGCACAGGCTCCAGACGCGCAGGCTCAGTAATTGTGGCTCACGGGCCCAGCTGCTGCGCGGCACATGGGATCTTCCCAGACCAGGGCTCGAACCCGTGTCCCCTGCATTTGCAGGCAAATTCTCAACCACTGCACCACCAGGGAAGCCCCCACATGACTTTTTTAGATAAACTTCATACAACATTCAAAGAAAAGATAATTTCTATCATTAAAAATATTTTATACAAGTTGTTTCTGAAGAAAAGGAGAAAAACATGTTATATGCATCTGAAATTTATCTTACAACCTTGATATCAAACCCTGACAAGGCTCATACGGGAAAAAAATTATTGGCCATTTATGAACATAGACTTAAATTATCCTAAGTAAAGTGTTAACCAGTTTTTTCCAACAATGCATAAAATATTTATGTTCTCATATTCATGTTGAAGTTTTTCTAGAAATATGATTAGATTAAAAAATGTTTTAATCTCATTTAACTTATTTAGAAATTGTATAATCCACATGATCATCTCAATCTTTTTAGAAAAACTTTTCATGAAGACGAAGTTAGAAACTATTCATTATTTTTAAAAACACATTGAAAACACTTTTAGTAACCTTAGAAGTAAATAGGTTAAAAAAAATTTTTTTTAACATCTTTGTTGGAGTATAATTGCTTTACAATGTTATGTTAGTTTCTGCTGTATAACAAAGTGAATCAGCTATATGTATACATATATCCCCATATCCCCATTCTCTTGCAACTCCCTCTGACACTCCCTATCCCACCATTCTAGGTAGTCACAAAGCACTGAGCTGATATCCTTGTGCTATGCAGCTGTTTCCTGCTAGCTATTTTACAATTGGTAATATATATATATATATATATATATATATCAATGGTACTCTCTCATTTTGCCCCAGCTTACCCTTCCCCCTCTCCACATCCTCAAGTCCATTTTCTAAGGCTGCGTCTTTTTTCCTGTCCTGCCCCTAGGTTCATCAGGACCATTTTGTTTTTTAGATTCCATATATATGTGTTAGCATATGGTATTTGTTTTTCTCTTTCTTACTTACTTCACTCTGTATGACAGACTCTATGTGCATCCACCTCACTACAAATAACTCAGTTTCGTTACTTTTTATGGCCCAGTAATATTCCATTGTATATGTGTGCCACATCATCTTTATCCATTCATCTGTCAATGGACACTTAGGTTTCTTCCATATCCTGGCTATTGTAAACAGTGCTGCAATGAACATTGTGGTACATGACTCTTTTTGAATTATGGTTTTCTCAGGGTATATGCCCAGTAGTGGGATTGCTGGGTCATATGGTAGTTCTGTTTTTAGTTTTTTAAGGAACCTCCATACTGTTCTCCATAGTGGCTGTATCAATTTACATTCCCACCAACAGTGGAAGAGGGTTCCCTTTTCTCCACACCCTCTCCAGCATTTATTGTTTGTAGATTTTTTGATGATGGCCTTTCTGACTGATATGAGGTGATACCTCACTGTAGTTTTGATTTCCATTTCTCTAATGATTAGTGATGTTGAGCATTCTTTCATATGTTTGTTGGCAATCTGTATATCTTCTTTGGAGAAATGTCTGTTTAGGTCTTCTGCCCACTTTTGGATTGGGTTGTTTGTTTTTTTTGATATTGAGCTCCATGAGCTGTTGTATATTTTGGATATTAATCCTTTGTCAGTTGCTTCATTTGCAAATATTTTCTCCCATTCTCAGGGTTGTCTTTTCATCTTGTTTATGGTTTCCTTTGCTGTGTAAAAGCTTTTAAGTTTCATTAGGTCGCATTTGTTTATTTTTGTTTTTATTTCCATTTCTCTAGGAGGTGGGTCAAAAAGGATCTTGCTGTCATTTATGTCATAGAGTGTTCTGACTATGCTTTCCTTTAAGAGTTTTATAGTGTCTGGCCTTATATTTAGGCCTTTAATCAACTTTGAGTTTATTTTGTATATGGTGTTAGGGAGTGTTCTAATTTCATTCTTGTACATGTAGCTGTCCAGTTTTCCCAGCACCATTTATTGAAGAGGCTGTCTTTTCTCCATTGTATATTCTTGCCTTCTTTGTCAAAGATAAAGTGACCATATGTGTGTTGGTTTATCTCTGGCCTTTCTATTGTGTTCCATTGATCTATATTTCTGTTTTTGTGCCAGTACCATACTGTCTTGATTACTATAGCTTTGTAGTATAGTCTGAATTCAGGGAGCCTGATTCTCCCAGCTCCGTTTTTCTTTCTCAAGATTGCTTTGGCTATTCGGGGTCTTTTATGTTTCCATATAAATTGTGAAATTTTTTGTTCTAGTTCTGTGAAAAATGCCAGTGGTAGTTTGATAGGGATTGCCTTGAATTTGTAGTTGCTTTGGGTAGTATAGTCATTTTCACAATGATTCTTCCAATCCAAGAACATGGTATATCTCTCCATCTGTTTGTATCGTCATTAATTCCTTTGATCAGTGTCTTATAATTTTCTGCATACCGGTCTTTTGTCTACTTAGGTAGGTTTATTCCTAAGTATTTTATTCTTTTTGTTGCAGTGGTAAACGGGAGTGATTCCTTAATTTCTCTTTCAGATTTTTCATCATTAGTGTATAGGAATGCAAGAGATTTCTGTGCATGAATGCTATATCCTGCTACTTTACCAAATTCATTGATTAGCTCTAGTAGTTTTCTGGTAGCATCTTCAGGATTCTGTAAGTACGGTATCGTGTCATCTGCAAACAGTGACAGTTTTACTTCTTCTTTTCCAATTTGGATTCCTTTTATTTCTTTTTCATCTCTGATTGCTGTGGCTAAAATTTCCAAAACTATGTTGAATAACAGTGGTGAGAGTGGGCAACCTTGTCTTCTTCCTGATCTCAGAGGAAATAGTTTCAGTTTTTCACCATTGAGAACAATGTTGGCTGTGGGTTTGTCATATAGGGCCTTTATTATGTTGAGGTAGGGTCCCTCTCTGCCTACCTTCTGGAGAGTTTTTATCGTAAATGGGTGCTGAATTTTGTCAAAAGATTTTTCTGCATCTATTGAGATTATCATATGGTTTTTATCCTTCAGTTTGTTAATATGGTGTATCACATTGATTGATTTGCATATAATGAAGGATCTTTGCATTCCTGGGAAAAACCCCACTTGATCATGGTGTATGATGCTTTTAATGTGCTGTTGGATTCTGTTTGCCAGTATTTTGTTGAGGATTTTTGCATCTGTGTTCATCAGTGATATTGGCCTGTAGTTTTCTTTCTTTGTGACATCTTTGTCTGGTTTTGGTATCAGGGTGATGGTGGCCTCGTAGAATGAGTTTGGGAGTGTTCCTCCCTGTGCCATATTTTGGAAGAATTTGAGGAGGATAGGTGTTAGCTCTTCTCTAAATGTTTGATAGAATTCGCCTGTGAAGCCATCTGGTCCTGTGCTTTTGTTTGTTGGAAGATTTTTAATCACAGTTTCTATTTCAGTGCTTGTGATTGGTCTGTTTGTACTTTCTATTTCTTCCTGGTTCAGTTTCGGAAGGTTGTGCTTTTCTAAGAATTTGTCCATTTCTTCCAGGTTGTCCATTTTATTGGCATATAGTTGCTTGTAGTAATCTCTCATGATCCTTTGTATTTCTGCAGTGTCAGTTGTTACTTCTCCTCTTTCATTTTTAATTCTGTTGATTTGAGTCTTCTTTTTTTTTCTTCATGAGTCTGGCTAATGGTTTATCAAATTTGTTTATCGTCTCAAAGAACCAGCTTTTAATTTTATTGATCTTTGCTATTGTTTCCTTCATTTCTTTTTCATTTATTTCTGATCTGATCTTTATGATTTCTTTCCTGCTGCTAACTTTGGGGTTTTTTGTTCTTCTTTCTCTGATTTCTTTAGGTGTAAGGTTAGGTTGTTTATTTGAAATGTTTCTTGTTTCTTGAGGTAGGATTGTATTGCTATAAACTTGCCTCTTAGAACTGCTTTTGCTTCATCCCAGAGGTTTTGGGTTGTTGTGTTTTCATTGTCATTTGTTTCTAGTTATTTTTTGATTTCCTCTTTGATTTCTTCAGTGATCTCTTGGTTATTTAGTAGTGTATTGTTTAGCCTCCATGTGCTTCTATTTTTTACAGTTGTTTTTCCTGTAATTGATATCTAGTCTCATAGCATTGTAGTTGGAAAAGATATTTGATATGATTTCAGTTTTCTTAAATTTACCAAGACTTGATTTGTGACCCAAGATATGATCTATCTTGGAGAAGTACATGAGCACTTGAGAAGGAAGTGTATTCTGTTTTTTTTGAATGGGATGTCCTATAGATATCAATTAAGTCCATCTTGTTTAATGTGTCATTTAAACGTTGTGTTTCCTTAGTTATTTTCATTTTGGATGATCTGTCCATTGGTGAAAGTTGGGTGTTAACGTCCACTACTATAATGTGTTACTGTTTATTTCCCCTTTTATGGCTGTTAGCATTTGCCTTATGTATTGAGGTGCTCCTATGCTGGGTGCATAAATATTTACAATTGTTATATCTTCTTCTTGGATTGATCCCTTGATCATTATGTAGTGTCCTTCTTTGTCTCTTGTAATAGTCTTTATTTTAAAGTCTATGTTGTCTGATATGAGAATTGCTACAACAGCTTTCTTTTGATTTCCATTTGCATGGAATATCTTTTTCCATCCCTTTACTTTCAGTCTGTATGTGTCCCTCGGTCTGAAGTAGGTCTCTTGTAGACAGCATATATATGGGTCTTGTTTTTGTATCCATTTAGCCAATCTGTGTCTTTTGGTTGGAGCATTTAACCCATTTACATTTAAGTATTTATCAATATGTATATTCCTATTACCATTTTCATAATTGTTTTGGGTTTGTTATTGTAGGTCTTTTCCTTCTCTTGTGTTTGCTGCCTAGAGAAGTTCCTTTAGCATTTGTTGTAAAGCTGTTTGGTGGTGCTGAATTCTCTTAACTTTTGCTTGTCTGTAAAGGTTTGAATTTCTCCGTCAAATCTGAATGAGATCCTTGTTGGGTAGAGTAATCTTGGTTGCAGCTTTTTCCCTTTCATCACTTTAAGTATGTCCTGCCACTCCCTTCTGGCTTGCAGAGTTTCTGCTGAAAGATCAGCTGTTAACCTTATGGGGATTCCTTTGTATGTTACTTGTTGCTTTTCTCTTACTGCTTTTAATATTTTTTCCTTGTATTTAATTTTTGATAGTTTGATTAATATGTGTCTTGGCTTGTTTCTCCTTGGAGGTATCCTGCATGGGACTCTCCGGGCTTCCTGGACTTGTTTGACTAATACCTTTACCATTTTAGGGAAGTGTTCAACTAAATCTCTTCAAATATTTTCTCAGACCCTTTTTTTTTTCTCTTCTTCTTCTGGGACCCCTGTAATTCGAATGTTGGTGTGTTTAATGTTGTCCCAGAGGTCTCTGAGAGTGTCCTCAATTCTTCTCCCTTTTTTTTTCTTTATTCTGCTTTGCAGTAGTTATTTCCACTATTTTATGTTCCTGGTCACTTATCTGTTCTTCTGCCTCAGTTTTTCTGCTCTTGATTCCTGCCAGAGAACTTTTAATTTCATTTATCATGTTGTTCAACATTGTTTGTTTGCTCTTTAGTTTTTCCAGGTTGTTGTTAAACGTTTCTTTTATTTTCTACATTTTATTTTCGAGATTTTTTATCATCTTTACTATCATTACTCTGAATTATTTTTCAGGTAGACTGCCTATTTCCTCTTCATTTGTTTGTTCTGGTGCGTTTTCATCTTGCTCCTTCATCTGCTGCACATTTCTCTGTCTTCTCATTTTGTTTAACTTACTGTGTTTGGGGTTTCCTTTTCACAGGCTGCACGTTCATGTTTCCCATTGTTTTTGCTGTCTGCCCCCTGTGGATGAGGTTGGTTCAGTGCATTGTGTAGGCTTCCTGCTGGAGGGAAGTGGTGCCTGTGTTCTGGTGGGTGGGGCTGGATCTTGTCTTTCTGGTGGTCAGGGCCGTGTCCAGTGGTGTGTTTCGGGGTGTCTGTGAACTTAGTATGATTTTAAACAACCTCTCTGCTAATGGGTGGGGTTGTGTTCCTGTCTTGCTAGTTGTTTGTCATGGGGCGTCCAGCACTGGAGCTTGCTGGCCGTTGGGTGGAGATGGGTCTTAGCATTGAGATCGAGATCTCTGGGAGAGCTCTTGCCAATTGTTATTACATGGGGCCAGGAGGTCTCTGTTGGTCCAGTGTCCTGAGCTCAGCTCTCCCACCTCAGAAGCTCAGGGCTGACACCAGGCCGGAACACCAAGACCCTGTCAGCCACACATCTCAGAAGAAAAGGGAGAAAAAAAGAAAGAAAAATAAATAAATAAAATTATTAAAATAAAAAAATAATAATAAAATTTAAAAAAGAAGAGAACAACCAAACCAATAAACAAATCTACCAATGATAACAAGCGCTAAAAACTAAACTAATATAAACATACAAATCTGAAACAAATCAGTCGCAGACAGCAAAACCGAAGTCTACAGTTGCTTCCAAAGTCCACCGCCTGAATTTTGGGATGATTCATTGTCTATTCAGGTATTCCACAGCTGCAGGGTACATCAAGTTGACTGTGGGAGTTTAATGTGCTGCTCCTGAGGCTGCACGGATAAATTTAATTTCCCTTTTCTGCTTTGTTCGCACAGCTCCTGGGCTTCAACTTTGGTTTTGGCCCCACCTCTGCTTGTAGGTCGCCTTCAGGCATCTGCTCCCACCCAGAGTGGACGGGGTTAACACAGCGGCTCATTAGGGGGCTCTTGCTCATTTAGGCCTTTTGGGAAGTCTGAGGTCTTCTTCCAGCATTCAGTAGGTGTTCTGTAGGAGTTTTTCCACATGTAGGTGTATTTTTGATGTATTTTTGGGGAGGAAGGTGATCTCCACGTCTTACTCCTCCGCCATCTTGAAGGTTCCCTAGGTTTTTATTGTCAAATAATTGACTGTAGGTGTTTGGGTTTATATATGGGCTTTCTTTTCCATTCCATTGATCTGTGTGTCTGTTTTTGTGCCAGTACTATGTTTTGATTACCATAGCTTTCTAGTATAGTCTGAAGTATGTGGTACCTCCAGCTTTGTTAAAGAACAAGATTGCTTTGTCAATTCAGGGTCTTTTGTGTTTCCATATGAATTTTAAGATTATCTGTTCTAGTTCTGTGAAAAATGTCATGGGTGTTTTGATAGAGATTGCATTAAACCTGTAGATCACTTTTGGTCTTATGACCGTTTTAACAATATTAATTCTTCCAGTCTAAGAGCATGGAATATCTTTCCATTTCTTTTTATCATCATTAATTTCCTTAATCAATGTTTTATAGCTTTTAGAGTATAGGTCTTTCACCTTCTTGGTTAAGTTTATTTGTTGATATTTTACTCTTTTTGATACGATTTTAAATGGGATTTTTTTACTTTCTTTTTCTGATAGTTCATTATTAAAACTGTGGAAAAGTAACAGGTTTCTGTATATTAATCTTGTATCTTGCAACTTTGCTGAATTCATTTATTAGTTCTAGTAGTTTTTGTGCGGAGACCTTAAGGATTTCTATATAAAGTGTTATTACTAATGCAAAAGAAATAAAAGCAAAAATAAACACATGAGGACCTAATTAAAGTTAAAAGCTTTTGCACAAGCAAAGGAACCCATGAACAAAACAAAAAGACATCCTATGGAATGGTAAAAAAAATTTGCAAATGATATTACTAACAAGGGTTAATGTCCAAAATATATAAACAGCTCATACAACTCAATATCAGAAAAATAAGCAACACAATAAAAAAATGGTTAGAAGATCTGAATAGACATTTCTCCAAAGGAAACATACAGATGGCTAACTGGCACATGAAAAGATGTTCAACATCACTAATCAGAGGAATGCAAATCAAAACCACAATGAGAGATCACCTCATGCCTGTCAGAATGGCTATTATCCAAAAGTATACAAAGAAAAAATGTTGATGAGGATGTGGAGAAAAGGGAAACCTTGTACACTGTTGGTGGGAATGTATATTGGTGCAGCCACTTTGGAAAATAGTAGTTTCCTCAGAAACCTAAAAAGTGAACTACCATATGATCCAGCAATTCCACTTCTGGGTATTTATACAGAAAAAAATGAAAACACTAATTCATAAAAGATACATGCACCCCAATGTTCATATCAGCACTACTTACAATAGCCAGGATGTGGAAGCAACCCATGTGTTCATCAGCAGATGAATAAAGAAGGTATGGTGTGTGTGTGTATGTGTAAATATATATAGAAATATTACTCAGCCACAAAAAGAATGAAATTCTGCCATTAGGAGCAAAATAGATGGGCCGAGAGAATATTATACTTAATGAAATGTCAGACAAAGAAAGACAAATACTGTATGATATCACTTATATGTGGAATCTAAAAAATAATATAAATGAATGTATATGCAAAGTAGAAATAGAGTCACAGATGTAGAAAACAGACTAGTGGTTACCAACGGGAAGAGGGAAAAGGGGAGGGGCAAGTTAGGGGTATAGGATTAAGGGATAGAAACTACTATGTATAAAATAGATAAACAACGATGGTATGTTGTATAGCACCAGGAATTAGAGCCATTATCTTATAATAACTTTTAATGGAGTACAATCTGTAAAAATACTGTATCATTGTGCTGTACACTTAAAATTAATATAATATGGTAAATCAACTATATTTCAATAAATAAATAGGTTTTTATTAAAAAAATATTCTACAAGCTTTATAGGTACTGGTTGGATATTACATATATTTTCTTTAAATGTGAGAACAAGTTAAGGATGTCTATCAATATCACATTCTAGGCAGTTTTTAATCATAGATTATAGCCAACACAATAAGATAAGAAAAAGGAAATAAGGGGTATGTGATTTTTAAAGGAAAACAAAAAGATCTTTATCAGGGGAGTATATAATAATTAAATTTTGTCCTTTTCTTACAGTGGAATATTATACCGAATAAAAAATTAATAACTTGGACTTGTATCAATATTGACGAATCTCAAGTATTTAAGTATAAAAAAGCATGTTACAAAGGATATTTAGGAAACATGATACCATTATTACAAAAACTGAGAATGAACTAGGAGATGACTATATTCATGACGGTCTATATGTGGGAGAAAAGTATAAAAACTTGCATGTCAATGATACAAAGTAACTGTACAACAGTATTTGCTTGAATATGTGATTGTCATTGTTTTAGGTTAAAATGTTTGAATCTTAGGGAAGGGTATTTTACTGCATCTCTGTGTTTTATATTCCAAAAAACAAAAGTTTGAAAGTATATGTGACAAAATGTTAACATCACTTAGGTGTGGTTTTCTTTTTCTATTATTTTCTATTCTTTCCTTTATGCTTGAAATAGTTTTTTTTTTAATGTTTTAAATTCAAATGGAAGGTGAAATAAATGGAAATACCAAGCATGGGCTACTCAAGAAATTTGAAGAATAAAGAGGAAGCAGTATCTAAATGGAACTTCACCTATAGAATGGATTATATTTGTTTTTGTTTTCCCTATACAGTGAGCCCTCTGTATCCATGGGTTCTGCATCTGTGAATCAAACCAATTGTGCGTGTGTGTGCGTATGTGTATATATGTGTGTGTGTGTGTGTGTGTGTGTGTATATATATATAGTTCTTAATTCCAGAAAGTTCCAAAAAGCAAAACTTGAATTTGCTACAGGTAGGCAGCTACTTCTGTAGCATTTACATTGTATTTACAGCTAATTATATAGCATTTACATTGTATTAGGTATTATAAGTAATCTAGAGATGACTTAAAGTTTGCTGGAGGATGTGCAGAGGTTATATGCAATTTCTATGCCATTGTGTATAAGGGACTTGAGCATCCACAGATTTTCATATCTTAAGGGGATCCTGGAACCAATCCCCTATGGATAATGAGGGACAACTGTATACTTAGGGGAAAAATCCAATAAGGACTCTGAAAGTGGGGTTATCTAGAAAAATAAGATTTAAGATGAGAATACATAACTCTTTTTGAATTATGGTTTTCTCAGGGTATATGCCCAGTAGTGGGATTGCTGGGTCATATGGTAGTTCTATTTTTAGTTTTTTACAGAACCTCCATACTGTTCTCCATAGTTGCTGTATCAATTTACATTCCCACCAACAGTGCAGGAGGGTTCCCTTTTCTCCACACCCTCTCCAGCATTTATTGTTTGTAGATTTTTCGATGATGGCCATTCTGACTGGTGTGAGATGATATCTCATTGTAGTTTTGATTTGCATTCCTCTAATGATTAATGATGTTGACTATTCTTTCATGTGTTTGTTGGCAATCTGTATATCTTCTTTGGAGAAATGTCTGTTTAGGTCTTCTGCCCATTTTTGGATTGGGTTGTTTGATTTTTTGATATTGAGCTGCATGAGCTGCTTATAAATTTTGGCGATTAATCCTTTGTCAGTTGCTTCATTTGCAAATATTTTCTCCCATCCTGAGGGTTGTCTTTTGGTCTTGTTTATGGTTTCCTTTGCTGTGCAAAAGCTTTTAAGTTTCACTAGGTCCCATTTGTTTATTTTTGTTTTTATTTCCATTTCTCTAAGAGATGGGTCAAAAAAGGATCTTGCTGTGATTTATGTCATAGTGGTCTGCCTATGTTTTTTCCTCTAAGAGTTTGATAGTGTCTGGCCTTACATTTAGGTCTTTAATCCATTTTGAGTTTATTTTTGTGTATGGTGTTATCATATACGAAAATGTTCATTGCAGCTCTATTTACAATAGCCAGGACATGGAAGCCAACTAAGTGTCCATCAACAGATGAATGGATAAAGAAGATGTGGCACATATATACAATGGAATATTACTCAGCCATAAAAAGAAACAAAATTGAGTTATTTGTAGTGAGGTGGATGGACCTAGAGTCTGTCATACAGAGTGAAGTAAGTCAGAAAGAGAAAAACAAATACCATATGCTAACACATATATATGGAATCTAACGGGAAAAAAAAAAGGTCATGAAGAACCTAGTGGCAAGACAGGAATAAAGACACAGACCTACTAGAGAATGGACTTGAGGATACGGGGAGGGGGAAGGGTAAGCTGGGACGAAGTGAGAGAGTGGCATGGACATATATACACTACCAAACGTAAAACAGATAGCTAGTGGGAAGCAGCCGCCAAGCACAGGGAGATTAGCTCGGTGCTTTGTGACCACCTAGAGAGGTGGGATAGGGAGGGTGGGAGGGAGGGAGAGGCAAGAGGGAAGAGATATGGGAACATATATATATGTATAACTGATTCACTTTGTTATAAAGCAGAAACTATCACACCATTGTAAAGCAATTATACTCCAATAAAGATGTTAAAAAATAAAATAAAATGCAAAAATAATGATGAGAATATACAGATAGTAAGATGTACAATATATAGATAGTAAGCTGTAAGATTAATAAATACAGAGAAAGGTAAGATATAAGAAAAAAGCAAGATCTATGAAGCACAGCTGAAGGGATTAGCCTTTACAAAAGAAGTGGGGCACCTTTGTAGAGACATTGATTGGAAAGAAATAGAAATGCCCACTGAAGCAAATATGTTTATAAATATTTGGTTAGGAAGTTGGGATAATTCCTACCTAAAGTCTGTACTTGCCCTGCCTTCTTAGAGTGAGAAGAATGTGTATGGTCAGTGTCAAAAGCTTGGGGAGAGCAACTGTCTTATATAGGGAGAGGAGAGGGAACCAGAGAGAAACCTAACAGGGACATGTAAAGAGGTTCCGGATAGTGCTTGAGGGTCTAGCTGAGATTGAAAATTTTAGAGCCCAATTTTATGCTAACTGTTAAAGCTTTATTCTTTGTATGGAAATATTTATTTATTTATTTATATAAATTATATATATATATATAAATAAAACAGTGAAGACCAAGAGGTATTCAGGCATGATTGATTTGAAATCTTTGGCTCATTTTGAGATTGAACTTATACTTACTACATGTGTATTTATTTTCCAAATATTTTCTTCAGAGGAGAAGAGAAAACTTAATTTTAGAGAGTAATTTAGGTACTTAGTAGTTTATTTTGGTCACTTGGTTGATAGCTCATTTCAATGAAATGGCAGCTTTGTAAATGAGTAATGTTTACTTACTATTTAAGTGCAAGGAACAGAGTGAGACCTAAATGAAATAATGTGTCTTCTGAAAGAGCCAAAGTGAATCTTCCAACCCTTAGTATATTAAGTGTTCCAGTTCATTTATTAAACTTCTGTGTTCCTATTTGAAGATTAATCTTCATCTGTCCCAGATCCTAAGTTAGAACTTTTAGTATTTATTTTTCTACATGTTTACCATTTCAAATGCTCTTCATTTTTTTTAATTAAATTTTTTTTCTGAGATATACTTCACCCTTTAAAGTATACACTTCAGTGGGTTTTAGTATATTCACAGCTGTGCGGCCATCACCACTGATTCCAGAACAGTTTCATCTCTTCATTCCTTCTTGACGATCCGGGTTTCTTTCTGGTGTCATTCCCCTTTAGCCTAAACAGTTTCCGTTATCATTTCTTGTAGTGCAGGTTGGCTGTCAAGAAATTTGTTTTCTTTTATCTGATGATGTCTTTATTTTGTCTTCATTACTGAGGGGTATTTTCACTGAATATAAAATTGTAAGTGCATAGTTTAGAGAGTGCTTATTCAATTATTTGTTACCTTGTAAGTTATGTGTTATATTTCACTGGCTGCTTTCAATACATTTCTGTGTGATGGCCTTAGAATAAGTCAGTTTGATTAGGCTGGGCTACATTTTCTAGAATTCCCATGCTTTATGAGGTTCTTGTGGGAGATTCCCGGGACAGAAGTGAAGCAGCAGCCATTTTGTGGCTCCTCGTGTTGTTGCATCTATTAGCTCATCTCCTTGCCCTGAGGCACTTGTCAGACTTGCATTTACCCATCTTCCCATGAATCCTCTTTTAGATTTTCCCACTACGGTGCTGGGGTGTATGCTTAGCTCCATGGCAAAGGTCCCCATTAAGGGCAGAGACAGTAAGAAATAACATGGGTTTCAGACTATCTTGTGAGCTTCAGCTCATGGTTCTGGACTCCACTTTGTTCTTTTCCCCGCTTTACATGCGTCTTCTCACACACACACACACACACACACACACACACGAGTGATTCTGCTTCTCTGCTTGACTTTGATAGATAGACTTTGGTTTTCAGCCTTTTGAATGTAATTTGAATAGGTGAGGTTTTCTTTGTATTTATTCTATTTGGAGTTTTCTGAACTTTTTGAATTTCTAATCTTTCACTAACTTTGGAGAATTTGGGGCCATTATTTCTTAAAATATATTTTCTGTCTTGTTGTCTGTTTCTTGTCTTTTTGTAATTCCCATTACACATATATTAGGCCATTTGATATTGTCTCACAGGTCTTTGAAGTTCTCTTTACTTTCTCTAATTTTTTATCCTATGCTCTTCGTAACGGATAATTTCTATTGATGAATAGACTGAGTCATATGTAATATTTAATCTGTTGTAAGCCCATATAGTGAGTTTCTCATTTTTCCATTTTAGATTTTCTATTTGGTTCTTTTTAAAATAGTCTCCATTTCTCTGCTTAGATTTCCTGTCTCTTTATTCATTATGAACATATTTTACTTCACATCATTCTCCATGGTTATAAAAACTGCTTTAAAATCCTTGTGTGCTAATTCCAACCTTCACGTCACTCAATATCAGTCTCCATTGATTGTCATTTTCGTGGGCCATCTTTTCCTGTTTCTTTTTACGTTGAGTCATTTTAGAAATTATCCTAGACATTGTGACTGATATGTAGTAGTGCCTCTGAATTCTGTTAGATTATAACAAAGAACGTTGATTCTTTGTTTGGTTGTTTGTTTTAGTAGGCAACTTATCATGGCTGAACTCAAATTGCAAACCGTCTTCTTTCCAGTAGGTGGCAGTTAAAATGTCAAGCCAGTTTATTTAGACTTCACTAGGGGGCTTAGAGTCTGTTCTGTGGTTTCAGGAGTCAGCCAGAGTTTTGGGTAGACTTTATGTTCAGAACATGGGGTTCCCTCTTTTTAGCTTTCTGTTTTCTGGGATTTTTCCTCCCTCACTTTTTTTTCTTCCACTTTTATTGAGCTATAATTGACATACGGCACTGTATAAGTTTAAGGTGTACAACATAACGATTTGACTTACATACATCATGAAATGTTAACCACAATAAGTTTAGTAAACATCCATCATCTCATATACATACAAAATAAAAGAAAAAGAAAACATTTTTATTCCTTGTGACGAGAACTCTTAGATTTACTCTCTTAACAACTTTCATATGTAACATACAGGAGTGGTTTTTTAAAAAATTGTTTTCATTGATGTATAGTTCGTGTACAATATTATATAAGTTACAGGTATACAATATACTGATTCACAGTTTTTAGAGGTTATACTCCATTTATAGTTATCATAAAATATTGGCTATATTCCCCATGTTGTATACTATATCCTTGTAGCCTATTTTATGCTTAATAGTATGTACCTCTTAATTCCCTACCCCTGTATTGCCTCTCCCCCCTTTCCTCTCCCCACGGATAACCACTAGTTTGTTTTCTATATCGGTGAGTCTGCTTCTTTTTTGTTATATTCACTAATTTGTTATATTTTGTAGATTCCACATATACGTAATATCATTACAGTATTTATCTTTCTCTGTCTGACTTATTTCACTTAGCATAATACCCTCCAAGTCCATCCATGTTGCTGCAAATGGCAAAGTTTCATTCTTTTTCTTTACAGCTGAGCAGTATTCCTATATATATAACCACATCTTTTTCCATTCATCAGTTGGTGGACACTTAGGTTGCTTCTGTATCTTGCAATTGTAAATGATACTGCTGTGAACATTAGGGTGCATGTATCTTTTATGAATTAGTGATTTGGGGTTTTTTTTAATCTATACCCAGGAGTGGAATTTCTGTGTTACATGGTAGTTCTAGTTTTAGTTTTTTGAGAAACCCCCATACTGTATCCCATAATGGCTGTACCAATATACATTCCTACCAACAGTGTACAAGACTTCCCTTTTCTCCACATCCTCACCAACATTTTTTTTTTTGATGATAGCCATTCTGACAGGTGTGATGTGATATCTCATTGTGGTTTTGATTTGCATTTCCCTGATGATTAGCATCTTTTCATGTGCCTCTTGGCCATCTGCATTTCCTTTTGGAAAAATGTCTATTCAGTTCTTCTGCCCATTTTTTAATTGAGTTGTTTATTTTTTTGATTTTCAGTCTTTGAGCTGTTTATACATATTGGATATTAACCCCTTTTCGGTCATATCATTTGCAAATATTTTCTCCCATTCAGTAGGTTGTCCTTTCACTTTGTCAGTGGTTTCTTTGCTATGCAAAAGCTTTTAAGTTTAATTAGGTCCATTTATTTTTGCCTTTATTTTCTTTGCTTTAGGAAACAGGTCCAAAGAAATACTGCTGCCATTTATGTCAAAGAGGGTTCTGCCTATGTTTTCCTCTAGAAGTTTTATAGTATCCGGTCTTACATTTAATTCTTTAATCCATTTTGAGTTTATTTTTGTATATGTTGTTAGAGAATATTCTAATTTCATTCTTTTATATGTAGCTGTCCAGTTTTCCCAGCACCACTTATTGAAGAGACTGTCTTTTCTCCATTGTATATTCTTGCCTCCTTTGTCATAGGTTAGGTGACCATAAGTGCATGGGTTTATTTTTGGGCTGTCTATTCTCTTCCATTGATCTATGTGTCTGTGTTTGAGCCAGTACCACACTGTTTTGATTCCTGTAGCTTTGTATACAGTCTGAAGTCAGGGAGTGTGATTGCCCCAGCTCATTCTTCATTCTCAAGATTGTCTTGGCTATTCGGGTCTTTTGTGTTTCCATACAAATTTTAAAATTATTTGTTCTAGTTCTGTGAAAAATACCATTGGTATTTTATTAGAGATTGCATTGAATCTGTGTATTGCCTTGGGTAGTATGGTCATTTTAACAATATTAAATTCTTCCAGTTCAAGAACACTGAATATCTTCCATATTTTTGTGTCATCTTCACTTTCTTTCATCATTGTCATAGTTTTCCAAGT
Source organism: Balaenoptera physalus (assembly GCF_965194825.1). Classification (NCBI taxonomy): domain Eukaryota; kingdom Metazoa; phylum Chordata; class Mammalia; order Artiodactyla; family Balaenopteridae; genus Balaenoptera; species Balaenoptera physalus. The sequence continues at coordinate 29,189,246 of NC_138882.1, forward strand.
ACAGTTCTTTTACCTCCGTAGGTAGATTTATTCTTACGTATTTTATTCTTTTTGACTTGATGGTAAATGGGATTGTTTCCTTAATTTCTTTTTCTGATAGTTCGTAGTTAATGTGTAGAAATGAAGCAGATTTCTGTATGTTAATTTTATATCCTGCAACTTTACCGAATTCACTGATGAGCAATACTAGTTTTCTGGTAACGTCTTTAGGATTTTCTGTGTATACAATCATGTCACCTGCAAACAATGACTGTTTTACTTCTTCCTTTCCAGTTTGGATTCTTTTTATTTCTTATGCTTGTCTGATTGCTATGGCTAGGACTTCCAAAACTATGTTAAATAAAAATGGCAAGAGTGGCATCCTTGTCTTGTTTCTGATCTTAGAGGAAATGCTTCCAGCTTTTCACTGTTGGGTATGATGTTAGCTGTGGGTTTTGTCACATATGGCCTTTATTATGTTGAGGTATGTTCCCTCTGTGCCCACTGTCTGGAGAGCTTTTATCATAAATGGGTGTTGAATTTGTCAAAAGCTTTTCTGCATCTAGTGAGATGATCATGTTGTTTTTATTCTTCAGTTTGTTAATGTGGTGTATCACGTTGATTGGTTTGCAGATTTTGAAAAATCCTTGCATCCCCAGGATAAATTCCACATGATCATGGTGTATGATCCTTTTAATGTATTGTTGGATTCACTTTGTTAATATTTTCTTGAGGATTTCTTCTCTCTAGGTTACTTTTTATGTCCATTAATATTTGCCTTATATATTGAGGTACTCCTATGTTGGGTGAATGCATATATATATATATACAATTATTATATCTTCTTCTTGGATTGATTCGTTGATCATTATGTAGTGTCCTTCTTTGTCTCCGGCAGCAGTCTTTATTTTAAAGTCTATTTTGTCTGATATAAGTATTTGTACTCTAGCTTTCTTTTCATTTCCATGTTCATGGAATACCTTTTCCAGTTCGCTCACTTTCAGTCTGTTTGTGTCATTATATCTGAGGTGAGTCTCTTGTAGGCCGCATATATACGGGTCTTGTTTTTGTATCTATTCAGCCACTCTCTGTCTTTTGATAGGAGCATTTAGTACATTTACATTTGAGGTAATTATCAATAAGTATGTTCCTATTGCCATTTTGTTAATTGTTTTAGGGTTGTTTTTGTAGGCCTTTTTTTCCCTTTCTTCTTTTGTTCTTTTGTAATTTGATGACTATCTTTAGTGTTATGTTTGGATTCCTTTTTCTTTTTTGTATGTATATCTATTATAGATATTCTGTGGTTACCAGGAGGTTACTATTATACATATATATATGTGTGTGTGTGTGTGTCTCTGTGTGTGAATGATTGTTTTAAGTTGCTGATCTCTGAATTTCTATTTTTTGAATTTTATTTTATTTATTGTTTTTACAGCAGGTTCTTATTATAATGTTATCTATTTTATACATATTAGTGTATATGTATCAATCCCAATCTCCCAATTCATACCACAACCACCCCCATGCACCCGTTTCCCACCATGGTGTCCATATGTTTGTTCTCTACATCTGTGTCTCTTTCTGCCTTGCAAACTGGTGCATCTGTACCATTTTCTAGATTCCACGTATATGCATTAATATATGATATTTGTATTTCTCTTTCTGACTAATTTCACTCTGTATGACAGTCTCTAAGTCCATCCACGTCTCTACAAATGACCCGATTTTGTTCCATTTTATGGCTGAGTAATATTCCATTATATATATGTACCACGTCTTCTTTATCCATTCGTCTCTCGATGGACATTTAGGTTGCTTCCATGACCTGGCTATTGTAAACAGTTCTGCAGTGAACATTGGGGTGCATGTGTCTTTTTGAGTTATGGTTTTCTCTGGGTATATGCCCAGTAGTGGGATTGTTGGGCCATATGGTAATTCTATTTTTAGTTTTTTACGGAACCTCCGTACTGTTCTCCATAGTGGCTGTAGCAATTTACATTCCCACCAATAGTGCAAGAGGGTTCCCTTTTCTCCACACCCTCTCCAGCATTTGTTGTTTGTAGATTTTCTGATGATGTGCATTTTAACCAGTGTGAGGTGATACGTCATTGTAGTTTTGGTTTGCATTGCTCTAATAATTAGTGATGTTGAGCAGCTTTTCATGTGCCTCTTGGCCATCTGTATGTCTTCTTTGGATAAATGTCTATTTAGGTCTTCTGCCCATTTTTGGATCTGGTTGTTTATTTTTTGAATATTGAGCTGCATGAGCTGTTCATATAGTTTGGAGATTAATCCTTTATCCGTTGATTCGTTTGCAAATATTTTCTCCCATTTTGAGGATTGTGTTTTCGACTTCTTTATAGTTTCCTTTGCTGTGCAAACACTTTTAAGTTTCATTAGGTCCCATTTTTTTATTTTTGTTTTTATTTCCATTACTCTAGGAGGTGGGTCAAAAAAGATCCTGCTGTGATTTATGTCATAGAGTGTTCTTCCTATGTTTTCCTCTAGAGTTTTATAGTGTCCGGTCTTACATTTAGGTATTTAATCCATTTTGAGTTTATTTTTGTGTATGGTGTCAGGGAGTGTTCTAATTTCATTCATTTACATGTAACTGTCCAGTTTTCCCAGCACCACTTATTGAAAAGGCGGTCTTTTCTCCATTGTATATTCTTGCCTCCTTTGTCATAGGTTAGGTGACCATAGGTGCATGGGTTTACCTCTGGGCTTTCTATCCTGTTCCATTGACCTATATGTCTGCTTTTGTGCCAGTACCATATTGTCTTGATTACTGTAGCTTTGTAGTAGAGTCTGAAGTCAGAGAGTCTGATTCCTTCAGCTTCGTTTTTTTCCCTCAAGATTGCTTTGTCTATTCGGAGTCTTTTGTGTCTCCATACAAATTTTAAGATTTTTGTTCTAGTTCTATAGAAAATGCCATTGTTAATTTTATAGGGATTGCATTGAATCTGTAGATTGCTTTGGGTAGTATAGTCATTTTCACAATATTGATTCTTCCAATCCAAGAACATGGTATATCTCTCCATCTCTTTGTGTCATCTTTGATTTCTTTCATCAGTGTCTTATAGTTTTCTGCATACAGGTCTTTTACCTCCTTAAGTAGGTTTATTCCTAGGTATTTTATTATTTTTGTTACAATGGTGAATGGGATTGTTTCCTTAATTTCTCTTTCTGATCCTTCCTTGTTGGTTTATAGGAATGCAAGAGATTTCTTTGCATTAATTTTGTATCCTGCAACCTTACCAAATTCGTTGGTTAGCTCTAGCAGTTTTCTGGTGGCATCTTTAGGATTCTCTATCTATAGTATCATGTCATCTGCAAACAGTGACAGTTTTACTTCTTCTTTTCCAGTTTGGATTCCTTTTATTTCTTTTTCATCTCTGATTGCTGTGACTAGGACTTCCAAAACTATGTTGAATCATAGTGGTGAGAGTGGACCTCCTTGTCTTGTTCCTGATCTTAGACAAAATGCTTTCAGTTTTTCACCATTGAGAATGATGTCTGCTGTGGGTTTGTCATATATGGCCTTTATTATGTTTAGGTAGTTTCCCTCTATGCCCACTCTCTGGAGAGCTTTTATCATAAATGGATGTTGAATTTTGTCAAAAGATTTTTTTTTGCATCTATTGAGATGGTCATATGGTTTTTATTCTTCAATTTGTTACTATGGTGTATCACATTGATTGATTGGCATATATTGAAGAATCCTTGCATCCCTGGGATAAATCCCACTTGATCATGGTGTATGATCCTTTTAATGTGTTGTTGGATTCTGTTTGCTAGTATTTTGTTGAGGATTTTTGCATCTATATTCATCAGTGATATTGGTCTGTAATTTTCTTTTTTTGTGACATCTTTGTCTGGCTTTGGTATCAGGGAGATGGTGGCCTTGTAGAATGAGTTTGGGAGTTCTCCTTCCTCTGCAATTTTTTGGAAGCGTTTGAGAAGGATGGGTTTTAGCACTTCTCTAAATATTTGATAGAATTCACCTATGAAGCCATCTCGTGCTGGATTATTGTTTGTTGGAAGATTTTTAATCACACTTTCAATTTCATTATATACGATTGGTCTGTTCATATTTTCTCTTTCTTCCTGGCTCAGTCTTGGAAGGTTATACCTTTCTAAGAATTTGTCCATTTCTTCCAGATTGTCCATTTTATTGGCATAAAGTTGCCTGTAGTAGTCTCTTATGAAGCTTTGTATGTCTGCGGTGTCCATAGTAACTTCTCCTTTTTCATTTCTAATTTTATTGATTTCAGTCCTCTCCCTCTTTTTCTTGATGAGTCTGGCTAAAGGTTTATCAATTTTGTTCATCTTCTCAAAGAACCAGCTTTTAGTTTTATTGATCTTTGCTATTGTTTTCTTTGTTTCTATTTCATTTATTTCTGCTCTAATCTCGATGATTTCTTTCTTTCTACTAACTTTGGGTTTTGTTTGTTCTTCTTTCTCCAGTTCTCTTAGATTCTCTAACAATCTAAGGTTAGATTGTTTATTTGAGATTCTTCTTGTTTCTTGAGGTAAGATTATATTGCTATAAACTTCACTGTTAGAACTGCTTTTGCTGCATCCCATAGGTTTTGGATCATCATGTTTTCATTGTCATATGTCTGTAGGTGTTTTTTAACTTCCTTTTTGATTTCTTCAGTGATCTCTTGATTATTTAGTAACGTATTGTTTAGCCTCCATGTGTTTGTGTTCTTTTATGTTTTTTTCCATGTAATTTATTTCTAATCTCATACTGTTGTGGTCGGAAAAGATGCTCAATATGATTTCAGTTTTCATAAATTTACTGAGGCTTGATTTATGACCCAAGATGTGATCTATCCTGGAGAATGTTCTGTGTGCACTTGAGCAGAAAGTGTAATCTGCTGTTTTCAGATGAAATGTGCTATAAATATCAATTAAATTTATCAGGTCTATTGTGTCATTTAAAGCTTTTGTTTCCTTATTAATTTTCTGTCTGAATTATCTATCCATTGGTGTAAGTGAGGAGTTAAAGTCCCCCACTATTATTGTGTTACTGTCAGTTTCCTCTTTTATAGCTGTTAGTATTTGCCTTATGTACTGAGATGCTCCTATGTTGGGTGCATATATATTTATAATTGTTATATCTTCTTCTTGGATTGATCCCTTTATCATTATGCAGTGTCCTTCCTTATCTCTTGTAACAGTTTTTATTTTAAAGTCTATTTTATCTGATATGAGTATTGCTACTCCAGCTTTCTTTTGATTTCCAATTGCATGGAATATGTTTTTCCATCCCCTCACTTTCAGTCTGTATTTGTCTCTAGATGTGAAGTGTGTCTCTTGTAGACAGCATATATACGAGTCTTGTTTTTGTATCCATTCAGCCAATCTGTGTGTTTTGGTTGGAGCATTTAATCCACTCACATTTAAGGTAATTATTGATATGTATGTTCCTATTACCATTTTCTTAATTGTTTTGGGTTTGTTTTTGTAGGTCCTTTTCTTCTCTTGTGTTTCCCACTTAGAGAAGTTCCTTTAACATTTGTTGTAGAGCTGGTTTGGTGGTGCTGAATTCTCTTAGCTTTTGCTTGTCTGTAAAGCTTTTGATTTCTCTGTCAAATCTGAATGAGATCCTTGCCAAGTAAAGTAATCTTGGTTTTAGGTTCTTCCCTTTCATCATTTTAAATATATCATGCCACTCCCTTCTGCCTTGTAGAGTTTCTGCTAAGAAATCAGCTGTTAGCCTTATGGGAGTTCCCTTGTATATTATTTGTCAGTTTTCCTTGTTGCTTTTAATAATTTTTCTTTGTCTTTAAGTTTTGTCAATTTGATTACTATGTGTCTCGGTGTGTTTCTCCTTGGGTTTATCCTGCCTGGGACTCTCTGCACTTCCTGGACTTGGATGGCTATTTTCTTTCCCATGTTAGGGAAGTTTTCAACTATAATCTCTTCAAATATTTTCTCAGGTCCTTTCTCTCTCTCTTCTCCTTCTGGGACCCCTATAATGCAAATGTCATGCATTTAATGTTGTCCCAGAGGTGTCTTAAGCTCTCTTCCTTTTTTACATTCTTTTTTCTTTATTCTGATCCATGGCAGTGATTTCCACCATTCTGTGTTCCAGGTCACTTATATGTTCTCCTGCCTCAGTTATTCTGCTATTGATTTCTTCTAGTTTATTTTTCATTTCAGTTATTGTATTGTTCATCTCTGTTTGTTCTTTAATTCTTCTATGTCTTTGTTAAACATTTCTTGCATCTTCTTGATATTTGCCTCCATTCTTTTTCCAAGGTCCTGGATCATCTTTACTATCATTATTCTGAATTCTTTTTCTGGAAGGTTGCCTATCTCCACTTCATTTAGCTGTTTTTCTGGAGTTTTATTTTATTGCTTCATCTGGTACATAGTCCTCTGCCTTTTCATTTTGTCTTTCTGTGAATGTGGTTTTCATTCCACAGGCTGCTGGATTGTAGTTCTTCTTGCTCCTGCTGTCTGCCCCCTGGTGGATGAGGCTATCTAAGAGACTTGTGCAAGCTTCCTGAGGGGAGGGACTGGTGGTTGGTATAGCTGGGTGTTGCTCTGGTGGGCAGAGCTCAGTAAAACTTTAATCTGCTTGACTGCTGATGAGTGAGGCTGAGCTCCCTCCCTGTTGTCTGTTTGACCTGAGGCAACCCAGCACTGGAGCCTATAGGCTCTTTGTTGTGGCTACTGGCAGACTCTGGGAGGGCTTATGCCACAGAGTACTTCCCAGAACTTCTGCTGCCAGTGTCCTTGTCCCCATGGTGAGCCACAGCCACCACCACCACCACCCCCCACACCTCTGCAGGAGACCTTCCAACAGTAGTAGGTATGTCTGGTTCAGTCTCCTATGGGGTCACTGCTCCTTCCCCTGGATCCTGATGCACACACTACTATGTGTGTGCCCTCCAAGAGTGGAGTCTCTGCTTCCTCCAGTCCTGTTGAAGTCCTACAATCAAATCCCACTAGCCTTCAAAGTCTGATTCTCTGGTAATTCCTCTTCCTGTTGCTGGATCGCAGGTTGGGAAGCCTGACGTGGGACTCAGAACCTTCACTCTAGTGGGTGGACTTCTGTGGTATAATTGTTCCCCAGTTTGCGAGTTATCCACCCAGCGGTTATGGGATTTGATTTTATTGTGATTGCACCCCTCCTACCATCTCATTGCAGCTTCTCATTTGTCTTTGGATGTGGGGTATCTTTTCTGGTGAGTTCCTGTGTCTTGCTGTTGATGATTGTTCAGCAGTTAGTTGTGATTTTGGTGCTCTCACAAGAGGGAGTGAGCGCACGTCCTTCTACTCCACCATCTTGAACCAATCTCCTGATCTCTGAATTTCAAATGTACTTTAACAACCCTGCATTTGTACTCTCCTCCCCTCATGATTACTGTCTTTGATATTATTTTTTACATCTAATTGTTTTGTATATTCCTTAACTGCTTATTGTGGATATAGACGGTTTTACTACCTTTGTCTTTTAACCTTCCCACTAGCGTAGTACATGGACGATATCCTATCTTTACTCAATGTTTGCATTTACCATTGAGCTTTTTCATTTCATAATTTTCTTGTTTCTAGTTGTGGCCTTTTCTTTTACACCTAGAGAAGTTCCTTTAACATTTGTTGTAAAGCTGGTTTGGTGGTGTTGAACTCTTTTAGCTTTTAGTTGTGTCTAAAGCTTTTGGTCTCTTCATCAAATCTGAAAAGAGCCTTGCTGGGTAGAGTATTCTTGGTTGTAGGTTTTTCCATTTAATCACTTTAAATATATCATGTCACTCAATTCTGGACTGCAGAGCTTCTGCTGAAAAATCAGCTGATAGACTTCTGGGAGTTTGCTTATATGTTATTTGTTGCTTTTCCCTTGCTGCTTTTAAAACAATAAGTCCCCTACATACAAACCTTCAACTTGCGAACTTTCAAAGATGGAAACGTGTGTTCCATCAATGTCAGGCGTGAATGAAATTGCAGCCTGCCCTCTATCTCCTATTGCTGACAATCCTTCAGCTCTGCCATCTCCCACCTCCTCTCCCTCCTCCAATCAGTAACTCTTCTTGCCTGTTCACTTGATGCCAGCCCCTGTATGCCAGATGTTGTACTGTACTACTGTACTTTTCAAGGTACTGTAGTGTAAGATTAAAACTTTTTTTTTTATTTTTTGTTTTTTTATGTATTATTTGTGTGAAAAGTATTGTAAATCTATTTCAGTGCAGTACTATATAGCCAATTGTGTTAGTTGGGTATGTAGGCTAACTTTGTTGGACTTATGAACAAATTGGACTTACAAACGTGCTCTTGGAATGGAACTCATTCGTATGTAGGGGACGTACTGTATTATCTGTCTTTAATTTTCGTCATTTTAATTGCAATCCATTTTGGTGTGCTCCTCTTTGGGTTAATACCGTATTGGACTCTGTGCTTCCCGGATTTGGGTGACTGTTTCCTCCCAGGATAGGCACATTTTCAGCTATTATATCTTCATATATGTTTTCAGCCCCTTTCTCTCTCTTTTCTCCTTCTGGAACCCCTATGATGAGAATATTATTGTGCTTGATATTATTCCAGAGTCTCTTAAACTGTCCTCATATCTATTCATTCTTTTTTCTTTTTTCTGTTCAACATCAGTGATTTCCACCACTATGTCTAACAGCTCACAGATCCATTCTCCTCTGTTTCATTGTTGATTCCTTCTAGTTTAATTTTCATTTCAGTTATTGTAGTCTTCATCTCTGTTCTTTATATTTTCTAACTCCTTTTTAAAAACTTCTACCTTCTTGCTCTGTACATTCATTCTTCTCTTGAGTTCTTTAATCACTTCTACGATTGTTACCCTGAATTCTTTCTTGGGTAAATTGCCTATTGTCACTTCACTTAGTTCTTCTGGGGTTTTATATTGTTCCTTCATCTGGAACATGTTTTTCTGCTGCCTCATTTTGTCTGTTTTGCTGTTTTTATTTTTATGTATCTGGTAGGTTAGTTACATTTCCCAACCTTGGAGAAGTTGCCTTCTGTAGGAGGCAACTTATGCATCCCAGCGGTGCACTCCCCTCTTGTCACCCAAAGTGTATGCTCTGCGTGTTCCCCCTATGAGGGCTGCATGTGTCCTTCTGTTGTGGCCATTTTGTGGGTGACCTGGTAGGCTTAGTTGGCCCCTAGTCCAGCTGGTTGCCAGCCCCTGCCTTGTGTGGAGGCTGACAGCTGCTTATTAGTGGGGCCTAGTCATTAGACAGCTGACTGCAGAAACCCAGGGGGCCCCAGGGCTAGTTCTGGTTCACTGGTGGTTGGAGTCAAGGTCCAGAAGACTCCCCATGGCCTTTGTCCTCCCAGTGGTGGGTGAAGCCAGGTCCTGGGCTTAGTGCCAGACTACAGGCAGGCAGATCTGGGCCCTGGATTCTGGCTGCAGAGTCCTGGGATCCCAGAGCTGGTGTCAGATCACTGATGGGGACAGGGGGAGTTGGTTCCTGACACAGTTGGGTGTGGAGCCCAGGGTGTCCCTAAGCTTGTGTTGGCCTGCTAGTGGCCGGGGCCAGGGCCCAGCTGCTCTAAGGGCAGGATCTGGCATGCTGGTGGCAGACTGTATCCTCAGGCTGCAGGATTGTGGTTTTCTTGCATCTGGTGTGTGCCCTCTGGTGGGTGAGGTTGGTCTAGAGGCTCGTGCAGGTTTCCTGGAGGGCAAGGCCAGTGCCTACTCACTGGTGGGTGGACTAGGGTCTTGGCCCTCTGGTAGGCAGTGTCTAGAGGCATGTCTAAAAGTGGCTGTGGGCTCAGGAAGTCTTTAGGCAGCTTGCCTGCTGATGGGTGGTGCTGTTTCCCTGCCTAGTTAGTTGTTTGTCCTGAAGTGTCACCTGAGGCTATTGGGTGGGGCCAGGTTGTGGCGCTAATGAGCCAGAGGGAGAATCCCACTATGGTGGCTGCCTGCATCAGTGTCCATGCAGCAGAAAGCTCCCAAGTATGGCTGCTGCCTGTGTTTATGTCCCCAAGGTGAGCCATAGCCACTACCGGGTCTCTGGGAGACTCTCCAAGACTAGCAGGTAGATCTGGCCCAGGTTCCAAGCATATTACTGCTTTTGCCCTGGGTCCTGGTATATGTGAGATTTTGTATGTGCCCTTTAAGAATGAAGTCTCTATTTCTCCCAGTCCTTTGGGACTTCTGAAATTAAGCCCCACTGTTCTTCAAAGCCAAATGCTCTGGGGACTCATCTTTCCATTGCAGCACCCCAGGGTGGGGAGCCCAACGTGGGACTCCGAACTCTCATTCCTGCCGTTCTCCAGTTTGTGGGTTGCCCACCTGGGGAAATGGAACTTGATTTAGTGCAAGTATGCCCCTCCTACTTGTCTCCTTATGGTTCTTTCTTTATGCTTTTAGTTGTAGAAGATCTTTTCAGGTAGGTTCTGGTTGTTTTCATCAATGGTTGTTCTGCAAATAGTTGTGAATTTGGTGTGCTCATGAGAGGAGGTGAGCTCAGGGTCTTTCTACTCTGCTATCTTGGCCAATCTCCTCCTCCCTCACTTTAAAGCTACTGTGCTTATCCCAAACTCTGTCCCCTGGTTCTTCATGGCAGTAAGATTGTAGGTTTCTAATCCAAGTTTTAACCCTGAATGGTATAGACTAGGGTCCATTTTCAGGCTAAAAGCCACAAAAATAGGAAGTTCATCCAGCACCATTCCTTCTTCATAATGTCTACGTCCCCTGTGTATACCTGTTTCCAGTTGCTTCCCAGAACCTTCAGATTTTTTCCACAGTTTCCAGCTTTTCTTATTTTTTCAAGAGTTTATAATTATCCATAGAAGGTTTGATCCAATAGGAAGTGCCTGGCCATTAAACACAAGCAAAACTTAGTATTTGTTCTGAATTGTGCATTATTACATACCAAATATAAATCTTTTCTTCTGGTGATACAGTAATGCTTTCTATTCATGCAAGAAGTATCCCACAGGGCTTCCCTGGTGGCGCAGTGATTAAGAATCCACCTGCCAATGCAGGGGACACGGGTCCAAGCCCTGGTCCGGGAAGATCCCACATGCCGCAGAGCAAGTAAGCCCGTGCACCACAGCTACTGAGCCTGCACCCTAGAGCCCGTGAGCCACAACTACTGAGCCCACGTGCCACAACTACTGAAGCCCGTGCACCTGGAGCCCGTGCTCCGCAACAAGAGAAACCACTGCATCGAGAAGCCCACACACCATGATGAAGAGTAGCCCCCACTTGCCGCAACTAGAGAAAACCCGCACGCAGCAACAAAGACCCGATGCAGCCAAAAGTAAAAATAAATAAAATAAATTTCAAAAAAAAAATTATCCCACAAATTCATATTTGTGCAACATTCTGAAGAGTTCGTGTAAGTGAAAAAGGTTATTTCAACACAATGAATTACTGGTGAATGTTGTGCTTAGTTCAGAACAAGGTAATTCAAGACTGTTCTCTTCCCTACTTGTCCCAATTCTCAGTAACAAGCTCAGACTATTTTAGAAACTGTGTAATTTTTTATTACCTTTTGGTGTTGAGTAGTCATCAATAGCCAAAAGAACAATTTTCCATAAAATTACAAACATTTACTACTCATCTGTTTTGTACAAGTAAAGATAAATAAATTAAGATCCCTGTCCTCAAGTTCCTCACAGTTTAGTAGAGGAGACATAAAGAAGTATGCCATTTGCATTTCTGTGTGATGAGCACTGCATGTCAGAGGTGGTACGAGTATTTCAAAGGATACCTAACCTAGGTTTTAAGAATAAAGAAACAGTTATGGAGCCTGCACTTCAGGGTTGGATTAGAATTAATAGGAATTTTATTCATGTTTTGATGCTTTTGGATAACTTTAGTATGAAAATTTCAGGCCTTGGTTTTCTCGTTTGAAAATGAGGGGTTTGGATTAGGTCTATAATAATTCTTTCCAATGCAAATATTTTATAGTTCAATTAAAATGCATTAATAAGAGATACTCCAAACCTACTTCTTTGTTCTTCTTAAGCAATACATGCAGACCTCGTTTTATTGCACTTCCCTTTATTGTGCTTCACAGATAATGCACGTTTTTGCAAATTGAAGGCTTGTGGTAATCCTGCCCCCAAGAAGTCTATCAGCACCATTTTTCCAACAACGTTTGCTCACTTCATGTATCTATCACATTTTGGTAATTCTGGAAATATTTCAAACTTTTTCATTATTATTATATTTGTTATGGTGATCTGTGGTCAGTCATCTTTGATATTACTATTGTAATATTTTGGGGGCACCATGAACCACACTTGTACAAGATGGGCAATAGATGTTGTGTGTGTCTGACTGCTCCACTGACTGGGCATTCCCCCATTTCTCTCCCTCTCCTTAGGCCTCCCTATTCCCTGAGACACAACATTATTGAAATTAGGCTGATTAATAACCCTACAGTGGCCTCCAAGTATTCAAGGAAAAGGAAGAATCACATGTCTCTCAGTTTAAATCAAAAGCTAGAAATGATTAAGCTTAGTGAAGAAGGCATGTTGAAAGCAGAGATAAGCCCAAAGCTAGGCCTCTTGCTCTAGTTAGCCAAATTGTGAATGCAAAGGAAAAGTTCTTTGAAGGAAATTAAAAGTGCTATGCCAGTGAATGCACAAATGATAAGAATGCAAAACAGTCTTATTGCTGATGTAGAGAAAGTTTGAGTGGTCCAGATAGATCAAAGCAGCTACAACATTGCCTTAGTCGAAAGCCTAATCTAGACTCATGCCCTAACACTCTTGAATTGTTTGAAGGCTGAGAGAGGTACGGAAGCTGCAGAAGAAAATCTTGAAACTAGGAGATGTTGGTTCATGAGGTTTAAGGAAAGAAGCCCTCTCCATAACATAAAAGTTCAAAGTGAAACAGCAAGTGCTGATGTAGAAGCTGCAGCAAGTTATCCAGCTAAGATAATTAATGAAGGTGGCTACACTAAACAACAGATTTTCAATGAAGTTGAAACAGCCTTCTTTTGGAAGAAGATGCCATCTAGGACTTTCATAGCTAGGGAGGAGAAGTTAATGCCTGGCTTCAAAGCTTCAAAGGACAGACTGACTCTTTTGTTAGGGGCTATTGCAGCTGTTGACTTTAAGTTGAAGCCAGTGTTCATTTATCATTCCAAAACTCCTAAGGTGCTTAAGAATTATACTAAATCTACTCTGCCTGTGGTTTATGAATGGAAGAACAAAGCCTGGATGACAGCACATCTGTTTACAACGTGGTTTACTGAATATTCTAAGGCCACTGTTGTTGCCCACTGCTCAGATGAAAGATTCCTTTCAGAATATTACTGCTGCTCATTACAATGGACCTGGTCATCTAATGGAAATGTATAATGAGGTTAATGTTGTTTTCACACCTGCTAAGACACATCCATTCTGAAACCCATGGATTAAGGAGTCATTTCAATTTTCAAGTCTTATTATTTAAGAAATTCATTTTGTAAGGCTCTAGCTGCTGTAGATAGTGATTCCTCTGATGGATGTGGGCAAAATAAATTGAAAGCCTTCTGGAAAAGATTCACCATTCTAGATGCCATTAAGAACATATCATGATTCATGGGAAGAAGTCAAAAGTTCAACATTAATAGGAGTTTGGAAGAAGTTGATTCCAACCTTCATGGGTGACTTTGAGGAGTTCAAGACTTCAGTGGAAGAAGTAACTGCAGATGTGGTGGAAACAGCAAGAGAACTAGAATTAGAAGTGGAGCCTGAAGATATGACTGAATTGCTGTAACCTCCTGATAAAACTTGAACACATGAGGAGTTGCTTCTTATGGATGAGCAAAGAAAGTGGTTTCTTGAGATGGAATCTACTCCTGGTGAAGATGCTGTGAAGATTGTTGAAATGAAAACACAGTGTTTAGAATATTGCATAAATTTAATTGATAAAGCAGCAGCAGGATTTGAGAGGATTGAGTCCAATCTTGGAAGAAGTCTACTGTGGGTAAAATGCTATCAAACAGCATTGCATGCTACAGAGAAATCATTTGTGAAAGGAAGAGTCAATCGATGCAGCAAACTTCATTGTTATTTTATTTTAAGAAATGTCCACAGCCACCCCAGCCTTCAGCAACCACCACCCTGATCAGTCAGCAGCCGTCAACATGGACACAAGACTCTCCACCAGCAAAAAGATTAGGACTCACTGAAGGATCAGATGATGGTTAGCATTTTTTAGCAAGTTATTTAGATATAATGTTATTGCACACATTATAGACTACAGTATAGTGTAAGCATAACTTCTATATGCCCTGGGAAACCAAAAAGTTCTTGTGACTCGCCTTATTGCGATATTAGCTTTATTGCAGTGGTCTGTTCCAGGGCCAGTGATATCTCCAAGGTATGCCTATGGAGTAATTCAGATCATTTCAAGTCCTGTTTAACTGAAAATTTCCCAGATTAGCCGGTAGTGCTACTTGTTATTTCTTCTAATTTTACGAGTCTGCTGTTCAGCTGCTAGTGTACATCTACAAGGGGAGGCTTGGATGTACAACTTAGGAAAGATAGGTGTGTGTTTAGAACCTCTTATGACCGCTTTCGTAGAAACTGCTCTCTGACTCTCTTCCTTCCCTCAAATTATACTTTCACCTTTTCCTCCTCAGCTTTTAAAGCCCCTGCCTTTCTTTCTTTACTTCTCACCAAAATCTCATCCCCCCAACCTAGGAGCTGTCTTATCACTGGATCTTTTCTAGGGAGTTGATCTGGTGTGATAATGAGAAGGTGGCTGTCATTGCAGGAACTTGGGCAAGGGAGCTAGGTTCTTGGTCATCCTCATAGAAATATAACATGAATTTCTCTATGAAAATATTATGATTATTGGTTGGTAGCTTTATTATTAACATTGCTTTATTTCCCCTGTATTTTAGGTTTAATAGACTTTAATATTACTGCCTGGGAGCCTACCCACATTGTGTAGGATTTTTTTGTTTGTTTTTGTTTCCTGTCTATTGAAATAGGTCTCAGGTTTTCTCCAACTTCCTTGCAGGCTTTTGTAAGAAAACTGATTTATGAATTGGAAATTGCCTATATATAATTTCTCCCCAATTTACATACTCATTTAACTTTTGCCCATGTTTTTGAACATTCCTAATCAGAAATAGTGATGAGTGGCTGCCACACTGCTGATGCTGGACAGTACCTATGAAATCTCCTGGACGAGGGATAAAGAGCACGTTGTTTCAGCAGGTTCTTAGTGAAAACTGAGGTTTATAATGCGTGCAATTTGCCCATAATCACTATCATAGAAGCAAAGTCATTTTTACTAATGTCCCCTGACTTTCAGTAAGGCCCTCTTCATTTCACTAATGAGAACTCCTTTACCTTTATTAGCAGCTCTTCTCCAAGTATAACTGAAATCTTCAAATATGCCTTGTATCTATGGATGTTTGTGAATAGTATCACCTATCGACAGACCTACAGTCATTGAAATGAGTGCTTGTGAACTTTTTAAATGAGAAAATGTACCAAGGAGAAAAAAAAAACATGAGTTCAAATTTCTGGGAATTACTTTTAAAGCAGTTCAAATCAAATACTGTTTGTTTAAAAGCCCTTCTAGGTTCCAGATGTATTAATTAAATGTTTAATGTGTGTTATAGCTAAAATAGTCATTTCGTTGGGATCAATTTATGATATAATAGTTGTATGTTAGTGTATATCTTGGATCCCTTGGTGCATTTTTTATAGGATCAAGGTCAACATTATAGACATGAATTACTATTGTGTGATTTTGCAAACATGAAGTGTAGTTTTTTGAGCTTCTGATCATCTGTCCAGAAAGGTTAATTGACATGGGAAAGGTTAGCAGAAAATATAATTAAATCTTGTTTATCATAGATCTGTTAGTTTTGTTTGAAATAAATCCTCTTTCCATATTCCCATTTTTCCAATACATGTGTATATTGGAATACACACACACGCACACACACACACACACACACACACACACAAACCATAAAACCCATTTTTCAGAAGAACTAGAGATTAAATAAACCAGAATCCCTACCTAATCTTAGTTACTCTCTTGAGTTATTTTGAAGAGGTGGAATTATAGCATCAGATTAGTGTCTGTGACAAATCTAAGCATTCAATAGTTGGCAGTTTCTACTGTGTCTATATTGCCAGTACTTTTGATCCATGTATGTCATCACAGAATGGTGTATGAGATAACCACAGTATTTATTTAATTAAAGTGGCAATTAAAGTTCCATAATCACTGTGTCACCTTTCTCTGAAAGTTTCAAGCCCTGCTGTTTATTTTAAAGCACCTAAACTGAAAACAGAAGAATATACAGACTTTGTGGTAGCAATTGATTTTGTTGCTAAGGAAGGTCAGGGAGACTGACCTTCAAACACCGATGCTGTCCTTCCAGCCATACCAGAAGTGGTGAATATGACTTACTCTAGCAAGTTGAGGAAATTTTTTTCTCTCTCTGTTCTTTCCCTTACACTGTAAAGAAACATAAAAATATTTACTTTTAGAAATTCTAGATAGCAAATAACAGACTGATTCTGTAACAGTTAAAATTTGGTAGAGGGTCAGTGTGGGAAGTGTGGTAGAGGATCACTGCAGAAAGGAGTTACGGAGCTGCAACTCTGCTGCCACTGTAGGGACTTGAGGTTGTAAACCCAATTATATCTATACCTTTTCAGTAAACTGAAAGCACTGCCTTGAACCCAGCACCTTGATCTTCCTGTTTTGATCATTGGGAACTACGTTTTCTGAAAACAAATTAGCTTTTAGAGAAAGAGCTGTGCCAAGTTTAATGTATCTTTGGGAAAATATGTTAAGTTTGCAGTTAATGACACTATGGCCATTCATTGAGTTAACATATAAAGGTAGCTGAGATTTACAGTTGAGTGCTCCTGACTTTGTCCATACCTTACCATTACTAAATGAAAGCTTACATTGTGGCAATTGACGCAGGAGTGTTTTGAGAGATGTGTGCAGAGAGAAAAGAAGACGATATTAAGACGATATTGGTTTAAAGACAAAATAGAAAATTAATGTGTTAGCCTGCTAGGGCTGCCATAACAAAATACCACAGACTGGGTGAATTAAACAACAGAAATTTTTATGTTCTCACCGTTCTGGAGGCTGGAATCTAAGATCAAGGTGTTGGCAGGGTTGGTTTCTTCTGAAGCCTCTTTCCTCGGCTTGCAGATGGCCGCCTTCTTGCTTTGTCCTCTGTGTGTATGCTCCTGGTGCCCTTTGGAGGGTCCAAATTTTCTCCTCTTATGAGGACACAAGTCAGGTTGGATTAAGGCTAAAGCCCCATTTTAATGTAATCATCTCTTTAAAGACGCTATCTTCACATAGTCACTGGGGGAGGTTAGGACTTCAACATATGGATTTGGAGGGGAATACAGTTCAGCCCATAATAATTAAATATTTGAAATTTGTTCAATTATTGTTTAAATGTATATTCTAGTAATCTGTGATAAAATCCAAGGTCTGAGCATTCTTGATGATTTCTGTGAGTATACCTCTGTTGAAGTACTGTAGCATTTTTTTGCAAATCTCTCTCACATCTTTCCCCATATACAAAATTTTAGGGTTTTTACTTCCCTGTACATATGTTTACATTTCACTGTATTGCCTTCTGCTTCTGTGTGTGAAGAGGGCTTGGGCAGGAAATAATGTCCTCCAGCATAAATATCTTTAATGTCTGGAGAAGAAATCAAAGGCAAAAACAGTTTTCATGCAAAGTCTTCACATTCTAAGTACTATAGTAGAAAGAGCTTGGGATCAGGAAACCTAGGTTTTTGCTGCTTCAGTTGCTATTTATATCATCTTTAGCAAGTTATTTTACTAACTTTAGCTTTAATTTCCTCGTCTCTAAAATGGTAGACCGAATGTTCTGTGACATCTGATTGAATGATATAGTCACTTATTCAGGAAGTATTACTGAGTACTACTATGTGGCAAGCACTGTTTAAGGAATTAGGGATATAGCCTAAGTGTAAAACAAAGTCCCACATGAGACAAGTATAAAACAAATAGCAAGATGGTACATTTAATCCCAACCATATCAGTAATCACATTAAATGTAGATACTCTAAACACTATTAAAAGACAGATTGTCAGACTGGATAAAAAGCAAAAAACACCTCTATGTGGATTAGAGAAACCCACTTTAAATGTAAAATACAGATAGGTAAAATGGGAAATGATATTCCATGCTCATACCAACCAAGAGAAGACTAGAGTGGTTATATTAATATCTATGAAGTAGATTTCAAAGCAAGTAATATTACTGGAGATAAGGAGGATTATTTCATTATAACAAAGGGATCAGTTCATCAAGAGGACATAACAATCTTAATCATTTGTGTACCTAATAACAAAACTTAAATACATAAAGCAAAGCTAATAAAACTGCAAGGAAAAATAGATAAATCCAAAATTATAGTTAGACATTTCAATACCTATCTTCAAATAATTAATAGAAGTAGAGAGAAAATCATTAAGATTACAAAAGACTTTAGCAATACTATCAACCAAACTTAATCTAACTGACATTTATAGAAAACCACCCAATAACAGAACACTTATTCTTTTCAAGGCCACACAGAACACTTACCATGATATACCATATTTGGGCAAAACAACTCTCTATAAATTTAAAAGGATCCAAATAATTTAAAGCATGTTCTCTTTGAATGAAAGGGAATTAAATTAGAAATCAAAACAAAAGGATATGTGGAAAATTTCCAAGTATTTGGAAACTAAACACAATTTAAAATAATCCATGGGTCAAAGAAACCAGCAGGGAAACGAGAAAGTATCTTGAACTGAGTAAAAATGAAAGCAAAATGTTTAGCTGTGGGATACAACTAATACAATAGTTCAAGGGAAATTTATAGTACCAATTGATTATATTTGAAAAGAAGAAAGGTCTAAGATCAGTTCTATCTTAAGAAACTAAAATAAGAGGAACAAATTAAACCCAGTGTAAGTAGGAGAAAGGAAATAATAAAGATTGGGACAGCAGTTAATGAAATAGAAAGCAGAAAAATAATAGAGAAAATCAATGAAAGGAAAGGCTAGTATTTTTTAGAAGACTGATAAATTTCTAACAAAATTTAACAAAAAAGTGAGAAGAAAATTATTAATATTATGAGTGAGAGAGGTGACTTTACTACAGATTTTATGGGTTTTAAATGGTTTATAAGGAAATATTATGAAAACCTTTATCAATAAATTCAACAATTTTGCTGAAATGGACAAATTCCTTGAAAGACACAAGCTGCCAAAGCAAAAGAGATAATCATGAATAGCTTTGTGTGTGTTAAAGAAATTATATTTGTAGTTAAAACCCTTCTCACAAAGAAGACTCCAGACCCATGTGGCTTCACCAATGAATTCCACTGAACGTTTAAGTAAGAAATAGTATCAGTGCTATACAAGTTCTTTCGCAAAATTGAATATTAGGGAATATTTCCTAATTCATTCTATGGGGCTAGCTTAATCTACTACCCAAAGCAGGCAAAGATAGTACAAGAAAAAAAACTATAAACAAATTTGCTTAATAGACTTATATGTGGAAAAAACACTTAACATGATTTTAGCAAATTAAGTCAAAAAAAAGATTTTTTTTTTTAAATAGCACATCTTTACCAGGTGGGGATTATTCCAGGAATACAAGGTTGGTTTAATATTCAATTAATCACTATAATTTATCAGATTAATAGACTGAAAAAATACACGTTTATCTCAATGGATGCAGGAAAAGAAGCATTCAAAACAAATCTAACATTCATTTCTGATGTAAGCCAAAAAGCAAGCAAACAAAAATACTCCCAGTAAACCTGGAATAGGAAACTTTTTTAACCTGATAAAGAACATCTATGGAAAACCTATATTAAATATCTTAATGAAGAAAGACTGAATAGTTTCACAAGGCAAAAATGTTCACTCTGTTCACCATTGTACTGGAGGTTCTAGTAAGGTAAGGCAAGAAAAAGAATTTAAGATGCATATAGATTGGAAAGAAAGAAGTAAATCTGTCTTTATTTATGAACAACATGATTTATATATGTAGAAAATCAGATGGAATCTATAAAAAAGCTACTAAAGTTTAACCCATGGGTGTACTTGATACAAGATGAATATATAGAGTTCAGGATATAAAAAGAACTGTAATTTTATACAGCAGCAACAATCCAAAGTGGAAATGAATAAAAATATTATTTATGATAACAACAGAAATGTGAAATACTTAACGATACTTTTCTTTTTTTAACACCTTTACTGGAGTATAATTGCTTTACAATGTTGTGTTAGTTTCTGCTGTACAACAAAGTGAATCAGCTATATGTATACATATATCCCCACATACCCTCCCTCTTGTGCCTCCCTCCCACTTTTCCTATTCCACCCCTCTAGGTGGTCACAAAGCACCAAGCTGATCTCCCTGTGCTATGCAGCTGCTTCCCACTAGCTAGCTATTTTACATTTGGTAGTGTATATATATCAATGCTACTCTCTCACTTTATCTCAGCTTACCCTTCCCCCTCCCCGTGTCCTCAAGTCCATTCTCTATGTCTGCATCTTTATTCCTATCCTGCCCCTAGGTTCATCAGAACCATATTTTTTTTAGATTCCATATGTATGTATTGGCACACAATATTTGTTTTTCTCTTTCTGACTTACATCACTCAGTATGACAGACTATAGGTCCATCCACCTCACTACAAATAACTCAAATTCATTGCTTTTTATAGCCGAGTAATAATCCATTGTATGTATGTGCCACATCTTTATCCATTCATCTGTCCATGGACATTTAGGTTGGTTCCATGTCCTAGCTATTGTAAATAGTGCTGCAGTGAACATTGTGCTACATGTCTCTTTTTGAACTATGATTTTCTCAGGGTATATGCCCAGTAGTGGAATTGCTGGGTCATATGGTAGTTCTATTTTTAGTTTTTAAAGGAAGCTCCATACTGTTCTCCATAGTGGCTGTATTGATATACATTCCCACCAACAGTGCAAGAGGGTTCCCTTTTCTCCACACCCTCTCCAGCATTTATTATTTGTAGATTTTTTGATGATGGCCATTCTGACTGCTGTAAGGTGATACCTCACTGTGATTTTGATTTGTATTTCTCTAATGAGTAGTAATGTTGAGCATCTTTTCATGTGTTTGTGGGCAATCTGTATATCTTCTTCAGAGAAATGTCTACTTAGGTCTTCTGCTCATTCTTGGATTGGGTTTTTTTGTTTTTTTGATATTGAGCTGCATGAGCTGCTTGTATATTATGGAGGTTAATCCTTTGTCAGTTGCTTCGTTTGCAAATATTTTCCCCCATTCTGAGGGTTGTCTTTTCGTCTTGTTTATGGTTTCCTTTGCTGTGCAAAAACTTTCAAGTTTCATTAGGTCCCATTTGTTTATTTTTGGTTTTATTTCCATTTCTCTAGGTGGATCAAAAAGGATCTTGCTGTGATTTATGTCATAGGGTGTTCTTCCTATGTTTTCCTCTAAGAGTTTTATAGTGTCTGGCCTTACATTTAGGTCTTTAATCCATTTTGAGTTTATTTTTGTGTATGGTGTTACGAAGTGTTCTAATTTCATTCGTTTACATGTAGCTGTTCAGTTCTCCCAGCACCACTTATTGAAGAGGCTGTCCTTTCTCCATTATATATCCTTGGCTCCTTTGTCAAAGATAAGGGGACCATATGTGCATGGGTTTATCTCTGGGTTTTCTATCCTGTTCCATTGATCTATATTTCTGTTTTTGTTGCAGTACCATACTGTCTTGATTACTGTAGCTTTGTAGTAGAGACTGAAGTTCGGGAGCCTGATTCCTCCAGCTCCATTTTTCTTTCTCAAGAGTGCTTTGGCTATTCGGGGTCTTTTGTGTTTCCATACAAATTGTAAAATTTTTTGTTCTAGTTCTGTGAAAAATGCAATTGGTAGCTTGATAGGGATTGCCTTGAATCTTTAGGTTGCTTTGGGTAGTACAGTCATTTTCACAATGTTGATTCTTCCAATCCAAAAACATGGTATATCTCTCCATCTGTTTGTATTTAATTTCTTTCATCAGTGTCTTATAGTTTTCTACATACAGGTCATTTGTCTCCTTAAGTAGGTTTATTCCTAGATATTTTATTCTTTTTTTTTGCAATGGTAAATGGGAGTGTTTCCTTAATTTCTCTTTCTGATTTTTCGGCATTAGTATAGGAATACAAGAGATTTCTGTGCATTAATTTTGTATCCTGCTACTTTACAAAATTGATTAATTCGCTCTGGTAGTTTTCTGATAGCATCTTTAGGATTCTCCATGTATAGTATCATGTCATCTGCAAACAGTGATAGTTTTACTTCTTCTTTTCTGATTTGGATTCCTTTTATTTCTCTTTCTTCTCTGGTTGCTGTGGCTAAAACTTCCAAAACTATGTTGAATAATAGTGGTGAGAGCGGGCAACCTTGTCTTGTTCCTGATCTTAGAGGAAATGGTTTCAGTTTTTCACCACTGAGAATGATGTTGACTGTGGGTTTGTCATATATGGCCTTTATTATGTTGAGGAAAGTTCCCTCTATGCCTACTTTCTGCAGGGCTTTTGTCATAAATGGGTGTTGAATTTTGTCGAAAGCTTTCTCTGCATCTATTGAGATGATCATATGGTTTTTCTCCCTCAATTTGTTAATATGGTGTATCATGTTGATTGATTTGCGTATATTGAAGAATCCTTGCATTCCTGGGATAAACCCCACTTGATCATGGTGTATGATCCTTTTAATGTACTTTTGGATTCTGTTTGCCAGTATTTTGTTTAGGATCTTTGCATCTATGTTCATCAGTGATATTGGCCTGTAGTTTTTGTGTGTGTGTGTGTGTGGCATCTCTGTCTGGTTTTGGTATCAGGGTGATGGCCTCATAGAATGAGTTTGGGAGTGTTCCTCCCTCTGCTATATTTTGGAAGAGTTTGAGAAGGATGGGTGTTAGTTCTTCTCTAAATGTTTGATAGAATTCACCTGTGAAACCATCTGGTCCTGGGCTTTTGTTTGTTGGAAGATTTTTAATCACAGTTTCAATTTCAGTGCTTGTGATTGATCTGTTCATATTTTCTATTTCTTCCTGGTTCAGTCTTTGAAGGTTGTACTTTTCTAAGAATTTGTCCATTTCTTCCAGGTTGTCCATTTTACTGGCATATAGTTGTTTGTAGTAGTCTCTCATGATCCTTTGTATTTCTGCAGTGTCAGTTTTTACTTCTCCTTTTTCATTTCTAATTCTGTTGATTGAGTCTTCTCCCTTTTTTTCTTGATGAGTCTGGCTAATGGTTTATCAATTTGGATTATCTTCTCAAAGAACCAGCTTTTAGTTTTATTGATCTTTGCTATCATTTCCTTCATTTCTTTTTCATTTTTTTTTAATCTAATCTTTATGATTTCTTTCCTTCTGCTAACTTTGGGGGTTTTTTTGTTCTTCTTTCTCTAATTGCTTTAGGTGTAAGGTTAGGTTGTTTATTTGAGATGTTTTTTGTTTCTTGAGGTAGGATTGTATTGCTGTAAACTTCCCTATTAGAACTGCTTTTGCTGCATCCCATAGGTTTTGAGTTATTGTGTTTTCATTGTGCTTTGTTTCTAGCTATTTTTTGATTTCCTCTTCAATTTCTTCAGTGATCTTTTGGTTATTTAGTAGCATATTGTTTAGCCTTCATGTGTTTGTATTTTTAACAGTTTTTTTCCTGAATTCATATCTAGTCTCATAGCGTTGTGGTTGCAAAAGATACTTGATACGATTTCAGTTTTCTTAAGTGTACCAACGCTTGATTTGTGGCCCATGATATGATCTGTCCTGGAGAATGTTCCATGAGCACTTGAGAAGAAAGTATATTCTGTGGTTTTTGGATGGGATGTCCTATAAATATCAATTAAGTCCGTCTGGTCTAATGTGACTTTTAAAGCTTGTGTTTCCTTACTTATTTTCATTTGGGATGATCTACCCATTGGTGAAAATGGGATGTTAAAGTCCTCTACTATTATTGTGTTACTGTCCATTTCCCCTTTATGGCTGTTAGCATTTGCCTTATGTATTGAGGTGCTCCTATGTTGGGTACATAAATATTTACAACTGTTATATCTTCTTCTTGGATTTATCACTTGATCATTATGTAGTGTCTTTCTTTGTCTCTTGTAATAGTCTTTTCTTTAAAGTCTATTTCATCTGATATGAGTATTGCTACTCCAGCTTCCTTTTGATTTCCATTTGCATGGAATATCTTTTTCCATCCCTTCACTTTCAGTCTGTATGTGTCTCTACATCTGATGTGGGTCTCTTGTAGACAGCATATATACAGGTCTTGTTTTTGAATCCATTCAGCTAATATGTTTGTTTCGGTTGGAGCATGTAATCCATTTACATTTAAGGTAATTATCAATATGTATGTTCCTATTATTTTCTTAATTGTTTTGGGTTTGTTATTGTAGGTCTTTTCCTTCTTTTGTGTTTCCTGCCTAGAGAAGTTCCTTTAGCATTTGTTGTAAGCTAGTTTGGTGGTGCTGAATTTTCTTAACTTTCGCTTGTCTGTAAAGATTTTAATTTCTCTGTCGAATCTGAATGAGATCCTTGCTGGGTAGAGTAATCTTGGTTGTAGGTTTTTCCCTTTCGTCACTTTAAATATGTCTTGCCATTCCCTTCTGGCTTGCAGAGTTTCTGCTGAAAGATCAGCTGTTAACCTTATGGGGATTCCCTTGTATGTTATTTGTTGCTTTTCCCTTGCTGCTTTTAATATTTTTTCTTTGAATTTAATTTTTGATAGTGTGATTAATAAGTGTCTTGGCGTGTTTCTCCTTGGATTTATCCTGTATGAGACTCTCTGTGCTTACTGAACTTGATTGACTATTTCCTTTCACATGTTAGAGAAGTTTTCAACTATAATCTCTTCAAATATTTTCTCAGGCACTTTCTTTATCTCTTCTTCTTCTGGGACCCCTGTAATTTGAATGTTGGTGCTTTTAATATTGTCCCAGAGACCTCTGAGACTGTCCTCAATTCTTTTCATTCTTTTTTCTTTATTCTGCTCTGCGGCAGTTTTTTCCACTATTTTATCTTCCAGGTCACTTATCCATTCTTCTGCCTCAGTTATTCTGCTATTGATTCCTTCTAGAGTATTTTTAATTTCATTTATTGTGTTGATTCATCATTGTTTGTTTGCTCTTTAGTTCTTCTCAGTCCTTGTTAAACACTTCTTGTGTTTTCTCCATTCTGTTTCCGAGATTTTGGATCATCTTCACTATCATTACTCTGAATCCTTTTTCAGGTGGACTGCCTATTTCCTCTTCATTCGTTTGGTCTGGTGTGTTTTTACCTTGCTCCTTCATCTGCTGCATATTTCTCTGTCTTGTCATTTTACTTAATGTGTTTGGGGTCTCCTTTTCACAGGCTGCAGGTTCGTAGTTCCCATTATTTTTGGTGTCTGCCCCCAGGGGGTGAGGTTGGTTCAGTGACTTGTGTATGCTTCCTGGTGGAGGGGACTGATACCTGTGTTCTGTTGGGTGGGGCTGCATCTTGTCCTTCTGGTGGGCAGGGCTGCATCTGGTGGTGTGTTTTGGGGTGTCTGTGAACTTAGTATGACTTTAGGCAGCCTCTCTGCTAATGGGTGGGGTTGTGTTCCTGTCTTCCTAGTTTTTTGGCATGGGGCCTTCTGCACTGGAGCTTGCTGGCCGTTGGTGGAGCTGGGTATTAGTGTTGAGATGAAGATTTCTGGGAGAGCTCTCGCCAATTGATATCACGTGGGGCTGGGAGGTTTCTGGTGGTCCAGTGTCCTGGACTCGGCCCTCCCACCTCAGAGGCTCAGGTCTGACACCCGGCCAGAGGACCAAGACCCTGCCAGCCGCATGGCTCAGAAGAAAAGGAAGAAAGAAAGAAAAGAAAAAAAAAATAACAGACGGAACTCTAGGACATGTGGTAAGAGCAAACCTAAACAGACAAAATCACACAAAGAAGCATACACATACACACTCACAAAAAGAGAAAAGGGGGAAAAAAATCAAAAAAATCAAAAAATTAAAAATTAAAAAGGAACAGAGCAACCAAAACAATTAACAAATCCACCAATGATATTAAGCACTAAAAACTAAACTAATAAAACCAGAAACCAATTAGATGCAGAAAGCAAACCCTAAGTCTACAGTTGCTCCCAAAGTACACCACCTCAATTTGGGGAGCATTCTTTGTCTATTCAGGTATTCTACAGATGCAGGTTTACCAAGTTGATTTTAGGGATTTAATCCACTCCTCCTGAGGCTGCACAGAGAAATTTCCCTTTCTCTTCTTTGTCCACACAGCTCCTGGGGTTCAGTTTTGGTTTTGGCCCTGCCTCTGGGTGTAGGCTGCCCTCAGGAGTCTGTTCCCCGCCCAGACAGGAGAGGGTTAAATCAGCAGCTGATGAGGGCTTTCTTGCTCACTCAGGCCAGGGAGAGGGAGGGGTTTGGTAGTCATAATTGGATTGTGGGGCGAGCCTGTGGCGGCAGAGGCTAGCGTGACATTGCAACAGCCTGAGGTGCACTGTGTGTTTTCCTGGGAAAGTTGTCCTTGGATCACAGGACCCTGGCAGTGGCAGGCTGCACAGGCTCCCAGGGGGGTGTGGGTAGTGACCTGTGGTTGCACACAGGATTCTTAGTGGCAGCGGCAGCAGCATTAGTGGTTCATGCCCGCCTCTGGGGTCTGAGCTGATAGCCGTGGCTCGCACCCATCTCTGGAGCTCGTTTAGGCGGTGCTCTGAATGCCCTCTCCTCGCGCACCCTGCAACAATCATCTCTTGCCTCTCCGGCAGGTCCAGACTTTTTCCCAGACTCTCTTCCAGCTAGCTGTCATGCACTAGCCCCCTTCAGGCTGTGTTCACGCAGCCAACCCCAGTCCTCTCCATGGGATCTGACCTGTGAAGCCCAAGCCTCAGCTCCCAGCCCCCACCCGCCCCGGCGGGTGAGCAGACAAGCATCTCAGGTTGGTGAGTGCTGGTTGACACTGATCCTTTGTGCAGGAATCTCTCCACTTTGCCCTCTGCACGCCTGTTGCTGCACTCTCTTCCATGGCTCCGAAGCTTCCCCCCTGCCCACCCCTTGTCTCCACCAGTGAAGGGGCTTCCTAGTGTGTGGAAACTTCCTCCTTCACAGCTCCCTCCCAGAGGTTCCCTATTCTTTTGTCTCTTTTTTTTCTTTTTTCTTTTGCCCTACCCAGGTATGTGGGGATTTTCTTGCCTTTTGGGAAGTCTGAGGTCTTCTGCCAGCATTCAGTAGGTGTTCTGTAGGAGTTGTTCCACATGTAGATGTATTTTTGATGTATTTCTGGGGAAGAAGGTGATCTCCACGTCTTTACTCCTCTGCCATCTTGAAGGTCTCTTCTAGGGATGCCTTTGACAAGATTTGGAAGACCTTTATACTGAAAACTAAAATAATTGTTGGGAGAAGTTAAAAACAGCCTAAAGCAATGGAAAGATGTACTGTGTTCATGATCTAGAAGACTCAATATTTTTAAGATGTTAGTTCTCTCAAAATTGATAGATAAATTCAGCACAACCCTAATCAAGAACCTAGGAGGTTATTCTGTAGAGATTATTAGGTTGATTCTAAAATTCATATGAAATGTAGAGGACTTAAAAGAGCCAGAACAACTTGACAAAAAAATGAAGTTGGAGGGCCTACCTACCTGACTTCAAGACTTATTATTAACTCACAGTAATCAAATCAAGAGAGCTTGTTAATGAAGAGATAACATCTTTATTCACCATAAAGTTGGGCAAAGAGATCAATACAACACAATAGAAAATCTGGAAAGAGACTCACATATATATGGTTAATTGACTTTCAATAAAAGTATAAAGATAGTTCAATTGGTGCTGAAACAATTGGACATCCATGTTAAAAAAAATAATTTGCAGTA
Source organism: Balaenoptera physalus (assembly GCF_965194825.1). NCBI lineage: Eukaryota > Metazoa > Chordata > Mammalia > Artiodactyla > Balaenopteridae > Balaenoptera > Balaenoptera physalus. The sequence goes on from NC_138882.1 coordinate 29,217,083, forward strand.
TATATGAAATTAACTCCTGTATTATAGTTCTGAACATACAGGAGAAGAATCTTTGTGGTATTAGGTTATGCAGAGATTTCTTAGACAAGGGCAAAGCATGATCCATAGAAGAAAAGTAATAAATCGGACTTTATCAAAATTAAGAATGTGTATTCTTCAAAAGTCACAGATAAGAGAATCAAGAGAGTAGCCACAAATCACAAATCTGTTAAAGGACATGCATACAGAGTGTATAAAGAACTCTCTAAACCTAATGAGAAGGAAAAAAAAAGGGCAAATATTTGAGAAGACACTTCATCAAAGAAGAAATAAACTTGTGATAAAGGTGATTGATTATTCATTAGAGAAATATAAATTAAAACATAGTGAAATACCACCACGTATTAGAATATAGAATAAAACATATTAGAATAAAACAATGTTGGCAAGACTGTGGAACAACTAGGACTCTTCTTCGCTGTTGATAGGAACATGTAGCAATGCAACTACTTTGGGAAAGACTTGGGCATAAAGATTCCTAGAAGCTTTATTTGTTATAGCCCCAAACTAGAAGCAACCCAGAAGTCCATGGAGAGGTGAATGGATAAACAAATTGAGGTACATCTGTATGATGGAATATTACCCAACAGTAAAATGGATGAGCTATTGATACAAGCAATGATGTGGGAGTGTCAAAATAATCATGCTAAGTGAAAGAAACCAGACGAAGGATACATACTATTTGATTCCAAATACATAAAAGTCAAGAAAATATAAACAAATCACTCATGGCAGAAAGCAGGTCAGCTATTGCCTGCAAGGGGATAGAAGAGAGGACAGGATTACATAGGTTTATGAGAAAATATCTACAAGTGATGGGTATATACATATGTCAAAACATCAAATTGTATACTCTTTTTTTGTACACTCTTAAGATATGTGTGCAGTTTATTGTATGTCAATCATAAAACTGTTCTTTAAAAGTACTTACCCTTGTGGAACTTATATTTTACTGAGGAGGAGGTGTAATGACAATACACATGTATTTTGCACGTGTATAGGTAGGTGTGTATGTGTCAGATGTTGAAAAGTCTTTTAAAGAAAAATAAAGCAGTGTGAGGATAGAATAATGGGGAAGGCAGCTGTTTGAGAGAGGAGGTCAGGTAAATGTAGTATCATGACATTTGAACAGAGACTAGTTTAAGCTTCCTGTAATCTTTTGAAAACTGTTTAAAGATTTCTTTCAGTTTTTTTAAAGTTTCAGGTGACCATTCTCTCTCTCATCTAAAAAAATAACAGCTATCCCCTAACTTGAAGGCAGATTTAAGATTTACATTTCTGCCATCAGAAGGAACCAGATGGAAAGGGTGGGCAGAGGTAAGCAAGACCTACTCCACATGCCCAATAGAAGCCCATTTCTGCTCAAAGAACTTCTTGTGGTTAATTTTTTTTTATTGAAAGGATGAGACCTATTTTTTGAACATTTGTAGAATGGTGAATCAGAAAGAAAGTCACAACCAGAATCCCAGTCTCCTACTTGCCTGCCAGAGAGGCAGTTATCCCTCAGTTTTCTAAAAGGAAAACCAAAAATTCTCCCGTCACTATTATTGTTAGTGTTGTCTGCATGTGTATGATGCCAGTGAGGGACTTTAAAAATCATTGCTCTTGTGGAACTTTTATTTTATTGGGAAGGAGGTGTAATGGTGATGCATGTGTATATGTGTCAGATGTTGAAAAGTCTTGAAGAAAAACAAAGCAGTGTGAGAATGAGCTTTTGAATGAATGGAAGAGGGAAGATTTCCATCAGTGGAGTGAACTGCTTGCTTGTTTCCAGTCATCCTAACAGAGCAGCTACAAACGTGTTCTGGTACCTTAGCAGCCATTACAGCTCATCAGTGGAACCTGAATTTGTTTCAGTTCCCAAAAAAGTGATTGCTAATGATAGAGACTTTAGAATATCTGTGTACTGGGGGCATAGAGAAAGAATGTTAAAAAGAAAAGAAATTTAAAATGCTTTGTAACATGTGCTGTAAACTGAAATGTGGTCCTTTATTTCGAAAAAATGCTTTTAATTCTGCTCATCCCTTGGTTTTCTAAAACATAGTCTGAAAATCCTAAAGATGCCACCAGAAAACTACTAGAGTTAATCAATGAATTTGGTAAAGTAGCAGGATACAAAATTAATGCACGGAAATCTCTTGCATTCCTATACACTAACAATGAAAGGTCAGAAAGAGAAATCAAGGAAACAATCCCATTCACCATTGCAACAAAAAGAATAAAATACCTAAGAATAAACCTACCTAAGGAGGCAAAAGACCTGTATGCAGAAAACTATATGACACTGATGAAAGAAATTAAAGACAGTACAAACACATGGAGAGATATACTGTGTTTTTGGATTGGAAGAATCAACATTGTGAAAATGACTGTACTACCCAAAGCAATCTAAAGATTCAGTGCAATCCCTATCAAATACCAATGGCATTTTTCACAGAACTAGAACAAAAAATTTTACAATTTGTATGGAAACACAAAAGACCCCGAATAGCCAAAGCAATCTTGAGAAAGAAAAACAGAGCTGGAGGAATCAGGCTCCCTGACTCCAGACTATACTACAAAGCTACAGTAATCAAGACAGTATGGTAGGGGCACAAAAACAGAAATATAGATCAGTGGAACAGGATAGAAAGCCCAGAGATAAACCCACGCACATATGGTCACCTTATCTTTGACAAAGGAGGCAAGAATATACAATGGAGAAAAGACAGCTTCTTCAATAAGTGGTGCTGGGAAAACTGAACAGCTACATATAAATGAATAAAATCAGAACACTTCCTAACACCGTACACAAAAATAAACTCAAAATGGATTAAAGACCTAAAGGTAAGGCCGGACACTATAAAACTCTTAGAGGAAAACATAGGCAGAACACTCTATGACATAAATGACAGCAAGATCCTTTTTGACCCACCTCCTAGAGAAATGGAAATAAAAACAAAAATAAACAAATGGGACCTAATGAAACCTAATAGCTTTTGCACAGCAAAGGAAACCATAAACAAGACGAAAAGACAACCCTCAGAATGGGAGAAAATATTTGCAAATGAAGCAACTGACAAAGGATTAATCTCCAAAATATACAAGCAGCTCATGCAGCTCAATATCAAAAAAGCAAACAACCCAATCCAAAAATGGGCAGAAGACCTAAGTAGACATTTCTCCAAAGAAGATATACAGATTGCCAACAAACACATGGAAAGATGCTCAACATCACTAATCATTAGAGAAATGGAAATCAAAACCACAATGAGGTATCACCTCACACCAGTCAGACTGGCCATCATCAAAAAATCTACCAACAATAAATGCTGGAGAGGGTGTGGAGAAAAGGGAACCCTCTTGCACTGTTGGTGGGAATGTAAATTGATACAGCCACTATGGAGAACAGTATGGAGGTTCCTTAAAAAACTAAAAATAGAACTACCATATGACCCAGCAATCCCACTACTGGTCATATACCCTGAGAAAACCATAATTCAAAAAGAGTCATGTACCACAATGTTCATTGCAGCTGTATTTACAATAGCCAGGACATGGAAGCAACCTGAATGTCCTTTGACAGATGAATGGATAAAGAAGATGTGGCACATATATACAATGGAATATTAGTCAGTCATTAAAAGGAACAAAATTGAGTTATCTGTAGTGAGGTGGATGGACCTAGAGTCTATCATACAGAGTGAGGTAAGTCAGAAAGTGAAAAACAAATACCGTATGCTAATGCATAATGTGGAATATTAAAAAACGGTACTGATGAACCTAGTGGCAGGGCAGGAATAAAGAATCAGACGTAGAGAACTTGCTTGAGGACACGGGGGGAATGGGAAGCTGGGACGAAGTGAGAGAGTAGCACTGACATATATACACTACCAAATGTAAGATGGATGGCTAGTGGGAAGCTGCTGCATAGCACAAGGAGATCAGCTCGGTGCTCTGTGACCACCTAGAGGGGTGGGAGGGAGGCTCAAAAGGGAAGGAATATGGGGATATATGTATACATATAGCTGATTCACTTTTTTGTACAGCAGAAACTAACACAACATTATAAAGCAATTATACTCGAATAAAGATGTACAAAAAATAAATAAAATAGCATGAATTAAAAAAAACACATTGTCTGGAGAATAATTTAAAGATTTTTGTCTTATTTAACATAAATTTGGTGACAGTAACAGTGGAAAATGCATTGAATGATGCCAGTTGTGTATTTGTTTCTGTAAAATGTTTATAAAATATACTAATTTCTGTCACTATGTTTTCCATTTTTCTATCTGAATGGTATTCATCAGAGCACATACTCTGACTCCACGCCCTGAGTCTGGGCTTCCTATGTTAAAAAGAAACCTGTAGGCTCTCACCTGTGAGGCTGGAGCCTTGAGAATCAGGAGCCCCCTCCTGGTTCCTGTCGCTCCCAGCCAGCAGAGGTTAGCGGAAGTGGAGGTTCACGTGGCTCAGGCTTCTGTAATCTTCAGCACCCCAAGACTTTCCCCCACCCCATGCCGGCTGCCGGTCAGAGGCGAATGAGTCCAGTTCTCTCAACCCTAGAGCAGTTACTCTTAATCTTTTGGGTCATGGTTCCTTTTGAGGAACGGGATAAAATCTATGGACAAAGCGTTTGCACGTCACTTTGGGGGCTGCCAAGAACCCCTGTTCCAGAGGGTTTCAAGCAAGCAGAGTTATATTTCTTTGCCAAGTATAGAGACAGCACTCCATCTGTGATCTATGTAACAACTGTGTAGGTAACAACTATGTTATTAAATTGCACTTTTAATAATAACCTGTTCAGCTAGGCACCAGGAAGAGCTAGAGAAAGCCAGCAAGGTTGTGCTTTTCCTGCACTAGGAAGAGCCTACATTTTGTTTCAGCAGCCCAAATCCATTGGTTTTGTATGTATTCTACTAGGAAAAAATATTAGGACAGACTTTTCAGTATCTTCTTCCCACCCTATTTTTTGTTTTTTGCTTTTTTTTTTTAACATCTTTATTGGAGTATAATTGCTTTACAATGGTGTGTTAGTTTCTGCTGTATATACATATACATATGTCCCCATATCTCTTCCTTCTTGCATCTCCCTCCCTCCCACACTCCTTATCCCACCCCTCTAGGTGGTCACAAAGCACTGAGCTGATATCCCTGTGCTATGCAGCTGCTTCCCACTAGCTATCTATTCTACATTTGGTAGTGTATATAAGTCCACACCACTCTCTCACTTTGTCCCAGCTTAACCTTCCCCTCCTCGTGTCCTCAAGTCCATTCTCTACATCTGTGTCTTTATTCCTCTCCTGCCCCTCGGTTCTGCAAAACCTTTTTTTTTTTTTAGATTCCATATATATGTGTTAGCATACGGTATTTGTTTTTCTCTTTCTGACTTACTTCACTCTGTATGACAGTCTCTAGGTCCTTCCACCTCACTACAAATAACTCAATTTTGTTTCTTTTTATGGCTGAGTAATATTCCATTGTATATATGTGCCACATCTTCTTTATCCATTCATCTGTCGATGGACACTTAGGTGGTTCCTTAAAATACTAAAAATAGAACTACCATATGACCCAGCAATCCCACTACTGGGCATATACCCTGAGAAAACCATAATTCAAAAGGAGTCATGTACCACAATGTTCACTGCAGCTCTATTTACAATAGCCAGGACATGGAAGCACCCTGTTCTTTGGTTCTCAATTATTCTGTTTCACACAATCCCTCAAATATTATATAGGACAACCAGGTCTTGACTGTGAAGCTAAATACCACATCTACCTTACACAGTCACTGAGCAGTCTAGCTTCTTGCACTGTTCATTTAGTATTTGCTCTCTAATTTTATCCTAGAAATGAATTTTCCTAAACTGAAGTCTGTTAACAGTACTCTTTTGTTTCTTACAGCTTGTACCTCCTTTTAAGCCTCAAGTAACATCTGAGACAGACACCAGATACTTTGATGAAGAATTTACAGCTCAGACTATTACAATAACACCACCTGAAAAGTGTAAGTAAATCTAGAAGGAAATTGATTATGTTCTAATGCAATTGAAGAAAACAGCCATTTTTTTAAACTGGATATTTTCAAGGTCAAATTCCACAGTGACTTATTCTGTTCCATTTAAGAACATGGGGTTTTCAATGTGGAAATATCTAAATACAGGTAGCTAAGAGAAAAGTTGTTTTGAGTAAAAAAAAATTATATATGGAAAAATTGTAGAGTTGAGAATTATAGACTAAATTATAGACTAACTAGCCCTTCCTTACTATTCTCTAATAGATTATTTTGACATCAGATGAAAGGATTCGGAAATGAAGACCTCCCACATTTCCCACTGCTCATTCAGACACCACCTTCAAAATTTTGCTAATTCTGGTCTCCTGCTTACTTAGTAGTTTTTAAATTCACTTTAAACTGAATCACTCTTTTTTACTTAGCTGTGTCTTAAGCAATAATATCTGTGAAGACATAATTTGGTTTGCTAGTAATTTTTGATATTATAAATTAAATTACATATCTATTAAAACTATACATTCATGCACCACTTAAAGTCATTCCACATGTACTAGTGTGTGCCCTACACTTTGGTGAAGACCTTTCACTTAAAGGGAAGAAAAGGTTGTTATATAATTTATAAACATTCTCATATGCTGACAGAGGTCTGTATTCTGTCATCATTAGTTAAGGAGTAAGGATAAAATTGAGTTTCAGGGACACATTTGGATAGCTAAAAGATTTCTTCAATCACACATCTTTTGGCTCACAATAACATCATTTTAGTTTTTTTCTCCTTTTCTTTTTTATTATATCCTTTCCTACATTCCTTCTCCTCTCTTTCCTTTTTAAAAGGCAGATTAGTTGATAGTGCTAATTTACACTGAGAATCCATGAGAGGGAAGATTGAAGTGCTGTTTCAACTGTGGATGTAGTCAATTGATTACAGCATTGAAACGCAAACTAGGAGTCATCTAGGCCAAGAGTTTTTAACCTGAGACCCAGGGCCTGACAAAAAGAGGGACTGTGAACCCTGTGACATGAAAAATATAACTATGTGTGCATATGCACTTTTCTTTCCTTAGACTTGCAAGAGGTTAAGAGCCTCTTAACTTTCATTTTATAAGGGAAGAAATTAAAACCCAGAGAGAAGTTGAGCTTCCCTAAGCCCCGCAGTTAGTGTTAGCTGTAGTCAGGAGCAGGAGTTACAGCTTGGCCAACGATGCCCAGGTTAAGCTGTGAAAGGGCAGTATGTTGAAGCACTGCTCATGGTTTGTCACCAGTGGTGGGTGAGGGCTTCACTGCTAGAGTCAGGATCTCTGAGGGTTGAAGATGATGTTAGGAAAGCCTGTGGAGTTGTGGGCAATCTGCTAAGGACCGTCTGAGTAGGAGCAGGGGGCATAGCCTTGGCATGGTTTCCCCTGGCCCAGCGCGGGCTGTGGTGATACAATTGTCAGAAATTCTGGGCGACACCACTGAGTTGTTGGACTGGCCTAGGAGTACTTCCCACCCTAGAGTCTCATCGTTTGGATATAACCTTAATTGTAATCAGACCACATCGTTCCCCTGCTTCCAACCTTCCAGGGGCCCCACTGCTGCTCTCTAAATGCAGCTGCTCACACTGGCTGCATGGCTGTGTCAGATCTGGTCCCATCCTCCTCTCAGACCTCATCCTGTCCATCTTCTCCACAGTCCCTGGGTTCCAGCCCCACCTCGAACACGCCTTGCTGTGCCTCGCTGTGCCTTGGGACTGTGTGTTTACTCTTCTCTGCCTAGAATTCTCTTTTCCCAGACATATGCATAAATAAATTCTTACTTGTCCTTCAGATCTCTTTAAATGTCACTTTATCAGAAAGCTTTCTTTAGCCTCCCTACCTTAAAAACAGTGCAGTCCATCAGACCCCATCACCACCGCCCCCCACCCCAATTCTCTACATTGACACCTTTACTTGCTGGTATTCTTCTGGTTAATTTGTCTCTTTGTTTACTGTCTGTTTCTCCAGCTTGAATGCAGTAGCTCTGAGAAGGATTTGGTTTGTCTTGTTCACTGCTAACCCCAGCTCCGAGTTAGGTACCTGGCTCAGCATAGGTATTCAGTGAACATGTGTTAAATGAGTAAATAAGCGGATTATGGCGAGGCCTGGTGGTTTCAGGGCCAGAAGGAGGCCCGACTCTCTCCAGGCAGTGCTGTTGCCCGTCACAGCCCAGAATCTGTGTCTGGCTTACCTCCTCACGTGATTTCACAGGGAGCTTTGCGAAGTTAAATAGAGCTTTTGGTATTTGTGGATTCTAATTCTTAGGACAAACTAAATGTGCTATTTTGAAAGTCATAGAAATAGGTAGGCTGTGTAAATAAATGCAAAGCCATGAGTGCATATTTTACTCCAAAAAGTTAAAAGTAAAATCCCAGTGTGGAAGAGAATGATGGGATAGAAGAAAGCCCTGGACTTAGACCCTGCTTTGTGTCCTGGCTCTGCCCCTCACTAGCTCTGGAATGTGACAGGTCAAAGGGGAGTGCAGGGCTGATCATCTCCAGGAGCCCCGTCTTTCCCCTGTGTGTGCCTGAGAAGCCATCTCTTTAGGAAAGGCACCCAGAGTTCTCTATAGGTTTAAATAACCCTATTCTTAATTTTATTTAAGCATCAGGTTAACCAATCCACAGTGTTCTTTGTTCTGTGACCCACTATGTGAAGGATGATGGTAGGTAAATACCTAGCAAAAAAGAGTGGACATGGGGATGGGGATGGGGGAGGGACTACTAAAATATCATGCTAGCAGTGAGGCGTGGCCCTGCCCTGATACTGGGCCCTAGGTGGCCCAAAAACGTGCATCCAGCAAGCATCATCTAGACTGACAGCGTGTACCACAATCTAGAGGCAGGAGGACCCTGTGGACCTGCCAGCTTATTTTCCAGTTCAGGGTTTCTAGAGAGAAAAATCAGGGGAAAGAGCTCAGCAGGTGGGCTGAGGCCAAGGTGTGGACACCAGCAGCCTGTCCTTTGCGGCTCTCAGCACCAGGCCGCGGGGCTGGGCTCCTGCCTTAGGGAGTAGCCTCAGTAATTGTGGACTGCAGCCCCTGGGTTCTTCCAGGGCACAAGGGCAGTGTTTTCTCTTGGATGATCCCTGGGTATATCCTAAATCCCCTTAAGAGGCAGATCAAAGGAAAATCTGTGAAGCCTTGAACTGTGATTACATTTAACATAATCTTCTCTTCTTGCAGCTTTGAATAGTGTTGCTGGTGAGAGACCACTGCAGCTCTCAAGCTGCTAAAAGCACAGAGGTTTTGTTCATAAAAACCCACAGTAGGACCATTAAGTTAGCGATTGTCTTCCCACTTGCCACCTTGCTTTTATAAAACAGAATGGAGTTATTTTTTAGAACAAATCAGCAGTTAGAAAGGCAAATGTTCCTTTTTTACAAACAGCTGCAGTAACATGCCAGATTTTCCTCACTGGTGTTAATTAATTGAACAGATTTTGGAATGTGTCGTCTTGCATTATATCCGTTAATGGTCCTCTGCCCTCCTCTTAGAGAAAAAGAGGATTTGTTTGAGCTCCTAGTAGCTTTTGCTGCCGTATAATTAGTTTGGTTAAATGTTCTAAGGAAGTTGGGCAGCTAATGCTGCCTGGATCCAGGGATTCAGATGTAGAATGTAGGGTTGATCACCGTTTTCTTTTCCCGGATGTGTGCTCTTTGGGGTTTTTTGCATAGTTCACGTCCATCATCATCACTGTTCCCTCTGAACCTTCCTTCAGTGCAGGAACGTATTTATATACGTTGACTGGGTGTGAAGGCCTGGCTGGGGCAGCCAGCTGTCCTGTCAGCTGTCACTTGCATCCAGCTCTCCTCCTTCCACAGCCCCGCTGGCCTGCGCAGCACTGAGGGCCCAGGGGAAACCCTCATTCCTGCCCCAGCGCCTTCCCAACTCACAGCTCTTCTTGGGGCCATGATCAGAGACTTGCCCCTCACTACTGCCAAGCTCAGAAGAACAGGAGGGAGATGGAGGGAGAGGGTGATATAATTGACTTTAAAGAAGATGCAGATGCGGGGCCCTCACATGGTTATCAACAAGATTTAGATTTACGTTCGGAAATGGGATTAATTTGTTACTAAAGTGACAGAATGAAGATTCTCTTTTAACTTTCAGCTGACACTGCAGCCTCATAGCAACAATACTCCTTGGAAAGGAAACTCAACCCCTCCTCCTGTCGAGAGCCAGGCTGCCCTGGGCTTCAGGCCTCCCTGCCCTGGTGCAAGGCCTGGTGGCAGCCCAGCGAGCTGGGCAAGCCCTTCTCTGGCAGACAACACCAGGCTTCCCACATGTGCTGTCTGTTCGCTGTGCAGAAACACACCCAGCAAAACAAAGCTGCCAGGGAGAAAAACTATTCCTTTGAAATGTGATTGGCACGTGTCAGAGTCTGAACATTAAGATTTTAGCTGCCTTTCCTCTAGAGAGTTTTTATAGAGTTTTACAGAGGTTTTATATGCCATCCACAGCTCCTACCATCTTTAGTATATCTGAAAATACTGCGGAAGGTGTTTGACCTAAAAGATGGTTTGCTTGGTACCTAACTGGTATTTTATAAGGAGGCAGAGATTTCCCCAAATCACAGTACTATCTGGAAATGAGGACTATTGTTTAAAAGGTCTGTTTGCAGGAGGGAGGTTTACATGGAGCAGGGAGCCTCAAATGCTACTTGTTAGATTGAGTCCCACCTAATACAGTGATACTTTCTGGTACATTCAAGACTACAAAGTTTGGTTAGCAACTTGATCCCATTTCTAGAATCTTCTATTAAAAATAGAATACTGAAAAGAACAGTGAGAAAAGAGCATGAATGTTTGTTATTCTTCAGAGGAATGCAAAGCATCATCCTTTTTGTGTAACAGGGTCAGTGCCCGTGATGCACTGGGGGCTGGCCTGTATTCCTTCTCCTACTACATGAAATTGATGCTCCCTGGAGAGGTTGGAAAATTAAAAGAATTGGTAATGTACTTCCTATATGAATTTGAGGAAGTGGAATTATTTTGCTTGAAGAAGCTTGGGTATTTGAAAGACTCTCGCTTATTTCCTGTAGCACAGCATATGACCAAAGGCACCGCAAGTGGAGCAGAGGGGTTTAGCGGGGTGAGCCCCGAGGACACAGGGAGGGCCTTCGCGCAGAGCCCAGAACAGATGCACAGGGAACGTTGTGGACTGAGCGACTGAATTCATGACACATATAAGGAAGAGCATTCTGACACTGCAAGATTTTAATCATCAGAATAGTTATGGGAAGAGGTTGGGTGATCCTTTGTAACCTTTCAAATGCAAGAAAACAGGGAAGAGGAAAGGGAGGAGCAGCTTAAATGGAAATAGTCTCTTTCCGTGCCTTGCAAGTCTCCCCATTTGTTTCCTGATGAACTAATACTTAGATGCTGGCCTCTTTCCCTCTCTTTCCTTGACTTATTCTCTTTATTCTACATTAAAGTTTTATCATAGGAAAATTAGGAACAGTGAGTTAAGGCAGATATTAGATGTAGAATAAAGAATGTAAAATCTTAAACATGTAATCAAGGGCTCAAAGGAAATGGAATCGTAATAAGCTTTATTTTGCAATCACACCTAAAGCACCATGAAGAAGAAATGCAAGCATCTGAAGACAGATTGATACTGGATTCTAGGCAGATACTTTGGGTGCCTTAGGATTCTTTGACTTTGTAATTTTGACGTGCATGTTTTCATGAAAGTGAAGGTTATTGAAGATCATTTGTTCCTTTTTATTTTTAAAAATCTTGTCTTCTTCAATAGTTTTTCACAGTTTGAGCCTTGGAATGTTAGTGTCTTGAAGGAGATGATTTGATAGTATTATTTCTTCATAGGTCATGTATTTGAAAGTGAGAAAGTTTTTGAAATAAGTGTGTCCATCCTATGTTTTATTGATAAACATAAGTTTCTGGGAGCTATTGCCTCCGTTAATCTTTATTACCTTAGGGGTTAGAACTATATAGAGCAGAGATTATGTTGCAAAACATTAATGTAAAATTAAAACAGCTGTTTCCTGCCCGCAGATGATGAGGACGGTATGGATTGCATGGACAATGAGAGGCGGCCGCACTTCCCTCAGTTCTCCTACTCCGCGAGCGGGCGAGAATGAGTCTCTTCTGCTACTTCACTGTCATCTTAGATTTGTGACTGAAAATGATTCCTGGACATCACAGCAGTCCTAGCTCTTACAAATGCAGGAGCACCTTCAGACATCCCAGACCAGTCCAAGGTCTTCGCCCCTCGCCGCCTTTCACCCACATGAGAACACACATATATGCAGACATACTCGACTTTTGTTTTTGCATGATATTGTATCTCAGTCTAAGGTCTCATGCTGTTGCTGCTACTGTCTTACTATTATAGCAACTTTAAGAGGTAATTTTACAATCTTTGGAAGTCATGAGCCCACCATTGTTCATTTGTGCACCAACTGTCATCTTTTGGTCTTTTAATTTTTGTTTTTCCCTAACAGTGAAGGCTAAACGATTCTAGGTACATTTTTTAACTTTCTAGACGATAAATCAAAAACTAATTAGACTAAGAAGATTTAGTTTATAATTCAGAACAAGCAATTGTGGAAGCGTGGTGATGTGCATATGCAAAATTTTAATAAAGCATATCAGATCAGTGCGTAAAATAGGTTATGTATCAGTAAGATCCTACTGGAATTCATTAGGAAGCATTTGAGAGAAGGAATGAACAACTATTAAGATAGATATATACATTTATAAATATAAATTCTTATTCGATACTGCAGAGGAAGCCTGGTATTACATGTGGATGTCCAGATTTCACAGGCAGTTGTTGGCAAAGGAACATTGTTCGACCAAGGAAGGAAGCATATGCACAGCAGAGTAGGTCACTTAAAGGGTCTATGATATGATTTGCACCAGAGAGCGTTTTATTTCCCCTGTGCTTGGAAACCTTTTTCCCTTCTTGATATTATCACCTCTGATGGCTGAAGAATGTAGACAGGTGTAATGATCCTGCTTTTCACCAAAATTTGTACACCAAGGTAAACAGGTGTTTGCCTTATTTGTTTTAATTTTTTCCTTTCAGTTCTACGTGAATTAGCTTTTTCTCGGATGTTAAAACTTTGAATGTCCTTTTATGATTTTGTTTATGTTGCAGTAGTATTTATTTTTTAGTGATGAGAATTGTATGTCATGTTAGCAAATGCAGCTCCAACTTAACATAAAACAGACTTACTGCAGTTTCTTTTGACCTATGTGCAAGGAATGTACACGCCGATGAGAATCATGCACTTTTTCTCCTATGTAAAAAAATTTTGATGAGGCTCTGAAATTGTACATATAGATTAGAATTTGGCTTTAGGAGAAGAGATGCTGTCATTTAACCCCTTGGTGCTAAAAATGAGAAATCCCCAACTATCCATGCCAAGGGGTTGAAGCAAATGGGTGTTATATTTGCTCTTTTGAGAACTGAAATATTATGATGGCCTGGCAACATAATGTAATGGAGAAAATTGAGACCTGGATGATAAGAAATGAACTTTACTTGGCAAAATGAACACATCTCAAGTATTTACGAAGTGGGCAGTAAAGGATAAGGACCTGGTGTGTTTATTCTGATCATGGTACATTTATCACTGAATTAAGCCATCAGGGAAAAAACAAAACAAAAAAGAACACCTCCAACTTTTCTTTTTCTGTATATACTCATGTCCTCCAATTCCGACATTTCTCACTGAAAGGGGACATGTATGCAAACCTCATCTTTCTCTTTCATTAATGATGATCTTCAGATTAAACCCTTTGGTGCTAGGAGCTGACATTTTCCAAAGCAGCCTATGAAGTCCAGGGGGCTCCTGACTCCATGGAGCCATCGTGGAGATGTACTTTAGTTAAACTATCTGACAGCTCCCAAATGGAAGACTACAGCATGACGTAGCGTTATGATTGCATTGTATGAAAGAGCAAGTGACTTTCTAAGTAGGATGAATCATATTCATATGCAGATGTCTTAGCCTCTTGACGCTGGAAGTGTGGGTTTACAGATATGAAACCACTGCTGGCAGTGGGTGGACCACTGGGACTGACAGGGGGTTAAAGGGCATTTTACTAAGGCAGCTAAGACATATTCAGACATAGATTTTATCCTAATTTTTCATATTTCTACCTGAGTGAAGTTCATCCTTAGTACTGAGTAGGAAGTTACAGTAAAATGGTAGTTCATTCTTACTTACACATATAGCTCAACTTTTTTTTTTTTTTCACTTGGAATTATGTTGAATGTTTCACTTTGACAAGAAAGTAGACTAGAAGGTATGTCCTGTAAGTTGTCTTGCATCCATTATATAAAAAAGAAACAGGTGAGAGGAAGAGAGGAAAGCTGAGACTGGCTGGTGTTCAGAGCATTCATTTCTTCAGAGGGAAAGTACACCATACACTAAGCACACAGATAGTTTTGGGTTGTTTCCCACCCCCCCCCCCCCAAATCTTAAGGTGATTTCCATGACCTTGGCCAAGGACACTTCCTAAGGATTAATGACAGCGTTGACTGTGCCTCAGGCTGGCCACTCTGCACAGCTGGCTCTCCGTCCCCAGCTGGTGCCCGGGGCTTAGTCCCGTATCCCCTCCGAGATTCTGTTAGCGTCACACGGGGTGTGTTGTTGGCTTTGATTTTAAGAATCCCTTACTTTCACTCCCTGATCTCAGTCAGCTGGCATGGAAAAACAATAGAAAAACAGAAATGTGTGTAGAAGGAGATTCTAAAACTTCCCTCATGTCTGCCTATAGCTGAAGTTTCGGATTCTGGTGGACGGAAAGGCCTAGCCCTGGAGTCACTCTGTCAGAATAGCAGAAGTTCAGGCTTTGCAGACTCCTTCCTGTACCAACTTCCTTGACGTCTGCCTCTTGCCATGATGCAGCCATCTTGGAGGAAATTGGCCGTCTCTGCTTGGGTTTTTGGCAGGGCTGCTCACAGCTTTGCTTTCCACACTAACTACATAGCATTATTCCAGTGTTTTCCATTTCCCATACCTGATTTCCAGCTTCTTAAAGCTGACTGTTCTTGCAGGGGCCACTTGCTTCTCTTAGAGTACAAAGTAAGGGCCTTCCTTACTAACTGCAGGGTCTTTCTACTACACCTCAGTGTACACACTTTGCTGCTACTGTTCGTACTGTCTACAGTAGAATTTCCTTATCTTGCTCCTGGTAGTGCATTACAGGCAAGCATGAAATGTAAAGTATTTATTTAAATAAAAAGAAAACCTCTAAATTGGTAATTGAATTACCTCCCTGTAGCTTTATAGTTTGTGACATTTCTTGACCTTGCTAGTTCTTTCATTAGATCCGCGCAAGATCTAGTCATCTGGTTAAGGATTTTAAGCAGACGCAACTATGAACCCAAGAAACTGTATTACTATTACTGTTGGTCATACTAAAACTGTTTATTTCCTTAAGTATATGACCCACAAGGATGTGAAATAACTACAAGAAACTGTTTTTGTACACTGTACATCCTTAGTATTTTTACACGTATATGATAGGGATGCACATTATTTTCCTTCGTACAGACAGCTTAAATAAAGCACTATGTCAATCTGCTACTTCTCTGTTTATTGTTGTTGGATGTGGTTCTGTAATCTCAGAAAATTAAATATTCTTCTTTTCTAAAAAAAAGATTAATAGCGTCACCTGGTATTAACCCGTTCTATATAAAATGTGACAGGAAAGTATGTAAATTTCTTGTAGCTCAAAACACACACAAGATTTATTTTATTACTTCAGTAAAATGGCAGTAATGCAACTGTACAAACTTTGATGAAGGGCTGCTTCCAAAGGGGGGATGCTGACTTCCCAACAATGGGTTTAGGAGAGATCTGTGAAGCTGGAGATGATAGAATAGGTATTTTTTGAGATTTGTTAAGCCCCTAATAGGCCTCACACCAGGTGGTTTGGACCCAGAATTCTTAAGGAATGTAGCTCATCAGTAATGTCTTCCTGATAATGTGTTGCGCTGCATACTCCCTTTCTTAGAGTATATTTTTAAAACATCATGGCAAATTAACCAAGTGAAACATGGGTAATAGATGGGTAGGATGGTTGCACTACAGTCTGATTTACCTAGGGTCATTTTTCTGATTTTACCTCATAAACCTATATACTATCGTAGAAACTTGGCTTTGCTCCTGTGACTAAGCCAGATAGAGGAACAGCTTTGGGACCAAAGTTGGTCAAGCATGTATGTGTATGTCACACAGCCAAACTGGAGGGCATTCTCACATGTGCTCTTCTCTCAAAACCACTGGGGTTGACAGATCCAGGAGGCTAACATAAAGTGACCTCTATAATTCTTTAAAGGTGCTATTTTTAGAATATTGTGTAATTTATTTACTGTTCCTGAAACAGAATTAGGGACAATTAATATATCTTATGTGACAACCTTTATGTCTAGCACACTTGATGAAATCAAAAAAACTTCTGAATCTGAATAGAAGTTCTATTCTTTCAGGCTTGACCCTTGTGCGTGCTCAAGAGCCTCAATGGTCTCTGCGGGTGTGTCATCCCACCGCCTCCAGAGCCTAATCCACATCCCTCTGAGAGGCCGTGAGGAGGAGGAGGAGGAGGAGGGTGTGATGTGATGATGATGGCAGATCTGTGCCAGGGAGAACAGCCTGCGGTCAGGGACCTGTCCCCACTGCAGCCTTGCCCTTAGTGTGTTCCACTGTCATCCTCAAGGACAACACAACACTTTCAGTGCCCATTTTTATTACTTTAAGGCACTTGAGGGCTTAATTGTGTATAGTAGAGATATTATGTTAAACTAAAATGATGATCTGTGTACAGATGTTTGATAGAACTCTAAGTAAATTTTGCAATTTCACTGAGTACATTTTTAGGCTCCTCTCAATTACTGCATACTGAAGAAGACACATGACACCACCAAGCCAAAGATGCTTTTTGTCTGTTTTTGTTGTTAACAGAGTGGAGAGGATAATGCCTAGTGCTTCCTGGTGTCTTCTGATTGTGCACAAATTAGCAGGATGATAAATAATGGAGTCTTGTGGGATGTTGATTAAAAGCAGATAAAGTTGAAGGATAATATATATAGATCTCACCAAGAGGGAAAGAAACATGAATGGCAGGAAGAAAGGTTTGGTCCTTAATACCCTTTAGCCTAGTTAAAATATGTGCCTTTTTTTGGTGTGTTTTTTTCATCACTATAAGATAAAAAGGAAACATTTCAAGTCTTCAAAAAATTCATTTATTGAAATTCACATGTGTAACAGAGCATACAAATGAGCAGATATAAAAACATAATAACTTCGAGCCTTTTCTGAAAACATACACCAGGAGGTCTCCTCATCTAGTGTCAGACTTCAGCTCCAGCCCATCCATCCTGCAGGGACCGCTCGGCAGCGAATGTGGCGGTGACCATGCAGCCCGCCGCAGTCTAAGGTGGGGTCCACTGGGAAGGTCGCGGTGCATTGTGGCATCTTACGTATAAATCAGATGAATGTAAATATCTCTTTGTAAATCATTTATTTCACTGTTTCATCCAGGTCAGCAATCAGATTGTGGCATGCTGGGTAACTGGAAAAAATGATAATAAAAAGTAAGTTTAAATAGATCATGTTCTTCAATGTGATTTGTCTTCTCACTGGTTTAGTTACCTCTGTCTAAGTTTTTGTAGAGAGTTCTTATGCAAAAAATGTAGAAATTGTACGTAACCAATTGTATGAAAAGTTTGTAGGAATATAAGGTGAACTCTTTTAATGCTTTAAATCTGAAAACAAGCTATATTCCAGATCTCTGCGGGTCTCTTAAATAAGGGTGGTCTGATGACAGGACACAGCTAAAGGGCCATCTCTTGCCCCGTGGACAGGAGAAAGGAGACACTGATTCGTGCCAGAATCTGTTTACTGAAAATTGCTCAGACATTACAGTGAGTAAAACTAGACAAGAAAACAGGATGTGGATAGACCAAGTGTCCCTAAGAAATTCCTGGTGAAATGATAACAAGCTAACACCTCCAAATGTTTAGATGCAGACAATGTGTTTTAACATATATAAAGGCATTTTCACATGGAAACCACCTACCACATGCTGGAAGAGGGAATTTAGTGTATGTCGTCTCCTAGTTTTAAACAGGAATAAATGTTTCAAAACTAGCTCATGAAAATTGGGTTGAGGGAGTCGCAAGTTAGGAAAGTACTGAATACTGCTGCCTGCCCTAGCGGATGCATCTGTTCAAAGTAGTCTAACCCACGTCAGGAAGTGGTGTCAGAAACCACTGGAAATAGTGACATTGCACAGGACATTTCTCGAGTACCTACTGTGTACTGTGTGGGAAGATGACTAAGACACGGTCTTTGCCCTCCAGGAGTGTGAAGTCACTAAGATGGTAGGGACTAGACAGAGGGCTAGAATGATTACCAAATCCTAGTTTTCACTTCAAGAGATGAATTGGAATGTAATGCAGGGACACGGGCCCCCATCTGGTCTCTGGCTGGGTGAGAATCATCTTCAAGAGAAACAAGTGGGCTCTGCACTCCCCAAGAGAGATTTCCTGAACTAGAGAGGGCTCTTGTCTACCCAACTTAAGCCACGATTACTTGTGGAGGATTTCCAAGACAGGACAACGAGTGATCAGCGTGTCCAAGATCAGAGTTTGCATGAAAAAAATATGAAAATCAGCCTGTTATCTTTTTTAAAAAATGAGGAAACGTTTACATTTCAAGTAGATTTCCCAGTGTATGTGAGACACTCATGACTTTTTAGTGAGCAATTCTGTGGGTTTCGACACAGGGCAATTAGAGTATGGTGTGCAGCCCCTGCTCTCGGACAGTGGGGGCCCCGGGCGTGGTGAGGAAGTGAGTGGTGTCTGTGTGCATCTCTCTGGGGGTTTGGGAGGTGGATGGACCCTCTTCCGTGGCGCCCATGGGGCTCCTGGAGCAGCACAAGGAAGCCAGGGAGCCCCAGGGCCCTGCCACTGCAGAAAGGGCGCCCCCTGTCCTCAGAGGCTGCCGCCAGCTCCATTTGCCCATCAAACACAGGATCTCCAAGAGCTGATTTGCCTTCCGGTCCTGACTGAACTGATCCAGTGAATGACTGGCTTGAATGACCCTCCCGTCCCACAGACAGGCAGGCTGCCTGCCCACCGGGTGCTCTGGAAATGGTGGCTTACTGTCTAACTTCAGAGATTCGAGGGCGTCTTTGAATACGAGAATAAGCATAAACTGCAATAGGCACGTTTCAAAAAAAAAAAAAATTTAACTGAACTTGAGGTAGAAAAGACACATACCTGTAACATGCACAACACAGAACAGTAAAGACCTGAAGTAGAAGGGAAATGTACTGTGGGGTTTTTTTAAAACCAAGCTCCAGGAAACGGGCAGTTCTCACATGAGTCTTCGCGGTTCACGCCAGGAACTGCCCATCGCCCGGCCCATTCCCTGCTGGCACTTGCCCAGGGGTCAGCCCACATTTCTCTCCCGGGCTCCGTCGGTTTTCTCTTTCATTTGGTTTTGGTGCAAAGCCCTGCATTCCTCCTCACTTTCATATCACAGTACTTACTGTTCACTGCCCGACCCGTCGTGAGCATTCAGCAGATGTGACTGAATGAATCATGTACCCTGTTATGTCCCTGTCTTCCTGCTAAACAGCTCTCGGTGTCACCCTTGGATGTCTGGATGTTTAGTAAAGAATGTTTCTCAGTTCTTCCCCTTAGGCAGGGAGCATGTCCAGAGAGACAGAATCTTTAGTCACTGCCAAAATCCGGCTCGTCTGCCATCACTTCTTAGGGACATTAGCTATGCCTATTTCCAGAAGGCTGGTTCACTGCCCACACCAGTGTGGACACCGTGAGGTCGGGCTGTAAGGGAGACGAGGGTGTGTGTGCCGATGGGACACAGCGGTGTGAACTGTGGCTTGAGCCCTCAGCCACCATGTTCCCGTCCCTGGACCATCACACCTGCCACCCAGGCCCCTTGCTGTGGACCCCCCTGGGTGGTGTGGCCACATCTGCAGGTGTCAGTGGCTGCCCTCCAGATTGAGAAGGGCTGAGAGCACACTGGCAGCTGGTCTTCTGAAGTGCTGTCCACAGACAATATAAATGCTCCCCAACTGCAAGCCCGCTATCAGTGACCCGTTTTCTTTGTTCTCGTTTTAGACCCTAACAGAGCCTTCTCTCCACAAACCCTGACTTGTGTGTCTAATTTGTTTCCGAACTTTAAATTCAGAGTTTAAAAAACGAGTCTCTCTGGGTGACCTGAATTGTTCCCCAAGCAACCACACTGCAGGGTCCAGCCGCACCTTCTCTGCGGCTTTGTTCCCAAGCCTGCAGCCCAGGGACGTCACGGCACCAGCTAGGCCCTATGCATACGGATGCTCACAGTTCGGCCTGCCCCGTGTCTCCATCATCTGTCTCTTCTCTGTGCATCTCCACCCGGCCTCTTAGCAGCCCCTCCCAATGGAATATCCCTCCTTCTTGCTCTTTCCCTTGCTCATTTGTATGTTTTCCGTCTCTGTGTGGCCAGGTGAAAAAAAGGAAAAAAAATAAAAAAGGACCTGTTCCTCATACCTCTGTCAGAAAAGCATCTATTTTTAACTCAAGAAAGAAGATAGACTCCTTCCCCCAACCTCTATCTGGGGCATTTCAAAGCTTGGCCTCAGCTGACAGAGCTCCAGGGAAGCCACCAGTACCCTCCTCCATGTGTCCCCACTTTGGGAGCCAGGCCACTGCTCTGCGGCTCTCTCAGCTGGGGCCCAGCTCCAGGCTGCTGCCCTGGGGGAGAGGGGCCTCCCTCCCCCTTCTATGCAGCCCACGGCCCAGGGGATGAATACCAGCCTCTCTGGAAGTTCATTTCCCTGCCCATTCATTTGCCAGTTCTAGTCACTAAACTCCTCTGGGCCTGATTTTTCCATCTGTGCAAAAAGGATGCTAAATGATTTCTCCAAGGGGCCCTTTCAAGCCTCCAGCGGTCTCAGTGCTACCCTGCTGGACGGTCATCTCTTCTGGGCCCTGTAATGCAGACAGCTCCGTTTTAAAAGGAAGCTGGTTCTATTACCATTTTTTTTTTAACCAGAAACTGAGCGATGTGGAAGCGAAAAACTTACCTGAAGTGGGTCCAGAACTGAGATTTGAACCCAGGCAGTTTGACCTCAAAGTCCAGGCTCTTTTTAACGCTATTCCAACCAGCTTAGTGAAAGAGCAACCGCGTTTGATATTTGTGGGATTAAGTAGGAATCAGATATATCAGGCAACCCGGAATAAATCAGCCATGTGACCTGTGGGTGGTCACCAATTTGTCCTCACCAGTCCCCTGCAGAACTTTGTGGAAACGTGGCCTCAGACATGACCACTGACCTGTAAGAAGGCAGTTCTCCACCCAGCACGGGGCTCAAGGTTGCGAACTGCAGGTCAGGAGAGGCCTGCCTCTGCCCCACACGAGTCACCGGAGCTCTGGCTGAGCTGCGTACCCCTCCGGCCAGCACAGCTGCCAAACGGGCAGGAGTTCACGGCAAGGTCGCCACCACAGATCCTCGATTTATTCTTCCCTCCTCCCGGCTGCCTGGCTGGGTCTCTGACAATGAAAGCTCTGTGGCAGGCAGAGTTCAGGCTCCATTTTCCCTGGACTCTGGGGCCTGGCTTTGCCGCCTCTGGGCTCCAACATCGGAAGAGAACTACAGAAGCCAGAAAAACACAACGGTAGAGGCAGGAAAGACTTCCTTGCAGAAAGAAAGTGAGGACAGTGACGCTTTAGCTTCCTGGAAAGCAGCAGCTCGATCTGGACTCGGGACTTGCAACGTGGGGGGATGCAGGGAGCCCTGTGCACAGACAGGAGCAGTCAGAGCTGGAGGCCACGCACGCCCAGGGGCGGGACTGCTGTGCCAGCTTCTCCCCAGGGCACACTCCGGCACGGGGGCTCCTTCCACAACCCTCGGGATCCCCAGCGTGTCATCTTCCAGCTTTCTTGAATCTCATGAGTCACGAGCACTTCCCCTGCACATGGGCAGGGGTCTGTGCTTTATACGCACCATGTTTCCATGGTAAATAGATTTTAAGAATTCCCAAAGGACAGACAGTGTCACCAACAGCAGAGAGTGGAGCCTCTGGCTGCCTCATGTTTGAAAGCGTTAAAAATAAAGACAACATTGACATTTGGGGTTGTAATGTGACGGAATTACAGTCTTTTAAAGGCAAGAACCACTTATCTACACTACATGTAATATTCAGTGTTTTGTTCACTTGTCTAATTGGATTAAAATATTTAGCTCCCTTTAAAATCTTGATTGTGAATTTATATTGCAAAATGTAATGTCTGACTTGGGAAGCAGTAAGTGGAGCAAATGTATCTGAAGCAATGTAAAGTTCAGTTTATTTTTCTTCCATGAGTCTTATTCTGAAATTATTCACTCTTGGACAAAGTGAACTAACTGTTAACGAAGAGCAAGTCTGGCTTAAATGAAGCTGTATGCACTTTTCAATATCAATTGCACACAGGGCCTTTAGTTACAAAAAGAAAAAAAGTTAAACTATGCTATTTGAGTTTGAGGAAGCTTCTCTGAGGGTCGCCAGACCCCAGGTTAGAAATGCCGCGCCAGGGGTCTTACGTCATTCTTTAACAACCCTCAGGCAGCAGGGAGTTAATGACATTTTCGCTGCATATGTTCAAGTTTATTTAAAAAAATATGCAAGTCACTTCGGTTGACAGTGTCTTGTACACAGTTTTGAAAGAATCAGGGCAAACTTTAACAGAGTCAGTTTTTATTTGAAAAATATTTTCTGGGAATGTATCAGTGTTTATTTTTGAGACTGACAATTCGGGTGAAAATCAGGATAAAAACAAAAAAACAACAATTTGGTTGAAATCAAATTGTTTGTTTTCATCTATTTAGAATTCTTTCCAAAAAATCTTGGTTCAGGAGGAGGCTTTTTAATTTATTTTATTCAGTGTATCTGCTGTTCTATTCAAGCACCATCTGTCTTGCAGGTAGCTAGCTTCGTGGGAGCGCCGACGTAACTGGGTGAAGCCCTCAGGGCTCCAGGAAGGACCACCACAGACTCTGTGGTCACCTCCAAGTCCCAGCTGGGCGACCCTACAGCTCAGTCTGCAGGCGCCCGCAGGAGCTGCGCGGCCCTCACTGGAGCTCACAGTTCTGAAGCCTCCCCCTCCCTTTCCTTCAGGTCACAAACGGGCCTTTCCTCCCTTCGTCATCATCTGTGTCTTTGTCTCTTGTGCGTGTTTTCAGCTTTCTTCATGAATCCTTTGGTGGAACGAGGTAATCTCCATGATTTTGAACATAATCACATACGTCTGCTGGATCCATGCACAAGTTTAAATCAAATTAGAAAGAAAATTCACTGCCAAAAATGCTCAAAAGTCATAGGGCCAACTGATTAATCACCAATAAGTCGGTTTCAGATGCTGTTTTCTAAACTGTAAAAGTGATGCATCTGAAGGGACTAAAAAGGCATCCCTCCCCAGACTGAACACCGAGGACGGAATCAAACAGCCTGTTGGGACAGAGGCTATCAGAAAATGCAAATCAGCTGAAACCTTATCCATCACCAAATAAATATACAAGTAAAATAATCTTGATGTAAACGACAGTCCTCTAAGTGGACAGATAATTTCCATTCTTTCCCGTCTCTCGGATTCCATCCTCCCCGAGAAAAGACTCTAAGTTCCTCACCAGCTGCCGCCACCCATCCTGGCCAGATGTTAAGAGCCCCAGGCGCTGGGTCACAGACCTCTGACCCTGCTCCCAGCTGTCAGGCCTTACCAAGACTCCCCTGGGGCCCAGGTTCTGCATCCTGGACACCACCCCTCAAGTCCCCACCCCCCAACAACCACCGTCACTCCCACGGCCCAGTCCTCCACTCCTGTCCCTGAAGAGAACAGAGGAGAATCATGTTTGGAGTAAGACTGGGTTAGTGTTTTCATGTCTCTATTTCGCTACAAGAACTAACATAGCAATTCATGATGTTTCAAAAGCTGTCTCCCAGAAGTGTTTTCCCCAGGAGTGAAGCGGGAGATTCATAAAGCCAGTGTTTTTAATCAGTCCTAAACTAAGAACAAGTCAGAAGAGCAGCCTTGAACTTGGCGATCAGCAAACTGAGCCACGTCCACTGGGTCGGCCACAAGGCCAGCCCGACTCTCGCCAGCAGCGTTTCAGGGGAGACGGGAATTCTCATGGCCAAAGAATGTCACAGGGGCAGTTAGGACGTTGAGCAGCGACCCCGGCCAGGCATGTTGTTGTGCATGTTTCAGAAGTTAAGCAGAAACAATTTAGAATAATAAAGCCTCCTAACAGGCTAGATGTTTCCTGTCAGAGGCCACTGGCCAACCCGAGCTTGTCATCTGCTTCAGGGCCCAGGGCTCAGGCACAGGAGCAAATTGGAGGGATGTGACTCAGCTTCAGAGCAGCTGCCCAGGCCAGAAAATATCCATTCTCTTTTGAGAATCCAGTGGATAGAGATTTTTAGAGTTTGACGTGCAAAATTATTATGCTTAATTCATCCAGGCTGGGAGAATGAAAGCCTTTAGCTAAACCATCCCGAAACCAGAGACAAGCCAGAGGACTCTCTCCAGGAGAAGGGTGGGTGTGGAGTGGATGTGGCCGGTCACTCTGCAACCCTCGGGAGGCAGCACCCTCCAAATACCTGCCGGGGTCAAATGGCAGCCTCAAGGGCTCCCTGGAAACTAAACTCAGAGTTCAAGTTTATTCCACGGCAGAAACAGATCTAACGTCGCACTTGGGCGCAAAGAGTGGGCCTTTGGTTTAGAGAGTAGAGAGCTTGCCTGGGTTCCTGCCTCCTCTTTGAATGCTAGTATTTGCTACTGAAAGCCAACATTTTCTCTACCAAGCTTCTTTTGTCATGTTCACATTAAAACAATTCCAAATGCAATATCTGAATCTGAAAGATCCCTTTTAGAGACGAGCCAGATGGGCCAGTCTCAGATAGCATGGGATGGTCAGATCATTTCTGTTGCTTCAGGGAAGGGAAAAAAGACCTGCTCATTTTTCTGAAGAATTTTGAGGTTTTAGGGGTTTTTTTAAATGCATTTTACAAAAATGTTGCAATCCATTTGGCAACTATCAGGTTTTTAAAGCCCTGGAAGAGGTTTCTAAGCATTGATGACCCATGTTAAGATCTAAGCGGGCTGTCAGGTAGGCAGATGGGGAGTTAAAAGGCAAACCCCACAGGATAATGATGTGGTCCAGAATGGAGAAGAAACCGCCACATGCTCAGAGCTTGTATAGAAGACTCTCCACAACCCAAGTTCTGAAGTCGTTCTCAGCTCTTGGAGGCCGGGAGCTCCACTGGTGCTGTGAGTCCCTCCAGCTGTCTTGGAGACCCGATGGCCCCAACCTTTGGCTGGCACCACCCAGGGCCCCCCTCAAGGACCTGCCCAGACAGCTGAGTGCTGGTCGAGGTCTGGCCGCACAGGTACAGGATGAGGTGGCTGCACACGCCGGAGGAGCCGGGTGAGAGCTGTGAACATCGTTCCATGGCTGTTGGTCCCACAGGATCTCTGCCCAACCTGTGCTTCTCCCAGGACCTTCCCCAGTTTGGGGAGGAGAGAGGAAAAGAAAAACCCTGATATTTCTTTGGCCTGTAATATATATGCAAAACAACCTGCCATGCACCTCGCAGCTGCCCTCATTTAACACTTCCAATGTCCCTTTGAGTTAGGCTGGTATGGTACCCACTATGCAGATGTGGAAACTGAGGCTTAGAAGAGACTTCAATGACTTGTTCAGGGCCTAGGGACGACGATGCGTTCTGGAATCACTCTCTGTTCTTTCTGCCTCCCAACACTTTCAGAGGCTCTCAACCCCTACTGTCTTCACTGAATTATCCAAACAGCTCGTTAAAATGCAGATTCCTGGGCCCCGCTCCCAGAGACGCCATCTTGGTGTGTGTGAGAAGCCCTGGAACCCATGTTCCTTTACTTATATGTTATATGACGCTTATACAAGCACACCAGCTGCCTGTGTGACTGCAGGGCGTGTGGCTTGTGCACCACCCCTCCCTGCGAGCAGCCTCAGGGGCCCTGGGAGGGGACAGTGCAGGTGTGTCTCCGTCCCCCGGCTGAGCTCAATGACTGGCTCCTGGGGATGCTCATTTACTTTCTGTGGAACAAATGAGGGCTTTTGCAGAGAGGTTTGGTGGGCTGAGTGGGAAAAATCACTCAGAGGGTAGTGGCTCCTCCATATCTGTTTGGGCACATGGTCACTTTGAAAAAAGAATGAGACAATTTCTCATCATTTTCATTTCCTGATGCATTTTTCCCATTAATCATTCCAAGCACTTCTTGCACGGCGTCCCCCAGGCACTCATGGAGCACCTGGGAGCAATCCTAATTAGAGGCTGAGGCTGAGGCCAGCCCATGGACCACCTCATTATCCTAACAAACTGCTTGATGGGGTAAAAAGCCCAGCCTCTCTGACAGGAAGAGAAGCAATTTAGGGGAAAAAAAAGGTTTCATTCCCTACACCAAACTCACCTGGACACTCTTTCCCCCATTATCCCTGCTGGTGGCCCCAGACCTAACCTGAACAGGGAAAGTCTGTTAAGGAGTGAGACTTAGGCTCCATTTTCAGTGTCCCTACTTGCTAGCTGTATGCGCTTGTTTGAGCCTCAGCTTCCCCATCTGTGAGATGGGGATAATCAATCTTGCAGGCTTGTTCAAGAGTAATGAGAGTTAATGCGTGTTATCTATGGAACACTGCCACACCCTCCGCAAGCACTCCAAACCCTAGCTCCATTATCAGCCAGCTGATTTAAAGCGAGACTCCTACGTTCCATTCACAGGCACTCCCCTGATTGGGAGCGCCTCTTTCCTCCACCAATTCAAACCTATGCATCCCCCAGGGGCAGTTCAAAGCCGACCTCCTCCAGAAAGCCTCCTGACCACCGCAGCCCGCCCCACTCTCCCGCCTCCTGCCCTCCTCAGCGGTGGTGCCTACACGCTGCTGCTCGGCACTCCGTGTGGCTTGGTGCTTCACTGTGGGTCTGTCCTCCCGTACGTACGAACTTTAGCTCGCTAAAGCGGGCAGGTCCAGGGCCCGCACTTCTGCGTCCTCCACTGTGCCCAGCACAGTCTTCAAGATCTCCCTCCCAGCTTATTCGCTAACCAACGTGACCCCCCGGGGATTTTAGCCTGGTAAGACGCAGCTCTGTAAAAGGAACAAGGAAGAGACCACGTGTACCCCGGTGCATTCTCTGGTGGGCGAGGCGCCCTGCACAGTACCTGGGATCTCAGACGTCCCACCTCTTCAGACGGGCTGTTTCTCCAGCAGAAGCCGGTTCTGCTTGCTGAGGAGCTGCACCAGCTGCTGGGCTGTGGCCTGGCTGTGCTTGTCTAGTTGCTTTAGCCTGGAGAAAAATCCACCGCAGAATTAGGGATGGGTTCTGAAAACTGGGGGCAGTAGGCCTCAGAGAGCCGGGGAGCAGAGGCTTCAGCCCTTTCCCTGCGTTCCAGCGCTCTGTGTGTCGGAGGGAAGCCCCTGACACTGAACTACGAGCTGGAAGTCAGGGTGACCCCGAAGTGAGGCCCTTGGACGTACTCCTTAAGGTGAATGGAAGTGTGTCAGATACGAAAGGCAATTGGGAGTCTTTTCGGTGACCTGTCAGTGAGGGAGCACACAGATAAAACTGAAGAAAAACTCAAACCTTAAACTCCCAGAGGTCAAAGATGAGGGGCCTAAATGCCTCCATTGTTCAGCTGGAAACGTCTCTGGCAGGCTGGAGCAGACAGCCGGTCCCGGCTGGGGAAGTGGGCGAGGGAAGGCGGAAACACTGAACTAAGGGTTTTCCATTATTAATCACTCAGTCAATCACGAGCTCCGGCATCGCTGACCAGATGTCTTTAAAGATCCTAAATTTGTCATTCTGCTGATGGGCTCTCCTCTCCAGACTTGCTAATTCACTATTATCCTCATTTGTCCACAGACGGCTTCCTACAACCAGTAGCACACTCTCCCATGGAAATGTAGGCCTTGGATTAAATTTAGACTTGAACAACTACCCAGAACTGTTCCGGAAAGAAGTTGGGTATGTCATATGCCCTTCCTCACAGTCCTCAAAAAGCACCAACAGTGAAATTAAGTTGTATTTTCACAGGAAAAGGATTTTAAAAGCTCAAGATGCCTTTCAAACTTCAGGCTACATGTCCTGCATTGAGTCAGAAACTGCGAAGATGGCTCTGCAGACCCTGGGCTCAGCCTGCCCTCGGTTCGAGCTCTCCTGTGGCCCCGTTTCCGGTGGGCTCTGAGCACAACTAAACATCTGCAAGGACAGACATTCGGGACTTAGGTAGGGGTGGGCAGACTTGTTTACTAAAATGATGCAGCACCTGGAGACAGGTAAAACTAAAACTGCACCCTGGGAAACCTAACAGTGGCCTAGTACTTTACTCACACTCTCCTCAGGTTCCTCCGCCAGGGACAACCCTCCCCATTTCCCAGATGGCACCTACCGCCTGCCCCACCCCCTTCTCGAGCTCCAGTGGGTTTTGCAGGAGGTTGTTCAAGCTGCCCCAGAAGGCACACTTACTGCACCCCAGTCTGCAGCCCTATCCTCTCCGCCAAACACTCTGTGCTCCGGGTTTTCAGTCACACCTGGTTTTCTACTACCGCTCCTTCAAGGTGTCCCACATTGCAAGGGTGAGAGGCGGGAACTGGAAATACCTGAGGCAGGGGTCTAGCAGGCGCTGCGCATGCTCCCCAGGTAGGAGCCCGCTCTGACCACGCCCATAGGTCTATGCCCCACCCACTGCCCCTGATGTTTCTGGAGAGAGCAAGGACCAAAGACAGTCTTTTTTTTTTTTTTTTTAAATACAGCAGGTTCTTATTAGTTTTCTATTTTATACCTATTAGTGTATACATGTCAATCGCAATCTCCCAATTCATCACACCACCACCCCCCCAGCCCCGTTTTCCCCCCTTGGTCTCCATATGTTTGCTCTCTACATCTGTATCCCTATTTCTGCCTTGCAAACCGGTTCATCTGTAGCATTTTTCTAGATTCCACATATATGCGTTATTATGCGATATTTGTTTTCCCCATTCTGACTTACTTCACTCCATATGACAGACTCTAGGTCCATCCACCTCACTACAAATGACCCAGTTTTGTTCCTTTTTATGGCTGAGTAATATTCCATTGTATATATGTACCACTTCTTCTCTATCCATTTGTCAGTCGATGGGCATTTAGGTTGCTTCCATGCCCTGGCTATTGTAAATAGAGCTGCAATGAACATTGGGGTGCATGTGTCTTTTTGAATTACAGTTTTCTCTGGGTATATGCCCAGTAGTGGGATTGCTGGGTCATATGGTAATTCTATTTTTAGTTTTTTAAGGAACCTCCATACTGTTCTCCATAGTGGCTGTATCCATTGACATTCCCACCAACCGTGCAAGAGGGTTCCCTTTTCTCCACACTCTCTCCAGCATTTGTTGTTTGTGGATTTTCTAATGATGCCCATTCTAACTGGTGTGAGGTGATACCTCATTGTAATTTTGATTTGCATTTCTCTAATAATTAGTGATGTTGAGCAGCTTTTCATGTGCCTCTTGGCCATCTGTATGTCTTCTTTGGAGAAATGTCTATTTAGGTCTTCTGCCAAATTTTTTTTTTTTTTAACATCTTTATTGGAGTTTAATTGCTTTACAATGGTGTGTTAGTTTCTGCTGTATAACAAAGTGAATCAGCTATACATATACATATATCCTCATATCTCCTCCCTCTTGCGTCTCCCTCCCACCCTCCCTATCCCACGCCTCTAGGTGGACACAAAGCACCGAGCTGATCTCCCTGTGCTATGTGGCTGCTTCCCACTAGCTATCTATTTTACATTTGGTAGTATATATAAGTCCATGCCACTCTCTCACTTTGTCCCAGCTTCCCCTTCCCCCTCCCCATGTCCTCAAGTCCATTCTCTATGTCTGTGTCTTTATTCCTGCCAAGGACAGTCTTATTTCCTGTGTTTGTAGCTACTTGAGACCAGGTTCAGGGTCTCCCTTGCCCTGAGCCTGGGTTGCAGTCTGGCCCTGCCCAGGCTCCCGATTCCCTGGATCAGGCTGGGGCAGAACCCAACCAACAGCAAGGATCTTCCATCCAAGTGGGAGCACTTTCCTGCTTCCGTACTGTATAAATTACATTACCTACCCTCCCACCCACCCACCCCACCCCCCCGCCTTGCCCCCATTGCCCTCCTTCTGATATTGGAGGAGAGAAAAAAAAAGTTTCCTCTGGTGAAGCCTTGGCATTGCAGCTTTGGGAAGCCCAATCTGCCCCCACTGCCATCCATCATGCTGTTATGTGGAGCAATTTTTCCTGAGAGCACAGTCTCAAAACCACCCCACTGGTATCAGACCAAACTGAAGTTTTCCTCCACCGAATCCTCAGCGCAGAGAGGCTGGGAGAAGCAATGACATCCCAGGGAGCAGAGAAGCCAGGCCAGCCAGCTAGGGGCAGGGGGGCATTCTGCCCAGGCGGACCCGCTCATCTGAGCAGCGACTGCTGTCCAGCACTGGAGTGGGTACCTCTGAAGACACAGAGGTGTTGAGAACAGACTTTTTCCTTGAGAAGCAAACAGTCTAATGCTTTGCTGTTTAAACCAGACAGGCAAAAACACCCTCATTAGCAGCTGAGCTCTCTAGACCATCAGGTGTAGGTGGCTTTCCCCCTCCAGTCAAGTCTTGGGTGTAGAGAGAGCCACAGGCTAAGAGCTACTGAGGTAGCAGCCCACTGACTTCAAGTTTGCTTGAAACAAATGAAACAGAAACATGTGATAAGTAGGTGACACCATCACGGCTTAAAGTCAAGAAGGCGCCAGGAGTGGTCATCCTCCACGTGATCCCGTGCCCTGCGGATGGATCAGTGAGATAACATCCCTGCTGACTGATGGGTTTAGTGTGTGTTTTTGGGCTCCTGAAAAGAGTGGCTGCCGGATTCAGGGCTCTGGGCTGAGCCAAAGCCTGTTCTCCCAGCACAAACAGCCGGCCATGGGCTGGCCGCACTGCTCACCGCCAGAAGTGGGGTCACTTCCTGCCTAGACCCTCCTCCCGTGGAGCCCTCAGAACCTAGATGAGGCTCAGCTGGTGGTGTTCTGCAAAATGTGGGCCTTGGAACCCTGCAGCAGATTCCCAGGAGCCCAGGCCCCGCCCAGACCAGATCAATTAAGTCCCCGGGTGTGAGCCCCACATCAGCAGCGAACCAGGGTTTTCCTGCAGAAGCACCACTGATATAAGGAGTAAGACCCTTGGGAAAGTCCTGCCTTCCCTCCAGGAGGCTGAAGTCTCACTAGCTTCACAGCTGAAGAGCCAAGGATGGCTTCCCTCCGATTCAACTTGAACTCCAAGCAGTTCCTCTAAGGAGTGTTTTTTCTCCCTTTAAAAAATATGCTCCCTCCTTTTTCAGAGTCAGCCTCTATTGTGTCACTTGATTGCAGCAATAAAGTCAATCACAAGCTCAGAAACACAACAACAAACCCAAACTCACATTTGTTAAAAAAAAAAAAGCAAACAAACTACAACCCAGGTTTTACATAAAACGGACTTTGTTATGGAAATATATTTCAGTGGCAGCTCTCTCAAGGCCTATTTTGAATATTAGGAAAACAGATTTTTTTTTAAATTAAAAAGTTATTTTTTGTAACAGTCTTCCCCAAACACTGTACAACCCAGCCTACGCTATTCATGAATGCTTTATTACCATCAGCTAAAAGAGATTTCTTGGGGTGTCCTATTGACACATACACTGTCTTTTATTTTCCGTGGTGGTTACTGCTCTCATTTTTGTTGTGCTTCTAAGTTCAAGTCTTCAGCCAACCATAGCTGCAGCTGCCACCACTGACAAGAGCTAACATTTACTGAGCCTCTGAGCTTATTCCTCCATTAAAACTCACTACAATCCTAAGACGTATGGCTAGGATTATCGTCCCATTTTACAGATGAGAAAACTGAAACCGACAGGTTCAATTAACTTGCACAAAGTCACACAAGGAATAAGTGGTAGAGCGTGGAGGCAAAGCTAGGCCGAGTACAGGTGTTCTTAACCACCGTTAACGGTTGGTTAATTCACTGAGTTAGTTACCTCAGCAAACCAACCAACTCTTGGTAAACAGTTCTCATGATGTCAAGAATTACAAAAGATCCCTTCCCTTAGGGGGTTCCCAGCCAATTAAGGAGACAAAAAGGGTGCTGCACTGAGGGTACCACCAAGGCATTAAACCACAGGGTCAATACGGTAAGTGCCAGGACCAGGAAGGCTTGTGCCTACTTAGGAAATGAATCACCATTTTCACCATCATCTACTAAGTGCTTACTATGTGCTAAGTGCTTATCATTTATTAACTTTTTAGTGCTCATGACAATTCCATGAAGCCGGAACTGTTGTTATCCCCACTTTAAGGATGAGGAAACTGAGGCGTAGACAGGATATATGACTAGTCCAAGGTCACTCGGCTGGAAATTTGGGATGTGAAAAGACGAACGGGTGTTGGTCTGGCAGGGGCCAGGGCAGGGCCTTCCCACATGAGAGGTGGTACTGTAAAGGCAATGGTGTCTGGAAACTTTGAGCTGTGCAGTGTGGCTTGACCAGAGGCTGTGGGCTGCTTGGAGGCAGGTGATGCTGGACCCAGTAACGATTTGAGCCAAACTAACAATGGATGTTGTCCTTCAGACAATGGCATTGCCATTTACCAAGAGAGGATGGGAGGAGGGACAGGCCTGGGGTCAGGGTGAGGTACCTATGAGATGCCCACTCACCCCCCCCACCCCCAGCAGTTATTCAGCTTGGGGCCTAGAAGCGTCTGGCTGGATCTCCAGCTGTGCCGCCCAAACCTGCCGAGAGGTAAGGCTGTGAACGTGCCAGGGAAGCCTGGCAGAGACTTCCAAGTTTGTTAAAATTACAGATACCCAGGCCCCCACCACCTACTGGCCCAAACCTCTGCTGCAGCGAGAATGAACATGGCCAGGCCCAGGCCTTGGGGAGGAGCCGCCTGTCAAGGCTGGCAGAGGGCACGGAGCCAGAAGACACGGCTGGATGACGGGAGGGGGGATGCAGGCCGGGAGAGGAGAGAGGCTGGCAGGAGGAGCAGGGCAGCTTGTGAGTGTCCGCCTGCCCTTCAGCAGGGAACTGTGGCAGAAGCTGACCACAGGGGCGGGACAGGGGAGACCATCCTAGAGAGCGGCTTGTCTGAGCGCAAGGCGGCAAGAGGGTGTGCTGAGGACGGAGAGGCTTGAGCCGCTGGGCAGGGCGCCCTGGAGGAGGGAAGAGAAATCCTCAGAGCTGGGCTTCCGGAGAGGCAGGAGGCACCTGGGCAGCAGGCAGGCCCTTCTCGCAGAGGCAGAGGGAGGCAGGCGAGGTGAGCCTGAGCCTGAGAGGCCTCCGGCTCAGCAGCCTCCTTATTCTGCCCCAGGCAGAGGCCACGAGACAGGAGTTGCTCTGAAGGATGAGGGAGCGGGCCAGGGGCAGTGTCTCCTGAAGGGGTGCCGTCTCAGGTGGACACTGGCATCCCGACCTGCCCTCCTGATGATCTCACCCCCTTCTCCGAGCCCTGCAAAGCCTGGGTCAGTGGGCCCCAGACACCCTTTGGCTCCTTCCATTCACAAGCTGGCGGCCCCCTCTGCCTGGAACGTGACTCCTCCTAACTCACAGGGCTGGAAACGACTGGTTTTCAATGTTCAGGTCTCAGCATAAATGTCCTTCTGAGAGGAAGCAATTTCTTGTTCTGTTTGGGCCCTTTGTTTTGAGCCGCTTCCTGAACAAGGCGTGAAGTAACTAAAGGAGAGAGAGGGGCTGCCCCCAGGGCCCTGCGGAGGGGCCTTTCAGACAGCAGCCCCTCCTGCAAGGAGGAGCCCAGCTGACAGCCTGCCAACCACACAGAGGTGCTGCACAGCAGGAAAGAGAGTGGAATCATCAGCTTTCAGACTTCAATCCCTAATCGGGATGCTCCTTTCCCAAGGCCTGTACCTCATCTCCGGAACGGCCAGGTGTTCCATCCTCTCCCAGAGACCCCCAGGACACGCTCACTGTCTGCACCGTGCTGTCCCGGCGCCCAGGGGAGCTGTGGCTAGGCCGGGCCCCTCAGGGGCAGGAGGCCATCCCTTCCTGTGAAGCCCCGGTGCTCCCCTGTCCTCACAGGGCACGGCGGTCACAGGAAGGACACTTCCAGGCTACTCTGCACCCAGGCTGGGGTCACCATCCCGATCAGGGCCCATTTCCTTAAGGACCTGCCACCACTGGGCAGATTGGGGCCCCTCAGAGGAGAAGCGCTGCTGCATAGCAAGGGCTCACCTGTGCAAAGGTTCCCTGGGAATTACAGGCGGGCAGGGGCAGCAGTTACAATGGGAACAAGCAGGCCCGGGTTTCCAACTAAAGGAGACTGGAATGTGGGCTGGGCCCAGGCACATCTCTATTGGTCCAACAGAGATGCTCTCTGCCACACCCCGCATGCACAATCACAACCAACATTTTTTTTTTTTTTAAATATGCACGACTTTAAGATAAGATGAAGCAAGTGGTGAAATACAAAACAACTTTATGGAGCTGAGTGGGCTGGGAAAAATATCTTATGCAAAACAGAAGCAGTGCAAGCTGCCAGCTCTGGTCCTATGCTTCAGACACTCATTTGCTATGAATACTGTGAAAGCAAGTGAATACATATATTTAAATTTTTGTATGTTGTATGTGATACATACAAAATATATGCAGTGTCTAAATAAGTTATGAGGCATAATAATCAAATGAACACTTGTGAACCCGGTGCCAGGGCTGTGGGACCACTCCCTACGTATTTTCTCCAGCCCAGCCCCCTACTTACCCCGGAGGTGGCCAGTAACCTCATGCATATATGGTTTTTGACCAGAGGTTTTAGTTTCACTCAACATTTAACCTGGGAGCTCCCTACAAACTACCGTGGGTGGTTTTTTTGTTTGCTTGATTGTTTTTGGTGGCGATCGTGGTAAAATGTCTTTTGTCCTGCAATGTTTTCAGACTAGAGCCCCTTCTCAGATAAGTGTTTTCAAAATGCTCAGACCCACAATTTCCCTGGAAGAGGGGCTTCCTCATGTAAATGAAGAACACTTTTCAGCTAACAAACATGTGAATTTCAAAGGTGCACATACTGTGACTGTAAAATGTGCACTCAGTTCTCTACTATTCCCAGTAGAGTACTCTAATATTTACTGAGCATTTACTAAAGGCCAGGGAGTATTGTAGGCAGTAACTAAATTAATGCTCATAACAATACTACACAGTAGGTATTTTTATCATCTGCATTTTGTGCATAAGAAAAGCCGGGCACAGAGAAGTTAGTCATTTGCCCAAGTTCAGACAACCAGAAGGGGTTAACAAGCCAGGATTGACCAGCCACAGATGGCGTGCTCCTCCTTCTGTGCCCTTCTCACGTGGGTGGGACCGCCCCTAGTCGCCTGTCTTGGAGTCTTCCTTGCCTCTTCCCTCTCTGTCCACATCGATTCTGTAGATCAGCCCCTAAACCTTCTAAACCCCTCCACAGCTTGTTCTATCCCACGCATCCCACCAGAGCGCCCATCTACACTCACTACAGTCATTGCTGGTCTGCCTCCCCCACTGAACAATGAATACGTTTAAGGACAGGAATGGGATCTTGTTCGGCTTTCCATCTCCAGCACTTAGCAAGGTGCTAGACAAATGGTGTCAGAAAGAGCAAACCACTTACCAGTGGACAATATTTATACCAAATATAATACCTGTAATTTCATCTATAGTGTAAGTACGTTTTAATATTTAATAACCTTGTTCCCAAAAGAACATAACATATAAATCAAATAATTTTAAGTATGCTATTGAAATCTGTCACTTAATTAAAAGAATCCTAGAACAGATGAATGAGTGCTGGACTTGAAAACAGGAGACATGGGTTCAAAATCCTATCACAAACTACCTATTTTACTTGGGCAAGAGGCTTGATCTCTCTCAATCTCAGGTTCTCCACTTCTAAAATTGAGCAAAGAATACCTCCTGACCTCCTGAATCAGAAACCCTGGGGGGGTGTAGCCAAGCAGTATGTGCTTTAATAAGCCCTCTGGGTGATTCTGATGAATTCTCAAGTTTAAGAACCACTGGTATGCTATAATTCACAGTATCAATCACATACAAAATGAGTTCTTCTGGAGAATAATGTATTTTGCGTGGCTCCAATTTTGATAATCAAAACAGCCAACTGTCTAAATGAAAACTATCCTAGTCTACTCCTAAGTTTTGGTGTCAGTCATAAAAACTTAAGCAAATTGTGTGATCACTTTGAATCTCAGTTTCCTCACATGTGAAATGACAGGATAAGCTAGAAGTGGATCAGCAAACTTCACACCACAGGCCAAATCCAGCCTGGTCCACTGTCTGTTGTTGTACAATCTGCAAGTTAAGAATGTTTTTTACATTTTTAAATGATTGGAAAAAAATCAAAAGAAAAACAGTATTTTGTGATGTGAACATTCTCTGACATTCAACTTTCAGTGCCCCTAAATAAACTTTCATTGAAACATAGCCATGCTCGTGCACTGGCGTATTGTCTGTGGCTGCTTTTGCACAGTTAACAGCAGAGTTGGGGAGCTGCAACAGAGACCATATGGCCACAGAGCCTAAAACATTTATTACTTGACCCTTTAGAAAAAAAAGTTTGCCAGCCCCTGAACTAGAAGATGACTAAGTTCTCTTTGAACTCCAAACGTCTACAATACTATGACTTTATAGAATTTTACTGTGTTCCTATCCTCAAATACCGCCAGCTATCTAGTCATAACAGTACACCTAGGTTGCCCAAGTCGAAGTTTTGAAAACCCAATTACCCTAATTACTACTGCTCTAGGTAATTAATTTGGTGAATAAGCCATATTAAAGTTGTACACTTTGTTCCAATGCTTAAAAATTGCTGCCACATTTTATGAAATTCCGTCTCATTAATGTGGCCATACAGATCAGCTAGAATAAGCCATGTGCTCGGAAATCTGGAACACATTCTAGCCAGCTATCCTCACGTAGAAAATTAAGGCAGTTTCACTAGCTGGTTTGCTGTTTAAATATCCTCTGCCCAAATCTACCCTTTTCAATAATGATTTCAATGCAGGAATTCATTCTAAGGGTCCTGCAATTCTAGGGAGAGTTTACATTTCCAGTAAAGACAATTTACATTCCTGTACTGCCCCTTTAATTTTTCATTCTTTCAAATTTCCAATGAGCCTTGGCTGCCTGTGGAGTACAGCAGGGGGCAGCTTAGGGCAGCAATGGGGAAAAGACCCCTGCTCTTCTCTTCAAAAGGGTCAGGTCCTGTTAGACATGTTACAGGCAACTTAGAGGTCATTCAGTCCTGCCCATTATGGTGAATCTGGGCCCCAGAGAGTACAAGTGATCTGTCCAAGGTCCCACAGACTGTCTAGAGTAAATCTAGGACTGAAACCCATGTCTCTTGACTCCAGATCTAGTGCTCTGCAGCATTTCAAAATCCTTTTTTTAAAAGGCCGTGACTTCTATTCCATACTAAAAAATAAGGACCTTGAGAAAGGTGACACACTGGGCAACGTACTGGGAAATGGCTGACCCATTTCCCCAAAAAGGCTGGGGAAAAAGGAGGCAATCCCTAGCTCAGTGCTTTTCTACCTCGCTCCGTGAAGAGCACCGGTTTGGGTTTTATTATTGTTCTTTTTTAACTTCCACTCTGTTGCAGACTGATAGTTTTGTGAAGTACAATAAAAATGCTGTTGCACTGCCTAATTGCTATAAAAGTTTCTAAGCACTTTCAATCTCTGTTCTTACCTTGTCACCGACCAGTTTGAGGACTCCTTGGTCTGGGAACCACAGACTGGCGTTGGCATGAAGGGTGCAGGAACCAGAGGCCAGAAGCTCCAAAACCAGCTTGGAAAACTCTCTGGCGGGGGCTCAGGCGCCACAGGACTCTGGGCGAGCCTGAGGCAAGGGAGGGCCCCGGCGGTGGCACCCTGGAGTCCCTGACAAGGTCGCTGGCTCTCTGCAGGACCAACAACTGCTTAAAACACAGCTGACTCTGGAAACGAGGCACAGTTTCCCCTCAGATCATTTAGGAACATCTGCTGCGTAGCTACCTTGCAGTCTTAAAAGAGCATGTGCTATCTGACCTGGCTGAGCTTGTAATTCCCTTGGAGGGCTGGGCATGAATAAAGGATCCGCACCACGAAACAGTGGGGACAGGAGCTGACATGGCAAGAATCTTAGACTCTGAAGGACGTAGGAGACCATTTGCCTTAAGCCTCAGATACCCTTAAGCAGTTCTTTGTAAAACAAAAGCAGAGTCATGGTGAGCACAGCCCCAGTGTGCAAAGAAAAACAGGACAGAGGAATGAAAACTGCTGAAAATCATAATCTTTGCAGAGTAGAATCCAGGCCACTTAGAAGTTCTAGGAGAAAAACCCACATCACCTCTCCTGCCATACCCGGCCTAAACCTAAGCCTGAGCACTCTCTTTTCAAAAATTAGTTATTTGGAAATAATTTCATACTTATAAAAAGTTGGTCACAGAGGTGTGATGAAGTGAGAGTGAGCCCACAGCAGCTAAGGAACCAGACTCAGTCACCACGGCGCATTTACTGGCACACATTTAATTAGGTTTTAATAAAAATAATTTGATAACTACTCCTGGTCATCCACTATAGAACTGTCAATGCTGAAAGCTTTTTCATTTAGCTTCTCTTCCATCTATACTGAGGCAGCCTCCCCGCTGACCCTTGTCAAAGAACCCCATCTGCTGGTTGCCAGGGTAACTGAAGGCAACCAATTGAGCTGAACAGAGTGACTCAGAAATAAAATCTGCAGCCAAAGGAATTCTGCTAAGAGTAATAAATCATTTAGTAAAAGGGGATCCTCCACACAGTGATGAGTGTTGGGATAATATGATGGCATAACTCTTCCAGCTAGAAGGGTCCATGGCAGATCAGAGTGAGTAGGCCTGCCAGAGGGCTCATGTGGTTGCTAGCGGGCTCAAACAGCAGAGAAGTCCGATCCTGCCCACTTACGTGCCATCATGGGGGAGAAGGAAGCAGCTAAATCAGTTGTTTAACGTTTGGGCTGCGAAATTCTGAATTTTAAGAAGTGGCAAGAGAACCAGTCCAGGCTTCCAACACTCCTTACTCTATTTTTTTAAAGTACCACAAGTAAACAAAATGCCCCACGTAGCCCAGGAAACTACTGTGGCCTTGAGGAAGGTGGCAAAGAGAACACTGAGACTGCTTTGGAATAAAAATGTCTAGCACCATCTCTTTGTCATCAATCAACTTTTAGGTGCTCCAAGCAGAAGTCGTCTATGTGCACAAAATATGCAGTCCTTGAGATAGCAAGGGAGACAGGATTCATCTCAGAGGGTTGGGAGTATCACCATGGGATGGTCTCAGAGAGGGTCAGGGCTCTGAATAAGAAAGGCAGACAAGAAGGGGAAAACGAGGCCTTCGGGGAGCTGCTCTGGGTGACAAGAGGCAGCACGTTGCAGGCCCCTGGCAGTGGGCTCAGTGTCGTACCAGAGTCCCTCACAGCACGGGACTCCGTTCCCAGTCCTGACCCCCACTCCTGGTGAGCGCCCGCTGTGTAGACTAGGAATCCCTACAGGCAGTAGTGCCCAGATTTTAAGAAGAAAAAACCCCGGACGTGCTAAATCATCCATCCAGCGTTTAATCTGTATATGGCCGTCCCTAGTGGTTGTGATGGGAGAGGCAAGGTTAAGGGCAGTAGCAACAACTGCCCTGACAGCCAATTACCATAGGGGATGAGGCAGCAGGGGTGGTGTGCTGGGGGATGAGGGGTGGTGGTCAGGGCAGCCTTACCCTGCAGCGCCACTCCTCTTAGGTTGCACCCCACCCTTCTAAGAGGTGTACAGGCAGGAGGATGCTGACATCTTCCCAGCCCCTGACCCACACACAGAGCCATGGGAGGACCCTGTAACCTAAGTCACCCCCAGAGATAATTTCCTGCTTTAGAAAAGAGCAACTGCCAAACAGAAGGTAGGTTTTCCCCCCCATCCTAGATGCCGCCAGTGAAAGGATTCATCTTAAAGAGTTTTAGTGAGACTCCGTAGACGGCGGCGTCAGGAGCAGCTGTGCACGCCCAGGACGAGCCTTTTCCGGCGCCCCGCTTGTCCCAAGAGCCCACCAAGCAAAGCACTCCCGGGCCACTGCGCGTCCGAGAGCCGCCAGCCCGGCCCCCACCCAGCGCTGGGCGATTGTGCCTCTGCGGGTTGAAGCGTCGGCGGGGCTCCACGTGCGCCTCTAGCGCCCACACCTGCGCTTGGCCCCCTCCGGGCGCCCGCGGCTGGCAGGGCGGCCTCGCGCTCCAGCTCCCGCCGCCGCCGCCGCGGGCCCCGCCCGGCCCTGCGTGCCGTCCTCCTCGCGGCTCGGCTCGGCCCGGCCCCGGGATGGTGGGGGCCGCAGGCTCCGGCGGGCGGGCCGCGGGCGGGGGTGGGGGGGCTGGTGCCCGGCATCTGGCTCCGGAGGCTCCGCGGGGGCTCGCAGGGCCTCTGGACTGCGGCAGAAGGAGAGGATTAAGCTGAGATGGCAGTTGAAGGAAGGAGATGGATGAAAGCTTCATTAACTCCGAGCTCACGTCCCAATTTCTTTCCCCTGAGAAGCAGTGTGAAAAAAGTTTGGTTTCCTTGTGATGGGAAAGTGCTGCGTGATGGTGTTTGCTTTTCTTACCTTTTAGTTCCTTATTTGTGAACAACAACAAAAAATTAAGCATTGTTTGTTGATCATGGAGGACTCCAATTTTAATTGAACAGGAAAAATTTTGCTAATAGAGAGGCTGAAGAAATATTACAACCCGTTTTAATATCTATGTTAGTGATTAAGCTTCTCACGTGACTTAATTGAAACTGGCGAATATGTTAAGAACTCAAAAGAAATGAAAATTAAAAGGGTGCTGGGTATGACATGTCTTTATTTTCCCCCTCCAATCTCGTCCAATAACTAAACTGACTTTTATGATCCATCCTAAAATGTGCCATAGAAAACAGAACTTCCTGATTCCATAAAAAATATCTTGAGTACTGCTTTATGACACAGTTGTTCATGCTTGAATTCCCTCTCCCTTCTTACAAAGTTACCATTAGTTACACTTCTAAACCCTACTTCCAATTCTTTGTCTCTGCTCACTCTCCGGAATTCTCCTCCATATTTCAATTCCCAGACACTCTTGAACTTTGCACATGCTGCCAGTTTCAGCTTGCGCAGAATAATCAGTGTATTAATTCCACTCGGAGACAGTGAGATTTTTCTAACACAATCTGCCCAACCTGAACTCTTTCCTTCAGAAACACTTTGCCTTTAAAAAGAAACTCCCAGCATGAACCTCATATGAAGCGACATGTAACAGACAGTGCATGTGGCGCTGGGCGAGCTGCTCAGAATTAAAAGAGAATTTTTCACTTTGTTTCTTTGGTGCCATGTGCATAATGTACATGTGGACAAAACTGACATCAGACATTTAAAGCAAAAAAAGAGTGGGGGGAGGGGGGATGTGATGGTGGAGGGAAAGAAAGAAAATATGTTGATAAAAACAGTAACTTCTGTTAATCTACATTTTTCAGTTACTGTCTTAATTAAGAATGTTAGGAAATATGTTGCAGTTTAATTGCATTGTTTCAAGAAATTCTAATGCTGACAAATTTGGGACCATGTACACTTGGATGGTAAAAGGGATTGAAGTGGTAATTTCTTCCAACTGGTAGATAATCAAAATTATGCTTTCCACAGACAATCCCCCTGCCCTTGATCCTAAATTCAGAAGACAAAGTAAGAATAGCCTAACACTTAGCATGTTCAGTATGAAATGAGCTCTGAAAAAGAAAGAAAGAAAGAAAGAAAGGAATGTGTTTTTAACCTATGTGTATGAGATAGGAATAATTTTTCAATATAAATACAAAGAATTCACAAAAAATGAAAGAGCACTTTATCTGAAATTTCTGGGTAACATTATTATCCCTGCAGAAAATAGTTATTTAGAAAAAAGTCGGTAACAATCTTCAAATTATTCTCTGATGACCTTAAGACAGTAAAAATCATTTGCCTCAGCCACAAGTACATAAACATAATGACAGTCTGAAGACACATTCAGATGTCAGGACACTGTGTCCTTTTCTCCTTCTGCAGCACAGAAGCTCTAGGCTTCATTTTTCTTTGGAGGGAAGACTGCATCATCACAAAGCAAAATAAATTAGAATGTAGTTTCCTTGCTCAGAGTACCTTTGATAGAAGTTGTAGTAGACAGGATAGCCTCCCACTTGCTACAGTTTACCACAGCCAACTCATTTTTAACCTGGATATTGCATTTCTTACTTGATCCCATTGTCTGGGACCTGGGTAGCTGGGCTCACTGCCTCTGAGAAGGGAGGTGGCCACTCACACAGCACAAACCAGGTGCTGACCAGCGACCCCCACTGACCTGACCACTTCATTCAAACTGGTTTGATGATTTGGTCAGTTCTTTGACTGGATCAACTATTCATTTCACCTTCCATTAACCACGATTTATGATACACCTAGAGCCTCAGAGTTAGTTACCTGTCCAACTGAGGAGGCGGGCCTAACTTTTCTAGCAGCTAAAGATATTGCATTATATGTGCAATGGCCCTGAAATGAGAATAAAATAAGATCTGTTTGCCCGAAAACGTAGCTGAAATGTCCAAAAAGCTTGGTGAAGAGAACAAACTCGAAAGAAAGACCTGCTCTCACTGGGAGGTCTCGTGGCTTCTTCTGCCTCAGCCTCTCAGAACAAGAATGGCCAGAGGACTTGACCACAGCTGAAATACTGCCAATGTGCTGCCACCATCAGTGTCTCAATTCTTAAACTTTTATTTACATTTGTATTAGAGAACAGAATCCTAAAGGTCTCAAACTGCTGAATAAATGGCATGTGTGACCTCAGATTCCAGAGAGTTCACCAGTATGGAATTAGTATAAATTTTTTTCATGTCTCACAGGAGTTCCAAAATAGTGAAGGGACACATCTCTTGTGTGCTCAACACCTGGGACCACATAAAATTCCCAGCTGACTGACCAAGAAATGAAAGATTTTCCATCTTTTGGGGTTTCTGGAAATTCTGATGGTAGAGGACATTCCCCCCCTCCGCACCGCCCCCCCCCCCCCACCGCAGTAGCTGGGCAACCTCCCCAGAAAACCCTTTGTCAGGCAGCACTGGAGGCTGGTGTGCAGAGCCTGGACCCCTGCGGAGGG
The DNA here is from genome assembly GCF_965194825.1 of Balaenoptera physalus. NCBI lineage: Eukaryota > Metazoa > Chordata > Mammalia > Artiodactyla > Balaenopteridae > Balaenoptera > Balaenoptera physalus. The sequence goes on from NC_138882.1 coordinate 29,260,347, forward strand.
TGGCAGGAGGCGACACTGTGCTGAGCAGGACCGGAGCATCATTAATCCCCAGATCAGACAGCAAGAGGAGAGTTCAAGTGGACACAGAGGCAGGGAGAACTCACGAGCGTAATTATAAGTTGAAAAGTTCTGAGTCAATTCTCAGAGTTTAGAGAACATTAAAAGAAGAACACACAATACTGGGGGAAAAATAGGGAAGCAGTACACGCCCGAGGGCCAATTGCCTCTCCAGCAGCGGCAAGGCTGTTCCTGGGCTCGCAGGACCATTTGTTCCATTACACAATCTCCTGAAGCCATTTAGAGAGAGCTCAAACAACTGCCTGTACCAACACGACACATGGCTTCCCATCCCGACTCTTTGCTAATCCAGACGCTCTAACCATCTTTCTTTAAGATGCCATATGGTTGGCAGAAGCCTGTAGATCTAGCAGCACATCTGCTTGTGCGTTTCTTCTTCCCTCCATCCCCCCCAACAAAAGAAGGATAGAGAGACAGACCAAGAGGAGGGCATGCATGTGTACCTCTGTCTATATTGTTATTTCTTTTTACAGATTCTAACTAAATAAAACTATTATGGGGATGCCTGGAATTATTCAGGGTTGGATCATTTTTTACTAGACAACATGGCGATTTATTTGCTTGTCAATGATTTAAATCAAGATTAGAAAAACAAAGGATGGATGATCTCCTTTCTCCAAAGGAAAACCACTTCAAAGCTCTCCCTCTGGGAATCCTTGAAATGCTTTCTTGCCGAAGGAGAGGGACAGCACCCTTGCCTGAAGCGATTTCTCCTCTTCTTTTCGGTCAAGGAAGACAGACAAGCTGAGAAACTAGCAGATACCCAGAGCCTGCTTTGTTAGCAAGCACACGCGGCTGTATGCTAATGAGTCGGCACCGACACGCTGCTTTTTTGGTATGATGAGCAAAGATTGTTGACACTGTTGAAATCCTGGCTCTCCTGGCCTGTGAGCACACGGGCTGCCTCCTTGGAATCTGGCCCCCAGTAAGACAGGCTGCAAAAAAATAATACATTTTCTACTCTCCTGATGACTGAAATCTGGCCATTTGCAACTTAGAGCAGTTGGGCAGGGGGAGGGGACATTAGAAAAACATTCTAAGATATTCTATCAAGCTAGGAATCAAAAAGACACAGGTGAAAATTATGGGTTTCTTTTAAACTAAAAGTTAAACCTGGTAGACACGTGTGAGTGATCAAGGCCAGGATGCTGGCTTCAGGAGCAAACCCTGAAAAGTGAGGGTGAGGGGCCATTATTGTAGCTTCTGCTGCACCGGGTAGCTGGGACGTTCCCACCACACCGGGCAGAGGGCACTCTGCAGATGAGACAGCCTCACTAATGGCACCATCTCAGTTACAGGAGAAAAGCTAAGTTTCAGATCTTCTTGGAAATTTGTCTGAACCATATGTTGGTTGACCATACATGGTTTACCAAGTCTGTAGAAATATATGGCAGCACAAAAGCAAAGCAGATATTCCACTGTTGCAAAAGTACTTTTTTTAAGTCAAAGAAGAGTAGGGGAAACCGCATCTTTTGATTGCTGAGCATGAAATACCCCTTTTCCCGCCTAGAAACTCTAAGGGATAGGTATTATTATTACAATTTAACAGATAAGGAGACTGAGGCTTAGAAAGGATTACAAAAAAGAAACAAAAGATCCCAAAACTTTGGCAAAGTTATGCAGCTAGGAACTGCCAAACTCAAAAGGCCGTGCCTACCTCACTTACAGTCCAGGAGGCCCCAGGTGTGCAGCTACAATTATACACAGAAGCATTACCTAGTGGATATGCCCAGGGTCAAGTATGCCAGTCTAAGCAGATCACTGTTAGCTGGTGAGCAATACACCAGTTATAATTAGTATTCAGGCAGGGGCATCAAATAGTAAATTCCATTTACTTGTACTTTTAACATGAATACAGATTCATGTAACTGAAATGTAAAAACATGAGACGTGACTAAAAAAACATTGAACATTATAATAAAAATATCAGAATTTATCCATTCAAAAAGTATGCCCTTTAAACAATTCACCTTGGGGCCAGCACATGCATTTCAACCACACTTGCCATCACCTAGGACTTGCTGACATGTTCCTTCATAGCCTAGGGCTTAGTGGATACACATGCAGGTTTGTGAATGAGTGTATATTAAGTGCATTTCATCAAAATCATATGTTTTAATAAAATACCTGCAGTCTATGCTATACTAGTCTATGATGAATCAACAGCTCAGAGCAGATATGAGCCTGATTCTATTACCAACAGGAACAACAAACTATCATTAATAATTCTGTTATTATCACTGAGATGTGGCTGTGTAGAATGATGAGTTTAAATTTAAAAAAAAAGATGTATGTTGAAATCTGAGCATGATCCAAGGCAAATGCTTCTAAGTCTGTTTCATTTCTAATGTAAAATGATACTACCTACCTCACAGGATTGTTGTGAGAATTAGAGATAACATGTAAAGTGCCTGGAACTTTGTAGATTCTCAATAAATGAAAATACAATCATTATTGTTATTATTTTCAATAGAGGGCTTCGGAGCATATAGAAAGTGCTTTCACATACATTAGCTCATTCAACTCTGAAAACAGCCCTGGAATGTAAGAAGTTTTTCTTCTATCTAATGAATGAGATAGTCGAGATTCAAAAATAAAATAACTAAAGCAATAAGTAACATGAGCTATTGTTACTATTAATTATTTACTGAGCCCTTTCTACATGCAGTTACTGTGATAAGTGCTTTTCTAGCCATTGCCAATTGTAATAGCAACACTTTGAAGAAGGTATTACTGGTACTCTTATAATTCTCATTTTATAGACAAGAAACTAAGGCTAAGAGATGCTGCCAATATCTTGCCTAAATTCACATAGTAAGTGGCAGAGGTGGAAAACAATCCCAGGTCTGTCTTCTAAACCCACGATACTAACAATAGCTGTAAAATATTGAAGACAGGACTAAAAGCCAGATTTCTCTGTTTAAAAATCCAGGGCCCTTTTGTCTGTACCACATTGTCCTTTGGGACTTATCTAAAGCTACTGTACATGTGACAACGAAATTTCCTAGCATAAAAATCCTTGTCCTTACCAAATTTCTATGTATGCTAACAAATTCTGTAGGGCTCATGGTCCCAGTGTCATAAACAAGGCACCCTCACACAGAGCCTGAATGCTAGGTGCTCCCTACAGCACAGTGAAACATTAAAGCAGCGTTCTTTTATAAGATGGCAGGACATGACATATGCATGTGAATGCATCACACACATAAACACACACCAACAAAGCTGTCATTATATATTTGGAAACTAATATCACTGAAACTGTCAGAAATTTTTTTTTTATCAAGATAATAGTCTTTCAATAAAAATTAACTGTCAGTAGAAGGCTTCCAAATCAAAATTATATGCTAGGGGTACTAGAACATTCAGAGGTTGCTGACCATATGCTGACATGAAGAAATGGGAGCTGGTGCAACTAAAATCTGGATTTATGGTTCACGTATGTGCTTTACCAGACAACCTTCTCCAAATAAAGCCACGGAGCTGCTCTCGTGAACTCTCTCCTTGTTTCTGATGCAGTGGGACGAGGGGGCCGTCCTCTCAGGTGGGCTCTTCTTGATCCCTCCGCTCTCTCCCTCCCTGCGTCCCCTTTATCTGATCGGACCTGGACTGATTTCTGTAAGTCAAGTCTCCCCATTGGTTCTCTCCTCTATGACCAGAGCTTCCAGGCTCCTGATTTCATTGCTGACTTCAACCCAGTTCAAAGTGGAACAGGATTTCAAACAAACAAACAAACAAACAAAATAAACAAGCAGGAGCCTTTGCTATCACTTCAGTGCTTCCAAATTTATAAATCTTTGATCACATTTTTAGTCAATGTGGAGGGAGGGTCCCAGCACATGGATTGTGAATGGAAATGTGTTACTTGGAATTTAGTGCTCTGTTAAGTGCAAGGTGCCCCACGGGTTTCAGACTTAAAGGATATAAATCTCGAAGGCTTCTCAAGAGTACTCTGGAATGCATCATTATGAGGCAGCACTCCTATCCACCAAGAATGGAGACCTACATATTAACTGTCCCACGAGAGTGAGACTAGGTGACCCAGAGGCAGACATTTTAAATGATATGTCTTTCACTAATTTCATAGGCTGCAGTAGTCCTGCGTTGTAGCATGAGAACAAAAATACTATTTTATTCTAACTTTGCTAAAGGTATGGGTAGGATGGACTTCCCCTATCATAAGTGAGTGTGACTTCCTGAGCTAGCTTATCCACTCTGAATAGGACCTATATAACTTACACCTCCTGGAGTACAACACAAGCTCTGATTTCCTATTACACCTTGTTCTGTGTGCTGGGCACTTTAGCAACTCACATAGCTCGTGTTTGCTGAGCAATTTACTGTGTCAGGCACTGTTCTGAACATTTCTGTGTACTAACTTGTTCAATTCTCTTAACCAATTCTCATGATTTAATAGGCTCATATTAAGTACCTTGCCCCAAATCACACAGCACAGAAGCTAAGCCATCTGGGTTCAGGATGGGGTCTTAACTACCCTTCCCTACAATGACTCTCAGAGACATTATGTAGGAAAGGATATGATGCCTACCTAGCCTACCAGCCATGGGAATTTGGTGTCATTTAGCCGCTTTGACCCTGAGTTTCTTCAAAGCAAAACATAATTTAAATAACAACTGTCCCATCTATCTATGTCAAAGGGTGGATATATGTATATTATATTCTCTCACATGTTTACTGCTTTCTTTTTCCCATGTGCAGAAGTCTTTTCTAGGCCCAAGTCGGTTGTGACCTCCTTGAGGGGAGAGGCCAGTATCCAGTATATTTTGGGAACTACCATGGCCAGAGCTCATAGTTAGTCATCAGCATCTTCATCATAGGCTCATGAGTTGTTGCCACTGTGGGTGCTAATTGGGGCCTCCAAAATGAAAAACCAAGGATCCTTTGCTTCGCTAGTTAAAGACAGGGACAAAGACTTGTTCATGCTGCATTTGGTGTTTAAATGCCTTTTCCAAAACAGTCTCAGATGAATTGAAAGGGCAGTGAAATTAGCCAGCTCCACTAAGACAGAAAGCGATTGTCTGACCTGGACTAACGTAGAGCAAAACGAGTGGTATCTTCCCTTCCGGAAGCCCCTGAGGTCAGGTTTGTCACCTGCCCATGTTACACAGGGATATTAAAAACAATACCACAACAACTGACTGGACACAGCTAATATGACGAAAAGGGTGATGAGATTATATACATAAAAAGAAACACTGCCTTTCTAGAGACAGAGAAAATTGTTAATACAAATGAACAGATGTTTGGGAAGAAAATGTTATTTCCAAAACCCAGACAAAGCTCTATTTATTACATTTCAGAGACACTTAAATTATAGTGTCTGAAAGCTATCCTATCATGGGTATCTGTGACACCTAGATTATCCAAAAATCTGAAAGGTTAAGCCGAAATAAAGACTTTACTGTGAGAAAGACTTAGAGAGAAAAAGTTCTTTTTTTTCTCTAAGGATCAGGTGATTAAATCTACTGTGTAGCATAACCTAATGAGTACTAAGTTCCAGCACTAAACTTTATGGAAACCCAACAGAATATTAAATTCAAAATTCATTCAGAGATGTTAATATGTGCTATTTTAAAATCTAAATGCAAATTTCACTATTCCTATGGTCTGTTGATATTCTTGTTGTTCACATTGGTTCTTTGAGCACTCCACTGCCCCAAGCTCCAGGCCTGCCCCGGGCGCTCCACAGAAGTCGTGGGGTGTTCTCTGTGCCTCTGTGCTGGGCCAGGCCTAGAATGGAGGTGCTGGGCGTGGCAGCCACTGAGCAGGCTTGGGCTCGGATTTGTTACCATCAACCCTGACCCTCCCAGAAGAAACCAGGCTCACCACTGCCTCTCCCACTGACTAGCATGCTTCTGGCTGCCTCTAGGCATTTCCAGAGAATGGACTGTCACACACTAGCTAAGGAAAAAAAAAGGAAATCTTATTTAGTTGGGCCCAGGAGAAATTAAACAATGAATCAAGTGACCTGAATGGGAGTAACTGTCACAGTCCGGTGTAGATGTAACTCTAAATCTTTTCAGTTCATCATTCCAGCCAATTCAATTCAAGTAAAATACAGACTTCAGTCTAGATTGGAAAGACAACAAAAACAACAGCATAAAGAAGCACAGTAAAATCCATTATTGCCTGTGATATTTACAGGTACTTTCAATCTATGTTTCCTTGGGATGGGGTGACCTGACCTTGAATGCCAGGGGTGTCCAATAGGAATCTTTATCACTCTATGCAAGCGATAGAGTGATATTGCCTTTCTCCCTTCATCTACTTCTTGTTTATTGTTCTACCTTACTTCCTACACACCTCACCGGGTGTTGCACAGCTTAGTAAGTTAGCAAAGGCTTGTGATTTTCCTAATGAAAGGTGTTATGGTGTTATGTAAATACACAGTATTATTTTGTCTTTATTCCAGCATTCCTGGATTGAAATAGTTCAGTGTGTGTAAATATGTTGAATCATGTGTATTAATTGGATTTTTTTTTTGAGTAATTCCCTGGCATCCCAGTTAACTAAGTAGATGCAAGCTTACTTGCACAATGAAATATTAAGTATAGTCTCAGACAACGAGTCATAAGTCTTTGTGCCTTTCACATCAAATTCTAGGTAGATGAATCCATCCAGCACTTATTTGCTTGAATACTAGACAGAATCACTAAGTTGTGACCTCCCATGAAAATAAACAGAGGCAGATGCAAAGGTTAAAGTTTACAACATAGCAAGTAGCCTACCCCAGAAGATGGGAACAAGGATGTAAGCTCCCAGTAAACAATTAGCATAACCAAAGAGCCTAAGTGTACAACATTCAGAAAAAAATTTTAAAGTACCGATACCACCACATGTTTTAAGTTGGCATTTCCAAAAATAAATATTACTCTGAGGATCAAGTGTCAATCAGGGCCACGCTGGCTCTTGATAGCCACTTTCGTTCCCCCTATGAACATCATTTCATTCAACCATCTTAGAAACCTAGGGTCAAGAGGGCCTGACCACGGCAACCCAACTTTCTTCATGAGGTCTGACTAGAGGGTTATTTCCAGACTTCTCTCTAGACAGTAGGTCCCTACATCTGCTGGCTGCCATAGGAGCACTGAGACCTCACATCAGTCGCAGGAGCCATCACCATTCAGTAGCCTGTGCGGGCATATGCCCATTTGACAGACTCATCTCATTGTCCTCCCTCTCACGGATGACACACACAAATGGAGTCAAAAGCACAGGCTCTAGAATTATCATAAAGATGGGGAGAAAGTGTCGATGGATTGCTGGAAAATGCACAACACTCATTAAATGGTGAGTTTAACGAGTAACATGACTGTAGATAACTTTTTTGTTATGTATATTATTTTTCCTCCCAAAATAAAAATCTGCCTGTAAGTTCATACTGTAATTGGACTATGCTGTATAGGCATTACAGGAAGTGTTTGAGCCAGGATGGTCTTGGGGCTAAAAAGCCACAGGGACACTCCTGGTTAGCTGGCTGAGTCATCAGGTGGTCCAACAAGGCAAAGAACCACGCCATGACATTGGGAATATAAGGGCAGTCAGCCGGAAGCGATGTGCTGCCTCTCATTTTGGGCCTTAAGTCTAGAGTGATCTTCCACAGTGTGGAATCCAAAAAATGTTATTAAAGCAAGAAGTCCAAATACATGTTATGAGTTCTGGCCACAGTGGCTACCAAAATATGTGATACTGGCCCCTCCCCTCAAAGAGGTCACAGCCCATTTGGGCCTAGAAAAGACCTTTACACATGGGAAAAAGAAAGCAGTAAATACATGTGAAGGGAATGGTCCAGGTGTGAGTGAGTGGTCTTAGAATTCAGAAGAGGAATTCATTCAAGAAAACTTCTCCATTGATTCTAAAGCACCGTGTATTACTGATTTTAAAAATGTACAACAGTGCATTTATATGCATCAATAACACAGAAATAAGTAAGGGGATGGAAATGAAATAGACAGTCTAGCTGGTAACAAAGGCTTCGATGTGATAAATTTCATAACAAAGTAGAATGGTAATGCAGCGCAAATCTGACTGGATGTGCCAGAAATAGAAAATGTTTCCCACTAATGCAAACTTTTTTGGAGACTAAGAAAGTGGACTTCTAAAGCTTCTCAAAGACTGCAAGTCATGCCACAGACAGTTATAAGGAACGGCTAACTCCTGAAAGCCATTCTGCAGATTGCAACAAAGACTTGAGAGGCTGCTCTCCCCAACCAGAATTCATGGGCTCACGACGAGGTCAGGGACACCTTACAGAGCACATACTGGAATAGTCAGACTGACCCAACATACTTTCTCTTTGATCACCCTTATATTTGACTGCATTTTAGTAAATTATCCATGTAGTTGTATTTTGACAGCTCTCTTTACAGCAGTAAAACAAAATGTGTGCATCGCAAATGGCAAAGATTCAAATTTCAGCTATGTTTATCCAAAATAGCACTGAACTGCTTCTGTACTTATGCTATACTGCCTACAGCTTTACGGAAGGGAAGACAGATGGGATGAATTTAGCAGGGAAACAGCTGTGGCTTGAAGAAGAGACAAGCAAAAGTTTTGCTATCAGGCTTCATTATGTATCAAGGTACCAGTAAAATGTGTATCCGTAAGGCAGCCAAAAAAGTGTTTTTCATTTGACTAGTGATAATTACCTTTTCTCAACAGCTGACAATGTTCTAAGTGGCATTAAATAGGTAGAGTAATTAAGCAGTAAGATATAACAGGCAGTGCCTTGCTGGGAATTGTGGTTTTCCCTCAAGTGTGCCGGGAGGTATAAACTAAGGGGCCGCTGACTTCAACCCCCTGGGAAATGCAGCAAGCCCTCGGGTGGGAGCTTGCAAGCTTGCTCCATGCAGCAAGCTGGTGGGAGTGCACACAAACAGGAAAAAGGGGGAAAAGCTATCCATGGAGACTGGCAGTTGGGAGCGTATTGGTGTGACTATGACATTACTGAAAGGAAGTTAAGTAAGCTCCCGCCTCTACCCTTTTCACCTGTTTCTTAATGATGAATGTGCATCTTTCACACTTTGTGGCAATCGACTGGACCTTGAAATGGAGAGCTTGGGCTATTTATTTTCTGAATCATCTTTGTCTGTTTTTAAATGCCCACTTAGATATTCTTCAAGACTAAGATGCTTCAACTTTTCTGAGAACAGGAAATTTCCAGTTTTTACACTGTTGAGGGGGTGATCAATTACTTTGCGAGTTAGGCTTGCTCAGAGTGACCGTTCTTGCTGGCACCAATCCCATTCTCTCCTGCAGCCGCAGGGAAAACTAACAAATGTGCTACTGTAAATCCTATAGATCCTCCTATATAAGTAGTGTTCACTGCACAAACTTTGTGTTTAAAATAATAAACCATGCATTCTGTGAAAAAACTGTACCCCTGTATTAATTACCTTAAGTCGAGGACTCTATATTGGGTGGCTCCCCAAATTATATATAATGTATGCACTTTATTAACCCCTGATAAACTGCTCTATTAAATAGGTTTTTTAAAAATAAATCTAATTTATGCCACAATGGTAAATAACATCATGTTCCACCCAGATCAATAACATTATTATTGCCATGGTAACAGAAAGGGGAAAAGCAGAGAAAGCCTTAAAAAGGAACAAACACAATACAACATATATACAACAAACCATGGTGTGACTGATGTTTGGTGGCACAAAGTTTTCCTAAAAAGTCTGGAATTACCACATCACCACTGAATGGCAATAAAAAAAAAGCATTAACATACTCAAAAGCATGTTAACTGCTTAGAAACTTAATAAATTCCTAAGTATTTTACCATCACTTTCCTTTCCCGTTCTTTCAAAAGGTTATATATTTTATTTCCTTCTGTGTGCAACTATCTCCCCCCTCCCCGCCCCACCGTAAGCTTATGGTAAAGTTCCTCCACTTTTTCAGTGACTTTTGCTTCTGGCAACACTTCTCAGGCCTCTACCTGACTACATCTTGACAACCCCCCCTGACAGCCACTGATTTTCTGGGTCCATTTAGCAGCAGAAAGACTATGAGGTGTTGTGGGGAGAGCACAGGCTCTGGAGTCAGGCAAACCTGTTTAATTTCTAGCTTCACCTCTTATGGACTATGCAACTGGGGTCACATTTCCTTCTTCTGAGCCTCAGTTTCCTTATCTGTGAATTGGGGTAAACCTTGGAAGGCTGTTGTAGAGCACCTAGTGTAACGGCAGAGTAAAGTGTCAATAACTAGGAATGACATTATGGAAAGAAAATATTTTACTGAATTGCCCTTTCTGCCATCGTCTTATTTCAAATTATTGCTTCTCTTTTTCTTCTCACTATTCATCAATCTGCCTGAAATTTAAGGTAACATAAATATATTTGAAACTGTTAATATTTTACTCTCTCTACCACATTTTCTTCCATGTATCAGAACATAAGATTTTCCCATATAGACAAAGGATACTCATGCTTAAGATACATATGCAACAGCTTAAGACATGTATGTTGGGACTCAATTCAGAAACTGATCAAGATGCTCCTTGTAGGACAATAGTAGCAGTTTAATGGCAGGAAAGCAGCTCAGATAGCACAGAGAATGGGAATATAAAACAACAGCAAATCTTGCTGGAAGTACAGGAGGAATTTTTTAAAAAATTGCTATTATGGGAGCTAAAGTATTCCTAAGATTCTTTGCATCAACATCCCTTCTCATAGACTTGGGAGCAACACCGTCTGGGAGCAAGTTCAGCCTCTGTCATGTAGTAGCTGGGTGACCTTGAGCAAGTTACTTAACCTCATTATGCCTCAGTTTCCTCCTGGATAAAATGGGGACAAAGCCAGCATTTGCCTCATAGGGTTGTTATAAGAGTTAAGCATGTTAATGAAGGTAAGTGCTTAGAATAAGAACAATGGCTGGTGCATAGTAAGGACAACGTACATTAATTAGCTGCTGCAATGGTAATGATAATGATTTTGACAAATATTATATATTTATTATCTGTTGTATAATTATATACTGTATAATAATTATCATTACTGTAAGAGGTTCAGGAAATTTGTACATCATAGCAGGTGGTTTAATACAGTGTTCAATGGCTATAAAATTGTGGAAACTGGGGAATCAAGAAGAGGGCCAGGAATCAAGAAGCCCTGAAAGCACAAAATGAGAGCAGACACAGGGCCCTGGGCCAGGGAGGCTAAAGGTGTGGATGAATTTCTTTTATATAAGCCATGTTCTTAAGATTGTCCTTGTTGAATACTCAGACTTCTTCATAAGGAGCATGGTCCTAAAATTAGTAACTTGCTCAGACCCACACAAAAGTCAAGACCAAATAGAACTTTGTCTTGTGTGTCCCGAGCGTTCATTTTGGGATGGATTCTGAAGGTTCCTACAGGGAGCTCTCTATCCATACCATGATACTTGACAATTATATTTCTGACAGAGAGAGATACCTTGGGTACTGCAGCCAAAAAGAAAAGAAAACATATAACAACAGTCTAGCACCAATGCTGTCTCACAGTGTAAGTCAATAAAATCGCTGTCTCTTGGTTTCCTCATATTATAAATGATAATAACCACCCTTGATAACCACTTAACAGAGGGTTGGAGAGTGCCAGCTGAAATTCATAAGGGACACTTGCTGTTGGAATTATATAAACACAGAGACAATCTCTCTTTTAAGAATCAATTTTGAGTGACTTCAATGTGTTAAGGACAAAATCTTTATAAAACTAATGAAAAACTGGACTTACATATTGTACTTCGACATCAAGCATCAACATTACAAATGTCAGGTTTGCACAAGGACTGCTACCAGCAGAAAGTTAAGAAATAAATACACTGTATTTGAAAAACTATTTCTCTGTGTAGTGATGCCAGTCAACAATGGGAAACTGTTGCAAATATGAATACTGATAGGCCAATCAAAGCAAATACATTTTTACCTAAACGGTGGAGTCTTTCCCTATATTTTCTATAAGGCTCCTATATTACATTTAAAATTATCAGCTATAAATGATCAATTTAAAAGGAAAGAACTATGTCTTGTTTCCAAAACCAACTATTAAATAATATGGACATTTAAATAAATTATTTTTAGCTTTGTGATAATTTTCACTGTTGATGTGACACTGAGAATGAAATTTCTTTAATGTCTTCAGTGTTCAGGATCAACACAACAGACACACACTGAATTTAAATATTTATAAGATTCTTTCCAGAAAGAAAAATTATGAAATAATCAATAAGCTAACTTTTACAAAGAAGGATGTATCTGGCCAAAAAAAAAAAAAAAAAAGATAGAAGGTCCATTTGTTACTTACAAAGCATTAATGTTTTCTAACATGTGTGGTAAATACCTATGATTCCTCCACCCATTTTCCTTTTTGGAAGTTCACCACTGTATATTCTGAGACAATCTGCTCCCCTAGAATATGAAATTTGAATAAAGCAGATTTTGTTGATTTTTTTCCCCCAGATGAATACACAAAGACCCTTAAAAAACAAATGTTCTTTAAAATACAGCATGATGAGTATATTTCATATTTATTAAAACTATAGCATCTACCAAAAGACCTTGAAACTGAACTCTAGCTCTTCCAGCCCAATTCTACAAGGGAGAGTTAAATAAGATCAGAATAAAAGGTCCAGGAAAAGCACTATAAAAAAGAGGGGATAAAGATGGAAGATTGCCTCCCAAAATAAAAAGAAAAAAAAGAAACAACCTCCCTCCCCGCCCCCCCAGCAAAAACAAACAAGTAAACTGCTTCCCCTCCATTTTTTTAAAATGCTGGGAATGATCCACTTTGACCTATGCATATTAGTGTAAAAATAAAAGCTATAAGACGGGTTTTCCTTAGGTATTTGCATGAAATGAAGTATAGACACAGCTGACAGTTCATTTGAATTTCTTTTATCGCTTTTTCTAAGTAGATTCTCCCATTCTAGTTTCATTACACGTGGAGGCATCCATTTTTTAAGATGAATTTTATTTTGCCACTATAATCCCAAATTTGTCATCCGACTATTTCTGCAGCTTCGTTAAACTAATTCCCTGAAATGCCTCGCATCTTTTAACTTTGAATAACGTGAATGGCTCAGTGGCCTTGGGTCACCTGCGTGACCCAGGCCAGCCACACAGTTAATAAGAGAATTTCCCCACTGGCCAGGGCAGCATTAAGGATGAAAGCAGAACCTGACCACTCTTCTGACCTAATTACATCAGGCTTTCCCTTTCAGTGAACCAAACCAAGGGGAGGAAGCTGAGGAGCAGGGCTTGCTTTCAAGATAAACTCTGCGAGCTCCCGGCTCATGCAGTGGATAAGCAGTCGGAGGAGGGAGAAAACTAGAATGATGAAGACCAAAGAAGGGAGCCGTGTGCTGAGGCCCCCCGGACGCTGGCACAGCCATCAGCCCACCCTACTGGTCCTTGCGCCCGGAACACGCACGCCTTGAGTGCAGAGACCATTCTGACCCATTTTTTGTTTTCTCAGGACCCAGGACAGTGCCCAACCAAGTACGGTGACACATTTGAAACTGCTGGTTTGTTAGGTAACATTATCAAATATACTCTGCCCTTGATATGGGCACAAACAGAGGGGTCTAATAAACTGAACCACATTTACAAACATTACAAGGAGAACTTACTACAACGGGTTATGTTAAGGGAAGAATGTCCACTTAAGTAATCAGTTTTGTAAAACTGGATTTAATATATCAGGTTTGCCTAAAGTGAGATATAATGACAATAGCTTGGCTTTCTATCAAGCTGAATTTGGGGTAAGACATTTTGAATTAGGGTCATTTATTAAATTTCAGAGTCTCCAGTCTCTTTGCACAACTGAGTGTGATCAAGATAGATAGAAGTAAAGTGTTAACAATTGGACTACTTTTTCATGTTAGGGTAAAATAAAACCTCAAAGTTCCCTAGGAATTTTTTGTTATAATTTTTAAAACTTTTCATTCCTTCATTCTGAAATAGAAAGATTCCCTTTAAAAAAAAAAATTGTTGTACTTTTAAAATGCACCCCAGATTTTTCTTGTCTGAGGAATTATGGCATTTTATTCTAAGTAGTGTACATAACTTTAAAATTAATATTTATTTTGGTTATTGAATCTAAAATAAACATTGTTACAAAGTTATGTGGTGGATTCTATTCACTGACCAAGCATTTATCTCCACATCCTCTAGCAAGTTTTCTCTGACTAACCTAGATGTCCAGCATGGTGGATGGTACACTTGTCTTGTTTACTGAAATCCTGACCAGACAAATGGCCCATCCAGTAGGAAGTGCTATGTTGCTCACTATGCAAGATGGAAAAACAAATAAAGAACACTTCTCTTGAATGCAAATAAAAACTACAGTGAGGTATCACCTCACACTGGTCACAATGGCCATCATCAAAAAGTCTACAAATAATAAAAGCTGGACAGGGTGTGGAGAAAAAGGAACCCTCCTACACTGTTGGTAGGAAGATAAATTGGTACAACCACTATGGAGAACAGTATGGAGGTTCCTTAAAACACTAAAATTAGAGCTACCATATGACCCAGCAATCCCACTCCTGAGCACGTGTCTGGAGAAAATCATAATTTGAAAAGATACATGCATCCCAATGTTCACTGCAGCACTATTTACAATAGCCAGGACATGGAAGCAACTTAAATGCCCATCGACAGAGGAATGGATAAAGAAGATGTGGTATATTTATACAATGGAATATTACTCAGCCATAAAAAAGAATGAAATAATGTCATTTGCAGCAACATGGATGGACCTAGAGATTATCACACTAAGTGAAGGAAGCCAAAGACAAATATCATGTGATATCGCTTATATGTGGAATCTAAAAAAAAAAAATGATACAAATGAACTTATATACAAAACAGAAATAGACCCACAGACATAGAAAACAAACTTATGGTTACCAAAGGGGAAATGGGGGGGAACGACATATTAGGAGTTTGGGATTAACATAAACACACTACTATATATAAAATAGATAACCAACAAGGACCTACTGTATAGCACAGGGAAATAACCTCAGTACTTTGTAATAATCTATAAGGGAAAAGAATCTGAAAAAAAAAATGTATAAATGAATCACTTTGTTGTATACCTGACACTAACACAACATTGTAAATCAACTATCCTTCACTTAAAAAAAAGAACACTTCTCTCAAGCAGCACACCATCCAGCGGGGAACACGGTCTATGTAATCAGGAAGACAGTGCAGGTTACAGGAAAAGCATGGGTTTTAGAAATCTCAGTTATTTAATAATTAAACACCTGACAAAGATTATCTCCTTGACCAATCTTTAGTCAGGTTCCTCTAAGCTCTCTTTTCAACCAGGCTTTGACCTTGGGCTTCAGTGTCTGCCCTTGTCAGGCCTGCATTGCCCAGTTTTAGCAAGAATATTGTCAGTTTAAAGAGAATCCCCTACCCTTGAAAACTGATCAGCCTAAATATCTGATCACAATTCCTTAACCTTCACCATTCCCCACGTGTCTGATCATCTTGGCCTGCCTTCAGGAAGGATCCTGTTAGATATGTTTAGCCAGAGTCCTCCCTTATCTCTGAAGTTTCTTCTTAGTAATTTTCTATCTACCGGTTGATTCCACACTCCCACCTGCCCCCCCGTCCTGCTCCTTGACTATGAGCCCTCACACTCTTCCATGTTGTGTTTGAAATTGAGCCAAGTTCTATACTAAGCTCTCTCTCCCCCTATTGCAATAGTGCCTCAATAAAATCTGTTGTTACCCCTTCAGCTTCTGTAAGGCTCTGGGTTTTTTGATACTGCTGTAAGACTTATTTTGCTCCTTTGGAGAACAAGATTATTATTACCACTAATAAAAATGAGATAAAATATTACTTTAGCTGAGGCCAAATCCATATTAGTCATTCAGAAAACACTACTTCTTTTAGTATGTACACTTAAAATATATGCTCTAACATGCCCAAACGGGTACAGTAACACAGACTGTGGTGCACTGGGACTGAAGGGCAAGAAGAAATACGTGCAGAGTGGCTGCATCGCCCTCCCACAGCTCCAAGAAAACCAAATGTGAAAGAAGCTTCTCTGCCCAGATGACTTCATGTGAACCGTGAACAGGAAACTATGAATTTTAGCCCTGTTACAATTAGTTCCCAGATGCTCTGGTTGGCCTCTGTGTCTCAGACTCATTGTCTGAAAGGGAAGACAATACTAACGGATCCATCTTGCACAGTATATACAAAAATAAGTATGTATTTCATGTTTTAAAGGTCACTGAATATATAACAGCTAGATAGTTGAAGCAAAATACCATATTCATCAGTGAAATAGAAAAGTTTAGCAGCATTCATCTGTTCTCATTTTAAATTTACCACAGTATGTAAATTAGAGGATTTAAAAAAGCATCAGGCAAAAATCTGAGCTAGGTGCGAATGAAAAGCACAATCAGAAGCAAATTTGTGACTGCTTGAAGGGTAAGAGTTTGCCAAATGGGCTGGTACTTAGATTTTACTACTAATCTGAGTTTATGTAAAGCCAGTAGAAAGATCCCAATTATTGTTAAATACCCAGAGTAGAAATTTGCTGCTAAACTGCTGTACAGTATCGGTCTCAGGTTGGTTCTTGTAAGCATCTTATTTTAGGTACTGAAATTATCACAGGAATACCACACACAAAGCTGAAGTTTAAATACACAGTCCCAGTCATATATACAGTCTGAAGAAAATAAACCAAATACAATTTGGATTAGAGACTGAATTACCTGATTTTAAAAATATTTTGCAGTAGTTGAGAGAATCTACTCAGCCAGGAATAGCAGTTATTGTACCAACTTAACATTACAAAATACGATTGATGGCAAAATGAAATAACCTGATCATTCTTAACAGGATTTTTTTTACATCCAAAACATTCATACTATATCAGAAAAGTACAGAGGCGGGTTTGTGATTCACACTTTTGTAGATCTCAGTGGGCCAATATGTTACATTGAGACAACAGCCTACTATTTAAACAGCACCCTGTCTGGTTTCCATGGAACAAATTACCTTCAAAAACAAAATGAACTAGATCAAGTGAAGCCAAGGGAAGGTCAAACTCAAGAATGCTGCACATTCTCAAACCTAAGAGTCAGGAGACCTGCTGACTTGGGCTGGGGCCTCGAGCCAGCCAACAACGAAATTTAGAGTCAGAAACAGCTTAAGTGACTACCAAGTCCAGCCTGAGAGACAAGGAGACAGATGCCCACTCAGGTGCCAAATCCAACCCTGCTTCAAGACCAATTGTGTGACAAGACAGCATAAATCTCAGTCTGAATTCTCAGTCTCAGAATGCTTTTGATTACTTCCTGCTTCCTCAAGTAACATCATATTTAATTCTGAAAAGTGGGGATAATAAAATAAATGTCTTTTCTGCCTCATAATGCCTAATCATTCAAAATGTTACACTTTTTGAGTGCCTACTATATATTCTAGCACTGTTCTAGGCAGTAGGAAATTGGTGATGAACACGACATACAAGTCCTGGCCTCGTGACACATTCTAAACAAGGAGAACAAACAGGTTAAGTATAGAGAACAGTGGGTCAGGAGTTCTTCATTGTTTTGAGATTCTGATTAAAGACCAGATCTAGAACCTTGCCTGCTACAATGGAGGCACCCAAAAACTAACTGGATCTGCTTCCCAGAAAAGAAATGAATAGACATTAAATTTTGCATACATTTTCTGGAGATTCGTAGCCCATCTCTGGAGTTCAGTTTAAGAAAGGAGAAGTGGTCTATAACATTGATAAACCAGCAGAAGAGGAAAGGTCTGAGAACTCAGAGGAAAACACGATAAAAACAAAGCAATGGTATAAGTGCAGGGCAAGAGCAATCAATAAGGCAAAATGGAAAAACAGACAGGGATCTAACTCTCTTTGGAAGGGTTTAGTCAGGAAAGGTTTCCTAAAAGAGGCAAAACAAGAACGGAGCTTTTTTTTTTTTTTTTTTACTGTTTACATTTCCTTTTACAAAAGTAACACATGCTCAGTGCAGAAAACTTAGCGATTATTGGAATATGTGAAGGAAGAAAATACACCAATAATCCCACTGCTTAGAGACAGTTAATTTATTATATCCTCTTGTGTGTCGTGTGTGTGTGTACAAGGTGGCAATGTTAAATTTACTTTTTACTCAAGATCCAGGTTAGTTTGAATGTATATGCATTTGAGGCAAGAGCTGGGGCAGAGTTGGATTATTCTGCATAATAGAGGGGGTAAGGAATTTATGGTCCCCAGAACATGAGAAAGCAAATAATTTGAAAGTTATGGGGTAGGGGGGAAGCAGGAGCAAGGAAAAAAATACCAGAGTAGATATGTAGATATATAGCCTAGAAAGGACTTTGAAGGAGAGAACTAAGTATCAGTGGAGATTATTACATTGTTTCTAAGAGATGTGTGGCCTTAGTGTTCTCCATTTTCTTAATTACAATATTCTTAGTAAAGTCCATGCTGCTCAGCAGTGCTTTTGTGCATATGAAGTCTTTGGGGAACTCTAGGAGATGTGGAGTTCTACATACAAGTTGACATAGGGCAAAATTTGAGTCCACGTGTGTGAGATACAAAATCTAGAGTGTGAAGAAGACATGATATTTTGGGTACATATCTATTTTTTTTTTGCAAAAAATAGAATCATATCATATAATATATACTACTTATATCCTATTTGCCCATGGAGATATATTTTGAACATGTGCAATGTCAATAAACCCTTTTCTTCCAGTAAATGATTTTATTGGCATTTTATAATTCCTTTGTAGGGAATTTACATACTGTTTATATAACTAATCTCCTGATGTTGGATATTTTGATTACTTGATTTAATATTTTGATTTGACTATTTTTAATATTCTTCTCTTAGAAATAATACTACTGCTTGGAGTCATAATTAGTAGGACTGGCCAAAGAGAGGTATCATTATACTTATTATACTGTATTTTGTTATCTACTTAGATTTCTGTCCTGCTAGGACTCTTGTACCTAGCACCAAAGACAGTATATGATAAGTGTACTGCAGGGAGGAGAGATCATCATGGTTGGGAGGTGAAGGAAGGCTAAACACTGGCAATGTCAGGAGCTTGTAAGTCAGCTACCATCTCTCTTCTGATGTAATTCTTGACTCCCATTTCTTGGGATTTAAAATATTTATTGTAAAAACTATAAATCTAGTTTGAACGGTCATAGAAATAAGGGATATGTAAATTTGAAAAAAAAAATGTAGACTTGCTTTAGGGAATATTTAAACCAAACGAAGACATGACCAACAAATGTAATTTTAAAATCATTTGCTTTTAAGGCATTCTGAAGATTCATTCCCAGAGATATCAAAAATGTCACTGGGATTTAGACCAAAGAAACAGCTACTAACGGGGGGAAAAAATTACTTGATTCCTCCCTTTTCCTCATTTCTCATATCCTATCAACTGCTAGCCAATTTTGCCCCCTAAGTATTTCTCCAGTCCATCCCCTCTTCTTCATCTCTATTTCAGGCTTTAATTATTTCCTATCTAGTTCCCCTGCCTAGCTCCCCCAAATCCATCTTTTATGCAGCCACCAGAGTGAGTTACTTGAAATGCCAATCTGCTATCGTGACCTGTTTAAAATTCTTCATTGGCTCCCCAATACCTTTAGGATAAAAAGCCAGATCCCTGGCACGGATCTCCAATTCATTCCTGCTTTCTGCCTTCCCCACCCCCCCCCCCCCCACCACCGACACTGACCTGTTTGTAGTTCTTACACCACAAGACGGCACTTCTCTCTCCAGAGCTTTCCTCCAGTTTTCCTCTCTGCCTGGCATGTAGCCTTGTACATCCTCTAAAGTTAAGTTTTGGCCTCCCTACCTCCAAAAAGTTCCCCAACATCTCTCGGGCTGGATTTGTGCCTCTCTTCAGTAATCCTATGCTGCTACATGCCTATCTCTTTACCACATGAGGTGTGCGGGGCTAGAGCGAAGGATTTATACCTCCTTCTCCAGAGAACAAGAGGTCAGTGATTGCTTAATGTATCTTCTGTATCTCCATGACCTGCAGTTCCTATCATGTAACAGGTATTCAATCACTTTTTTTTTTTAACATCTTTATTGGAGTATAATTGCTTTACAACATTGTGTTAGTTTCTGCTGTGTAACAAAGTGAATCAGCTATATGTATACATATATCCCCATATCCCCTCCCTCTTGCATTTCCCTCCCACCCTCCCTATCCCACTCCTCTAGGTGGTCACAAAGCACCGAGCTGATCTCCCCGTGCGATGCAGCTGCTACCCACTAGCTATCTATTTTACATTTGGTAGTGTATATATGTCGATGCTACTCTATCACTTCGTCCCAGCTTACCCTTCCCCCTCCCCATGTCCTCAAGTCCATTCTCTATATTTGTGTCTGCCAACAAACACATGAAAAGATGCTCAACATCACTAATCATTAGAGAAATGCAAATCAAAACTACAATGAGGTATCACCTCACACCGGTCAGAAGGGCCATCATCAAAAGGTATTCAATGACTTTTATTTGTGTTTGTTTTGTTTGTTTTTGTTTTGGATGGACCAAACCATTCTGTAGCTTTAAAAGGTTGAAAGAGCTAATAAAGCCAGGTAAGTTCAAATCCTAATGGACTGGTGGAAAGAAATGAGGACACATATGGAATCAGCACAAATTAATCCTAACCATTAGCTAACAGCTTTTAAATTAAAAAAAAAAATCAGTTCCTAGATAATTACTCATTAATTCAACATAGTTTTATACACTGGGACTTCAGAGATTGATAACTCATGGTTCACACTGAAGACTTCACAATCTAATAAGGGAGAAGGACATAAAACACCATGAATACGGTGCTCAAAGTGCTAGAAAATAGAAACATTTACTATAGAAATAAGAGGGAGTGACTAACTGTCTAGAATTAAGGAATGTTGACCTCTAGGGAGAACTCAAACTTTCTATTAGAGCCACCCCTGCCCACCCCCCAAATCCTTCCCTGAAAGCAGTTCTCATATGAGATATCTAGAGATCAGGCCCAAATGTATTTTTCAGCCTTTCATTGGGGTCATTTAGTCTCCATAGTGAAGAGGGGGAGATCTAGGACCCTAAGATGGGAACATGGACTTGAGGGAAAGGAGGCTGTCTGGGCTGCCTCATCTACAGTCATTTAGGCTTCCCTGTTCTAGGCAAAAAGCCAAAAGGAGTCCAGGACTCCATGACCCAGCCAGGCCTAGCAGGAGCTTACCCTGCAGGTGAACACAGTGGCATAATTCAAAATAAGAAATGTGAAATGCAACACTGACACTATGTTCTAAGAGCCATGTGGAAAAACTGGAGCACTTCCAGATATAGGTCACAAAAATGATTATTTAAATGTGGGACAGATATGGAAGTTAAGTATATTTGGTTTGAACCAGAAATGATCATTTCTTTCCAAGGGTCAGTTTCCAAGGGCTCTTCTGCCTGGCCCTGTAAAAGAAGAAAAATGTTTCCCAGCCTCAATTCTACATTATCTCCTTCATCTATGATACAGAAATCACTAGCATTATGTGAGATGTAAAATTTAGCTGATTAAAAAAAAACTCTCACAGAGTTGCATCTGAACAATCATTCTGTAATCTATCAGGCCATTGTGGAAACCAAACGCTTGGAAAATGCCTAACTCATTCCAAATTACTGTCATAAAATTTATAAAGTCAAAGTCATTTATATAACTGCTAACAACCTTAACAAGCAGCTCCATTAAATGTGACCTACAAACCTTGCAAAATAAGGACCAACTAATAACACAATGAGTAGTTAAATGGTCTAAATAGAGTGAGGGAGCCATTCCAGTTTTAATGAGATCAAAGCATATTTAATAATTGTGATTAATATTTACCGAGTGCTCTCTGGTTGTACATCATTATGCAATAAAAATTTAGATTTATATTACTTAATGACAGTAATTAGATGCACATGTATTGAGCAGTTTTTCCAACTGTGGGGATGTAGATAAGAGGTTATAAATTATTTTTAAGTTGTGTATACACATCAAACTCTGCTTTTGTCTCATTATTTTTTTCCCTTCTACGGTTTTGGGAGCCTGAAAAAGATGAGTTAGAAGACAAAAATGACTGCAAATTCATTTAGTGAGTGCCTTCTAAGTGCCTGGCCCTTGGCTATGTACTAGAGAAACAATGAGAACTAGGATATGGTTCCTGTTCTTAAGGAACTCCTTCTAATGAGTCAGACATTCAAAGAATAATTATCATGTCCTGTGCGCTTGATCAAAATGCTGTTTGAACGAAGTGTTGAGTAACACAGAGAGTGGGGTTAAGGAAGGCTTCACTGAAGAGATGACAGATGACCTGAATCTCGAGAGAGAAGAGATCTCTAGGTAGAGAAGGGAAAAGTATTTCAGGCTTTGAGAAGCACAGGCAAGAGCATCTCGACTATGAATTCTCAAAGACAAGAGCTAAGTCTTATGCATCTTTTTAATCCCTAAGCTTAGCACAAGTCCCTGCTGGCACTCAGTAAATATCTCAAGAGTGTACGTATAAACAGTGAATGAATAGATTAATAATTGGATGAACACAAAATCTTCTTTCTGTACATAGCATTCAGAAATGATTCCTGATCCCCAAGAAGAAGGAAAAACATAGCAACAGAAAAAAATCCCTTTTGAGAGTCCATGAACTGAGAAAAAAAATAGCTGTTACTCTCCTTGCTCATCATAGCCAGATGAGTTGTAATAGAGATAATCAAGACTTCCAGGAACTATTCCTCTCCAAATCCATTCCTTGACATAGTCTCAGTAATCTGGAATAATCACACCTCAACTTTCACCTGTAAATAGCAGACTCCCATTGTCTGGCAGTGCAGCTGTACACAACAGCCATGAGCTGCTCTTCCTGCCTATGGGTTAGAAAGCATGGACTTGGTATTCATGCCACACATTAGAGTATAAAAGGAAAAAAGTAAAAAACCATGTTTGGAATAGGAGGAGTAAGGGGCGAAAGATGATCAAAGAGCCGTGAAAAACCTGTGCAGGTCCCCCATGAAGTGCCACAGTGGGTCATTTCCACCCTTAGATTAATGACAGGTCTCCAAAAACAGCCCAACAGAGCAGTTTATAGGTCTTCATGCCACATCCTTATTTGTGAAGTTTTAAATTTTTACAAGTATTTTAACTTACATTATTATTTTAAGCCAACTTAAACTTTAAAAACGATTAATAATTTCTCAGACTTATCAAGACTGTTAATATTCTAATGTGCATTTTGACTTTCCAGAGAGAGAGAGTATTTGCAATATGTCCCAAACTAAAACATCCTGCACTCCTTTTTTCAAAGACCATTTTGTAGGACTGATTGTCCATAGAATACACATTGAAAAATGCTGCCCCAACCCTTTGGGCCACAACAAATGTAGCAAGGGAGTGAAGAGGCAGTTATATAGCACGTTTGTGTGTTTGTTTTGTGAAGTGGCTGTGTGCTATAATCATCATCTTGATAAATACCATGACTTAATTAAGAAAGGAAAATGGAATGGATGCTCAAACCAAGAAAATAATAAAAGGAGAAGGATTACATTCATAACCCAATTTAGAGAGAGGATAGTTGTTAATTACTTGTTGATTTGTTCATTCATTATTTAGGAATGAGACTTAATGCATTCACAGTACCCTTTAGAAACCAGACGTGGGTTCTTAATCCAAGAATTTATCAAAACCCATTTTGAAATCACTTGTATTTTCAGCTGTGCAACCTCCTAGGAGAGCAATTCTTCCAGGACTTTATGCAAAGAGTAGAGCAGCTCCCTAAAGAAAGCAGGGCTGTGTCCCCAAGAATCCCCAGCTGAGTAGCAGGTCACTTGAAAATCTGTACATGAGGGGTGATTCTCTAGGCTGAACAGTGGCCACTGCTTTCACTGCCAAGCAGCTGTGGAAAGTTTGTTTGGTATAAGAATGCTCCATTGGCCCATCTTCTGGGTGGGGTAAGGCTGGCCTAAGACCCAGGGGAAGAGAAAGCAAAAACGGAACAAAGAAAGTTCACTTTCTTCTGCCTCCCGGTTGGTTGCCTCCTCTCTGGTACAAACGGGAAAACTGCGTATGGAGAATGCAATGCAGATTCTTCTTATAAAACTAGTTCATTGTGTACCTTTACTCGTCTGACTATAGTAGCTCCTTCCCAAGTATAGTAGAAACTCTCTGAATGGAAGGTCACTTACCCTGATCACCTAATGAACCAACACTCTCCCTTCCTCTCTATTAAATGTATTGAATGATGTCCAGGGCGCATGCAATACTCATGGCCATTGGCTGCTACTCTATAGTACAACTGGACACTTCTGCTCTCACCAGTTGTGTGTTTCTTCCCAAGTCTGTTTATGCTGCTAACATAAGCATAACTTAATGTTTAGTGGACTCAGAAATACGATTATTAAAAAAAGAGTTTGCTGATTCTATGAAAACAAAGTAGAATGATTTAGAAAGAATCAACAAAGCTGAGTTTAAAAGTCCATCAAATTAGGTGTGCATGAAATAAATGTAAAAGATGTGGTGGGAGAGCAAGAGGGTCATTAAAGTCTCAAATTCTGCATGGAGGTGGCTTCCCAAGTGTCTTTATGTCCTCAGTTGTTTTAGTGAAATCAAAATTGGGTGCATCAAAAGAGGCAATTTTGGTATGGTTTATCCAGGAAAGATGATACGGCACTCCAAATCAGGTAATCCATTCACGAAGAAAATGTCTTGGCCTAAACATACTACCACTTGCTATGACTTCCTGACCTTTCAATTAACCATCCTACTTCCAGTCTCAAGCTTACTGGATGAGCCATTTCTGCTAAACATCTATTTATCTGCACTTAGTATTTTCCTTTTGATTATTAGTACTAACCCACCTCCCTACTTCTGGGAACATATAAATTACTGAGGGGGTACAGCAGAGAACACTAAAGCAGAAGTCAGAAAACACAGATTCTAGTCATTACCTGAACTGTAGTCTTAGAAGTCACCTTATCTCTTTGGGCCACTTTCCTCATCTATGAAGTGTCCATGTTGCGTGTAGGGATGGAGGATGAGAGGTAGATGATAAGAGAAGGAGTTGGACTAGATAATCTTTCAGGTCTCTCCTGATTCTTTAAAATGCCATTCTATGCAATTCAGCTTATATAAGACAGGTAGAGTTCTTTAAAACATCTCTTAATCTTTATTTGGAATATAAAATATAAATATTCAGAAAAAATATATAAATTCATTGTTAATGTCAAGAGTAAGTAAATTTACTTGAGAAAAGTAACATTATTTAGAAAAAATTTTTAGAAATTTTAATTACAAAAAAGAAAATACAAAGTTATATACACACACACACACACACACACACATATATATATACACACACACACATAATGATTCAAATAAGATCTAAGTTGCCAACATAAAACTGATAACTGATATCCTTATAATTTGAGAATGGGAAAAAAAGTCTCTAAGATATTACACTTCGAATGTCCATGCTCTCTATAATAAAAAGCTTTTGGAAGAAACTATCTTTATTAATTTATATTTCCAAAGTGGATTACAAAGCTATAGTTCTGGGAATAGCATGTAATATAAACTTGTTTAAATAATTCCCAGGTTTAATTTTAATGTTACAAATACAAAACTACAATTACTGACTGGAAAAAATAAACTAGTGAAAGAAACAAATGCTGCCTTCTTTA
Source organism: Balaenoptera physalus (assembly GCF_965194825.1). Classification (NCBI taxonomy): domain Eukaryota; kingdom Metazoa; phylum Chordata; class Mammalia; order Artiodactyla; family Balaenopteridae; genus Balaenoptera; species Balaenoptera physalus. The sequence goes on from NC_138882.1 coordinate 29,286,130, forward strand.
AACTCATTAGTTCTGCAACAGAACTAAAATGAAAAATTAAGCTCAAGACTCAGTTCAGATCCCAAATGAATTTCTTTAACAGCAGTGAGTCTTGTCAAAAATGTGTTTCTAGATAAAAAGAAAATTGTTAGGGAGTACTGCCTAACATATTGTCTTGGTATTTCTTTCACAGAATGATGCCTGAATCACTTTTTGTGCCACAAAAATAATACAAATTAAGACTCATATACAAAAATAAAGAGATTTAAATCTAAGTATACATCATCTTTTAAAATAACCATTTGCTATTTGTGAGTGGGAAAAGAAACTGTAATACTCAGTTTATATGCTCCCTTGGAGTCTATATCAATTTCAAGTTTTCTTTTATGATTCAGCTATTCTAAGAGTATAAAATATTTTATTAAAAATTAACGTGTTATCCATACAAATGGCAAATATTGAAAATAGGAACATAAATAAAAAATAATAAAAATAGTAAGTCTACTAATACTGAAGAGGAAGGAAGACAGGATGGGGAGGAGAGCATGTGAAAGGGAGAGAGATTTTAAACATCCGGTTTCTATTCTGGACCATTTATAGAAACAGACAGACACAGCAAGCAGAAGCCAAATATATTCTCGGGCTCTGACAGGATTTGTTTTCTATCTTGTCATTACTTTTACTATATTCTTCCTAATAATATTTCTCCAGTGTTCTAGATTTCCTGACCGACAATACCAATCTTATTAAGAGCTTACAAATGAGAGTTGTAGAGGATTCAGGCATGTTCATGGAGTCTGGCTGCCTTGTGAGCCTACTTGCTGGGGGTTTGAAGCTTTCCCAGGAACTCTTCAGCACAAAGGCACACAGCCATGGCAACTTCCTCCCCCATCCTATGCATCCTTCCCAAACTCCTTTGAATGATTTTCTTAGGAACTAGCACGCAGTCCCTGGCAGAGCAATAGGTACCCACCTGGTCTATTGCACAAAGGTAAAAGTATATGCATGATGCCCATTTCACTACTGCTGGCACAAAGGCAACAGACTCACTCAACATGCATCCTCTTTGTTTGCTCTTTTAATGAGAGTGAGTCCATGTCATATCCCAAGCAAGTACCTATCAAGCTCAACCCTTTCCATTTCAGTGCCATTGAGAGAAAGTCACAGTGCCTACTAAACATGCAGCTTTAGACACACACACTTGTCCCTACATCAAAACAAAACACAATAGAATTCCTCTACACCAAAGATAATGAGGGAACTATTTTGAAAATATGAATGATTTGTTTATGCAGACTATAAAAACATCTCTTTGCATCAAAATAAGTGTCCCTCTTTATTGCACACAGACTATTTTCTATAGAATTTAAATTGCACATGAAATTATAATTGTGTCTTGTTTAATGTAAATTGATTGTCTCAATTATTGGGAAAGCATTTGAATTTTAATGGACTAATTTTAATGGACATGTGCCAAGCAAGTCAGCAAAAACTCTAACAGCTCTAACTGTGGAGGTGCACAGCCAGACGTCTCTACAAATCAGGAGGGACTGCCTGGTCTCGAGAATTCGTCCTAACGTGGCGGCCCAGAGGAGTTAGTAAGCTATCCCCCATGAAGAAGAGATCAGCTTTTGACTGTCAGTGTTGGAAGATGCTGTGACAGTGAGGCTGTAATTTGGTTTCTCTCTCTGAAAAAAAAAGATCCACTATTAGTAGAAAGGACTTTTATGGCTATGCTTTTTTAAAAATATTTTTTTTAATGTTCTTTCTTTCTACAGATTAGGCTATCCATGAAAATCAAGGCTTTAACCTGAAGGTAGAACCAACAGAGAATCTAGCAGTACTGTGTCACCAGGAACTAAGACATACTTTTTTTTTTAGCATAGTAAATATACATGTATATATTTATTTATTTATTTTTTAAATAGACCTTTATTGGAGTATAATTGCTTCACAATACTGTGTTAGTTTCTGTTGCACAACAAAGCGAATCAGCCATATGCACACACATGGCCCCATATCTCCTCCCTCTTGAGCCTCCCTCCCATCCTCCCTATCCCACCCCTCTAGGTCATCGCAAAGCACCAAGCTGATCTCCCTGTGCTATGCTGCTGCTTCCCACCAGCCAACTATTTTACATTCGGTAGTGTATGTATGTCGATGCTACTCTCCCTTCGCCCCAGCTTCGCCCTCCCACCCCATGACCTCAAGTCCATTTTCTATGTCTATCTGTTTATTCCTGCCCTGCAGCTAGGTTCATCAGTAACTTCTTTTTTTTTTAGATTCCATATATATGTGTTAGCATACAGTATTTGTTTTTCTCTTTCTGACTTACTTCACTCTGTATGACAGACTCTAGGTCCATCCACCTCACTACAAATAACTCAATTTCGTTTCTTTTTTATGGCTGAGTAATATTCCATTGTATATATGTGCCACATCTTCTTTATCCATTCATCTGTCGATGGGCTTTCAGGTTGGTTCCATGTCCTGGCTATCGTAAATAGTGCTGCAATGAACATTGTGATACAAGTCTCTTTTTGAATTATGGTTTTCTCAGGGTATATGCCCAGTAGTGGGATTGCTGGGTCATATGGTAGTTCTATTTCTAGTTTTTTAAGGAACCTCCATACTGTTTTCCATAGTGGTTGTATCAATTTACATTCCCACCAACAGCGCAGGAGGGTTTAAAACACACTTGAATGTAAGCCTTGGACGTCTGAGGGAAGGCCACCCCAGGAAGCTGGCTGCAGACACATCGCAGCAGCATGCCACATAGTCACTACCTGACATTTCTTCTTTTACAAATCCAGTGTCTGTGAAGTCAAACAAATATCCTCCACACTTACAATCACAGGCAATAGCAGACCTCACCCATTTTGCTACCCAGATAGTGCAACATTTTTATAGTTAAATTATAACCAGTGATGCTGGAGGTATAGATACACATCTGCTGGAAACTGCCAGCCTTATAAGATCTTTTTCTCACACCCCAAGCCTCAAGAAGCACTGTTGATAGGTATAAAAATCACCCCTGGGAATAATATGATGAACAATTTGCTACACAGCCAAATTTATACCTCAGCTATAAATCATCATGAATTTACTTTAACTGCTATCTATTTGAGATATTTTAGGAATTGAAAATACAAGGTTTTAATCATTTCAGTCTTGAGACTCTTTTTGCAATAGAAAACTGGCAGTATTAATCTAGACATACATGTAGATGTTACGTACAGAGTATAAATTTTGAGCCAGTGAATAAAGATTTCTTCTATTCATCAAACTTTCCTGAATGAATTTCTATGCCGTTAAAGAATCAAGCTGAATATAAGGCATTCCTTTCTATAACAAAATTCAGAAAGGGCAATAAGTTATGAGCAACTACAGTTTTTATTGATTCCTTCCTAAATGTTATCTGGCTTGTATAAAACCACTTCAGTGTTAAGATAGTTCAATATCTATGTGTCCTATAACTTTTTTTTAAGAACCCAGAGTTTCCTGCCAACTAGATACTTGATTAAAATTCATAATTAGTACGTCTCAGATTTTGGATAATGCAGCCTAACAGTGTGAATTCTAACAAAATGCCACACCCAAGGCACACCATTTCACTGGATAAGAGTATGAAATCTGGCCACAGGTGGGTATCTAGAAATAAAAAGCCGAAGCAAAGCAACAGAACCGTGAAAAGATAGAGGAAGAGTAATGTACAAGTGAGGGGGAGTACCAGACAAAGAAGAAGATGAAGAAGTAGCAGATGAGCCACACTGGCTGGTTAGAAAACAACTCAGCAGGAACTGCACGTTTGGCATCTCAACACCCATCCATCCCACATCCCCACATTTGTAGGGGACTGGTTAAGCTTCACTTAGCAGCCAGAGTCAGTAATGCATCAGCTAGATGGATGTCTCCTTTCTTTTAATGACATTTGCCTAGCATATAAACATTAAAATTTGCATTAAGGGGAAAAGAGTGACTCAAAAGCCACTTTAATGCGGCTTTTCTATATTTCTGCAAAATGCCTTTAAAATATCTGCTCTTTAAATGGCTGCATTATTTTCCATAGGTGATAAGGAGAAAACGGTCCTGCCCCTGTTCTCATACAGACACACACACACACACACACACACACACACACACACACACACACACAATAGAATAGCCATTTTTAAAACCAATTGACTTATAGAAAACAAAAACCCAGAAAATATCACTCTATCATCAAGATACTATAAAACCAAATTTTCTCTTTAATCTGTTAAATTCCCATCACGGCAAAAACAATGTATGAAATTGCTCCCTGCAACCCAATTCATGAAATGTTTAACTAAACAAAGGAAAACACTTTACAAAGGACTAAAGGCATTACTCTCCTTATGTAATCACCCTAGAAGTTATTTTGTTCAAAATGATCAAAGACATGTCAAAAACAACATGGAATCCCACAAAGGAGTTAATTCATTATGTTCGATTGATTCTAGATGTCTTTTGTGCAACATGGAAGCACTAAAAGAGCACAAAAAATACTGCCTACAGGGCTGCGTACACAGCCCCAACTCCAAGTACCCTGCAGGCCAGGGCTGAAAACCCAGCAGCTTTTCCTTGAATTGATAGGTAATGGGCTCTCTGTTGGGACTGCCCCTCCCAAGTCAGGTGAAAAAGGTCTGCCTCGGAACAAAATTCCACAAAAGCAGCCTAAAACTGAGTATTTTCTGGGAGAAAAGTGAGATTTTTTTGCAGTCCTATCTATCAGTGGAGATTATTTAGTTTTAAAGGAAGACCTGCTATTTTGTGTTTCTATTTTGTTTTGTTTTGTTATTTAATGAGGATATACTATTAAGTTTGAATTGCAAAATAAAATCCAAGAACTTACATTTAACAAAAGTATATACTGTCTCCTACGTGCCAAGCAGATTCCAAGCTCATTTCAGTCTCAGAACAACCCTAAGCAATGGGAACTGTTTTCCCTCCTTTTACACATGAGGAAACTGAGTCACCAAGAAGTGAGGTGACTTGCCCAACATCCACAGCCTGTTCAGTGGTGGGCCTGGGCTTAGAATCCAGGCAGGAAGCTCCAGAAACTGCATGTTTTTAACCACTATCCACCACATGCTCTATTGGTAATTTAAAAATCTTTTTAAAAGCTCATTTAGTCTTGCTATAATAACCTGGGGAGATTTCTAAGGCACATTAGCCTGAAAAGCTGCTAGCAGAGACTTTGACTCTTAGATACCACACTGTCACTCACAAGTTAGAGTGGGAAAATCTGCTGCGGGGCTTTGTGGCCTGGGACTCTGGAGATCTGGAATGGAGTCCAGGACCAGCTCAGATGCTGGCTTCCTGGGGAAACTCAGAGAGGTATGGCAGCATGCTGCTGAAAGCACGGGCTCCAGCATTAGACAACCTTGCATTTCTAGACTGGCGATGGGACATATTAGCTAAGTGACTGTGGGTAAGTCACATAACCTCTTGGAGTCTCAGTTTCCCCCTCTAAAAAATAGGAGACAAGAATATTATCTCAATAGAATTGATCCGATGCTTAAATTATTCAATGCCTCTCTGCTGCAGATTCTTTAATTACAAAACTGCAGTGTTGTGTTAGAGATCACGAAGTCCCATCTACCTAACAAATAATGTGATTCCATAATACTACGACTACAAGACAGTTGATTATAATACTGTACTCTATTTATATAGTGCTTATGCCTTTCAAACATTTTCACACCTATGATCTGATTTGATACTCATTACTAATCTGCATAGTATTCAATCCCTATTTTATGGATGAGGAAATTGAGCCTGAGAGAGTTTAAAAAGACATAATAAGTCATGGAAATGTAAATAGTCTGATAATGTAAGCAAAATGACTGGTGAAAAAGTCAATAAACTCAGAAATCAGAAATAGACTACAGATGGGAAATAAGCAGAAAGCTATCAGGGGCCCCCTCTGGCTCTCCAAGTAGGAGATAAATATCATGATGTTTAAAAGGCTAACATCACAGAAATGCCACCCCCCACTCCCCTATCCGCTTAAAATCCTTCAAAGGCTCCCTTCTCACAGTGAAGAATAAATTTCAAACATTTTTACGTGATTCAAGAGAAAGACTCTTCCAGATCTAACTTCTGAGAGTCCCACCTCCTCTTAATATGTAGGAAGCCACAAAAACATTACTCCCACCCTAACAATGAGAAAAAAAGTCAGATAATCAACAAAGCCGTAATTATTCTTGAGCCAGAGAGCGGAGGTTGGAAGATAACCAGGTGAACTAAATTCCGAAAGGCAGAGGGTCCCTCTGAGGAGAGGCAGAAACACTTGAATTGTTTAATCTTTAGCAGAGCATGGAAAAGAGAAATGGCCACTATAAAAGGAGGGAAGAGGAAAGCAGGCAACGTGCTAATCGGTTCTTAGAGTGTAGGCTAGTGTGATAGTCTAGAATTCCTGGGACCCCCAGACACGACAGGACAAGAAGAGTTTGCACTCATTCTTAAGCACTTTTCCACAGGTTTCCTTCCACTGGATGCTCACAAGAAAGACTGGGAGCAGGAGAGGAGACATGCACCCCAACCGGGCAGGGCGCAGGCAAAAACCCTGCCCACACAGTAGACGCTATGTTTTCATAGGAAGCAAAAGCCTCAAGCTTCTGGGGAAGGGGCAAGAAATCGTCCCAGGAAAAGGTTCAGTGCCTCTGGGGAAACGTTAGATGCAAAAGCTCTCTTCCCCTGGGAGGGGTGGAACCCTCTTGCATGTGGCCCTAGGAATAGGTAAACTTTCACTGAGGAATAGGTCAAAGCAAAATCCATCATTGTTGTGATGGTAGACGTTTGAAATCCAGCTCTCTGGGGAAAAGGAAGTTCTGAATTGTAGTGTCTGCCCATTTCTGTGATGTAAATACTTCTACTGTGGCCAATTTAAAACTATCAAGATGATGTTAAATGACTCACACATTTATAAAAATTTAATAATCAGCTCCAGCACGCAACTGCATCTGACCCTGAAGAGGCAGCAGGAAATCCCATCCCCATGTCCAATCCCATGCTCATCATAAACCACAAGGAGAGTCAAATGGAAAAACCAGAGATAAAAAACAACAATTAAAAAAAAAAACCCAGCATCAACAATAAAGAATTTCTTTGTTGGGCCTGTCAACAGACTGAGTTCAACACAGGGAGGGAAAATCATTAAATTTGAGATTGGCCAATAAAAATTATCCAAGCTAAATACAAAGAAGATAGAAAGGAGTTAAGGTGGGGGGCAGAGGGGGTAGTGTGGGGAGAGAAGAGACTAGAACAGTACATCTAAGAGCTATGGGACAACATCAAATGATCTAACCAATGTATAACTGGAATCCCAGAAGGAGGAGAGAAAGAAAGTGAATGGGAAGATCTAACTCCTGCATACTACCTCTGCCTCATCTACTGTCAATCTCCCTTTATATTTTAAAGCCACAGTAAAGTTCTTGAAGAGACCATGTCCTCTTTGACTTCCAGGACCTTCAAACATGTATTCCTTTTTCTCTGTTAAGAGTACTTCTACTTCTCAGGTATTATTTCTCTAAGGAATTGTACACTGGGTCTCTAAACCCAGGTCGGGTGCCAGTCTGGTATGCCCCAGAGCATCCTGATTCACTCTCATCATATCAGATTATACCCCTGTGATTACTGTGTGCTCCCGAGCAGAAATGAAAGCTCCTTAAGGGTAGAGATCATCACTTTTTGGACTTACATTGGATGTATGGAAGAAATTTTTAGGGATCTTAAGCATGGAAATACATTTTTTTTCTCTAATATAAAAACAGAAATTTACCTGCTCTGTCTTTTTAGCAAAAGCTCTGTCCAAAGAGTGATGTTCAATGCTCGTAACCTCTTGTGGTTCTTCGTACATTTCTAACATGTGTCTAGCGCCTATTTTTAATTGAATATTTTTAATAATCCAGACTTAACTGAAGAAAAATAAAAATAATAAACATTATAAAAATATTAAAACTGGCCCATTATAGATGGCTTTATAGAATACTTGTCTCCAAAAAGGCATTAGCTATTTCCTAGTACTTTATGTTCATAGAGTTTTTTCTTTTCTAGTGTTTAAATGTTATAAAATTTTCCCTCCCAGGAATAGAAATTAAAATCTGATAGCCTTTTTTATTTTTTCTGTTTCTAAATAAAAACCTAATAGGTAAAATTGGGGATTTAAAAAGAGTGCTCCTCACTCCCAGTTATGCTGAAAATATGATTTTTAAAACAACTAGGTAAATGTATCCCTCTTGAAATTTTATTTGGGGCTTATGTTAAAAACTTTCACACATACAAACAAACACACACATACATTCATATACTCACAAACACTTAGAATATCATAGGCATATCCCAAGTATTGTCCAAAATGTTGTTCCATAAATCACTTGTTGAAAACTCAGAAGGCATTTACCCTTAGAAATAACATTATGTAAACATGGTATTTTGTTTCACAGACTAGTTCACAAGAGCCTATTTAACCCAAAATATAAATAAACTACCTTCTAGAATATTAGCCTCTCAAGTTCCTGTTGCATGTCCAAAATCTAGAACAGAACCTAGTATACGTTAAGGGGTTGGTAAGTATGTTGAATGAAGGATGCTGAATAAATAAGAGTGTGAAACATTTGTTGCAGACTAAGTCTGTACCAGACACTGTTTTCTAAAGAGTTTTCAAGGGGAATTTTAGGCCATTATCACAACCTTATAAGGTAGCATTTTTCAGATAATGAAAGTGAGAAACTGAGGAAATAAGGAAGATTAAATTTATGATTTAAGGAATTTGCTCTTGACCTGACATCTAGGAAGAGAGCCTCCTTCTAGGGTGCATGCTCTTAACTACTATACATACTGTGAAAATTAGTAAAAAGAAATCTCATTTAAAATGGTGTTGGGTTTTTTGATACTTAAAGTGTGTGTTTCCTTATTTATTTCATTTTGGATGATCTGTCCATTTGTGAAAGTGGGGTGTTGAAGTCCCCTACTATTATTGTGTTACTGTCGATTTCCCCTTTTATGGCTGTTAGCATTTGCCTTATGTATTGAAGTGCTCCTATGTTGGGTGCATATATATTTATAATTGTTATATCTTCTTCTTGGATTGATCCCTTGATCATTATGTAGTATGCTTCTTCGTCTCTTGTAAGAGTCTTTATTTTAAAGTCTATTTTGTCTGATATGAGAATTGCTACTCCAGCTTTCTTTTGATTTCCGTTTGCATGGAGTATCTTTTTCCAACCCTTCACTTTCAGTCTGTATGTGCCCCTAGGTCTGAAGTGGGTCTCTTGTAGACAGCACATATAGGGGTCTTGTTTTTGTATCCATTCAGCCAGTGTATGTCTTTTGGTTGGAGCATTTAATCCATTTACATTTAAGGTAATTATAGATATGTATGTTCCTATTACCATTTTCTTAATTGTTTTGGGTTTGTTTTTGCAGGTCTTTTCCTTCTCTTGTGTTTCCTGCCTAGAGAAGTTCCTTTAGCATTTGTCGTAAAGCTGGTTTGGTGGTGCTGAATTCTCTTAACTTTTGCTTGTCTGTAAAGGTTTTAATTTCTCCGTCGAATCTGAATGAGATCCCTGCTGAGTAGAGCAATCTTGGTTGTAGGTTTTTCACTTTCAACACTTTAAATATGCCCTGCCACTCCCTTCTGGCTTACAGAGTTTCTGCTGAAAACAAACAACCCAATCCAAAAATGGGCAGAAGACCTAAATAGACATTTCTCCAAAGAAGATATACAGATTGCCAACAAACACATGAAAGGATGATCAGCATCACTAACCATTAGAGAAATGCAAATCAAAACTACAATGAGGTATCACCTCACACTGGTCAGAATGGCCATCATCAAAAAATCTACAAACAATAAATGCTGGAGAGGGTGTGGAGAAAAGGGAACCCTCTTCCACTGTTGGTGGGAATGTAAATTGATACAGCCGCTATGGAGAACAGTATGGAGGTTCCTTAAAAAACTAAAAACAGAACTACCATATGATCCAGCAATCTCACCACTGGGCATATACCCTGAGAAAACCATAATTCAAAAAGAGTCATGTAGCACAATGTTCACTGCAGCACTATTTACAATAGCCAGGACATGGAAGCAAACTAAATGTCCATCGACAGATGAATGGATAAAGAAAATGTGGCACATATATACAATGGAATATTAGACATAAAAGGAAACGAAATTGAGTTATTTGTAGTGAGGTGGATGGACCTAGAGTCTGTCACACAGAGTGAAGTAAGTCAGAAAGGGAAAAACAAATACAGTACGCTAACACATATATATGGAATCCAAAAAAAAAAAAAAAAAAAGGTTCTGAAGAACCTAGGGGCAGGACAGGAATAAAGATGCAGACACGTAGAGAATGGACTTGAGGACACGGGGAGGGGCGAAGCGTAATCTGGGATGAAGTGAGAGAGTGGCATTGATTTATATATACTACCAAATGTAAAATAGATGGCTAGTGGGAAGCAGCTGCACAGCGCAGGGAGATCAGCTCAGTGCTTTGTGACCACCTAAAGGAGTGGGATAGGGAGGGTGGTAGGGAGACACAAGAGGGAGGAGATATGGGGATATATGTATACATATAGTTGATTCACTTTGTTATACAGCAGAATCTAACACAACATTGTAAAGCGATTATACACCAATAAAGATGTTAAAAAAAAAAAAAAATGGAGTTGGGAGGCCAGCAGGGGAACTCTCAGGCCCTACCACTCCATGTCAATCGCACACCCATGAAGAAAAGACATACTTTGTATCTCCAACAGGTAGAAGGTTACTCCTTTACCACCCAGCAAGAGGAAGGAAAAAAAAAAAAACCTCCTTGCCAGGCAACAGCCCAATCAATTAGAGGCTGTCACAACTCAGCCAATGAAAAGCCACTACTTTGAATTCCCAGTTTCCTCCAGTGAACTCTTTGTTTAATAACAGGCCTGCCCAAGTCCTTCTCTAGAAAAGCACATTCCTCTCCTTTGTCATTTGGACTTGCCTGTGGATCGCCACAGATTAGATGTCCTGAATTGCAATTCTTTTCTGTTCCCAAATTAACCTATTTTGCTGGTAAAATAACTGGCTGTTTTATTGCTTTAGGTCAACAATATTTTCTCTCTACTTTCAGTTTTAGGTCTTAAAAGCATAGAACCAAAACCTGAAGGTTGTTTAAAGAATGTTAAGCTCCATAAGGGCAGGGCTGTCTGCTTGTCCAGTGATTTACCCAAGCACATCACTGCTATGTATAATAGGCACTCAATAAATATTTGATGAAAAAGTGAAAGGGAGTCTTTTTCCTTTTCCTGGGTATTGGGCCTATTCTAGGAATAAGTGTGAATTATATTAAAATGTCTGACATTTTCCTCATTCTCTTTTGCTGGGTATATTTCCCATTTAATTTTCTCCCAGGTGATCAGTTATGATACTGTCTGCCTTGTTCCAGCTATATAACTTATTCACTCTCAGATCAAAATCTAACTCCTAAAGCTAGAACTTCCTCTGTTACTGGGAGGGAGGAAAGCAATTTGATTTCAGGTCTTCCCAATAAAATGTAATTGAAAATGCCTTCCAGTCCTCTTAGGGCTTTGCCAATAATGCGTAGAATAATTGGATTTTAAAGAAATTGCTTACTGACCCCAACTGACTTATATATTTGGTACAATTTTGGGGGAAAGGGTCAAGTTTTCTAAGCTGTTTCTGGTTTTTGTAGCTTCCTCTTTTCCTCTGCACAATACTCTCAGATTGTTTGTCTTTAGACCCCTCAGGGGAGGCTGCCTACCTAATCCATGGTCCAGCAAAATGAAAGCTAGTGATAACCAAGAAACATTTCAAAATAGAGTTGAAATGAGCTTCTTTCCTAGCAACATATGGATTATATACCAGTTTCTACAATTTGATATTAGAAAATAATGGCATATAAATCTAAAATAACACAGCAATTATGCTAATTTACTTTTAAAAGTATGTTGTCAGTTATTTAGAAACACAGGTTCCCAAGTAGCTCATCACCAAAGGAGTACCTCTCTAAAGAAAACTCGTGGTCGTGATGGACAGACAGGAGGTGAGGATTATACATACATTTGCTGTAGCAAAAGAGATGCTGGATGCTTCACTTCTGAATTACAATTCATACAGGACTTGAAACATAGTTATTGAGAAAATAATACACTGCTGATGTAAATATGCGGTATTGCACTACAGGAGGTCAGCAAAACAACTCACAACAAATGAGATTAATTATCGTGAAGTTAAAGTGAGAGCATTTTATAGTTAAAACTAATAATATCAGTATTTGAAGACTAAGATGACCTCAGTGCAACACTAATAATGCAATATGAACTAAATGTCCTTCCCCCAAATCATCAGAAGTTAAACTACTGGCGCTTGTGCAATATCACAGGAGTTCTGCAAGGTGTAGAGGCCAGTGAAATACTGCACTGGCATTCTCATTAAGTTGTTTTGGCTTATAAAACCCAAATTTCAGTACTTTTAAAACATTCACTTAATAGATTTAAAAACTGCCCATAAGAACTGCAGAAATGACCTATAATTTTAGGTCAGTTTTTTGGCCATCAGTACCCAGGGAGCTTTGGTCTATATTTTGATTACTCTTCTTAATGAGGAATGATCAACTCAAGAAATTTCTGGGGCTTCCCTGGTGGCGCAGTGGTTGAGAATCCGCCTGCCAAAGCAGGGGACACGGGTTCAAGCCCTGGTCTGGGAGGATCCCACATGCCGCGGAGCAACTGGGCCCGTGAGCCACAACTACTGAGCCTGCGCGGCTGGAGCCTGTGCTCCGCAACAAGAGAGGCCGCGATAGTGAGAGGCCCGCGCACCGCAATAAAGAGTGGCCCCCGCTTGCCGCAACTAGAGAAAGCCCTCGCACACAAACGAAGACCCAACACAGCCATAAATAAAAATAAATAAAATTTAAAAGGCTTTATGGTGCTGCTGTACCTACTATAAGTTCCTCAAGAAAAAACTGCTTTAAAAAAAAAAAAAAGAAATTTCCTCAGGAATAGGGAGCTTATCAACAAACTTTTGGTTTGTGCAAAACAGAGAGAATAGGAGGTAAAACAACAACAACAACAAAAAACCCTCCAGGCAACCAACTCCTACCCAGGCTGCCAAGGGTGGCTGGTCCCCCAGGACATCCTTCCTTTTTGCCTCTGGGGTTTCAGGATGCACAGAGCAGCCAGAAGACACCTCCCGCGAGAGGGCAGGTGGTGTCACAGCTGCTCTGGACTCTGGGCTCATAGTGTCTTGACCAGCCCAAATAGAGAGGGAGCTTGCAACCATGGGAATGAGGCAGAGGTGAAGACACTTCGTATTTTTGTATCCCCTGGCCGAGTACAGTGACTGGTACAAAGTAGTTGCCTAATAAATATAGAACAAACAAATTCAGGCCTCAGCTTACTTTACCAGCACCATATCCATAAACCTGCATTCATCAGCTCATATGCTTTTTTCAACCACAGCTGTAGCAATGTAGGAAGCAACTCTTTCCAGTCCAAGATTAATTCCTGCTCAGTGCTTGGTGTCCCAACCCTCTTCTACTCTCAGGACACGTAACATTGCCTCTGTGTCTACCTCAGCTTCTCCAGATTTATTTCGATTCTAAAAATCCCCTTCACAGAAATACATAGTTTTACGAAACCCCTTAGAAATTTATTAAATTATTTCATTATTTTACATAATATGATTAAGAGGGGAATTTTAAGTAAAAACATTTTATTTGAAATAAGTATATATTTAAGGATTATAATATAAAATTTATTTTAAAAGTTCTTGAACCTAAAACTACTCTAAAAAACAAAGTCTATTAAAAAATATGATGAGTATTTGCAAAGCCTCTAAGTACCTCTCCATAAGACACTTAATAATTTCTCTTGAGCAGAGGGACCTGGCAGATCGCACCTTGACCTAGTGGTCCAAGCCCACACCACCAGTGACAGGACAAACTGACAGCATGTACCCCTCAACACAATGCACCAAGAAGGACACTTGGGATTCCTGCCCCAAATATACAGCCTCAATCTAATCATGAGGAAACATCAGACAAACCCACACCGAGGACCATTATGTAAAACAATCGAGCGGTTCTCATCAAAACTGTCAACTCTGGGAATTCCCTGGAGGTCCAGTGGTTGGGACTCCATGCTTTTACTGCCAAGGGCCCCAGTTCGATCCCTGGTCAGGGAACTAGGATCCCACAAGCCACATGGCGTGGCCAAAAAAAAAGAAATAGAAAAAAAAAATTTTTTTTAAGTGTCAAGTTTGTGGATGATGGGGAAATACTGAGGAACTGTCACAAATCAGTTTTCTCCACTCAAGGGAAATTATTAAGGGTCTAAAGACCACTAAAGAGACATGAGAACTAAATGCAGCATAGGATCTTAGACCAGAATTAGAATATTAGGGGAAAAACCGGTGAAATCCCCATAGGGTCTAGAGATTAGTTTCTAGTATTGCATCAATACTAATTTTCTGGGTCAGATAACTGTATTGTGGTTTTGCAAGAGGCTGACATTGTGGGCAAGCGGACGAAGGGTATATAGGCACTCTCAATTATTTTTGCATCTTATTATAAGTCTAAAATTACTTCAAAATAAAAAACCAAATAGATGTAATTTTCCTATGTAACAAATGACAGCTATTCATTTCATAAATTAAATTCTTACTGAATTAATTATGTAAGAAAAAAGGCAAAACTGGCCAATAACGTTTTTAAAAAATGTGCTCTAAAATGTAGATTTGAAATTAAATCCATGTATAGAACAAAAACATATAAAATAGCTTCATGATTTTTTTTGAATTCTTACTTTTTAATGTAAAATTCCACTGTTACTTTTATAGATTCCTCATTTTGTTATTGACTATTTTTTAGAGCAATTAAAGATTCAGAGCGAAACTGAGGGGAAGATACAGACACTTCTCATACACATTTCCCACACGTTCATAGCCTCCCCCATTAAGCAACATCCTCCACTAGAGTGGTACATTTGTTACAACTGATGAACCTACATTGGCATATCATAATCACCCAAAGTCCACAGTTTACATTAGGGTTCACTCTTGGTGTTGTACATTCCATGGGTTTGGACAAATGTATAATGACATGTATCCATTTATAGTATCATACAGAGAAGTTTCACTGCCCTACGAAAAACCTCTGTGCTTCACCTATTCACCCAACCCCTAACCCCTGGCAACCACTGATCTTTTTCTTGTCTCCATATTTTTGCCTTTTTGAGAATATCACATAGTTGGAAATCATACAGTATATAATTCTTTCAGATTTGCTTCTTTCACTTAGTAACATGCATTTAAGTTTCCTCCAGGTCTTTCCATGACCTGATAGCTCATTTCCTTTTAGTCCTGAAGAATATTCCATTGTCTGGATGTACCACACTTTATTTATCCATTCACCTACTGAAGGGCATCTTGGTTTCTTCCAAGTCTTGGCAATTCTGAATAAAGTTGCTGTAGACATCCATGTGCAGGTTTTGTGGTGGACGTAACTTTTAAACTCCCTTCGGTAAATACCAAGGAGCACCATTGCTGGATTGTATGTTTGGTTTTACAAGAAACTGCCAAACTGTCTTCCAAAGTGACTGTACCATTTTGCATTCCTACCAGCAATGAATTAAAGTTCCTTTTGCTACAAAGACTTGTCAGCATTTGGTGGTGTCAGTGCTCCAGATTTTTGCCATTCAAAAAGGTGGGTAGTGGTATCTCATCGCCATTTTAACTTGCATTTCCCTGATGACATATGACATGGAGGATTTTTCATATGCTTATTTGCCATCTGTATCTCTTCTTTGGTATCTGTCAAAGTCTTTTGTCCATTTTTTAATTGGGTTGTTTGTTTTCTTGTTCTTGAACTTTAAGTGTTCTTTGTATATTTTGGGTAACAGTCCTTTATCAGATATGTCTTTTGCAAATATTTTCTCTTAGTTTGTGGCTTGTCTTCTCATTCTCTTGACATTGTCTTTCTCAAAGCAGAAGTTGTGAATTTTAATGAAGTCCATCTTACCAATTATTTCTTTCATGGATCATGCTTTGATATATCTAAAAGATCATCACCATTCCCAAGTTCATCAAGGTTATCTTCTAGGAGTTTTATAATTTTGCATTTTATATTTAGGTCTGTGATCCATATTAAGTTAATCTCATGTAAGGTGTAAGATCTGTGTCTATGTCTACATTCATTTTTCTCTATGTGGATGTCCAGTTGTTCCAGCATTTTTTTTTTTCAGCATTATATTTTGAAAGGACTGTCTTTGCTCCACTGTACTGCCTTTGCTACTTTGTCAAAGATTGGTTGACTATGTTTATGTGGGTCTATTTCTGGGCCCTCTATTCTGTTTCATAGATATATTTGTCTGTTCTTTCTTAAATACTACACTGTCTTAATTGCTGTAGGTTTATAGTAAGTTGGAAGTCAGGTAGTATCCAGTCCTCCAACGTTGTTCTTCATTATATTGCAATTGTTTTGGCTATTTTGGGTCTTTTGCCTCCCCATACAGAAACTTTAGAAGCAGTTTGTCCCCATCCACAAAATACCTTGCTGGGACTTTGATTGCACTTGTATTAATATACAGATCAAGTTGGGAAGAACTGATATCTTGACGATATTGAGTCTCCTTTTTTTTTTTTTTTTTCTTTTTCCTCCACTCTTTCTTAGATCCTATTCCCACAGAGGTCATTACAGAGTATTGAAGAGAGTTCCCTGTGCTATTCAGTAGGTTCTTATTTGTTATCTATTTTATATATAGTAGTGTGTACATGTCAATCCCAATCTCCCAATTTATCCCTCTCCCCACTTTCTCCTGTGGTAACCACAAGTTTGTTTTCTATATCTGTGACTTTATTTCTGTTTTGTAGATAAGTTCATTTGTACCATTTCTTTAGATTCCACATATAAGTGATATCATATGATATCTGTCTTTCTCTGTCTGACTTACTTCACTCAGTATGACAAGCTCTAGGTCCATCCATGTCACTGCAAATGGCATTATTTCATTTTTTATGGCTGAGTAATATTCCATTGTATATATGTACCACATATTCTTTATCCATTCCTCCATCAATGGACATTTAGGCTGCTTCCATATCCTGGCTGTTGTAAATAGTGCTGCAATGAACATTAGGGTGCATGTATCCTTTTTAATTATGGTTTTCACTGGATATATGCCCAGGAGTGGGATTGGTGGATCATATGGTAGCTCTATTTTTAGTTTTTTAATGAATCTCCATGCTTTTCTCCATAGTGGCTGTATCAATTTACATTCCCACCAAGAGTATAGGAAGGTTCCCTTTTCTCCACACCCTCTCCAGCATTTATTATTTGTAGATTTTTTGATGATGGTCTTTCTAACTGGTGTGAGCTGATACCTCACTGTAGTTTTGATTTGCATTTCTCTAATAATTAGTGATGCTGAGCATCTTTTCATGTGCCTCTTGGCCATCTGTATGTCTTCTTTGGAGAAATGTCTATTTAGATCTTCTCCCCATTTTTTGGGTTGGGTTGTTTGTTTTTTTGATATAGAGCTGCAGGAGCTGTTTGTATATTTTGGAGGTTAATCCCTTGTTGGTTGCTTCATTTGCAAATACTTTCTCCCATTCTGTGGGTTGTCTTTTTGTTTTGTTTATGGTTTCCTTTGCTGTGCAAAAGCTTTTAAGTTTAATTAGGTTCCATTTGTTTATTTTTGTTTTTATTTCCATTACTCTAGGAGGTGGATCAAAAAAGATCTTGCTGTGATTTATGTCAGAGAGTGTTCTGCCTATGTTTTCCTCTAAGAGTTTTATAGTATCCGGTCCTACATTTAGATCTTTAATCCATTTTTGAGTTTATTTTTGTGTACGGTGTTAGGTAGCATTTTAATTTCATTCTTTACAGGTAGCTGTCCAATTTTCCCAGCGCCACATACTGAAGAGACTGTCTTTTCTCCATTGTATATTCTTGCCTCCTTTGTCATAGATTAGGTGACCATAGGCATGTGGGTTTATCTCTAGACTTTCTATCCTTTTCCATTGATCTATATTTGTTTTTTTTTGTGCCAGTACCATAGTGTTTGATGACTGTAACTTTGTAGTATAGTCTGAAGTCAAGGAGTCTGATTTCTCCAGCTCTTTTTTTCTTTCTCAAGATTGCCTTGGCTATACAGGGTCTTTTGTGTTTCCATACAAATCGTACAATTTTCTGTTCTGATTGTGAAAAATGCTATGGGTAATTTGATAGGGATTGCATTGAATCTGTAGATTACTTTGGGTAGTATAGTCATTTTGACAATATTGATTCTTCCAATCCAAGAACAAGGTATGGCTCTCCATCTGTTTGTGTCACCTTTGATTTCTTTCATCAGTATCTTATAGTTTTCTGAGTACAGGTCTTTTGCCTCCTTAGGTAGGTTTATACTTAGGTATTTTATTCTTCTTGATGTGATGGTAAATGGGATTGTTTCCTTAATTTCTCTTTCTGATCTTTCATTGTTAGTGTATAGGAATGCAAGAGATTTCTGTGTATTTATTTTGTATCCTGCAAATTTACCAAATTCATTGATGAGCTCTAATAGTTTTCTAGTAGCATATTTAGGATTTTCTATGTATCATGTCATCTGCAAACAGTGACAGTTTTACTTCTTTTCCAATTTGAATTCCTTTTATCTCTTTTTCTTCTCTGATTGCCATGGCTAGGACTTCCAAAACTATGTTGAATGAAAATGGCTAGAGTGGACATCCTTGTCTTCTTCCTGATCTTAGAGGAAATGCTTTCAATTTTTCACTGTCGAGAATGATGTTTGCTGTGGGTTTGTTGTATATGGCCTTTATTATGTTGAAGTAGGTTCCCTCTATGCCCTCTATGCCCTATGATAAAAACTTCTGGAGAGTTTTTATCATAAATGGGTGTTGAATTTTGTCAAAAGCTTTTTCTGCATCTATTGAGATGATCATATGGTTTTTATTCTTCAGTTTGTTAATGTGGTGTATCACATTGATTGATTTGCAGATATTGAAAAATCCTTGCATCCCTGGGATAAATTCCACTTGATCATGGTGTATGATCCTTTTAATGTGTTGTTGGATTCTGTTTGCTAGTATTTTGTTGAGGATTTTTGCATCTATATTCATCAGTGATATTGGTCTATAATTTTCTTTTTTTGTAGTATCTTTGTCTTGTTTTGGTATCGGGGTGATGGTGGCCTCATAGAATGAGTTTGGGAGTGTTCCTTCCTCTGTAATTTTGTGGAAGAGTTTGAGAAGGATAGGTATTAACTCTTCTCTAAATGTTTGATAGAATTCACCTGTGAAGCCATCTGGACTTTTGTTTGTTGGAAGATTTTTAATCAGTTTCAATTTCAGTACATGTGATTGTTCTGTTCATATTTTCTATTTCTTCCTTGTTCAGTCTTGGAAGGTTATACCTTTCTAGGAATTTGTCCATTTCTTCTTGGTTGTCCATTTTATTGGCATATAGTTGCTTGTAGTAGTCTTTTATGATCCTTTGTATTTCTGTTGTGTCCATTGTAACTGATCCTTTTTCATTTCTAATTTTATTGATTTGAGTCCTCTCCCTTTTTTTCTTTATGAGTCTGGCTAAAGAGTTATCAATTTTGTTTATCTTCTCAAAGAACCAACTCTTAGTTTCATCCATCTTTGCTATTGTTTTCTTCACCTCTGTTTCATTTATTTCTGCTGTGATCTTTATGATTTCTTCTACTAACTTTAGGTTTTGTTTGTTTTTCTATCTCTAGTTGCTTTAGGTGTAAGGTTAGGTTGTTTACTTGAGATTTTTCTTGTTTCCTGAGGTAAGATTGTATTGCTGTAAACTTCCCTCTTAGAACTGCTTTTGCTGCATCCCAGAGGTTTTGGATTGTGGTGTTTTTATTGTCATTTGTCTCTAGGTATTTTTTGATTTCCTCTTTGATTTCTTCAGTGATCCTTTGGTTATTTAGTAACATATTATTTAGTCTCCATGTGTTTGTGTTTTTTACAGTTTTTTTCCTGTAATTGATTTCTAATCTCATAGTCTGTAGTTGGAAAAGATGCTTGATATGATTTCAATTTTCTTAAATTTACAGAGGCTTGATTTTTGGCCCAAGATGTGATCTATCCTAGAGAATGTTCTGGGTGTACTTGAGAAGAAAGTGTATTCTGCTGCTTTCAGATGGAATGTCCTATAGATATCAATTAAGTCTATCTGGTCTAATGTGCCATTTAAGGCTTGTGTTTCCTTATTAATTTTCTGTCTGGATGATCTGTCCATTGGTGTAAGTGGGGTGTTAAAATCCCCAACTATTATTGTGTTATTGTCAATTTCCCCTTTGATGGATGTTAGCATTTGGCTTATAAATTTAGGTGCTCCTACGTTTGGTGCATATAATTTACAATTTTTGTACCTTCTTGGATTGATCCCTTGATCATTATGTACTGTCCTTCCTTATCTCTTATAACAGTCTTTATTTTAAAGTCTATTTTGTCTGATATGAGTATTGCTACTTCAGCTTTCTTTTGATTTCCATTTGCATGGAATATCTTTTTCCATCTCTTCACTTTCAGTCTGTATGTGTCCCTAGGTCTGAAGTGGGTCTCTGTAGACAGCATATCCATTCAGCCAGTCTATGTCTTTTGGATGGAGCATTTAATCCATTTGCATTTAAGGTAATTATCAATATGTATATTCCTACTGCCATTTTCTTAACTTTTTGGATTTTATTTTTTCTTCCCTTACTCTTTTGTTGCCTTCTCTTGTGGTTTGATGATCATCCTTAGTGTTGTGTTTGGGTTGCTTTTTCTTTCTTGTTTGTGTATCTATTGTAGTTTTTGGGTTTGCTATTCCCATGAGGTTTTAATTTAGCAGTCTATATATGTACAAGGTTGTTTTAATTTGCTAGTCTCTTTCCCGCCTACGAAAGTTCCTTTAGCATTTGTTGTAAAGCTGATTTCATGGTGCTGAATTCTCTTAGTTTTTGCTTGTCTGTAAAGCTTTAGTTTTCTCCGTCGAATCTGAATGAGAGCCTTGCTGGGTAGAGTATTCTTGGTTGTAGGTTTTTCCCTTTCATCACTTGAAATATATCAAGCAGAGTTTCTGCTGAAAAATCCGCTGATAATAATAATCAGGATTCCCTCATATGTTATTTGTTGCTTTTCCCTTGTTGCTTTTAACACTTTTTCTTTGTCTTTAATTTTTGCCAGTTTGATTAATATGTGTCTTGGCATGTTCCTCCTTGGGTTCATCCAGTGTGGGATTCTCTGTGCTTCCTGGACTTAGAGTGAGTGTTTCCTTTCTCATGTTAGGGAAGTTTCTGGCTAAAATATCTTCAATTATTTTCTCAGGCTCTTTCTCTTTCTCTTCTCCTTCTGGTACCCCTGTAATGAGAATGTTGGTGTGTTTATTATTATCCCAGAGATCTCTGAGACTGTCCTCATTTCTTTTCATTCCTTTTTCTTTATTCTGTTCTGTGGCAGTGATTTCCACCACTATGTCTTCCACCTCACTTATTCGTTCTTCTGCCTCAGTTATTCTGCTATGGATTCCTTCTACTGCATTTTTCATTTCAGTTATTGTATTGTTCATCTGTTTGTTTGTACTTTAAATCTTCTAGCTCCTTGTTAAACATTTCTTGTATCTTCTTGATCTATCCCTCCACTCTTTTTCCAAGATTTTGGATCATCTTTACTATCATTACTCTGAATTCTTTTTCAGGTAGATTGCCTATCTCCTCTTCATTTAGTTGTTCTTGTGGGTTTTTATCTTGTTCCTTCTTTTGTAACATATTTCTCTGTCATCTCATTTTGTCTAACTTTCTGTGTTTGTGGTGTCCTTTCCACAGGCTGCAGGACTGTAGTTCTCTTGCTTCTGGTATCTGCTCCCTGGTGGGTGAGTTTGGTCCAGGGGCTTGTGCAGCCTTCCTGGTGAAAGGGACTGGTGCCTGCCCTCTCGTGGGTGCAGCTGGGTCTTGTCCCTCTGATGGGCAGGGCCACGTCAAGGGGTGTGTTTTGAGGTGGATGTGAGCTCAGTAGGACTTTAGGCAGCCTGTCTTCTGATGGGTGGGGCTGTATTCCTATCTTGGTGGTTGTTTGGCCTGAGGTTTTCCAGCTTTGGAGCCGTAGGTTGTTGGGTGGGGCTGGGTCTTGGTGCCAAAATATGGACCTCCGGAAGATCTCACTCCAATCAATATTCCCTGGGGCTTCTGCTACCAGTGTTCTTGCCCTCGTGGTGAGTGATAGTCGACCTTCACCTCCCCAGGACACCCTCTAAGACCCCTAGGTAGGTGTAGCCCAGGTTGCTATTGAGGTACTGCTTTGTGCCGGGTCCCAGTGCATGTGAGACCTTGTGTGTGCCATCCAAGCGTTTAGTCTCTGTTTCTCCCAGCCCTATGGAGTTCCTGCACTCAAACCCTGCTGGCCTTCATGGCTAAATGGTCTGGGGGTTCTTCTACCCAATTCCAGACCCTCAGACTGTCTTGGAGGGCTATTTTATGTGGGAATGTCCCTAAGTAGCCTGCATGGGTTTAATATTTTTTGGTGTGAGGGTTGTTTTTAGTATAGATGTTTGCCACCCCTTAATCAGTGTGCTGGCCGTTATCCCCTTTATAGGAGGTGTGACTGATGTTGTGGTGAACAGAGCCAGCACTGGATATTGAGCAGGGCCTCCCCTTTGCTCTGTGGTTGTCACCACCCTGTCAGACATGGGGTCTGCTCCCTAGTTGTTGGAGTAGAGGCCCTCAGATCTGTTTCTTAGCTGTGTTTCTGATCTGTGGTGTGAGGTAGTAGGATTGGAGTACTCCCACTGGGAGGGAAGCCTCTGAGTATTCCTCCTCTGGACCTGTTCACCTGTGGCTGTGCTCTGTTATGTCACTTTTCACCTGTTGTGCGAGCTCTTTTACACTATTGTTGGCACTGCTCTAGGCCCCACCTTAACTGTGGGTATGCCGGCAGTTGGCCCTCGTGTCTCTCAGATGTTGTTTTCACCAGGCCACCAGCATAGATCCACTTAAGTCAGGTCCCAGGATTGTAGTAATCATGGATTGGACCTACTGTGGGTGCTATGGGGGCAGCTCTGACTCTAGTCTGGCCCAACCCCCATGCGTATGTGCCGACAAAATCTACAGCTGCTAAAGCTAGGCCCATCTTGGTTGCAGGAGCACTGGCTGTTCATTCAGATGTTCTGTAGGCACTGAGTTTACAAAGCCAGTCGCAGCATTGTCAATTCATGGTTTGCACAGCTGTGTGGAGAGGTTTCAGCTTTTCTTTCTTAGTTGCATGGCCCCTAGGGCTCAGTTGTGGTTTCAGCCCCACCTCTGCTTGTGGGCCACCCATAGGAGTCTGCTCTCAAGGCTGCCCTGGAGCACAGGAGTCCACTCCGGCAAGGGGGGGTTGTGGCGGCAGCACGGTTGTTGGGGTCACAGGAGCCCTGGCAGCAACAGGCATGAGGGGGAGCTGGCGGCCGCAGGCACAAGAGAGTCGGCCCCAATGGGGGTCCTTCCTAATACCCAGCCACAGGCGTGGGCGAGCCAGCCCTATTGTTGATGAGGCACGTGGGGAAGCTGGCCCTGGTGGTGACAAGGCCTTGCCTTGAGGGAGCCAGCCATCGTGGGCACAGGAGAGCCGGCCCTTGGGGGGAGGGGGGCCTCCTAGCACCCAGCCACAGGCAGGAGAGAGTAGGCCCCAGAGGGGTCCCCCTAGTGCCTGGCTGCCAGCGTGATAGAACCGGCCCTGGTGGGGGCCCCTCCTAGTGCCCAGCCCCCTGAACAAGAGGCTAGCCCTGGCAGGGGCCCCTCCTTGCACCCGGCTGCTGGCTCAAGAGGGCTGGCCCCAGCAGGGGCCCTTCCTAGTGCCCAGGGAGGAAGGGGTGGCACATGGGGAGAGAGCCTGCAATGGCAGCTCTGCCCCTTACACATCGCTCTGCTTCTATGGCAGTCTGGGTTTCCTCCACAGGCATTCCTGGTTGCAGTGTCCTCACCCCCATCCCCTCAGGCTGTCTCCTTATAGCCAACAGCAGTCCTCTACCCAGCTTTGCTCTCCAAACCCCACATTCCAGCACGCAGCCCCCATCCTCACCGGGGACACGTCTACAGCTGGGGCACACAGGGCTGTGGCACGAACCGTCCGTGTAGGTCTCACTCTGTCCTGCCTGCCACAGAACAGTTGCTGCACTCTCTTCCGATAGCCCCGAAGCTCCCCTTCTGCCCCAACTGATCTACCCACCAGTGAGGGGGCTTCCTCAGATGCAGGAACCTCTCCTCTCCTCAAGCTCCACCCCAGGGCTGCCGTTCCCATCCTGCTTCCTCTCCTCTTCTTTCCCCCTTCTTCTTTCTTTCATCCTACCTGGTTATGGGGGATCTTTCTTGTCCTTTTTGGTGTCCAAGGTCCTCTGCCAATGTTCAGCCAGTGCTCTGTGAGAACTGTTCCATTTGTAGATCTATTCTTGATGCATTTGTGGGGAGAGGTGAACTCCACGTCCTCCTACTCCTCCACCCTCTTGACCTCCTTTGAAACTGAGTCTTCTTATCCATTAACCTGAATGTCTCTCTAATTATTAGTTCTTCTTTAATTTCATTCATCAGAGTTTTATAGTTTTCCTCATCTAGATCTTGTACATAATTTGTTAGATTTATACCAAAACTTTTCATTTTAGGGGGGCTAATGTAAATGGTATTGTGTTTTTAATTTCAAATTCCACTTGTTCATTGCTGGTATATAGGAAAGCAAATAACTTTCAGATATTAACCTTGTACCTTGCCACCTTGCCATAATTGCTTTTTAGTTCCAAGAATTTTTTGTCAATTCTTTCAGATTTTCTACATAGATGATCAGGTCATCTTGCAATCAAGAAAGGTTTTTTTTTCTCTTCCCTCCCAGTCTTTATACCTTTTATTTCCATTTCTTGTCTTATTGCATTACTTCCAGTATGATGTTGAAAAGGATGGGTAAAAGGGAATATCCTTGACTTACACCTGATCAATGGGGAAAGCTTTGAGTTTCTCACCATTAAGTATAATGTTAGCTGTACGGTTTTTTTTTAAGATATTCTTTATCAAGTTGAGAAAGTTCCCCTCTATTTCTAGTTTACTGAGAGTTTTTTAAAATCACAAATGTGTTTGAATTTTGTCAAAAGCTTTTTCTGCATCTATTAATGTGATCATGTGATTTTTCTTTTTTAGCTTATTGATGTGATAGATTACATTTAATTTTCAAATACTGAACCAGCCTTGCATACTTAGAATAAATCCTACTCAACTGTGGTGTGTAATTCTTTTTAAATGCTGTTGGATTCTATTTGCCAATATTTTGTTTCTTCAAGCACTTCTCGGAAAATAATGAATAGTCCTCCAAAATTTAATGTTGAATTAGATAAAAATCAATACTTTACTTCTTATTTTTAACACTAGTTTTCAAGGAATAAAATTTCTTATTTTTAACACTAGTTTTCAAGGAATAAAATTTCTATTAGAAAAATACAGCTTACAGATTTGGTAAAGATCATTGTGAGGTAGTTTATAAAAGAATTACCAATTCTAAACTAATAATTAGTTTGTTACATTTCAATCAGCAGCTTCATGTCATCATTCAATGGTTTTTAAAATTATTTATTATTATTATCTTTTTTTTTTTTTTTTTTTTGGCTGTGTTGGGTCTTTGTTGCTCTACGTGGGCTTTCCTCTAGTTGCGGTGAGCCAGGGCTACTCTTCATTGCGGTGCATGGGCTTCTCTTGTTGTGGAGCACGGGCTCTAGGCACACGGGCTTCAGTAGTTGTGGTACACGGGCTCAGTGCTCATGGGCTCTAGAGTGCAGGCTCAGTAGTTGTGGCGCATGAGCTTAGTTGCTCCACAGCATGTAGGATCTTCCTGGACCAGGGATCAAACCCGTGTCTCCTGCATTGGCAGGCAGATTCTTAACCACTGCGCCACCAGGGAAGTCCCCATTCAATGGTTTTTATGTATATAATTTAAACAATACACTACCATAAGAAATTTTTTAAAATGTGAAAGTGTATAACCAAAAAAACCACCAGGATTTCTGGGGGTTGGTGACATAATACTCAATCACATGAGAACACATGAGTGCGTTCAGCCCATTTCTACTAGCTCTAGGGCTTGCTCCCTCTGTATACACTGTGGAGTTCTCACGTGGTTCTACTTTCTAGGGAGAAATATATGAATCAATACTTATTTAAAAATATAACTAGAAAGAAATACCATTGCTATCTTTAGCCTGAATTCCCTGGTCTGCCTTTCTGGACACCAGGGGTTCCAAACTACCAGCTGGAAAATGTAAACTTTCCTGACTTTATCACTTTAATAATCTTGACAATCAGAATTTAATAAATTCACATCTACTGCAACTCAAAAAATTCTCTTTTTCAAAATGCCCCTCCCAATACATCTACCCACCACCAGTTGGTTGGTCTGTCTCTTGCTTTCTCTGGCTTCCCTCTTTTCTGTGCACCCAAATCTTATGAAAAAGTGGTTTAAATTTGCTATTTCAATTTTTCAACTCACACTAAGTTTTCAATCCATATTATATGATTTCTGTACCCACTCTTCCAGTACAAATATTTTTGTTAACATAACCAGTGTTGTCCATGTCACTAAGTCCAATGGATACTTTTCACTCTTATTTAATCACTCAGCAGCATCTGGTAGATCACCTCCTCTTTCCTGAAGTATTTCCATCTGTAGGCATGCATGATAACAAGCCTTTCAAGTTTCTACTTATTTCTCAGGTTACCTTACCTTTAAAATTTTGATGTTCTTTAGGATTCAGTAAGCCCATCTTCCTTCTCACTTTATTTCTCTAGGTGACCTCATTTACTCCCAAGGTTTCAAATATCCTCTGTAAGCCAGTGGGGATTTCTATCTCCAGCCCAGGGACTCCTGAGCTTAGTCTCTTGTGTCCACATGCTTATTCAACATACCCATTTGTACAATGCTCTTGAACATTAAATTCAACAGGGTCGAAACCTAACACTTGGTCTTATCCCAAACCCAGGCCATCTCGACCACAGACCTGCTTATTTTGTGTATTTTCTATTCCACTAAGTACTACCACTATGTATGTATTGCTCATGTCATAAATATGGATATGCCCTCTTCCCTACCCAACATAGCCAATCAGTCATTAAGTCCTGTTGATTTCACCTCCTATATATTTCACCGATCTGTTTACTTCTAGCATCATTATTATCAGTTCAATCTAAGCCATCATCATCACTTGACTAACTGCTCTAGTAGCTCCCTAACTGGTCTTGTGTAAACACCATGGCTCTGCTCCAATCCATTATCTACTCTGGAGCTGGAATGCTATTTTTAAAATGCAAATTTGATCACATAATTCTCCTGTGTTTTAAAAAAAAATCTTTTAATATCTTCCTTTTAGTAAAAGGATGAAGTGAAAGGTCTACAATAAAAACTTAAAGGCCTTGTCTTTATCCGGCCCTCACCTGCCTCTCCAACCTCATCACATGCTATTCTTTCCATTATTCTTCATGTTAAACACAGTTTCTTTCCTTCTTTAAAAGTCCTACCTCAGGACCTTCAATTTACAGTTTTCTTTTCTCTAGAAGAGGAGCTGGCAAACTTTTTTAGGAGAGGGCGAGATAGTAAATAGTTTAGGCTTTGTGAGCCAATAGGTCAGTCTCTGACTCACCTACTCAACTCTGACATTGTAGGGTGAAAGGACCCACAGATGACATGTAAACAAATGAGCATGACTATGTTCCTGAGCCATACAAAATGGGCTTGGGCTGGGGTACAATTTGCCAGCTCCTGCCCTAGGACTAGTAATCCCTATATTGCCACTCACAGATTCATTTCAAGTGTCATTTTTTCATTGAAACTTTTTCTGATCAGGGTAAGTCACCTTATTAAATGTGCTTATACCACAAAGTATATTTCGCTTTCATATAACTAATCATTACTGCAATTAATTAGATATTTGTGAAATCCTCTTGTCAATATCTATCTTCCCTATAAGGCTGTAAACTCCATTAGACTAGGAATTATATTTACTTTGCTATTTTATTCCCAGCATGTGGTGGAGAACATGACACACGGTAGCAATCAATAAATATTTGTTGAATGAATGAACGATTAATTTACTATCTGACCTTCAGTTGGCAACTTTATCTTTCTGAGCCTTAGTTCTCCACCTGGAAAGGAAGATGATAATAACAACTACTTCCCAGGTTTGTTTCAGGTAAGAAAACATGCGTGAGGTGAATTTTGTGAACTCTAAAACAATATACAGATGTAAGAAAAGAAATATTAGAAAGATGAGTTGGTTGCATAGTACAGGAGCAAATTATAGCCCAAGGTCCAAATCTTTTCACTCATTCTGTTGGCCTTCTAGCTAAGAATGGTTTTTGTCTTTTTAAAGGGTTGTAAGAAAAAGCAAAAACAAAACAAACACTACATGACAGAGACTACTCGTGGCCCAGGAAGCCTAAAATATTTCACTCTCTGGTCCTTTACAGAAATAGTTTGCTGATCTCTGGCTTAGAAAATAAATGAATGATTAATACTTTATAAGTATACTCATATTTTAATATTATGGTATCATTTTCTGACTACCTTTCTTCTCTTCAATAGAGCAAGTGATCAAATTTATAAACATTCCTCCTCCCCCTGCCAAGGGACTCTATGTTTACTTTAAATTAAAAAATAATGATAAAAGGAGTATTTAAATATTTTCTTTTCCCCTCAGTTATATGAACAATTGATTTTGAAACAAGAGTAGGCCTGGGGTGTCTGGGGAATGGGATAGAAATGGGGAGATGGATGCCAAGAAAACTATCTCCACTGGAAGGTTAACTGCTGTTATGTACGTGATTGCTGAGATTTTTTTTCCTGGGTATTTTCATCACTGTATAGAAATTAGGAATGACACATTTATAGTAAATAATAAGGGACTGTGTTTTTCACACACAAAAAAATACTGCACAAAAAAGCAAAGGAATTTGGAATCAAAAGACCATGATTCAAGTTTGAACTCTACCAACTTACTCAATATGGCACTTTGAGCAAATACATTAGTATCTCTCAGCTTGAGCTTCTCCATCTAGAAAAAGAGAGTAAATATTGATTCCATTTAGTACGTGGCTATTATGAGCCAGGTGCTTTACATATATTATATTTGATCTTTATATCAAACTGCAAAGTGGCTATTGTTAGCTCCAATATATAGATGAAGAAACTGATGCTCAGAGAGGTTAAGTAACTTGCTCAAAGTACACCACTAGGAAGAACCAAAGGGTCTGGAGTCAAATTCTGACTCTAGCAATATATTTAACCTTCTTAGGCCTTACATGTTTTATCTTACAAAAATACATACAAAACCTAATTTCTAGAAGAGAAGTTTTGAAATTCCTGCATATTACATTACCAGCTTGTACCTTAAAGGTAGATGGTTTTCCTACAATGTTCTTTATTAAATCTACTTCTGTGTCTTTAGAGAATAGTAAAGAGGGAAAGTGCTCTCCTCTCTGTGTATTATAAGAACAACCTAAATTGAGAAAGCATAAATATATAGAAATATTAGATTTTAAGCATGTTCCTTGAGTACCATAGTAACCATGAATTCTATTTATTCCACAGCAATTCCCATTCTGTTTTTGAACCAAACACATTCAATATGTGGCACATCAGTTGATTATTAAGTCTTTATTACCTTTGCTTCATTATCTCATGTAGTCTCCCATGCTGGACACACTGTTCCTCCAATTCATCATTTCTTCTCTGTAACTTTTCCAGTTTGTCATATGTATACCTTTTTTCTTGACTGAGCTGAGCTATTTCAGATCTAGAGAGGTATAAACACAGAACTGACAGATGTTAAAGGTTCTTATTACCAAGAGCATGTTTTTAGTGTATAACCTTATCATTTTCTTGAACTCTGTACTTAAACATAACAGTGTCAATAAAAATTATTTTATGTAAAATAAAATATTTCAGAAATTACAGAATGTCTAGTAGAAGGATATACACACTGCAGGAACTCAAGTGGTAGACAGATAAAGGAATAACAACTTCAACAGAGATAGTTTTTTCAAAGAACAAGACAAAAATGATAATAATCAAATCCCAGTTTTAAAAAGACAGCTATTAGTTTACCAAATATTTACTAAGTATCTATTACAGGCCAGCTACCATGCTGTTACAGGAACAACCTCAGGCCTAATTTCTGACAGAGAGTTGTTTCTTTTAATTAACATAGCTAATTTAATGGTACATGATTAAAATCATATAGTTTTAAAAAATGGTGGTTCTCTGCCCCCTGACTCCACCTCCAGCGTGTCAGTGTAATTACTAATATTTCAGTTTGTAGTTAAATCAGTATTAGTTTTATGTCATAACAATTACATAAATATTGGTCCTTGTTGTCTAAGGAGTATATTATGATTACACATGCATTTGTGTACATTTATTTTCCCTAAACATGTGGACTTTAGTGTAGAATGATTGAGTGGCAAGCCATCTTTTCTGATGGGAGATTCCCAATATTATCAGTATCTGTAATTCTTTCCCCTGTGGCCATTCTGTTTCTCAAAAGAAGGATTCTCCAGTTTCCTGCTTGTTGTGTACAACCCTAACCATCAGTGGTCTAGGAGCTGGTTGGAAATAGAGGGGTGGTGTACTCACCTTTCAGAATGTACACTTTTAATTAATTCCTCTATTCTAATTTCAGTGCAGCTATTTTCACCAGTGCCTGCTGGTTTAATCTCTTCAGAGAGGAAGCTCCTAGTTTTCTGGGTGGAGGAGGGATAGTCACCTGGCTGCATGGGGTGGGGGTAGAACTGGCAACTTTGGTTTCAGTCCTATATTCCACTCCTGCCTTCCAAGTCTTTTTGGGATCCTGAGAGCAGATCAGCTTGCTTCACATACAAGTATCCCTGTCTGCAGACATTTAAGACTCACTTTCCTCCATTTGCTAAGTGAGGTACCATTCCCCCAATTTTCTTTCTGTCTTCACATTATTTCATTTGGGATTACAGATATCTATCTACTTTGGTGATGATTGATGTTTGTCAGGAAATAACGTTACTTCTTCAGTGTCTTGGATGGCCATTTCAAGGCTCAAAATTTGAAGCTAAGAAAGACATCTGTCCAAGAAAAATTGTACTTTGTCCTTGACTTAATTAAACATTACTCCTTACTCCACCATCTCCTCATACTCTACTGCCTCATAGGTTAGAACTGAAAGTTTAAAACTCTTGCACATTAAAATACGAGTAGTTAACAGTTGGTTTGTTTCTTGAAGTTTATGTGAGATGCTTGATGTAAAATTATTTCCCTCCAAAGAAAGGATTCCTCCATTAGGTGACATAGCCATTTTTTTTTTTCCTAGAAAAGATTTGGATTTGCTAAGGGAATTTATCCCAAGGACCAAGCTGCTTCACATGGCATGAAGCAATCGCTCGCTTTTAGTTCACCTCATTCCTCATTTTGTTTTCACCTTGGTTCAAGTTTCATCTCGAAGGAAGCTTGCTCTGATTAATACTTGCAGTTCTCAGTATGTCAGCACATTTTTTGAAACTACCTCTAGCTTCTACACATACATTAGCTTATAATTTATGCCCGTGAATTGTGCTCTGTGCCTCATCCTTCTTGCTAGATTACAGATTACACACAAGGGCATGGATTATCTCATTTTCAAGCTCAGATTAAGCACTCAATCTATATTTACTTCTTCTAATAAGAATTTACTTATATTTGAAATAGTCTAAATAAGTAAATAATGACTATGTCTATCCTTTCAAAATCACATACAAAATAAAAGAATTCAGGAGCAGTTATATGAAATTTTTAATTTAGTATTCTTCCACGATTAGTATTTCCTATCACAATATGCACTATGCACTAAAATTCCAAAAGGACCAAAAATATCCTTAAACCGGATTAGAAAAAAATGCATAAGAATATTTATCTCTTCTCAGGTACTTTCCCAGAAAAACAAGTCACTTTTCAAAAGTCACGAAGGAAACATAGATTTTACAATATAAGAATAAAAAGCTTTTACACACAACAAAATCATATGTTTTCATGAGCATGTTCCTTGTAGCACTGTTTCTAGAAACAACCTTGTTCTGCAACCCAATATATGAAAACGTAACCCAGAAATATATCAACAGATGATTAGTTACATTACTTAAAAAAAGAAATATCAAGATGCTATTCTGATAATATGGCTGTTTATTGGTGTTATATATTGACCTAAAAATATGACATATTGGTAAAAAAGGAAAATACTAAAAATCAGCATAGGGGGCTTCCCTGGTGGCGCAGTGGTTGAGAATCTGCCTGCCAATGCAGGGGACACGGGGTCGAGCCCTGGTTTGGGAAGAACCCACATGCCGCGGAGCAGCTGGGCCCGTGAGCCACAATTACTGAGCCTGCGCGTCTGGAGCCTGTGCTCCGCAACAAGAGAGGCCGCGATAGTGAGAGGCCCGCGCATCGCGATGAAGAGTGGCCCCCGCTTGCCACAACTAGAGAAAGCCCTCGCACAGAAACAAAGACCCAACACAGCCATAAATAAATAAATAAATAAATAAATAAATAAATAAATAAATAAATACTTTTAAAAAATCAGCATAAGGTAATTCTATTTTATAAAATAAAAAATATTTTGACATGTATACCACATATTAATATTGATGATCTCTTGGTGTCCAGATTAGAAATATAAAATTTTTTTTTTTCCTTTTCTGTATTTTCTGAATTTTTACAATGGACATGTATTGTAATATTTAAAAGAAAAAATAAAGTCACCTTGATTTTGAAAAAATTCTTAAGAAACAAAAAGAACTGGGAACAAATTTTTCAAAATTAAAAAAAGGGGTACGTAAAAAATGAGACAAATGAATATTAGAAGCATTATATAATAAACTGCTATCCCCACTCTTCATCAAAATTCCAATTAAAAAAGTACAAGGGATATGAAAAATACTCACAGAGGAAGAAACATAAATGATCAATAAACATTTATAAAACATTCAATTTCCCTATTATTCAAAGAAATGCCTAATAAAACATTTACTGTATGCCTACACTACACCAGGTAGTGGAATTCATCCTTTACATTATGGTCTCAATTAATCCTACAAGGTAAGTGTTTATTCCCTTTTCTCTGGGAGGTAAACATGAGGTTTAATAATTCACCTAAGGTCACCTAAATGGTGATTAGCCAAGCCCAGACACAAACACTGGTCTGTCCAACTCTAAAGGGGTTGTCCCACCCACTGTGCAACACGGCCCCTCACTCCTTTTTTGAAAAACCTCTCACTTCTTTTTGTCACAAACTGGTATATACATGTATATACTGAGCAGAATTTAGTGCACTACTTGAGCAAAGTCATACACATTAACAGCCTTAACAGGGTTCCTAGTCTTTGGACCAGCAATCCCCTTTTAGACATCTCAACTAAGAAAATCATGAAAAAATTCCGATTTATGTATAAAATTATTATTATATTATCCATTACATTTAAAAAGAGTTTAAAATTCTGATGAATTATTATTCATACAAATGATTCAATTAAAATTATGTTTCCCGAGTATTTACTGATGTAGAAAAGTGTTCATCAGATAATATTAAGTAAAAAAAGAAGGATGTAAAACTGTATGTGTATGTATATATATATATATATATATATATATACACATACACATATGTATATCACTCACAATATAAATGCATGGTAACATACACATTTACCTACACATGGAAAATGACTGAAAAGAAACATGTCAAAAGTTAACGATAGTTATAGTTAGCCGGATGGTAATGTTACAGGAAATTTTTTTCCTTAATTCTTCTTTGCGTTTATATCCAAATGCCCTATATTGAGGATATCTTATATACAGAATTTCAAAAATATAAATGTTAATTGTAAAGTACATATTACTATCAGGTATTTTATTGCTACAGTACTTTTCTGCTTTGCATATTTTATGTGTATGCTTTTCTTTGTTTATAATAGTAATTTGCCTACCAACTTCGAATGTTCAATAAAAATTTGGTATATGTACATGGACATCATCTTTTATCTGTCTAGAGTCCATGATATATTGAAAGAACTAGCAGTTTGCAAAGTTCAAAGAGTAAACTTACGAGCTTCTATGTTAGCTTGAGATTACATTTGTGGCATGATTGTCCTAGTGTCATATAAAAAGAAAATTGATTCTAACCCATTTTCATAGAAAATTTAGGTAATTTCTGCCTTTACAGAAGCATGAACTTCTCACTGCATTTTTATATACCAGTTATACTGTGTAATTACATTTTCATTAAGTATAATATTTTACTACGATAATTAGGATTACAGTGATAATTGCTTTTTAAGGAAAAAACATGACCCCTTAATTTTTTACTCTTTTAGAGTCTCATTCAACTTTCGGTAATAATTAGCAGAGGCCAATATCAGTTTCTTCTTGCAGAATATAATTTTTGTAGCATCCCAAACTAACATCATCTAAACATGCCAGGGAAAAAAAATAGTTCAACCGGGTATGTGTTCTTTACTTCAATTAAACTCACACAGTTGGATACCTACTGTTGCCAAAACAGTAATATAATTTATACATTATAGCCCACACAGTAAAACTATACTAAAAGTCATTTAACAATATTTATAACACCATAAAATACAGTGTTAAAATATATGAACTGCAATATGTAGCAAAATTATAAAATTTGTTTCTCATCATCAGTGATTAAAACCAGGATCATTGCTCTAGCCTCAATACCCACAACCTTGGTGACAGATTAGAATTCAAATCTTAATGATCAATTTACAATTAACAAGATAGAAGTGAAACAAATTAAACCAACCATTATATATAACGAGACCCAGTGGACTCCCATTGTTCCTCTTAATTACAAAACGCAAATCACAAATACACAATGGGTAGTGTTAGACATCAATCCACGAACCTAGCAACCCAGGAAGTGACAATGATAGAAAAGAAAGAGAAGCAAAACCATGCAGACCCCAGTTCTATGCTCTATATCCTTTTCTTTTCACTGGGGCAAAAGTGTTGAGAGGTGAAAACCTAGCACATGCTGGATCTCCAGTCTGCAGCTGGCAGAGGCTCCCTTCCTAGCCGGTGCCCAACCTCTCTGAGCTCTTCCCAGGCCACGTTTTAGATTGCACTGCAAACATTTTACTGCTGATTCATCTAAGTGCCTGGGGAGAGGGAACACCTCCTTCACTTTGATAAAGAAAAATCACAGTTGCACCAAAGATATTTAAATATCTCCATTTACCAACTTCAGAAACAACCCTACCACTGTAATGAGCTCTCAGAGTCCTGGGGAATAAAGACAAAAGGGAGCTGAAGTTTATGTGAGTTTCATCTAAAATCAGCCAGAATGTCTGCCTAGTGCCAATTAAAAGCAAAATGGAATTACTTGTCTTGTCTGATGCTCAAAAACAAGCTATATAAAATGCATGGAATTGGCAGTTCACTTTTAGTTTTAAAATGGGATGTGCCATTCACAAACCCTGGGGTTACAGACACCACCGGAGCAGTGTGGAAGGCATACTGTGCAGGAAGGACCGGCTCTTCACTGTGGAGGGCTTGCAGACAGCAGAAGCCATAGGCACAGCCATAATGCGACTTACATCTACTTGGGGAGAAACACATATAACAGGACACACACACGGAGGAACCACTTCTAAACACTTTCATAAAGCAGCCTAGCATGAGGATGGGATAGAGAGTGAGAGTGTCTGGGATTGGTGCTCCCGGATTGTCAGCTTTCCCAGTGATTCTTCAGGGGCTCTAGTCAGAGGACTAGATCTGTGAGTTTAAAAAAAAAAAAAAAAAAGCTTATTTTAAATGGTATGAATCCATTTATTTAGTATGGGATTTTGATAACATGAAACTCTTAGACCAAAAAAATGTTTAAATTGTTGGTCAACATGAAATAAATACACTTACTTTCAGGAAAAATTTTACTGCAGTACTCTGAGGAAAACCTGGATTAAAATTACCATATGGTCTACATAATTATTTTAGAGACTGTGCTTTCACAATGACAACAGTTTAGAAAGCTCAAAAAACTTCAGGATTTCCTCACCTCAAAGCACAGGGGGAATTGTTTATCTTAAAAGTTTAGTAGAGGGTATGTAGAGGCTCACTCCTGGAGGGTTTCTACAAGGCTTAATAAATGTATAGCTTTACTTTAAAAGAAACACTCTGAGCCCTTCAAGTTTTATAGGTGTTTTCAAAGCAAAGGTAATATCAAAATGGAGTGTCTTTCATGTAGGAAGCCAGAGTGAAATGAGAAATTAAGAGTGAACAAATGAGCAACACCCCCCCAAATCACAATTTATCCTATTTATAATGCTAATTTCTTGTGAGACACACAAAATGTACATTTTGTAAATTTTAGGGGCACTTAAAAGTTTTAACAGTAATAAGTTACAACTTATCCAGTCTTTATTATTTGCTAGGTTTTAGTTTTGGATCAACTTATAAAGTTACAGTAGATGCGTATTTTAACTCTTCAGACTTACAAGACAAGGTACCAGAGCAGGAGCTGAAACACAACCAAATCCACATTTTCCTGATCCTGCATTACCTTCAAAAAGGTTTTCCATTGTGGTATAGACTTTATGTCTGTCAGAGAATTATGTCACTCAGACTCTGGCAAAGACAATAATAGCTAGGTGAAGTGATATCCTAATTGCCAGTCAAGACCCTTAAAATGATACCATCAATGACAGCAATAGCACCTCCTGTATACTTCTATGGGTCAAGCATGGTGTTAGGTGCTATGTATATGTGTGTACCTATATACATCTCTCTAAATTTCTAATTCCCACCATAATCCTGCAACATAGTTTTTAAAAAGGTTTTTACAGATGGAGAAGCTGAGGTTTGGAGAAATTAAGTGATGTACGCAAGGTCATGAAGCTAAGTGGCAGAGCAAGATTCAAACCTTGTTCCTTCTGAATTCCAAAGTGTTTTTTACTGCACACTGCCTGTCATCAACAAAGGAATAGTCTGGAATCAGAGTCAGATCAGGATACAGGGGGTAGTAGCACCATGCTTGTTTGTTTCATTCATTCATTCAGTAAATATGTATCAGGTGCCAGCTGTGTATCAGACATAAAGGAACACACTCAATTTACAAAGTAGCAGTCAGCAGCTAGAATCAGAATTGAGAGGAGTTGAAGACACGATGAGGTTCAAGTTCACTAGACTAGTACAGGGTAAATTGATAGACCTAGAGCAGGGGAAAGAAGGCCTCAGGGCACATGGCACAGGTTAACCCAGGCTCACAGGTTAACCCTCACATGCCAAGTATGCTTACTTCTCCATGGAAATATAAAGATTAATTTTTCTTTCCTAAACTTTCCCATCATAACTACTTTGGCCTGGATTTTCTTTAGTAGTAGATATAAAATAATTATATTTATCATAAGAAAGATCATAAGCTTTGGAACCAGAAATGTCTAAGTTAGAATTCTAGTGCTCCTACCTACTAGCTATTTAAACACTCTGAGTATTGGTTTCCTCCTCTGTAAAAGAAGGTAATAACTCATGTCTCAAGCTGTTGTGAGAATTAAATAATATATAGCAAGCATATAACTTCTTTCTCTTTTATACACTTCAATTTCCTCAATTATGTCTCCTTAGACAGCAAGATAATTAATCAATAATCAATCCCAAAGCAATCTTAAGATAACACAATCTTTTAAGACCCAATTCAAAATAATTTTTTTCTTAAATTATTAATCCAGTTTGTTTGTATTTTTGTGAGGTAAATCAAATATTTCTAGTTAGGAATACCTCCTGTTGATATATTATGAGGGTCTCTTCCATGGCAAAATTATTTGGGTTTCCTTGTCAAATTTCCTGAAAATACTGGGTATTTTGGTACCCTAAGCCTTTTCCCATCCCAAACAAGATACTTAATTAGTATTCGCTAAGAAGGTGCATGTTCAGAGCACATTCTGGGTGGTTATAGGAGCTTCTGCCTTCCTGTGAGCAGAAAGAATTGGATTCATAAGCCCCCTGATTTTCCAAAAAATTCAGGGATGGGGATTCCATAAGGTAAGCCAGCTTATTGATGCAGGAACCAAAGACAGGGCTCAGAGTGATCAGACATGCTCTGACCCTCCTAGAAATTCTTTCTGAATAATAAACCTAAGTCAGTATTTGGTTTGCTGAGCCCTATTGCTTGTTCTTTGATGATCTAAGTGAGTTTCAGAAAAGTATGCAAGAGAAGATACACAGATTATTTTCCCATTAGGTTATACTGTAATGCGACATTTTATACCTAGCTAGTTAAACGAATGATTTCTTTTGAGTTCAAGTCAAAGTGATTCTGTTCAACATCATTCATTTACAAGAGGAAACCACAGTTCAAGCAGGTCAAATAAATTTGTCCAAGATTACACAGCTACTGTCAGAGCTAAGGTGAGAACTCAGGCTTCTTAGAATTTAGAATATAAATAATTCATTTATTGAGATAATATGATTAGAAAATGTACAGAAAAAAATTCATTAAGAACCCAATCAGTGGATTTATAAAAGAGCATGCACCTACAAAATCAATGATGGCTATTTTATTAAAATAAAACAATTTTAGGAGAAAGAAAAGATGGTTTTGGTTTATTTCAAAGTATCATCTACTTTTATTTTTATACATTCATATTTTACCCATTATCATTTGCCTTAAAGATAGCTTTTATGTGTTCATGGAGAACTATGATAACAGACTAAAATATGTTAGCTGTGTTAAAATATGACTTTAGAACTGCTTGATTTATCTGCATCCTTTATTAAAAGGATGCCATCTTGACTTTTGTGCTCTGAAATTTCATAGTTATCAATTCTGAACATTAAAAAAGTCAAATTATAGTATGTATACCTAATTATGAAAAAACATCAAGGTGTCTGTATGGACAATTAAGAAAATTTTCATAGAGAGAAAATGTTTTTTTACAGGAAATATGTCAATACATATCTAATTTTGACATTAGACTATAAAATAGTGGAAATGCTGTCTTTTAAGAAAAAAATTACAGTATTCATATAAACAGTGCTCTGAAAGTATTGTATAATATTACCCACCTGCTTTTCTGAGAGATTTGTTCCAGTTTCTTGGCTAATGTGCAGCACTCTTCCTTTAACTTTGTCAGAAATGAATTCTGGGAGGTCAGCAATGAATACTGTTCATTTTCTAGAAATAATAATAACCACCCCCCCAACAACATAAGATGTTTATGGTTGTAGCTCTGCAGTGCTTCCACATGTATAGTGGTAAAAGTGCTAAGACAACCACACTTTTCCTATAAGTGCTAGATCACTTTTATGGTCCTAGGTCAAAGGAATGCTCATCTGGCAAGACACTAAATCTTGTGAGACATTTATTTCCCTAATAATTACACACCAGAAACATTTTTGATCATATCAGCTTTGTGTAATTTTTAACATGTTAATAAATTGTCAAATACCTCAAGTGGAGTCATAGATGCTTATATCTTTGTAATATGCAATATATTTTTACTTTGATAATTTTACTATAAACAGAGTGTCAAATTTATCACAGCCAGATAATTCAAAACTAAAATAATTGAGGAACTCTTTCTACACTGTAATTCATGCTTTATGTTTCATATCTGCTCACATATTTCACTACCCCAATCTTGCATATACTTCTCTAATCATAAAAGAAAAATACATAACTTTCCTTATTTTATTGGAAATAAATAATTTTCCTTATCTACTTAGTGTGAGCTTCAATGAAGATCTGATCAAAGAAACTGAAGAGAGTATGTATTTTTGCGCAGAACAAAAGGAAGTATTCTCATGGTGGCTCAGTTAATACTCTTATCTAGCACTCAGAGATACTGCCCAAGACTCCTTGATCACCGGGATCCTGCTAGTAGTGGAGGCAAACAATAATTCATCCTGTAATCTTCTCCTTTTGTTTTCAGTGGAAAAACAACTACCAGGCCTGGTGAATTTTCATTTCTTCTGGCCAAACACCGTGAGAAGAAAATCTCTACTGAAAGTGATGGAGTGAATTATGTGGATCAATATGACATTTGCCTCTTTATTAGCAAACAGATTATTTAATGAATTTTACATTAGCAATTTTTCACTTACAGGATAAGCAACCATTTATTACCATGTCATCAAATATAGTATACATTAAATCACATGAAAATGATCTTTAGGTGAAAGGTTTAACAGGCCCTTTCTTTTCAGTTTTAGACAATGACTGACAAAAAAGCATATAGCATACAAAGCAAAATAAATCAAGGCACTAAAAATTAAGCAACATTTTTCTGGAAGAAACAGGATCAATTAAACTTTTGTTTTAATAGTACAATCAGCTTGGTGTATGTGGTGTGGAATTATAATGACTGACACTGTCTTGTTTTGACTAACACTGTCTGTGAACACACAACTCAAAAGTGAAAGGAACTACATAATGCTCCGACTGAACAAATCAAACTGCCTATTTTCAAAGTGCATTTTACTTTCAAATTAAAGGTAAAGAGTTACTGGCCAACTCAGTCTGCAGAATAGTGCCAATGTGATGAAAGATGGCAATTTTTAGCCAAGCTGCCAGCTGTGGTCAATGCCTTGTATTAGTGAATTTTAACAGCAGTTGTGAGAACTTGAAGAATGCAAAGGATTAAACATCACTCTAGACTGGGTTGGGGGAGGTGGGGAAATCATACAAATGCTAAAAATGTTCGAAGCTGCAAAGATTAAATAAAGGAACATATCAATTTGGAGCCACTGAATTACATCCAGCTGCGACAGTGAATTAAGAACCGATTAATGGCTAAAGCTTTTCTCCAGTTTGGATGCTGAAGCAAACTCATTAGGCTTTTAGAGTAGCTATAATGTGTGTACTGTGGGAACTGTTCAATGCTATTCAGGAGACTCTAACTGTAAGCTCAGAGCATTTCCCGCAGAGCTTCTGATGCTATTTTCTTTATATAACATGTGTGCCTGAAAACCCAGCCAAAAACAAGCCCTTTGTTTTTCTACTTTGTTGTGGTCTCTCTCAGCTTTACGTTTCTTGAACACAGGTAAATAAACTCATAATCCAGATGGTGCAACAGATGTGAGAGCAGCACTCTGAAATCAACAGACAGTGGGCAATACTTTCCATTTTCTCTTTTAAACGCTAACTAATATGTAATTCGGAATCTCCGGTGTAGTTAGCATCTGCTCCCTTCGGCCAGCCAAAGGTTACAGGTGTTCCTGATGTCATTTCACAGTAAGGCGTGGGCCTGGCTTGTGAGCAAGTGCCCAGGCTCTAATCTTTCCCTACCACCTACCAGTTTTGTCATGCTGGGCCTCCATTTGCTGTATCTTCTGTGTCAGCTCCTGCTCTCTTTGCTGGGCCTGAAGGGCTTGGGCCTTTGCATCGTTGTTAAAGCTCTGCTGAATGCTATCTTTTTCCAGTCTACAAGGCAGAGAGGAGACAGACAGAAATTTAAACTACAGATGCACTAATCCCCATCATTTCCCCTACAGACCACAGAGAGCTGATACGTAGTAAATGGTTAAGCATAAGTAGACAACAATCTTTCTACAGACTCCCCCTTACTTGAGGCGGAAAATCCAAAGGACCTTTCATACAATGTTAAATACTTGCCATAAATCCAAATGGACTAAAGTAAGCAACTTTAAAAATCAAAAAAATCATGACAACTGAATAATGCCATTTTGTAACTTTAAAACACAAACACCATTCTCTATAACATTCTCA
Source organism: Balaenoptera physalus (assembly GCF_965194825.1). NCBI lineage: Eukaryota > Metazoa > Chordata > Mammalia > Artiodactyla > Balaenopteridae > Balaenoptera > Balaenoptera physalus. The sequence continues at coordinate 29,327,874 of NC_138882.1, forward strand.
ATGTTACGTACCGCCAATTAATCTTTTTTCTTTTTTTTTTTTTTTAATTAATTTATTTTTTTTTGGCTGTGTTGGGTCTTCGTTTCTGTGCGAGGGCTTTCTCCAGCTGCGGCGAGCGGGGGCCACTCTTCATCACGGTGCGCGGGCCTCTTACTGCCGCGGCCTCTCCCGTTGCGGAGCACAAGCTCCAGACGCGCAGGCTCAGTAGTTGTGGCTCACGGGCTTAGTCGCTCCCTGGCATGTGGGATCTTCCCAGACCAGGGCTCGAACCCGTGTCCCCTTCATTGGCAGGCAGACTCTCAACCACTGCGCCACCAGGGAAGCCCTCTTTTTTCTTTTGAATGGCCAATATTTCCTAAAGATCCTGAAGTTACAGGAACAGCATGACTCAATACACCCAAAACTGAAATTCTTGAAACTAAGTTTTGTAGATCACCTCTGCTTTTCCTCCCAAACTTAAAACGGAATCTCAAATATAATGTAGGAGATTCTATCTGGAGGCAAGTAAATGATTCTGCAGTACCACATGCATGTTTTCATTAAATATTTTCACACATTAGGCCATGTAATGTGAATATAAATATGAATATGAAAATAAAAAACTTCTCCCAGCACTTCATAATAAGATTCCTTTTGGGTCACACTGAAAGAAATTGCAGGATGAGAAGCTTCTGTAGTCAAAGACGATGTATCTCACCCCACGGTGACTGGATATTAACCAGTGGATGGGTCAATATCCAATCACAGTGGCTCCTAAAGAGAGAAACTTCCTAAACAATTAGAACCTGAAGAATGCAAAGGACCTCATCACTGGCACCACTGTGAATAATGACACTGTGTGTGAGCACACACACATAAACACACACACACACACACACACACACACATATACACACATTAGGTTGGTTCTTTATTCTCTAAATATGGGTAAGTGATATGAAGGTTTCCTTCAATTAACTGGCTTAGTTATTTCTAACTCCTAATCTTCTTGTGGGCATTTCTCATCCATGCTGCTTTAGTTTACTGATTGAGATATTTACTGTCTTGTCTTGCCAAACTAAAAATAAACAATTCCATAAAGCTATCACTACTAGTCTATGTACTGCTGTGGAACTTCAAATCACTGGCTTCTAATCATAAAGCAACATAAGGAAAGTCTGTATTGAAATCGGTCAATGCATGTGGTAATGTTGTAGTATAAAATTCCAGAATGAAAATACACCCACACCTCAATCAAATGGATAATCAGGGGGCCACGCTAAATGTGAAATAAGGTCCCTTCTGGTACTTCTAGCAACAACACCCCGTGGACTTGCTCCAAGGTCTTGCCTCACACTCAGTTCCAAACTGGTATACTGCAACACATGGATGGTCCGTCGAGGCCACTTTTTGCCTCCCCAGTCATACCACGTATTTTCCGGCCATGGAAAGCTGCACATGTCTCTGCGTTTTGCTGGGATGTTTTTTTCCCCCGCCCACCTCACCGCTCTCTGCCTCCCACCAACCCGTCACCCCTGTTCAATGTATACTGCTCCTTTAGGACCTGCTCAAAATTCCCCTCCTCTCTTTCCCCTCTCTCCTAAATTAACTGTTCTTTCTACAGTGACATCAGTATATGCTGTGTATGTATGTATCCTACTAAGATAGCATTCATCACACTTTGGTTATTGGTTTACTTGTCTGTCCCTTTTTGCCATCTTTGTCTCTCTATACCATGAACCCAGCTCAGTACATGGCACACAGAAGTGGGCAGTGAATGTTTAATGAACGGATGTTCTTATATACTTGCCATAGGGGAAAGAAGGCTGCAGTCTTTAAGTGAAGCTGAAGAATCTGCTCAAGTCTTATATGAGGAGGCAAAAACTTTCCAGACGTGAAAAAAAAGAGAGAAGAGTGTATGGAAGAGAATGGCTCTAAAGGTGTTGCCAGATGGAGATGCTCCTGCTGAAGGGGTCAGCTTGAAGAGAGCACTGTGGATTCTTTCACTGAGTAACCATCCCCAAGACAGAATCCTAGCTAGAGCAGGGGATATAGGTCGGGAGACCTAGGACTCTGAGATCCCCAGTAATCGGGTGACCAAAAAATGCATTGTTCAAAGCCAATACCCATTTGAGAGTGAAAAGGGGCATTATTAATAATTAATCATAAGTAATTATACCATGACAAACAGTCATAACTGGGACTACCCTTTGTAAACTGGGGCTTATGGTTCACTTACACAAAGGGGCTGCCAGTCTCACCAGTAATTTTCAGAATGAGGAACCTAATTACTGATCTCCTAAATTTACTAGAGAAAAGAACTACTGTCTTATTGTTCTCCTTATAAAACAATTTAAAAGAATGCTCTACCAACAAATGTTGTTACACATCAACTTTTGTTTCTTGAATCCTTGCCCAACTTTTACTCTGTTTAAGAAACTACACATTTTATTTTCAATTACATAAAAACACGACATATTTTTGCTTTCCTACCTTCTTTATATACCCCTTTCCTTCCATGTTGCCCTCTCACCTTGCAGGTTCTTTCTGACTTAGCAGGTTTTTTATAAAACCTTAACATTTTAGAACTGAGAAGGAATCTCAAATTTGTTTAATCAAATCCTCTCACATTATAGTTGGAAAAAAAAAAGGAGGGTCATAAAGAATTAGAAATCTTCTCAAAGGTTATTGTAAATGCTGTAAAGGCAGAGGTGGGATTCGAAATATTTTGATTTAGGAACCTTATTTTATAACACTCTACAGGTAATGCAATAATGGGTTGAAAGAATTAATAAAAACCACTTAGTTATCCAAGGAAGTGATCAGAGAAGAATCCAAACCAATTCATTTAATATATAACATAACTCTGAAAGACACTCTGTTAGGCACAGGTCAAACAAAGATACATAAATATGGCACAGTCTCTGTCCTAATAGGGAATTCAAAATGGCCAAAATAGAAGGTAAAAGGTGAAATATACCACAAGAAAGGTACTAGGGAATAAAACTACTAAAGCATAGAAAAATAAGAAGTCAGTTCCAGCTGGGTGTGAGAGCCTTGTGAAAGATAGCTGGGCCAGGCTTCCCCAAATGGTTTTCATTCAGTTCTTACTCAAAATATTGATGATCTCACTTAACCAAACTTATAGTTACCATATTTTACAAACTGGAATAAAAGCAATGGCAGTAAAGAAGAATTTCTTGGTTGTTACTAAAATAAGGCTGAAAGATGTATTCATAATAGCTAAAACCTGGAAACAACCTAAATGTCCATTAACTGCTAAATAGATAAACAAATCGTGGTATAGCCTTACAATGGAATACTAGAAATAGTAGTAATAAAATAGTAATAAAAAGCTATTGTTACATATGACACCTAGGTGAATCTCAAAGACAGTAGTATGCTTAAAGAAGCCAGGTACTGAAGACATATTTTATGATTTCATTTATGTGAAATTCTAGAAAAGTAAACAATAGTGTGACTGGTCAGTATTTCCAGGACCTGGAGGTGGGGGATGGACATGAGGGAACTTTGGGGTTGATAGAAATGTTCTATATCATGGTTATGATGGTTCTGTAACTATGTACATTTGTCAAAACACACTTAATTGCAAATTCAAAATTGGTGATTTTTATTATATTTAAATTTACCTCAGTAGAGCTGACTTTAAAAAGGAGAAAATGTATTAGAATAGGAACATCCACCTTTTCCTCCAAGTTATCCACATCACCTGTGGCAACACATGGGCGTGTGGGCCAGGTCGATGTTTACTTGATGACAATTGAGAGTTAAAAAGGAGGGAACAAGTACTGGGTAGGCCTCAAACACAGACTAAGCATACATTGAGGTTTAGTCTCTCCTTTTTTCTGATTATAATTCTGGTTGATTATATTTTCTGAAATGTCATTTACCATCCCATTTAAAAAATGGGATTGAAGAATTAACTTTACATTTCTAATCCTCAACTTTTCCATATCATTTATTATTTTAAATCTTGCTATTTAGAAAAACCCATGTCACCGAGCAAAGATGATTAATCAGATTTTTTTTTAAAGTACATTTAAAATTTTACTACTACATTAAAGGACTGAAAGTTTCTGACGATCCTAAAATTCACCAGTGAGTGCGGCACGGAAATGATGAAAGCCTCAAGTCTAACCTGAGGACAAGGACGTGGTGTTGCCAGTGATTTGAGGCACCAATCCTGTCTGCCATGTTTCTATTCACCTTTTACTAGTGACTGAAGTATTAGACACACAACCCTTTTGGTTAAAAGGTGTTTCCTTTTTAAAGTAAAATATAGAGAGCTTTGTGACAGTAGCATATTGGTGTAACAAAATGTATGAGACCATTTATAACATACTTACTAGCTGAGAGCCATTCTTGATGGAATTACAGAGAGAAGCAGCAGGGAGGTGTGGGGTGCTGTTGTGAGTTAAGATACATGATGTCCACTTGTCCCAATAATGGTGATATTATCTTTGATCACTTGGTTGATGTTATTGGTGTGCTGGAAAATGTTTAATAATTGATTTGGGGGGGGGTATCCCTCATTTGCAGTGTTTACCAATTTTCATTGTAAATACTTCTACCAGGTCCTATTTTAATAATATGATTATTATCTATTATTCTTGTGCACTTCTTGGCTTCCTATTCCTACAAGATGTTCCAGTTTCATCTTGTACTGTCCTTTACCAGTCTTGGAATCAGCATTTGCTCAAGGAGCTCTTGTGCCTTTTGGTGGAGAATGGTATTTAGAAATCAAGATCTGTCACTAGGTGGTACTCATTGCTACTGACAAGTCTTGGCTTCTAGGTCACCTTAGTAGACAGAGCCAGTATATGAATACACATATGAATATATAAATATAAATATGAATATTTGTCTATACGTCTTTATATGAATATATACATACACATTCAAATTGATGTCTGTAATTCCAATCCAATAACATAGATAGAACCTAGTCTTCTCTCTTTCCCTAAGTGTAACATTATTCCTCAACAGTGAGAAACTTGGAATCCATTCTTTAACATACTCATTTTTTCAAACTTAGTATACACAGAAGTGCTTTCTAAGTTGCTAATCTACTATGGAAATCAAATCTATGAGTAACTAGAATTAAATATTTCCTTATAGTTTTTTGTTTTGCTTTTTTAAAAATTGAACTATAGTTGATTTACAATATTGTGTTAGTTCAGGTGTACAGCCAAGTGGTTCAGATTCTTTTCCATTGTAGGTTATTACAAGATATTGAATATAGTTCCCTGTGCTATACAGTAAATCCTTGTTTTTATCTGTTTTATATGCAGCAGTATCTATCTATTAATGCTTTTTTTTAAAAGCATACACACCATTTTTTCACTTGATTCTCTTTGTGTTCTGGGAAAACCACATCTTAAGAGGCAATGGAGGGACTTCCCTGGTGGCACAGTGGTTAAGAATCTGCCTGCCAATGCAGGGGACATGGGTTCGATCCCTGGTCCGGGAAGATCCCACATGCCACAGAGCAACTAAGCCTGTGCGCCACAACTACTGAGCCCGTGCGCCACAACTACTGAGCCCGTGCGCCACAACTACTGAAGTCCGTGCACCACAACTACTGAGCCCAGGTGCTGCAACTACTGAAGCCCGCATGCCTAGAGCCTGTGCTCCACAACAAGAGAAGCCATTGCATTGAGAAGCCTGCACACCGCAACGAAGAGTAGCCCTCGCTCGCCGCAACTAGAGAAAGCCCACACACAGCAACGAAGACCCAACATAGCCAAAATAATAATAATAATAAATTAAAAAATAAAAATAAAAAAAAGAGGCAATGGGGTACAGTAGAAAACTCACAGAGCTAGAGGATCCAAGTATAGTATCTACCTCCTTGTTACCTATGTGATCGTGAACAAGTAACTTAATTCTTTTAATCCAGAGGTTCTTTCTGAAAATAGGGCAGGAAAAAAGCCTACTTTAAGGGTTAATAATTTTAGTAACCTATTATTTACTAACGTTTAGCATAAGCTAAGCTCTTTACATGTATTCTTTTATTTAATTCTCTTATCCTCACTTTATAAATGAGGAAACTGAGGTCTAGAGAGGGTGTACAATTTGTTCAAAGTCCCCCAGTTATTAAGGGACATAGCCAGGAAATTCAGGCCTACCTGAATCTAAAGTCCATAGTATGAATCTCTATGCTTCAATATCTTACTCTGTCAGGGATGCAGAGAAATGAGATAAAGGATGACAAGAGTCTTATTTCAATTATCCGTGTGTGTGTGTGTGTGTGTGTGTGTGTGTGTGTGTGTGTCATTTACTACCCATATTATCCATCTTGATAGCCAATCCCAAGCTAGTCCTCCCTCTCCTTTCCCATTTGTCCCATATGTTATTGGAACACTTCCTCCTACAATGACACCATCAATTAGTTGTATCCTCCTTAAAGAAATATATTGACTTTTGCAAAAACATTAAAAGGCACATAAATACATCTCCTGCCTCAAGCTTATCACAGACTCCTAGGAAAGATAAGACGTACATATCTTAATTGGAATGTAAGTGCCTGAAGAATAGAGACCTTTGTTTTGCTCATTAATTTATTCCAAGAGCCTGGAATGGTGCGTGGAATACAGTTGTGCAGTCAACAAATATTTGATGAATGAATGAACGAGTGAATGAATGAATGAATGAACAACTGTTAAGGGACAGAAAATACTAAGTATCCTTACAGGTTTAAGGATCCTCCTACCTACTGATTAGAAGAAGAGAATGGGATAAAATAATCCCTATTTTGGCCAATAGTTTAATTTAGTTTTATTATTGTTATTGATAATAACAACAAAATAAAAACAAAGTAAAATCAGTAGACAGAATGATATCTTCCATGTTTGAGAAGAACCAAAATCCTGTACCTGTTTACTATTAACAAGGACTATGTTCTCATATTTGAGCAAATGTAGAAGTAGAGGGATGGAACAAATAGGGAAAGGAAAATACAAGAGGGCTAGGATTCAGTAATCCCTACTTCCTCAAGCATGCAAAAAACTTCATGGCATTATACATATTTCCTAGAGGAAATTATTTCTATTTTCTTCCCTGTAAAGTATATCAGAATTTTAAGTACAATGTTGAAAGTTGAGTTATCAGATCAGAGTGTGAGTCACTTCTAGGAAAGGAAGCAGAAACAAAAGAGGTCAACTTCTTTCAAAGGAATAAACACAAAAGAAAGGAAATAATTCACAGAAACTTTCCTAAAAATATTTTCCCTCCAAAAATGTTCTCTTATAGTATCTCCAAAATAATTTGAAAACTCTAATCTTCAAGGCCAAGGAGGTGTGCTAGACTATATTGCCAGCTTCTATTACACCTTCTGAATAACTCACATTTACTTAAGACAAAAACCACAGACTTTTACCATCTCATCATCTTCCAGTGTCTGTGCTTTCTGTTTTACAAAGCACAGTCAGATGCATTGACCTCTTTATTCTTCATAATAATTCTGTAAAGCAGGGAGATGGAGCAGATATCCTTGTTTGACAGATGAAGTATCTCAAGCTCAGAGAATTAAGAGATTTGCTCAACACTGCACAGCTACTAGTAAGTTTGGTGTCCTTTCCATTCCACGGCATTGCCTTACATGAGGAGTTTAGTAAAATTCTATTGCTCATCCAATTCAACAAATACTTAAACACCAATTTGTGCCAGGCACAAAAGTGTGGGGATGCATCAGTATACAAGATACAGACCATGACCTTCCCCTCAAAGAGTTCATGGTCTAGTGAAGAAAATAGACAAGAAAAAACAACTAAAATAGTAAGGTAAATAATAAAATGGAGCTAAATTCCTGCTATCATACAGTGGATAGGACAGGAGTTGGGGAGTTGCTAGGCACAGTGAGGGAGGATTTCAGGAAGCTTAAAATATTAGAGGCTTAAAATGAGTAGTAATTAGCCATATACAGAAAGAGAGGAATATTGTTACAAGTGAAGTGGACAACTGGTGCAAAGGCCCAGGAAAGAGAGAGAATCAGGTGCCTTTGGAAAACTGCAAACAGCTTTGGCACGAGTGGAGGGTGGAATATATGTGTTGTGGGGTAGAAGCGAGCAGTTGGTGGAGGGGAGACTGAAGAAAGATGAGACTGGAGATGTAGGCAGGAGCCAGAACATGAAGCTATTTTTAAGGACTTCATCCTCAGGGAAATAGGGAGCCAATGTAGGGTTTTAAGCAGGGGAGTGTTGTGATCACACTCAAGCTTTAGAAAGATCACTCTGGCTGCAGTGTGGGGAACAGATGGGGAAGGGACAACATTAGAAGCAGGGAGAGCACTTATTACTACAGCAATAGCAAGAGCAATTTTGGTAATTGTTTCTTAGATATAGTAGATATCATAGATACTGAGACTGAATAGCCATCAAATGCACATTTCAGGATTTTCAGCCTTGAAATTTCTTAAGTAGCTCAGAGGTCTCAGATGCATTAAGTGCTTGTCTTGATCAAAGTTCCTGGGAGAATGTTAGGCCCTCCTATATTCTATTTTACAATACCATGGGCCCAATTCTAAAGACTAAAGAAGAAGAACAAGCATGCTTTTGCATGAAATAAATTAGACCATGATTTTGCCTTTGCATCTTCATATTGTCAAAATATTCATATTTCCATCTCTGACTTTTCTGTGTAAACTGATCACATGGGTCCACTCTTGCCTTTCCTCTCTGAAAAATATCAGTTTACCTACATATTCCCAATAATTAATCCTTCTGATGAGTAACTTCAAATTAGACATCAGGAGGATCAATATATATTAAAATGACATTTCTGTAACCTCTCAATGGATCTGCATTGCTGTCAAATTGTAGTACAATTGACTGAAAGAGTTTATATTCTATTATAAAAATGTTTTGGAATTAATTTCTATGATCCAGTTTTAAATTGGGAACATGTTGATTACTTTGTGGCTATTAAATTTCTTCAGAAATATGCTATAATAGCAAGAGTTAACAATTATTAAATACATGTCATAATGTCTCATTTCTCAAGCATAACAGAGTAATGCTTCATTTATCTGGAATGTTGGGAGATGAGCCATTCCACGAGAATTTTCCAGGTATTAGACCCATACAGATCTGACCATTTGCGGTAGAAATGTCTAAAATATATTGCATCTCTGCTTCCTTAAGCAAACTACACCAAATATAACAAAGTCTTCATAATCAAGGTTCATAATGCCTGCTTGCAGCTGCATTCCCTTTGCTAGGAAGCTCCTAGGAATCACTGCTCATTGTTGTATCTTCAGGTATCTACCATAGGGCCTGGAAACAGCAGACACTCAATACGATTTGCTGCATGGAAAGTCTCAGGTGCTATTCTAACAAAACAGAAAGCATACAAAAGCACTAATCTGCTTCTTACAATTTTTATTTTATTGATTGGTTTGCTATGATTTGCTGCCATGTTTTTTGTTTTGTTATGTTTCAAATTTTTTTTTAATATATAAAACTGATGCTTAGAATAGTTCCACTGATCCTACACAGAAAAGTGCAAGGGCTTTGTGATAGTTATTTGCTTCTTAAAAGTACTTTTAAATTTATATCTCAGTTTATGGCTATGTGTCAAATGGCTGAATTTACCAGAAGTCTACGTCTGAGGAAGTAGGGAAGTTCTGTAAGAAAGACAGCAGGGTTTTCATTGTTCTAACATGATGGCCTTTGGTCAACCACCCAGTATGTTTGTACACAGAAATTAGGATTGTGATCTGCTGACTGACCTTGGCTTGATAACAAAAACACAGTTCATTTTTAAAGCTTGATTAAGATCTCTATAACCTCTCCATTGTTGCACAAAACTCTGGGGCTGAAAAATACTACGCTTATAGAAGAAAAAAACTGACCCAAGGCCAAGTTTTCAGATTCTTACTCCAGTATAATTCTCAGTCTTCTAAATAAGAAAATCATTGTTCTTGTCACAGTAATTAGGTCATTTTCCTCATCAAAACATTTTTCCTTTTAGTCATTTCATGATTTAACGTTATTTCTATTTGGCTTGTTAACACTTGCTTGTAACTATTTTAATCTACATCCCTAACTGTTTCCTCTGCTTCAGGAACTTAAAGTGTTTGTTGGATTTTCTTCTTCCTCAAGCCATTTCTAAGCCATCATCCTCATCATTCTTATAGCTGCAGAACTGTCCTTTCTATTCCAGAGAACCTGCTTTTACCTTTATTCTACATCTATTTATATTCAAATTCATTTCTAGGAGGCAGCCTGTCTTGAGCCTACCCAAACCAGCAGAATTTGTGCCCTAAGAAAAGGAACATGAGCAACTAAAATCCTAAACTACGTCTAAAAATAATGTCATACTTTTGGCCTTTATCCCTTAGTACATAAACTTGACTGCCAGCAGGGCTGGGTTGGTCATTCTTTGTACACAAGGAGGTAGGGATTAAAGGTGCATACTTGGGTGTCAGCCAGACTGGGCATCAGAGTCTCCATACCTCCACTTACTAGCTGTGTACCCTAAGTGAGTTACTTACCCTATCACTCGGTTTTCTCAAATGTGAAATGGGGTTAGTAACAGTACCTCTTCTTATAAGACTAGCATGATATTGTATGTAAAATACACTTAGTATAGTACTGACACATTGTAAGTGTTCAAAAATATCAATTAGTGCCATTATTATTATCATTATTATTTCTTAAAAGATGACTACTCAAAGTGTAACAATCAATATAACTACCTCGAAGACAAAACACCTTGAGGAAAGAATAAAAAATTTCCTCAGATTACTGATAAAACCTACATAGGGGGAGGTGGTATTGCACAGTGGATGTGAGCTTGGGCTTTGGACACACACAGTCCAGATTTGAACCCTGGCTCCACTATGTACTAGTTGAGTGACACCAGAGTGGAACTTCAGCCTAAGGCTTATTTTACCATTTAATAAAATGATATTATTAGAATATGTGAGATAGTCTACATAAAGCAACCAGCAATGTCCAGCCCAGATCATCATTTGAAAGGTGCCTAAATTCAACTAGTGGACTGGCATCTAATTATTTGTCAAATTTACTTTCCATAGCTCTTAACATGTAAAGGTAAAGATGGGACAGTAAGATATGGAAGAACTTATTGTAATTTGCTGCTGGTACAGCTAACTCTTCAGCTGCTTTCTCTATCCTCCTCCTCCCCTCAAAGTGACAGTTCCTCAGAAAAAAATTAACCAAAGTTAGTCCTGGCTACCAGCTTTAAATTAAAAAGCTGACACGATTTTCTTATTTGTACAGAATGATTCCAATTATTGTAGAAATAGACGTTAGGGTTTATGACTGCATCTACAGTGGACATTGTGGGAAAGCCAGGAAAACTGAGGAACAAAAGGTCTAGGGTTACAGTGGCTTGTACGGCAGCCACTGGCCACATGTGGCTACTGAGTACTTGAAATGTGGCTAGTTTGAAGAGAGACATGCCTCAAGTCTGGACTGCTGTGAAGAATTAGAAAAAAAAGTAAAATATATCTAATTAATTTATATCGATTACATGTTGAAAAGATACTATTTTCTATATATTGGGTTAAGTATACTATGTTGTTAAAATTAATTTCACTTGTTTTTTTAAAAATATGGTTATCTGGAAATTTTAAATTGAATATGTGGTTTGCATTTCGTGGCTCCCGTATTTCTCCTGGACAGGGCTGATTTGAGCATAACTCCTTTTCTCCTTCCCTAAAGCAGAGCATCATTTTTAATCTTGATGTTCCATAAATCAAAATAACCATGTTGCCAAACACTGCTAACTCTAAATGTCTCACGAAGATATAAAATCTCATAATTCTTATAAAAAACCCAAAACTATTAAAATAACATTTTCTTATCTTGATAAACTTCTCATTTGCATCAGCCAGTCACCATTACTTGAAAAGGAGAAACAAAGAAGAATTCTAATAGAAAACTAAGAAAAGCTAAAGCTGAAGTAGTCACCATATTATACAAATGTAAGCAATACAAGCTTTTTTTTTTTTGTAAATCAGATTTGGTTTGAAGCAACTCCCAAAATACATATTCATATTTAAAATTAAATTATAAAGCATATTAAAAAATATTCCATACAGCCAAGCTGGCAAATTATAGAAAAATGTCCAGTTATATACATGGATTATAGGCACCTAATAAGTTAATATGCATATAGTTGGAAAATATTTATCATTTAATAGTCTCTCTATAATTGTTAAATGGGAAATAGCAGATTCTCTACGATCCGCCCTCCCACAGATTTCTTTCCTGAATCTTCAGCAATCATTCTCATATCATTCATTCTTTGTTTCTAGTAAGAAACTAACAGTTTCAAAGTCTATCAAGAGTATTAGTTAGTCAATCAATCTGTCAACCAGTTTTTAATAAACTATCCTACTGCCTGGTGAGTTAATCTGTTGCCTTTGTAGTTTTTACTTATTGCAAAACATTATCTCCATTTCATGAAATACAAATAAGCTGCTGAATGGTTTCAAACCTCTAGAAACATTGATGGAATTTATTTGTTGAGAGAAATATAATTCAAGGATCCGGAAAGGAGAATGAGTGGGAAAGCCAGGACCACACATAGTAAGCCCTCATGAGAATCACAATTCCAGTCATCATTATCATTACAAAGTCGTTCTTTATAGAAAATCTCACTTGAAATATTTATAAATTATGGGCACCTCCAAGTGTATTTATAGAAACAGTAATACATTATGAGTGCTAAACTTCTTAATTTCTAGAGCTTACTGCCCATGAGTTGCTGCATTCTTCAGAATACAGGAAAGGATACACACAGAATGGAGGAATATCAGTATGCCAAGAATGGAAGGAGAATGAAATCTACTGCAGAGTTTGACTTAGGGTCCCATACTTTAAATCTGTGCCAATAAACCCTAGCAGAAGATTGTTTAAAATAATTTATACCCAAAAGTACCCATAATGTTTTATTCTATAAAATCTTATTCTAAGAGTCAAGCTTTGAAAGGTACATAATTCAATTAGCTGACTGGCATCAAGTTATTTAATTGTCAAATTTACTTTCCAGAACTGTTAACATACAAAGGCGAAGTTGGAACAGCGGATATGGAAGAACTTGCTGCAATGTCACTCTGGCACAGCTAATTGTTCAAGTAACGGTCAAAGATGTTCCCCGTCTCTCACTTCCATTTCAGAGCACTGATTACACCTAAAGTGAAAGTTACTTACCTCCCTGCTCTCTTTGTGAATGAAAGTAAAGTGGGAGGTGGGGGCAGAGACTGAAGTTCCAGAGGCACGGATGAGATAGGAAAACAAATAATTCCCACGTGATAATTCTCAGTTGTCCTACCACAAAATAATTTAAATTATTTTGTGTATTCCCCAAAACCTGATTCCTGGGAGATATGTAGAGATTTAACAGAAAAGTTTCCCTAAGTCATAAAAATTTGACTGAAATACTGAAAACTAAATTTCTTTCTAAAGAAAGTCATACTGTGTGTTAGCATATTAAAATCTCTGAGAAGCCCTACTGTCAAGAACCCTATTTAATTCGACTTTCCAAAAGGAATATTTTGGAAAATATTCACCCACCACCATCAGAGGCAGATAGTACAATGGATAAAACCTTATTCTGGAGCCTAACTGCCTAGGCTTGAATCCCAACTCCACCACTTGGTGGTGCTGTGACCTTGGTCAAGGTATTAATCTGCAGACACCTCGGTTTTCTTATCTGTAAAATGGGGCTCATGGCAGCATCCACCTGGAAGGGTTGCATGGAGATTGAGTTCATGTGAGTAATGTGCTCATCATGGAGTAAGCAGTGTGTCCAGGGAGCTATATTTACCACCACCCCCAGGAGGAGTGTTCCAAGAAACAGTAATTTTTGTTTGTAAGCTAAACTTCTTTGCTTTTTTGTTTCAAGAACCAATAACCATGTGCCCGAGTCCAAAAAGAAAATTATTTTCCCCTTCAGCAACAGGTTGTGTGAGATTTCTACAGAAAGATTTTAATGTGTTTATTCAGATTAGTCATATTATCAATGAATACAAAGGAGTAGTATGTGGACTGCAGGGAAAAGCACTAGACCAGGAGCAAGGAGATGGCGATTCTAGGTTAACTTCCACTAAATGACTGTTGACCTTGGGCACGTCACTAAACTTCTCTGCATCTCAGTTCTCACATATTATAATGAGTATTGGCCTACATGGGAGTTTCATTAATTCATTCATTTAAGATGATCTTCAGTTCAGGACAGTTTATAAATCTAAATACACTGTTTTCTAGATTTTACACACACACACACACACACACACACACAAAGTATGTAGTTACATAATCCTTGTCCACTAGGTTGTAGGATAACTATAAAGAAGAATCATGCTCTCTTCAGTTAAAAATTTTACAGTGCCTAAATGTTCCCTCTACAGCTGGAAAAGAACATGCACTCAATAAATGTTGAATGAATGCCTCTTTAACAGCAATCAACCCTTATTCCTTCATTCAAAAAAAGTTCAAGACCCCTATGATGTAAGACACTATGCTGGGTACAACTAAGTTTACGTATTTCTGGAAAGCTATTAGTTTTACCTATAAAGAGCTTGCAATTTAATTTGCAGTATGAGTATCAGATGATGACACTAATTGTTGCAGTTTCTGTTCACTACCTTTCAATTTGAATCTCATAATTCAAGTGAGTTTCATGGTATTATTTTATACAGCAGCACCATGCTATGAACATTACTATAAAAAGGTGTTTAGTAACTAGGATAGAAGAGATGGCAAAATCAGTATATTACAGTGAAAGCAAGTATGTTCTAATCAATTTTATGTAAAATTTTAGATTAATAAGAATATCTATTAGATGAAAACTTCTTGACGAGTTGGGGGAAAAAAGCATGTTTTAGAGCTGATTTTTAAAAATCAGGTTATCAATTTCCTTTTATTAGAAGACATAACTATTTTCCCTTCAAATGTATAGTTGTATGTAGCCTCATCCAGTCTTTAAAGTGACCAAAAGTATTGATCTCTACAAACAATATAAGCGTAAATAAACATCTTCTATAACTGCTAATTAAATCTCAGTTCTCCTCTTTACAGACAAAAGCATGCCATGGATCATAGACATTTTCTCTAAAATCAGAATATCCCAAAGCACCCTGCCCTAATCGAATGTAATCTATTTGATCTAGGCTGCTCTGAGATGGGGAATGTGAATACGGTGCTCATTGAATTTACTCTGAGTATTTAATCTTTGTGAGAAGAATGCAGAAACTCTTGTGAATAAATTATTAGATCTTTAGAATCCCAAAATAATTGTGCATTTTCATTGTTTTTTCTAGTGATTGCTTTATAACAGTTCCTCCTCTATTGGCATCTTTTTATCAGTAATGTAACATAGGAACTTTTCAAGGACAAGAGTGGAAGACAAGGGCCCACATAAATGGCATGCATGATGTGACCAGACAGACGATTAGCAAGATGTCTTTAGTTTGCAGAGAGAAGGTTTCATTTTCATAGGTCTAAGAAAATGTTTTAAAAGTCCTCCCCTTCTTAGCCCCGCTGTAAACTGTTCCTATTGTAAATGATACTTAATTTGCAGGTGTCTGCCTAAAGGCAGGTCACTGAAAGTCAATGAAAATCAGGGCAATCTCAGCAACAGAAATTAACCTGAAGATCATGGCAGGTAAACATATATTTCAGAGAGCATTATTCCAACTGAAACAATCAAACCGGACTTCAAAAAATGAACAGAGACTTAAAACAACAAAAGCAACCAACGGCATCTATTTTAACATTGCAAATTTCTTAGATATTACAGATGTCACCCAACAGTGCGTGCATTTGCTTCCCATATGTGAACAAAACTGAGGCATCACAAGATAAATTTGAATGGAATGTTAATCTTCACTTTAAATTTTTTTTCTTTTCCTAGCTGACGACACAATTTTAGTATTATCATAACGGAGCTTCTGGCTGGAGAAAATTAAATTAATGGATGGATAAAAAAAGCTTAGAAACTTAAAAAAAATAAACAACTTTCAAATATCTATACTTGATGGTGTCAAGAGCCAAGATGAATGTATTTCAATTGCAACTTCCAAACTAAACTCACAAATTACTACCATTATGCTAAGTGTTAGCTACCCCACTGTGCAGTTTTGCTTTGTGAATTTTTACCTTCCTCTATGAACACTTTTAGCCACTGATCGCACAGCCTTTCAATGTTTTCTGCCTTTTCCTTTAAATAAACTGGCTCTGGCTCCTTCCATCTGGTTCCCCTTCCGTCAGCAACCCTGCACCTGTTCACACCTCCTCTCCTGTTGGATTCCACTGAACATTTCCTCCTCTGCCAGGGCTATTCTGGCACTCGCAACCTTTCTGTCATTCAATCCATCTGTCAGAAGTGAACTTTGTTTACCGCAAGCTTCTGCTTTCTTCTTCAAGAAGCAAAGCCCCTCAAGGTCATTGTCAAATGAACTGTCGGTATGGATTTAAATCCTCTACCGCTAACCAGCAGAAGATGAAGTTCTGTTGTGTAATGTACTTGTGAAAATTACTTTTGGGTTCGGGAAGACAATAATTTGGAGTCAAAGTAGTAAGACATAGTGTTTTAATGATCATTTGTAAAACCAGACAGCTGATATGTATTCCCTTCATGTGTGTCTGCACTTCTTATTATATCAAGTATGAACTATGTATAAGAAGCAAAATAAAAGTTTTAAAGTGAAATCAAAATATCATAAACAAGTTTACACTATGTAAAAATTGCTTCATACTATATAGCATTAACTTGAGGAATAAATATTTTCACTAATGAATTAGCCAAGGGAAAGAGTATTCCAATTAAGAAATTTTACACTGAAATGCTTAAAATGTACAAATATGTACCACTTCAATTATAAGCTATATATTAACACACAGCTCCACTAGTGCTTTGAAAACCTTAACCCATGATATACAAATCAATTCATGTATATTTTAAATTCCATCATTTAAAAAATAAACAATTCTGCTTAAATAATACTCAGATATATGTTGCCAAACAAACACATCATCTATCTAAAGAAATGCAGTTGTATCAATAGGCCAGTTTTGTAAAAGAAATAAACTCATAGGAATTAGGGGAAAATGATACTCTCAATTAAATTTACTCTGTGTCATCTACAGCTATCAAGTACTTGCCCTACCTTCATAAATTGAACATGAAATTACTTTATGTTGAATTATTCACCACTATTTTAGACAACTATATTCTTTAGGAAAAAGGCAAAGCAATGACTCGACTCAAATTTCTTATAAGAAAAAGGAAGATCACTTTTTAGGAGAAAATATATTTTAACTAAAGCACTGTTACAAATGTAAAGCTAAAAGACACTTTGTTCACAATGTTGCTTTTATAATTCAGAAGAATTACCCCAAGATTTAATCTTACTGCATGTGCTTTTATGAAGTAAAATTAATCAAGTCTGTAAACTTTTCTATATTATTTTTAGAAAAGATAATTAAACATTTTTTCACTGCCACATAATTGAAAACAGGTTTTATTAATAAAATGAGTCTAAAAACACACAATTTAAAATTTGAATCTTCGGTTTGGACTGATTAAATGTAATTTATTTAAAAAGACTTTGTCAGAGAAATTTTTCAGATGCATTTTAAGAATATTGTAATACTAAATATAAAAGTAAAAACAAAAACCAAAAAACGATAGCTTAAAATCCAAGTACAAAGACATTATTTTTTAGCTCTAATTTCAATTTTATTACTAATCTCCAAAATACTCTATATCCTATAAATCACTCTTAGGTAATATATATAATATAATTTAATATATGTATTTTGAACACAAAATATGAATTCTAAGAGGTGCTTTCTCTTTCATCTTCCTAAAACGTAATTTCTAAATAATTCCATTTTATGTGGAAAAAAATTCAAAAATAGTATCTAATTTACCCAGCAAGTTTGTTAACACTGTTCCGGGTATTTTTTCCCTTTAGTGTAATCTGTGCTTTGACGGTAGTTTGGTTACCTGGATCCCTGCTTCTGAATAGCATGGAAAGAATACTGCTAATTTGATCACTTCTACGGTCTGATTTGCTATATAAAAGAAAGAAGTATTAGCAAAATGCTAGTTTAATAGAGGCTGCTTAAATTACCGTGAAGGAACTCTTCATTTTTAGCAAATTGCGTTTGAAAAACGCACTAGTAGGCTTGCTTTGGAAAATTTGTATAATAAGAACATAAATAAAAACCACTCAGTTTAACATCACTGATAGTCACACACAGATGCATGAATGTGCACACACACACACACACACACACACACACACACTTTTCCCCTCCATAAATACGTAAGAAAAAGAACAGGGAAATAATACCACGATTACTTTTACAGATTAGCTAATTTAAGGAATTCAAAGACTACTGTTAATGTTAATTTGCTTAATGTATAACATGCTTATTTTATCTCTTAAATAGAAAACACTAGGAAAAAGTTTTAGATAGTTTGCTACCAACACGGGAAACACAAATGTTACAGAAAAAATAAAGAGGCATTGAAGCAATGTTGCCGGGTTGCACTAGAGAACGGGAAAGCCGTTTCTAAGGGCACTGCCAGGTAAAGACCAAGAGCTGATGTCGTTCACATTCTTTAACATCAGTTTTCCTAAAACAGCATAGGGATGTAGTATGGAAGGTAAAATATTTAAACTCCTTAATAAAGAACTGACCTTAATTTATCTACATTCTGAATGAGACTAATAGTTCTGCTTTTCTAAGAACTGAAAATGATGAAAATACTATTATTTTCCTCTGGTTTATTGATTTTTCTGCCTATATATTCATGAAGTCTTTTAATACCAGAGGATATTCATTCTTCCACCCCCTTCCTCAATTACCTTAAGGCAAGACCTTCTTTCAGATGTGGAAATATTTGCAGGACTGCAGGACAAAGAACTGAGACATTTTCATAGAGTTGATCAAGGGGGAAAAACGGATTTGCAAGATTCTGTTAAAGAGTAAGAAGAGACTAAATGACAACTTTAAATCTGCCACAATCATTTACTAATGTGCTGCTATATCAAATAAGTCTAATTTTTTGACAGCACCAAATTAGATTTATTGCAGAAACTGCTGCATAAATAGCATATGGCTATGTTATACCACCTATTTCAAATCCTGGTAATGTTTCCCTTCCCCCTTCAAAATGAATAAATTGAGCCAAGCTACAAACCTCCTGCGAAAAAAGAAATATACTAGTTCAAAAACAGATGTAGGCGATCTGGATTTCTTTGTTAAAGTAATAGTTTTAGCATGAATGTCCCACCTCTATATTTAAAAAACCATGACTCCTTAATAAGTTATTAAATTTAGTAAGTCAGTTTTCTCTTCCATTTCTTTCAGAATGACTTAATTTGATTTTTGTTTTAAGGTTTTAGGTTCTGAATTATGCTTACATTTTGATGTTCAATCCGCAGTTACACGGGGGAAAAAAGAAGGGCAAGTGGCTCTGAATCAAGCATGGCTTAAATCAGGTTATGAGAAATTATTAAGCACAAATGCATGTATCGTATGGCTGCTTTTGGTTTTCATTTGCGAAAGACGTGGTAGAAATCATATCAAAAAGTCTTCCCTAATTTTAACTATAGCTTTGATACTGCAAACTCTTTGATGCATAAAATATATAAAGTGATCATTCCATGTGCCACACTATACACATTAGGACGGCAGAAACGTACAAACTGCAAAAATCAAAGTTCCATGAAAACTGGGATTGAAAACTCACACGACAATTCCGAGATGGGCAATTCTTCCTTTCTCGGTCTCTACCCTGATACCCACCCTACCCCCAACTGTGATGCAATTCAACTCAATTTTTCTTTTTGAACAAAAGTTTCAGTTCTTCCTTAGATGGGAAAGACATTGCAAGGTCTTATCTCAGACCAATGGGCACACCACTGCAAACATCATGGCACTCGGCTACCCCGCAGACTCCCTCTCTGTGGTCAGTCTTCCCAGCTGCCCTATCTGTTACTGTCTGATTAGTTCTGCTAAGGAGCCCCTCCCCTGCCAGCTTTCGGTGCCATCTGTTCTACACAAGATGGCTGCTGCCCAGCAACCTAACACTGCCCTCCTACCTGGCACCCGGCTACCATCCTTACCCCAAAGTGCTAACACAGGTTCTCACTGCTGGCAGAGTCCGGATTTCATTACTACTACTTTGACAAGTGCAGGGTTGTTTGTAATTTCTCTTTTATCCTGATTTTGATGGTACAACCACCTCCCACTGATTCAGTTTGCTTCAGTTTTGTTGCTCACAGATTTTACTCTCCACATTAATCTCCCTCTGGCATGTTACTGCATCTGTTCCCTTTTTTATTATTAATTTTCAAATTCCCACCATTTTTGACAAAAAGGAGGTAATCTACACTCTGTTTCTGCCCATTTCATTTTCTTTAATTTGGAAGATAAGTATGAAAGCATGCCAAAGAAGTTAATTCTCCGTTAACAGTTTATTTTCTGGCATCCCTAAGCCTTTGTATATGAAAAACAGATAGGAATAAATGTTGACTGAATCACAACAACATAGTCGGAACCATTCCTGAATTTAATGAAAAGCAAACATATGAAACAGCATTTTTAAAGTTTATTAGTTATATGAGTTGTGTCATGCTGTCATTCTTCCACTTTTAACAGATAATTCTTTGTGGAAATTAGTCTGAGTGCAGGATCTGAGTTTGGGTACATCTATAGTTCTGACATGGGCTCTATTTTCACTGTAGATTAATTTTATTATTCCTTAATATAATTATCATCTTTCTTCAACCCAAACATTGATGATTAATTCACTTGCAGATGATTGCGAATAAATGCTTTATTTCAGAAATAAGCTAAGAATAGAGAATTGCCATCAGTGCAACAAAGCAGAGCTTAAAGAGCCCCTAGGTTGTGGAGCTGCTTCCATTAGGTCTTGTTTAACAAACAGTTAATATCAGGAATGGCAAGATGGTTTTTCCTCTAAAGACAAAGAGGACTACTTAAGATTTAGAAAATAGGAAGTCATATATTTAACAATATATGTGTCCCTCTTTGTGTCCCTAATTTGTCGTCACCACCACCACCACCTTGCAAAAAAGGACTTGAGTAATTTGATCACTGTCCTAACATTTTCTAGATTGAGCAACACATTGTGACTGATAATTAATTTTACATGAATTCATATTAATAGCATAGGAGTCCCTGAATAGATGAGCAACACCTCAGATTTACAGAAACCTGAATGAGTTTAAATGATTTTCATACTCACATATATCCTCATAAAATCACAGTAGAGATCTGTAGGAAATAAAGTACAGTAGGAGATTTTTCCCAAGGCGACAGAAGATAATCATAAACAGACCTATGCCCAGCCAGGTCAACCACACTTCAGATCTGCTATTGGAAGACCAGAAAATCTTGAACACTGCTAAAACCCACTTATAAGGCCCCATCTTGAACACTCCCTACATCTATCTCTTGCATATATTCCAGTAGTGACTTGTTACTTTATTTTATATAATTCTTTTGTGGGTACAGTTATATTTATAACTACTCCCTCAACACAGGGTGCATTCTTTTGGTAAGTGCCTTGGTCAACAACAGGCTTCTTGGAGGTAGTCACACATAGGTGTCAGAGGGATAAGTTACAAAGACACTGGTACCCTCCCTGCAGGAATTCCTTTGACACTCTCCCTGTGCCCCACCCTCCCCATCGCTTGGTCAGGGCAGGGGATGCTCAGCCCTCCCACAGGTGACCTGCGATTGCTGGGGAGAGGCCACACAGACCCAAGGTGAAGCAGTCTTTGCTCAGCTGGTCATCGGCTTTACAGGCTGCTTCCAAACATTTTCTGACCTCTCTTGTACCCACTCTGAGTTCCTGAGTTCAGGGAACTGTCTCCTCTGCTTGTCCAATCTAATAGAGTAGTAGCTTAATAAAAGTTTGTTTACTTCATTTGGGCCCTGGTCCTCCATGAGACATGGCCCGAGACGGGCACTGAGGAGACTGGATATACTCCAAGCCTCCTCTTTTCTCAGCATCCTTAAAACGAGCTTTGATTCCAGGATTTACCAACCAATGAATCACTCTACGATCTACTTGTGGGTATCAGGGAGACATTAAATTACAAGTGAGTAATGCCTAATACTAAGTTGATGATCTTTTATACTTCTTTTAGCTTAAATTAGTATTAGAGAGCAGAGCTTTCCTGCAGAAAATTATTCAGACTTAGGGCTACTAGGATAACAATTCTGCTCTTGCTTTTTTTCTCCTGTTTTCATTGAACTTGATGTTCATTGCTTTGAATCAGGCAAGTGGTGTGGACAATGCCTTCTCAGTTTCCTCTGGGCTTCTTCAGAGAATGAATTGGCAGCCACCGCCACCATGCTCCAGGCTGTGGGCCTGTGAGGCAGGGAGAAGAGTACATCCCCAGCGTGGATTTTCATTGCACACACATTCGGGCTTCACAGACTGAGAGAAGCAAGCCAGGGAACGTTAAGCAGAACCTTCAGAGACACATTCCCTGGCAGCCTCTGACTCTAACCTCTCCTGCCCCGGGCCACGCTGAGACCAGGGTTCTTAGCCCATCAAACAGGTGGAGCAGAGTGGGCTTGGGCAACGTGGTGCCCACCAGAGCAAAATGAAATGCCTTGTCTTTCCTGGCTCTCTGACAGCCTGTTCCCTCTGATACTGGGTGGGGGAAGGAAAAGAGGACGCAATTTAAAACAGTACCAAGGCTGTCTATTTCAAGACTTGAAGATGTTGGTTGCACATATATCCATTTAAAATTATTTTTGACACGTTCTCTGCTTAATTTATTCATGAAAGGAGTATAAGAAAAAAATGAGCTTAACTTTTAAATGGAAACTTAAGGCTAAGAATTCCTCAATAATTTGGAAAAAAAAGATACAGTTCACTATGGAATAGCAAGAATACATGTCAAGGTTATACCGTTCCCTTCAAATGAAGAGATATTGAAAGCTTGGTCTCTTGACCTAAGCTAGTTGTCACCTGAAGAAGAGTGCAGTTCCTTCTGAATTTTTCACTAACAACAAAGATGAAAGGCACGTTTATCCAGCATTTACAGAGATCTTGTCAAACAGCCTGCTGATGAACTTGGTGCTGGAGACACAGAGATGAAAAAGGCCTGCTTCCTGGCCCATGAACTGAGAATTTACAACCCCCAAAGTATTTCTATTTAGCTTTGAATTATGTTTTTATGCTTCTATGTGAATATGAATCCAGATCACAGGTTCTAGAGTTTGATGGACCCAGTTCAAACTCTGCCTCCTCATTTTCCCTGCCCTCCTTCCCCCTGTGTGACTCCTTGTCTCACCCTTCCAAGACTTGGCTTCCTTGGACTTGTTGTTCTGACTGAGAAAGCAGGGTGTCTCAAGCTTCTTGCATAAAATATCTAATCTTTTACAAAGCATTAGCTTTGTAAAATGCAAAAAAAAGAATTATTAGAAACTTTTTTTTTAATTTAAAGATACAAAAAAAGAGCACACTGACCATGTACTTGGATATTGCGGCAATTTAAAATGATAAAAACGTTTCCAAACACTCTAACCTTTGGATCTATCTTGCCACAGAGTAGTAACCTACAGCCCACCATGGACCACACTTACTATAGCACTGTTGTAGGAAAACAAGGCACAGTGCTTGGCACGTGCTAAACATTCACCTATGCATCCTTTACATCTCTCTTTTTATATTCTAAGAGTTCTTCAAATAAAACCACAAAGCATCCCTGTGGAAAACTGATCATGCTTCCTTGGATTTATGTTGACAATAGAGAAATCTCTCTCAAACCAACATGACAGAGATGGACTCCTCTTTCTCTTTCCACTTCCAACCATCCCTTAGTCAAAGGAAAAAGCAGGGATTGTTAAAAAGACAATAGAAGGGACATCTGCTGCTTTATTTACTCAGGATCCTGACAACCTTCCCCTAGTAAGAGCACCTCCCTTGCTTAGTACAACTCTCTTCCCTTACTCTTGAGGTTCTGCCAAGGCTGCCAGCCTCAGCACCCAAAAGGGTGTGTGTGCACATGAGTCAGCTTTGAAATTTGAACTGAAGGTTCTGAATTGGAAGTGGAGGAGCCAGGACGTCACATTCTTACAGTTTGAAATCAAGGGCATCTCCTTTATGTTTAGTTCAGATTGAAGGATGTGGCTCCATGCTGTGGAAGAACCTGAAAGAATGAGCCAACATTCAGACAGAAGTCGAGCCCTGCGACTGACAGAAAATAACTGCACAATGGTGCCGCCTGGAGTCCCTGGTCCAAGAAACCCCGAGGCCCCAGTCGCACCTGGGTTTTACATGGTCTGGTTATCAAACTAATAATTCCCCCTTTTGGGGTTTCTATTACCTCAACCAAAGAGTCCTGACTCATACTGGTAATCTGAGAGGTCAAACCACTAAGAATGCAGTTACCAATAGTTATTAGGTGGAAGCTAAAGGCTCTGGAATGGAAGCCTTAATCACCTCTCCCCAAGTAAAGCACCCATCATAATCAGATAACCTGGTGACTTCTCTCTTATACTCTTTCTCACTTTCAAAAAGATACAAACACTATAGCTCAAGTTGCTATCTCTCGAGGTCATAAGGTCAAATCATCCCATCTAGATCACAAAAGTAGGTCATAGCATGATACCTATTTTATGGACCTCCCTTAGATTTCTGCTCTGAGAAGTGCTTTGAAGCACGTACCATTAAAAACGTTATTTATGTAAAAGGAGAAATACACATTTTAAAGGTAGCCCTGCTGATATAAGCTGGAGCCTAATATGTAATATCATAAAGTAATCTGCCCACATGTATGTAAATGGTAGTCTTGTGAGAGGGATTTAAATTCTATAGCTTTTTAAAGATGTTGGGACATGTCAAAAACAAATATGTGAAGGAATTTCCACTTTTTAATAAAAGCCTCTCTTTCCTCTTGGGTAAAAAAGGAGTGAAGTAAAGAAGAATGATAGCTGTATTACAATGTGTTAAATGACTAAGGCAAATGATGAGCCAAAGGACACTGCTTCTTAGGAAAAGCATAAGCCAAGACTACAATTCACTGACAGGTATTTATATCAGTGTATAAGGGAGCAGCTAATACTAATCTCTATTATAAATTTACGTTACAGATTTTCTTGGTTGTCTTTTAGAAACAATCGCATTAATCCATTTCCCTACTAATTCACATAGAACTACAGCCTGATGGATAACTGTATAGGCTTTGCAAGCAAATTGCTGGGTTTCAAATACATACCAGCTGTGTGACCTTAGACGAATCGTTTTGCTTCTTTGTGCCTAGTTGCATCAAATGTAAAACAAGGAAATAATAGTCTGCATCTTACAGGGCTATTGGGAGGGATAAATGAAAAGCACTCAGCTCAGTTCCCAGAGCACAGGAGAGGTTCAGTAAATGATGGCCCCTTGCCTTTAGCTCCTACCTCTATTATTATTTTTTAAAAAGCTACTTCATGTGGCATGGTACCAGGCAGATCCTAAGATGAATATATTCTTAACCTCAGAGACTGATACTTGTATGTATTTAATTTACTCTCATGTATGCATGTGTACCTCCCAAATGCCATTTTCCCCTCTGGAATTTCCCATGAAACTTCCTTCATTTCCATTTTCCTATATCCAAATGCTACCAAGGATGACTAAGAAATTACCTGTCCCTCTGTCCCTGTAATACTTTATCTGGAATCTCCCTTCTGGATCTTATCATTTATCTTACCAACTCTTTGTGTATTTTTTTTCTTCCCCACTAGCCTATAAGCTTCTGAAGGGCAGCATTTGAAGCTATTTTATATTTATATCTCCCATTATCCCTAGCACAGTGTCTTGTAACAGGAAACGTTCCATGCAGAGTGAGCAAATACATGAACAGGTATCTTTAAATGTACTTCGAAGTTTGTTATTGAAAAGAAAGAAGTTGTTTGACTACTACTAGCAAAGACATAACTGGGAAGGGAGTAGCCTTGCTTTTGTTTTCATGTATACTGGGCTATGTATGCTTAATGATCATGTTTATTAGGCACTGGTTTCAAACACTGTCAGAGGGGCCATCTTTTAATTACAGAGACCTCTAATTTAAAATCCTGCGTGTGTGTGTGTTTATGTGTGTGTGTGTCTGAGGTTTTCAAGTGAGCATATTTAGGGGAGAGGCATACTACACTTTACCAACCCTACTTGAATTGTTAGAATGGTTATCATTTGATTCGGGTATGCTTAAACATGTATGTGCATACTAAGTTAAAAATGAAAGAAAAATTACAGAATCATAACATAGTATAATATGTACAAGAAAAATTCCCAACAAAAATTTTCAATCTTATCTCCATGTCATATTTTTCACCCTGATATACCTGATAATACATATATATGTATATATGTATATATTTGTTTATTTGTATATCAATACTGGGCTTTGAACAAATAGTCGTAAACTTGCAATATATTAACCATTCCTATAATAATGACTTACTGAGCTCCAACTCTTTGCAAAGGGCTGAGGTAGGTGCTCTGAAAAATATAATATTAATAAGGCCTCTCCTCCCACTTGAGGAATAATGCATTATAGAAGGGAAGACTAGCAGGTACATAAAAACTTCAGAATATGAATTTATTTCTTTCAGATTTTCATTTTTCCTGTTTTGAGGAATTTGTTCAGTAGTAAGAAGTGCCTTCAGCTCTAAGTAGGAAGGATGATTCAGGGGGAAACATGCTCCCTCTGGCATGGGTCATCAGGGAGGACTACAGTGGAAAAATCAGGATTTCAGGGACACCTGGAAAAGAAGGTAAGATTACAATAGGGCTAGAGAAGCTCAAAGGGGTATTCCGGGTGTAGAGAACAGTAAAAGGGGAGAACAGTCCAAAAGTTGAAGGAGGGTTGCATCTGCTTAAATCACATGCTGGAAATCAGCGTGTGAGAGGATGAAACTGGTAGCAATGAAATAAAACCAGAAGGTTGGGAGCCTGTCAGGCAACCTTAAATGCTGAGTGGTCTGGACCTTCTACAATAGCATGGCACCAAGGAAGGGTTTGAGAGCAGGTACCAGAGTCAAGACAGTGCTTATGGATATCCACTTAGCAGTGGTTGGCACAAGAGACTGGAAGGATGTTAGGAGAGTATTTTCATAACCCTTATGAGAAGCTGGCAGAGCCTAAATTACGATGAATGTAAATGGTGGGTAGGAAGGACATTTCTATGAAATCTCTTTGAGCTTCAAACTAAGGAAACATCTTAAACACAGGATACTCCAAGCAATTTAAATACCTAATGTCCAGAAACAGGAATTTAATAATGCATTGTCTTAAATCATTGTTAGAATCATTGACTATCAGAGCTGGAAGGAAACTTGATGATCTAGTCTAACCTAATTTTATAGGTAAGTATGTGGGTTCAAAGAATTAAGTAATTTGTCAAAAGTTGCAAAGGTAGTGAATGCCTGTTAGAAGATACTATAACTCAGTTTCCTTAACCCTAGGATACCTACCAACTGCCACACCCATACCCTTAGTAAAGTGTGTGGTTTTAATTGTTACTTCACCAAAAGCATACTTTGAATCACTCTTTATTCTTTTCTTACACACTGAAGGTCCCATTTCAGTCTCCTTAGCTATTCTTCCACTGTACTTGAAAACATGGTCCTCTCCACGTGCTTTCACCCACTCCTTCGGCTACAATATCTTTACGTAAAAGCATCCAGCTCTAAACCTCTAGTCCTGATCTTTCTCCTCACGCTAGATCTACCCTGGACATCTCCATCGGAGTTCCGAAATAAAACATAGTCTTTCCTCTGCTACTCCTTTTACATTCCCTAGTTGACTTAACGGATCATCCAGTTAACACAGGCTAGAAACTCTGGAATCACCTTTAATTGTAGCCTCTCGTATCACTACCTTAAATGCCTCCTGAAGATGCTATTTCCTTTCCATTTTACTGGCTCAGTCACAGCTGAGGACTACTACTGTACTTATATCCTAATTGGAGTCTCTGCCAATCATCTTTTCCAGAACCAATCTGTTTTCACAGTGCCTTTCAATTACCTTCTTTAAATACACATTGGATCCTATCATAGTTCAAGCTCTCTTGACTTCTTACTTGAGTTAAACAGCCTCACAACTGAGGAACTGTAAACGTTTTCTATAAAGGGCCAGATAATAAATATTTTAGGCTTTGAGGACCATACTCAATTCTGCCAAGGCAGTGTTATACATAATACATAAAGGATAATCATGGCTGTGTCCAGTAAAGTTTTACTTATGGATGTATAATTTTTATGTGTCACAAAACATTGTTTTTCTTTTTTCCCCCCAACCCTTTAAAAATACAGAAAACATTGATAGCTCATGGACCATAAAAAAACAGATGATGTGCCAGATTTGGCCTATGGGCTGTAGCTGCCACCTCTGTCCTAACTGGCCTTCTTGTCTCCTACAACAACTCTCCAAGTTCACTCTCCACACAGCTGTCTGAGTCAGGATCCCAACCCAAAAAGTTGATCATGTCGGCAGCCCTGATTAAAGTACGTCAAGAGTAACTCCAGAATATGGCCCACAAGACCCCTCCTCTGGTTCCTCTCCCCTTTCCAGGTTTATCTCTTGCCAAACACCTAATGTGACTGTAGAGTTTATATTCCCTCCCATCTTTATGTCTTTGCATATATTGTTCCCTCTACCTGGGCTATTCACCCCACCTTTCTCCACTTTGAGGACTCCTATTCATGAACTCAGAAAGCTTTCCCTATCACCTTCAGCTGCAATGCAGAATGAGCCAGTTCTCCTTTATATGTGCTCCTGTGGTAATCTTCACTTCTCTATTTACACTGTTATCACACTCTACTATAATTGCATATATAGATCTGGCTCCTTAGTAGAGTGTGAACAACCTAAGGGTAGGAACTGAGTTTTTTTTTTCTCTCTGTGTCCAGGGCCATCCAATATACTTAAAAGATAGTAGGTGCTCAATAAATACTTGTTAAATAAGTGAATGTTATATTTACTAATTGGGTCCTTCAATAAATGAATTTCTATTTTCCACTTTTAAGTCCAATTAGACAATAAAGAGAAATTCCAAAAAAGTGGCAGGTTATTTTTCTTTCAGATTGGCCTATGGATTTCTACTCCAGTTTTAATCGTCTTTGCCCTAGAAGATTTGAATCCTTATTTTATCATTACTTTATATCATCTTTTTCATATTTAATTTTAAACTCTGTTTAGAATATGCCACTCAAAATATTTAAATTAAGACTAAATGAAGCACTACCTGTGTGGGATTTATTTATTTCAGCTGGTTTACACTGAAAAAGAAAGACGTGAAGTTTCCCAGCCACACACTTGAGTATATGAATCAATAAAGAGTGGTGAGGGGAAGCAAACTCTAAAAAACCCCAAATTATATATCAGAAATATTTAGCCCAACAACCAAGTCACATTTTCAGTGCAAAAGAGAGATATACACAGTTCCTTCCATTTTTTATTGTCAACTTTAAATTTATGAATGTGGATTTTATAAAACATCAATATAGACTAAGTGTAAAATGCTTACAAAAGAGCACTACATTTAGAAAATAGGTAATTAAGTTTTATTTTCTATAAGACTAAGTTAAATTTTGGTAGACTTGTAAATAAAGCTCAATAGGAAAAGCTTTCTGTGGAACCAAGCAAAACCGTTTTTCTTAAGAACAAAGGAATTAGTTACCACCAGTCCATTTTCAGCAGTTGCTGCATCTTAATATGCTTTACTTGCAAGAAATGGATCTTGTCAGACAGTACAAATTGATACTGCACAGGAAAGCTCTCTATGGACTTTGACTTCAGAAATTAACTCTCTGAATAAGACAGAATGGCAAAGGGGACAAAACCAGCATTAATATTTATTTATTGAAGCTCAGCCACACTGAGACATTAAAAGCTGTCCTATTTCTGTGGGTTAGTGGTACTTAGCACACAAATTGTTGGTTCTCAATAGAAGTCTGACAGAGAAGAAGAACTATTAACTATCATGATCAAGCTAAATTCCAAAACTTCTAAGATTAAATAACCATAGGAACTATGTTAACATTACATTCTCAGTTCTACAATGACAATACTCTAAATGGGCATTAAAATAATGGTTATTATTCTGCAGTATTAAGCAATTTTTTCTCATAAAAGTGTTTCATCTCTTGGGATTTTTCCAGATATCACACATGTATAAATGATTTGTTTTCTTTCTTTCTT
The DNA here is from genome assembly GCF_965194825.1 of Balaenoptera physalus. NCBI lineage: Eukaryota > Metazoa > Chordata > Mammalia > Artiodactyla > Balaenopteridae > Balaenoptera > Balaenoptera physalus. Next base: position 29,358,090 of record NC_138882.1, read on the forward strand.
TTTTTCCTTCCTCTCTTTCTCTTTCTTTCTTCTCTTTTTCTTTCATTGTTTAAAAAGGAAGTTGGCAAACCATTTGGAATATTATCATAACAAAATGTTTTTAACCAAGTTTGATTTTAACAGAACTAGAGGCATCTTAACACTAACCCAAAACTTTGGGAGGTTCACCAACCTCTAGAATATTTTTTTTCTCCAAATGCAGGCTGTTCAAGTGGTGCTTTTCTCCATCTGTTATCATACCGTGCTCAGAATTACATTGTCATATTTAATGTAAAAGGGATCAGTCCCCTTTCATAGTTTAAATTCAACATATTACTATGATTAGAAGACCAGTGTTTTTCTAATTTATGAATAAACCAAATTTTATAAACTTACATGTGTATTTAGACAAAGTTCTCTCTAAAAACTGAGAAACTCTAAGAACTGAACAAACCCAAAGCCTTGATCTGAAAACTGAAAAACTGTACTAAAACTCAAAGGGAAAAGAAACCCATTTATATGGTAATGTGACTTACCTACAATTTCAGTTTAAATTTTTCTCTGTGTATATTTATGTATGTGTATGTGTGTTTTCAATACAGCAAATTGCCCAATGTTTACTACCTAAAATGTCTTACTGTAATTTAGGGCTGAGCTACATGTTTACTAAAGTTTTATGACAATGATAATCACATCACAATATCTCATGATGGAAGCAATGTAATTTGAAACCACGATAGTATAAGCATGCTTATAGTAATGGTTTAAACATGAACAGTGCTAATCAATTTCATCTCTAAATTTTACACCTCCTTAGGACTCAGGTTGCTTATTTTGTATCAGTTCCATCTCAGTTTGCATCTTAGAATGTCTTTTACTTTGTCTCTTTCACCACTGACAGTATCTGATTATACTCCTAAATATATTCCTCAGATACTTCAGTTCAACATTTTTATTAGACACAGAATTAACAGAAGAGGTAGTGTAGTGGTAGAAGAAATATGTCATTTTGCTTATATTGATAGAGAATCACCTAAATATTTGAGCACTGTAGATGAAAGGTTTTGTAATATATCAGTAATTCCCTGCCACACTTATCATTCACATGTCTGGGTGTTTTGCTTACCACATCTCCACTTTTCTTAATATGCCTAAAAACTGTGTGTGAATTGAATGACTAAGACTTAACTCTAACAACTGTTTGGAAGCCTGTGGCAAAAATCAGTGGAATGAAATTGGTGCTATGGTGCATAATGGGATTAGGCAGTACCTGGTGAGGTGCAGTTGGTGCTCAGATTTGCCCAGCAGTTCTGTCAGTTTCAGGCACTCCTCTCCGGCCCGGGTTGCCTTCTGCTGCTCCTGTTCCAAGTGCTGCTTGCTTTCACTCAGTTCTAAACTCAATTTCTCTATTTCCTTAGGTAGAGAGAAGAGGGAAAAAAGCATCCTATAAAATATATGCACTTGAATTCAAAATTATCTCATTTTTATTTTTGCCATGAATTTTAATGTGATGAAAAATTATTAGAAAATTTAGGCTAGCTTCCATTTTATGACAAAGGGAATTAACACAGCCAAAACTGCACATTAGTGAGGATTTTTCAGATCGTAAGATTCAGTCTAATTTTAAAAATGAAATGATTAAATGAGAATAGTCAAAATGGATAATCTGCACTTTGAATCTAAGGCTCAGTCCCTTTAAAAAATAATACGAACTTAAAAAGTCACTATTTTTAAAATACAACATTTCTGTTTGTGAGATTAGATCAGACATGTGCAGTGATTTACATCAAATATGAGACTTTTTTTTAAAAGATACATTTACGGTTTCATTTGGATGTTTTGAAAACCAAATTAGATCATAAAATAATTTAAGATATCTTTTAGAAAAATGTGAGGTGTAAAAGAAGGCATCATTATGATGCACAATATTATTTGGAAAAAAATAATTTAGGAAAAAATAAAGCATGAGAACCTTCAAGCGTTTTGAATGTATGACATTTCTGAGCTAAAATAATATTGCATTATAATTGCATTTTAAAAAGGCAACAAAAGCACTCTAAGATTAATAAACATCTAAAATATATGAAAATTTATGATAGTTTATTCTTTGGTCTCAGTATGAAATTATCCTTTTTTTACTGAAACTCAAATATTTCAAAGCAAAAATATGTTACATAGAACATAGTTTAAATAACTTATACATTAAAGTACAAATATTTATTTATTATGGAACATCCATAATTAAAAAAAAAAAGAAAATAGAAGAGATAAATATTCAGACTACTAAAACAAGAAAAACAAAAAAGGGGAAAGTAAAGGGTTGAAATGTTTTCAAATTCAGCAGAAAGCAAGAAGCAATTTTAATACACAAAAATGCAATCCACTCTTGGAAAACAAAACCATGTCTAAGTAGAGTTTTAAACTTGGTATTTAAGTACATTCTAATTTCCTCATGTCATTACTCAATATTCTGAACAATCTACAACTATATTTAATATATCAGGCAGGATAAACTAAATAATTTATTTTTCTACATTTATTACACTACAATTATTCAGTTTATCCCCATCAAAACTGTACATTACCAACAATATAATAAAACAACTTACTATAAGTTATTTATTTTAAAAAAACCTAAGTAATAATGAGTATATTGCTTTCATTCAGAGTAGATTTTCTATATCTTTCAGATTAGGATACTAAGTGAAACTGGTTTGTTTAAAATATTTTTAACCGTTAAAGTTATATCAATAGATTTCCATTCATAACTAAACATAATTAAAGAGATGGAAAAATATAATAGAAAAGTCTCCTAAGTTTTGTCTAACATTTATGAAATTAACAAAAAAGCAAAGAAATATAGAATTGGAATTATACATTAATTTTAAAATTTCAAAAATTCATTAATTAATTTTTTTACACAGTGCTATATGCAAGAATCTATACTAAATATTATGGTGGACTCAGAGAGTTTCCAACTCTACACTCAGGACTTAACAATTCAGTTGAGTAAATGAGACATAAACACACAAAAAGACTATCAAAATACAAAGCATATAAAAAACAAAAAATGAGACTTAGAGAAAATCTGTGCTTCAGTAGGCCCGATTAGGGATACACTAGCATGGGCAAGAAAAGTGGGAAAGAAGGTAAGGCCACATAAACTCATGGAATGATAGATTAGAAGAATTATGAAACATCTTGAATTCTAGATTTATAAAGCTGTATTTTTCTTATAGAGAATGAGGAAAAAATGGTTTAAACAGGTATGCAATATGAGAGCAGAGCTTCAAAAAACTGGATCAATGTGTATGATCATTAAAGATAGTAGAGACTGGCAGTAGGGAGACCACAAAAAGACAGGGGCAATACTCCAAACATGAGAAGTAGAGACACTTAAAACAGAAGTATAAAGAGAACATGATGAGTATATGTAAATATCAATAAAAGGAGAGCTATCAGGAGACAACAAAGAATTTTGAATTGAGAGGATACAAAAAAATGACAGAAATAGAAAATGTATAAAATTCCAAACTTTCTTTAAAAGAAAAGGTGCAAGGACTTCCCTGGTGGTGCAGTGGTTAGGGGTCCGCCTGCGAATGTAGGGGACACAGGTTCGAGCCCTGGTCTGGGAAGATCCCACATGCTGCGGAGCAACTAAGCCCGTGTGCCACAACTCCTGAGCCTGCGCTCTAGAGCCCACAAGCCACAACTACTGAGCCTGCGTGCCACAACTACTGAAGCCAGAGCGTCTAGAGCCCGTGCTCCGCAACAAGAGAAGCTACCGCGATGAGAAGCCCGCGCACTGCAAGAGTAGCCCCCGCTCTCTGCAATTAGAGAAAGCCCGCGCACAGCAACGAAGATCCAATGCAGCCAAAAATAAAATAAATTTAATTAATTAAAATAAAAAAGAAAATGTGCAACAATTTTTATAAGTACTTTCCAACAACAACGTATGTAACCTTACATTGGTAATTAGGTTTTAAGTATAAAGCATCTGCTTTCTTAATCTCATGTAATAAAAAGTCAGAGGCCACACTGAAAGTCAGTCAAACACAGAGATAAATAACATGGGCCCAGAAGTCAACACAAATCAGGGTTTCAGACACAGCTCTGGCACTTTGCAGCTCTGTGACCTTGGACAAGTGACACAACTCTTACCAGTTTCTTCAGTCTAAAATGAGAGTGATAACTCTAGCAAGCTCCTAGAACTACTGTGAAGATAAAATGAGATGATGAGTACTTAGCAGAGTGCCTAGCATATAGTAAGAGCTGAAAAACAGACAGCTAGTATCATTACTACTGATTTTTCTCTGTCTTTCAAGAAGAGCAAAAATATAAGTAGAAGAAAAAGACCTGCCTAAGGATATATAGTTATCACTGTGGACTAAAGAGTTCTTGATTTAGTTCAATGAAATTTCCGGATAAAGTCCTATTTTGGAGAAAACTGAATAAAACTTTATTATAATTTCAAAATGCAAAAAGCATTTTTGCTAGGAAGATGGAAAATTACTGCCTGCTTCTGATCATCTGTGCCAGAGAAACAGCTTATTGGTGCAGATAATCAAAATCAACAAATAATCTAACCAGCTGGACCAGGGCTCAACACTTACTCCCTGAGTCAGGAAAATCTGCCATGGCACCAACTCCAACAGTTAGAAGAGGAATCTCTTGCCAGAAATGCCATACTCCCACTGGCAGGGTAACCCTTTGCCTCACCCAACTAGGTCAAGGCTGCTTCCTTGGCTGTATGTAGTGGCTCAGGGATTAAAGACCAACAACAGTCATAGGCCAATTGTACACTACTCTCAAAGTACACTATTAACCTGCAATGTACAATGCAGTTTGATATGGCCATCTTTTGGCTAACCAGGCAAAGACAAGTCCAGATAGCTTTACACTGTACCAAAAGATACACTTCAAGTCATGAATGTAACCACAGGAATAACTAAAAGTAGAAACTGTTAAAAGTGGCTACCTCAGGAGAATAGTACCAAGGATGGGATGTGGAGAAAGGGAGACTCATTACTGTTCATTTATAATCTGTAAGGTACCAAATTTTCTTATTAATCATGGTAAACTATATTATAATTATTTATTAGATTTTCTTATCAAAGTAATGTGCCTAATTTAAGTCAAATAGTACACCCATCTCCAAGCCTAATCCTCAATGGCACACAGTATACACCCCTGATATTTATCGTCATACTTTTAAATAACAGACTTATAATGCTATCCCTTGATTTTGCTACATTAGACATCATCTACTGACTTCCTATATTAAAAAAGGTAGTGATTTAGCTCTCTTATACCACCCAATATACCTACGTCGCCCTCCCATATAACAATTTTGGTTAAATCATTAGTCAGTAGTTCATTTACATTATAATGATTTTAGAAATATTATTCACTACTGAGACAAGCATTATTCTGCTTAAATTAATTTTCTTGTAAAACATTTTATTATTTATGTAGAATTAATTGCTTGCTTTTTAATAGTTATTTTTCTAGGTAAGTAACATTTTTCCCCAAATATTCAAACAGGTCACTCAAATACCCATCAATAAAATTTTTTCAAATAATGAAACATATCAGATAAATCATCAGTTCCGTTAAATTATTTTCCTAGATATATCCTTCTTGGTGACTTATGTCTGGCCTGGTTGATCTCTGTCTTGGGTTAGGCCTTACCCATGCTCCTATTAGAGTTTCCTATTTTCTGGGTTTTAAGTCATCCTGTTTTACAGTTTACTACCTTTTTTGGTTGAAGTACATTCTCCAGGTAACTTTCACAAGAAAGGTTACATGAATAATACATTTTCAAAAAGTATCTGTATGCCTGAAAATGCTGTTATTCTATGCATATACTTGATAATTTGGCTAGGTATGAATATCTATGCTGACACCAATTTTCATTCAGGATTTTTAAGGGATTACTCCACTGTCATCAAGATTGTAATATAATTTAAAAGCCCTATGCCATTCTGATTCCTAATACTTGGCCTATGATTTCCTTTTTTGTTTCTGAAAGCTTTTATAATAATTTTTTCCCTGGAATTTTGAAATTTTACAATGTTAGACTTTGGGATGGGCCTTTTTTCATGCATTGTGCTGGGTTTTCAGTAGGCCCTTTTCAATCTGGAGGTTTGTCTTCTTTAGTTTGAAGAAGTTTTCTTGTACTATTATTTTAAAATATTTTGATGCTATATATTTTAATAATTCCTCTTCTTGGAACTCCTGGACATTGGTTTTTGGCTCTGTTGAATTGATCATCTAATTTTCTTATATATTCTCTCTATTTGTTTTCTGATTCTAACTTCTGAGATAGTCCCTTGACTTCATGTTCCAAAAATTCTATTGAATTTAAGAAAAAAATGTTAGCACAGTTTTCATTTCCATGAGCTATTTCTTTTTTTCATTGTTTTTATATAGCATGCTATTTTTATCTTATTAATATAATATTGTATGTCTCCATTAAAATATTAAAATATTTTAAATGTTCTCCTCTGCTAATATTGCCTCAGTTTCCTTTTTTGCTATTTACGTGTTTTAGACACTTTATTATATAAGAGGCTTTCTTCAAATACATAGTGATACTTGGCAGTCTTTTCATATTTGAGAATGAAGTACTTAAGAAAAGTTTGGATGAAACGATTTTTGGGTAATGTAATAGTTTAGATTATTCTTCAGCAAATATTCACTTCTATCACCCTTCCACTGGGATTGGAATACGCTATCTCTCCCCAGTAACTTTGGGCTTAGCCATCTGATTTCACTTGGCCAATGGAATTTTCATGTCCATAATGAAAGCAGAAGTCATAAATATATTTATGTGGTTTGACTTTGTTTTTATATTCTGGTGATTCTCCATGAGAAAAGCATGCCCTGGATAGCTGCTGCCCCTTTTGCCTGGACCACACAATAAATACATGTGGATCAGAACCAAACCCAAACCACAGCTAAGACAACCCACAACCCACAACCTGAAGCAGAGCCACCCAGTCAAATGCAGCACAACAGATCAATCATATTCCAGCTGACCTGAAGACCGATGAACATGAGCATAAATGATTGCTATTGTAAGCCATGAGTTTCTTCAATATAAAATAATTGACAAACCACTCTTAAGGAACAAGGAGTGCTACAACTGTATATCATCTTAGAATTTATTTCATTTTTGAAATAACTGCATGAAGCATACAGGGCAGGTATCCTTGTTTATACAAATAAGAAACTGAGGGTCAAAAACATTGAATGATTGTCCAAAGAAGTAAATCTAAGTCTTGAACCAGATGTACTGACATTGCTCCTCCATACCATACCATAAATTAGACAATAGCTTTTAATCTTTTTCTTTTCTTCTCTTTTTAACCAAGATCCATAGTAACAAATCCATTTTACATCACAATTTAGAAACATGCACACTCTCCCACATATATGTATAAATGTAACTATCATTTCATAAAACAATATTAATCTTCATTATATGTGAAGCACTCAGACATTTCCTATTCCTTCTTATTTTATTCCACGTTTAAAAAAAAAAAAACCTTTTGGTTTCACCCCATAAAATCGATTTCATGATGCTACAATTTAAAAAGCAGGGAAGGAGTCAAGATGGTGGAGGAGTAGGAGGCGGAGGAGTTCACCTCTCCCCACAGATGCATCTACAAATGGACAATTCTCACACAGCACTGGCTGAACACTAGCAGAGGACCTCAGACACCTAAAAGGACAAGAAAGACCCCTGTGTAACTGAGTAGGACAAAAGAAGAGGAGAGGAAGAGGGACAGCTCCCTGGGGGGAACCTGAAGGAGAGGAGAGGGTCCCGCATCTGGGGAAGCCCCCTCACTGGCGGGGAGATCAGTTGGGACAGAGGGGAGCATCGGGGGCTATTAGAGGAGAGCACAGCAACTGGTCAGTGGCAGGCAGGACAGAGTGAGACCTACACAGATGGTCCGTACCCCAGCCTGAGATGTGTGTCCGCTGGTGCAGACAGGGCCTGGAAGCTGGAATGTGGGGTTTGGAAAGCAAACCCAGGAAGAGGACTGCTGTAGGCTGCGAGGAGACAGCCTGAGGGAACAGGAGTGAGGCAATTCGCAACTGGAATGCTTGTGGAGGAAACCCTGATGGCCATAGAGCGAAGCACCATTGTTGAGTGACACGCAAGGGGCGGGGCTGCCACTGCAGCCTCTCTCCCCACGCACCGGCCCCTGCCTCCATGGGCACTAGGAAGGGCTCCCACCCACGGTCACCTGCGACACGAAGCACCCTGTCCCCCCCCGAGGTCATCTCTCTTGTGCATGTGGCCACAGGCTCCCCCACGCATCCGTCCCCACCAGAGCTCCCCCGACCCAAGAGGCTGCAGCCTTCTCCTCTGCTCCCCGTCCCCACCACAGCGGGCACTCTCACGACCCTGGCCACTGCCGCCTCTGCTGCCCCTCCTCGCCAGGGCGGACTCGTGTGCTCCAGGACAGCCTCGGGAGCAGACCTCTATGGGGCTGGAACCACAGCCAGGCCCCAGGGGCCGTGCAACTAAGGAAGAAAAGCTGAAATCTCTCCTCCCTGCTGCGCAAACCATGAATTGACACCGCCCCCACTGGCTTTGTAAACTCAGTGCCTACAGAACATCTGAACAGACATCCAGTGCTCCTGCAGCCATGACGGGTCTAGCTTTAGCAGCTGTAAACTTTGTGGGCACAAACACATGGGAGTTGGGCCAGGCCAGAGTCCGAGCTGCTCCCATAGCATCCACAGCGGGTCCAGATTCATGATTACTGCAGTCCTGGGACCTGACTTCAGTGGATCTACGCTGGTGGCCTGGTGAAAACAATGTCAGAGACACCAGGGCAATTGCTGGCATACCCACAGTTAAGGCGGGGCCGAGAGCAGTGTCAACAACAGTGTAATCTGAGAGATCGCAAAACGGGTGAAAGGCGACACAACAGAGCACAGCCACAGGTGAACAGCTCCAGAGAAGGAATACTCAGTGGCTTCCCTCCCAGTGGGGGTGCTCCAATCCTGCCCACCTCACACCGCAGATCAGAAACACAGCTAAGAAACAGATCTGGGGGCCTCTAGTCCAACAACTAGGGAGCAGACCCCACGCCTGACAGGGCAGTGACAACCACAGAGCAAAGGGGAGGCCCTGCTCAATATCCAGTGCAAGCTCTGGTCACCACAACATCAGTCATACCTCCTGTAAAGGGGATAATGGCCAGCATACACTGAGGAAAGAGGTGGCAGATATGTATACTAAAAATAATCCTCACAACAAAAAAGCTACTATACGCCAATAAAATGGACAACCTAGAAGAAATGGACAAATTCCTAGAAAAGTACAACCTTCCACGACTGAACAAGGAAGAAATAGAAAATATGAACAGACCAATCACAACTACTGAAATTGAAACTGTGATAAAAAACTTCCAACGAACAAAAGTCCAGGACTAGATGGCTTCACAGGCAAATTCTGTCAAACATTTAGAGAAAAGTTAACACTTATCCTTCTCAAACTATTCCAAAAAATTGCAGAGGAATGAACACTCCCAAGCTCATTCTACAAGGCCACCATCACCCTGATAATAAAAGTAGATAAGATATCACAGAAGAAGAAAATTACAGGCCAATACCACTGCTGCACATAGACGTAAACATCCTCAACAAAATACTAGCAAACCAAATCCAACAACACATTAAAAGGATCATACACCATGATCAAGTGGGATTTATACCAGGGATGCAAGGATTCTTCAATATATGTAAATAAATCAATGTAATACACCACATTAACAAACTGAAGACTAAAAACCATATGATCATCTCAATAGATGCAGAAAAAGCTTTTGACAAAATTCAGCACACATTTATGATAAAAATTCTCCAGAAAGTGAGCATAGAGGGAACCTACTTCAACATTATAAAGGCCATATATGACAAACCCACAGCAAATATCATTCTCAATGGTGAAAAACTGAAAGCATTTCCCCTAAGATCAGGAACAAGACAAGGATGTCCACTCTCACCACTTTCATTCAACATAGTTTTGGAAGTCCTAGCCATGGCAATCAGTGAAGAAAAAGAAATAAAAGGAATCCCAATTGGAAAAGAAGAAGTAAAACTGTCAGTGTTTGCAGATGACATGATACTATACATAGAAAATCCTAAAGATGCTACCAGAAAACTACTAGAGCTCGTCAATGAATTTGGTAAGGTTGCAAGATACAAAATGAATACAGAGAAATCTCTTGAATTTCTATACACTAACAATGAAAGATCAGAAAGAGAAATTAAGGAAACAATCCCATTTACCATCACATCAAAAAGAATAAAATAGCTAGGAATAAACCTACTTAAGGAGGCAAAAAACTCAGAAAACTATATGATACTGATGAACGAACTCAAAGATGACACAAACAGATGGAGAGCTATACCATGTTCTTGGATTGGGAGAATCAACATTGTCAAAATGACTATACTACCCAAAGTAATCTACAGATTCAATGCAATCCCTATCAAATTACCAATAGCATTTTTCAGAAAAGTAGAACAAAAAACTTTACAATTTGTATGGAAACACAAAAGACACTGAATAGCCAAAGCAATCTTGAGAAAGAAAAATGGAACTGGAGGAATCAGGCTCCCTGACTTCAGACTATACTACAAAGCTACAGTCATCAAAACCGTATGGTACTGGCACAAAAACAGAAATATAGATCAATGGAACAGGACAGAAAGCCCAGAGATAAACTCACACACCTATAGTCACCTAATCTATGACAAAGGAGCCAAGAATATACAATGGAGAAAAGACAGTCTCTTCAATAAGTGGTGCTGGTAAAACTTGACAACTACATGTAAAAGAATGAAATTAGAACACTACCTAGCACCATACACAAAAATAAACTCTAAATGAATTAAAGACCTAAATGTAAGACTGGATACTATAAAACTCTTAGAGGAAATCATAGGCAGAACACTCTCTGATATAAATCACAAAAAGATCTTTTTTGATCCACCTCCAAGAGTAATGAAAATAAAAACAAAAATAAAGCAATGGGACCTAATTAAACTTAAAAGCTTTTGCACAGCAAAGGAAACCATAAAAAAAATGAAAAGACAGCCCACAGAATGGGAGAAAATATTTGCAAATGAAGTGACTGACAAGAGATTAATCTCCAAAATATGCAAACAGCTCATGCAGCTCAATATCAAAAATAATAATAATAAAGCCAAACAACCCAATCAAAATATGGGCGGAAGATCTAAATAGACATTTCTTGAAAGAAGACATACAGATGGCCAAAAAGCACATGAAAAGATGCTCAAGATCACAAATTATTAGAGAAATGCAAATCAAAACTACAATGAGGTATTACCTCACACTGGTCAGAATAGCCATCATCAAAAAATCTACAAACAATAAATGCTGGAGAGGGTCAGGAGAAAAGGGAACCCTCATGCACTGTTGGTGGGAATGTAAATTGGTACAGCCACTATGGAGAACAGTATGGAGGTTCCTTAAAAAAATAAAAATAGAGCTACCAAATGATCTAGCAATCCCATTCCTGGGCATATATCCAGAGAAAACTGTAAATTCAAAAGGATACATGCACCCTAATGTTCACTGCAGCACTATTTACAATAGCCAGGACATGGAAGCAACCTAAATGTCCATTGACAGAGGAATGGATAAAGAAGATGCAGTATATATATATACAATGGAATATTACTCAGCCATAAAAAAGAATGAAATAACGCCATCTGTAGTGAAATGGATGGACCTAGAGACTGTCATACTGAATGAAGTAAGTCAGACAGACAAATATCATGATATTGCTTATATGTGGAATCTAAAAAAAGGGTACAAATGAACTTATCTACAAAACAAAAATAGTTACAGATGTAGAAAACAAACTTATGCTTACCAGGGGTTAAGCAGGGGAGGGACAAACTGGGAGATTGGGATTGACATCTACACACTACTATATATAAAATAGATAACTAATAAGGACCTACTGTAGAGCCCAGGAAACTCTACTCAACACTCTGTAATGTCCTATATGGGAAAAGAATCTAAAAAAGAGTGGATATATGCATACATATAACTGATTCACTTTGCTGTACACCTGAAACTAACACAACATTGTAAATCAACTATACTCTCATAAAAATTAAAAAAAAAAAAAGAGAGTCACAGATGTAGAAAACAGACTAATGGTTACCAAGGTGGAAGGGGGGAGCGATAAATTGGGAGATTGGGATTGACATATATACACTACTATATATAAAATAGGTAACTAATAAGAACCTACTGTATAGCACAGAGAACTCTACTCAGTACACTGTAATGTCCTATATGGGAAAAGAATCTTACTGGATATGTGTATAGGTATAACTGATTCACTTTGCTGTACAGCAGAAACTAACACAACATTGTAAATCAACTATACCCCAATAAAAATTAATTTAAAAATATAAAAAATAAAAGTAGGGTATATTTCTGATTATAAACTATATATATATATACTTTTTTTTACATCTTTTTAAATAGGATTTATTTTTTTTTGAGAAGTTTCAGGTTTACAAAACAATTGAGCAGAAAGTTCAGAAATTTCCCATAAATCCATCTCTCCCTCCCACATAAAGTTTCCCGTTATTAACATTTTGCTTTAGTGTGATACATTTATTACAATTGATGAAGCAATATTGATACATTATTATTAACTAAAGCCCATAGTTTCTATGAAGGTTCACTTTTTGTATTTCTTTGACTTTTGACAAATGCATACTGCCATGTATCCATCATTACAGTATTATATAGAATAGTTTCAGTGCCCTACAAATCATCTGTGCTTCAACCCTTCTTCCTTTCCCTTAACCCCCTGGCAACCACTGGTCTTTTACTGTCTCTATAGTTTTGCCTTTTTCCAGAATGTCATATAGTTGGAATCATACTGTAACATAGTCTTTTCAGACTGCCTTCTTTCATTTGGCAATACACATTTAAGTTTTCTCTGTGTCTTTTTGTATCTTGATAGCTCTTTTCTTTTTATCTCTGAATAATATTTTATTGTATGGATGTAATACAGTTTGTTTAACCATTTACCTACATCTTGGTAGCTTCCAATTTTAAGGCAATAATAAATAAATCTGCTGTAAACGATCTGTATATAGGTGTTTGTGTGGACATAAGTTTACAACTTATTTGGATGAATACCTAGGATTACAGTTCCCAGTTTGTATGGTAAGACTATGTTTAGCTCTGTAAGAAATTGCCAAACTGTTTTCTAAAGTGGTTGTACCATTTTGCATTCCCACCACTAGTGGGTGAGAGTTCCTATTGCTCTACAATCTGGCTAGCATTTGATGTTCTTACTGCTTTGGATTTTATCAGAAATGTATTTTGCAATTTTTTTCTCCAGTCTGCGATTTGTCTTTCATTCTCTTGATAGTGTCATTTGCAGAGTAAAAGAAAAACTATATATTTTATATAAATTAAATAGAATGAAATAAAGAATTTCATTAGGAGAAGTTCTATTATATACTTCTCCTGATTTCCTGAGGAAAAAAATCTTAAGAAATGAATGCAAAACCCATTTAAAAAATTTTATGTCATCTTAATCCTGAAGGATAACCTTACTTGGAAAGAAAAGGTAGCATATAGGAACTATTTTAATCCAATGGTAGCGATTTATCCCTGCTACTAAACATTATGTGACTTAAAAATCATTTAATAATCATTAATAGAGGGTAATTTATTTGTATACATAAGGAGAAAATGAGGAGAAAAGAAAAAAATACTACAGAACAGTAGGAAGACTGGAACCCTTCCTTGCACAGTGAGAAAGAAGAACCTGTGGTTTTGAAGCTGAGAAAATTTGACAATATGAATTTATCACTCAGAACCCAATGGATGAATTCATAGAATATATTTAGAAAAGTAAAGTGGCATATGATATTGAAAAATAAAACATAACAATCTATCACTTGGGAGATAAACAATAGTTTCTATCAAGTTCTGTGTGGGTAAAAAATATGTACTCATTAGAAATTGAGTATTTACCCCCTGACACTTTTATTACCTCCTAGATATTAAGAATGATTTTATCAAATCATTAATAAGGCTTTGTCTGGAGCTACACTAGCTACCTGTGGCTATTTAAATTTAATTTAATTAAAATAGAGAATGTAGCTGCTCAGTTGCATTCATCACAAAAGTGCTCGACAGCCGCATATGGATCATGGCTGCCGTATCAGACAGTGCAGGTGTAAAATATCTCATCATCACAGAAAATTCTACTTGATAACACTGGTCTAGAATATAGCCAAATTTATTTCTAAGACTCACTCTCCAAACTAGACTCTTGGAAAACCAGCCTAGGTAAATAAAAAGATATTATTAGTAGTAAGAAAGTCATTTTAGAAATGGACAAAATGGCTGTCCTCTTTACTGTAGTAGATGTAGAAGTGTAAGCAGCTCCTTTGCCCCTTTTCTGTTTGTTCATTCCTGTTTTCCTCCAGTCTTGATCATAAAGACGAGATTACCAGGCAACATTTAATCTAGTTCCTGATTTCTGCTTTACTGAATGTACACAATGCCTTGCCTAATCTATTGATTCCTTTCCTGGATTAGAAGGAGTAAGAATGAAGAATTAAGTAGTTAAAGAATGACTGACTCTCTACCCCTAGCTTCCCTTTAGTAAATTTGCAGGTGGACCCCACAGGTGCAGTTGGACCATGTGGGCAAGACAGCCTCCAACTGCAGGTGGACCACGTGAGCAAGACAGCATCCCAAGGAAGATCAGGAGAAGTCAGCAGGTCTGCATGCAATGGAAAGATGATGAAGAATCTGACCTCCTGCCTTAATGATTATGATTGTTTCCCCTTTTTCCCTTTAAATATTGTCATGGCTGAGCAGAATCTTCAGAGTTGGTCTCTAGACACAAGTCTACCTTCTCCCCAGATTGCTATCTTTTCTGAATGAAGCACCTTTCCTTTCTATTGACACTTGCCCCTCGATTATTGGCTTTTGAGCGGCAAGCAGCCAAACTTGAGTTCGGTAACAGAAGGTTGCTGTTATCATGGTTATCATTGTTGAGGGCACACAACATTGATTTAATATATTTTTACTTCAGGCCTAACAGTAACACTGATACCAGCTATCATTTTTGAGTGCTTACCATGTGTCAGGCGCTGTATTAGCATTCTGTACTTTTAAATTTTGTATTTTTAATATCATTTTGTGTTCATGACAATCTTGTAAAAGTAAATATCCTATCCTTGTTTTACAGATGAGAAAACAGACACAGACATTTAGTGACTTATACAAGATTACATGGTGGCAGAGATGAGATTCAAAATGGGATTAGTCTGATTTCAAGTCCTATAATCTTTTCACTATACGGTATATTGTCTCCCTACACAAACCTTCTGGACGTAACAGAAGATGAAGAAAAAAATGACACAATGTGCTTTCTAAAACCTCTTGGCCTGCAATTTGGCATGGGTAGAAGACACAGATAGACACTGGGAGAAGATTAACTCAGATGGCTGGGATCAAACGTCACACTAGCAAACACAAGGCTCTCAATTTGCAAAGCGCTGGCCAAGATTCACTTTGAAGAAGCATTTCCCCATGAGACTTTAGGGGTAGCCTTGAGGAAGTGGAGTTTGGATGCGCTTAGCCTCAGGTCCCAAAGTTTACATCACAAAGATTCCACACAGCATGAAAGTCAACGTGGCACTTGATCTTTTAGCCTCCCCAATACAGTATGTAACATTTTGGTGAAACTTTTCACTTTTTGGTTACTAAATCAATTCTTACTCTAAGCAAATATTCTTTAAATAATTTTAATAAAAGGTTTTTTTTCTTTCCATAATGGTAAGAGAAATGGCATCAACTGATCACATACTCAGAAGCACTTCCTTAGAGCTAAAGTAGCTCTCAAAACAAGTTTTCAAAACAGATGACATGGGTCTATGGCAGAAAAAGAAGTGCCTTTCTAAAAGTATGTATCTAAAGAA
This sequence comes from Balaenoptera physalus, assembly GCF_965194825.1. Classification (NCBI taxonomy): domain Eukaryota; kingdom Metazoa; phylum Chordata; class Mammalia; order Artiodactyla; family Balaenopteridae; genus Balaenoptera; species Balaenoptera physalus. The sequence continues at coordinate 29,374,095 of NC_138882.1, forward strand.
GAGAAGAATTTAAGACACCTGATACAAAGCTGATTCTGTTACATTGTGACAATACAGCAGCCTTTTTGGTTAAACCAAGCTTACACTGCTGTTCTGTGATGCCAGAAAATTCATGGGCAAAAATAAGAATCATTGCAGCTCTGTGGTCAGTATACAAAAAAGAGCTGAGGTGATAGCACTACTTTTTTGGGCTGGTTTAATAAATGCTTTATGCTTGCTAGGAGTAGAGAAAGGGCTTGCTTTGCACTCTCATCACAGACAAAATATCAGGCCACTCATAAAGTCTATAATTATTTTTCTTTAAAATACTGAGGTGTTGGACTTCCCTGGTGGTGCAGTGGTTAAGAATCCACCTGCCAATGCAGGGGACATGGGTTCGAGCCCTGGTCCAGGAAGATCCCACATGCCACGTAGCAACTAAGCCTGTGCACCACAACTACTGAGCCTGTACTCTAGAGTCCATGAGCCACAACTACTGAGCCTGCGCACCACAACTACTGAAGCCCGAGCACCTAGAACCCGTGTTCCGCAACAAGAGAAGCCACCACAATGAGAAGCCCACACACCACAATGAAGAGTAGCCCCTGGGTGCCGTAACTAGAGAAAGCCCACGTGCAGCAACGAAGACCCAATGCAGCCAAAAATAAATAAATAAAATAAATAAATTTATTAAAAAAAACACTGAGGTTTTTTTTTTTGTCCCCAATTCTACTATGTTCTTTCAGTGTTCTAAAATGGTGCAACATTAACAACATTCAAATCATCATATGCTTACACATTCACACTGTAAACACCATGGAGAGAGAGATCTTGGCCTTTTATGTCTGCTGATGTTAAGAGTTTAGGTATTGTTGGAAATACAAAGGAGAATAAAGACGATTCTGGATGAGGTAAAATGTGAAATAAGATGTAACTGTTGGAAAGCCATAAAAAAGAGGTGATAAATTTTTGAAATGATGCGTTGCAAAAAAGTTGTTAGGTTGCTATGAACATGACTAAGAGCTAGTTGTGGGTCACAGATCAAAATGGATAAAAAAGACCCCACACTGTGGGTAAAAAGAAGTGAAGTTAAAGAACCCAAAGTTGAAGTAAATGGAAGATTCTTAAATTTATAAAGGAAGACGGAAGATTCTTTAAATTTATATAAATCTGCTAATTGCTGACCATACCACATGGTCAGCATCTATCAATGATGTGGAGTTAAAATGGTCTGAGAATAAATTCTGCATTGGTTCAATACCAGAAAATGTATCAAGAGCTGCACTAAAAGTGATAGCCATCTATCATGATGATAAGAAAGAATCCACCACTTCAGAGGTATACCTGCCACCTACCCAGGTTGAATTCTTCATCTTCTACCTGGAAGCTCCCCTGTTTCTGCTCTATAGTTTGATGTCAAGGGCCCTCAGTGGATGCAATCTCACATTGCCCTGCTGTGTGGTACATTTCATCCTTGTCTTCATTCATTATGATCACAGAATCAGATGGCTGAGAGTTAACATTACTGCAACAGGAATATATGATGGAGTTGCAATGTCTAACAGCAAGAAAGAAACGGAAGAAGTGTAAGTGACTCTGAATACCATTCAACTCAGTAAGTGGACATCTTGGAATGAATATGAAGAGTGAGACATGAATCTATTGAGCGCTTCATCAGTCAAAGTGCATGTGTACCTCTCACAGTATGAGCATCCCACCACACTAAGTATAATTTCATAGAACATATATTTCATACACATGAGCTCTCAAACACAAGCTAACTTGTTTATATCTGGTCCCTGTCTGAATAAACAGTAATCTGTCCCAACCATAAAAGTAAAATGATATGAATTAAAGTTTTTGAGGGAATTCCCTGGAAGTCCAGTGGTTAGGACGCTGTACTCTCACTGCTGAGGGCCCAGGTTCAATCCCTGGTCAGGGAACTAAGATCCCGCAAGACCTACTGCTGCAGCCAAAAAAAAAAAAAAAAAAAAGTTTTTGAGAAACAGTATGAATGTCTCCAATGTAGTAGGAGTATATGGCTCAACACATATAAAATCAACACATACAAATCCATGTAGACTATGTAAATTATGAGTGATTTAAAAGATTTTAGAAAGTAATTTTGACCTTTACTTTTCCAGTTAAATTTAGAGCATAACCCCCTCCTGAAATGTCATGACACTATAGTGAAATATGCTGAGTTTATTTTAGTAGTAGAATTTATTTCAATGGGCTCACAGATAATTTTAGTTCTTTATTTATAAACATTCTAGAGGTTGAATGGGTCAGTTGTACTTTACTATATTTAATAGGAGGAATTAATTGCTTTTGCTATCATTAGTGAAGATCTTGGGATTTGTCCCTACAAACATCAAGGGTCTGCTGTAACTTCAAAGACTTGAAAACAGCTTCTGAACACCGTCTCCTACCCTCCCCCCACTCCCAGTTGCAAGTTGACTGAATCAGTAATACCTGACTACTGGACAACTACAAAGTTTAATGCATCTGTAAGTAAAAACTTCCTAGGAATGGTTGCTTGATTGCTTACAAACCCACCTAACTGAATTATCATCCAAGAGAATATTTCTATGTTTTATTCACAGCAGTACCATGAGAGCTGTGTTAGTGGAGTTAATAAACTCAAAACACGTTAGATCTTTGGCAGTTTCTTGTTTTACAAAGCTGGTAATCCTATGGCATCTATTCTACTGCACGTATCTTAAAATGTTGCATGGGGACATTTAAACAGTCTTGTAATGTTTTTTGTGGAGAGAATATAACTAAAAAGATGAATGCAGGTCTAAATTCCTGTGTACTTATGAAGGAAATGCTTTAATATGCTGTAACCACCCATGTTATAACATTTAAAACAAAGAAAGACTCAAAAAATAACTGTTTGGCTTCTTATTTTCTAGAAGGAAATTTATGTCACCAATGTACGTAACATTCCAATTTAATAAAAGGAGAAACCATTTTACATTTAAAATGTTAAAATATAAAACTGACTTTATGGGAATGTAATTTGGTGCAACCACTATGGAAAATGGTATGGAGAGTCCTCAAAAGATTAAAAATAGAACTACCATACAATTGAGCAATTTCTCATCTGGATATTTATCTAAAGGTAATGAAATTACTATCTTGAAAACACATCTGCACCCTCATGTTCATTGCAGCATTATTTACAACAGCCAAGACACAGAAGCAACCTAAGAATCCATTGAAAGATAAATGGATAAAGAAAATGTGGTATACACACACACACACACACACACACACACACACACACACACACACACACACACACACACACACACACACACACACACACAATGGAACATTATGCAGCCATAAAAAAGGAAATCCTGCCATTTGTGACAATATGGATGGACCTGAGGGCATTATCTTAAGTAAAATAAGTAAGACAGGAGAGACAAATACTGTACGATGTCACTTATATGTGGCATCTGAAAAAAAAACAAACTCACAGACACAGAGAAAAGACTGGTTGTTGCCAGAGGTGGGGAATGCGGGGGAGGGCAAAATGGGTGAGGGTGGTCAAAAGGTAAAAACTTCCAGTTATAAGATAAATAAGACATTAGTAAAAAAAAGAAAAAAAAAAAAGCCAAGAATAAACTATGACTCCTTCTATTCTTTCCTGAGAATTGGGGCCATGGTCCTTTGGCTGAGGGGCAGGAGAGGGTGGTCAGGGAAGATAACCCCACTGTTTCTGAGATAAAAGTCACTAATGCAAAGGAGTCTTTGACTTGCATTTCCTAACAAATTAACACAAATTTTTTTAATAGTAGTAATTCATGTTAAAAAACTGTTAGACCTAACTCTAACCCAATCCTTTTGAAAACACTTCAAAAATAATTTGCTAGCTACAATAAGTACATTCAAAAGAAAAATAAACCTGGAGTTGTTCCTCTCAAAATGAACTGTATTAAAAACAGGAAGTTCTCTTTTCTGATGGGGCATCTTTATATAAAAAGATTGGTGTTTTCAAAGACCAAAAACTTTATTTGATATGCTTTTCTCTCTGATGAAAGAGTAACAATCTAATAAGTACAAAAGCTGGAAGATTAAAAAAAAAATTACTAAAGAAAAAAATCTACAAATAGTTACTGCAAGCTCAAATGTTCAATACAGTTAGTTGACTTTTATCACCCTTTGAAAAATAGTTTTATTACCAATTGAGAAAACCACCCAAAGGAAAAATAAAATAAAATAATTCCAATTTAGGAGAACAAACAGTTACTTTATTCCCCCTTAAACAATTCCTTCTCAACCCCTCAGTTCAATAGAATAAATATTTTTGAGTACCTATGTACCTACTATGTGCCAGACATTGTATAGTATGTATATTATATATTATATATATAACCTGGATTATATATGTAATCCAGGTGGCCAATTACAAATATATATCCAATCTGTCTACTCTTCATCTCACTCTTTCTTGTCCTTTATAACTATTAAAATATAAACTAATTTTCTATCATTTTGATTAAAAAGCAAACCCAGTGATACATCTAAACTGTTATATCATTTCCTCCTCAAATTTATAATCATCTGGGCTATGGTAAATAACAGAAATTACTGCCATAATCTTGTTTAGTTCTTATAAAAATTTATAGCAGAAAATGTCTTACAAGCATTAATATTAAGGCTCCAGGATTCATGTTAAATGAAGTCTACCCATAATTTTCAGATTATATTACTAAATTTTGGGTATAATTTTGTTCCTTATAGCTCTGTATATTAAAGCTGTGAATATTTTCCAATAGAATAATTCAATTTAAATTACATTAGAATACATTAGAAGCAGCTCTATTTACAACAGCCAGGACATGGAAGCAACCTAAGGGTCCAACAACAGATGAGTGGATAAAGAAGGTGTGGCACATATATACAATGGAATATTACTCAGCCATAAAAAGAAACGAAATTGAGTTATTTGTAGTGAGGTGGATGGACCTAGAGACTGTCATACAGAGTGAAGTAAGCCAGAAAGAGAAAAACAAATACCGTATGCTAACACATACATATGGAATCTTAAAAAAAAAAAAAAAAAAATGGTTCTGAATAACATAGGGGCAGAACAGATATAAAGACACAGACGTAGAGAATGGACTTGAGGACACAGGGAGGGGGAAGGGTAAGCTGGGACGAAGTGAGAGAGTGTCATGGACATATATACACTACCAAATGTAAAATAGATAGTGGGAAGCAGCTGCATAGCATAGGGGGATCAGCTCGGTGCTTTGTGAACACCTAGAGGGGTGGGATAGGGAGGATGGGAGGGAGACGCAAGAGGGAGGCAATATGGGGATATATGTATATGTATAGCTGATTCACTTTGTTATAAAGCAGAAACTAACACACCATTGTGAAGCAATTATACTCCAATAAAGATGTTAAAAAAATAAAATAAAATATATTAGAATATATGATTACAATAACTGGTCATATTGCCCACTACTAATTACAGTGTTCTTGATATTGCAGCATTCTTTATGTGTAGAAATGTGACTAAACACAAATAAAAAATAAGAGTAAATATAAAACCACACTAAAACAATTTTAATAAACAAGAGAATGAAAGGCATTTTCAAGTAAGATATCCTTATATCTTTATATTTATTTATTATATTTATCTATCTATAAAGATAAATAAATTTAAGTGAACTGAAAATACTGCTAATTCTAAACTTATATCTGATTTTGCCACCAGAAACATGATAAGTAAATTTAAATATGTGAAGTTTGTTATGTATTTATGGGTTATAAAATATCTTTTTATTACTAAATGTATTTACAATGATGTCAGGTTCTCATTATGAGATTAAAAATATTTAAAAGACATCAAGGATATCATTTATAATTCCAAATTAAATAGTTTTTTTCAAAATTGAGACTATTATTTTACAGGAATTGCAGCATAAAGTTCAGTGCAATGTGGAATTTCAATAATTTCCTATATTTTCCATTAATGCTTTAAATGTAGTATTTTTTTTAAATGTAGTATTTTTTCAGATACTATCGTTACAGGAATACCAGTATAATATTCAAGTATACTTTTCAAAGCCAAAAAGTTTTTAGAGTAGATATAAAAGTACTGACAACTACAAAACCACAATTTCCAAAAAAAAAACCTATTAAATAAAGCTGTTCCTATTCCAATAATAAGCATGATTTTTCAGTTACTTTATCAGCCATTAAAAATTGTGTAAAAATAAATTAGCCCATTTGTTCTTACCTAGAAAAACAGGAAATGCTGGCATAACTATTTTGTCTCAGATGCTGTACACATTTTTATTATTTTGCAACTAGAACAAATTAAAACTCTTATACTCCATGTTGCTTTTATAGGAGTTGTCAGAAAAATATTGGTTAAAAATTCTGATTCCTAAAGGGAAAATACAAGATAGGTTTTGGGCAATTTTGCACCTAACTTTCAAGACTTCAGTGTACATTTTTAATTTATCAAGTAAAATTTCTCTTCCTTAAATGTTGTGCTGGCTATATTTCGTCTACAAAAATGTGTTCCAACCAAAAGCACCCTAAAACATTTGGGAGTTTAACTCCCCTGTTTACATCAAGATTTTGTTCAATAAAAACACAGGCCTTTAAAAAAGAACACAGTTAAAGGTAGAAGACACCTCAGTTATCCTCTTTATCTATCCCCTCCTTTTACAGATGAGAGCACTGGGGTCCAGTGAGATTGACCCACTGAGGCCCACTAAACTGGACTCGAACCCAGGCTTCACGCTCTTCGCCCATACCTAGTTCCCTTCAAACATGGAATAATGCCAAACCACAAAGCTAACTCAGTTATGAGCACAAACAAGCTTCTATTGGCAATAATTAATTTTTTAAATGCAATAAAGAAAACATATCATCTGTTTCTTCTCTGACAACTGTTATTCAACAAGAAGTTTTTCTTTTTGCTCTATGTATTCTCTTATTAGTTAAATTCCGTCAATCTCTAAGAATCAGAACAAGTTTAAGACTCAGACCCCCTTATTAAAAAACTAGTTTCATAAGACAATACACATCATTTCTTAATTTAGGGAAAACTATATTTTATTGGATTTTATTTTTATCAACATTACTGTTTAGTACAAAATATTTCTGTTCTCTCAAACCAAGAAAAGCTCAAACCTATTCAAGATCTCCCTACTTCAAATGGAATGATTTTATTTTATAGGAAATCATATTTTGATTTTTTACTAAAGCAGTTCCATATGACTGAGAAAAGGAAACCCCTATCCAAGGAGTCTGGACGCTTAACAGTACAGGTGACGGAATACAGCTCCTGTTCTTCCCCATACAAATACACTGGACCTCTGTGAGGTCACCTCTCTTTCTACCTACCCAGTTTCTATTACTCCTTGGTGTACCTGATTACAGAGAGCATCATATCAATGCTCTGGCTCTAAAACTCTAAAGAGTAAGAGAAGTGGAACATTACTGAAAGCATTCCTAGAGCATTCAGACCTACAGGCTCTTCCCTGAACGTTTATACTTGGATTCAAAATATTCTGACCACTGAAACAGCACGTCTGTCTTCAACTCACCTCTTTGCTGCTACTCTGCTCGTGACACAAAATGGAACCTCTTCCACTGGAAAACTGGACACTTTAATCTTATCTTGTTGGAGGATTTTCACCAAAATTAATGAGATGTTCTTATGTGAAGAGGAAACAGCAAAAAATTTTGTTGTTAAAATAACAACAAAACTAGGTTTATTTTTAGAGACACAACTGATTGAAAAAAAAAATCCTTCTGTACTGAGACAGGGTGTACGTAATCTCACCTAATGGGGAGTTTTTAGAAAATTCACTTTAGCTGTGGATTATGTAAATATTTCTGTAAAATACTATTTGGGGAACTTAAGAATTCGTTGTACTAAGCTTTAACTCTAAAATCACCTATATCTTCTAACTAATTTTGGCAAGAAGGCTTCAATGTAAAGTAGATGCTTTAGTTAATAAATATTTGGAGTATGATTCTTTCAAATTAATAGCATCCACATACAAAGGAGTAAATCCATCTATTCAATTTATTGACCATCTATTCAATCATAAAAGCTCTACGTATGTATACAGCTTTTCATAGCTTAGAAAACACTTTCATATGCAGTACTGAATTTATATGCTGTGACAATTACAAAACACATAATTCTTGCTTTCACTCATTTTCATAGAGGAAAATGAAATAGGTATAAAACAGATAAATATAGGGTAATGATTAGGACAGAACACTTTTGTATTGAGATATAATTGACACATAACATTGTATTACTTTCAGGTGTACAACATAATGATTTGATATATGTATATGGACATAACACTTTTAAAATGAGAGTAGGTCAACAGAATCAATGGAAGAAATCTCAAAAAAATGATTTTGTAGACTCTAATTCCTTAAATTTCCAATTCAGTCCATTTATCCAGATTATTTAGATGAAGAAATTAGAATTCCAGGCAGGCCCACTCCCCTTCCTTTGGGAGTTTCCCAGCACAGGTTTAAATCCTGCCAACTATTAATCCGCTCCATATTTACAAAGGTACTTTGATTTCTTAGCCACCCATCCCTAATTTTTCATAATTTGCCACCACTATAATCTTCTGTCACATGGCTCAGTGGTACCTAAGCACACTAACTGTACATAGTAGGTACAAAAGTAAATATTTTTTGATTTGACTAGAATTATCTTGAAGAAGGTAAATGGTCTGAATCTTAAACAGGAAAACAAACACATCAGTTAAAAAAAATCATACGCAAGGCAGAATGGAAAATACCAAGCTATAAGGAAGTCTTCAGCTACAGGTTGCAGGGCTCTGCCCTGCCTTTCATGTTATACTTTTTGACCCACTGACTTTAATGAGGACACCAATGATAGGATGATCAAATTTGCCTGTGACAAAAACCTGAGAGGACTAATTTATTATGGTGAAATGTTAAAAACAGAGTCCAAAACGGTTCAGACAAGCTGACACATAGGTCCAAACTAAAACGATCAAGTTTCAGAGAGACAAATGCAAATATCTGTATTTACTGCCCAATTGTAGGGCAGTAGACTTATGCCATTAGAGGTTTTAACTGAATTTAAGCTCACTAAGAGTTCACAATGAGACATGTTTGATAAACACATAACCCAAATGATAACTGGCTCTGAAGCTAGATTAATACAAGCTTAGATGACAGCTCCACTTCTATGTACTGCTGAGGTCATACCAAAAATATCATATTTAGTTATCATCATGACTCTTTAAAGCAACTAGATAAAATAGAACACAGGAGAGAGAAATGAGGATAGAGAATGTGAATAATAATCATAACAGCATTAGTAAAAATAATAATTATTAATATTTACAGATCACTTATTAATGTCATGCACTGGGCTAAGAGATTACCTCAAGGTTTTTACAAAACACTATAAAGTGGTAATTTTATCTATCCTCATTTTACAGATAAGAAAACTGAGGCTTGGATATATTAAGTAATTTGACCACGTTCACCAGGTAGTAGATATTAAAGTGAGAATCTGACTTTAGGCAATCTACTTTCAGGGTCTGAACTTCCGGCTGCCTAACCACCCACCCATCCAGTTCCTGTGACCCTAATTGTATGCTAGGCACTGAAGCACTGGAATACAAAAGTGGATGTGACAAGTAAAAGTCTCTGACCTCAAACTTACATTCCAATGGAAAAGACAGATTTTTTTAAGTAAAAAAAATAATAAAAAATTATAATAAGTTCCATGAAGGAAACAAGGTACTATGAGAGAATAATGGAGCGGTGCAAGGGGATATACGTTAATAGTTAGAGAAGTGAAGACATTTAAACAGAAACCAAAGAAAGAGAAAGAGGTGGTTAAGCACAGGAAGAGTGAAGAAGAACATATAAGGCAGATGTTTGTCCAAAGGCCTTGGCATCTTTGAGAAGCTAAAGGAAAACCATGAGGATCAAGTGAATGCAGAAAGGAAAAGTAGATAGGAAGAGTAGATGTTAAGACAACTGGTGATCAGATTATGCAGGGCCTGGTAAGCTATGGAAAAGAGTTTGGATTTATATTTCTAAATGCAAATGGGAAGACACTCCAAGTTGTTAAATGGAAGAACAACGTGATTCAATTCACATTTGCCTTTGCTAATATGTTGTGTATGGACTGAGGGGGGACATGACTTCATGAAGCTAATATTGTGGCAAGGAAAAAACAGATAACAAACACAATAAATGAGTAAGATATGGAGTAAAATAAAGCAGAAAGGGGAAAGAGAGTACTGGGGGAGTGGTGTACAATTTAAAATAAGGTGGTCAGGGATGGGTTCACAGAGGAACTATTAAAGCAATTACTTGAAGGCATTAAGCTAGTGATCCATAATGCTATCATGGGGAGCAGTGTTCCAGGCAAAGGGAACAGCAAGGACAAAGGCCCTGAAGTGGGATTGTATCTGATGTGTTTGAGGAACAGCAAGGAAGCCAATGTGGCTAGAGCAGAGTGATGGAGGAGAAAAGTAGGAGATGAGGGGCAGAGAGGTAACAGGAGGGCCAGACTGTGCAGTATCTTGTACATCAATTGTGGGGACTTTGGCTTTTACCACGACTAAGGTAGGGAACCACTGATAGTTGCAATCAGAAGAGGGACAAGATTTGTCCCTGCTGTCTGTGAAGGGACTAAAATGGGTTGAAGCACAGAAAAAAGGAAGCCAATTAGGACATTACTACGATAACACCAGTGAAAATGATAGTACCTTGAGCTAGAGTATAGCAGTGGATATAGTGGAAGAAGATATAGGGATGGCAAGCAAGCATATGAAAAGATGTTTAATATCATTAATCATTAGGGAAATGCAAATTAAAGCCACAATGAGATATCATTATACACTTACCAGAATGGCAGCATATAAAAAGACTGATCAAATACTCTAAACAAATATAATTGCTGAAATATAAATATCATTATAAAAGAAGTTATTTTCATCCTGATTTTAAAACTTTCTAGGCAGAACACTCTTTGACATATATCGCAGCAATATTTTTTTGGATTTTTTTCCTTTTCCTAAAGTAAAGGAAATAAAAGCAAAAATAAACAAATGGGACCTAATTAAACTTAAAAGCTTTTGCACAGCAAAAGAAACCACTGACAAAGGGAAAAGACAAGCTACTGAATGGGAGAACATATTTGCAAACGATATGACCAATATAGGATTAATATCCAACACATATAAACAGCTCATACAACTCAATATCAAAAAAAAAAAAAAAACAGCCTAATTAAAAAATGGGCAGAAAAACTGAATAGACATTTTTCCAAAGAGGAAATGCATATGGCCAAGAGGCACATGAAAAGATGCTCAACATCACTAATTATCAGGGAAATGCAAATCAAAACTACAATGAGATAACATCTCATACCAGTAAGAATGGCTATAAATGAAAAGTCTACAAATAAGAAATATTGGCAAGGATGTGGAGGAAAGGGAACCTTTGTACACTGTTGATGGGCATATAAATTGGTGCAGCCAGTGTGGAAAACAATATGGAAGTTTCTCAAAAAGCTAAAACTAAAAATACCATATGACCCAACAATTCCACCCCTGGGTATGTATCTGAAAGAAACAAAAACACCAATTTGAAAAGATACATGCACCCCAATGTTCATAGCAGCATTATTTAAAATTGCTAAGACATGGAAACAACCTAAGTGTCCATTAACAGATGAATGGATAAAGAAGATGTGGTATATATATATGTATGTGTGTATATATATGTGTGTATATATATATATATATATATATACACATATATATACACACATATATACATACACACATATACATTGCGTGTATATGTGTATATATATACATATTCACACAATGGAATAAAAAAGAATGAAAAAGAATGAAATTTGATGGACATGGAGGGCGTTATGCCAAGTAAGATAAGTCAGACAGAGAAAGACAAATACTGTATGATATTACTTATATGTGGAATCTAAAAAATACAACAAACTAGTGAATATAACATAAAAGAAGCACACTCACAGATATAGAGAATAAACTAGTGGTTACCAGTGCAGGGGCAACGTAGGGGTAGGGGGGTGGGAGGTACACACTACTGAATGTAAGATAGGCTCAAGGACGTATTGTACAACATGGGGAATAAAGCCAATATTTCGTAATAACTGTAAATGGAAAGTAACCTTTTGAATTGTATAAAAATAAAAAATTTTTAAAAACTTTCTGCCTGATATAGCACAACAAAGGTAAACTAGTAGTTAGAGGATCTGTCATCTAGTTTAGGTACTACTACTAATTATTTAAAGATCATTCTTTAGTTCACTTAGGCATTCATTTACTCATTCATTGAACTAACAGATAAAACTTATGGTAGGCCTTCTCTGAGCTGGACACCAGGGATACAATGATGAATAATATATGGACTCTGACTTCATAGTAGTTTACAGACACTTCTGGCAAATAATAGTTTTCTGGGGCTCAGGGTGTCTATCCTCATCTCTTATGCCTCCTTTTGCCCTCCAGGTGTACATGGAACAGTGTCTTTGCACATTCTGTCCCTTTTGCCTGAATGGCCTTCCCTTCCCACTCTCTCTGTTCCCCTCCAGACTAGGTTGAAATATGAATTTTACGGTAGAATCTTTTTTTTAAATAATAGCTTTATTGACATAATTCACACACAACTCTCCCATTAAAGAATATAATTGAATGTGTTTTAGTATATTCAGAGTTGTGCAACCATCACCTTGATCAATTTTAGAACATTTTAACACCCCAAAAGAAACTCCATACCCATTAGCAGTACTCCCCATTTGCCCCCAACCCGCTCAGCCCAAGCATCTACTAATCTTTCTGTCTCTATGGACTTGCCTATTCTGGACATTTCATATAAATCATACAATATGTTGTCTTTTGTGACTAGCTTCTTCCACTTAGCATAATGTTTTCAAGGTTCAGCCATATTGTAGAATGTATCAGTACCTCATTCTTTTTTATTGCCAACATATAGCTGTATAGACATAGATATAGATAATCACATTTTACTTATCCATTTATTAGTTGATAAACACTTGCGTTGTTGCCAGTTTTGGGCTATTATGAATAATGCTGATATGAACACTCATGAACATGTTTTTTTTTTTTAATAAATTTATTCATTTATTTTTGGCTGCATTGGGTCTTCGTTGCTGCCTGCGGGCTTTCTCTAGTTGCGCCGAGGAGGGGCTACTTTTCGTTGCAGTGTGGGGGCTTCTCACTGCGGTGGCTTCTCTTGTTGCAGAGCACAGGATCTAGGCACGCGGGCTTCAGTAGTAGTGGCACGCGGGCTCACTAGTTGTGGCTTGCGGGCTCTAGAGCGCAGGCTTAGTAGTTGTGGCACATGGGCTTAGTTGCTCCACAGCATGTGGGATCTTCCCGGACCAGGGCTTGAACCTGTGTCCCCTGCATTGGCAGGTGGATTCTTAACCACTGAGCCACCAGGGATGTCCCTCATGAACATGTTTTTGTGTGGACATGTTTCATTTCTCTTGGGTATAGACCTAGTAGTAGAAGTGCAGGGTAACTTTTGAGAAACTGTCAGACTATTTTCCAAAGCAGCTGCATAGTTTATATCCTGCCAGCAGTGTGAGGCTCCAATTTCTCCACATCCTCGTCAACACTTGTTATTATCTATCTTTTTGATTATAGCCATCCTAGCAGGTGTGAAGTAGTATCTCATTTTCGGTTTGATTTGCATTTTTCTGATAGCTAATGATGATGAGCATCTTTTCATGTGCTTATTTGACATTTGTATATCTTCTTCGGAAAAATATCTATGAAGATTCTTTGCCTGCTTTGGAAATGGTTTATCTTTTTATTATTAAACTGTAAGCCTGCTTTATACATCCTAGTAACAAGTCTCCTACCAGATAGGTAATTTGTAAAAATTTTCTCCCATTCTGTGGGGGTTTTTTCCACTTTCTTGATGATGTCCTTTGAAGCACAGAAGTTTTTAATTTTGATGATATCCAATTTATCTATTTTTTTTCTATGGTTGCTTATGCTTTTGGTGTCATATCCAAAAAAACCATTGCCTAGTCCAAATTCACAAAGATTTATGCCTATGTCTTCTTCCAAGAGTTTTATAAGCTTAGCTCTTACAGTCAGGTCTTTCTATCTACTTTGAATTTATTTTTATATATAATATAAGGTAGGGGCCCAACTTCATTCTTTTACATGTGGATATCCAGTTTTCCCAGCACCATTTGTTGAAAAACTATTTTTCACCCATTGAATTTTCTTATTTTCCATGTTGAAAACTGATTGACTGTTGTGTAAAATCTTTTTGAATTCTCTCCCACCAAAGTAAGCTACCCTTCCACTGAGCCCTCATCTTATCACAGTCAACTTTCTCACCAGACTGTAAGAGTTGTATGAGCAATACATATATTTTATTTTTCAATGCAACCCCAGTGCCTATTTGTTAGTGACACCTAATAGGTTACCAGTAACTATTAGTTAGATAAATGAATGCATTAAAATGAGGTATTAACTCTCAGCTTACTCACAGTCTAATCATTTATGAAATGAAGGGGCCAAACTAAGTCATTAAAGTCTTTTTGGCTCTCAGTACCCACCAAGCTACTGCCCTTTACTATCTGATGTCCTCCCTCTGATCCTTCGTATGAAGCCACTGAAACAAGGGAGACTAAAGATAAAAATTACCTTCATGAATTTTATTGCTACGTGGTTAGAAAGCATCTTCTGAAAAATGCCAAGCTATATTAAGTTACTCTTAACAACCAGCAATGGTTGGGGGAAACGGGGGTGGCGAAAAGGAGCTATAGCAATTACAGTTTTAAAAAATCCATAATTATGGATCCCTCCTGAAAATACGGATAGAGTATAATGGTGGATCTGTGGTCATGTTGGCCCCTTCTAAGTTATAGTTGAATGTGAAGCAGAGTAAATAGAGGTGAAAGCCCAGTTGTTCTTAGTGTAAATGTCTTTAGAATGCCTTCTAAAATCTTTCTCATTTTCTCTTCCTACTTTGTTTTTTTCCTTTTCCTCTACTCTCCTTTTCTTGTTTTTATAACTGGAACAACTCAAGAGTCCTTTGTTCTCTCCTGGCTGATGAAGTAAGTCAAAGGTATCCTAAATTCAGCATTTAGAGACTTCAGGCTCTGCTCAAGAAAAGCCTGCTTATCAGTAAGTCACACTTCTTGTATTATGTATTAGTGAGATATATGTGCCATATATCTATATCTAAATATATATACACATACATACATATATCTGTATATATATACACACACGAAGATATCTGTCTTTAGATTTTTAAATATATAACTAGATAGTTGATTCATCCATTTGCCTTAAATCCCCTTTTAGACCAAAACATCTGGCTCTTGATATATAAACCCTTAAACAGCTTCAATCACTGTACACACAGTGGACTTTCAATTACTTAGGGAAGAAACACTGACTCAGCCCTATTTTTCTATGATAAACGTAAGTGTAGAGACAAGTTGAAAATGACACCCTAAGGTTTCTAATTCAAATTAGGATATGACAATTACCTCTCAGTATGAGGTTATCATATTAAGTGAAGTAAGACAGAGAAAGACAACTATCATATGATATCGTTTATATGTGGAATCTAAAAAAATGATACAAATGAACTTATTTACGAAACAGAAACAGACTCACAGACATAGAAAACAAATTTATGGTTATCAAAGGGGAAAGTGGGGGAGGAATAAATTAGGAGTTTTGGATTAAAATGTACATACGACTACATGTACAGATAACCAACAATGACCTACTGTATAACATATCTTGTAATAACCTATAATGGGAAAGAATCTATATATAACTATATATGTAGTTTATATATATATATATATATAACTGAATCACTTTGCTGCACACCTGAAACTAACACAACATTGTAAATCAACTATATTTCTTTTTTTTTTTTTACTATATAATTATTTTTAATGTCCAGAGTTTACAATTCAAGGGCCAGAGCTTTCTCCCAGACTCAAGTTTATAATTGCTCAATTGGCTGGTGAGGCCAGTAGGGATACTTCTTCTTATCTAATTTGGTTTCTGGGAAGACTTCATTCAAGTCCTCAATGGTCATCTGATCAAATGGAATTATGTTCTTCATCTTCTCCAGCTCTTTCTCATATTCCTCAATCCTGGTCTTAGAGAGAGACAAGAACTCAGCACAAATTTTCACATCTTTTTTTTCTTCAGCATCCACCTGGGCAGTATATTTATCCTCCGGCATAGGAACCTTCAGGGCATTAAACTTCTTCTGGAAGTCATCCACCAAGCCAGCCTTTGCCACACTGGCCTTGTAGTAAGCCCAGTCGATGGCAGGTGGCTTCTCAGGCAGAGCGGCCAACCTGGAGGTGAGGATCTCATTCCAGGATTTCAGGGAGTTAGCAACAGCCTTCTGGTTGCGGGGTATGATCTCCCCAAAAGGTACCCAGTCAATGGCTTTTAGAGCAAGTTTCCGTCCAGCCATCTAGAGATCCTTCACTGACCCCGGAGGCCCACAGTCCACAGCACCAAGAAACGGAAGTAATCAACTATATTTCAATAAATTTTTTTAAATGAGTGAATTCAGATTTCTATGCAGATAATTCTGAGCAAGTGAAAGAAGGACCCAAAAGAAAAGGTAGTACTTGCAATGATGGGACAATCTTTCATGTCAAAGAATTCAACAATTCTTTCTCCTCCACCTTCTTAAGATTTCCCTAAACTTTTTACCTCCCCCTTTTCCTTGGCTGCCACTCTCTCTAAGACACGAGCATTCCCTTGTACTTTATGGGGAACTTTCAACCACAGTTGACTCATGACTCCTGAAGCCAGGCCAATGCTATTACTTGCATGTTTTATTACCATGGTGGGGGGGGGTGGTGATGGGGGTGGAGGGGAAGAAGAGAGAAAGAGAGAGAGGACGAATATGAATGAATATCAGAACTTCAGTTGTAAGGAGAGAGATTCTATACAGAAAAGAATTTTCTATTCTCCACAGGGAATGCCAAAAAGTCTCAGGGCAGTCAGAAAGCAGGCCAGAAATAAGGACACTGCTGCTTTCTTGTCTTTGCCCTAAAATCTAAATGTCAGTGTAAGTGATCCACTTAAATACAGATGTTAACACCAAGAAGGGTTAAATTACCTTGACCATCTCTTAAGAATAGCAGCATGAATATCTAAACATCTTGCAATTTATTAATAGTCATGAGCAGCCTGCAGTTATATCTAGAATCTCTGTCTAGGGCAGCCTCTCACACTGTACTCCAATGAGGGTCAGAGGAACATGCCAGGGATATGTGAAATCTCTAAGAGAATTAAAAACTTGTTCTCATTCTGATGATTAAAAAATCAAAATACAAAAAAATATGATCATATTCTAGGTCATCTAGATCCAGAATTGCCACAGCATTTCATTCCATGGCTGTATTTATGAGAGCACCAAGGAAAAACTGAAAGTGAAAGCATTAACTATTAATGCCATTTTTCTCCAAAGGAGTTACCAATTTATTCCCAGGGGTCATGGGTTCACACAGATACGAAACTCTGACTGAGGGTATTTAATTCTGCAGGCTTCCTGAAAAGTGACGACTCTTCAAAAATACTACCTTGGGCAGTTTGCTGTTGTCTAAAATCCTTCCAATAGACCTTCATTCTTAATTCAGACTAGGACTTTAATCCTTATTGCAGATTAAATGGTATCTATCTTGTATTTAAATTCAACTGTTTAAAAGGCTAGATGTTTCATTGTTCTACTATTCATCATAATGAAAAGAATATAATCTAAAATTGATGACAGTAAAATTTCATTCTTATAACAGAAGTGGCATTTTTATAAAATCAGAGTGAATGGGAAATTTGGAATGACACTTGAGACTCCATGTAATTTTATTGATTTTATTAATACTTAATTCATAATTAAGAACAACAGAGAAATATCTCTTATGTTTCTGAAAACATAGGCATTTAGACATAAAGAAAACCTTAGCTTTCACTTATCCAAGCTTCTCATTTCACTGGGAAAGAAAATGAGGCTCTGAGAGGTTTGCTCAGGAAGTTAGCTGAAAAGTCAAATCAAGTCTTTGGACTCACAGTCCACAGGTAAAATATTACCCTGTACACTCTGTGTTTCACCTTCCATTATTAGTCATGTGGAAATCTTCTACAAATTGTTAAAGTAACTGTCAATTCTTTTATTTCTAGAAAACTAATCCTACTTGATTCTAACACTTAATAAGAAGACATTTTGTTGTATGCCATCTGAAAATGATGTTGAAAATCTTAAAATCGTCTCATTACATAGAAAACACTACAAAGGAAACGAAAAACTTATGCAAATATTCCCAAAATATGATATGACTTCTGTGCCTGACTGTAGGACATGCGGCATGTTATATGTAGGCAATTACTTGGGATTCTGAACCTTATAGAAGACTTTTTTCTATGGGCAATCTTTTATAACAGAGACGTGGCACTTGAGATACTGAGGTCAGTGATACAAGTATGCTATGGAATCAAAAGACACATACATTCCTTGAACATCTCCTTCCCCTGCGTGCCTATCCCCATTCCTTTGCTCAAGCTGCCATTTTCCAACCTAAATGCCTTCGTCTCCCATCTATGGTGGGCAACATCCTTACCAACCTTCAAGTTTGTCCTCTCTCCTTCTCCTAAATCATCATACCCTTTGGTAGTTTGCTAATGATAGTTATTATGTTCTTTGACATATATTTATTTGCAAACCTGTCTTATATACTCCCTTTTCTAAGAACTGAAGTTCATTCTAGGCCAGCATAGTGCATGCAATATATGGTTATTGAGTTAAAAAAATGAGTGAAGTTTAGGGCAAAAGGATTCTAAATTTATAACAGTATCTGTTCTCTTCAAAATATGACTTATCACTTTCCTTTGAAAGTACACGTAAATGGCCATATTAAGTGATCTATGAAGAGAAGGCAGCAACACATAAAATGCTTAAGATATTGTTAAGTGGAAAAAGTAAAAACCAAAATTACATCTAGGCTATGTTTACTACTTGAAAATATTATATATGCATATGGACAAAAAGTAGAAGGTAAAACAGAAAAATGAAAACAATTTGCTCTGTTGGGTGGTGGAATTATTGGCTTCTGTGAATGTGTCTATGCTTATACAATAAATATTTTTTTTAATGTATACATATGTAGTAATTAGTAATATTTATACTGGATATTGGTACTAATATTTATGGACTATAAAAAAAAAGCATCTGTAGCTGTCCTATGTCTAATACCACTCAGTTTGCCGGCCTGCATGGAAACATATTCAAAGAACTGCTGCCACCTGGTAGTCACCAGAATTGCAGACTTGGTAATCAGAGAAGATAACCTGTAAGGTTAGAAGGCTGGGTCAACTTTTAAGGTCAAAATAAGCATGCACAAATTTTTTAAGGACCAAAATATGAATCATCCACTGAAATTGAAACACGGCATAAATTGTATTTCTTTAGGACCAATAGTTGATGAATCTTATGACTTCCTTAAAACACAAAAATATTTCTTGACTTCACTTTACAGTTTTATATTCCTATCCAAAGGCACACATTTATTTCTAAATATTTATCCCATAAGGCGTATTATTTCTAAAAGGGCTTGTTTTGTTTCTTATTTGTGCCCTTATCTCTAAATAGCCCTATATTGCTACTTTCATATATATTGTTTCTGTGCATATTTGATTTTTTTAAAAATATATTATTATGGTGACTAGCATTATCATCTTTGCTGGAAAATCAAATGACTTTTTTGAACATATGAATTTCCATAGTGGTTTTATGAATGAGATATACATATACTGCCACCTAAAACCACAGCCCAAATCATTATTAAAGTTAATAATGCTAAATGCCCCAAGGATCTGCAACTTGGTATTATTCACTGGATTGATGTGGAACTGTTTCTTTGTTCAAAAAAATCAAACTCAATTTTTTACTGCTAATTTTCTAACCTTACAAACATAATTATAATCTTAAATGGAGAAATTAACTTTATACGGTGTTTTAGAAAAATAATAAGTTGATAACATTTTATAAAATGGAGATATTTTAAATTATTTACATAATCCTATTTGTTCCATTCAAGCATCACACAGCACAAGAACAAAAGAAGCTGATTTATTAGACATATGCCAGGGTGAAGAATTTTCTCAGAATTCTTGGTTAGCCTGTGATAAGAACACAAATTTATCTAAGTATGATGAACAATGCTTTAGGGCATACTTAGGGAAGATGCTATTTAAAAAAAAAAAAAAAAGCTTTTATTGCATCACACACATGGAACCAGATTCTCCCTCTTATGGGCTGTAGCCAGCATGAAGTTCACACTACATTAATTTGCACTTGTCGATATGCTACTTTGCAAGTATTTTTAAGGCATGTTCAAATGTGTACTCTGTCTCTTAAACTAGAATATAAACCCCCTAAGGGCAGGACCTGGGTCTTCTAGTTATCACCCCACAGTGCCTAGCGTTCTGGTCTGGGCAGGCCAAGCCCTCTCGAATGGCTGTGGTCTGAGTGAGGAGCAGGGAAACGAATGTGCTAAGCCTCCAGCACTGAAAGACGGTGTGAAGAACACTGGAGAGCAACTCTGTCATCACCAGGACCAAGTGATTACATGTACTAACGGCATGCCCAAGTGGCCCAATCCCAGTCATTTTTTAGAGATAGAAGTGAGACTGCAGGTGGTAGTTGGATAGTTTCTGAAGTCTAGCTCTCAGAAGCCATCCATTATCTCAATATATTCCCCAAAAGCCTTCTGAAGAGAGTATACAGCATTACAGACACATAAGAGAGAACAGAGACGAACGGGATTTTTCTTTAATCTGTAGTTGCTAAATTACAAGTAGAAAAGACAAATATCACTACTAGCCAGTTTAACACATACAGTGAAATATTCCTAGGATGTTTCCAGAATCAAATAAAAGACAATGGACCTCAGAGGTCCATTAGTTGGGTCTTTAGGTAAAGCATATTACTGCTACCGTTTAAAACTAAAAATTTCAGGGAAGAAAGTTCCATGGCCTGTTGTAGCAATCTATTTCAATCTTCTTACTGTCAGAAAGTTATTTCAGGCTGCTGTGATTTCCAGTTGCTGTGATTAAATCTCTTTGTTCTTATTCTTTCCATACTAAAGATTGAGAACAGGTGTTTAACTTTCTCCTTGAAATTATCTGTCAAGTCCTTAAAGATAGTGAAGCAATGCTTTAGTCTTCTCTAAGTAGAAAGGTACAATTCTTCAACTTTTCTTTATTACTTTTATTTCCCTGGCCTTATGTAGGACTTACCTTTAGGACGTGTTGGGCTTCCTCTCATATTTACACAAAGCCATACAAAATAGCTGTACTACTCCCAACAATCTAATTCATTCAACTGAACTTAGGAAATAACTCCTGTGTTGATACAGTCCACATTTTTTAATGTCAGCATTAAAGTGTGGAGTCATACTGCTGTAGATACGAGCAACACTCAAATCTTTTTTTGTGTTAATTTTCTAGCCAAAATTTTCTGATCTATTTCTTTTGTATATGTGCTCTAGCCTTAAATATTTGCTTTGATTACCCCCTTCAGGTAATTTTGAACTTCAACGTTTCCTACTCAGTATTAGCCACAACTCCAAAGTTATAACTTACACAATACTGACAAGAAAGTCTTTTTAACTCTGAAAGAAATTGAACCAAGCTAAAAATTTTGTAATATAAAACAATTTATTTATGTATATGTGTATTCCCATCCAAGCCAGTTTTTAAGCCATGTGCCACTAATAATAAGATAATAAGACTATAACCAGTCATATACTCACCTGCTGATGCCATTAGATGATTAAGAGACCAGGGATCTGGCACATTTTCTGTATTTCAAAATACTCTAAAACCATTAAGTTATAATTTAAGATTGATGAGTCTTCAATCTCAAAACTCCACACTCTAGCAGGGCAGGGGAAACAAAGTTTTATCTTTATACTCAGGGCAGGGGTTGGCAAGCTTTTTCTCTAAAGGCTCAGATAGTAAGTATTTCAGTCATGGTGGGCTATGGGGTATCTGCCACAACTTCTCAGCTCTGCCTTTGTAGCAGGAAAGCAGCCGTAGACAATATATCAACAAATGAGTGTCGCTGTGCTCTACTACAACTTTATTTGTAAAAACAGACTGCAGGTCAATTTGGCCCATACGCTGTTGCTGGCCAGCCTTCTTTTACAGATACAGGACACCTGCGCATGTTAAACACGCACTCATATCTGCATATGTAAGTAGGAGTATGCATTAGCACACCAAATCTCTGTCTGCCTATCCCCATAGCTATGGTGGCTTCATGGGCATGTGATCAGTGTGCTCATACAGGGCCCTGTGTTTAGAAGGGCCCTGAACTTGCAGTTTAATGCTCTGTGGTCAACGTCTTAAAATTCTTAGGGATTTTATACTGGAATTTGTGTTTTATAGGTGAAGTCTGATGGTACAATGGAAACCCCACTCACATCTGTGGTCTTGTCTCTCCACTGACTCATGGCAGCCCTGGGGCACTTCTTGGACACTTGTTCCCTTCCAGCTTCCTCTTCCTGGCCCCTGCCTTGGGACCTTGCTGCTCTCCATGTTGGGTGGGACCAGGTCATGGAAGTGTTAGGGGGAGGCATTTGTTCTGCCGTTATCATTTACCTCTGGCAGGAGCCTGGATGTGAGCCTGGGAAAGGTTGGGTTGAGTGTGTACACCCCTAACGCCTGAGGGTAGGACATGGAGTTGACTATCCCTCCTCCCGCCTGGCAGCACTACAGCACACTCAACAGACTCAGCGTGGAGCCTCTGCCCACCCTGACCCCTGTGCCAAGTGTCTCCCTGTGTGGAGGCTGCAGTCTCTAGGGGGCTGCCCAGCTGACCACCTTGGGATGGAGAAGACTGACTCTCTCCCCTCCCCTCCGGGGCATGGTGTATAGGTTCTGTGGCTAGTGACATGGAGAACCTAGAAACCATGGATTCATCTGTACACCCAGTCATGGGGCACCTATGGGGGTCTGCATTCCCCCACCATGAATATCCCTGTGCTGGAGGGAGTCCAACATTAAATAGCAAATAAAAACACCATGACATTCAGAGGGAGGGAGAAGGGGAGAGAGAGAGAGAGTGAGAGAGAGAGGAAAGGCTGACTGCAGGAGAAAGGAAAACGTTTTGTAATTCAGTACCTTTAACATCACTTTTTTCCCGCTTTTTGAACAAAGGGCCCTGTGTTTTCATTTGGTACTAGGCCCCGATCAAAGAATCAAAGGCTGTAAAGAATCATCTTCTGAGACTCATCTACCAAAATGGAAGCTAATAAAGAAAATTCCACTTATGCATCACTCATTTCAGAGTCAGCTAACCTTCATACCGCCAGGGTAATAACAGGTTTCCTGTAGCCTTCCTAAATCTTAAATGTAAGGCTCTGAAATTAATTATGTATTTTGGATTTCAGACTAAGGGGCTCCTTTCAGAATATGATGATTGGGGTTGCTGCAAGGTAGCTATTTCCTCAGATAGTTTGCTACAGGATTAACTCATTTCCTTAGAATGGTGATGAGGTATCTTATAAATATAAAGCACAATCAAAACACTATGCATGAAATTTATTGATAACAACAAAGAAAGTTGAAATTTTTCTAAGATTTCCCTTTATTTCCTATTAAAGAAGGTAATACCATAACATTCTAACATACAAAAACGTAGGTTTCCCTGATTTGAATAAACTGTAAAACAAACACTGTAGAGATGGTATTTGAATATGGGTTGGGCATTATATGATATTAAAGAATTATTAATATTTTTAGGTATGATGATGACGTAGTGATTGTGAAAAAAATCCTTCATAGATGCACGTTGAAGTATTTATGGGTAATAACATAATGTCTGAGATCTGCTTTACATACTTCAGCAAAAGCAGAAGAGAGGGAAGACAGAAGAGGAAGAGAAGATGGAGAAGAAAAGGATGACAGGGATGACAAAGAAGATGAAGATGACAATGAAGGTGAAGATGAAGGAGAGAAAAAATTGTGAGGTAGATGGAATAGGATTGGCAAAATGAGGAGCCTAGGTGATGGAGATGTGGGGATTCATTATAATAGTCTCTTTATCTTCATATATGTCTTTAAATTCCCATAATGGAGTGTGTGTATGTGTATAACTGTTGTCTACAAAAAATTTCTAATAAAAATCAGGGCACAGATTTTTCATTCTCCTTCATACCAAATGTCTTTTTTTTTTTTTTTTTTTTTTTTTTTTAGTGTGAGAAGCATCCTCTGAGGCTGACAGGAGCTCTCTAAACTGAAGAGACACAAAGGAGTTGATGGGAAGGATAATCTGCCCATCAGTTCCTAACAAAATAAAAAAAAAGAAAAGGAGAAAATGGGAGGAAGAGATTGCCATTGTTACTCTCCTAACCTTTCCTTCTAATTATGCCAGAGTCAAGGCTTGGGTCACAAGGAAAATGATTTGGGTGGTCAACCATTTGCCCTATTTTGTATACATCAAAAAGCTCTTGTTCTCACCACATTCCAATCTGACAGATTCCCATCTACTTTAAAACTGTAAGAAGCCAGATTAACAAAAATATAAATAAAATGACTATATTACAAGGAACCCCCTTTTTTGTAAACATAGAGATAGCCTTCTTGTTATTCTGAATTGCATGATATGTAACACTTTAAAAGTAAAATACGCTTTATATTATTATAAGTACTTCAGATCAACATTCAACATGCCCAGCTTTTAAAAGTTAAATGTAAATTTCTCTCGTCAGTGCAGATGGTGGCCAAGCAAAGTAGCTCTTCAGTCATAAAGACAGAAGGTCAGGTCATGGCTGAAAGACCAAAGAACAATTGCTGCTTTGCTACTCCAGATCATCAATGGAATGAGACACCACTACTTTCTTTTTTTTTGAAACTGTCTATTCAATACAAAATAGTTACAAGGAGTACCTATAAGATTTCCTCAAATTATGTCCAAGAAAAAATAGTAATAAGCACATCACATCTCTGACGTCCTAAAAAGGCACATCTCTATCTAAAAATAATACTAAAATCATTATAAAAACTGTCAATGTTTCACTATTTAGCAGGAAATATTTACAAATGAAAACTGTCCTTTTATAATCCTGCAACTTTAGCCTCCACCTCATTAGTGGTTAATTAAAATGAGATATAGCACTAAAAGACAAATATTACGAATATTTCTACACACGTTATTCATTTACAAGGGATATTATAATCTTATTATTCCTATAGTGTTCTTTCTCTCTAGAATATTAAAATGTAATTTTTAAATAACTCAGAGACTCTTCCTTACTGTATTTTTCCAGTTAGTCCAAAATGTTATGCTGGCAGATGCTACAGAATAACAGAAAAGGTATATAATAATGCTAGTGAGCATGCCAATATGATACCTTTTTAAAGAAGTCATATAATATATCAGAAAAGGAAAGTTCTGTGTTGGTTAGTAATCCTAGATCTTCAGTTCCTGATAGAAAGGATTTTTAATTCCACTATCAGGCACGCCCCCAACTGGATGGAATGAAATATCAACAGTTTCATTATTTGTACATGTTAACAAGGAAAATTCTTCTGAAAATTTAAAACTTGTTAGAACACTTTGAATATAGTGATACAAAAGCATAATTTGATTTTGGTTGTTTAGATTTTAATTTAATGCCAGGGATTTCAGTTACAACTTGAAAAACTTTTTGTACTAAATTTCATTATCACTTTCATTTTCAATACTTGTCCCAATTGTCTTTGCATCATTTGCATAGAAGAGTTGATTGGGTTGAAAGGGAGATATGTTGGAAAATACGGTAAAAAGTGTTGAACTAGAAATATATTTCAAAAAAATTTACTTAGGGCTACCCACTTTTAAACCATAGTGATTTCTTTAAAATAATGGCACTGAGAACTCAGTCTTATTTTAATTGAATAGATTTCTCAACCTGCTTTCACTGAATAAAAAGAATGAAAGTGTTCAATGTTCTGTACTATAACAAAATTAGAAAATCAAAAGTCAGCCTATTAGAACTGCCTCTCTAAAAACTTTATCCACGTTGTCAATTAAAATTGAAGTATCTACATGATCTCAACAAAGATATAATGTAAAACATCTGTTCAAACTGAAATTGAAGTAAGTAGCAGTTTTTTTCCTAACATTTCCAATTTTACTGTATTTAGGTTTCCTGAGCAAACGTATTCATGGTTATCTTAGTTAAAACTGGTTTCACTCTGCCAACGATCAATTTGATTGACATATTTACATATCAACTCATCTCATCTCACAAATTTTAAACTTTTTCACTTAAAATTGGATTCAAGTTGGCAACTTTAAAGAACTTTATGTACATATATTTTAGGTTCAAAATGAACATTAGAACATTTTCTTTTACTTTTGTAAGTAATAGATACACATATCCAAATGTATATTTATGACCTGTCAGATTGTAATTTCATATGCATGCAGTTGTATTCTCACAATTTCATGTGAAAGGTGATAATTTTAGGCAACTGTAGATGAAATTCTTTTAACAGTATAAATTGGATCATTCCATTAGTTAGAAACAATATAATAGAAATAAATGACTTAGGAATAAAACCACAACCATTTCAGAAAAAAAAAACATTAGTTATGTCTTTAATTGCTGTAGTTACGCTTGTATCAAATCTTACCTGATCTTTAATTTCAAGATCCCTTTTAGTTTTTGTTCTGTACTCTCTGTGCTCCTTTTCTGCCTCATCCTTCTCCATTTTGGTTTTATTCAATTGATAGCGCATTTCTCCACACACCTGTTAGATTATAAAAACTAGATCAATAGCTGCTGGAATCTACCAGGCAAGGCCTGCAATTAGATCTTTTGGTGCCCCCTAGAGGTCATATAAATAAAATACAATAGAACTTTCCTAAGAATGGCATTTTCTATTAGCATATTCAATATATTTTGTTAAGATGTGGAGGCAATATCAGATGTTATTGAGTCTTACAATTTCAAATGACAGATAAAGAAATGCATAACCAGGGAATTTAAGTGATATATACAAGATTTTTCATGTAAAATAATAGTTTCAATTGCATATTATCATCTAAAATGCACTATCATCTTGCTTTTAACTAGGTAAAATTATTAATTAAAATATTAAGCTATGTCATTATTCATTCAAATTGTCATGGTTATATAGACACTCTATATTAAAAACTTTCCTTTAAACTCTTTATCAGTTAGGCTTTTATTTAAGGAAATTTATAAAGGTATTTTTCTCTCTGCTAATAGACTATATTATCAATATTTAGGAGTAGAGTATTACCCAGCCTGTATTTACCGTAGGCTTTGCAGATTATGTCAATCTTACCATGCACAATACTATGTATTTAAATTAAGAAAGTTAAAAGTCATAGACTGCAAGTAAGCCCACTCTGCTTTTAAAATAACTATGGCATTCAACATAAAAGGAAAATATACATGTAAGTGAAATGACTTTAACATATTGTTAAATAATAAACACACTCAGTATCTTAAAATTGCATATCATTCTTTATATAATCTTTTTTTTCAATCCAGGGCATCTACAGACAGATAAATACATTTGGAAAATACAATTAGCAGATAAATCTAAATAAAGAAGTTATGAACTTTTGAGATAACTGAGAACTTGTAGAGAGATCAAGTAATACACACATCTGCTAAGTCAGCTTCTAAGTTACAAATACAAGTTTTTAAAAATCATGTATCATCTAATGGCTATATCTGCTTGAGACTTTGCAATTTTGGTAGTTCTCCAAAAATGATCATTAGAATTTTAGAAATTAGTTTCATCATTATTGAAGTATTAGAATCTTATAAAACCTATATGCATTTCCTATGTTCAAATAAAAAATACGTTAAAAATAAACTAATCTGTGTTCAAAAATTATAGTGACAAGAGAGAAGTCAGTAAGCTTCTCCCCAGTGACCCTCAAAAGGCTAAAAAAAAGAATAAAATTACACAAATTGTATCTGAAATTCAAATACCTTCAATGTGCAAGAGTTAATCCTTCCCCTTTCAAAAATATTAGTAATTCACAAAAAGTTACTAAAGCTAAATAAAATTAAAAAATTAAGAATTACAGAAAAAAAATAGAAGAGCCCTAATTGACTTTCTTCACTATTCCAATCTATTTGATTTACATATGGGAATAAAATTTAAAGACCCCAATTATAATACCAGAACATAACAGTTATACAACCATGGTGTTTAAAACCCAACACCGGTACAAAATTATTATACATAATAAATATCTAAGCATTAGGTCCTGTTTAAAATGACTGTACCCCTTAATTTTATTTTTAAAGTTTCCTCGCCTCACTAATTTCAGTTTAAAATGCATTTGCTAAGTTTATCTGTAACACTTAAATTTCATCTAAAATAAATGAGCAAATTAAATTTAACTAGAATTATATTATTCCAGGGTTGGAAGCAGGCTTAAGGCACTCCTCTGATGCTTGAGTCCTTTTGGACAGTTCTAAAGACAAGTAATCATTCTTTACTGTACCATATTTCAACAGAAAGTTCTCTCCTTATAATGAACTGAAAATCCTCATCATAGCTTCCACCTATCAATCCAGGTTAACCATTTCCATCTCTCTGCATCAGTTCCCTTACTTCTACCCCTACCTCCACACAAACACATCAATTATATTGGCAAATATGATATTTTAAGCTTCTACATTAGCTAGCTTGAATTTTAGAAAGCAAATGAAGAACTATATAAATTCAAGGAAAAAAAAGAAAAAATAGGCTTCCTTTCCTAATATATATTAAAGTTAATTTAAATTACTGAGTTATAAAACAATAATGGCATTAAAAATGTGTCCAAATATAGGAAAATATGTTGAGAAGCAAAATGCAGTATGAAATGGGTATGCATTTTAATAAAATTATCTGTGTATGTATTGATGAAAAATAAATTGATTTAATTTATTACATCATGCATGTCCATATTTAGTTACTTAGTTTTAAAGCAATGATTACTGAAATCTACACAGATTTCTACTGTTTCTTAAACATGTACCTTAGCCAGTTAAGACCATTAAGCATTTTAGTTCTTGGTTCACAAGTTTGTGATGCCCATAGTGCAGACACGGTGATACCACAGTGTAAAGTATAAATTTAAGGACCAACAGAATAAGTTGTAGTATTAGAATCTTGATTTTAGAGAACAAGTCTGAAAGGAATGAGAGATGGAGAATTATGTTAAGCACACTTTTCATGTTATAAATAAATACATGTCTTTTAGTATTATTGTGAAGACCAAACTTATGCAAAAAATTACTCCTAGTTGACTAACTCAGATGTACAAGTTTTATCAAGTATTCAATAATTAAAGTAATAAAACTTGTTTATTTACAAGTCTGTCTCAGCAACTTAATCCTTAAGCTCTTTGAGGACATGATTTGTGTCTAATTCATCTTTGTATTTGCAGCACCCAGAAAAGGGCCTGCTGATAATAAGTAAATGTTTGCTGAATGACTGTTATGTGGACCTTAATTATCTTGAAATAACAAAATTTTTATACTCCAGACTTCTTTTTGAGCTTTTTACACTAGGAAAAAATTTTCAACTAAAATATTTAAGTAATTAGTAAACTAAAATCTCTCTTTGTACCTTTGTGACATCCATTTCCCGGGAAGTAAGCTGGTTTTGAATTTCCTCTAGTTGATTAACAGCTGAAATCTTCTCTCTTGTAATCTTTTCCACCTGAGCCTCCAGTTGGGCAATACTCTGAGATAGGGTCAACATCTGTACGAGGAAATAAAAGTCCTAAATGATAATGTCATTTGACAAAAATATTTTAAATATCTTGAATTATTAAAGTCTCAGCATGGCCACTGGGCTCTCTCTGTAAGGCATTTCTCTGTGGATTGGGTATCTCTATTGCTCTGCATTCTCAATTCATCTCCCTTGACTATCACCTCACGTAGTTACTTTTCTTTTTTTTCTGGTGGTGAGAACTTTTAAGATTTGCTCTCTTAGCTACTTTCAAATACACAGTACAGTACTGTTAACTATAGTCACCATGCTTTTTAAATATTAAAAATAGAATCAATCAGCAGATATTTATTAAGAAACTTCCATATGCTATACTAACCCTGTAAGAATACCGAAGTTTTAATGTCCTTTAAGAATTTCTAACCACCTTATAAAGATATGCCCAATATCTGAAAAATTCAATAAGAATATAAAATAGTATTTTTAAAAAACACAAAGTATTTTAGTAATTTTGTACTATGGTAGACACAAGAATAAAGGTGCTGAATTTATCCTCCATGTTAAAATATATTTCAAATTTTCTTGATATATTATTTATCACCTAAAATTATTTACATGCACAGTACTTAACACATCACACTCTTTTTAGTTGTCTGTTTCCTCATTAGACGAAGTTCCTCAAGAGCATGTTCCTCAAGAGGTATATGTTTAATGTTTGATGAATGAATGAATCATTAGAATAAATGGTTTTTCTGAGGGACTCTATGGATATCAGGTTCTTAGTTTTTCTTCCCAGGGTCAGAAATGTTTTCTAGACCTTAGACTTAACCTTTATAGTTTTTGGTTTGCAATTACATTTTACTCTGCTCCAGTAGGTCAAACTTTTCTAAGCTATTAATTTCTCATTTGTATTAGCAGTTTTAAAGTGATGAAGAAATGCTACCTTGCCCCAGATCAAAATATATGGGATAGCTATCAGTTTTTAATCAGCTAAAATAAAAACTGATAACAAATTTGAAATAATATTTGAAATCTATCATTGTACACTAACATGGGTGTGAATTCAGTTTTACAACTGAAATCAATAACTAAAATTTTGTAATAAAAATCAAGATTACCTTTGTCAACTAATTAAAATTAACAACATGAAAATAATGAGCCCTAGTAGCTATTTTCTAATTTAGACGGTAGATGTATTAATTAACATTCCTGGGGATTGTGGAGAATTGTACATTTAACTTATGGCTGTTTACATGTCCTTCTTTCATCAAGAGATTGGCTACAAATCTAATTTGCACATAAAATTACTTTTACTAATACCAAGCTACAAACTATCCTTATGCAGATTACAATCTGAAAAAAAAATTAAGGTCAAAAGAAGTTAAATGTAACAAATCAAAAATATTAATTGAATTTTCTTAATTTAAAAATTCAAGTTCATGAGTAAGCATATTGTGAATACGTAATTATAGCTTTTCTGGAACCATACAACCATAACAAACTTTAATTATCAGCTACTAAAAACCATATATTACTTATTTATGTGGATCTATGGTAAACATATTAATATTATGTGGTTTTTTTGAAGTAAAGGGGCAGACATTTATTTTGCTAATGGTAAATTCTGAGTCAGTTTCTATAGCATGTAACAAATCATACACCTTCCATATGATTCCTTCCCTCTGCCACCCATCACTTCATTCCTCTGCCCACTACCTGTCTGCTCCCTTCTGTCACCCACTTCTCAAGGCCTCCCCTCCTGTTGTCACACCTTCTTTTTCCCCATGCCCACCATCTGGAAGTCAACATTACACTGCAGGAGCTTCTCCATCCACATCTGTTGCAGGGGCAGAAGTAACAAGACAGCTGCAACACTGCTGGATGTCCAGGGTGTTGACATCAGATAAGTCCTTTAAACTTTGACAGGGGCAAGCGAGAGACAAGGACACCCAGGATGGGAGAGCTTGATAGAAATCTCTACACTAAAGCAGTCCCTAGTGTACTGAACGTGGTATAAAGTGGCATTCCTCATTAAAAAGGTACAAGAATTAAAGATTCTAGCAATGGGCTTATCAAGGGAACCAACTGAGAAAATTCACAAACCACAGGGGGCATTCAATAAATAGATGATTGAAGGACTGATTGAACGAACAAACTTAGTGGTTTAGTGCAACCAAAGACCATTACTGATGCCAACAGGCAAACTCACAGCAAGTACTGTTCATGGGGGAATGATTCAAAATCTGTCTAGGTAGAAGGCATCTGCTCTCCTAGAGCTTCCCACACAAATGAAATTTTTAAGCAGTAAGAAGAAAGGAAAGAAGAAAAATAATAAAAAGAAGGAAAGAAAATCTACAAGTCTCACGAGCATTCCTACCACTAGGAAAGCAGGGATGTCTGCTCCAGCACTAAGCATGAGAACTTACAACGTTATGATTAATTGTTCAGACTCCCTATTAAATTAACTTCCTGTGCTAGGCAGTGTGATAATTTTCTCTTTTAATTCCCTTTGGAAAGGAATGTATTGGATTAACTTTCAGTTGAAAAAATGAAAACTTAAGTAATGTTCCCAAGTTCATTCAAGCTAATAAATAAAAAGTAAAGCTGGACTTTATATTAAAATTTGTCTGCTTTTACTAACACAAAGGTCCAAGAAATCTACGCAATAGAGCTAATTCTCTCTTTCACTAGAGTAAGAATAATAGCCACAAGCTAAAATTGTTAAAGGGTCTAACCTAAGCCAGGTATTATATTAGGTACTTTCAAAACATTATCTCATTTAATCCTATCAATTCCTTGAGTAGATCAACCAAGGATCTACTACTCTGAAATTTGGAGAGGTTAAATGAATTGTTCAAGGTCACATAAAGGTCAAATTGGATTCAACACTAAATCCTTTTACTTCAGAGCTTCTTTCTGCCATTTTCTGTGAGAGTACTTGCTTCAGTGCTAGGATCACTTTCAGCTCTTTATTCATACATCTTTATTTAGGGCAGGATCTTCAGATTAAATGTCAAATAAGGCTTAATGGAGGCAAAAAGAAAAAAAGGACTCAGACTCAGAAATGCATTGTAGCACTTCCCTGGTGGCACAGTGGTTAAGAATCCGCCTGCCAGTGCAGGGGACATGGGTCCGATCCCTGGTGGGGGAATATACCACATGCCACAGAGCAACTAAGCCCATGAGGCATAACTACTGAGCCGGCACTCTAGAGCCCGCGAGCCACAACTACTGAGCCCACGTGCCACAACTACTGAAGCCCACGCGCCTAGAGCCTGTGCTCCGCAACGAGAGAAGGCACTGCAATGAGAAGCCCGCACACCGTAACAAAGAGTAGCCCCCGCTCACCACAACTAGAGAAAGCCCGCATGCAGCAATGAAGACCCAATGCGGCCAAAAATAAATAAATGAATAAATAAATTAAAAAAAAAAGAAATGCATTGTATTTCTGTTGCCACTTTCATTCATGAAATAATTATCAGTTTAAGAAAGTTATACATAAAAGCACCTGGAATATTCCCTGGCACAGTTCAGACTTCCTTTATTTCTTCTTATCAGGAATTCTCATCAACATATTTTTACATAGTAGAACTACTCAGCAAGGCAAAAGTTTCCACTAAACAACCCAGGAAAAAAGTCTCCTAGGCATGAACGGTAGCTGATCTTTGCTCTTGATGCCATTCATTCTCTCTCTCAAAGCTCAGTTTGCAACTTTACCTCCCTCCATACCTTACTCATGTTGGTACATCTCCCCCACACTCTGCATTTCTAAATCCTGTCTGTTTTTTTGAAGCTCAGTTAAAATGCCACCTTCTCCACCAAGTGTTCCGTGATCTCTTGCAGACAGAAATCTGTTCTGATCCTCTGAACTCTCAGTATTTTAGTCATGCCTTTCCAATGGCATGGGGCCTTCTTCCTTCCATTTGTATTCCCCTTGTATTCATTCAATAAATATATACTGAACACATTTTATGTGGGAGGAATGTGGCAATAAGGCAATAAGGATGTTAACAAACCATATATGCAAGGGAATCATAGTAAATTAGGGGAGATAATTCAATAAGACTTTGCAATAAATTGAGTTATAGAAGCCCATAGGAGGGGCTCCCAAAAATTTATCATTGGGAGACTGTGAGAAGAGGTGGTATCGAGAACTCTGAAGGATCAGTCAGAGAGGCCAGAGGAAGATTCCTCTAGGCAGTGGGGGTGAGGTGGGGGGTGTGGGGATGGGAAGGGAGGGGCAAAGCCCTGAAAAATCCTGAAATGAAAAAATAGTATGGCAGACTGGCATGTTTGCACATTTGAGGAAGTGCAAGTAGATCAGTATGGTGGTAATACAAGGAAGAAAAGAGAAGGGAGATGAGACTGGAGAACGAGAGAGAGGGAAAAAATGTACAATCTTTATGCTATAGTAAAAGATCCTAAATTTTATCCAAGGGGTTATAGAGAGACAAGAAAGGATTTTAAAGCAAGAGACTGACATATTGACGTGTTCATTTTAGAAAGATCATCCTTGGATCTTTGGGTAAGAGAACAGATAAGGAGGTGAGACCAGAAGCAAGGGGCTTCTACCACTTGGGGCTGCAGGAATCACCCAAGGATAAGATATGGAGAGCAGTGGGATGGAGAGACAGGGCAATGTAAAATCAGTAGGGGCCTGAAACTCTATAACTTGGTGACTTGATGTACAGGGTGAGGGAGAAGGAGGAAACAAGGATGACAGCAAGATTTCTGAGTTGGGCAAATGGATGAATGAATAGTAGTTCTACTATGAGAGGGAAGATGGGAAGTGAAGCTGGTTTGGGAGCTCACTAGAGAGCTAAAGATTTAGGAATCAATACCATATATATGAAATTAAAGCCACAGTAGTGCTAAAGACATCTAAATCTAAAGCTCTCTGCTAAACTCTAGAACCTCCTATCAAGGTGCTTTCTGGATGTGTCTCCTTCATTATCTCAAAGGCACCTTAAACTCAGAGTAACCTAAAAGGCACACATCATCATTCTCCCAAATCAAGAATATGATTCAGAGAAATCAAAGAAACAGAACCTTTTAAGGAGAATAGGAACGAAAAAATATTCACTAAAAATAGCACAAGGAGGTCTCCAGTGAACACAGCAATGGTAATTTCATTGGCTATGGGCACAGAAGCTGAAATGTAATGGGCTGAAGAGTGAATGAGCGGTAAGAAAATGAAGACAACATGTATGGACAAATCTTTCAAGAAACTTGACTATTAAGGGGAAGAGTAAGGAGGGATATGGAATTACTAAGGTGGCTTCCAGCCTTGGCCGCACATTGGAATCACCTGGACAATTTTTTAAAATACTGACCCTTAGATCCTACCCTCAGATATTCCCCCATAATTCGTTTGGGATGCAGATTGGGCAATGAGAGTTTTGGAACTTCTGTGTAGCCAAGATTGAGAATGACTGGATTAGAAGAAAGATTGTTTCTTTCAACAGGTGAGAGAAATTTGAGACTATTTTCCTGGTGATAAGGAAAAGGCTATAGTGAAGGACAAAGGTTGAAGATTCAGAAGAGAGTGGGGAACTAATGGAAATAGGTCCCTGAGGTGGTGGAAGAGGATGGGATTCAGAGCAAGAGGAACGGATTAGGATTAAGTCACTCCCATTCTGACGTGGTTGCAGTACAGGTAAAATTTTACTTTAGGCAGAGGTGGGGGGGAGATAAATAAGGTGATTACCATGTAATGGCTGTCAACTTTCTTTGCTAGGTAAGTAAGGCTCTCTGCCGAGAATGAGGGGAGAGTTGGTAGGGTAGAGAATTTGAGGGGAATAAAAGTGATTTGAAATAGTCCTTGAAAAATGTGTCTTAGATACCAACACTTCCCACCTAGACTATTATAATTACCTCCCACCTGATCTCCAGGGGTTTATTCTGGTCCTCCTTCAAATCTATTGACAGATAATTTTTCTCAGATATAAATGGGATCATGACACTGCCCAATTTACTGCCATTCAATGGTTTCCCTTCACTTTTGGATAACATTTAAAACCTTTCACATGCATTTTAAGACCATTCATGATTTGGTCCTTGCATACTTCTCCAAACTCATCTTCCACTACTCTGGCCCTTACTTCCTATGCTCCAGTCACCTGAGCCCTCTCTAAATTCCTAGAAAGTATGATGCTTTCTAGCTTCAGAGCCTTGGGAGTGTTGTTTTCCTGGGTCTGAAACTCTTCCCCTCAATTCTTCACCTGACCACTCCTACTCAACTCTTTTGAGCCTCATTTGCAAAACCTCTTTCTTAGGAAAGTCTTCCATGACTGCCCAGACTAAGTTATAGTTGCCTGTTACACATTCTCATGGTACTCTATACCGTACCTTCATGCCTTTACCATAGTGGTAAAAACTCATTTGTGGAAGTATGTGTTTAATGTCTACCTCTCCCACAAGTCTATAAACTTCATGAGGTAACTGCATTGGTCCTGTGACTACCACATTCCCAGGACCTCCAATTAATATCTGTTGAATCCTGAATGAACGGGAGAGAGAGGAATGCATAGGAGGACTGCTAGAAAGCACCAACAGAATGGTGGACATTGAACCATAAGTGTATGGTGGTGTCATCTGCAAGATTATAGGATTTTTCTTCACTAGCTGAGATCACCAATCCAGGTCAGAGAATGTAGATAATTAGATTGACCTATAAGTAGGTTTTGACAGGCACAATTTTTTTAAAAAGATAAGAAAACAAGAGAGTTTACCTTGGCTCAGGTAAGGTAAGACTTAAAACTCACTGGGCAGAATTTGTGATTTTTCTCTTTATATAGCCTTAGGCTTACACACTGCCTTGCACACGGCAGATACTCAGTAGATATTTGCTGAATGAGTTAATTACCACATGTTTAAGACAGCATGTAGGGTATAAACTGTGAGCCTGCTTTGAAAAAACAGAACATGTAACCATTGTTTGGGTTACTTCAGGGACCACATCTTGCTCAATTTTACTTAACTGTAGCAACTTTAAAGCTAGGTTCCACTAAACTCTGTATTCTAGTTTGTTACTGTTTTTCAAACACTGCCCATCTCATGTTATCTGTTCCTTTTGCCTCTAATTTCTCCCTTCCATGTATTCATCTGGTTATAGTCATTATTCATCATGTAATTTGTTAGAACCTATTTTGTACAGAGTATATCTTCACTTTTTTTTTTGGTTACTTGGTTTCTTACAAGTGTTTTACCTTCTTAAAGTCTAATTTAGGAGTGGGGGATGAAATGGGGGAGTCATCTCTCCTTGATTTAACCAAGCTTGAAGTAGAATGTGGATATCTGCAGAGCACCTGCTCTCCTCTGACAAACAGAAAGGGAATCAAACAGAATGGCAGGATTAGAGTAAATTTCACATTTTCCTATCATGAAATCTAATTGATTATTTTCTTTGGAAAGGTCAGAGAATATAACTTTTATTGAGAAACACATTGAAGAATAGAAAATTTTTATGAACTCTAAGTTATAAGCAACTTGACTACTTAAATGGTTTAAACATGTAAGATCATTCGAGGGAGGCTCAAGAGGGAGGTGATATGGGGATATATGTATACTTATAGCTGATTCACTTTGTTGTACAACAGAAACTAACACAACATTGTAAAGCAATTATATTCCAATAAAGATATTAAAAAAATTTTTTAAATAAACATCATTCAAGAATTGCAGCCTGTAGACTCATCAATTACATCACCACATTTCTTCTGCAATGTCGATAACAAATTGAACCCTTTAAATACCTTTGAGCCCATGTCCTCTCTTTCTTTTGCTATTTCTCTTTTCATCATCTCTTTCTCAAAGGCTCTTTTTTCTTGCTGAGATGCGAGTTCTTTCTCAAGCCGCTCTGTCTGCCTCTCCAGTTCATTCTTCAACTGTTCGCACTGGATTAAAGCCTGCCAGAATAAGACAGAGTGAAATGGGACCTTAGAATTTAGAAGAAATAAGGGGGAAATGAGACAATTAAGCTTTGATTTTATTTAAAATAGTTACAACTCTCTGTAAAGTTAAAGTAAAGAATATTTTTATATTTGTTTGTCGACACCACTTACTGATTCATATGTTACATGTATTCAAATTTTACATGTATTCAAATGTTGTATTTATTCACGTATTTCAGTTTGCACAATTAAGGCTATATTAACTAATCAACTAAGAAAATTCAGGTAACAAACCTTGATAAGGGCCACAGAGGAGTCTGAATTTTATAAAAGGGGATCAGAAAAACCAAGTGTTCTAGTATTTTCAATTATATATCATGTTTATACTACAAGAAATATATAAGTATCTAATTTAACTGAGTTTTCATCTGGACATGGTTAAAAATTATTTGTACTCTAAATGATAAACAGATCAAAATTTTAAGATGAGATGTATTTATCATTACATACAGGCATTTATTGTTTAACATTATATAATAACTGAGTTTCCTTAAATATAAGTAAGATAAGATTTGGTTCACTCTCCTTACACACATAACTAAAGTAAAAATTAGGTAATAATCAAGTTTAGATAAGGAAAGGCTCAAAACAGCATTTACTACCTAGTTTTGTAAAATGAGAAGTGTTATATTTCATTTCTGGCAATTTAAAAGTCGATAATTGTCCTTTAGTTTAAATTTCCCACTCTGAATTTCCAGAAGTAAAATTCTCTCTAACTTCCTTTTGGCTATATTTACAATATCGTTATGCATAACACACAATAATAAACTAAATTCAAAATCTCAAGAAAAAAATAAAATTAAGGTGCTTGACATAGAAAATCTGAGTCATACTATGGTGTCTTAGTCTCATCCCAGTGGCTCCTCATAATATCCTCCTCACTCAACCTCTACGTGTTCCCCCGAATTGAGAGAAAGAAACTCAAGTGTCATATGACTTATATACTATGTAATTATAATTTGATAGTCACAGTTGTTGTTAATGGAGATGGAAGCAGTCTCAGTAAAGCACTGTAAGCTCTAGGCATTGCTATGCTTCCCTCTGGTGAAAGCTATAATAAATATAGACAATAAATATCTAGGATATGTGAATTTTCTTCTTTTTATCGTGAGAGCATTAAATCCTAATTTCTTTCAAAGTCTTCTGGAAATGTTCTATACTCCTAGGCATAAAAAAATGAGGATAAAATGCAACTGTCCCAGATTAACTGATAAGCAAATAAAATGCCTGAAAAAAGATTCTCCTAGGGAGTTACTCCCAAGTCCAATTCTAGTTGAAAATGTCTGGAAAATAAAATTTTACATTAGATTTTAAAAGAAATGGAAAAGCATAATTTTTCTATAATTTAAACCCTTGGAGCTTGAAATACTATGAATTAGAGATTTTTGCGCTTCAGAACACAATTGCTCTTGTGTAAAATATTTTTTATGAACCTAATAAAAATGTTCATAATGTTCACTGATATATGAATATCATGAAGGGCTAAAATTATTATGGAGTATAAACTAATATATTTAATCAGAAGGTTTTTCATTGAATAAAAACTCAGGAATCAACCTTATTAGGTACAGGAACAGTGGAAGGAACTGCTGAAGATCAGGCTAACATGAAGAGCAAGTAAAGAGTCAATTCAAAGAATTCAATCAATTCAAGAACAGGGAACAGTACATGATCCTGACAGGTAAGAGGCCTAATGCTAAGATGATATAAACAAAAAGCACAAGTGAGAAGTTGTAAATCACTTAAACAAAACCGTTGCTGGAGCCTTGGTTTTGTGGATGGCCTTCTATGAGGAGTAGCCACCACTGAGAGGTGATGGTGAGTATGAAAGCAGTAATGAAACACTGAATAAAAATATTAGGTTAAAAACTGGATATTGATCACTCTCGGTTTGTAGCCA
Organism: Balaenoptera physalus; assembly: GCF_965194825.1. NCBI lineage: Eukaryota > Metazoa > Chordata > Mammalia > Artiodactyla > Balaenopteridae > Balaenoptera > Balaenoptera physalus. Next base: position 29,413,763 of record NC_138882.1, read on the forward strand.
ATGATTCCATATAAAATAGCTTTTGCTTTTATTTGTTTTGATTTTAATATATATGTCTGGTCACAATGAAGAAAATATTAAGTAACATTTGGAATTAGAAAAGTCATTTAATCTTACAATGGTCCTCATATACAAGATTTGGGTTTACTAAATAAATATTTATACATTTTTTCCATTAAAGCCTTTTCTTTTAATTCTAAGACTCACTCTCCTAGTTTTCAGAATCCCAGATGACTCAGTACTCCCTGATTATACTCCATATAATCATTCAGTAAAGGCATATAACCGAATCGTCAAAGACTATTGACCAAAAAGTTCGTTTGGGTTTTTCCGTAAGATGTTTGGCCAACCCAATTAACTGATAGATCTTCACAGGTGACCAAGTTAATTTGGGATCTGCGGCTGCCATTTCTCCTAGTAGTTCCCAAGGTCGTGGTTCCTTCCTTTCCCTGAGCACAATCCCTTTCTTGGTGGAAATGGCTGTAGGTCTTCGGGAGTTGGGGATTTACACAACCCTCACCCTCCAGTAGACTCAATCTTCAAAGGGCCTTTTCTCTTCTGGGAAATTTATTTGTGGTCATTCTTTGCTGGCCACAGTAACACATTTTTCAAAACATAATTTATTGGACTTGATATTCCCAGTCCTAGTTTTATTAAACCAAAAAGTATGCACTACTATCTTAATGGAGTCAAAACATTTTCCAAAATAAATTTGTACCTAGTCAACTCAATTCTTAAAATAGGGAAACTCTTTAGGAAATATAAAAGTCCTTCCCAAGTGCTAGGGTTAGGTTCCTAGATATCCTTGTGATTAAAGAATTCATGATTATAGGATTAAAGAATTATGAGGAATAATACAGTCCACACTTATGAACATAAACTTAAAAATTTATGAAAATGCTTTCATTTTTATGAAATATAGCCCACAAAATAAAAATGATTTTCAACATGTTTTAGGCATTTACTTTAAAAATAATGCACACTAGTGATTATTAATTTATAAACTCGTCCTTACTAGGAACCTATCAGTCAGTCTATCCCTATCTCCCATTTTCAATATATTTATAATTTGTTTTTGTCTTGTGGGAGATAGTGTACATATTAAGAAACATTATATTCTACATTTGTGCTTGCAATCAAATGCTCAAGGCTTTTCTGATTTTCCTTTTACTTCGGGTTTCTAATTCTTGCCTTTCTGATTCCGCTGTAGTCTAAGGAAAACAATAATTTGAATACTTAAAAAGGAAAAAAAAAGTTTGGGGGGACATTTATTCAACCTTCTGGATTGGTATTTTTTAAAAAATATTTCTTTAGAGGATTATCTCATTATAGATATGCTCATGGGAACATCATGCCAAAGCCAACAATTTCCCTTCCAATAGAGGTAGGCAGGTCTAAGGCCTAGTTAACCTTTTTATCTTGTAGCTTTACCAAAACATCACTGCAAAAACCTCTACTTTTCTACCTTTATTTATTCCCAGGTTAATTTTTTCTCCCTTTTAAAATTATTCCCAGTTGTAATGACTTGCAAATTTCAAAGAAAAACAAAAACATTTATTGATCACTTACTGTGTGCCATATACTTTCCTAAATGGCTTACATGGATTAATTTATTTAACTCTCTCACTGAATTTTAAGTGGCTTTTATCACTCTGTTGATAAGAAACTGAGGCTTTGAGACATTAAGTAACTTGCCCAAGAGCACAGACCTAGAAAGTGACAGAATAGGGATTTGATCCAAAGAAGTTACACAACTGAATCCATGCATGGCATTATAATTTTCTCATGTTATAGATTTATTTTCTGATAAAATTCTCAGGTGCTTTCATTGCCACTGTAAAAGTATATATAGTCTGTCCTCCTTATCTGCAGGTTCTGTATTCACAGTTTCTGCATCCAAGGTTTCAACCAGTCACAGACTTCTGTCCTGGAACCAATCTCCCATGGATAAAGAGGGAGGACTGAATATGATATGACATGATATAATACAATATTAATGTAACGTAATGTAATTGCTTCTACTTATTTAGCATGCAATGTGCAAAATAGAACACTAGATGGCAACAAATGTTAAGGAACTATAAGAAGAAAGTAACCATTTCGTAACTCAGTAATAAAGTAGTTGGTTTTAAAATTAAAATATGTATGCTGTTTCACTTTTTAATCTCAGAAAGCAAAATTCCTAATACTTTTTTTTTTTACATCCTTATTGGAGTATAATTGCTACAATGTTGTGTTAGTTTCTGCTGTACAACAAAGTGAATCAGCTATATGTATACATATATCCCCATATACCCTCCCTCTTGAGCCCCCCTCCCACCCTTCCTCTCCCACCCGTCTAGGTCGTCACAAAGCACCGAGCTGATCTCCTTGTGCTATGCAGCAGCTTCCCACTAGCTATCCATTTTACATCTGGTAGTGTATATATGTCACTGCTACTCTTTCACTTTGTCCCAGCTTCCCCTTCCTCGCTGGCGTCCTCAAGTCCATTCTCTACGTCTGCGTCTTTATTCCTGTCCTGCTACTAGGTTCATCAGTACCATCCTTCTAGATTCCATATATACACGTTAGCATATGGTATTTGTTTTTCTCTTTCTGACTTACTTCACTCTTTATGACAGACTGTAGGTCCATCCACCTCACTACAAATAACTCAATTTCGTTTCTTTTTATGGCTGAGTAATATTCCACTGTATGTATGTGCCACATCTTCTTTATCCATTCATCTGTCAATGGACATTTAGGTTGCTTCCACGCCCTGACTATCGTAAATAGTGCTGCAATGAACATTGTGGTACATGACTCTTTTTGAATTATGGTTTTCTCAGGGTATGTGCCCAGTAGTGGGATTGCTGGGTCATATGGTAGTTGTATTTTTAGTTTTTTAAGGAACCTCTATACTGTTCTCCATAGTGGCTGTATCAATTTACATTCCCACCAACAGTGCAGGAGGGTTCTCTTTTCTCCACACCCTCTCCAGCATTTATTGTTTGTAGATTTTTTGATGATGGACATTCTGACCAGTGTGAGATGATACCTCATTTTGGTTTTGATTTGCATTTCTCTAATAATTAGTGATGTCGAGCATCTTTTCATGTGTTTGTTGACAATCTGTAAATCTTTTTGGAGAAATGTCTATTTAGGTCTTCTGCCCATTTTTGGATTGGGTTGTTTTTTTGATATTGAGCTGCATGAGCTGCTTGTATATTTCAGAGATTAATCCTTTGTCAGTTGCTTCGTTTGCAAATACTTTCTCCCCTAATATGTTTTAACATACCTTAGAGATAAAAACTACCAGACTTGCACCGCAGTTTGTAAACTGCTTAGAAATCAATCCTTGAATTATTACTAACTCAGTGAAAAACAGATTTACAATACACAATAGCCTTTCTAGTTCTTAACCATTAAGATTTTAAAAGCACCAATTACAAAAATTCATACTAATATTTAAAGCTAATAATTAACTTTACTTCAGTTCAACAACATTTATTGTACAATTAATATGTAAATGGCCATGTGAAGAATACAATGATAGATGTCACAGACTTGGTTTTTAAGGTCTTTTGGTGGAGAGGGCTATGTAAACAGCCACAAAAATTATACACAGCTCACTAGGAATACAGAGAAGGAAGAGATTAATTCAAACAAGAAGGTGCTGGGGAAAACTTCTGGGAAGACTGCCATCTGAGTTGCCCCTCATAGAATAAATAGATACTTCACAGATGGATACAGTGCAGAAAAATACAGCATGAGCAAATTCATGGAAATAGTCAATTGTAGGTCACGTTATAGAAACAGCACAGGTTATACGAAAACTTGTAGTGAAAGATAAGGCTAGAAAAGTTAGAGTGGGACCATATTGTGAAAGATCTGGAAGGTCATGCTAAGGATTTGTCTTTAATTCTACTGCAAGAAGAGAGCTGCCTGAACAGGAAGATTTACAGTTTAGGAAAATTTTGGCAGCAATGTGAAAGATATACTGGAATTGAAAGAGACCTGAGGGAGACCAATTAGAAGGCTATTGCAATAGGCCGCATAAGAATATGTGAAGACTTGAACCAGAGCAGGAGTATAGGAATGGAAGCTGCGGGCATAACTTAGTAGGGGTTTTTGAAGAGATGGTGAGAGTTTGATAACTGATTGGATGTTGAGAGTGAGGAATGGGGAGGACCCAAGATATTTTAAAGGTTCCAAGCCAGGGCTGTTGGTAAGATGATAATACCATTATCTGAAAAAAGATAATAGAGAAAACTGTAGAAGGAAAAGGAGTGATGGAGAGTAAGGAGGAGAGAATTTACAATTTGGTGGTGTAGAGTTTCAGATGCTAATGGCATATCATCCATGTAAAGAGGTCTAGTAGCAGCAAGAAATGTAGGTCTGGGGCACAGAGGAGTTCTTAGAGCTAAAGGCACAATGTGGGGGTGGTCAAGTGAGGGGGAGACACAAAGTCCTGGAAATTAGGGCAACATGGCTGGATAGCTAGGAACTGACTGAGGAATGTATGCATTCTAGGCTTGTGGAAAACAAGTTAAAAGACAAGTGGAAGAGTAGACAAGAGCAATGCAAAGAGGACCCACAGAGTGAAACATCAGATTAATCAAGGGGAAATGATGATATGTTATGCTAGTACAGTTAATGTCTTCCTGGAGTTGGGTCAAATGAGGACTGAGATGAAGTCACTGGGTTTAGTAATCAGGAAGTGACTGGTGACCATAATGTGACCAATTCAGTAGCATGAAATCAGACTACAATTTGTTAAAAGCCTGACTGCAATGTGTTCAGAAGTGAATGGAAAGCTACAAAGGTAAAAACAATGGAGAAGGAAGGATGGAAGATACAAGAAAGATGTGATAACAAATGTCTCAATGTCCCTGAAACCCTAGAAGTAGGAGATATCAAGAACTTAGAGAGATTCATCTTGGGAAGTAAGAGGACCAGATAAGCAAGAAAAAAATGAGAAGACACATTCAAAGGATGAGAAAGTGTTCATGAGGCTCTTGTCAGTTGGTTGTGATCTCAGTAAAGTAGGTTAGCTATTGAGAGTGAGGTGCTAAGAGTGGAGTTGGGAAAGTGAAGAAAGTGGAATTCCTGTCTAGTCTAAAGTACATGTGGTAGGGAGACCTTCAAGAAGGTGGAGGAGTAAGACGTGGAGATCACCTTCCTCCCCACAGATACATCAGAAATACATCCACATGTGGAACAACTCCTACAGAACACCTATTGAACGCTGGCACAAGATATCAGACTTCCCAAAAGATGCCCTCAGGCGACCTACACGCAGAGGCGGGGCCAAAGCCAAAGCTGAACCTCAGGAGCTGTGCGACCAAAGAAGAGAAAGGGAAATCTTTCCCAGCAGCTTCAGGAGCAGCAGATTAAATCTCCACAATCAACTTGATGTACCCTGCATCTGTGGAATACCTGACTAGGCAATGAATCATCCCAAAATTGAGATGGTGGACTTTGGGAGCAACTGTAGACTTGGGGTTTGTTTTCTGCATCTCATTTGTTTCTGGTTTTATGTTTATCTTAGTTTAGTATTTAGAGTTTATTATCATTGGTAGATTTGTTTATTGATTTGGTTGCTTTCTTCTTCCTTTTTTTATATATATAGATATATGTATTTTTTTCCTTTTTCTCTTTTTGTGAGTGTGTATGTATATGCTTCTTTGTGTGATTTTCTCTGTATAGTTTTGCTTTTACCATTTGTCCTAGGGTTCTATCTATCCGTTTTTTGTTTTGTTTTTTGGTATAGTTTTTAGTGCTTGTTATTCATGGATTTGTTTTTAGATTTGGTTGCTCTCCTCTTTTTTTCTTTTTTATTACTTTAAAATTTTTTATTTTTAATAATTTTTTATTTTAATAATATTATTTTATTTTACTTTTTTCTTTCTTTCTTTCTTTTTTTCTCCCTTTTCTTCTGAGCCATGTGGCTGACAGGGTCTTGGTGCTCCGGCCGGGTGTCAGGCCTGTGCCTCTGAGGTGGGAGAGCTGAGTTCAGGACATTGGTCCACCAGAGACCTCCTGGCTCCATGTAATATCAAACAGCGAAAGCTCTCCCAGAGATCTCCATCTCAAGGCTAAGACCTAGCTGCACTCAACGACCAGCAAGCTCCAGTGCTGGACACCCAATGCCAAACAACTAGCAAGACAGGAACACAACCCCATCCATTAGCAGAGAGGCTGCCTAAAATCATAATAACGTCACAGACACCTCAAAACACACCACTGGACGTGGTCCTGCCCAACAGAAAGACAAGATCCAGCCTCATCCACCAGAACACAGGCAATAGTCCCCTCCACCAGGAAGCCTACACAACCCACTGAACCAACCTTAGCCACTGAAGGCAGATACGAAAAACAGCAGGAACTACGAACCTGCAGCCTGTGAAAAGGAGACCCCAAACAAAGTAAGTTAAGCAGAATGAGAAGACAGAGAAACACACAGCAGATGAAGGAGCAAGGTAAAAACCCACCAGACCAAACAAATGAAAAGGAAATAGGCAGTCTACCTGAAAAAGAATTCAGAGTAATGATAGTAAAGATGATCCAAAATCTTGGCAATAGAATGGAGAAAATACAAGAAACGTTTAACAAAGACCTAGAATAACTAAAGAGCAAAGACACAATGATGAACAACACAATGAATGAAATTAAAAATTCTCTGGAAAGAATCAATAGCAGAATAACTGAGGCAGAGGAATGGATAAGTGACCTGGAAGATAAAATAGTGGAAATAACTACCTCAGAGCAGAATAAAGAAAAAAAAAATGAGAAGAATTGAGGACAGTCCTAGAGACCTCTGGGACAACATTAAACACAACAACATTCGAATTATAGGGGTTCCAGAAGAAGAAAAGAAAAAGAAAGGGACTGAGAAAATACTTAAAGAGATTATAGTTGAAAACTTCCCTAATATGGGAAAGGAAATAGTCAATCAAGTCTAGGAAGCTCAGAGAGTCCCATACAGGATAAATCCAAGGAGAAACATGACAAGACTCATATTAATCAAACTATCAAAAATTAAATACAAAGAAAAAATATTCAAAGCAGCAAGGGAAAGACAACAAATAACATACAAGGGAATCCCCATAAGGTTAACAGCTGATCTTTCAGTAGAAACTCTGCAAGCCAGAAGGGAGTGGCAGGACATATTTAAACTGATGAAAGGGAAAAACCTACAACCAAGATTACTCTACCCAGAAAGGATGTCATTCAGATTCGACGGAGAAATTAAAACCTTTACAGACAAGCAAAAGCTAAGAGAATTCAGCACCACCAAACCAGTTTTACAACAAATCCTAAAGAAACTTCTCTACACAGGAAACACAAGAGAAGGAAAAGACCTACAATAACAAACCCAGAACAGTTATGAAAATGGTAATAGGAATATACATATTGATAATTACCTTAAATGTAAATAGATTAAATGCTTCAGCCAAAAGACACAGAATGGCTGAATGGATACAAAACAACACCCATATATATGCTGTCTACAAGAAACCTACTTCGGACCTAGGGACACATACAGACTGAAAGTGAGGGGATGGAAAAAGATATTCCATGCAAATGGAAATCAAAAGAAAGCTGCAGTAGCAATTCTCATATCAGAAAAAATAGACTTTAAAATAAAGACTATTACAAGAGACCAAGAAGGACACTACATAATGTTCAAGGGATCAATCCAAGAAGAAGATATAACAATTGTAAATATTTATGCACCCAACATAGGAGCACCTCAATACATAAGGCAAATGCTAACAGCCATAAAAGGGGAAATCGACAGTAACACAATCATAGTAGGGGACTTTAACACCCCACTTTCACCAATGGATAGATCATCCAAAATGAAAATAAATAAGGAAACACAAGCTTCAAATGATACATTAAACAAGATGGACTTAACTGATATTTATGGGATATTCTGTCCAAAAACAACAAAATACACTTTCTTCTCAAGTGCTCATGGAATATTCTCCAGGATCGATCATACCTTGGGTCACAAATCAAGTCTTGGTAAATTTAAGAAAACTGAAATCATATCAACTATCTTTTCTGACCACAATGCTATGAGAGTAGATATCAATTACAGGAAAAAAAACTGTAAAAATATACAAACACATGGAGGTTAAACAATACACTACTAAATAACCAACAGATCAGTGAAGAAATCAAAGAGGAAATCAAAAAATACTTAGAAACAAATGACAATGAAAACATGATGACCCAAAACCTATGGGATGCAGCAAAAGCAGTTCTAAGAGGGAAGTTTATAGCAATACAATCCAACCTCAAGAAACAAGAAACATCTCAAATAAACCACCTAAACTTACACCTAAGGCAATTAGAGAAAGAAGAATAAAAAAACCCCAAAGTTAGCAGAAGGAAAGAAATCATAAAGATCAGATGAGAAATAAATGAAAAAGAAATGAAGGAAACAGTAGCAAAGATCAATAAAACTAAAAGCTGGTTCTTTGAGAAGATAACCAAAAGTGATAAACCATTAGCCAGACTCATCAAGAAAAAAAGGGAAAAGACTCAAATCAATAGAATTAGACATGAAAAAGGAGAAGTAACAACTCACACTCCAGAAAAACAAAGGATCATGAGAGATTACCACAATCAACTATATGCCAATAAAATGGACAACCTGGAAGAAATGGACAGATTCTTAGAAAAGCACAACTTTCTGAGACTGAACCAGGAAGAAATAGAAAATATAAACAGACCAATCACAAGCACTGAAATTGAGACTGTGATTAAAAATCTTCCAACAAACAAAAGCCCAGGACCAGATGGCTTTACAGGCGAATTCTATCAAACATTTAGAGAACAGCTAACACCTATCTTTCCCAAACTCTTCCAAAATATAGCAGAGGGAGGAATACTCCCAAACTCATTCTACGAGGCCACCATCACCCTGATACCAAAACCAGACAAAGATGTCACAAAGAAAGAAAACTACAGGCCAATATCACTGATGAACATAGATCCTCAACAAAATACTAGCAAACAGAATTCAACAGCACATTAAAAGGATCATACACCATGATCAAGTGGGGTTTATCCCAGGAATGCAAGGGTTCTTCAATATACGCAAATCAATCAATGTGATATTAGCAAATTGAAGGAGAAAAACCATATGAACATCTCAATAGATGCAGAAAAAGCTTTTGACAAAATTAAACACCCATTTATGATAAAAACCCTCCAGAAAGTAGGCATAGAGGGAACTTACCTCAACATAATGAATGCCATATATGACAAACCCACAGCCAACGTCGCTCTCAATGGTGAAAAACTGAAACCATTTCCACTAAGATCAGGAACAATACAAGGTTGTCCACTCTCACCACTGTTATCGAACATAGCTTGGCAAGTTTTAGCCACAGCAATCAGAGAAGAAAAAGAAATAAAAGGAATCCAAATCAGAAAACAAGAAGTAAAGCTGTCACTGCTTGCATATGACATGATACTATACACAGAGAATCCTAAAGATGCCACCAGAAAACTACTAGAGCTAATCAATGAATTTGGTAAAGTAGCAGCATACAAAGTTAATGCACAGAAATCTCTTGCATTCCTATACACTAATGATGAAAAATCTGAAAGAGAAATTAAGGAAACACTCCCATTTACCACTGCAACAAAAAGAATAAAATAGCTAGAAATAAACCTACCTAAGGAGACAAAAGACCTGCATGCAGAAAACTATAAGATACTGATAAAAGAAATCAAAGATGATACAAACAAATGGAGAGATATACCATGTTCTTGGATTGGAAGAATCAACATTGTCAAAATGAGTATACTACCCAAAGCAATCTACAGATTCAGTGCAATCCCTATCAAATTACCAATGGCATTTTTCACAGAAGTATAACAAAAAATTTCACAATTTGTATGGAAACACAAAAGACCCTGAATAGCCAAAGCAATCTTGAGAAAGAAAAACGGAGCTGGAAGAATCAGGCTGACTTCAGACTATACTACAAAGCTACAGTAATCAAGACAGTATGGTACTGGCACAGAAACAGAAATAGAGATCAATGGAACAGGATAGAAAGCCCAGAGATAAACCCATGCACATATGGTCACCTTATTTTTGATAAAGGAGGCAAGAATGAACAATGGAGAAAAGACAGCTTCTTCAATAAGTGGTGCTGGGAGAACTGGACAGCTACATGTAAATGAATGAAATTAGAACACTCCCTAACACCATACACAAAAATAAACTCAAAATGGATTAAAGACCTAAATGTAAGGCCAGACACCATAAAACTCTTAGAGGAAAACATAGGCAGAACACTCTATGACATAAATCACAGCAAGGTCCTTTTGACCCACCTCCTAGAGTAATGGAAATAAAAATAAAAATACACAAATGGGACCTAATGAAACTTAAAAGCTTTTGCACAGCAGAGGAAACCATAAACAAGACGAAAAGACAACGCTCAGAATGAGAGAAAATATTTGCAAATGAAGCAACTGACAGAGGATTAATCTCCAAAATTTACAAGCAGCTCATGCAGCTCAATATCAAAACAACAAACAACCCAATCCAAAAATGGGCAGAAGACCTAAATAGGCATTTCTCCAAAGAAGATATACAGATAACCAACAAACACATGAAAGGATGCTCAACATCACTAATCATTAGAGAAATGGAAATCAAGACTACAATGAGGTATCACCTCACACCAGTTAGAATGGCCATCATCAAAAAATCTACAAACAATAAATGCTGGAGAGGGTGTGGAGAAAAGGGAACACTCTTGCACTGTTGGTGGGAATGTAAATTGATACAGCCACTATGGAGAACAGTATGGAGGTTCCTTTAAAAACTAAAAATAGAACTACCACATGACCCAGCAATCCCACTACTGGTCATATACCCTGAGAAAACCATAATTCAAAAAGAGTCATGTATCACAATGTTCATTGCAGCTCTATTTACAATAGCCAGGACATGGAAGCAACCTAAGTGTCCATCGACAGATTAATGGATAAAGAAGATGTGGCACATATATACAATGGAATATTACTCAGTCATAAAAAGAAACGAAATTGAATTATTTGTAGTGAGGTGGATGGACAGAGAGTCTGTTATACAGAGTGAAGTAAGTCAGAAAGAGAAAAACAAATACCGTATGCTAACACATATATATGGAATCTAAAAAAAAAAAAAAAAAAAGGTTCTGAAGAACCTAGGGGCAGGACAGGAATAAAGACACAGACATAGAGAATGGACTTGAGGACATGGGGAGGGGGAAGGGTAAGCTGGGACGAAGTGAGAGAGTGGCATGGACATATATACACTACCAAATGTAAAATAGATAGCTAGTGGGAAGCAGTCGCATAGCACAGGGAGATCAGCTCAGTGCTTTGTGACCACCTAGAGGGGTGGGATAGGGAGGGTGGTAGGGAGACACAAGAGGGAGGAGAAATGGGGATATATGTATATGTATAGCTGATTCACTTTGTTATAAAGCAGAAACTAACCCACCATTGTAAAGCAATTATATTCCAATAAAGATGTTAAAAAATATAAAATAAAATAAAATTTAGAAAAGTATATGTGGTAGTCAACTGCAAAGAAAAGGATTGCTAAACAGTACTTATACACTGAAGGTGACCGGTATTACTCTCCTGTGGAATTCATTCTGTTGCTTTCTTACATGGCTTCCCTCAGTAACACTTGATAGGCTGAAAATGATAGGAAAAACATGTATGATTTGGCTTAACTTTCACTTGGCACTGGTAAAGTAATTAAATTGGAAAGGTAAGAATAACAGAATTCTAGAGTGTTACTGAGAGCACACTGCAATTCCCTTAGCGGATATTTACTGAGTACCTATTACTTACCAAACACTATGTAAGATACTAGGGATTTAATAGTGACAAGATAGACAAGTTACTTCCTGCCAGAGAGTTTAAAGTTCAATGAAAGATACAGACAAATAGCCAATAAAAATACATTTTGATAAATGCTGTAATGAGTAGTTCTCAACTGGGGGCAATTCTGCACCACCCCCCTCGGGGTCATGTGGCAGTGTCTGGAGATATCTTTGGTTATCAGAACTTGGGGGAGAGGGATGTGCTACTGGCATCTAGTGGGTAGAGGCCAGGGATGCTGCTAAATATCCTATAACGTGGAGGACAATCTCTAAAACAAAGAATTATGTACATCAAAATGTCAATCATGCCAAGGTTGAGAAACCCTGCTCTAAAAGTACATAAGAGGTACATCAAATCTAGACATGGGAGATCAGAGATTTTCTAGAGACAGTGGCATGAAGGATGAAGACAATATCCAAGCAATGGTGTGGAGAAGAATTTGCATGGCATGTACAGAGACCCAGAGGCTAGAAAATGCATGGCATAAACAGAGGGATTAATAGCCATCACCATCACCACAACTACTTATTGAAGAAATATTTTGTGCCAGAGTTTCTATAAGATAACAGATATAAATTTAAAAATACAGTCCTCATTAAAATCCTATGTGTCAGATATTATTTCCATTTCACAGATGAAGAAAAACTGAGGCACAGAGAATTAAATAACTTGCCCATGGTCACACAGCTGGTGAATGGTGGAGCTAGAAGTTGAATCTAGGTCTTGCTAACTCTACTAAGACCATGCCCAACCTCTAAATTCTACTGCCTTTCCAAGCTGACAGGGGCTGAGTCTGTTGGAGGAGACTAATAAGTGACACTAAAGGGTCGAAAGGAAGCACATTAGGACAGACCTCATAAGCATGTGAAGTAGTCTGGAGATTACCCTGAAGGCAGTGGGAAATCACTGATGGATTTTAAATCAGAGTCACATGATCAAATGTGCTTTGAAGAAAGATCACTTCTAGCTGCATTGTAGGGAATGGAGTGAAGGAAAAGAGACAAGGGATGTTACACTTCATGAATCCAGAGATTATGGTATCCTGAACAAGAAAGGTGACAGTGAGGAAAGAATTCAAGCAAACTTCAGGGATTAAAACTCCTATTTAGTGATTGGTTGGAAGCCAAAGGAGAGGATGACATCCAGGTTCCCTATCAGGGCATGACAGTGGACAAAACTGCCATTCAGTGAGTAGAGAACACAGCTGTTTTGATGAAGTGATTATAATGAATTTAGTTTGAGATCGTAAAATTCACATCTAAATGGAAAGGGAAGAGGAACAGCCTGAAGATAATAGATAAAATGAGATATGAGAGGAGGTAGAAGAACTGGAGGCAGTTATGAGGACACTGAGTAGATTTAACTGAGATAGGAAGAGAAAAGGCTCTGGTCAGAGAGATCAGTTTTAGAGTTTGAGATCTCGTGGACCCTTCAGTTCATGTGGGAGTTACAGAAGAACAGAGAAAATGTTAGAGTTAAGGAAAGCAAAGTGTGTCGGGACTAAGATGTTGCATATGCTAACAGTATGGATGTGGAAACCTTTCAGAATGATGAAAAGAGATAAAGTAGAGGGTTCTATGGACTGAATGTTTGTGCCTCTCCAAAAGTCACATGTAGAAACCTAACCCCCAATATGATGGAATTAGATGGTGGGCCCTATGGGAGGTGATTAGGTCATGAAGGTGGAACCCTCATGAATGGGATTAGTGCCCTTATAAAATAGACATCAAAGAGTTCCCTTGCCCCTTCCACCATGTGAAGACACAGTGAGAAGATAGCTGTTTATGAACCAGAAAGTGAGCTCTCACCAAACACCGAATCTGCTGGTGCCTTGATCTTGGACTTCTCAGAACTGTGAGAAATAAATGTTTGTTGTTTAAGCCACCCTGTCTAAGGTGTCTTTGTTATAGCAGCCTGAAAGGACATAGACAAGGGGGAAAAGTGTCAGAGGCTAAAGCTCTTAAAGTGTCAAAGATCTTACAACTATTTTATAAACCCAAGTGATGGATGATTTTCTTTAAAAAAAAATGTCAAATAGTGTCTTCCAGATTGAGAGTTTATATTGATTAAAATTAGGGAGAGGAGAATCAACGATGATTTCAAAGAGAAGTGGTAACCTAATTTCAAAGAGGAGTTAGGAGTAGGTACTAAAGCAAAGCCCTGGAAACGGCAGTATGGGGTGATATGAATGCTGGCCCCTCCATCACAGCCACATGAGATGAAATGAACAGCAAAGGGCTTCACTGGAGGTTTTGAGGGTCATAACATCAGCAAGGGACAGCTAGAGTCAGTCCAAATGAAGAAGTAAGAGTGTTTGAGGAAACAAAATATGTTAGGGCATTTGGTCAGAATGAACATAAGCTTCAAAAGGCATAGGGGCATTATGAGGGTCAAATGGTCTAGGAAGAGTTAAAGATGATCTGGATAGAGATAAATGGATAAGGCAATGACTGAGGAGAAGCTTAATATAAAGCTGATTAGCCCAATAGTTTAATAAAATAGTGATGCTACTATATGGCTTAGACCAATGCTATCTAAAGCATTTTTTGTGATAATGGAAATGTTCTACATCTACACTGACCAATACAGTAATCACTAGCTACATGTGGCTACTAAGTACTTGAAGCGTGGCTAGTGTGTTTAGGGAAAATACATAGCAACTTCAATGGTTTAAGGTCTGGCCCCCAAACACAGCAATGAATCATCAGTAACCTCCTACTATTCAAAATGCTTAGAACACTGCCTGATCACTAAGTGTTAACTATTACTGTCATTATCATTATCATTAAATGTGTTTGACTTAAGCACACAATGGATACAGACTCATAGCTAAAGATGCTATTAAATACACATATATTATTATTGTGGCATATCTGGATGTTCTCAAACTTTCCCAGGTATAGAGGAAAAACATCTGTCTTCACATACATGGGCATACACAAATGGGTGACTATGGGTGCTAATAGTTTCACTTCGCATTAAAAGTTATCGGCAAATAAAAAGATTAAGCATACAAGTCTCTCAAAGTACTGTATCACATCATAATACTATTCTTTCAATAGTGATACAGCAAGAGAATTTGCAGGGGAATAAGAATTCTCCAAAGAGCAAATTTGTTTAATTTAGAAAGTCAACATTAACAAACTGGTATTCACTTTGTGTGTTTGGAAAAAAGAGTTTAGTTATGGAGAATAACCAAACAAATACCCAGAAAAGAAAAAAAAGGCAAATTATGGCATGCCTTTATTTTAATTTTATTAGACTTGCCTTGGTTTTTTCAAAGTTGGCCTCCTCAGTCATTTGCACAGCTTGTTTCACCTGCTCATAAGCACTTGCTTCTCTTTGCTGCACCTCTGTCAAGCTGCTCCTCACGGAAACTAGTGCAGACATTAAGTCATCTCTTTCTCTGTCAGCACAAAAAAAACATTGAAAACAACAAATGATCAAATGATCGTGTATTCATATGTCAGGAAGAAAAAAGCATTAATATGTATTAGAAGAAGAGCCAGGGCAGACCAGCTCAGCACATATTCAAGCACACCCCAGAGAAAGACCCTCTGTCCTCACTTGGTGAGGGGCAGGCAGAGCAGCCAGAAAAGCCGGGAGTGTTCATGGCAGGACTACATCCACGTGGGATAATAACCAATTATGGAGAGGACTGGCACACTGAGGGCTGGAGAGGAAAGCCCAGAAAAGAGGAAATTAATTTAAAAATTAAAAAGGTAGGGGGGGGCAGAAAAGGAGAAAAAAGTAATAAAGTAGGGAAGGTGGGGATTGTACTTCAAAGTAGAAGTAACCATGGTAAGAAGGGACTACTGAGATTTTGTTTACACTGCCGACTCTCCTCTCTACTAGAACAAACATATGTCCTTTCCTTTTCATCTTCCGTCACAATCCTCTTTTTCACCCTTCTCTATGAATTAAAAACTTTCACCTACTTATGAACATATTTCTTCTTTCAATGGGTAGTCCTGTTGAATCACTCAAGTGCCCTGGTTACACATATAATGCTCATTATTTTACAAAATCGTATCCCACGGGGTTTGACCATTGGCTAGATCCACCCCCTCCTTAGCAATTTTCAGAAGTACCCTAGGCTAAGCTATTTCTTGGGGATAGAATTGAACTGAAGGCCAAAATGCATTGGCATGTAAAATAGCAAGGATCCAATCTTATGGATTAAATAAATCCATATAAAAGTCTACAGGGCCAGCCCAAAGCCAGGCCTGAGTGAGCCTCTCACAATGGGAAATTTTACAAATTTACATGATATATCAATGTGAGAGTGAGAGGGCAGTTCTCCAAATTACCATCTTCCAAGGCAAAAGTTCTTTAACTGCTTAAAAATACCGTGGGAATATTTTTATGAATATGATCAAGGAGTTCTTCAAACAAAGCAAGCAATACAGCATTAACCCTGTAACATGCCATCATGATCCAGATGAAAGAGCAGCTGAGGCAGAAGATGAGGTAAGAAGCATGGCTGTCAGTTCTGGGATGAACCAACGAGCATGTAGTATTTAAGGAACCTAGTGTAACACTCAGAGCAAAAAGGAGAAAGTCCCTGAATAATCTTGGCCAATGTTTAAAATAAGGAAAAGAGAGAGTTCGGCTGATATATACATGAGCTTCATCTTGAAATATGCAGTGCCTAAGAAATGCCTTTAATTCTTAAGTTATTCCACAGTTGCTAGCAGTTTTAAGCTTTATTAAGCATTGTTAATAAGTATTATCACTGTTTTTAAAAAGAAAGTCTAGAAGGCTAACTACAACATTTCTTTCTTCCTCATTTCTGGGAAGTTCCTACCCATAGTCTTTCAAAGCCAGCTATACAGAAGATTGCCAATCACCCACCCCTGAGTCACAAGCTGGACTGAAGTCCCAGGATAGTACAGTAGTAATCATTTCTCCTGTCTGAAAAGTACACTGAAGCTCCTCCAAGGCACTATGAGTTACAGAAAGGAATTTAATATAAAGCAGTTCCATCCTGATTCCCATTTGAAAGTATTCTGATCATTAAGAAAGAAAGAGAGGTTATTGTTGCTCTTACCTACTTCATGACATAATGAGGTCTGAGTGGAAGGCAGAAATTAAAAAATACTATAAGGACTTCAAACCAACTTTTAAATTATATCCAATGTACTCAGCAGTCGTTAAGTATTCTCTCCAAAAAGTCCCAAGTGCCCTAACAAAACACCACAAACATATGGGTGGTCTGGTCTCCAAGTTGTGCCTGATCCTCTCCTTTTCAGCTGCCCAATGTTGTGTCACATAGTCAATAAATTACATGCTAAAAAATCAACAACGTAGCTTAAAACCAGTGTTACAATACTACATTTTGAATAGAGACCAGGAAACTCTTTTGATTTATCATATTTGGGATATAACTTTAAAAATCCATATTAGAGTCATGCAGGAAATACTATGATACAGTTCTTTGAGGGTTCAGGCCTCTAATTATGCTTCAAATTGGAAATCCAAACGTAAAAAGTTTTGGTCACTCTTCAAAGTCAGCATACACTCAGTATTCAGCATTCTGCATTAGTAAACTGAAAGAAACTGAACACCAGCTTAGGTCATATAGACAAAGATTTTCATTTATAATAAAAGCAGAAACCTTCCATAGTATACTGTTATTAAAGTAGAACATGAGCCAATGACATGCTGACAAAGCAGAAAACCGAACTGAGAAGGTTAACATTTATTTTAAGAGGCTAAGAGCTGAAATTTAGGATAGAGACAAAGGAATATATAACTGAGCAAGAATCTAATTTCTAAATGACTGCCAGACTTGGAATCAATGTAAACACTGTAGCTTCCTTTCAAAATATTTTTCCCATGACCTAAAAGGATAATATGAAATGCAATAGGGGGAAAAAATGTGTTTTTTATTTGTTGATTGGTTTTGCCAGACTACTTAGTTTATCTTAGACTATCCTCTTTATCTGCATGACTTTGAATATGCTTTTTCCATTTTAAAATTAATTTTTCATTACTTTCTCCTTATAATAAATTAATTACCAATATGGTTAGAGACCTATTTAACACATACTTTCAATTTCAATGCCTTCTTCTACTTCTCCAGTGGTAATCACTGTTAAATATTGTGTGTTTATTCTTTCGTATCTTTTTCTATGCATATGTATGAACCTGGAGAAAATATATAGTAAGGTTGTGAATGGACCTCTAAAAGAATACAAACAGTGTCATACCAGGTATGTCTTTCTCATCTTGTTTTATTTTTTTCCTTCAACAACATATTTTGGAGCTTAGTCCCACATTAGTACATATAGATCTACTTAAATCTTTTTTTTTTTTTTGGCTGTGCATAAAATTTCATAGTTATCTCAACTGTAGTTTAGTTATTCTTCTTTGAAGGATATTTAGGTTGTTCACATCTAAAAGAAAAACCTCTTGTTTTCTTCTACACCCAGTTTCTGTATTCACAACACTTCTGATACCACATGTGTAGGTTTTCCACATACAGCACTTCTCTAATTCTCAGTGGACGCTAACTCAATTCTGACACTAACTGCCTGGAGTTGGCGCAGACCCCACAGGTTAAGGCTCAGTCCCACAAAACTGTCCTCCACTTTAGGTGCCAATTGCAAGTCCCAGGTATCTTGTATCTCTGACCAACTGGCCAGAAATCATGGGTTCCCATGACCCCTTCTAGGATTAAATACTTTGCTAGAACAGTTCACAGAACTCAGGAAAGTGTTTTCCTTACTATTTCCCCTTTATTATAAAAGACCCAACTCATGAACAGATAAACAGAAGAGATGCCTAGGGCAAGGTATGTGGGAAGGGGTGTGGACCTTCCATGCCCTGTCTGGGAGTGCCACCCTCTACCACCTCAATGTGTTGACCAATCCAGAAGTTCCCTAAACTCCATTGTTTAGGGTTTTTATAGAAGTTCCATAGGCATGCTTGATTAAATCATTGCCATTGGTGACTGAACTCCATCTCCAGCCCTTCCCCTTCCTAAAGGTTGGGGAGTAGAGACTGAAAATTCCAATCTTCTAATAATATGGATGGTTTCTGTGGCAACCAGCACTCCCATCCTTAGTGGGTTTCCAAAAGTCATCTACTTAACATAAACTCAGGAGTGGTTGGAATGGGCTTCTTAAGAATAACAACCTATTTCAGAAGCAGGGGACAAAACCCAAATATTAGTACAAAATATGGACCTATTACTTTTACCACTTAGAAAAATACAAGAGTTTTAGGAGCTCTATGCAAGGAACAGGAGATGAAGACCAAAATACGTATTTCTTATTAAATCACAATATCATGACACCATCACAAATAATGCTGCAAAAAAAATTCCTACAAATGCCCCATTATGCACATACATACATTCTCTATGGTAGATTTTGAAATGTGTAATACATAATTTAAATATTAATGAATAGTGCTAAATTACCCTTCAAAGTAATGTCAATTTATAGCTCCACCAGCAGGGTATGAAAATACACACTTATTCATAGCCTCATCAATTCTTGAGACCTTTTTTAAATGTCCACCAATTTGATAGTTGGCATTTTTAAAATGGTATTTCCTTGAATAATAACAGAATGAATACCTTTTAAAATAAGATAAAACTTGCAAAGAAGAACTAGGTGAAGTGGAGATAAGCAGTCTCTAATAAAGAGTTCAAGGTAATGATCATAAACATGCACAATGAATTTGGGAGGAAAGTGGATGAACACAGGAAGATGTTTAACAAAAACTTAGAACATACAAAAAGAATCAAACAGAGCTGAAGAATACATAACTGAAATTTAAAAATACACTAGAAGGAATCAATAGTAGGTTAGATAATACATAGGAAAAATCAGCAAACTGGAAGACAGAGTAGTAGACACACACACACACAAAAGAGAAAGAAATCCAAACAAGAAACTAAAAATAGTCATAAAATCAAAAAGGAAAATAGAAAAAGAAGAAGAAAGGGACAGAAAAGAACTTCAAGAATAACCCCAAAACAATTAAAAAATGGCAATGAATACAGACTTATCACTAATTGTTTTAAATGTAAATGGACTAAAGCCTATAATCTAAAGACAGAGTGGCTGAATGGATACAAAAACAACGCCTGTATATATGCTACCTACAAGAAACTCACTTCAGATCTAAAGACCCACACAGATTGAAAGTGAGAGGATGGAAAAAGATAATCCATGCAAATGAAAATCCAAACAAAGCTGGGGGCAGCAATACTTTTATCAGACAAAATAGACTAAAACAAAGAGTGTAACAAGAGACAAAGAAGGACATTATATAACGATCAAGCGATTTATCCAAGAAGATGATATAACAAGTATAAATATATATGCAGCCAACATAGGAGCACCTAAATCATAAAGCAAATATTAACAACCATAAAGGGAGCTACTGACACAATAATAGAAGCGGACCTTAATATCCCACTTAAATCAATGGACAGATCATCCAAACAGAAAAATCAATAAGGGAACACTGTCCTTATATGATACATTAGACCAAATAACTTAATAGATACATGTGGAACATTTCATCCCAAAACAGCAGAATACACATTCTCTCCATTCTCCAGGACAGATCACATGCTAGGACATGAAACAAGCCTCAGTAAATTTAAGAAAACTGAAATCGCATCAAGCATCTTTTCTGACCTTGAAACCACCTATGAGAAAAAAAAAAACTACAAAAAACACAAATACATGCAGGATAAACAATATGCTAAAAACAACCAATGGGCCACTGAAGATATCAAAGAAGAAATAAAAAATACCTGTAGATAAATGAAAATGAAAACACAATGATCCAAAATCTATGGGATGCAGCAAAAGCAGTTCTAAGAGGGAAGTTTATAGAGATACAACCCTGCTTCAGGAAGCAAGAAAAAAAAAAAAAAACCTAACCCTACACCTAAAGGTAGTAGAAAAAGAAGAACAAACAAAACCCAAACTTAGCTGAAGGATAGAAATCATAAAGATCAGAGTAGAAATAAACGAAATAGAGACTAAAACAACAATAGAAAAGATGAACGAGAAGTTACAACCAACACCACAGAAACTCAAAGGATCATAAGAGATTATTATGAACAATATTATGCCAATAAAATGAACAACCCAGAAGAAATGGACAAATTCCCAGAAATGTACAATCCCCCAATACTGAACTAGAAAGAAATAGAACATATGAATAGACCAATTACTCATAATGAAATTGAATTAGTAATTTAAAAAATCTCCCAACAAACCAAAGTCCAGGACCAGGTGGCTTCACATGTGAATTCTACCAAATGTTCAGAGAAGAGTTAATACCTATCCTCCTCAAACTATTCCAAAAAAACTGCAGAGGAAGGAACTCTTCCAAGCCCATTTTATGAGGCCAGCATCACCCTGACACCAAAACCAGACTGAAGAACCTAGATGGAAATTAAATATCCTCAGCGAAATACTAGCAAACCAAATCCAACAATACATTAAAAGGATCATACACCATGATCAAATGGGATTTATCCTAGGAATGAAAGGATTTTTCAATATCTGCAAATCAATCAGTGTGATACACCACATTAACAAACTGAAGAATAAAAACCATATGATCATCTCAGTAGATGCAGAAAAAGCTTTTTGACAAAATTCAACATTCATTTATAATAAAATCTCTCCAGAAAATACATTTAGAGGGAACATACCTCAACGTAATAAGCGCCATATATGATAAGCCCACAGCTAACATCACAATCAACAGTGAAAAGCAGAAAGCATTTCCTCTAAGATCAGGAATAAGACAAGGATTCCCACTCTCACCACTTTTTTTGGGTGGGGGGAGCAGAGAAAGGTTTATTGCAGGGCCATGCAAGGAAAATGGGGGACTGATCCCCCAAAAAACCCTAACTCCCTGAAAGGTTTCAGCAAAATATTTTTAAGGGCAAGCTGAGGGAGGGGTGAGGTTGGTTATTGCAAACTTCTTGGTGCAGGAATCCTTTGTCCATGAAGATTTGGTCACAATGTTCCTGTAAACCTCCAACAAAACAAATGTTACTCTCTGTTCTGCAACTTTTTATCTCTATATGAATGGAAAAGTGTTATACTATTAAAGGTCAGAGCCTTGAGAATGGGCTATCCTGTATATTTCAGGCTATAGGCAACATTCTTAACTTGAAGCAAAAGCCATAGAATACAAAGGTTAAAGTAAAAGAAACAGATTTTATATGGAGTCAGATTTGTTCTTCCCTATCACAGTATCAGACTCAAGGACACCACCAGCTATTCTCAAAACAGTATCTTCTGGCAGCTGCCACCTGCAACCTGATGGTCTCAAGGTCCCCCCTTGACACTAAGCAATCATTTCAAGCCCCAGCCAATCGTTGCTTAACAGGCACCCTTACTTCTTCTTCTTTTTTTTTTTTAAATAAATTTATTTATTTATTTTGGCTACATTGCTTTTTTTCTTTTTTTAACATTTTTATTGGAGTATAATTGCTTTACAATGGTGTGTTAGTTTCTACTTTATAACAAAGTGAATCAGTTATACATATACATATATCCCCATATCTCTTCCCTCTTGCGTCTCCCTCCCTCCCTCCCACCCTCCCTAACCCACCCTTCTAGCTGGTCACAAAGCACTGAGCTGATCTCCCTGTGCTATGCGACTGCTTCCCACTGGCTATCTATTTTACATTTGGTAATGTATATATGTCCATATATACACTACCACTCTCTCACTTTGTCCCAGCTTACCCTTCCCCCTCCCTGTGCCCTCAAGTCCACTCTCTAGTTGGTCTGCGTCTTTATTCCCGTCTTGCCCCTAGGTTCTTCATGACCATTTTTTTTTTTTACATTCCATATATATGTGTTAGCATACAGTATTTGTTTTTCTCTTTCTGACTTACTTCACTCTGTATGACAGACTCTAGGTGCATCCACCTCACTACAAATAACTCAATTTCGTTTATTTTTATGGCTGAGTAATATTCCATTGTATATATGTGCCACATCTTCTTTATCCATTCATCTGTCGATGGACTCTTATGTTGCATCCAAGTCCTGGCTATTGTAAATAGAACTGCAATGAACATTGTGGTACATGACTCTTTTTGAATTATGGTTTTCTCAGGGTATATGCCCAGTAGTGGGATTGCTGGGTCATATGGTTTTTAGTTTTTTAAGGAACCTCCATACTGTTCTCCATACTGGTTGTATCAATTTACATTCCCACCAACAGTATATGAGGGTTCCCTTTTCTCCACACCCTCTCCAGCATTTATTGTTTGTAGATTTTTTGATGATGGCCACTCTGACTGGTGTGAGATGATACTTGCAGCTCCACTTATTCTACACAGTCAACTTATTTAATTTTGACTCTCACCACTTTTATTCAACATAGTATTGGAAGTCCTAGCCACAGCAATCAGACAAGAAATAAAAGGAATCCAAATTGGAAAGGAAGAAGTAAAACTGTCATTGTTTGCAGATGACATGATACTATATGTAAAAAATCCCAAGATGCCACCAAAAAAAACCAGTCATCAATGAATTCAGTAAAGTTCTAGGATACAAAATTAATATACAGAAATTTGCTGAATTTCTATACACTAACAATAAACTATCAGAAAGAGCAATTAATAAAATAATCCAATTTCCCATCGCATTGAAAAGAATAAAATACCTAGAAATAAATCTAACTAAGGAAGTAAAAGACCTATAATTGGACAGCTATAAAACACTAATGAAAGAAACTGAAGACGGCAGAACAAATGGAAAGATATCCCCTGTTCATGGATTGAAAGAATTAATATTGTTAAAATGTCCATAGTACCCAAGGTAATCTACAGATTCAATGCAATCCCTATGAAGATACCAATGGCATTTTTCACAGAACCAGAGAAAATAATTCTAAAATATGTTTGGAAACACAAAAGACCCTGAATAGCCAAAACAATGTTGAGAAAGAAGAACAGAGCTGAAGGTATCACACTCCCTGATTTCAAACCATACTACAAAGCTACAGTAGTCAAAACAATATGGTACTGGCACAAAAATGGACACATAGACCAACGGAACAGAATAGAGAGCCCAGAAATAAACCCATGCTTACATGGTCAATTAATCTATGACAAAGTAGGCAAGAACATACAATGGGGAAAAGACAGCCTCTTCAATGAATGGTGTTAGTAAACCTTGACAGCTACATGCAAAAGAGTCAAACTGGACTTTTTCACACCATAAACACAAATAAACTGAAAATGGATTAAAGAATTAAATGTAAGACCTGCAACGATAAAACTCCTAGAAGAAAACATAGCCAGTATGCTCTTTGACATTGGTCTTAGCAATATTTTTTTGATATATCTCCTCACAAGGGAAACAAAACAAAAATAAACAAGTGCGACTACATCAAACTAAAACGCTTTTACATAGTGAAGGAAACTATCAACAAAATGAAAAGGCAGCCCACTCAATGGGAGAAGATATTGGCAAACTATGTACCTGATAAGGGATTAATATCCAAACGATATATCTGATAAGGGGTAAATATCCAAAGAACTCATGTAACTCAACATAAAAAAATAGGCTGATTAAAAACTGGGCAGAGGACCTGAATAGACATTTTTCCAAAGAACTCAAATAGATGGCCAATAGCCACATGATAAGATGCTCAGCAACACTAATCATCAGGAAAATGCACAATTAGATAGCACTTCACACCTGTCAGAATGGCTATCATCAAAATGACAACAAATAACAAGTGTTGGCAAAGATGTGGAGAAAAGGCAACTCTAGAGCACTGTTGTTGGAAATGTAAATTAGTAAGCCATTAGGTAAAACAGTATGGAAGTTCCTCAAAAAATTAAAAGTAGAACTACCATAGGATCCAGCAATTTCACTTCTGGGTATTTTTCAGAGGAAAACAAAAACAGAAATTCAAAAGGATGTATGCATCCCTATGTTCATTGCAGCCTTATTTCCAATAGCCATGATATAGAAGCAACCTACATGTCCATCAACAGATGAATGGATTAAAGAGTAGGTGATGTATGTGTGTATATACACATACATAAACAATGAAATATTACTCAGCCATATAAAGGAATAAAATCTTGCCATCTGCAACAATATGAATGGACTTAGAGGGTATTATGCTAACTAAAATAAGTCACACAGAGAAAGACAAATACCATATGATTTCACTTATGTGTGGAACCTGAAAAACAAAACAAAACAAAACAAATGAACAAACATAACAGAATAGAAACAGACTCATAGATATAGAGAACAAACAGGTGGTTGCCAGAGAGGAGGGGTTTGGAAGGATGAGTAGAACAGGTGAGATTAAGCACTACAAACTTCTAGTTACAAAATAAATAAGTCAAAAGGATGAAATGTACAGCATGGGGAATATAGTTAATAATATTGTAATAATTTTGCATGGTGACAGATATTACTAGACTTATTGTGGTGATCATTTTGTAATGTATAGAATTATCAAATCACTATGTTGTGCACCTGGAACTAACATAGCATTGTGGGTCAATTACACTTCAATTAAAAAAAAAGAGAGAGAATGAATACTTCCTCGTGTATTATCTTCCTCTTTTATTGCTTACCAGTTCCTATTCTGTATCCACTTTGCAACTGGGCAGTTTTTCTTTTCTGTTTCTTTCAAAGGAAATTATTTATACATTGTACCAAAATTTTTGTTATATAAAATATAAATATTTTCCCATCTTTTAATTTAGTTTGTAATATTGTATCATAAGGATGTTTTGTTTTAATGGAGTCAAATTTATCCTTTTTTTTTTTCCTTTATGACTCTCACTTTCCTCATCATGCTCAGAACTTTAATTAGCCCAAGGCCATAGAGATATTTTTCTATATTTTCTTCTAATACTTTTGTAGTCTAGAATCATATCTAGGTCTTTAAACCATCTTGAATTTACTTTTGTGAAGTATGATTCCATTCTTTTTTTCAAATATAAACAAGCAAATTTTTAATTTCTTTGAGCCTTGGTTTCCTTAGTTGTAAAATGAGGGTAATGTATTTACCTCACCAATGCTTTACTAAGATTAAAAGAGATTACGTTTTTAAATTTCCTGGCACAGTCCTTGGCATATAAGAAATGTTTACTACACGTTACTTGTATCTGAAAATATATTTAACATACTTAATAAATTGTCATTATGTTAAATATATATGAGTAAGTTAATAATACATTTAAGAATTAATATAATATTTAACAAAAAGCAGGACGATCACTGTAGATCATGAAAACTACCACTGGAGAAATTCAGTTTTTATACAACAGCCAATAGGTTAGTCATATGTAGAAACCATGGCTACCAGACATTTTGACTGCTTCTAAAGTATGCGAGGTACAGAAGGGTTTTAATATTTATAGAGCATTTACAATATGGCAGGAACTGTTTTAAGCACTATATAGGTATTCTTTCAATGTCCCCTCAAAAATAACACTATTAGGTACTTTTATCTCCATTTTCAAGTGGGGGAATTGAGGCATGAGAAATTAAGTAATTTTTGTGAGGTTACATAGTAAGTTAGCAGAAGAACCGAAGTATGGACCCAGGCAGATTGACTTAAAAGCTAGTGCTCTAGTCACAAGGCTAAGCTGCATCTATAATATCCCAAGAGGTAGGTATTATTCCCCCAAACAAAAGAAGACTCCAAACTCAGGGAAGTAAAGTCATTTGTCCAAAGGTCAAAACCAACTTTAATGACCAAGTCTTTCGACTCCTGACACCAGTTCCAATTAGACGATCTCTGATGTTAAGCAATAAATGCCAAAATGTCTGTAGGCCAGGTACTCTGCTAGAAGCCAGGGATACAGAAATAAACAAAACACAGCTGCTGTCTGCAAGTATACACAATATATTATAAAGTTACAGGAGGAAGGAGCCTAAATCAATTGAGGACAAAATGGGGTGAGGCTGGTGAGAGAATACTTCTAAGAGGAAGTGATGTTTGAACTATTTAAATGAACCCAAACAGACAGAGAGAGGTGGCCTTGAGCACAGAGAAAAGTAGAAGGCATGTGAGAGAACACCCTCTATAAATCATCACTGGATGGTATATTAAATAATAATTCTCAACTTCTACAGAATATAATTTTCATAGGAAAGGGCTTCCTCTGGAATAGTGAAAACAAAACAAAAAAGATGTACACAGAAAACTGTAGTATTTCAGCCTAGATGAAAACTTTGACTCCATAAAAGCTCATTTGTAATTTGTCCTTAGTCGATCCTCAAACATTAATAATGGGATATAGTGGGCCCTTCTTCCAGTGTACTCATAATATTCTTCCTAACAGTCACATGATAAAACTTGATAAAAACTCACTTTACCTATACTACAGCAGGGATATCCAAAATAAGGCAAAATTGAAAGAATTCCTCTCAAACTCAGTTTTGTTATGAATAGTGCTGGATTTGCAATTATAGAGTTATAGAAATGAACAGAGTTATAAAGGTTATCTACTTCAATTCTCTCATTTCAGATGAGACTGAAACCAAGAAAGATAAAATTATTTGTCCAAAATGACACGGCTATACACAGTTGGCAGAACCCACATATTCTGTCTTTAAGAAAGCTACAATGAAGGGACCTTTTAAAATCCATTTTATTTGAAGGTTAACATGTGATTTAGCATGGGGATAAAAAACTACTGTGCCCATTTAAAGACATGAGTTTCCATGTTGCCAAAGACTCCACATATAGAAGCATACTTACTTAGACAGTCTTTCAATGGTCTGCATGTGAACATTATTATGGGTTTGGGAAAGAACAGCTTCATGCTGAGCACATTTCAAACAAAGACCACCAACACGGTTAGAAATATTAGCAGCAAGAAGAGACTCTTTATGCTTTAGTCGCTCTTTAAGATCTTCACAATTTTTCTGAGATTCAACTAGGTCTTTCCTAAAAGGAAGGGAAAAAAGTTCCAGCAAATGTCCAGGTAAAAGTATACTACTTTTAAATGTATCATCATAGTGATAACTACTATCATTTACTGGTGCTTACCTTATTAGGTGCTTTACATACAGTACCTTATTAGTTCTTACCACAACGCTAAAATGTAGGTGTGATTATCCTAATTGACACTTTGAATAAAATGAGCCTTGAAAATATTAAATTTCAATTTGTTTTAAGATTTTAACAGATTAGTCTGCCTCTGATACGGGCTTTCTTTTCACAGGATCCTATCTCCACACAAAAAAATAAAACTCCAAACACAAATCCTAAATAGTTTCTCTTAATAAAGGGGTGGAGCAACATAACACAATATCCTTGAATTGAGGGAAATACCCTATTTCAAATGTTAACCCCTTAAAATTTGTAAAGACAACCTTAAAAGATCACATAAAGAAAATGGATTTTACGCATGAGTAATTTATTACTGTTCATTTTTCTTCAGTAAAAAAAAAAAAATAATTATCCATAGAGACACAGATGTAGAGAACAAATGTATGGACACCAAGGGGGGAAAGCAGTGGGTGGGGGAGCAGTGGTGGTGGTGGGATGAATTGGGAGATTGGCATTGACATATATACACTAACATGTATAAAATAGACAACTAATAAGAACCTGCTGTTTAAAAAAAATAAATAAAATTCAAAAAATATTACCTAATCTACAAAGAACTGCTTCAAAAGAGAGTGGGCTACAGAAAGAAGTTAGATAGAACTTGCCAGACGTGAGATTTCATAAGTAGCAGCTATTAGCTGGAAATATGCAACTTGGTAAAGAAAGGGCTGAGGAACTGTGTGTGTGTGTTCTTTGTTTGTTTGTTTTAATGGGATAGCTCTTGGATGAGGTTTTTATCCAAGTTGACTTGCCAAGGATTAAAAGACCAGTAAGTATATGGGTTGTATTTTCCTCCCCCTCCCCAAAAAAGCTTTGGTAAAGTCAACTTGGGTAACTGAGCTTCCTTGTATACACATCCTTTTCATGTTGTATTTTTTAAAAACTTCCAAACTTAAAAAGGAAAAAGTTGTTCTTAAATTCTTAGACTGCTGAAGGCAGGAACTTTATCTCTGGCTCAGACTACTCTCTGCTGTTTCTATTAAATTCAGAGATTTATAGCCATCCTAATTTGTTCACTGTCACAAAGGAGAAGCCAATAATCAAGACACCTGGCTGTCACATACTACCTCGACTCTTGGGATTTAGGGGGCTTTGAGACAGCCTGGGAGAGGTGGAAAAGATCTACAGGAAATCTCAGGGTTAAAAAAAGCTAATCTAATGACACTCTGAAGCAGAAAAAAAGGAGCTGTTTATGTCCTATTCCCAAGATGATATCTACAACATAATAAGTTTTCTTTCTACGTATCATGTAGAAAAAGTCTGACTTTCAAAGGCTTAAAAAGAACTTTAGAAGTACATTCCAAAGTCAAAGAGTCTCCATTACTATTTCTGTCAGGTTCAAATTCAAAACTCTCAAGTAGATTCAGTTACATGAAATGGCAAAAAGAAAATTAAAAAGAAATAGGTAACATAAAACCAGAGTTTATAAGAGTAGTGATTTTATTTCTTTCTTTAAGAAAATGCTTCTTTAAATAATCTTAAATTATACTAAAAGAAAATGAAGAAACAGAAGGATGCAGGAAACAAAGTCTGGTCCATTGCAAAGTGACGTTTTAATGTAATTAAAGATTGCATAGTTGAATTGTGAATGAGACAAAATAAGTCACATTCCCATAAATATAATGACCTAGAAATATATCACTTTAAAAACTGAAGAACCAAAACACAATAGAAATCAAAATATAGCAAATCAAGAAACCAAAAATTAGACCACCTTTTAAAAGTTTAGGTTTCTTCATGAAAGCTCTAGTAAAGATCTCTAGAGAAATCCTCAACCTTACGAGGCATGAAAAGCATAAGAGTATGTTAAAATAAATGAATAATAACATTTGCAACAAAAGCCATGAGTCTGGTTCTTAGTATTGCTCTAGTTATGTCTCTAGACAATGTACAGCCTGGAAGATGTTAAATTTTATTTCAAATTGTACTTATTAAAATAAAATTAAAAAATATTTTAAAGGTTATTTCATTTGAAAATATTTCATTACCACTATTTCAATTAACCTTTAATTTAAAAAAATTAATTCCCGTATCTTTTCCTACTCATAATATATAACAAAGCACTAATGGTTAATCTATAATATATAGGATTTATTGGGATTTTTGAAAATATATCAAAAAGTACATGAAAATTCATATATACTCAAATTCACTATGTATACAAATACTCAAACTATTATATTATTGTTGCAATTTAAAAATTAGACGAAGACTACCTACAGAGGAAAAAAATACTTGCTTGTAATTTGAAAATTAAAGTGCTTTATTTACACTATTTTATTTTAAAAACATAATTTCTATAAGAGCAGCTTCTGATTCTTTTTTCTATGGGAAAACACAAATAGTTTACAACTGATGAAGGGATAAAATTTATAATTTAGCTCACAGTTCTTTGAAATGGGATTTGAAAAAGGACTTCAAAAATCCCCGTATCCTTTACCATTCTTAGCAAATTTCATATAAAATATCATCAAGTAATTCCTATATTGACTAAAACTGGCATTTCAGCAAACATTCAAACATATTTTTAAGATCATTATCGTTTTGCCAATAACTTTAAATGGATGATAATACTTTACCTCAAAAACATCAATTGAGAGTCCAGGATTTCACTCTTTTCCTCATAAGTAAGTTTTAGTCTCTCCTTTAGAAAAGAAAAAAAAAATGTATATTTCTCCATGTCCTGTGTTTTATAAGCAAATTTTAATTATTAATATTAAATTCATGTTTTCTTTTTACCCAAGAGGAAAATCATTGTGTCCCCTCTGGAATCACTTTCCCTAGTCCACCCCAAATACTCTATTTTTATTGAGCGGAAGCCTGCAAAGAACTACTGAGTCATAAAATGGTGATTACTAACAAAAATGTTTTTTCAAAATTGCATACATCAGTTCTTATTTTTAAAAAAGTGTGACTCTAGGCAAAACCAATTATAACCTGTAAGGTCCATGAGGACAAGGATCAAATCTTCCTGGAATCTCCCATTGCGACTGCTGCATAGCTGACATACCAAAAAATATGTGCTGGATGAATGATAAAAAGGATGCTATAAATCACAGGATGACAGACCAAAGTGATATACAATCTACAAGCCTCTGCTGATATCCAGTTTTTCTTTAATTCAACATATATTTATGGGGTTTCTAAGACGAATACACCACTAACCTCCAGGAGCTTTAAGAAGGAACAGAAAGACAGATGAACAATTACAACTATTTATAATTTACTCTAATGAAACTACAGAAGGTAAAATGAAATTTGAAAGGCAGGAACTTGTAATTCAGCTGAAGAGAAGTACAGAAGCCTTCACTGGAGGAGATGCAAAGACTTGAAGGATGATTTCCAATACAGCAAAAGGCACAGAAGCTGGAGAAGGCATGCTATATATTTGGCCAATCAGTATCACTAGAATGTAGAATGCTAGGTGGAAGAGTGAATAGAGATGGGCTGATTAGGTAAGGTGGTCAGTGAGAATAAAAATATGAAGACTTTTATTTAGTCTATACAACCAGATAAAAGTCTCTATGTAGTTGATGTATTAGATGGACATTGAAATCTTTTTATCAGTATTGAATCTTAAATTACTCTGAAGGGTGGAAAAAGGGGATCATCACAAATGAAGACATTGCAAATATATATCAACAGGTGGGAGATAAGTGCATGAACAATCAAGCAACAAAGATAGAAAAGACTTAGTACAAAGCAGTATAAAAGTAAAATTGACAGAATTTTTTTCTCTTAATTTAGTGTTAAATTTTATTTTATTTATTTATTTTTCTATAAATTTATTTATTTTATTTATTTATTTTTGGCTGCGTTGGGTCTTTGCTGCTGCGCGCGGGCTTTCGCTAGTTGTGGTGAGCAGGGGCTACTCTTCATTGAGGTGCGCAGGCTTCTCATTGCAGTGGCTTCTCTTGTTGCGGAGCATCGGCTCTAGGCACACAGGTTCAGTAGTTATGGCTCACAGGCTCTAGAGCGCAGGTTCAGTAACTGTGGTGCACGGGCTTAGGTGCTCTGCGGCATATGGGATCTTCCCCAAACAGGGCTCAAACCCATGTCCCGTGCATTGGCAGGTGGATTCTTAACCATTGCGCCACCAGGAAAGTCCTAGTGTTAAATTTTATTTGTTTTATTTATTTTTTTTATTAAAGTATAGTTGATTTACAATATTGTATATGTTTCAGGTCCACAGCCAAGTGATTTAATTATATACATTTTTTCAGATTACATTCCATTATAGGTTATTACAAGATATTGAATATAATTCCCTGTGCTATAAAGTAAATCCTTGTTGCCTATTTATTTTATGCATAGGAGTTTGCATCTGTTAATCCCATACTCCTAATTTGTCTCTCCTTCCCTCCCTCGGTAACCATAAGTTTGTTTTCTATGTCTGTGAGTCTATTTCTGTTTTGTATATAGATTCATTTGTATTATTTTTTAGATTTCACATATAAGTGATATCATATAGTGTTTGTATTTGTCTGTCTGACTTACTTCACTAAGTATATATTCTCTAGGCCGATCCACATTGCTGCAAATGCAGTGTTTCATTCTTTTTATGGCAGAGTAATATTCCATTTTATATATGTATATATATATAAACATATCTTCTTAAGCCAATTGTCTGTTGATGGGCACTTGAGTTGTTTCCACATCGTGGTTATTGTAAATAGTGCTGCTATGAACATTGGGGTGCATGTGTCTTCTGAAATATGAGGTTTCATTTTTTTCAGATAAATACCCAGGAGTGGGATTGCTGGATCATATGGTAGCTCTATTTTGAGTTTTTTAAGGAACCTCCATCCTGTTTCCCATAGCGGCTGCACCAGTTTACATTCCCTCCAACAGTGTATGAGGGTTCCCTTCTCGCCATACCCTCTCCAGCATTTATTATTTGTAGACTTTTTGATGATGGCTATTCTGACCAGTGTGAGGTGATAACTCATGGTGGTTTTGATTTGTATTTCTCTAACAATCTCTTTTCATGTGCCTGTTGGTCATCTGTATGTCTTCTTTGGAAAAATGTCTATTTAGGTCTTCTGCCCATTTTTTTATTGGGTTGTTTTTTTGATATTGATTTATATGAGCTGTTTTTATTTTTGGATATTAACCCCTTGTTGGTCTCATCATTTGTAGATATTTTCTCCTTTGCCATAGGTTTTGTTGCTGGTTTCCTTTGCTGTGCAAAAGCTTTTAGGTCTCACTTGTTTATTTTTGCTTTTATTTCTTTTGCCTTGGGAGACTGATCTAAGAAAATATTGCTATGATTTATGTCAGAAAATGATTTGCCTATGTTCCCTTCTAGGATTTCTATCATGTCATGTAAAGTTGACAGAATTTTATGATTGAATAGATGTGGGGGAGAAAAAGACATTAAAAATAACCCTGGGTTGCTGAATTGAGCAACCAGGTGAAAGCTGATGCTAAAGATTTTTCCGGACTGAGAAAAGGAGGTAAATGGAACCATTAAAATGTTCAACTAATTCAAAAGACGGCAGAAAAAGAAAGAAAAGGTGAAGAAATAGTAGATGGGAAAAAAAAGACATAGCGAGATAGTGGACTTAAACCCAAGTATATAAATAATCACATTTAAAGGACAGATATTGTCAGATTGGATAAAAAAAGCAAAACTCAACTATATGCTGTCCACAAGAAACCCATATTAAATATGAAAATACAACTATGTTAAAAGTAAAAGGATAGGGAAAAAATACCCTGCTAACACTACTTTCAAAAGAAAGTAGGAATCAGTCAAAATACAAAAAACCATCTGCTTTTCTCTATACCAGCATTGAGGAGTTAGAAAATGAAAAATTTTAAATATGTATATTGTTTATGATAATATCATAACTAGTCTAGAAATTAATTCTAAAGAAAGATGTGTAAGACCTTTACTCAGAAATTATAAAAGATTATTGACAAAAATTAAAGATGACCTAAATAGAGTGATACATGATTTTAATATTTCACAATATATTACTGTAAAGATATCAATTCCTCCCCCCAACAAATGACCTATACCTTAAATGTAATCTCAATCAAAACCACTTAATGGCTTTTTGAAACTTGACAAATTAATTCTAAAATGTACTTGGAAATGCAAAAGGCAAGAAACAGTCAGGACATTCTTCAGGTCAAAGAACAATGTTGGAAGACTTGGTCTACCAGATGCAGGGTTATAAGAATCAAGACAGGATAGTAGTAGCACAACGAAGTAGTAGCACAGACACCAAGGAAATAAAACACAAAGCCCAGAAACAGACTCACACATATACACACACCTGATTTATAACAAAGGTGGCAGGCGAATGATTGTCTTTTCCATAGTGGTGCTGTGATATATAAATAACCCTATGGAAGAAGTAACCCCCTACACGTCACATCAGATACAAAAATAAATTCCATGTACACTGTAGTTCTAAATGTAAAAAGCACAATTATAAAGTTTCTGAAAGATAATATTGGAGAATATCTTCATGACCTTGGGGGTAGGGAAACACTTTTTATATAGGACACAAAAGGCACTAAAAAAATAAAGGGAAAACACTGATAAATTGGACCACATTAAAATTAAGAAATTCTAATCAAGAAAGAGAAAATGAAAACTCTCAAGAGAGTTCCAAGGCAAGCCATAAGAGTGGGAAAATATGTTTCAACAGATATAACCAACAAAGGGCTTGTATCCATAATATATTAAGAACTTCAAAAAAATTGTCAGATAATTCAAAACAATAAGTAGGATATTAGAACAGGCATCTCACAAAAGAGGACATCAAGTGGCCAATAAATATATGAGAAGATATTCAATCACATGAATATTCAGAGAAATGAAAATGAAAATCACAATGAGACAGCACTACAAGCCCATCAGAAGAACAGAATATCAAGTGTTGGCAAGGATATAGAGCAATGGTATCACTCATATGCTGCTGACAGAAGCGTAAACTGGTAAAAACCACCTTGGAAAAGTTTGCCCTTAACTCTCAAATAGAACATATATATACACTACGACCAACAGTGCCACTCCAAGGTACATACCCAACGTAAATGTGTACAATGCACACCAATAGACATATAAAAGAATGTTCATAGCAGCAATATTCACAATAGCCCCAAACTGAAAAAATACAAATGTCTTTCAACAATAGAATGGATACATAGATTGTGTTATAGTCATACAGTAGACCCATCAATGAAAATAAACAAACTTCTAACACATGCAACTACATGTATGAATCTATCAAATATAATGTTGAACAAAAAAGGCTAGACAAAAAATAATATGTACTACGTGATTCAATTTATGTAATGTTTTAAAAACCAGGCAGAAATCAATTCGAGTGTTTGGGGATCATGCTTAGGGATCAATTTTCATAAAAGTCAAGATAGTGATTAGCTTTAAGAGAATGAGGGGGCAGTGACTGGGAGTGGGCATGAACAGGGCTTCTGGGACATGGTAATGTTAGACATCTTACAGGTGACAACTACATGCTTGTTCATTTGGAGATATATCATTAAGCTGTACATTTTTGTTTTGCATACTTTTCTGAATTTATGTTAAACTGTTTCATTAGAAACAACAAAGGATGGTATGATCAACTAATGTACATATTACAGAATGCTGCTCCAAGGTTCAGGAAGATGAGGACTGATATGTGGAGGTTATTAATGACCTTGAAAAGAAACAGTTTAGGGGAATATAGGTGGGAAGAAGCTCAAATAAAGTATGTTGAAGAGAGAATGGGAGGTGAAGAACAGAGGCATGAGTATAGACAACTGTTTGGAAAGACTTTGGTATGAAGGGGAGCAACTGGGTGATAGTTCAAAGGAAATGTAGGACGAAGAGAATATATTTTGTGTTTGTTTGCTTTAAGATGGGCGCTAGTAAAGCACATATTTGGCTGAAAATAACCCAGTCAAGAGGGATAAAAGATACAAGAACAAGAGGAGGTAAGTGTAAGAGTGAAATCCTTGAAAAAAGTGAGAAAGATTTGGAACATAAAGCACACAAATGCACACAGATGTGACCTTTGACACACACAGGATAAAAAAAATGAACCTATAATAGTTATAAATAGAACACTAAGAGAAGACATAAGAGGGAAAGTAATTCTAATGTGGGAAAAGGAGGAATGGAAGCATGTAATCAGGGAAGGTAGAATAGGAGGGGACATTTGAACTAAGTTTGGCAGGCTGGAAACATTTCAATATGTAGAGGATAAGAAGGAAACATTTTAGGTAGGGATGATTGCATAAACCAAAGTCAATTCTTCAAAGAGAAATGGAATTGGGATATAAGTTTATGAAGTCGCAAGTAGTGAGTGGTCTGCATGCTTATAGCCAATACTTGTGAGCGTGACAGAAGAGTGAGAAGTGAGTCTGGAAATGTAGTTTGAAGCAAATTGTAGATGGCTTGGGAGATTGGTCTTAATCCTATGGGTATTAAGTAGATATTATAGTTTATTCAGCTGGAAAAACCCATATAATTTAGTCTTTCAGATTTTTTTTTTAAAGAAAGGAACTCTTTCCTAAATAGTAGAATAAAGCTTGGATTAGGGGATGAGAAAGAGCAGGAAGATTTGGGCCAGAAAGAGCCTTTGGAAAACTATAACAACAACACCTGTAGATGATAATGACAGCAGAACTGTGATTCCTTCTATATTCCCTAGAACATTCCATTTTTGGTGTTGTTTTTACCCAGATCAGAGGATTTAAAAGTATCATTTGATCTTAAAATAGAATTATTTTAGACCCTTTGGGAAATTAGGACATTCAAAAGCATCTGTGTATATGGGGAGTTTAGAAAGCCACAAATATGCCCAGGGAAAATGCATGCTCAGAAAAGTCCTAAGAAGACCTGAAGCTTTCACTCAGGCTGATCTCTAGGCTCAGAGCAAGCCTGGCTGAATGGTGAAGACCAGCACAGCCAAACTGCAAAGACTTGGAGAGTTGGTTCTTCTATTTTGGGGGGGCTTTTTGGTGTTTTTCTTGTTGTTGTTTGTTTCAGCTCCTGGCAAAAAAATCTGTCAAACATCAGCTGACCATG
This sequence comes from Balaenoptera physalus, assembly GCF_965194825.1. Taxonomy (NCBI): domain Eukaryota; kingdom Metazoa; phylum Chordata; class Mammalia; order Artiodactyla; family Balaenopteridae; genus Balaenoptera; species Balaenoptera physalus. The sequence continues at coordinate 29,450,802 of NC_138882.1, forward strand.
AGCTAATGAAACAGAGACCTCAATGATCACACATGACAAGGAATAGTTTCTACAGAAATAGTTTGGAAAACTCTTAAAACAAAAGGACTACTACAGCCTTCAACAACAAAAAAGACAGCAAACCTTAAAAAAATGGGGTATCTGATTTCCAGAGTTACCACAGTATAACACTTCAATGCTCAATTTTCAACAACAACAAAAAATCACCAGGCATACAAAGAAAGAGGAAAACATGGCTCACTCAATGAAACAGAATAAATTTACAGGAACCATGCTTATGAAACTATAGACATCAGACTTACTAGACCAAAACTTTAAAACAACTGTCTTAAATATGCTCAAAATGCTAAGAGAAAACATGGACAAAAAACTAAAGGAAGTCAGGAAAACAAATTGTAAAAGGGAACCAAACTAATTCTGGAGATGAAAACAACTAAAACTGAAATGAAAAATTCACTAAAGAGATTTTAGAGAAGATATGGGCAGCAGAACAAAGAATCAGCAAATTTGAAGATAGGAAAATTGAAATTATTGAGTCTGAGAAGCAGAAAGAAGAAAGAATGAAGAATTACCAAATGATCCAACAATTCCATTTCTGAGTATATACCCAAATGCCTTGAAAGTAGGGCCTCAAACAGATACTTGTGCATCAATGTTCATAGCAGCCTTACTCACAATAGCCAATAGGTTGAAACCCCCCCAAATCCATTAACAAATGAATGGATAAACAACACGTGGTATATACGTACAATGGAATATTATTCACCCTTAAAAAGAAATGAAATTATGATACATGTTACAACATGGATGAAACTTGAAAACTCTATGCTAAATGAGACAAGCCAGATGAAAGGAGAAATATTATTTGATTCCACTTACGTGAAGTACCTAGAATAGGCAAACTCATAAAGACAGAAAGTAGAAGAGGTTACCAAGGGTTGCAGGGAGAAGCGAATGGGAGTTATTGTTTAATGGGTAGAGTTTTTGTTTGGGATGATGAAAAAGTTCTGGAAATGAATAGTGTTGATGTTGCACAACACTGTGAATGTACTTAGTGTAAATAAATTATACACTTAAATTTTTAAATGGTTAAAATAGCAAATTTTGTGTTATATATATTTACCACAATAAAAAAGTACCAAAAAAAGTAGATGCCTAAGAGAAAAGTACCCAAATACTCACCAGTTCTAGTTTCCATTTTTCAGCCTCACTAGCAGATGCAGCTTTGATAATATCTGCATTGCCATTGGAAAATGATCTCTTGGCAGCTTCATCCACCCTAGAATCTTCACCTGTTGTAATCCAAGAATTCTGTATGTTTCCCTAAAATAAAATGTGAAAGTACTTGCATTCAACCTTTAACTTTAAATCAATATACATACTTTACAAATGGAATACTGATTATTATCTGTGATGAAAGGAATAAGAAAAAGAACAGATGCTTCTAAATACAAATCAAGAATTATTTTACATTTTCAAGCTATTAGGGTCATATTCCAGACAAGTGTTACAAAGTCACATTCCTACAGGTACAGGCAATAACGTAAATGAGCAAAGAGGGCTGGATATCAGTATATTGAACAAATGAACTTATCTCTTACTTCTTTGAAGACACATACTCTTGAAACACATAAACCTCTCTTGGCTTGTTTTTCATTTTCCACATTTCATAAAGGCATGACTAATAATAATAATAATACATATGATGTTTATGTTTACTATGTGCCAGACACTGTTTTATGTCTTCCACATATATTAACACATTTAATCATTACAACAATCCTATAAGTTTCACTGTTATCTCCATTTTATAGATGGGGAAACCGAGTCACACAGAGTAACTGCTAAAAGTCACAGAGGTAGAAAGCAGCTAATAGGTGGCAGAGCTAGGATCTGAATCCTGGCATTCTAGCTCCAGAGTCCTAAACCACTATGCTCTTCTGCCTTTTCAGAAAATTATTTCTCTTCAATAAGAAAAACAGTGCATGGTGATAAGCAGAACTGACATGCAGCCTGCACGTCAAGGATTCAGAAAGTAATGGTAGGGACCATGACAGAGCAACCAAAGGAAGTAGTCACTACTCAGTTTCAGTCAATTGCTGCCATGTGTGAATACCAACTCACATTACCAAAAAATCTTTTGATTTTTAAAAAGATGAGGCAGATATCTGGCTCTTCAACTGAAACAGTGTTAAATATTGAGTCAGTTTTTCAAACAAACAAAACATGCCTACAGACTGAATTTGGTGAAGCCACTGTCAGTTTGCGAACTTTGGCACTCTTTCAACATTCAATGAAATAAGCAGCCCAAAGAACTGGGTGATTTATGTGTGAATCAAGAACTAAAATACTTATATTAATTTATTCAACAAGTAATTATTGAACTCCTGCTAAGGGCCAAGGGGTACAGTAGTATTAATAAGAGAGGACATGTCCCCAAACACAGAACTATACTGCAGTGTCATATCATGTTAGAATGTAGTAAACTGCATTCATCCAAAGTAGTATTCTGAGATTCTATTCCATATTCTTTGAGAAGTTCAGTTTAATGCAAACATTTGTGAAGTACCTACTATATTCAGGCACTGTGCTAAAAGCTTGGGGAGGGGGGTAAAAATGAGCAAGACCAATATTATCCTCAAATATTATTTACAGGCTAATGAAGAAGAGAAACACCTAAGCAGATAATTTCAATTTAACAAGGCAAGTGCTAGGCCAGAGGTGTGCATGGGGGACTATGCCAGAACAGAAGAGGGATACTAAGAGCAACTGGAGATTCAAGGAAAGTTTTCTGGACAAGTTTTGACAATGGTATGATATCTGAAGGGTGAAAAAGAGTAAGCTAGATGGGAAGGGCATGCCAAGAAGAGAGAACATCATGAGAAAATTCACAGAGGCATGAAACAGCATGGTGCCTGCCAGAGACTTTTAGGCAATTCAGCATTACTAAAGGTTGAAGCACAAGGCAATGAATGCCAGAAGATGAAGCTAGAACTGTTCACAACAGCCAAAATATGGAAACAACCTAAATGTCCATCGAAAGATGAATGGATAAAGAAGATGTTGTACATATATACAATGGAATACTACTCAGCCATAAAAAAGAATGAAATAATGCCATTTGCAGCAACATGCATGCAACTAGAGATTATCATACTAAGTAAAGTAAGTCAGAAAGAGAAAGACAAATACCATATGATATCACTTATATGTGGAATCTAAAGTATGACACAAATGAACCTATCTACAAAACAGAAACAGACTCACAGACATAGAGAACAGACTTGTGGTTACCAAGGGGGAGGAGGGAGGGAGAGGGATGGACTGGGACTCTGGGGTTGGTAGATGCAAACTATTACATATAGAATGGATAAACAACAAGGTCCTAATGTATAGCACAGGGAACTATATTCAATATCCTGTGATAAACCATAATGAAAAAGAATATAAAAAAAGAATGTCTGTATGTGTATAACTGAGTAACTTTGTGTACAGCAGAGATTGGCACAGCATTGTAAATCAACTATACTTCAAAAAAAAATTTTTTTTAAAAAAAGGAAGAAGCTAGAGAGTTAAATAAGGGTCTGAAAAGCAAAGCATGCAATGCTAATAAGCTTGAGCTTGATTCTGTAGGTAGGGAAAAATCTCCTAAGATTTGATTGCATTCAAAGTAGTCTTGCAGAGCAATGAAGGAGGGTAGTACTAATTTCCTATGGAGAAATTGGAGACAGTATGCAGACTATAGATCACTGACTTATGATATAAAATATTGTTATTCTTTGGAAAGAAGTGCTAATCTAATTGACACTTTGTTCTTTCACAGATAGCTTTTAAAAAACTTGAATGATATTTGACCAAGATTTCAAAAATCAAATTACATTTACATCCCTGAAGATCACTGAAAACCTTTGATTTCTTAACTGAGGGGAGGGGTTGGAATGGACGGGGATGAGAAGAGACATGGAAAGAAATGGCTCAGAAATTTTCTACTTTAAAAAAAATCTCCTAGATCTTTGATTGACCACACATGCCAAAATTTCTAATAAAAAGCATATTTTAATATAATTCTTTGAATTCTCAAGAAAAGCCCCTTAAGAAGGAAAAATGATGAAAAATGAAGATGGAAATGAAGTACTCTTTGAATGGTTTTAGTTTTTTAGAAATAATCTGCTTGCTTCTTCAACTGCTAGGTCATAAACTAGGTTAAAAGCTAAAAGTCATGTAGGCTGCCATCCAAGTCCCAGTCCCATGGCAAACGAAGATGGTTTGGTTCAATATTGACAAGCTATTCCTAATCTAAGCAGAAAGGCAGTATAATTCGAGGCCAGGTAGATGGATTTGTGGAGTCATATAGTCCTTTGTTTGAGTCCCAGCTTTGTGACATTAGACCAGTTACTTTGGTTACTTAACTGCCGTGTACCGTAATTTAAACACCTGAAAATAGACATAACAACACCTGCCTTGTGTGGCTATCATAAAATTGAAATAATATAATGAAAAGAAAGTACTTGATACAGTACCTGGCATATCATAGCCATGTAGTCATCAATAAATACTAATTATTACTATATAACTATTTCAATTGTTTTTCCAAAGAAAGCATTAAGAAACTTTGAAAATATGTATTCAAATCTGCCAACAGCTTTGGCAAGATTTACCATCAACATGGTAATAGGCTCATTAAAAAGAGTTCAGAAAAAAAAGAAGATAATATCTCTTGATCTGTTTATATCCAAGATATTCTAAATAGTTTCATTTACCTCAAAACTCTCAATACAACACCATGCATAGGTTGCTGAAATGCCTCAATTCACCTACACAAGTAAAAAGTGGGGGCAACAATTCTGTAACAACAAAATAATACAGAAGACTAACATTAAAATAGATATCAAGGTCACCTGACACATCTGTAACAACCGTTTCAATATTAGCATTATGTTTTAGCTCATGTGAATGTTTAAACAAAAACCTCTCTACAACTTTATCCTTTCTATAGTCTGTATATCTGTAGTTTTCTTTAGCAAGTTTCCTTTGTTCACATGGCAAAGCATGTGAGCGTTTACCATCATTTCCTTCCCCTTTTGCATTACTCACTTCTCTTGCCCTCTGATTCACTTGTCTGCCTAATTTCCTTTCTTATTTCACTTCCCCATCTTCCACTTCTTTCCATTGTATAAATATTGAAAACTATGAATAACTGAGTCACTGTTCACTGCATGTTCGGAGGAAAAGCAAAAGAACATACTTATTTTAAAAATGAACTTACTTCTAAGTACTTTCTATATGGCTATATCATTTTCAAATTGACACCAAAATAATAAGAAACTAAGATGAAATTTTTAAGTACTAATATTAATAATATAATAATATAAGCTCGATTAACTACATCCCATAGCAAAAGAGTAAAAAACATTTTTAAGGTAAAAGTATCTCTGACAATTCATAAAGAGATATTAAGCTTAAACATTATTTAAATATCATCATAAAAATTTTATGTCACAGAATTATAGAGATCATCTAATTCTCTGTTCCTCAAAATGTGGTCCACTGATACTAGACTCACTTTGGCAACTTGCTAATAATTCATATTTTTAACTCAAAGTCTTAGCCCAGACCAACTGAATCAGACCCTCAGGGAATGAAGCCCAGGATCTGCACTGTCAGCAAGTATCCCAAGTGACTGTCATTCACATTAAAGATTAAGAACTGCTAATATTGGTGAATTTCTCAAATGCCAATAAATAAACAGAGGACTCATGAGGTTTCATGCTTGAAAGTCCCATAAAATTACTTGTTCAACACCCAGCTTGTTAGGGACAATGGGAAGATTGACATTGTTAATCAGTGTCAGTGTTCTTCCTGCTACACCATGCTAATTAGACTTATTGGAACTCAAAGTTCAAAGAAAATTTAGAGAAATACAACAGAAATCTAAGCTACAGTTCTGAACAGTTGCTGGATTTAACCAAGTCCTTCCTATATTACATACTTCCTGCTTTCAGACCTGCTCTTTCCATATGGAAAAAACATAAATGGTATGCTCGGAAAGGAAACCGGAGTGGCTATTAGGCATCACTACATCATTTCATTTGAGGATTCATTCCACCAATAAATTAAAATAGTGAATTTTAATTTTTGAGGCCCCAAGTGAATACCAGCATAGCACTTCTGCCAAACTTCCAGAAAAAAATCTAAGCAGTTAAGAAGGCAGGGGGAAAGGGTAGGAGGCAACATTCAAACTATGTATTTTAGTTTAATCATTTAAATAAATGCTCACAGATGCATCCAGAAGTGTTTGTTCCCTCATTGCTTCCTCTTGCCTTTGAGATTTCAGCTCTTGTTGGAGCCTTTCATTTTCAAGCACAATTACTTGTACCCTATTTTTCATTCCAGAGAGTTCCTCCTATAAAAAACAGAAACAAATACCAAATACATTAAGCATTTTTTTCTTTTATTTTAAGAAATGCCACTTGCGGACAGCATACATTAAGCAATTCTAAGTAGTGCTTTTTTTTGTTGATTACTAGATGATCCAATATGATATAAAGCATGGAAGACTGATGTTGTCTATCCATTTTTGGAAATATTATAATTACATCTAGACAAGCAAAGAAACTCGAGCATTAGCTGACAAAGAGAAGGCTGAGGGAAGATAGTAGAGGACCTGCTAATGGCCATATCACAGGACTGTGTGGCTTCTGAGAATTTTTTGCAGGCTTACAGAAATGCTTTAATTAAAGGGTTTATCTAAAAGACTTTTAAGAATGAGGTAGACTGCTGAAAAATAAGGTAAGATATATTATTATTCTTGCTCCAATGCCAATAACTTGTTGAAAATTGACAGAGGACTACATAGATAATAGAGGACGCTGAGATAGAAAGGCAAGGAAAGTTACAGTGAATATCTATGACCTGAGATAGAAAGGCAAGGAAAGTTACAATGAATATCTATGAACTGCTAGCCAGATGGAAGGAAATTATGAGTGAAATAGTTTGGTGGAGAGTTGTTAAAGAGTGTTTCCTTGGCCGTGCAGGGCATAATATAAAGAACTACCAGTATATAGCAATTAGAAAAGCTATCAAGTTGCATCTCACCCTGAAAAAATGTGAAAAATATCGATATATTGATGGTACAATACTTAACTTAATCTTCATTACCAGTACAATTGTGCAATTGTTTTTATTATACTGCTTGTGCAAAAAACTATTGCACAATATATGAAAATTCCATTCAATTATTTTATTCAGAAACAAAATCAAAGCTGTAATTGAAAACTGTAATTAAACAAACATTGCATACTTCCAGTTGTTGGTCTGACATATAAGCAGCTTGGAAGACATCACTCCCATCTTCACAATAAGAAAAAAAGCTGAACAAACTGAAAAATCAACCACTCTTCTTAGATCCATCAGAGAATTAAGGTCACAGGGAAAACTATTATCCCTCAAAATGGAAAGACAGACACGCACTCCTGAGAACCACAACCTACCAGAGCAGAAACTTCTGCGGGAACCAGTGCCAGGGTAGAAAAATATATCAATAAAGTAATTGATGAAATGCTGGAAGCTTAGTGCAGACCAGTTTGAGTTAAAAACTCCAGAAGGACCCAGTCTCTGGGGGGAGGTGTCTCCTACACTTTTATATGACATTACCAGGTTCTTACAGCAAAGACTAGAGAACCCCCCCCACCCTGCTTCCTCCAGTAGGAGAGGAAAAGTAAACAAAAACCATTCTGTTCTTTTTAACCAGGCCTGCCTCAAGAGAAACTATCTTACCAGAGCCTAAAAAAACCTTTTTTTTTTCAGAACCTAAGTGACCTGGGGGAAGGGAAAAAAACAAACTCCAGCTTCCTAGTCTTGCCATCTCACTTAAGGGGAGGGGGAGACTGAGAAACACTTGTGAAGGACATAGCCAAGGGGCACACATAGCCAAGGGGCACAGGGTCACTAAAAGACTGAGACCTAATCATAGGACTACAAAATGCTCCCCATACTCCCATACCCTACCACCACATCAAAAGGGCTCTTATATCATAACAAGGGAATACACTAAAAGAACTGCACATCTCAGAATGTATTTAAGAAGAATTCTCGAGGGGAGGAGAGAAGATGGCGGAAGAGTAAGACGCGGAGATCACCTTCCTTCCCACAGATACAGTAGAAATACATCTACACGTGTAACTGCTCCTACAGAACACCCACTGAACGCTGGCAGAAAACGTCAGACCTCCCAAAAGGCAAGAAACTCCCCACGTACTTGGGTAGGGCAAAAGAAAAAAGAAATAACAGAGACAAAAGAATAGGGACGGGACCTGCACCAGTGGGAGGGAGGCGTGAAGGAGGAAAGATTTCCACGCATTAGGAAGCCCCTTCGCGGGCAGAGGCTGTGGGTGGCAGAGAGGGGAAACTTCGGAGCCACGGAGGAGAGCGCAGCCACAGGGGTGCGGAGGGCAAAGCGGAGAGATTCCTGCATGGAGGCTCGGTGCCGAGCAGCACTCACCAGCCCGAGAGGCTTGTCTGCTCAGCCGCCGGGGCAGGCGGGGGCTGGGAGCTGAGGCTCGGGCTTTGGTCAGATCGCAGGGAGAGGACTGGGGTTGGCGGCGTGAACACAGCCTGAAGGGGTTAGTGCACCACAGCTGGCTGGGAGGGAGTCCGGGAAAAAGTTTGCAGCTGGCGAAGAGGCAAGAGACTTTTTCTTGCCTCTTTGTTTCGCGGCGCGCAAGGAGAGGGGATTCAGAGCGCCGCCTAAATGAACTCCAGAGACAGGCACGAGCCGCGGCGATCAGCGCGGGCCCCAGAGATGGGCGTGAGACGCTAAGGCTGCTGCTGCCGCCACCAAAAAGCCTGTGTGCCAGCACAGGTCACTCTCCACACCGCCCCTCCTGGGAGCTGGTGCAGCCCGCCACTGCCAGGGTCCCGTGATCCGGGGACAACTTTCCCGGGAAAATGCACTGCGGGCCTCAGGCTGGTGCAACATCATGCTGGCCTCTGCCGCTGCAGGCTCGCCCCGCCTCCTCTGTACCCCTCCCTCCCCCCGGCCTGGGTGAGCAAGAGCCCCTGAAGCAGCTGCTCCTTTAACCCCGTTCTGTCTGGGCGGGGAACAGACGCCCTCAGGCGACCTACACGCAGAGGTGGGTCCAAATTCAAAGCTGAACCCCGGGAGCTGTGCGAACAAAGAAGAGAAAGGGAAATCTCGCCCAGCAGCCTCAGAAGCAGCGGATTAAAACTCCACAAACAACTTGATGTGCCTGCATCTGTTGAATACCTGAATAGACAACGAATCATCCCAAATTCAGGAGGTGGACTTTGGGAGCAGGATATATTAATTTTTCCCCTTTTCCTTTTTTTGTGAGTGTATATGTATATGCTTCTGGGTGAGATTTTGTCTGTATAGCTTTGCTTTATAATAGCTTTATTTTACTTCACTATATTATAGCCTCTTTCTTTCTTTCTATTTTTTCTCCCTTTTACTCTGAGCCGTGTGGATGAAAGGCTCTTGGTGCTCCAGCCAGGCATCAGGGCCGTGCCTCTGAGGTGGGAGAGCCAACTTCAGGACACTGGTCCACAAGAGACCTCCCAGCTCCACGTAATACGAAACGGCGAAAATCTCTCAGAGATCTCCATCTCAACATCAAGACCCAGCTTCACTCAACGACCAGCAAGCTACAGTGCTGGACACCCTATGCCAAACAACTAGCAAGACAGGAACACAGCCCCATCCATTAGCAGAGAGGCTGCCTAAAATCATAATAAGGCCACAGACACCCCAAAACACACCACCAGACGTGGACGTGCCCACAAGAAAGACAAGATCCAGCTCATCCACCAGAACTCAGGCACTAGTTCCCTCCACCAGGAAGCCTACACAACCCACTGAACCAACCTTAGCCACTGGGGACAGATACTAAAAACAACAGAAATTATGAACCTGCAGCCTGCAAAAAGGAGACCCCAAACACAGTAAGATAAGCAAACTGAGAAGACAGAAAAACACACAGCAGATGAAGGAGAAAGGTAAAAACACACCAGACCTAACAAATGAAGAGGAAATAGGTAGTCTACCTGAAAAATAATTCAGAATAATGATAGTAAGGATGATCCAAAATCTTGGAAATAGAATAGACAAAATGCAAGAAACATTTAACAAGGACCTAGAAGAACTAAAGAGGAACCAAGCAACGATGAAAAACACAATAAATGAAATTAAAAATACTCTAGATGGGATCAATAGCAGAATAACTGAGGCAGAAGAAAGGATAAGTGACCTGGAAGATAAAATGGTGGAAATAACTACTGCAGAGCAGGATAAAGAAAAAAGAATGAAAAGAACTGAGGACAGTCTCAGAGACCTCTGGGACAACATTAAACGCACCAACATTCGAATTATAGGGGTCCCAGAAGAAGAAAAGAAAAAGAAAGGGACTGAGAAAATATTTGAAGAGATTATAGTTGAAAACTTCCCTAATATGGGAAAGGAAATAGTTAATCAAGTCCTGGAAGCACAGAGAGTCCCATACAGGATAAACCCAAGGAGAAACACGCCAAGACACATATTAATCAAACTGTCAAAAATTAAATATAAAGAAAGCATATTAAAAGCAGCAAGGGAAAAACAACAAATAACACACAGGGGACTCCCCATAAGGTTAACATCTGATCTTTCAGCAGAAACCCTGCAAGCCAGAAGGCAGTGGCAGGATATACTTAAAGTGATGAAGGAGAAAAACCTACAACCAAGATTACTCTACCCCGCAAATATCTCATTCAGATGTGATGGAGAAATTAAAACCTTTACAGACAAGCAAAAGCTGAGAGAGTTCAGCACCACCAAACCAGCTTTACAACAAATGCTAAAAGAACTTCTCTAGGCAAGAAACACAAGAGAAGGAAAACACCTACAATAACAAACCCAAAACATTTAAGAAAATGGGAATAGGAACATACATACCGATAATTACCTTGAATGTAAATGGATTAAATGCTCCCACCAAAAGACACAGACTGGCTGAATGGATACAAAAACAAGACCCATATATATGCTGTCTACAAGAGACCCACTTCAGACCTAGAGACACATACAGACTGAAAGTGAGGGGATGGAAAAAGATATACCATGCAAATGGAAATCAAAAGAAAGCTGGAGTAGCAATTCTTATATCAGAAAAACTAGACTTTAAAATAAATACTATTACAAGAGACAAAGAACAACACTATATAATGATCAAGGGATCGATCCAAGAGGAAGGTATAACAATTGTAAATATGTATGCACCCAACATAGGAGCACCTCAATACATAAGGCAAATACTAACAGCCATAAAAGGGGAAATCGACAGCAACACAATCATAGTAGGGGACTTTTAACACCCCACTTTCACCAATGGACAGATCATCCAAAATGAAAATAAATAAGGAAACACAAGCTTTAAATGATACATTAAACAAGATGGACTTAATTGATATTTATAGGACATTCCACCCAAAAACAAAAGAATACACATTTTTCTCAAGTGCTCATGGAACATTCTCCAGGATAGATCATATCTTGGGTCACAAATCAAGCCTTGGTAAATTTAAGAAAATTGAAATCGTATCAAGTATCTTTTCCGACCACAACGCTATGAGACTCGATATCAATTACAGGAAAAGATGTGTAAAAAATACAAACACATGGAGGCTACACAATACACTACTTAATAACGAAGTGATCACTGAAGAAATCAAAGGGGAAAGCAAAAAATACCTAGAAACAAATGACAATGGAGATACGACGACCCAAAACCTATGGGACGCAGCAAAAGCAGTGCTAAGAGGGAAGTTTATAGCAATACAAGCCTACCTCAAGAAACAGGAAACATCTCGAATAAACAACCTAACCTTGCACCTAAAGCAATTAGAGAAAGAAGAACAAAAGAAACCCAAAGCTAGCAGAAGGAAAGAAATCATAAAGATCAGGTCAGAAATAAAAGAAAAAGAAATGAAGGAAACTATAGCAAATATCAATGAAACTAAAAGCTGGTTCTTTGAGACGATAAACAAAATTGATAAACCATTAGCCAGACTCATCAAGAAAAAAAGGGAGAAGACTCAAATCAATAGAATTAGAAATGAAAAAGGAGAAGTAACCACTGACACTGCAGAAATACAAACGATCATGAGAGATTACTACAAGCAACTCTATGCCAATAAAATGGACAACCTGGAAGAAATGGACACATTCTTAGAAATGCACAAACTGCTGAGACTGAACCAGGAAGAAACAGAAAATATGAACAGACCAATCACAAGCACTGAAATTGAAACTGTGATTAAAAACCTTCCAACAAACAAAAGCCCAGGACCAGATGGCTTCACAGGTGAATTCTATCAAACATTTAGAGAAGAGCTAACACCTATCCTTCTCAAACTCTTCCAAAATATTGCAGAGGGAGGAACACTCCCAAACTCATTCTACGAGGCCACCATCACCCTGATACCAAAACCAGACAAAGATGTCACAAAGAAAGAAAACTACAGGCCAATATCACTGATGAACATAGATGCAAAAGTCCTTAACAAAATACTAGCAAACAGAATCCAACAGCACATTAAAAGGATCATACACCATGATCAAGTGGGGTTTATCCCAGGAATGAGAGGATTCTTCAATATACGCAAATCAATCAACGTGATACACCATATTAACAAATTGAAGGAGAAAAACCATATGATCATCCCAATAGATGCAGAGAAAGCTTTCGACAAAATTAAACACCCTTTTATGATAAAAGCCCTCCAGAAAGTAGGCATAGAGGGAACTTTCCTTAGCATAATAAAGGCCATATATGACAAACCCACAGCCAACATCGTTCTCAATGGTGAAAAACTGAAACCATTTCCACTAAGATCAGGAACAAGACAAGGTTGCCCACTCTCACCACTATTATTCAACATAGTTTTGGAAGTGTTAGCCACAGCAATCAGAGAAGAAAAAGAAATAAAAGGAATCCAAATTGGAAAAGAAGATGTAAAGCTGTCACTGTTTGCAGATGACATGATACTATACATAGAGAATCCTAAAGATGCTACCAGAAAACTGCTAGAGCTAATCAATGAATTTGGTAAAGTAGCAGGATACAAAATTAATGCACAGAAATCTCTTGCATTCCTATACACTAATGATGAGAAATCTGAAAGAGAAATTAAGAAAACACTCCCATTTACCATTGCAACAAAAAGAATAAAATATCTAGGAATAAACCTACCGGAGACAAGAGACCTGTATGCAGAAAATTATAAGACACTGATGAAAGGAATTAAAGATGATACAAATAGATGGAGAGATATACCATGTTCTTGGATTGGAAGAATCAACATTGTGAAAATGACTCTACTACCCAAAGCAATCTACAGATTCAATGCAACCCCTATCAAACTACCACTGGCATTTTTCACAGAACTAAAACAAAAAATTTCACAATTTGTATGGAAACACAAAAGACCCCGAATAGCCAAAGCAATCTTGAGAACGAATAATGGAGCTGGAGGAATCAGGCTCCCTGACTTCAGACTATATTACAAAGCTACAGTAATCAAGACAGTATGGTACTGGCACAAAAACAGAAACATAGATCAATGGAACCGGATAGAAAGCCCAGAGATTAACCCATGCACCTATGGTCACTTTATCTTTGATAAAGGAGGCAAGCATATACAGTGGAGAAAGACAGCCTCTTCAATAAGTGGTGCTGGGAAAACTGGACAGGTACATGTAAAAGTATGAAGTTAGAACATTCCCTAACACCTTACACAAAAATAAACTCAAAATGGATTAAAGACCTAAATGTAAGGCCAGACACTATCAAACTCTTAGAGGAAAACATAGGCAGAACACTCTATGACATAAATCACAGCAAGATCCTTTTTGACCCAGCTCCTAGAGAAATGGAAATCAAAACAAAAATAAACAAATGGGACCTAATGAAACTTAAAAGCTTTTGCACAGCAGAGGAAACCATAAACAAGACCAAAAGACAACCATCAGAATGGGAGAAAATATTTGCAAATGAAGCAACTGACAAAGGATTCATCTCCAAGATTTACAAGCAGCTCATGCAGCTCAATAACAAAAAAACAAAAAACCCAATCCAAAACTGGGCAGAAGACCTAAATAGACATTTCTCCAAAGAAGATATACAGATTGCCAACAGACACATGAAAGAATGCTCAACATCATTAATCATTAGAGAAATGCAAATCAAAACTACAATGAGATATCATCTCCCACCAGTCAGCATGGCCATCATCAAAAAATCTAGAAACAATAAATGCTGGAGAGGGTGTGGAGAAAAGGGAACACTCTTGCACTGTTGGTGGGAATGTAAATTGATACAGCCACTATGGAGAAGAGTATGGAGGTTCCTTAAAAAACTAAAAATAGAACTACCATACGACCTAGCAATCCCACTACTGGGCATATACCCTGAGAAAACCATAATTCAAAAAGAGTCATGTACCAAAATGTTCATTGCAGCTCTATTTACAATAGCCAGGACATGGAAGCAACCTAAATGTCCATCATCAGATGAATGGATAAAGAAGATGTGGCACATGTATACAATGGAATATTACTCAGCCATAAAAAGAAATGAAATGGAGGTATTTGTAATGAGGTGGATGGAGTTAGAGTCTGTCATACAGAGTGAAGTAAGTCAGAAAGAGAAAAACAAATACAGTATGCTAACACATATATATGGAATCCAAGGGAAAGAAAAAAAAGGTCATGAAGAACCTAGTGGCAAGATGGGAATAAAGACACAGACCTACTAGAGAATGGACTTGAGGATATGGGGAGGGGGAAGGGTAAGATGTGACAAAGTGAGAGAGTGGCATGGACATATATACACTACCAAATGTAAAATAGATAGCTAGTGGGAAGCAACCGCATAGCACAGGGAGATCAGCTCTGTGCTTTGTGACCACCTAGAGGGGTGGGAGGGAGGGAGATGCAAGAGAGAAGAGGTATGGGAACATATGTATACGTATAACTGATTCACTTTGTTATAAAGCAGAAACTAACACACCATTGTAAAGCAATTATATTGCAATAAATATGTTAAAAAAAAAAACAAAAACAGAAAGCACCAGGCCCAACATTGGTTCACTGGTGAATTCTGTTAAACATTTAAGGAACAAATGAGACCAATTCTGTAAAATATCTTCTATAAAATACCAGAGGAAATACTTCCTAACTTATTCTATGAAGTCAGCATTACCCTACTACCCAAACCGGGTGAAGCCACTATAGGAATGAATAACTACAGATCAAAATATCTCATGAATACAGATGCAAAAATCCTTATCAAAATATTAGTGCATCAAATCCGATAATGTATAAATAGAATTATACAACAGGACCAAATGGAATTTAATCTACCTATGCAAGTCTGGCTCAATATTTCAAAATCAAATAACATAATTCAACAAGCTAGAAAAAAAAATCATATGATCATATCAATAGATGCAAAAAAGGCAAGTAACAATATCCAGGAGCCATTCAAGGTAAAAACCTCAGTGAACTAGGAATAAAGGAAATACATCTTCAGTTTAATAAAGAACATCTACAAATAACCCCCAGCAAACATTGTACTTCACGGCGAGACAATAGATGGTTTCCTACTAAGATCAAGAATAAGACAATGATGTCACCTCTCATCATTTCTATTCAACATCATATTAGAAGTCCTAGGTAATACAATAAGGCAAGAAAAGAAAATAAAAGCTTTAGAAGAAGAAAGTTTTTAAAAAGACAGCTGTATTTGTCACAGATGACATTATTTTCTATGAAGAAAATCTCAAAGAATCAAAAAAAAAACTGCTAAAATAAGTGATTATAGCAAGGTTGCAGATTACAACGTTAATATACAAAAGCCAATTGTTTTCTTACATATTAGTAATGAGTAATTGATATTTGAAATTAAAAACACAATACCATTTACATTAACACTGAAAAAAATTAAATACTCAGGTATAAACTGTACAAAATATGTATAAGATCTATAGGAATAAAACTGTAAAACTCTGAAGAAGACATCAAGGAATATCTAAATAAATGGAGAGATATTCCATGTACATGGATAGGAAGATTCAATATTGTCAAAATATCACCTCCTCCTAACTTGATAGATTTCAATACAATCTCAATCAAAATTCCAGCATGTTACTTTGTATATATTTACAAACTGATTTTAGAGTTTATATAAAGAGGCAAAAGACCCAGAACAGCCAACATGATATTGAAGGAAAAGAACAAAATTGGAAGATTGACACTACTAGACCTCAAGACTTACTATAAAGCTCCAATAATCAAGACAGTGTGGGACTTCCCTGGTGGTGCAGTGGTTAATAATCCACCTGCCAATGAAGGGGACATGGGTTCGAGCCCTGATCCGGGAAGATGCCACATGCCACAGAGCAACTAAGCCAGTTCGCCACAACTACTCAGCCTGCACTCTACAGCTTGCGAGCCACAACTACTGAGCCTGTGTGCTACAACTACTGAAGCCCGCATGCCTAGAGCCTGTGCTCTACAACAAGAGAAGCCACTGCAATGAGAAGCCCGTGCACCTCAATGAAGAGTAGCCCCTGCTTGCTGCAACTAGAGAAAGCCCATGTGCAGCAAAGAAGACCCAATGCAGCCAAAAATAAAGGAAAAATAAATAAATTAAAAAAAAAAAAAGACAGTATGGTATTTGTGAAAGAACTGACCAATAGATCAATGACGTAGAATGGTGAGCCCCGAAATAGACTTACACAAGTACAGTTAACTGATCTTTAACATGGAATAAGGGTAATTCAATGTAGATAGTCTTTTCAAAAAATGATGCTGAAACAGATGGATATCTACATGGAAAAACAAATTTAAATATATCTAGACACAGATCTTATACCTTCACAAATATTAACTCAAAATGGAGCATAGATCTAAATGTAGAACACAAAACAATCAAACAGCTAGAAGAAGAATAAGAGAAAATATTAGTGATCTTGGGTTTCACAATATTTTTAGATATAACACCAAAAGCACAATTCCATGGAAAAAATTGATAAGTTGAACTTGATTAAAATTAAAAACTTCTGCTCTATGACGCTGTTAAGAAAATCAAAAGACAAGCCAAAATTGAGAGAAAAGAATTGCAAAAGACATATGTGATAAATGACTGGTATCCAAAGTATATAAAGAACTTTTGAAACTCAACAATAAGAAAATGAACAACCCAATTAAAAAAATGGGCAAAAGACCTGAACAGATACCTCATCAAAGAAAGTATATAAATGGAAAATAAGCATATGAAAAAAATATTCAACACTGTATGTCATCAGGGAATTGAAATTAAAACAACAAGATACCATCACATATCTTTAACACACTAGAAATCAAAACACTGACACCACCAAATCCTGGCAATGATGTGGAATATCAGGAACTCTTATTCTTTGCTGGCAGGAAAACAAAATGGCACAGCCACTGTGGAAGACAGGGTGGCAGTGTCTTATAAGACTAAACATACTGTTACCAGGCAATCCAGCAATTGTGCTTCGTGGTATTTACCCAAATGAGTAAAAAATTTATGCCCACAAAAAACCTCTACACAAATGTTCACAGTAGCTTTATTCATAGTTGCCAAAACTTGGAAGCAAGCAAGATTTCCTTCAATGGGTGAATGGATAAACAAACTATGTTATATCCATACAATGGAATATTACTCAGTGATAAAAAGAAATGAGCTATCAAGCCATGAAAAGACATGAAGGAAACTTAAATGTATATTATGAACTCAATGAAGCCAACCTGAAAAGGCTACAAAACTGTATGATTCCAACTATATGACATTCTGGAAAAGGCGAAACTATGGAGACAGTAAAAAGATCAGTGGTTACCAGGGGTTTAGCAGGTAGGAAGGGATAAATAAGCAGAGTGCAGATGATATTTAAGGCAGTGAAATTATTCTGTATGCTACTGTAATGGTGGGTATATGTCATTATACGTTTTTTAAAACTTACAGACTATAAAACACAAAGAGTGAACACTAATGTAAACTGAGGAATTTAGTAAATAATAATGTAATAATACTGGCTCATCAATTGTAACAAACAACTGTACTACACTGATGCATGATGTAAATAACAGGGGAAACTGCTGGGGAACTATAAAGTACATGGGAGTACATGGGAACTCTATGTACTTTCCATTCAACTTTTCTGTAAACCTAAAACTGATCTAAAAAATAAAGTCTATTAATTAACCAAAATAATAAGATTTCTAGGCCCTTAAACATTACTTTCATTATCTGACTCGCTTGTTAAAATGTATCATATTTATACTCTGTCTGACTTTCAAGGGTTTTGTAATCCTCCATTTTATCAGTTCAGCATTATTGTAATTATTTCTAAGAGATATCCTCCATTGTAAGAATTTAGAATAGATGCCTCATGTCCCCCATAAATAAATCATATTCATCCTGAATATATTCTTTCATTGTTGTTGTTTTCTCTTTGAAATTCGTTCATCTCCCTTCTGCTGATCTAATGATCCTATGCCTTAAGATTATTCTCTCCCATAAAAACATCCCCAAAGACACTAGCTTTTAGTAACCTTCTTCTCTCATTATAATTATAGTTTATACCACAAAATAAATGGCTACACTATATATTCTACAGGGCTGCTGTGGTCCTCATAGGTAACAGTGCTCTCAACTAGATGTTAAGTTTATTATGATGTATATTGCAGAGTGGCAGAATCTGCCATCCCCTAATATGTCACTTTGGAAGAATTATCTTGAGCTAAGGGCACGTGAAAAACAGCAGGTAGAAGAAGAGTGCTGTGACCTCCCCTTTTCTTCCTGAAAGCAGGAATAAAACTCTCACGTGAAAGATGCTCTCCCTACACCAGGAAGAAAAAAACATTCTTATCACCAGAGACAAGAAGTAGAGGCTGACAGAAATCTGTACAAACAGACCTTGTTAAAAGAACTCATCTTCTTTACCTCCCCACATATTTTAGTTACACTTCCACAGCTGCCTCTCTTTGTTCAACCAAGTATAAAAACATTTAGGTTTCACCACTTCTTCGGGTCTTCACTTCCTTATGAAGGCTCCCATGTCACATAAATCCTGCATTAAATAAATGGGTATCCTTTTATCCTGCTAATCTGCCTTATGTCAATTTAATTTTAAGGCCCAACCAAAGACACTAAGAGAGCAGAGCTAAAGTTTTATTTCCCCTACAATATCTCTTAAGTTTTACCCACAGCATTTTAGGGATTAACAGAAGCTTATTAATGGAATGAGTCCTAGTATATTATTTCAGCTTTTCTGGTAATCCAAGAATACTTGTATAATAATGATTGTATCCTCAAAAACAAAGAGAAAATGACATGCTAAGATCAGGAAACTCCCTTGAAAACTCAAGACATTAAATGTTTAAAGGTTTCTTAAGTTACCTATCAGACTTATACCTTGGAAGAGTAGCCAAATGTTAAAAATATAATACATATAATACTGATAAAAAAGATATCAGTAACTCCTATAAAAATATCACATGATCTGATGCACTGATATTAAAAAAAAACCAAAAAACTAAAACACTAACATACTTTGGGAAGGCAGAAAGGCTCCAATGGCATTAATGACATTATTAAATTTCATACAGTCATGCAATATGTAACATCTAGTGTTACATGCCATTGGTGACACATCTGGTTTCTTGATCGTAAGTATCAGTACCCCCATGAGCTATCCATATTCAAAGTCAAGGTAAGAACCTTTACACTGACATGGGGTAGATTTAATCTACCGCTTAGAATCCCTACTTGCTGCACAACAATTTCAATAGGTTGGTAAGTGTGGGAGAATGATTGGTATTACTATTCCAAAGCATTTGCCATAAGCTGGGCTAAAGTAAATAGGGTGGAAAGGAAAAATTCTGAAACCTGAGAGAATATTATCAAAATATTAGACATAGTTATAGACTACTGGGAAATTAAGTATTCAGAAATGGCATAGTCAGGAGTATCATTCCCAAGCCTGAGAAGCTCCTATTACACATCAGTCTTTTCAATTATATAAAGATGGCAACTGTCAATGTATTGCTATAAACATGACTAATAATAGCAAATTTTCATACAAGGCATTATTAATATCAACTTTAATTTAGGTTGGCTTAAATTTTTAATGAGAAACTTACCTTGCAGAACTTGACTTCTGCCTCTAAATGATGAATGTATTGAGACTGGTCACTGATGATGGGAACAAGATCCTGTAGAGCAGGCATATCGGTTTCCTCATATTCTGATGATTTCTAAGGCAAAAACAAAAACAAATGAAGCATGTTTGGATTTAGCAAAGAATCAGTTAATACCATCTTCACACTCAATTTAGCACTGATGTCATATAAACACAGTATAAACACAGACTAGGGAGATTGCTTCAAGATGGCAGAGTAGAAGGACGTGCGCTCACTTTCTCTTGCAAGAGCACTGGAATCACAACTAACTGCTGAAAAATCATCAAAAGGAAGACACTGGAACTCACCAAAAAAGATACCCCACATCCAAAGACAAAGGAGAAGCTGCAATGAGACAGTAGGAGGGGCGCAATCACAATAAAATCAAATCCCATAATCGTGGGTGGGTGACTCACAAACTGGAGAAAACTTATACCACAGCAGTCCACCCAGTGGAGTGAAGGTTCTGAGCCGCACATCAGGCTTCCCAACCTGGGGTTCCAGCAACGGGAGGAGGAATTCCCAGAGAATCAGACTTTCAAGGCTAGCAGGATTTGATTGCAGGACTTCGACAGGACTGGGGGAAACAGAGAATACACTCTTGGAGGGCACACACAAAGTAGTGTGCACATCAGGACCCAGGGGGAAGGAGCAGTGACCCCACAGGAGACTGAACCAGACCTACCTGCTAGTGTTGGAGGGTCTCCTGCAGAGGCGGGGGTGGCTGTGGCTCACTGAAGGGACAAGGACACTGGCAGCAGAAGTTCTGGGAAGTACTCCTTGGCGTGAGCCCTACTGGAGTCTGCCATTAGCCCCACCAAAGAGCCTGTAGCCTCCACTGCTGAGTCACCTCAGGCCAAACAACCAACAGGGAGGGAACTCAGCCCCACCCATCAGCAGACAAGTGGATTAAAGTTTTACTGAGCTCTGCCCACCAGAGCAACACCCAGTTCCACCCACCACCAGTCCCTCCCATCAGGAAGCCTGCACAAGCCTCTTAGATAGACTCATCCACCAGAGGGCAGACAGCAGAAGCAAGAAGGACTACAATCCTGCAGCCTGTGGAACGAAAACCACATTCACAGAAAGACAAAATGAAAAGGCAGAGGATTATGTACCAGATGAAGGAACAAGATAAAACCCCAGAAAAACAACCAAATGAACTGGAAATAGGCAACCTTCCAGAAAAAGAATTCAGAATAATAATAGTGAAGGTGATCCAGGACATCAGAAAAAGAATGGAGGCAAAGATCAAGAAGATGCAAGAAATGTTTAATGAAGATCTATAAGAATTAAAGGACAAACATCTAGAAGAATTAAACAACAAAAAACAGAGATGAACAATACAATAACTGAAATGAAAAACACACTAGAAGGAATCAATAGAAGGATAACTGAGACAGAAGAACAGATAAGTGACCTGGAAGACAATGATGGAATTCACTGCCGTGGAACAGAATAAAGAAAAAAGAATAAAAAGAAATGAAGACAGCCTAAGACACCTCTGGGACAACATTAAATGCACCAACATTTGTGTTATAGGGGTTCCAGAGGAGAAGAGAGAGAGAAAGGACCTGAGAAAATATTTGAAGAGATTATAGTTGAAAACTTCCCTAACATGGAAAAGGAAACAGCCACCCAGGTCCTGCAAGTGCAGAGAGTCCCAGGCAGGATAAACACAAGGAGAAACACACTGAGACACACAGTAACCAAATTGACAAAAATTAAAGACAAAAAAAAATTATTAAAAGCAAAAAGGGAAAAATGACAAATAACATACAAGGGGGGCTTCCCTGGTGGCACAGTGGTTAAGAATCTGCCTGCTAATTCAGGCGACATGGGTTCAAGCCCTGGTCTGGGCAGATCCAACATGCTGCAGAGCAACTAAGCCCGCGCACCACAACTACTGAGCCTGCACTCTAAAGCCCTCAAGCCACAACTACTGAGCCCTCATGCTACAACTACTGAAGCCCACATGCCTAGAGCCTGCGCTCCACAACAAGAGAAGCCACCACAAGGAGAAGCCCATGCACAACGAAGGGTAGCCCCTGCTGAACGCAACTACAGAAAGCCCGTGTGCAGCAATGAAGACCCAATGCAGCCAAAAAAACCAACAAAAAAAGAAAAAAAAAAAATACAAGGGAACTCCCATAAGGTTAACAGCTGATTTCTCAACAGAAACTCTACAAGCCAGAAAGGAGTGGCAAGATATATTTAAAGTGATTAAAGGGAAGAAACTACAACCAAGGTTACTCTACCTGGCAAGGATCTCACTCAGATTCGATGGAGAAATCAAAAGCTTTACAGACAAGCAAAAGCTAAGAGAATTCAGCACCACCAGCTCAGCTCTACAACAAATGCTAAAGGAACTTCTCTAAGAGGGAAACATAAGAGAAGAAAAGGACCTACCAAAACAAACCCAAAACGATTAAGAAAATGGCAATATGAACATACATATCAATAATTATCTTAAATGTGAGTGGATTAAATGCTCCAACCAAAACCAACAGATTGGCTGAATGGATACAAAAACAAGACTCATATATATGCTGTCTACAAGAGATGCACTTCAGACCTAGGGACACATACAGACTGAAAGTGAGGGGATGGAAAAAGATATTCCATGCAAATGGAAATCAAAAGAAAGCTGGAGTAGCCATACTTGTATGAGATCAAAATACTTTAAAATGAAGAATGTTACAAGAGACAAGAAAGGACACTACATAATGATCAAGGGATCAATCCAAGAAGAAGATATAACAATTATAAATATATATGCATCCAACATAGAAGCACCTCAATACATAAGTCAAATGCTAACAGCTATAAAAGAGGTAATTCACAGTAACACAATAATATTGGGGGACTTTAACATCTCACTTACAACAATGGACAAATAATCCAGACAAAAAATTAATAAGGAAACACAAGCTTTAAATGACACAATAGACCAGTTAGATTTAATTGATATTTATAGGACATTCCATCCAAAAACAACAGTATACACTTTCTTCTCAAGTGCATATGGAACATTGTCCAGGATAGATCACATCTTGGGTCACAAATCAAGCCTTGGTAAATTTAAGAAAATTGAAATCATATCAAGCATCTTTTCCGACCACAATGCTATGAGATTAGAAATAAATTACAGGGAAAAAAACATAAAAAACACAAACATATGGAGGCTAAACCATATGTTACTAAATAACCAAGAGATCACTGAAGAAATCAAAAAGGAAGTTAAAAAACACCTACAGATACATGACAATGAAAACACGATGATCCAAAACTGATGGGATGCAGCAAAAGCAGTTCTAAGAGGGAAGTTTATAGCAATACAATCTTACCTCAAGAAACAAGAAAAATCTCAAATAAACAATCTAACCTTACACCTAAAGGAACTAGAGAAAGAAGAACAAACAAAACCCAAAGTTAGTAGAAGGAAACAAATCATAAAGATCAGAGCACAAATAAATAAAATAGAAACAAAGAAAACTATAGCAAAGATCAATAAAACTAATAGCTGGTTCTATGAGAAGATATACAAAATTGATAAATCTTTAGCCAGACTCATCAAGAAAAAGAGGGAGAAGACTCAAATCAATAAAATTAGAAACGAAAAAGAAGTTACAACAGACACCGCAGAAATACAAAGCATCATCAGAGACTAGTACAAGCAACTGTATGCTAATAAAATGGACAACCTGGAAGAAATGGACAAATTCTTAGAAAAGCACAACCTTCTGAAACTGAACCAGGAAGAAATAGAAAATATGAACAGACCAATCACAAGTAATGAAATTGAAACTGTGATTAAAAATCTTCCAACAAACAAAAGTTCAGGATCAGATGGTTTCACAGGTAAATTCTATCGTATATTTAGAGAAGAACTAACACCCATCCTTCTCAAACTCTTCCAGGAAATTGCAGAGGAAGGAACACTCCCAAACTCATTCTACAAGGCCACCATCTCTCTGATACCAAAACCAGACAATGATTTCACAAAGAAAGAAAACTACAGGCCAATATCACTGATGAACATAGATGCAAAAATCCTCAACAAAATACTAGCAAACAGAATCCAACAACACATTAAAAGGATCATACACCACGATCAAGTGGGATTTATACCAGGGATGCAAGGATTCTTCAATATATGCAAATCAATGTGATACATCATATTAACAAACTGAAGAATAAAAACCATATGATCATCTCAGTAGATGCAGAAAAAGCTTATGACAAAATTCAACACCCATTTATGATAAAAACTCTCCAGAAGTTTTTATCATAGGGCATAGAGGGAACCTACTTCAACATAATAAAGGCCATATACGACAAACCCACAGCAAACATCATTCTCAATGGTGAAAAACTGAAAGCATTTCCTCTAAGATCAGGAACAAGACAAGGATGTCCACTCTTGCCACTATTATTTAACATAGTTTTGGAAGTCCTAGCCATGGCAATCAGAGAATAAAAAGAAATAAAAGGAATACAAATTGGAAAAGAAGAAGTAAAACTGTCAGTGTTTGCAGATGACATGATACTATACATAGATAATCCTAAAAATACCACCAGAAAACTACTAGAGCTAATCAGTGAATTTGGTAAAGTTGCAGGATACAAAATTAATGCACAGATCTCTTGCATTTCTACACACTAACAACGAAAGATCAGAAAGAGAATTAAGGAAACAATTGCATTCACCATTGCAACAAAAAGAATAAAATACCTAGGAATAAACCTACCTAATGAGACAAAAGACCTGTATGCAGAAAACTATAAGACACTGCTGAAAGAAATTAAAGATGATACAAACAGATGGAGAGATATACCATGTTCTTCGATTGGAAGAATCAACATTGTGGAAATGACTATACTACCCAAAGCAATTTACAGATTCAATGCAATCCCTATCAAATTAGCAATGGCAATTTTTTACGGAACTAGAACAAAAAATCCTAAAATTTGTATGGAGACACCAAAGACCCCAAATAGCTAAAGCAATATTGAAGGGAAAAAAACGTAGCTGGAGGAATCAGACTCCCTGATTTCAGACTACACTACAAAGCTACAGTAATCAAGACAATATGGTACTGGCACAAAAACAGAAATAGAGATCAATGGAACAGGATAGAAAGCCCAGAGATAAACCTATGCACCTATGGTCACCTAATCTATGACAAAGGAGACGAGGATATACAATGGAGAAAAGACAGCCTCTTCAATAAGTGGTGCTTGGAAAACTGGACAGCTACATGTAAAAGAATGAAATTAGAACACTCCCTAACACCATACACAAAAATAAACTCACAATGGATTAAAGACCTAAATGTAAGACCGCATACTATAAAACTCTTAGAGGAAAACAAAGGAAAAACACTCTTTGACATAAATCACAGCAAGATATTTTTTGACCCACCTCCTGGATTAATGGAAATAAAAGCAAAAATAAACAAATGGGACCTAAAGAAACTTAAAATCTTTTGCACAGCAAAGGAAACTATAAACAAGACGAAAAGACAAGCCTCAGAATGGGAGAAAATATTTGCAAACGAATCAACGGACAAAGGATTAATCACCAAAATATATAAACAGCTCATGCAGTTCAATATTAAAAAAACAAACAACCCAATCAAAATATGGTCAGAAGACCTAAATAGACATTTCTTCCAAGAAGGTATACAGAATGCCAACAGGCATATGAAAAGCTGCTCACCATCACTAATTATTAGAGAAATGCAAATCAAAACTACAATGAGGTATCACGTCACGCCAGTTAGAATGGGCATCATCAGAAAATCTACAAACAACAAATGCTGGAGAGGGTGTGGAGAAAAGGGAACCCTCTTGCACTGTTGGTGGGAATGTAAATTGATACAGCCACTATGGAGAATAGTAAGGAGGTTCCTTAAAAAACTAAAAATAGAATTACCATATGACCCAGCAATCCCACTACTGGGCCTATACCCAGAGAAAACCATAATTCAAAAAGACACACACACCCCAATGTTCATTGTAGCACTATTTATAATAGCCAGGTCATGGAAGCAACCTAAATGCCCATCAATGGACGAATGGATAAAGAAGATGTGGTACATATATACAACGGAATATTAGCCATATAATGGAACGAAATTGGGTCATTTGTAGAGACGTGGATGGACCTAGAGACTGTCATACAGAGTGAGGTAAGTCAGAAAGAGAAAAACAAATATCGTATATTAACACATATATGTGGAATCTAGAAAAATGGTACAGATTAACCGGTTTGCAAGGCAGAAATAGAGACACAGATGTAGAGAACAAACTTACGGACACCAGTGTGGGGGGGGGGAAGGGGGGGGATGAATTGGGAGATTGGGACAGTCATATATACACTAATATGTATAAAATAGATAACTAATAAGAATCTGCTGTATAAAAAAATAATTAAAAAAACATAGAGTGGGCTTCCCTGGTGGCGCAGTGGTTGAGAATCTGCCTGCTAATGCAGGGGACACGGGTTCGAGCCCTGGTCTGGGAAGATCCCACATGCTGCGGAGCAACTAGGCCCGTGAGCCACAACTACTGAGCCTGTGCGTCTGGAGCCTGTGCTCCGCAACAAGAGAGGCCACGATAGTGAGAGGCCCGCGCACCGCGATGAAGAGTGGCCCCCGCTTGCCGCAACTAGAGAAAGCCCTCGCACAGAAACGAAGACCCAACATAACAATCAATCAATCAATAAATCTTTAAAAAAAAAAACATAGGGTAGATCACAATGTGGCTAATAGTATTAATAGTAATAGTAGTAATAGTATTTCTTTATCCTATAAATTCCACCAATAGATAAGAATCAGGGATATGAATATCATTTTTTAAAGATGGACAGTGAAAGTGGTTGTTAAAAGCATATGGCAAATGGAAAAATGCTGGAGTAGTATAATTGGCTGGGATGAACTGTCTATTTGAGCCATCTGAAAATGTGACATCCTATTCAGTAATTCTGAGATAAAGGGACAGCTCTTCAAGAAACCACCATAGAAGAGGACAGCTAGCTAAAATTGCAGAACAAGCTGCCTGAAGGAGGGATTCTTCAGACAAGTGTTTGATGCCAAATGTGTGTCAGTAAGGTAAAATTCTATCTACAAAGGAGTATGTTAACAAAACCTGATTTTTGATTTTTGACCCTAGTACTCAAGGCGATTCAAGACTCTGCTGCTCTGGAGCCTCCAAGACTAGAGTGCCAAAGCAGATACATACAAAACTGAGATACGCTGCACTGAGGACTCAATGAAGAGACGTCCTAAAAAGCGTTAATTCTCTTTACTTCTGCAGCAGTCCTGGAATTGATTTTTTAATGTACATCTTACCTTATCCTAAAATGATTGTAAAATGGTTTATAAATCATACATCATACGATGATATTATTTAAAGAAAAGAGGAAGAGAGGAAAGGGAAAATGAGGTTCAACCAGTTAGATGAACCCAGAGGAAAGCTTGAGATGAGACACACAATCATTTTGTTTTTCAATCCAGCAGAAATTCCTATAAATGATGAAGTACCAGCTCTCATGGCAGAATAATTCTGTAGAGCTTTGTTTCTGGGCATATTTAATAAATTTAAAAACCAAAGAGACTTTAATTAAATGAATTATCTGTGTTAAGTAGAAAGTAACTAATTATAATAATTAATATTAATAGAAAGGGGTTCAGTACATAGGCAAATATGAATTATTACTATGTGTATATAGGGGATAGTCACTGTGAAAATTAAAAACAAGCTTATGTCATGTGGAAAATGTCCATATGAAATAACTTGTATATACTTTGAAGGGTTTATTATAATTTGGATGTCCACATTTTAAAATAACAAGTAATAATGTTTAGACATTTTCTATCTCAACACTGCCTCAGTTTCACTATCAATACAGCCACATATTTCTCATATGTCATATTGGCTATGAAACTGCATTCTAAAGGGTAAAATCTTCAAAAGCTATTTATTATGGTTATGGCTTATAATCATCACATGTAGGTCGTATACATTTAGAGTCTAAGTTCCATTCTTTCACATAGCTCCAATATAAATAGACCTGCGTATTGGTATATACAACTGATGATTTTGATGAGAGTCTTCTTGCCTATTTGAAGTCAATAAGTTTTGTAATATCACTGCTCAGTTTTATCTTTAAAATGCTAATAAGCATGTCTGAGCATTCAACAGATATAGCACCTTAATCTACTAGACTTAAAAGTACTCCACCCATGTGTGCTTAAGAGCATTCTACAAACTAGGTGTCAACAGTAATAAATTCACTGAATGATGAAATATTATTTTTTAAATTATAATTTATACCTATAAATATTGAATAGGAGTATGTAGTACATTTCTCTAAAGTGGGAATTAAACATGAAAGTATATGTCAGGCTGGAATGAAGTGTTAATATAAGGGTACTCTTATGACATTTCAGCTGTGAGTAAAGGAAACTGACGTGTCTCCAAGTTTCCAGCATGTAGCCTTGGTATCCAACTGTCACAGACATTGAAAATGCAAGGTGGTTATTGTTGCTATGACATTTTATATTTGTGTCATACTTCATAGGTTTCTAAAGAATTTTAAATATATGATCTTATCTTATTATTACAAAAACCCTGTGAGAGAGTACATAATAGACCCTAGATAGACCTAAAACCTAGACTATTATTTTGGCCATTTAAACCTGGCCAAATCCTTCCTTCACATATACCCTTTCCCTCACAGTACCCTTCCTTCACAGTACCCTTCCCTCACACCCACCCTGCCCTCACACCTATCTCAGGCTTTATATCACATTGCTTCAGTCAGAAATAGTACACTCTGTCAAAGCAACAGCAATAGAAAACAGCTTCAGAAGAAACAGAGTACAGCTTCTCGTATCACACAATTTAATGACCATATATTTTAAAATTTAGAACAAGATTACATAAAAGAGTAAAACAAAGGACTGCTAGAATTAAACAGTAAATTCTAAAAATAATAAAATATAGATATGCCCCTCTAAAAAAGCAGTGGTTAATCTTTTCCATATATTGTTTCTTTTTTATATTTGCTAACAGTTGCAAAGTAAATTCTCCAAACTATTTCCTCACTCACATTTTTCAAGTGAATAATAAATTAAAAAATCAGAATTCTCTCTGCCATGGAAGTCTCTCTTCTTCAGCCAAAATAATCAGAGGGAAAATAATTTCTTTTAACGTTTTACACTATTAGCAGGCCCTGCTCAGAATCTGTTTACAATATGTACTACTAAAATGACACAGTAAAATTAAAACATAGTTAGAAAAATAATGCTTTTGTCAGGTTGCAAAAGCTGATACTTACCAAAGGGGACAATTTTCGTCTTCTTGGAGATACCTCACTCTCCTTAGTTGCTTGTTGGCACAGCAAAGCTTTGAGTTGATTAACTATGGAGCAAAAGTGATGGATTTATTCACCTTATTTTAGATCCATGGTTTATTATCACCCATCTATCCATCCATCGATCTAACAAATATTGTTAAAATACGTATTATGCACCACAAAATGTGCTGCTGACTGGGGATACAAAGACAAACATAAGAAAACCTCTACCAGTTAAGAGCTAAGAATCTTGCTTATGAGCAAGAGGGATATAACTAACAGATATAAAACAATATAATAAGCTCTAGGTAGACCTAGAGCTATGCATAGTGCTATGAAGAGGAAGCACATAATTGTTTTCACAGAGAAGACAATACAGTGAAGGATGAACAGGAGATTACCGAGCAGAAAAGGGTGAGAAAAAATTCAGTTAGAATGCGTGGCTCATGCAAAGCATAGAAGCATGGCCATAGGTTGGTATGATTAGAACATGGCTTGCAAGATGGACAGCTGAAAGGAAAATAGAAAAATGAGGCTGGAGAGGCAGCTTGGATTCATCTTAAGGAAATACTGCTACCACATCCTATAGGCATCGAGAAGTCAAAGAAAAAAAAATAAGCAAGGGAATTAGATTAGCTGATTTGTGTTTCTCGACTAAAATCCTAGCAATAAAGGATAGACTGGAGTCATTACTGTATGGAGTTTAAAGAATTCACTGTGTGTCATTCAGGTCACGACTGACATTCACACTCACCAGCATGGCTGTGTTGCAGTTCACGCCAGGCATTCCCAGCATCCTCATTTCCTACACTGGTACTAAAAGAAGGATCCATTACATCTTCTCCAATAGTGACATCACCTTCTCTCAGGGCACGTTTCAATTGGTGAATGCTTCTACTGGCACGTTCTGTAACAACATGATGAAAATCAGGGCCAGTGAAATCTGGGCGACCAAAGGTACACTGACTCAAGAAGACAATTCCAAAAGGAAAAGCAATCATTTCTGATACTTCATGGGGAAAAAAGCATAGTTTTGTTTCTAGCTTGCTGAGGAACATGCCAGAGGAAGTGAGAGATTAAGTTCATGGGTTAGAAGTTAGACGTGATGATCTCTAAGGTCCCTGACACCTCAGTGATTGATATTCACTATATATAGCTCTACTGCTGAGGAGGACTGAATGGGAGAGCTTCTCCCCCCTCCACTCCTCCAAACAATAGCCTCACAGGGAAAGCACTATCCTAGCCCCTCAATGCCTAAGACTCCCCTACCCCTTCCGGAGAGGGGTGGGTGGGCAAAACTGGCAAAAGGGACACCACCACACCAAGTTCCTGCCCAAGGAAGCCTCCTTGTCCCTGTGGGCCAGATGTCCCTCTAGCGTCAAGAGACATATGACTACCTGGCCTAGTTTTGATCAAGATTTGAATAGCTGACGTGCTTACAGCGGCAGCCTCTGTAGTATAGTCGTACTTACGTACTGCTGGCTGACTACATCTTACATAGAAATTCTTGGTTAGTGTACCTGACTACCCCTAGGATTGAAGCTTAAACTCACTAGCACATACTTAACATAAATAGTCTAAAACGAAGTATTTTAAGGTATATTATTCTAGTAGTTCATCTCTAAAAATAGCCCCCAAAGGACCCAGCCTCACATCCTTGTCCTCTCCCAGGTTGAAACTCAGTGGGCCTGTAACCGGCACTAACCAAGAGATGCAATGGAAGGCACACCACGCCAGACCAGTCACATCTTTAAAATATCTGGTAGCTTCTGCTTCTACCCTCTCGGAACGCTGGTTTTTGTAAACCCCAAGCCACTAAGTAGGAAGTCTGGCTACCCTGCTGGAGAGATTGTGAAGAGGCAATGTGGAAAGGAAAGGCCCTGAGACCACCACAGCGAGAAGGAGAGAAGCCCAGCCCCACTAACAGCCAGGTGGAGTCTCCCGATGACTCCAGCGCCAGAGGCCATCTACCTACAGTGGCATGAAAGAGACCCGAAAATTGCCCAGCTTGAGTCCAATTAACCCACAGATCTGTGAGAGATACTACAAATGCTTTTAGTTGTTGCTTTCTGCCATCAAGCTTTAGAGTGTCTTGTTAAGCGGCAATAGATAAGTGAAATAATTATTCAGTGAAATAATTTTTCAGTGAAATATTTACCCAAAAACATCTTCAGCAAAGGATCGAAATCTTACATTAATAACAGAACTATACTAATATAGTAATAGTATACGGTACTATATGTTAATACTATACTATAGTAATATACTAATGACGCTGGTGATGACATTACTAATAATTCTACCCCACTTTATGGATATTTTACATGTATGACAACTGGAGAACCAGGCAATCAATTGGTAATTTCATTAATTAAAGTCTAGTTACTTTTTCAGGTTTAAATTTGTTATTTCTGCTAATCTCTTATGATTAAATTCTCCAGTTCCAATCTAGAAAACAGTAACTATAACAAACAAAAAAATGTTCCTTGCACATTAGAGCTGAAACCCAGATTTCAGTCATCATTTTCAAATTTTGACATCTGTATTTGAAAGTTATTTTTAATTCATAAATTTACCAAATATTTACATATATCTAACATAGAGATTTATGTCAGAAAAAGATGAATTCCCATGCAAGTTCATGTATAGCTATTATCTATTTCAAATGGATTCTATCTAAATAATTCTTAAGATTTTCAGAGGAGATCTTTTTCTAAGTAAAAACTTTCCCTAATTCAGAGCAACACATAACAATGATGCCAATGAAGTTCTTTCTTTCTTCTGACCAAGGCCCTTCCTTGACAATTATATCTATTTCGTCTTGTGTACTCAGGAGAAAAAGCTCCTATTCCTTGCTACCTACATGGGAACCCTAAAAAAGCTATAAACCAGCTATCTTTTCATTACCAATCATGGATGGAAATATATTTATAAACATGTTCTACAGTATCTTGAAAAATTGATTATACTTCATCCAAGCTCATTAATTTAACAGTCTGAAACCAGAAAAAAATAACCGTAACTTAATAGAAAAAAATATTCTCCATCTATCTTACAAAATCTCTAATATAGGTTCTTTGCTTACAGCAACTCATTTTCTACCTTGATTAAACTAAAGAAAACAGGTCTTTTAGGTCAGGGTTCAACAGTGAAATTCTACTACTAACTACACAAGAGACCCAGGGAATTTACCACTACAATTTTCT
This sequence comes from Balaenoptera physalus, assembly GCF_965194825.1. Lineage (NCBI taxonomy): Eukaryota > Metazoa > Chordata > Mammalia > Artiodactyla > Balaenopteridae > Balaenoptera > Balaenoptera physalus. The sequence goes on from NC_138882.1 coordinate 29,483,635, forward strand.
CCACATCAATCCTGTTTCCACGCAGACCTTTCTCTGACTGGCATTTGGTATTGATAACTAACCAAGCCTGGTCTCCTTTTACTCCTCATGAGTTTAAAAAAGTCCAGATAGGATGCATTCCTGGTTTTAGTAAAATGAGAAGCAGCAATAGTTTTTCAATAACTCAGTATTTTCTAAAGAGACTTGTTAAAGAAAGGAAAATCAAAGTGTTACTTGATAAGCAATTTAGTTCACACACTTATGCACTTATCCTTACTGCATCCATTAAAAGGAAAGAGATGGTTTCAATTACACTATATATGTGCTCTGTGGAGCCATCAAATGACTTCATCTATAAGACAAAGGATAATTATTTATTTATACGTAATCTGACTAAAAGCTAATAAGCGATATTAGGAAAAGGAAAGGAAATCTGAAAAAAACTGTATAGCTGTAAATCCTTATAGGTAGACTTCTTTCATTAGTTTATAATGATGGCAGAGCTTTATGAGCCCATTTAATCCCTTTCCTAATATTGTTTAATCTTTTAGAATTTTTAACATTCAAAGATTATGTGTTAAATTGCACTATGAAAATAGTATTATGTGAAATAGTAATATATTGAACTCAACAACCATCCCAAAGAAAAGTGATTACACAAGGTTAGGGGCTTTTTGCAACAAGTGACTTTAGTTGTTAGTATCAGAGATGAAGAGAAGGAATTTGTAAGAACTGTGTCCTAAAACTAAAACTAAGGAGGTAAGTGATATTTTAAAGTCATTTCAATACTACATTTCAAAACATGCTAAATGTTTTTCAAATATATATGTACTAACATAATTATACACTGCAACAGAAAAACAGAGTTAATCCTGAAGAATAACAACACTCAGATCTTTCAAGACAGATAAAACCCCGCTGCTCTTCAACTGGAGCCATTGCAACTGAAGGCCCCATAATCCTTATTAAGAACACTGCTCCCCAGATGCAGTTATCTGCTGCTTACATGTAAGGAAACCAGACTAGACAGGAGGTTCCAGTTATGGTTGCCTATCCCACTGTTAATGCGCACAGCTTTATCTGTCTATAAACAAGAGATGGAAAGAATACTCATTTCCTCTTCTATCCTGAGAGGACAGTAAGAGATTTCACAATACATCCTGGTTTCTTCTCCCCAGCACCAACTACGGGCTGAATATAAACTTAATAACGTTCTACTAATTTTGGGGTTTTTTTTTGTTCTTCTTTCTCTAATGGCTTTAGGTGTAAGGTTAGGTTGTTTATTTGAGAGTTTTCTTGTTTCTTGAGGTAGGATTTTATTGCTATAAACTTCCCTCTTAGAACTGCTTTTGCTGCATCCCATAGGTTTTGGGTCATTTTGGGTTTTGTTTCATTGTCATTTGTTTCTAGGTATTTTTGATTTCCTCTTTGATATCTTCTAGTAGCGTATTATTTGTCTCCATGTGTTTGTATTTTTAAAGTTATTTTTTCCTGTAATTGATATCTAGTCTCATAGCATTGTGGTTGGAAAAGATACTTGATATGATTTCAATTTTCTTAAATTTACCAAGGCTTGATTTGTGACCCAAGATATGATCTATCCAGGAGAATGTTCCATGAGCACTTGAGAAGAAAGTACATTCTGTTGTTTTGGATGGAATGTCTTATAAAACTACCAATGGCATTTTTCACAGAACTAGAACAAAAAATTTCACAATTTGTATGGAAACACGAAAGACCCTGAATAGCCAGAGCAATCTTGAGAAAGAAAAACAGAGCTGGAGGAATCAGGCTCCCTGACTTCAGACTATGCTACAAAGCGACAGTAATCAAGACAGTATGGTACTGGCACAAAAACAGAAATATAGATCAATGGAACAGGATAGAAAGCCCAGAGATAAACCCACACACATATAGTCACCTTATTTTTGATAAAGGAGGCAAGAATATACAATGGAGAAAAGACAACCTCTTCAATAAGTGGCACTGGGAAAACTGGACACCTATATGTAAGCGAATGAAATTAGAACACTCCCTAACACTGTATACAAAAATAAACTCAAAATGGCTTAAAGACCTAAATGCAAGGCCAGACACTATAAAACTCTTAGAGGAAAACACAGGCAGAACACTCTATGACATAAATCACAGCAAGATCCTTTTTGACCCACCTCCTAGAGTAATGGAAATAAAAACAAAAATAAACAAATGGGACCTAATGAAACTTAAAAGCTTTTGCACAGCAAAGGAAACCATAAACAAGACTAAAAGACAATTCTCGGAATGGGAGAAAATATTTGTAAACGAAGCAACTGACAAAGGATTAATCTCCAAAATATGCAAGCAGCTCATGCAGCTCAATATCAAAAAAAAAACCCAATCCAAAAATGAGCAGAAGACCTAAATAGACATTTCTCCAACGAAGATATACAGATTGCCAACAAACACATAAAAGGATGCTCAACATCACTAATCATTAGAGAAATGCAAATCAAAACTACAATGAGGTATCACCTCACACTGGTCAGACTGGCCATCATCAAAAAATCTACAAACAATAAATGCTGGAGAGGGTGTGGAGAAAAGAGAACCCACCTGCACTGTTGGTGGGAATTGATACAGCCACTATGGAGAACAGTATGGAGGGTCCTTAAAAAACTAAAAATAGAACTACCATACGACCCAGCAATCCCACTACTGGGCATATACCCTGAGAAAACTGTAATTCAAAAAGACACATGAACCACAATGCTCATTGCAGCTCTATTTACAATAGCCAGGACATGGAAGCCAACTAAGTGTCCATCAACAGATGAATGGATAAAGAAGATGTGGCACATATATACAATGGAATATTACTCAGCCATGAAAAGAAACGAAATTGAGTTATTTGTAGTGAGGTGGATGGACCTAGAATCTGTCATACAGAGTGAAGTAAGTCAGAAAGAGAAAAACAAATACCGTACACTAACACATATATATGGAATCTAAAAAAAAAAAAAAAGGTTCTGAATAACCTAGGGGCAGGACAGGAATAAAGATGCAGACGTAGAGAATGGACCTGAGGACACGGGAGGGGGAAGGGTAAGCTGGGACGAAGTGAGAGAGTGGCATGGACATATATACACTACCAAATGTAAAATAGATAGCTAGTGAGAAGCAGCCGTATAGCACAGGGAGATCAGCTCGGTGCTTTGTGACCACCTAGAGGGGTGGGATAGGGAGGGTGTGAGGGAGGCGATATGTGGATATATGTATATATATAGCTGATTCACTTTGTTATAAAGCAGAAACTAACACCATTGTAAAGCAATTATACTCCAATAAATATGTTAAAAAAAAGAGGCATGTTTTATATAGCAGAGCTGCATTTAAAAAAAGAACATGTGACACATATATACAATGGAATATTACTCAGACATAAAAAGAAACGAAATTGAATTATTTGTAGTGAGGTAGATGGACCTAGAGTATGTCATACAGAGTGAAGTAAGTCAGAAAAAGAAAAACAAATACCATATGTTAACACATATATATGGAATCTAAAAAAAAAAAAAAAAAAGTGGTTCTGATGAACCTAGGGGCAGGACAGGAATAAAGGCACAGACACAGAGAATGGACTTGACACGGGGAGCGGGAAGGGTAAGCTGGGACAAAGTGAGAGAGTGGCATATACACACTACCAAATGTAAAATAGATAGCTAGTGGGAAGCAGCCGCATAGCACAGGGAGATCAGCTCGGTGCTTTGCAACCACCTAGAGGGATGGGATAGGGAGGGTGGGAGGGAGACGCAAGAGGGAGGGGATATGGGGATATATGTATACGTATAGCTGATTCACTTTGTTACACAGCAGAAACTAACACAACAATGTAAAGCAATTATACTCTAATAAAAATGTTAGAAAAAAAAAGAAAAGAAACAGTGGCAGAGGGAAAAAGAGAAGAAGGTTTTTAATTAGAAAAATATGGATTCAGAGGGTGGGTGTGTGGGCAAGATGGACAAAGAGGGTCAAAAGGTACACATTTCCAGTTATAAAATAAACTATGTCCTGGGATATGATGTGCAGCACGGTGACTATCATTAATAATACTGTGTTGTACATTTGAAGAGTAAATCTCAAACGTTCTCATCACAAGAAAAATAAAAATTAAAAAATTAAACTTAATTAAGAATACAAACACAAATACAACCTCTGAGTCCTACAGGATCATATGAATATAAATGTAAGTAAATACTATTTCTGCTGGTCCACTATCCAAATATCAATCAATACAATGAGCACTGAAAAGGTTACTAAGCTGCTGACTGCCGACAAATTTAAGTCTGTTTTATTCATTTTTGTAATCCAGTTGCTCTACTTTCTAACTCCTAGCTCAACACTGAGCCTCTCTTCATGAAGATGCTTTTGAACAAAAGGCAAATATGTCCCTGTCTAGGAAGGATCATCACTTATATACGTACTATGGATTACTGATGTCTACATTCTCCATCTGTACTGGGAGATGTGAACAAGAATTACCCTGGTGACAGGGAGGCGGAACCACACCCAGTGAAGTGCTCAGCTGACTCTGAGAAAACATGCAATGAACCATATCTCCCTAGGCCGAGCATGAGATGAGCTGCAGTTCTTAAAACACGCTTAAACCAGGACAGATAAGCAGAAAAAGGAAACCATGGCAAGATAGGAGACACATGTGTCTGTCCACACGTGACTGGGCCTCAGGTAGTTCAGAATATTGTTGTCACTGTTTACTAGGGAATTGACAGGTAGTATGACCAAGATAAAAACAGCATAATCCAAAATCAGAGAAAAAGAGCTTTGTAAACGGCAGTTATAATAATGAAAGAGATTAAAAGTAGTGTGCAGAAACTACAAAATCTCAAAAAAAGTACTATCATAAGACTCTAAAAGCTGAAAAATGTGAAAATGGTTGGTGCCAGGAGTGAAAGATAATCCGAACAGGAATGTAAACATCTTAAGAGAGCAGTGTCTAGAAGATCATTAATGATGGATGGATGTTGGCAAATCAAGATTGACAATATGCATTACAAGGGATACACCTGGTATTTTTTTGGCACCAACTGAGAGGACTTATGCACCTGTCACTCTCCTGATAAAGAAGTAATCCTAGCCAGACTGGCAGAACTTAGGTAAAATTATCAGCCAATACAATCTGTATCCTTAATTGTAATTATTCTCAAGTATGATTCTCACAAAGTAAATGTTATGAGCAATGCCTTGCTACTTCTAGATCATGGTTCTCAATCTTAGCACTATTGACATTTGGACCTGATAATTCTTGAGTGTAAGGTGATGTGTTGTGTTTGTATAGCAGCGTCCCTGGCCTCTACCCACTAGATGCCAGTAGGCTCCTCCCTGCCAGTTGTGACAACCAAAACTGCCTCTGGACATTACCAGATGTTTCCTGGATGGAAAAAAAGTCACCCTGGTTGATAATTGCTGGTTTAGATTAATAAAACAAGATAGCCCGCGTTCGGTTTTAAGGAGAGACTTCCCACATTGCTACATTGTAACTACAGGCACCTCTTGATGAAAAGTGGTCAGGACAGTGAGCCATCCTGCCACTGTGGTAGGCAGTGCACAACCCATGGCCATCACTACCATGAGGCACTTCTGATCCACGTATCTGGAGTTGTTATATCTACTGTAATTAAAAACTTGAAATTCATATTTAGTTTCATTTTGTTTCCAGGCCTAATACATGAAGCAATAGTTGTACTCTAAGGCCATATTTCAGAGCTACTTTAGGTGATCCTTCCTTTAAATATTCCAGTGGGCTTTGATGAAGCTCTCCATAATCAAGGTTGCTTTAGCAAGTACACAAGCGCATGTCAAGCTACCTTCCCTACTTTTTGATCCTCAAAGTAGTATCACTAAGTGAAAAGGTGGAAAACCTTAGCAAGAACTGGTGAAATGATCAGAGTTTAAGTCTTTTAAAAATCCCAAGAGTTAATATAATTATTCTCAGTATCTCAAAAACTTGAGAACATCTTCATCTCTTTTTTCTGTCCAAACATTTCCAACATGTGAAAATGCCCTTACAATCTCATAACACTGAACCACTGTTTTGGTTCTACATTATTTCAGCATGACTATTTACTTGTAAAACACCCTTTTTGGGCTGCTAAATCCTGTCTTTTGCCTATTTTACCTCATTAGTAGTAGGGAAGAAAAAATGGAATTCTACAAGCTTTTTGTTATTCTGGTAGAAGAAATGGTCATAAAAGTTAAAACTACTAAGAAAAACCATATTAAGTATATAAAACAAAAAATGAATATATGTAATTTAAATTTTATCAGCAAAAAAGTAAACTCAAATGTTTACAAACTTCATTTGCATTACCAATCCTTATTTATTAATAGCCAATAGTTCCATTTCTTTAATTTTTAGAAAAGAGAGATATGTTTCAGTCTGCACTAAAACACCAAAATAATCTTCTCATTTCATAATAAATGCTTCCAGAGCCTTTATTACATTGCTGCCTGTCTTGGTCTCAATGAGGCTGATAGTTAAACACATAAGCAAACATTAGCTATAGAGAATATATGTGTGTGCATAAATATATACTATATATGGCAAAGAATATTTTAAAATTTTAGAAAACATTTAAGAAAAGCAAAAACAAAAAGAAGAAGAAATACAAGTTTGATGAGTAAAACTGAGAAAAAGAGGAACTTTTACTTAAGTAGTTATACACAGGTTTTCTTAAGTCTGCCAAAGGTCCTGATGATATCACTTCTGGTTAATTCAGTGACCAAACTATTGACTAGTAAGATTAACACTGGCTTTCCACAGATGTGAGTCCTTCTGCGGAATGAAAAAAACACTTTGTAGGAATTGGAAAGATGTTCTATATTTTACTTGTGTACAATTGGCCCATCAATATTATCTTGTTTTATCAAACTAGATCAACTTACAAAGAAAAGGATCACCCCCCCCCAATTTTATATTTTCTTCCCATATTCAACCTCTCACTTTCTATGAACCTAGTTCCTTACTCTCATTTTTATAAGACAGAAACAGAACCTTTGTCATTCATGTGTTCCAATCCAGTGTTGATAGAAGGGACGTTACAGATCCAGGGGTCTGAGGTAGTGCCTGAAGGCGAACCAAGCTCTCATGTGTTTTGCTTGATCCACACAGTATAGGACAAAGGGATAAGAATAAGAGAAAGGGAAGGAAAAAAAAGAGGGAGGGAGCAAGAAAGTAACTGGAATGTTTTTAGAAAAAGCATAAAATGCCCAGTTTGGCCAGAGCCTCACCATTCCCTAGTGTCTTCCACTGACTCCATCACATATTTTGTCATCTGCTTGGCTCCTAAAGGCAATAATTCTCTACCTAGTCCAAACTTTTCATATTCCAGATGAGGAAACAAGAATCCAAGAACAGTTTATTAACTTGCCTAAGGTAACATACATGGTTATTAGAAAAGCAACAGTAAGAGTTGTCACTTGGATCCTAGTTCCACATTCTCTTCTCTGAATCTATCATACTCTTCCACAAATTCAATCTAGAGCCTAAAACACCAAAATGTTGAGAGAAAAAGGAGGAACCAGCATATAAAATGTATATAGAAAGTAAATGATGTATTCCTGTCTCGGTATAAGTTTGTTCCATTTCTTTATGCCCACCCAATCAAAGGTGGCCAAGAAGTTGGAGAATAGGTGAGTCATGTATACAGGTATAAAACTGTATCCATAGCTAACACTGCAGCAATAGACGAAACGTGATTCAGTTTTTAAGGCTGGGGCACTGAATTTCTAACAATTTCTCTCCTTCTTTCTAACATCATATCCCTACATTCAAGTGTACAAAATTTAAAACAGCTTGAATTTCCTGTTATTCTGGTTTTCCTGACCCTTTCTTGGCTATAAATTCGTTTATTTTATACCTCATGACCTTGCACTATGATGTGTTGAATTTAAATTAGAGGAGGGGTAGTTGCTATTCTCCCCAGTTATCAATATAATTCTGTGAGTCTTGAATTTTAGATGCCCAAAGAGTGAATGAACACCTAACCATATTGCCAGAAGACCTCCCAAGTCACTTCTGGTTCTATATTAAACTCTGTGACTCCCAGGATACCTGGGATATGCCCACTTTACACCACACTGAAAACTTTCAGATCATCTACTATGTAGGAATAATATTACAGATCTGTGGGGCAATGAAGTTTTCTAGTTTTTCTGCCAGATCTCTTACTTTGAAGAAGTCTTTCAACCACTTCAGTTCTTACAGTGGGGGCATAGACAATCCAAAGCAGGAGTCATCCTTAGAGGGTGACTACATCTGAAAGGCGTCAGGGAAAGAATAAGAGGTGAGTGTAGAGCCTGTAGATGGGCTCTCTATTTCCATGGCTGCTCTAGGGTCATCAGACTCAAGGAGAGGCAAGAATTCTGCTTAAGTTTTAAAAGCAAGAAAGCAACATTGACTCAGCTTTTCACATCAGAACTTCAAATTCTTCATATACTATAATAGTACCAAAAATTGTGTTTAAAGTAAAGAAATGAGGAAAAGCTATAAAAAATGAGAGACTATCATGGGAAAATTATAAAAGCATTTTGCATTTTTATATGCCCACTTCCTCGCTAAATACAACTGAAAGAATTAGTAATGATTACATGTACAGTTATTTAGAAACCAGAGGAATAACTTGTGAGGAAAGACCAAGAATACCTATTACCTTTTCTTTAAGCATGAACTAGACAAGACATTTTGGGGAAGTAATGGTGGATAGACAAAACCAAAACAAAACAAAAGAACTTTAAATTGCATTTTATCTGACTGCATAGTAACACAATTCTCAAGTTATTAGGCACAAAACGCTTAAAATAATGAAATTTCATATACAAAATAATGCCACCATACTGTGTTTATTCAGAAACACACATTTTGACGTTAAAGGGAATTATCCTATCTAAAAGTGGTAATTTATATGTGTGAAGTGAAGAACTTCTGATCGTGCTTCACTTCAGTATTAGTTCTGTTTTGTTTCCTTCCATAAGCTATTATATAAACTAAATAAACCTAAAAATTAAAATGCTACTTAATAAACAATAAAATAAGTCCTGAAAACCCGTGAAAAATTTCAAGTTTCATTTCTTGATTCATTGTTAAAACTATCACTAAAAATTAATAAAAAACAAACTTTAACTTTTTTCTCTGCTTTATTTGCTCTTGATTATAAATGTTTTCACTACTTTATATTGTTATAACACTAAATTTTAAATTTATTTTAAAATGAATTATCTTTGAATAAAAACTCTTCACTCTATAATTACTGAAAGCAGTATCGTGGGTATTAAATATAGTACTATAACAGTTTGAAATTAACTACTGCATCAAATCTAATATTAAATAGCCTCTAATACTTAAATAAAGGTTCAAATTAAGGTCAAAGGAGGAGAAGCACTAGGAGAAACATAATGGAAAACAAGATTTTTTTACCAACCTCAAAAATTAAATGCCACTGGTATTACTGTGCACAGTATTTTTCTTGCTTTCAAATGAAAAGTTAGAAGTGGTTATTTCTGTATCTAACAGCTCTTGAAACATCAGTAGGCTGATGAAGGTATTCATTCAGACCAATTATTTTATTCTTGCAGTTTGAATACTGAGAATGTTGACAGTTTGTAACACTGTTGACAGATGGAAACAATAAATAATAACCCTTTCAAAGTCTAGACTCACTAGAAGATAAATTTGCTAATCTCCTTGAAAAATCTTCACTTTGCTACAAGTACCAATTATAAATAGAAGCTAACATTTAATGAGTGCTTATGTACCAAGCACTGATCTTTACCCTTCTTTTTTATCATAGTAATCTGTAATTATTTTGTTTATCGTGCTTCACTGCATTAATCCAGAGGCTCCCTGAGGACAGTCACGTTGTCTAGTTCCTTATGGTATCCCCAGCATTTGGTATGTCTAACATATAGTAGGCACTAAATTAATGAGTCAGTGTTTTAAATGCTTTAAATATTTTTTTAAGCTGTTGGTCATGGCCTAAATGGTTAAGAAAATGCAAAAGAACAGAAAGTAGAGTGAATTACATCTAGTAGAATAAATATTCTTTAATGAAACTTTTCTTTTAGTCTATATGTCTATGTCCCATATAAAATATATTTCTTGCTTATGGCTAAGATTAAAAAACAAAAAAAAAGCCTGAAATCACTGCTTTATGTGAATTATTTTATTTGCTCCTCACAAGAACCCTGTAGACAATATCATAACTTCTACTTTAAAATAAGAGAAATGAGGTTTCTAGATGTTATATATGATGTTCAAGATGATAGAGCTATCTACAAGTGTATCACTTCTACAGATACTCATAGGGTACTATAGTAATAAAATCTGAATTAACTAAAAAAAGTTTCAGTAATAGTAATTGTAATATGATTAATAAAGAAAAGTATAGGCTTTTAAGGCAGACAGGCCTGACTGAATCTAATACCTGGCTCTGCCACTAACTAGCTGTGTTGGCTTTGGCCTAACTTAACCTCTTTGCACCTCTATTTCCCCATGTGTAGAAGAGGGACATTCATAAGATTGTAAGTTTTAAGTGATTTTTAATGTATGTAAATAGCCTAGACCACTAAATAGAAGCTGTTGTGATTAAAATAATTATTAGTGTTTTTTTTTTCCTGGTCCAATAAGTCACATTCAATCCACTACACCACAATTTTAATGTGTAAAAAGAGCGCATCAGGAATTTACTGGATTATAAAGAGAAGTATGGGAACTGGGCAAAACTGGCATTGAGCCGTCCAAGAGTTTCTGCGGGCGTCGGGTAAAAAAGACGCCCAAGATCAGGCAGTTGGTTCAGGTAACTGTGGGAATCAAGGGAAACAACGTTGCTTAAACGTAAAAACAAACACAACTATTTAATCTTTCCACAGCAACATCCATCTTCTTCCTCTGCGTTCTGGCTAGGGCCGAACCAAGGTGTTAGGAAACGCACCTGGTCAGCTCCCGCCCATTAGGCCCTGCTATCAAGGGGCTAGGGCACAGAGATTCCGAGCAACTCACCCCGGAGACTCCGCTGATACTGCCCCAGAATCTCCTCCAGGGCAGAGTTCTCCGGGGACTTCGCCATGAACACACTCGGGGCCCAGAGATGGGAGTTGCGTGGGGAAGTGTCCAGTGTTCTCCCCTCGGAGAGCAAGAGGCCTCAGCCTCCGGAAGGGGCCCACCGACTTCCTGCTGCTGCTGTCACTGGGGAGCACAGAATCCCGGACGGAGCTCTCCGGACTCTCCCCACCCACGGGCCCCCGTGGTGGACGTCGGAAGTTGTAGTCCGCAGTGTCCGGGCCTACAGTGTCGAAGTTCCTAAGAGCCCTCCCAATGACACTACAATTCCCAGAGGGCAACGCGCTCCAAGCTCAAGCTTTGGCGGTTTGGCGGCCAGTTCCGGTTGCCAAGAGACTCCTTGGAGGCTCCGCCCATTTCGGTAGCCCAGCCAGGCTTAGTCCTGTCTTCATCCCATCCTGCTGTCTGGACCACCTAACTGACAGAAAGGGCTCACTGAAAGCCTTTCCTCTTCTAAACTCGCTTATATGTAGTTGATCCTTGACCCTTCTCAAGAACGCAAATAACAAGCTCAACACCCTTCAGCCGCAACATCTGCCAACACCGCCAAATAAATTCTCAAGAAAAAGAAGCTCTGAATCTCCCAAACAGCGTAGATCGTGAAGGCGGCTGACACTACCAATCTTAGCACGCCCAGCGACCCGACCACAGCTTGGAGTTGGCGCACTGCCAGCTGGGAACTGTAGTCCTTGCCGGTTGCGGTCCCAGCTAAAGCCCGGGTCCTCTTCATTGTTGAAGCTGGTCTTTGGTGTACGCCTGCGCAGTCGGCAGCTGGAGAGGCCTGCGGGTGAGACCCCCCCCCCACACACAACCCCTTTTCATTGTCTGTGCTTGGCGCCTGCGCAGTAGGAGTTCGCAGGGACAGGGCCGGACCAGGGGTAGGGCCGGGCTCCTCGCCCTCTCCCCGGGCGCCTGCGCACTGGGCGGCCGCTCCTTGCCGTTACCGCTATGTGCGGAGCGTGTGCGGAATAACGTTATTGCCCAGCGGCGCCGAGGGGCCGAGAGCTTGACCGCGGCGGCGGCGGCGACGACGACAGGGTGGGGGAGGACGCTTGCGAGAGACTCACGGGACGCGGCGCGCCCCGCCCCCCCGTCCGGTCCCTCTCAGCAGTGAGGGGTAAGTGATGCGCTCCGATGCCGTCGCCTCCGCCTTTCCACATCCTTCTCCTCGGGTTTGCAGCGGGGGCTCGGGCGCGGCCCGCGGCGGGAGGGGTTGCGGGCCGGTGGCGAGGGGCGCTTCCCTGAGGCTTCGCGCGCCGCCCCCGCCCCGGACCTGGGACTCGGCGGGGGCGCCCCTCCCCCCCCACCGTCCCCCAACCCTGCGTCCCCGGGCCCTGCGGCCCGGCTTCCCCTGCAAGTGTCCACGTATTGAGTCGTCTCTGGCTCTCCTGGCTTTGTGCAGCCCCCTCCGCCCCAGCAGTTTGCAGGGGTGCGGGCGGAGCAGCGGAAGGAATGGCTGCGCTGCTGCTGGAGAAGGGGTTTTCCCGATCGGAGCAGCTCCCAATGTCGATTCTTTTTGTGTGGTTGGTTTTAGTGTGTGGGGCGGTTTGGGGTGGTCCGGCGAGGAGCCTTTCGGACGCGGTGGGAGGGCGTGGAAGACGTGGTGTCACGCACCCCGCCAGGCGACAGCACCCGCTCAGGCTGTGGCTCCGTAGTAACCCGGGGGAGGAGAGAGTAGCTTCCTGTCGACTTCATTGTCCTGAGATTCAAATGTGGGCTTTGGCATGGGTCCCTTCATTTTATGTAAGGAAAAGAAAAATTAGCAGCTGCCTAACAAGGGGCGGGAAGATGTGGGATTTGTACCCTAAGTCATAGTATCTGTTTTTTAGTGTTTAGCGGAGTTTTACTTGGAGAATGTAAGCTCCTGGAAGACAAGGACAGTGCATGTCCAAGCATTGCCAAGGTGATCAATATAAAATTACTAGCTCACGATGAAGAATGGACCAGGAAGGGCCTGACGACGAAGCTGTTTGTGTAGCAGGAAAATGAACCAGCAGAATGTTTTTTCATAGGGTGGGTAACACATTCACGTTCCTAAGGGAATAGGTTAGGATACATCTTTCCGTTTTGTTTTTTTGAGCATTCAAAATAAAACATAGGCCTGGTACATTTCTGTTTCTGAATTTTTTATTCATACTTTTATCCTCTTAATGAAAATTCACCCAATTGGGAGAAATGTGGTGAAGCAGATAACATACTTGATTGAAAATACATCTTTTAAAATGATTTGATTATTAAGCTTACAACCGTTTGCTGGCGTTAAAACAAGCAAAAGAGAGATTAAAGCAGGATGGGGAGGAGCAGGTGGAGGAATGATGTGAGAGGAGAGAGTGACATTATGAATACGGTATCCAGATCTTCACTGATATAACCCTAGCTGGGTATGCCGCAATGATTTAGGAATTCAGCTCTGGAAATATTACATTGCAAGTTGCAAACCATATTGTATTTTTCTGCCATTGTTCTTTAAAAAGTAAAACCAGTGCTGCTTTTACTTTTTCCTAACTTTGCAGATATTGTAGAATTTTGGTGTTTTAAAACTGAAGAGTCTAAATGCATTTGACAGAGAAAGAGGAAGACATTAAAACTTGGAAAGTTAACTGACTTGGCTGTCCAAGCCAAACTGCTAATGAAAGGCAGAGTCAAATAAAACCAAGGTCTCTTCTGCAGTGTGCTCTTTCAGCTGTGTCCCCTAGTCCCCCTACCCTGTGAAAATTTATGGAAAGCTTCTCTGCATGCTCTTTGAGTTGTCTGTGACAATCAAGTTCATTGATACCTCATAGTTGTATTAGTCTAGTCTTTTTCTTTTGATGTGAAAGTAATAACTCTAATGAAGTGGAACTATAGTTTTATAAATTAACTTACTGATATAGGAAGAGATGTCTTAACATGGACTTTTCATAAAAATGAAAACTGTTGGAATTTTTTCCCTACTTCTTATCAGTAACCATATTTTAATAATATTTTCTGCTATTCGGTAGTATTTTATAATATGATCAACTCTATAAACTGTGAAAAATGAAATTGCTACATAACAAGAACCCATGAAGTTAACTTTTCTTCAGTTAATGAATTTTATTATTTTCAATTTAAACAAGAGCTTACTTTTTGAGGAAAAAATTCATGTTGAATTTTTTTATTAAAATTGAATTTGTGCTCTTTTATTAAGTTGATTTTGCCATTAAGTGCTTTTTTGTTGTCTTATACTTTTTATCCCTTAATACTACATTGTATTTTAATAGACTTTTTTTTTGATAGATCTTTATTGGAGTATAATTGCTTCACAATACTGTGTTAGTTTCTGTTGTACAACAAAGCGAATCAGCCATATGCATACATATATCCCCATATCCCCTCCCCTTTGAGCCTCACTCCCACCCTCCCTATCCCACCTCTGTAGGTCATTGCAAAGCACCGTGCCGATCTCGCTGCGCTATGCTGCTGCTTCCCACTGGCTAACTATTTTGCATTCAGTAGTGTATATATATTGATGCTACTCTCACTTTGCCCCAGCTTTGCCCTCCCACCCCCACTCCCCCGTGTCCTCAAGTCCATTTTCTGTGTCTACGTCTTCACCTGCCACTAGGTTCATCAGTACCATTTTTTTTTAATTTTTTTTTTTAGATTCCGTATATACGTGTTAGCATATGGTATTTGCTTTTCTCTTTCTGACTTACTTCACTCTGTATGACAGACTCTAGGTCCGTCCACCTCACTACAAATAACTCAGTTTCATTTCTTTTTATGGCTGAGTAATATTCCATTGTATATATGTGCCACATCTTCTTTATCCATTCATCTGTCAGTGGGCATTTAGGTTGGTTCCACGTCCTGGCTATTGTACATAGTGCTGCAGTGAACATTGTGGTACATGTCTCTTTTTGAATTATGGTTTTCTCAGGGTGTATGCCCAGTAGTGGGATTGCTGGGTCATATGGTAGTTCTATTTTTAGTTGTATTTTAATAGACATTTTAAAAAAGAATTAGTATATCTCTTAAATTTCAGTTTACTTAAAAAATAATCTGTAATTCACCATGTGGAATTATATTAAATCAAACTTGAAGTGTATTTTACTGTTAAATTTCATGGTGTGCTATTTGTATGGAAGTAGATAACCATTTGCATGTTTTCCAACTTTACACTGTAAAATTATCATGCGTTATGTCTATTAATGTAAATATCAAAGTGCTTTTAAAAACTCTATGCTTAGGGATTTGTTACAAGTATCAGTTTCTTGTTTCCTTTTATCACTTAAAAAAAAAAACCCCAAAAAACTAGTTTTATTGTTGCATCTGATATCATTCATCTAGTACTGAATACTGTATATGTTTAAACTTGTGAACATGTTTTTTATTCAACAAAATTCTGTACTGATTATTTTTTTCTTCTTTATCACGAACATTGGGGGGTTAAGCAGTACACTGTTCTAATAAATATCTAACAGACAGCATGATATTAAATTGCCAACTAAAATATCTGTATAGTTGTCAATTATTTTGCAAGTATAAGAAAAAAAGGAATTAAATACCATCTGAAAAATTTTGGTGGGTAGATAATATTGGCTGGAGCATTAAGTGTTGAGATGTTTCAGTAAGAAATGGGTTTCATCTAATGGGGAGAAACCTCAGACTATTTTTATTTCATAAACTTTTGTTAATAACCAAGATTTCTAATAACTACCCTTGGTGAAATGGGTCTTTGTTTACTCAGATATTTCTTGAGGGAAGTGCTCAGCAATGAGGTAGCCAGTGTGGGCTATCTAAAAGAGTAAGAAAACATCTATCTGGTAGTAGGCTTGATTAAACTGGATATATAGTCCAGTTTAGTTGAAATGATTATGCAACAGTATATTATAATTTTTTTTGCCAAAATGAATGACATAGTTGACATGTACTAAAAGTAAACCCCACTTTTGTGTCAAAGGTAGAAAGGAAACCAACAAAAGCAAGGTTATAAAAATTTTTTAGATCCAATAGAGATTATGTGAAGCATAGAAGTGGAAATGAATCCTAAGCGTGCATTGCTTAGGTTTGAAAAGCAAAGAATGAGACAGCAGAGAGTAAGTCCTTATTTAAGTATATAAATGGCTAATAAATAATAGAAAATATTACCCTTTGGGACATAATATTTACTGAATAAGTGAGTAATACCTACTATGTATTAAGCACTTACTAAGTGCCAGACATTGTGTGTGTCTATGCATAATTCATGCAGCAGTTGTGTAAGTAAGGTATTTTACACTTAAAGTTGAGAATACTTGAGGTCCAGAGTTAGTGAATAATTTTGCCTCTCTGTCACACATTATTAAGTGGTAAAGCCTGTAACTGAACCTTTGTCTTTTTGACTAAAGCCAAAATTCTTTCCACTCATCTTTTTCAGTAAGTTAAAAAAGGCAACATTTATTCCCTTCTAATTCACAAAATTTTAGAATTAGAGGAGACTTTAGAAATCATCTCAAACAATGTGCTGCTTACTACTAATATCCCTGAGATCTTACTGAGTCCAGCTTTTCCATGAGAAACACTTCCATGAAAAAATGGGCATAGGATAGTAATTTCGCTTTTGAAAAACGTAATAGATTTTACTAAACTGAGCTAGTATCTGCTTTACTGTGTAACTTCTTCCATTGGTTGCAGTTCTGTCTTTAAGAGTAAGATACAGTAAGGTTTTTCTCAATATATTGGGTCTCTGTTAAGTTTTCCTTCTTCTAAATTAAATACTACAACCCCTACAACTTCATGTGATACAGTTTCCTTTACCTTCCTCATCTCTGTCACTAGATACAATCAGTTTTGTCAGTGCTATTCTTTTTTGTTCTGATTCTGTTTCCAGCTTTAGTTCTGCAGTTGTGGTCTGAATACAGTGTAGTGAAATTACCCCTTTTCTTAATTCAAGCTATATACTTGTGTTTACGGTCTAAAATTTCATTAACTCTAACAACAGTAATGTCTTGCCAGTTCTAAGCAAAAAAATGAGAGAAAAATGTTATGTGGTTTTTCAAGTTATATTTATCCAATTCAAGGGATTACTTTTTTTACATTCTGTATTTCTACTTTTCTAATGTTAAAATAACCTTTTTTTATGAAATGATAGTGTTAGTAGGTGGTAGGTTTCTTTAGATATTTGTCTTCGGGTTTTGTTTTCGTGTTTTTAAATAAGCAATAAAAAGTTCGCCTTTTGTTGTTTCCTATTTCGTTTTTTGAAAAATTTGTAAATCACTGATGCAGGCAACATAAACCCGCATCTTTTGTATGTTAAGATCTTTCCCATTCTGTATATACATGTAGATGATGTTTTTTAAACAATATGTACCTTTAACCCTTCTAAATATCATCTACTTGAGTGTAGTTAAAACTTGAGATCTTTTTTTAAATTTTATTATTTTTGGCTGCGTTGGGTCTTCGTTGCTGCACACAGGCTTTCTCTAGTTGTGGTGAGTGGGGGCTACTCTTCGTTGTGGTGCGCCGGCTTCTCATTGTGGTGGCTTCTCTTTTTGTGGAGCACGGACTCTAGAGCACAAGCTCAGTAGTTGTGGCGCATGGGCTTAGTTGCTCCGTGGCATGTGGGATCTTCCCGGACCAGGGCTCGAGCCCGTGTCCCCTGCTTTGGCAGGCAGATTCTTAACCACTGTGCCACCAGGGAAGTCCTTGGAACCTTCTTGAATAATGATTCTGTCATCCAAGGGATTAGCTTCTCTTCCTGGCTTTTTGACATTTATAAATTTAACAAGCAAGCCCTCTTATGTCTTCATCTTGTGCATGTATTGGATATAGCCAAGGACATACCATGCAAATTTATAAATAGAATAAAAGTTACATAAATAAAGTATGCTGGAGGAAAAGGGTGACACAAAGATAATGAAAACCATTTTAATGTTTTGTTTGTTTTTAATTAAGGAGAAAATCATTATATTCTCTAGTACTAAGGGAGTTGGTTGAAGCTTACTGTCTGGTGGGGATATGGATAATTATATAATTATATGATATGAAGTCAAGTAAGCGTAGGTGCTGTGAGTAAAAATAAATCAGAGTAAAGGGATAGAGTGATGGACTATTTTTTATTTATTTTTAAATAGTCATTCAAATAACACATTAAAATGGTTCAAAAAAAAATCAAACAATATTTTAAAAACAAACAATGTGAAAAATCCTCCCACCTATCTACCCTGTCTGCTGAGTTAATAGGTAACTTTTCATGTATCCTTCCAGTGAATTTGTTTTCAATTTAAGTAAATACAGTATATATTTTTAACCTACTTACCTCCTTTTACACAAAAGATAGCCTCTTTATACAAAAAAGCGGCATCTTGAGAGCTACTATTTTAGTGACTGTTTAGGGAATACCACTCTTTGAGAAGGTGTCATTTAGCAGAGACTTATATTATGTAAGGAAGCACACCATGTAGATATCTGGAGAGTGCTCTGGTCCTGAGACAGGAAAGGGATGAATGAATTCAGAGAACAAAGAGGCCACTGGCTGGAGATGAGTGAGCAAGAGGAAGGAAGAATAGGAGGAAACGAGTTTGGATAGAGATTGTATTGGTTGCCTTTATTTAAAATGCCTTGGGAGTTCATTGGACTGTTTTGAGAAGAGGAGTGACAAAAGAATTGACTTACATTTTTAAAATATGGTTCTGGCTGTTTTGTGGATAATAGACTGGAGGGGAAAAGAATGGGAACAGGGAGATGAGTTAAGAGACAATTGGAATACTTTAAACTAAGGTGTTAATGGTTTAGACTAGAGTGGTAGTGGTGGAGATAGTGAAAGTTATTAGATTCTGGTTTTAAAAAATCAAGAGTTTTGGACATGTTAGGTTTGAAATGTCTATTAAATGTCCAAGTGGAGATAATCAAGTAGGCAGTTGAATATTCAAGGCTAGATTTCAGAGGAGAGGTTGGGACTGAAGATATTTAAATTTTAAGCATCACCGGTAGACCATATTTAAAGCTCTAGGACTGGAAGACATCACTTAGGTTGAGAGTTTGAGAGTAATTAGATTAAGAGGTCCAAGAAAGAATTGTACCTGATACTCTCCAATAGTGAAAGCTTAGCAAGAGAGAAGGAGCCATCAAGGATTGAAAAGAGGTGGCCAGTGAGGTAATGAGTGTGGTGTCCCAGAAGACAAGTAAAGAAAGTATGTTTAGGGACTTCCCTGGCGGTCC
This sequence comes from Balaenoptera physalus, assembly GCF_965194825.1. Taxonomy (NCBI): domain Eukaryota; kingdom Metazoa; phylum Chordata; class Mammalia; order Artiodactyla; family Balaenopteridae; genus Balaenoptera; species Balaenoptera physalus. The sequence continues at coordinate 29,502,890 of NC_138882.1, forward strand.
AGTGGTCAGGACTCTGCGCTTCCACTGCAGGGGGCACAGGTTTGATCCCTGGTTGGGGAACTGAGATCCCGCAAGCTGCGAGGTACGGCCAAAATAAAATAAAATAAAATAAAGTAAAATTTTTTTAAAAAAAGTATGTTTAGAGATAAGGAGTGATCAGTCAACTATACCACCTTTAATCACTTAAACATTTCTTAAGAAATCAGGTTATATCCTTTTTCCTTGTTAACTATCTCTGAAAAAGTTATTATCAGACCTGTCTTTATTCTCATTTATCAGTGAAGATGTTCTTTTTTTTTTGGCTATGCCATGCGGCTTGCAGGATCTTAGTTCCCCAACCATGGATTGAACCCGGACCACTGCAGTGCAAGTGCCGAGTCCTAACCACTGGACTGTTAGGGAATTGCCGAGATGTTCGTTATTATTCTCCCCCAGAAACTACTAAATCTAAAGCTGTGAACAAAGTTTTACTCACAGATATATTGCTGCAGTTTCTTAGGTGGATGGATGTGGCTGCTTCCGCTACTGAGATTTGTACAGGGGAGATGGTGGCTGTTCACTGAGAAGGATTTGCTATCAGGAATTGCCTCAGCGGCATTAACTGTGTGATCTTGGGCATGTCACATCGTTTCAGAAGTTCAGTTTCTCCATCTGTAAAATAAAGCTGGCAGTAGTCCAGCTACCTCAGAGGTTTATTTTGTAAAACAAATGAGATAGATATAAAAGACATGAAAGGTATAATTGCACGTAGGGATCCCCTTCCGAGTGCCCCAAGTGTGGTAACACTTGATAGTGTTAGATTTGAAGAAATGTTTTGGTTTGGGTGATGAATAGAAGTATGTTTTCATTCTCACTCTGTAAGAATAGTTTTTCACTTCTTGTGCATTCTGTCCCCATAGGCAGTTTTGTACATCATTTTACAATACTCTTGGGGTTGGAGGAAAGGACATGAGGCCAGAAAGAGGCTTTGAAATAATAACTTTCTCCATTCGTAAGCACATCTTTCAAATCTAAGCATAGTGTCTAAATGAGAATGAAGTCAGAAAAAAGTAAGCAGGCCAGCTTACTTTTTTTCCAGGCCAACAAAGAGCATTTTCCTATTTTAACTAGCTTTTTACTGGATAAGGATTTGTCAGATTCAAAGCTCAAGGGTTGATTAGGGGTCTTGAACTCCAGTCAGCCAGCTAGAAACTGATTTCACGAAACAGAGGATAGGGGAAATGAATGCCCTTGATGATGGAGAAGTAAGTATAAAATCTTTATTTTGGTGAAAAGGGAACATTGCAAATAGAGGACTTTCTGTGGTAAGCTTTTTTAGGCAATAGGACTATAACTTCAAAATATCTAGAAAATACCATTAAGTCAGGAAGAACACATTCTTAAAATCCTACTAGCTAGTGACACCACTGTTACATATTCTTGTCTATTTTGGTTTAATCTGATAACGTTTTATCATGAGATTAAACTTTCATTTTACGAAGCTTACAATTTATGGAAATTAAGGATGTTTTTAAAAATTGTAAACAACCCTATAGTGGACATTTCTAACTGAATTTCTGTGCAGATCAGTATTTTTCTTTCCTACTATTTCAAGAAATGAATTGTATCAAAGAACACGTAGAATTCTAAAACCTTTTCTCATTTTCTAACGTACTGATAATACTCCATCCGCCCCCGCCCCACCTCAGTCTGTTGCCAAAGTACACCTCCCTCATTGGGGTATGAAATTGTGTTTCTTCAACGCTTCACCACTGCTGGGTATTACATAACTTTTTAAAATTTTTGCCCAGCTGATAAACTAAAAACCTTATTTAAATTTCTCTTATCAGTAATACATCTGAAAGGCTTTTAAAAAATGCTTATTGGTTGTTTTTATTTCTAAAATAAAAGGCTCTTATTTTTAGTGAATAGCTCATCATATTCACTTGTAACAACTTCTTTTTCCAAGATTACCATTTGCCTTTTAAGTTTATGTTATTTTTACCCAGCAAAAATCTTTAACTTGTATATAGCCTAATTTCTTTTTTCTTTTTCTTATGAAGTAATCCCACTGCACAAAATTTTATTGAATGCATACCTATATTTTTTCTTGTAGAATTTATGATTTGAATTTTTACATGCAAATGTGTTAATTTATCTAAAATATATTTAGGCATATATATAGCCTTTTGTCATGTATTGCATGACGCTTCATTATCTATCACAATTTGAAATGTCTTCTTAATATGCATAGATTTATTTCTGGATCTTTTATTCCATTTGATTGCTGCCTATTCCTGCACCGCTATATTATTACCACGTATTATAACATAGGTTTATAGTATCTGTTTACAAATGGATACTTTTCTCTTTACCCTATTCTGGTGTCATAGAATTTACCTAGTTATCCTTGTATGCTTTTTTTTTTTCCAGATGTGTTTTAGGGTTATTTTGTTAAGCTCATTTGAAAAAATCCTTTTGGGGTTTTGATTGAGATTAAACTGAGTTTATTGACTTATTTATGATCTAAAAGATGACAAAGGAACTCTCAAACAGGTATTTAAGGCCTTAGTTTTTAACAGTGTTTTCAGGTCTATTCAAGTTTCTATCTGTTTTTGAGTCACTTATGTCATTTTCATCTGCCTAGAAGTTTATTCACTTGAGGTTTTCAAATTTAGAAGCCTAAAATTGTAGATATAATTATTCTGTAAATTGAAAAGATCATGTCTGTGGTTACACCTTTTTTTCTGGCCGCACCATGAGGCATGCAGGATCTTAGTTCCCCAATCAGGGACCAGGGATCGAACACGCACCCCCTGCAGTGGAAGCGCGGAGTGTTAACCACTGGACCACCAGGGAAGTCCAAGTTACATCCTTTTATAAAGGTAAATATTTGTGAGGAATGAAGAAGAAAAATCTGCCAGGGTTTTAATTTATTTATTGATTTATTTATTTATTTTTTATGGCTGTGTTGGGTCTTTGTTTCTGTGCGAGGGCTTTTTCTAGTTGTGGCAAGTGGAGGCCACTCTTCATCGCGGTGCGCGGGCTTCTCACTATCGCGGCCTCTCTTGTTGCGGAGCACAGGCTCCAGACGCGCAGGCTCAGTAATTGTGGCTCAGGGGCCTAGTTGCTCCGCGGCATGTGGGACCCTCCCAGACCAGGGCTCGAACCCGTGTCCCCTGCATTGGCAGGCAGACTCTCAACCACTGCGCCACCAGGGAAGCCCTGCCAGGGGTTTTAGTACGATTTTTTTTTTTTCAGAATGAGCTTTTTGATTTGCCATTTTTGTCTTTATGTTTCTAATTTATTATTTTTAAAAATCTTTAATACTTATCTCTACTAGTTGTCGAATAGTAAGTTTATTTTTATTTTTCAGTTCAGTGGAAAACACTAAAGGCTGTAAATTTTTTTTATCAGTACACCTTTGGGTACCTTCCTTAGATTTTACATATATTGGTCTCAGAGTTTTTACTCTTTAAACTATTTATTCCTTTTCACCGGAGTTAATTCGTGAGATAAGTTTTTGTTTTTAAATACAGGGCCTGTGTGTATGTGATTTATTATTGTTCTTGTGGATTTTTTTCCTAGTATTTTTTTTAACATCTTTATTGGTGTATAATTGCTTTACAATGGTGTGTTAGTTTCTGCTTTATAACAAAGTGAATCAGGTATACATTATACGTATATCCCCATATCTCTTTCCTAGTATTTTTAATGAAAATTCTCAAGCAGACAGGGAAATTGAAACGGTTTCATAGTGACTACTCGTATACCCACCATCTTGATTCTACCATTAATATTATGTTAGTTTTATCACATATCTGGTCATAAATCCATTGTCTGTTCGTCAGTTTATCTTACATTTTGATCCATTTCCAAGTAAACTGTAGACGTCTGTGTGTGTGTGTGTGTAAGAAAAGGGTTCTTAAATCATTTGAAATTGTTTCAGTTTTAAGTTTTCTGAATGTGCTTTTGAAATACTTTCTAACAACCACTGTCATATTAAACAATAGTTTAAAAATGAAATATACTGTTTTCTATTCCAGTAGTATTACTGAACTCAATTTTTCTGTAAATAGCTAGCTTACAAAATTGACACTGATGACACCGAGCTATTCCTCTTTTGGAGGACAGGGGTATTCATCGTGTGTATGTTCATCTGTGTGCGTGTGCTTTTGAAGAGGAATGGTAGATAGTTTGGTTTTTGTTTTTGATTAAGCTGAAGAGCTATTGAACGAAACATACACAGTTTCTCTAATCTAGTAATTCTGCTATTTCCTTCAGTTGCAAATCCAGGAATGAAATATTTTTTCTCAGTTCTCCATCTCACTACCTTCCACTTCGACTATTCCCCTACCTTTCACTTATGTGAAAAATTCTGTGTTGGGCTATTCACTAAAAAAAGAGCCTTTGCTTGCAGTAAGAGAGCATGGTTAGACCCTAAGATTTTAAGCGGTTCATATGACAAATTCCAGAATATTAAAGATGTACTATATGGAATAAGGAATTTAAAATTTGTAAATTGGAGAGGTGGGAACAAACAGAGTGCAATTAAATGAAAGGTAAATAAAGTAAAATTTAAAAATTTATTTGGGGAGGGTGGCTTAGGGACAAGAGAATTGGGCTATTCAGTGTCTAGTAATTATTGTTAGTGACATTCAGAACATAATTCATTAATGGAATCTGGCACCATTTTTGCTAATGGTATTTAGGTTAATTGCAAGTTCGTAACCCTTGCTCCCTAAAGATATGAGGTTTGTATAAGATGGATATTTCATCAAAGAATGCTCTCTTGACAACCATTTCTTTCATCTGATTTTCAGGTGTCTGGTTTTGTCACTAGGATTTCTAATCTCTGAGTTGTTCTTCCCTTTCTCTCTTTTTCTCGGGTGCAATTTGTAGTTTTTCCCTCCAGCCTCAGCATTCTAAGTCAAGACATTGTGTATTTCCTGTGCCGTAGTATTTTCTAAATTTCTTTCTCTTTAGTCTTCACAATTACAGCCCATTTCCGCCATCCCTACTCTCCCATGTTGTCAACCCAGTCAGTCCAAGCTGAAGGGGTCTTTTTGAGGAACTAGAAAATAAGTGTTTTCGTGTACACGTTTCATCAGTGATTTATCTAAATAAAGGGAGGTTGCGAGAGAGAGTACCTGGGTGGTTGATACTGCCATTTATCAAGATAGAGAAAACAGGAGGAAGGCAGATTTTGTTCAGAAGATGGAAAGATGCAATTTTTTTTTTCAGATTAATTCTGACAGGTGAGTGGGGACTTGGAACTGAAAATGATTTATAAGTAATTAAGGTCTGCATCTTATAAAAGAGGTTTTGACTTGAAACTTAGATGCGTGACTTAATGTAATAAACCGTATTTGAAGTCCAGTAGCTTCAAAGAAGTCTCAAAATGAACATGTATTGGGAAGTAACCTCCTTAAAACACGGATTTAAAGAGAAAGTAGAGACTTTCAAAGAGATTGAGGAGTGGCCACGGAAGTCAGAGAAACCAAAGTAATGTTTCTAGAAGGTAAGAATGGTCACAGATACTGAGAGGTCATGTAATAGGAATATTAATGATCATTGGGTTTAGCAAGTAGGAGGACATTTTTGACCATGATTCAGTAAGGCAGTTGAGAGGAAGAGAGAGGACAAAAATTCAGTAAACCTTGAGAAGATAGGGTAAATTCAAGAATGGTTGAAAGGTGAGGATGTGGATTAGCAAAAGCAGACTAGTCTTTAAAGCCTAGCACTAAACAGAAGGAAGGAAAGCTCTTTTTGGTGAATTATATACTGTCTGTACTTTATTTTCTTTTTCAAGGCTTTAAAATTTTTTTCATGCTTTTTAATCATTTTAAAACACATTCTTAACAGTTCTTTTGTAAAACAAATTTTCAAAATGCAAAAACTTACCTTTAAAACAGAATAAGCTCTTAAAACATATGATAATATATTACTCACTTTATTTGAAAGTTCATTAATTTTAAGGACATAGATTCTGAAAGGGTAAGATATCCTTAATTCTAATAGGCAGTTGTATTTTTATATTCCAACTTTGCTGCGTGTAAAAGGAGCTAGTCTTAAGAACTGGATTATAGTTTCTTAACAGGAAATAACATTTATTAAAACTAGTAAAGCTACTTTTTAAAATAAGTTGCTGTCTAAGGGTATCATGCTCAAAATCCAAAAGTTACCTTGGCCTTGGAAATCCAAATTTACCAATATGGGTACTGAGTTCTGTTATAAAATTGCTTTCTGACTAGGAGATTTGAGTCTTTCTCTGATAATGTATATATACCATATACTCTAAAAAGTAAGTTTACTATTTGACAAAATTCAAATATAATGATCAAGATCACTTCTTAAAAATGTATTAGAGTTTGAGTAAACCTTCTGTGTTGGATCCAAAATAAATGAAGGATGCAAAAGCAAAATTTTTATCAAATATATCAGTGTTAAAAATAAGGATGGAATAAGGACTTATGTCCAGAGCAGGGAAGAATAATTATGAAATTTATGAATCTGAGTCTCTAGGCACTTACTGGAAATAAAAATTATTTACTGCTTTTCATATTTTGAGTATTTTTATTTGATCATGTGAAAGTGTCTGATCTAAGTCTCCATGGGCTATGAATAAGAAATTAATGGGGCTTCCCTGGTGACGCAGTGGTTGAGAATCTGCCTGCTAATGCAGGGGACACGGGTTCGAGCCCTGGTCTGGGAAGATCCCACATGCCAAGGAGCAACTGGGCCCGTGAGCCACAACTACTGAGCCTGCGCATCTGGAGCTTGTGCTCCGCAACAAGAGAGGCCGCAATAGTGAGAGGCCCGCGCACCGCGATGAAGAGTGGCCCCCGCTTGCCGCAACTAGAGAAAGCCCTCGCACAGAAACGAAGACCCAACACAGCCAAAAATGAATAAATAAATAAGTAAATAAATAATAAAAATAAAGGAATTCCTTTAAAAAAAAAAGTCTTTAAAAAAAAGAAATTAATGGATATCTATGAAATGCAGGATTATTATATCTTTTTTATGGATTCTCGAACATGTAATGGAAGCAGTAAACTACTTCAAATAAAAAAAATTAATAGAAATCTCAACAGGACTCTGATTAATTAATTTAATATATATTTTTCCTTTTGCTGGCATTTACCCCATAGGTTGGTCTTTAGTAGTGTGACACGATTTTATCTGTTTAATGCAGTCATGGGAAACTATTTGTCTGTCAAAAGTTGCAAAACTGCAGGGAAAAAAATGGGGGTCATGTGAAGGAGAAAACCAACTTCATTTTTTTGAGATAATCACCTTTATAAGCCTAAATTGTTTTACAAATTAAAACATATATTTTTTTTTAGTAAATACTGTCATCAGATATCTGCTTCAGAAAAATAGGACGGCTTAGTTATTTCTGTCTTAGATGACTTTGGAGGTTGTTTCTTGATCTTAGGATAAACACACACACACACACACACACACACACACACACACACACTCTTTGTCAACATGATGTAAATAAAGGAATAATTTGTACAAGGGGTTTGATCTCCGTTTTACTTTTGGCGCTGTTACTATGTAGCTATATGACATTGGACAAGTCTTTAGTCTTACTGTATCTGCTAATCCCAAACTCCTAATTTATTCCTCCTCCACTCCATTTCCCCTTTGGTAACCATACATTTCTTTTTTTTTTAACATCTTTATTGGAGTATAATTGCTTTACAATGGTGTGTTAGCTTCCACTTTACAACGAAGTGAATCAGTTATACGTATACATATGTTCCCATTTCTCTTCCCTCTTGCGTCTCCCTCCCTCCCACCCTCCCTATCCCACCCCTCTAGGTGGTCACAAACCACCCAGCTGATCTCCCTGTGCTATGCGGCTGCTTCCCACTAGCTATCTATTTTACATTTGGTAGTGTATATATATCCATGCCACTCTCTCACTTTGTAACACCTTACCCTTACATTTCTTTTTTATGTTTGTGAGTCTGTTTCTGTTTTACAAATAAGTTCATTTGTATCATATTTTAGATTACACATATAAGAGATATTGTATGGTATTTGTCTTTTTTTCTGACTTACTTTACTTACTGTGATAATCTCTAGGTCCATCCATGTTGCTGCAAATGGCATTATTTCATTCTTTTTTACAACTGAGTACTATTCCATTGTGTATATATACCACATCTTATCCTTTCATCTGTTGATGGACATTTAGGTTGCTTCCGTGTCTTGGCTATTGTAAACAGTGCCACTATGAACATTGGGCTTCATGTATCTTTTCGAATCAGAGTAGAAAAAGTTTTTAAATGGCACATAAGGCAGCTATATGCTGAAATTCATTACAGAAGAACGACAGAAACAAGAGACATTGTTGTCATAGAGTGAACTAAAAAAGGTGACTCAAAAACATTTGCGTTTCAGGCTCTTATAAACCCTTAACTCAAGCTGCTTTCTTCCATTGTCACTCCCTCCTGTAGGTTCTGTTTTCAATTCTTTGAGACAGCTTGGTGCACCTTTTCCTGCTCCTAGTAATAGTTGACCTGACAGAGTTTTTCAGATTCATAGTTGTGCCTTGAGCTTAGAGATAGTTTACTGTTCTTTCAAATTCTAGGTTTCTGATCTATGCTGTACCCCGATTTACTGAATTTGTACCATTCCTCTAGATGGATCACTGATTTTTGGTCTCTGATTTTAATATAAATTGATTGATTCTTCCTTGTCTATGGACTTCTCAGGGAGAAAACCTTGGAACCTACTGGTAGCCCAGCAGGAAGCTAAGAGGTAGATTGAAAATAGATTGAATTTTGCATGACCTGTCAGTGTTTATTGTGTAAAAAGATAGTGTCACAGAACATGTTACTAGGTAAAAATATGTTCTTTTCAGTCATATTCAAACTCTTTAGCCAAATCTTCCTCTATAGGAATTGACATCACTAGCATCATTTTAAGGCATACTTGAGGAAAATACAAAGGCGACTAGTTGTGGAAGAACCCCTGAACTTGGTATATGAAAGCCCAGGTTTGAATTCAGATAGCTCCTGTTTACTACTACTAGATTCGTGACCTTGGTTAAGTCATTTAACTTCAGCTTTCTTCAAGGGAAAAATGTTTCTCCCATGCTTGTTTTGTCTCATTCATGCTTGTATGAAAGTATAAGCACCTAGTACAGTTACTGGAACAAAGGAGGTACTTGATAAATATTTGAATCTGAGTCTTGATTTGTTGGTGTAAAACAACAAAATTATGTTTTAACAAAGTTGTACAGTTCTAGAAAAGAAAACAAGTCAGCCTTTACATTTTTCATAAACTGGCAGAGAAAACTTGACAGAAACTTTTTTTTTTCCTTTAGAAGGATGTTTATATGAACAAAAGGAAGATCAACTGATTTTTTATACAGGCATTTACATATAAATCATTTAGTGTTTGCTTCTTAGATTTTTTTTTTTATGCTTTGAAGGGTGTTTTAAAAATACCTTGTCTTCGTGATGTTGTACAAGAAACTGAAAAAATTCCTTTTGTGTCTTTGAAATGCATATTCTTATTTCTCTGAAATAGTCCTTAAATAGGAAAATTTCATCCTTAATATTAACTTTTTTTTTAACATCTTTATTGGAGTATAATTGCTTTACAGTGTTGTGTTAGTTTCTGCTATATAACAAAGTGAATCAGCTATATGCATACATATGTTCCCATATCCCCTCCCTCTTGCGTCTCCCTCCTACCATCCTTATCCCACCCCTCTAGGTGGTCACAAAGCACCGAACTGATCTCCCTGTGCTGTGCAGCTGCTTCCCACTAGCTAGCTATTTTACATTTGGTAGTGTATATATGTCAGTGCTACTCTCTCACTTCGTCCCAGCTTCCCCTTCCCCCTCCCAGTGTCCTCAAGTCCATTCTCTACGTCTGTATCTTTATTCCTGTCCTTTGGCAGAAACTTTTAATGCCTAGACAATTTGTAGAAAAGTATATCATCAAATCTAAGTCTTCTTTTGAAAATATATAGTAAACTCAGATATAGAATATATGACTATTGATATTTGGAATATCTTCATTTTCCTTAACGAAAAAATTTTTTACTTTTTAATGCTGTTTTAGGCAAAAGTTGTAAATTAGGTTTTTTCTCTACATGTATTTGGTTTTTTTCAAGATTTAATTAATAATGTATGTGGCAGATTATAAAGGTAAAATTTGGAGCAGTCGTTCCAAAATAATCAAGAGTATATGAAAGCAGAAGTTTTCCCAGTACAGAATTTGTTCACATGCTCATGAACAAGTATCTTGGTAGGTATCCAAAAAAAGCACAGCTGTGGATTTAATTTATGGGATTAACTGTACTGTCTCAAATGGGGGTGGGGATTTTAAAAGGAATAAATTTTTCCTAAGAATGTATTTCATTATCTCTCCCATATCAAGTTAATTATACAGCAGAGTTGAATTTTTGAGTATGTTCTAAGTATATGTCACTTTCTCAGACACGTTTCCCAGACCACCCACCCTAAACAACACCACCTTAGAACTGTTACATCATGCTGTTCTTGTTTTTCATGTTCCAGTCTTCCCATTGTCACTGAAGTTGTCCTATTCATTTACTTAGCTTTTGTTTGTCTATCTTTGCTTCTATGAGATTATGAACTTTTTCTAACTTATCACTCTTTCCCTGTTACTAGTGCATAGTAAATGCTTTATGAATGAAGAAAAACTAGATTAATTCATTGTGTGGTACTCTGTAAAATAAGAGTTCTCTGGTGTAACTGTTGTATAATGTTTGTCTACTTTCTAGAACTTACATAATTTTCGTTAAAAAGCTGTGTGCATGTGTGTGTATGAAGTTCTTAGAACTGTCTGGCATATAATAAATGGTCAATAAATGCTATCTATTATTATAAGTAAAAGATTATAGAAAATGATGTTTTTTTGCCTTTATAGCATATGATCAATCATATCTGTACCTTATTTGATCCTGAGTCCTTAGCTGAAATGCATCCTTAATGTTTTTTTCATTTTCAGAAATATAAGGTGTCAGAGGCAGAGCCTTTAGTGTTGAGGATATTTTCTATTAGGGATTTAGTAGGGGGAAAATGTGAAATAGTAGTCCTGAATTTATACATTTATTTAAAAATTAGTCACTTATCTTTTGGGTACTCAGTATGATAGGATAAAAAGACGTGATATTTATAGCAGCTTTATTAATAACTGCCAAAACTTGGAAGCAACTAAGATGTCCTTTCACAGGTGAATGGATAAACTGTCATACATCCAGAGAGTGGAATATTATTCAGCGTTAAAAAGAAATGAGCTATCAAGCTGTGAGAAGATACAGAGGAACCTTAAATGCATATTACTGAGTGAAAGAAAGCAATCTGAAAAGACTACATACTGTCTGATTCCAATTATATGATGTTGTAGAAAAGTATGGAGGCATTAAAAAAAAAAAAGAGTGGTTGCCAGGGGTTGGTGCAGGGAGGGATGAATAGGAGGAGCATAGAGGGTTTTTAGGGCAATGAAGATATGAAGATACTCTAAGATACCATAATGATAGATACATGCCATCATAACCCATAGAATGTACAACAGAATTTTATGTCTAGTCTACGTATCTAAGATTGTAGGCTTCTCGATTAAGTTATTCCAGTGTTAGAAATTGATGCTATGGGAAATGGAAGAGTCTTGAGTTGTGTTTTAGCTATATTGTTAATCGCTTTAAATGAAGCAAGAAAATGTATTCATTTCTCAATAATAGACGTTAATATTTGTAATTCTTAAGTGAGATTTCCTGGAGTTTTTACTTTTTGTGATGAAAGCTCTTACCTTCTCTCATGCCCAAAACACATGCACATGTATTTGGAGTTTTGATTTTTCAGAATTACGTATAAAACTCTCAGGACCCTGAATCTATTTAGCATGTTAAATCTAAACCTAAGCCATACACATGTTAATTATATGTTCATGATTAATGGGTAAGCATACTCCATATGGTCTAATCTCTGAAACTATACTAGTAAGTTTGGGGGCCAATCTTTTAGTCTCTTAATTCCTCTTCAGATATAATTCTTCCATTATATCAGATAATATATAGTAGTACCCTGGATATATCAAATTCCTTTCTTTGAATTCGAAGAACTCAGTATTCTTATTTAATTTGATCTTTAATTTGGAAGGGAGATGCAATGCTATTTTACAATAGCATCTCACCTATAGAATTCTGCTGCCTACAACTAAAGATCCAAAAATAAACTAAAGCTTGTGGAGTGACAAAATTTATCTTTCAAATGAAAACACATGTAGTTTATTCACAGGAGCTCTCATTCAGATTCTTGTTGTTCATTTTGAGCCTAGTTGAAATATACTTATGTTATTTTTAAGGCCTTGCAGGAAGGAATGGGGCCTTAAAGTGAAAAATGAATACTGATGAGAAGCGAGAAGACAGAAAAAACATGTACGATGTAAGTACGGGGTCTCAGAAAAGCAGAACTATCAATAGATAGTATTAGGACAGATACAGCCCATATTCCTTATATATTCTGATGAAATCACTTTTACAGCATAGTTTAATAATTATTGATAATAGTGATGATCATGAGCTACTAGTAGAGTTAAATACAGTAGTTAATATTTTGAGTTGTAAAAGGTGGGTAAATGTGAAATATATTTTAAAATATTTTCATTGAAAATGGTAAAACTAAAAACTGGTGTTGATACTTTAAGGCAGACTTTCTATAAAGGGCCAGAAAGTAAATATTTAAGGCTTTGTAAGCCATATGATCTCTGTATGAACTACTCAACTCCACTGTTGTAATACAAAAGCTTTGTGTTTCATTAAAACTTTATTCAGAAAGTAGGCAGAAGGCCAAAGTTAGCCAATCCCTGATTTAAGGAAAAATTCTCAATTCTGTGGAAAACTTAAATGTCCAAAATACCTTGTCCTAAGATAGACAAAACCAAATACAAAACTGAGCAAAATAAAGTTTTACTATGTCTCCAATTTAAGAACAGAGGAATCAAGGCAGAGAGAGGACTTGAGTGGCCTTTCTTTTTCAATAACACTTTTAAAAAAATCATGGTAAAGTATATATAACATAAAATTTACCATTTTAACCATAGGGTGTACAGTTCAGTGACATTAAATTCACAGTGTGTAACTGACACCACTATTTCTTTTTTTTTTTTAAGTAGTAGCTCGTGTGTGTTTTTTTTTTAATTAATTAATTTATTATTATTTATTTTTGGCTATGTTGGGTCTTTGTTTCTGTGCGAGGGCTTTCTCTAGTTGCGGCAAGCGGGGGCCACTCTTCATCGTGGTGTGCGGGCCTCTCACTATCGCAGCCTCTCTTGTGGCGGAGCACAGGCTCCAGACACGTACGCTCAGTAGTTGTGGCTCACGGGCCTAGTTGCTCCGTGGCATGTGGGATCTTCCCAGACCAGGGCTCGAACCCATGTCCCCTGCATTGGCAGGCAGATTCTCAACCACTGCGCCACCAGGGAAGCCCGACACCACTATTTCTACAACTTTATCATCATCCCAAAAAGAAATTCTGTGCCCATTAAACAACTTCTTATTCTCTCCCTTCAGCCCCTTATAATCTCTATCCTACTTTCTGACTGTATAAATTTGCCTATTTTAGGTCCCTCTTATAAGTGGATCATACAGTATTTGCCCTTTTGCATCTGGCTTATTTCACTTAGCATAATATAATATGTTTTAAGATTCATCCATGTTGTAGCATGTATCAGAATTTCACTTCTTTTTATGACTGAATAATATTCCCTTATATGTACATATATTTTGTTTATTCATCTGTTGATAAACACTTGGGTTGTTTCCACCTTTTGGCTATTGTGAATAATGCTGCAGTGAACATTGGTGTACAAGTATCTGCGTGAGTCCATATTTTTTCAGTTGTTTTGAGTATGTACCAAGGAGTGGAATTGCTGGATGATATGGAAATTCTCTGTGTAGCTTTTTGAGAAACCATAGCAGCTACACCTTTACACATCCCCACCAGCAATGCACAGGGTTCTAATTTCTCCACATTCTTACCAACACTTGTTATTTTCATTTTTTGATAATAGCCATCCTAATAGGTGTAAAGTGGTATCTCATTGTGATTCTGATTTGCATTTCCCTAATAATTAATATTCTGGATATGAATCGCTTACCAGGTAAATGATTTGCAAATATTTTCTCCCATTCTTTTCACTCTCTACATAGTGTCCCTTGATGCACAAAAATGTTAAGTTCTGATAAAGTCCAATTTATCTGCTTTTTCCTTCTAAGAGTTTTACATAGTTTTAGCTCTTATGCTTAAGTCTTTGATCCATTTTGAGTTAACTTTTGTATATGGTATTAGGTAAGAGTACAACTTTATTTTTTTGCATGTGGGTATCCAATTTTTTCAGCACTAATTGTTGAAAAGGCTGTCTTTTTCCCATTGAATGTTCTTGGCACCCTTGTTGAAAACCAGTAGACCATATATGTGAAGATTTATTTCTGGGCTGTCTGTTCTGTTCCATTAGCATATAGATCTATCTTTATGCAGCACTATACTGTTGTAATTACTGTCACTTTGTAGGAAGTTTTGAAATAAGGAAATGTTAATTCTTCAACATTGCTCTTCTTTTTCAGGATTTTTTTGGCTATCCAGGGTCCCACAAGATTCCATATGACTTATAGAATGGAGTTTTCTTTTTCTTCAAACAGTACTGTTGGGATTTTGATAAGGATCACACTGACTTTGTAGATTGCTTTGGTAGTCTTACCACCTAACAATATTAGGTCTTCAAATCTGTGAGGTCTTCAAATCTGTGAGTACAGAATGTCCTTAAATTTATTTAGGTCTCCTTTAAATTCTCTCAGCAGTGTTTTTTATTTTTCAGGGTATAAGTCTTGGGTCATCTTGGTTATATCTTCCTAAATATTTTATTCTTTTTGATGCTGTTATAAATGGAATTTTCTTCTTAATTTCTTTTTCAGATTGTTCATTGCTAATAACTAGAAATGCAACTGATTTTTTACTTAATTTTATATCCTGCAATTTCTCTGAATTCATTCATTAGCTCTGGTAATGTGGGTTTTGTTGTTGTTTTGGTAGACTTTTTAGCGTTTTCTACATATAAGATCATGTCATCTTTGAACAGAGGTGATTTTACTTCTTCCATTTAATTTTGATGCCTTTAATTTCTCTTTCTTACCTAATTACTCTGGCTAGGACTTCCAGTACTTTGTTAAATAGAAATGATGAAAGCAGGTGTTCTTTTCCTGTTCCTGATTTTAGGGGCACAGGTTTTTAGTTTCTTACCATTGAGTATGAATTTAGCTGTGGGCTTTTCATATTTGGCCTGTATCATGTTCAAAAAGTTTCCTTCTCTTCCTACTTTACTGAGTGTTTTTATCATGAAAGGATTTTGAATATTGTCAAATACTTTTTCTGCATCAGTCTGCATAATTAACTAATGCAATTTCTGATCATTTTTTCCTTTCATTTTATGATTATACTCTGTTACCTTGATTCATTTTTATATGTTGACCCGTCTTTTCATTCCAGGAATAAATCCCATGTAGCCATGGTATATAATCCTTTTTAATATGCTGCTGAATTCAGTTAGCCAGTATTTTGTTGAAGATTGTTACATCAGTAATATCTTAGTGTGGTTTTCTTTTCTTGTAGTTTCTATGTCTACCTTTGGTATCAGGTATTGCTGCCCTCATAGAATGAATTAAGATGTCTTCCCTCTTCAGTTTTTTGGAAGAGTTTACGAAGAATTGGTGTTAATTCCTTTTTTTTTTAAATTGAGGTATATTTGATTTACAGTATTGTATTAGCTTCAGGTGTACGACATAGTGATTCAAAATTTTTACAGATTATACTCCATTTATAGTTATTATAAAATATTCCTGATGCTGTACAATATATCCTTGAGGCTTATTTATATTATACATAATAGTTTGTACCACTTAATCCCCTACCCGTATTCTGCCCCTCCCCCTTTCCTTTCCTCTCTCTCACTGGTAACCACTACTTTGTTCCCTGTATCTGTGAATCTGTTTGTTCTTTGTTATATTCACTAGTTTACTTTTATACATATAAGTGATATCATACAGTATTTGTCTTTCACTGACTTGTTTCACTTAGCCTATTATCCTCCAGGTCCATACGTGTTGTTGAAAATGGCAAAACTTCATTCTTTTTTTATGGCTGAGTAGTATTTCGTTCTATATAAATATATATTCACATCTTCTTTATTCGTTCATCTTTGGATGGATGGACACATAGGTTGCTTCCATATTTTGAGTATTGTAAGTAATGCTGCTATGAACGTTGGGGTATATATTCAATATGTTTTTTTTTTTTTTCAATATGTCTTTTTGAATTAGTATTTTTGTTTGCTTCTGATACATACCCAGGAGTGGGGTTGTTGGATCCTATGGTAGTTTTATTTTGAGTTTTTTGAGGAACCTCCATACTGTTTTACAAAGTAGCTGTACCAATTGATATTCCCACCAACAGTGGACAGGGGTTCCATTTTCTTGACATCTTTGCCAACATTTGTTATTTGTGGTCTTTTTGATGGTAGCCATTTTGACAGGTATGAGGTGATATCTCATTGTGGTTTCACTTTACATTTCTCTGTTGATTAGCAGTGTTCAGCATCTTTTCATGTTCCTGTTGATGTTGAGTTGCATGAAATCTTTGTATATTTACCCTTTATCAGATATATCATTTGGATATTAACCTTTTATCAGGTACATAGTTTGCAAATATCTTCTTCCATTTAGTAGGCTGCCTTTTCATTTTGTTGATAGTTTTCTTCACAATGCAACAATGTTTTAGTTTGATGTACTCACACTTGTTTATTTTTTTGTTTTGTTTCCCTTGCTTGAGGACATATGTCCAAAAAAACATTGCTAAGACCAGTGTCAAAGAGTGTACTACCTGTGTTTTCTTCTAGGAGTTTTATGGGTTCAGGTCTTACATTTAAGTCTTTAATCTATTTTGAGTTTATTTTTGTATATGATGTGAGACAGTAGTCCAGTTTAACTCCTTTGCATGTAGCTGTCCAGGTTTATCAACACCATTTATTGAAGAGGCTGTCTTTTCTCCACTGTACATTCTTTCCTGTTTTGTCATAGATTAATTGACCATATAAGCATGGGTTTATTTCTGGGCTCTCTATTCTGTTCCATTGATCTATGTGTCTTTTTTTAGGCCAGTGCCATACTGTTTTGATTACTACAGCCTTATAGTATGGTTTGAAATGAGGGAGTGTGATACTGCCAGCTTTGTTCTTCTGTCTCAATATTACTTTTGGCTATTCAGGGTCTTTTGTGTTAACACACAAATTTTAGAATTATTCTAGTTATTTGCTTTTGGCATTATGAACATTTTAACAATATAAATTCTTAAAATCCATGAACATGGTATATCTTTTCATTTGTATCATTTTCAGTTTCTTTCTTCAGTGTTCACAGTTTTCTGGTTACAGGTCTTTTACCTCCTTAGATTTATTCCTAGGTATTTTTATTCTTTTTGATACAATGGGAAATCAGATTGTTTTCTTAATTTTTCTTTTTGATAGTTCATCATTAATATATAGAAATGCAGCAGATTTCTGTATATTAATTTTGTATCCTGCAAGTTTACCAGATTCATTAATGAGCTTTATTAGTTTTCTGGTGACATCTTTAGGATTTTCTATGTGTAGTATCACATTGTCTGCAAACAGTGACAGTTTTACTTCTTCCTTTCTGACTTGGATTCCTCGTGTTTCTTTTTCTTCTCTGATGGTTGTGGCTAGGACTTCCAAAACTATGTTAAATAAAAGTGGTAAGAGTGGGAATCCTTGTGTTGTTCCTGATCTTAAAGGAAATGCTTTCTGCTTTTCACCGTTGAGTCTGATGTTAGCTGTGGGCTTGTCATATATGGCCTTTATCATGTTGAGGTATGTTCCCCCCCAACACATTTTCTGGAGAGTTTTTATCATAAATGAATGTTGAATTTTGTCAAAAGCTTTTTTTGCATTTATTGAGATGATCATGTGGTTTTTATTCTTCAGTATGTTAGTGTGGTATCACATTGATTTGCAGGTATTGAAAAGTCCTTGCATCCCTGGGATAAATCCCATTTGATCACAGTGTATAATCTTTATAACGTATTGTTGAATTTGGTTTGCTAATATTTTATTTAGGATTTTTGCATCTGGGTTCATCAGTGATATTGGCCTGTGATTTTTTTTTTTTTTTTTGTAGTGTCTTTGTCTAGTTTTGCTATCAGGGTGATGTTGGCCTCATAAAATGGGTTTGGAAGAGTTCCTTCCTCTGTAGTTTTTGGAATAGTTTGAGGATAGGTATTAATTCTTTTCTAAATGTTTGTTAGAATTTGCCTGTGAAGCCATATGGTCCTGAACTTTTGTTTGGAGGTTTTATTTTGTTTTTTTTTTTCTTAAATTACTGATGCAATTTCATCTAGTAATTGGTCTGTCAGTCTTTTCTGTTTCTTCCCAGTTCAGTATTGGGAAGATAGGACATTTCTGGGAATTTGTCCATTTCTTCTAGGTTGTCTATTTCACTGACATAATATTGTTCACAGTAACCTTTTATGATCCTTTGAATTTCTGTGGCGTTGGTTGTAACTTCTTTTTCATTTCTGATTTTATGATTTGGATCCTTTCTCTTTTTTCTTGATGAGTCTGTCTAAAGGTTTATCAATTTTGTTTATCTTTTCAAAGTACTAGCTTTTAGTTTCTTTAATCTTTTTTTATTGTTTTTTAGACCCTTTTTCATTTATTTCTGCTCTGATCTTTATGATTTCTTTCCTTCATCTAACTTTGGGTTTTGATTGCGTTTCTTTTGGTAGTTCCTTTAGGTGTAATGTTAGGTTGTTTGAGACTTTTCTTGTTTCCTGAGGTAAGCTTGTATCACTATAAACTTCCATCTTTGAACTGCTTTGGCTACATCCCATAGATTTTGGATCATTGTGTTTTCATTTTCATTTGTCTACAGGTATTTGGGGGTTTCTTCTTTGATTTCTTAAGTGACCCATTGGTTGTTTAGTAACATATTGTTAAGCCTCCATCTGTTTGTGGTTTGGGTAGTTTTTTTCTTGTAGTTGATTCCTAGTCTCGTAGCATTTTGGTGGAAAATATGTTTGATATGACTTCAGTTTTCTTAAATTTACTGAGACTTATTTTGTGGCCTAGCATGTCACCTATCCTGGAGAATATTTCACATGCACTTGAAAAGAATGTGTATCCTGCTGCTTTTGGATGGAATGTTCTATATATATCTATTAAGTCCATCCATTTTAATGTGTCATTTAAGGTTGATGTTTCCTTATTGATTTGCTGTCTGAATGATCTGTTCCTTGATGTAAGTGGGGTGTTAAGCAAAAAGTTAGAAAATGTAAAGAGCAAACAGAGCTGAAGAATATGTAACTGAAATTTTAAAATACGTTAGAAGGAATCAGGAGTAGGTTAGGTGATACAGAGGAACAGTCAGCAAACTGGGAGACAGAGTAGTGGCAATCACCCAAGCTCAACAGAAAAGTGTTTAAATTTAAAATGAGGATAGATTAAGAGACCACTGGTACAAAGTCAGGTGTAAAAACATTAACATTATAGGGGTCCTAGAAGGAGAAGAGAGAGAGAAAGGGGCAGAGAACATATTTGAAGATATAACAGCTGAAAACTTCCCTAACCTAGGAAAGGAAACAGACATCTAGGTCCAGGATGTACAGAGTCCCAAACAGGATCAACCCAAAGGGGACCACACCAAGATACATTGTAATTAAAATGGCAGAAGTTAAAAAGAGGATATTAAAAGCAGCAAAGGATAAGCAACAGTTACACATAAGGGACTGAGCTGATTTTTTAGCAGAAACTCTGCAGGTCAGAAGGAAGTGACACAATATACTTAAAGTGATGAAAGGGAAAAGTCTACAACCCAGAAAACTCTACCTGTCAAGATTCTCATTCAGATTTGATAGATCAAAATTTTACAAACAAGCAAAAACTGAAAGAGTTCAGCACCACCAAACAAACTTTACAAGAACGTTAAAGTGATTTCTTTAAGCCAAAAAGAAAGGCCACAACTAGAAACAGTAATCTTTATTATTTTCTTGCTTCAGTTACCTTTGGGTTTGGTTTCCTTAAGGTGTGCATTTAGATTATTGATTTGAGATCTTTTTTTCACTTGTTTTTTTTAAAAGTAGTTACAGCTGTAAATTTCTCTATTAGGACTGCTTTTGAGCAAGTCTTACGAGTTTTGTTATTCTGTATTGTTGTTTTCATTTGTTTCAATTTATTTTTTAATTGTCTTATGATTGCTTCTTTTACCCACTCATTGTTAAAGAGTGTGTTGTTTAGTTTTTACATATTGAGAATTTTCCAGCTTTCCTGTTGTTATTGATTTCTAATTTCATTAGATTGTGATTAGAAAAGTTGTTTTGTAATATTTCCATCTTTTAAAATTCATTAAGACTTGTTTTAGGCCTAACATTATGGTCTATTATGGAGAATATTCTTTGTGCACTTGAGAAGAATGTGATTCTGCTATAGTTTAGTGGAGTGTTTTGTATGTATCTGTTAGGTCAGATTGGTTCATAGTGTTATCAAGTCTTCTCTTTCTTTATTGATCTTTTGTCTGGTTGTTTTTCATAGTTGAAAATGGGGCATTGAAGTCTTCACTGTTACTGTTCTACTGTCTACTTATCCTTTTAATTTTGTCCATTTTTGCTTCATATATTTTGATGTTCTGTTGTTAGGTGTGTATATGTTTGCAGTTTTTATATCTTCTTGCTGTGTTGAACCTTTTATCAATATATAATGTTCTTCTTTGTCTTTTGTAAGCTTTTTTGAATTAAAATCTATTTTATTTGACATTAACATAGCCACCTCAGCTTTCTTTTGATTCCTGTTTGCATGGAATTTCTTGTTTTATCTTTTTACTTTCAACCTCTTTGTGTCTTTACATATACAGACTCTCTCATAGATAACATGAAGATGGATCCTTTTATTTTATCCAGCTTGCCTTTTTTTTCATTTTAATAGGAGAATTTAATACAAAGGTTTTATGAGGAAGTACCTTGAAATACATAAGTGTTTGAACTGATCCATTAGTTTTCCTTATTGCAGCTTCTTTCCAAATTCATAAAGTTACCAAGAATATTCTTTTAGCCATTTCATCTGAGAGTATGGAAACATTAGTGTATCATATGTTGTTTGGTGAACTATAAAATGCTCATTTGTCCAGGGGTTGTTTGGAGGCATATCCAGAGTTAGATTAACATGATTGTGGAGACTTTTGCCCCTTCTATTTAGCTTCTGTTGAATCATAGCTGGTGTTTGTAATCTTAATAGTATCTATCCTGAAGTTTGAAATCAATGCAATTAGAATGAAGTAACCAAACTACAGATATGGAGAGCAGACGTTATTATTGAGAATTCACTTCTCCTAAGAGTAGCTAACGTTCTTGAGTCAATCTGGAAAAAAGAAAAGGAAACAATGATTATGACACTAAAGAAAATTGGGATAATATATGGTCATTGAGATATTTTATTATATTTTGAATAACTAGTTTATTTTAATATTATTTTATTTCAAAATCATATGATAAAAGAAACAGTTTTCTAGAAGTATACTGAATAGGGCACCTGGAGTTTTCTCTGTTCCTTCCCAGTCTCACTAATACAAAGAGAATGAGAGGAGGCCACTTGGGAAGAGAAGTTGAGAAAGTTTTGGAAGAGGGGGAGCTGTGGGAGGAAGAAATAAAGAAAAAAAGGAATTCTCATAGAATCTTGGAAAGGCTTGGGAATGTGAGATACCAGGTATCTTGGAAGGCAGGGTGGACTGAAACCAAGAAAATCAGTTGAAGTTCATATAAAGAACTAGTAGGCTCCATTGCCCAAACCCCTATTCCCACAGAAGATTAGAGGTTTATTATCTGAAGATACTAAATCAGAGAGACTCTAAACATGTGACCATCAAGCTCATTCAAGGGTGGGATAAGGTGCTATGCTTAACCAAGGAGATAAATACATAGAAACTCTTCACATGGAATGGTGAGGTTCCCCCCAGTTATTTCTTCTTGACTTGGCTCCCACAGCATCATCAGTGTGCTTTTGCCCACTTCGGGAGGAGATTGGAGGATTCTCCTATGGGTAAACTGAACTGTTCCAGATGGTGAAAAAGTAAACTATAGATGTTGACCTTTTTCCCAAAGAAAAAGTGAGCTTGCATCTTCTATAGCTGGATTCTCTCCTTGTTGGACTTTTTGTTAAAATAAGCTTCCTTTATCTAAAATTTCTAGTTCTGTAATACATAACAGCCTTAGGTTTAATTATACAAATAAATATTACCATTCTGAGATGAAGAAACTGGAAAAAAGGGAACAATTTCAACAAAATTTCAATTGTGTATTTCTGAAAATACTCAAGTGAGTGTATTGGACTATCAGTGTACTTTTAAAAAGATACTATATTTCAGTAAATTATACTCACCTTTTGTGCATTATAGTCAGTGATGAAGCAAATCACTGCACATCTCTCAATGGCTTAAAACAACACTAATTCTATTTTTCAGCTAAGGGTTGAATGATATACTGAGGGCCTGCTTCAAGTTCTGTGTTAGATACACGTCTGTTCTACATGTGTCTCATTCTCCTTGAAGTAATGGGCTAGCTAGGGCATGTTCTTTCTATGGTAATGGCAGAGGTACAAGAGGTCAAACCCAATTGCCCAAGCACATTTTAGCTTCCACTTGCATCACAGCTATTAACACCATTCCGTTGGCCAAAACAAGTCATGAGGCAGAGCCCAGAGTTATGGAATGGGAAGTTATACTCCCACCTTTAATTGGAGGAATTGCAAAGTCATAGGGCAAAGGTTATAGTTTATGGCTGTACTTGAGATGTAATAAGGTCTGGGACTGTAATCTTTGCAAAGGTCAGTGGTCCTCCATACTCTTCAGTCATTAGATCCCCAGTATGACCTGAAAACTATTTGTGCTTTGAGAAAGTGTTACAGGAATTTTAATCAGTGATCCATTAAATGTACTTTTCAGAATTGAAATATGTATGAAATAAAGGTTATAGTATTTTTAATTTTATGAGTAAGCTATAAGGCATATTATATTGCCATAATTTTTACCCTAAACTATTTCTTTAAGTGAATAATTTTAGAACATTGACATAGAAGATATTCAACGTATGTTTATTGTTTGGTTGATATATTTTGAGTCTCAAATTATGACATTAGTGTATTATTTGGCAGAAAAGATTAGGAGGCGAGGGAGAAAAGGCAATGAGCATAAATTGAGTGCCCCCCAATATGCTGGATACTATAAGATAGCATATCTATATCTCACTTTATCTTGATTTGCTCTCTTCTTGTTTTTTGGAGTTATTTTGTTTTTCTTTTCCTTTTTACAGATAGGATATCTGAAGTGCCCAAGTCAAGACCTTGGGCATATTCTATCCAATCGGCAAACCCAAAGGCCCCTTTTCCTGCCCTTTAGAGGAAGCTGAGCTGAAACCTCTGCCTTGGCCACTGAGGAAGCTCAGTTTTCAGTTTTACCCATGTGCAAGTGTCAGTATTACTCAGTGAGTAGGAAAAGAGCATTGCAACTAAGGGACCAGTGAGAAAGCTGTCTTAGATAAGGGAATAGAGTCCCATATGAGAACTGAGAGACAGTGGGTTTATATCATATCTCATTCCCTCCCATTGTAGAAAAACTAGAAGATGACTCACGGTCACTGCCCCACCCCAGTAAATAAATACCCTTCATCTTGAGGATTATGTGTTTCATTTTTGTTTTTTAGAAAATGTGTATATTTGTTACCTTTTAAGTGTCATTGAAGGTCAAAATAAAATACGTAAAAAGCCATTATTTTAACTTTATTTTATTTTATATAGTTATATAATTACTGTATGTTTATATTGTGGAGTTATATATTACATATTGGTATATTATATAATTTTGCTTGCTATTGTCTAAATACTTAATATATTTTTGTAGCATATGAATCATGCTTACATACTACTTTGTGATTTAAAAAATGTTTGGAAACTGTTCTTGTTGCCCATGGTTGGCTCTGGTGTTTCATTTACTGTATTTAGGTTAATTTGATTTCCTTTAACATGTCTTATGGACATTGCCTATACAAATGCTGAAAAGTTTTTTTCTTCAGTTCCCTTAAATGAGTTTATAACTGTTGACTTACTTATTAATGTCATGTTTTAAAATTGTCTTTCCTTGGAAAGGCAGTATGCAAATTATATACCATATTTAGATTGAAGGTTTTTTCTTACGGTAAAATTTTTTTGATTCTCTGTTGATTTGGCCAGGACATACATATAAAATGCTAAAAAGCATTTTGACAGAAAGTAGACGGATGGAAGACTAACAACAACATTTGCATCAAGGAATTAGGTGAATGGAAGATTTAAGAATCCACATAAATTGACCATATCAATTCAATAAATTGAGAAGGGAGTAAGACTTAATTGTTATAACTTTACAGAAAATTATTTGCTTATTTTGGTGAAACCAATTGTTTCATGTATGTGTAGATAAATTCATAATATATGGGATTTTTACCTTAACATGAAATTCTACGTTTTAAAGGTTTCTCTTTTAATATATAGATGTGTTTCTTATTGCAGAATGTTTCATTTCACTGTTTTGTAGTATAGCTTCTAATTAAATCATATAAGAATGTATATGGGAATTTCATGGGAAAAATATTTACAAGTAGTATCCTTTTGATCAATAAGAAAAAAACTGTTGAGTAGATACTATCCTTATTCCCGTTTTACACAAAAGGAAACTTAGGGACACGGGGTAAGTAACTTGCGCAAGGTCATGTGGAAATAAGTGGTGGAACCAGGAGTCAGACTTCTCCACCAATCTGTCTGACTCTTAAGTTTATGCTCTTAATGACATAGTCACATCCTCTAAGATAGTAATTCTTAGAGCCCAGTCAACAGGCCTCTGGGAATCCCTGAAACCATTTCAAGGGTTACGAGGTCAAAACTATTTTCATAATATTATCAAAACATTATTGGCTTTTTTATTGTATAGACCTTTGAACTGATAATACGGAAAAACAATGGTGGCTAAAGCTGCTACTTCCTTAGTCAAGGCATTGGCATCATACTATGCTAATAGTAATCATATTCTTCACTGGCATGCACTCGCAGGTAAGAAAAAAAGCCAGTTTCACTTAAGAATGTCCTTGATGAAGTGTTAAAAGTGATTAAGTTTATTAAATCTTGACCTTTGAATTACATCTTTTTAATGTTTTGTAAGACTAAATGGAACTACACATAAAGCACTTACGCTGTATACCAAAGTGCCACGGTTGTCTCAAGAAAAAGCATTTGTGTCATTGAGTTGTGAGCTGAACTAGCCAGTTGTTTCATAGAACATGAGTTTTACTTGAAACGATGACTGACAGACAAATTATGATTTTGTAGACCTGAGTATTTAGCAGACAGTATAAACCTGTCACTTCAAGGAAAAGAATTGACAGTATTTTTTTGCCAGTAAAATTTAGGCAACATTTTCTAAGAGAAAATTAGAATTTTAGGAGTTTGATTCTGCTGCTTAACAGCTGCCCAGTAATTAAAGACTTTTCAGATGAGATGGGTGATGATATAAATGAATGTGATATTTTAAAATAGTATAATGAAATGTGTTATCACTTGGAAGATCTGTGTAACTCAGGGAACCAGTGTTTTTCAAATGACCAATGCACAGTGTTGCAAAATCTCTTCAAAGCAGAAGATGGATTTTCATGTTAAAATGTATGGAAAGTTTCAGATTCCATATTATAAATAACTTTCAGGAAATTACCACCTGTGAAGTTTTGATGTAGTATCAAAGAAAACTATCTTCAGTTATTTGGAAAGATTATTAAAATAAATTTCCCATTTGCCACTACTTATCTGGGAATAAGTATGAAGCTCGGCTTTTAAATATTTTAAGTTAAACAGTATATGGCAACAGATTGAATTCAGAGCAGATATGAAAATCTTCTATTAAGCCAGAGCTTAAAGAGATTTTAAAAAATGTAAAATAGTGCTATTCTTCTCACTAATTATTTGTTTTAGAAATATAGTAAATCTTCATTAAAATGTTAGCTATTTTTCTGTAAAATTGATTTATTGATAATTTTAAATGAATTAATACATATCAGTTTCTCAGTTTTTATTTCTAATATGGTAAATATTAATATATTTAACCCATGTAAACAAAATGTTCTTTAGGGTCCTTTTTTTAAAAAAAAAGAGTGTAAAAGAGTCTTAAGGACAAAAAGTTTAGGAGCTGCTGCTCTAGAAAAAACATATTTAGAAAGTACCGTACAGGGCTTCCCTGGTGGCGCAGTGGTTAAGAATCTGCCTGCCAATGCAGGGGACACGGGTTCGAGCCCTAGTTTGGGAGGATCCCACATGCGGCGGAGCGGCTGGGTCCATGCACCACAACTACTGAGCCTGCGCCCTAGAGCCCGCGCGCCTAGGACCCGTGCTCCGCAGCAAGAGAAGCCACCTCAGTGAAAAGCCCGTGCACCGCAGCAAGGGGTAGCCTCTGCTTCCCTCAACTAGAGAAAAGCCCGAGTGCAGCAATGGAGACCCACTGCAGCCAAAAATAAAATAAATAAATTAAAAAAAAAAAAAACCATTCACTTAAAAAAAAAAAAAAAAAAGTACCGTACATGTTAGGACAGAGAAATTGAAATTGCATGTTGTTGAAAGTGCATTAAGTGGTCTACACTTGGTAGAGAAAGAAGCAGTTTCTTTGGTGTCCGTTGTTAGCTCTTAATCAGATATCAAATATATTCATTTGAATTGAGTGTCTTTCTCAAATCATTTATAATTGAGACACTTATTTGTATAACATTGCTAGTGTTTACTGAGGTTAACGTGATACTAATGTGATCATTTACTTGAGAATTGTAGACCTTTATAAGCTATGTTCAAATTGTAGACCTTTATAAGCTATAGAGATACGATAAATGTTATTAGTTGACTACCTACTTAATTGCCTAATGTATTCCTTTTTAAGTGAACTCTTAATGGAGTCCATGGACTTAATTTACTGCTGAGAATTTGGTAGATATGTTGTTTCCTGGGACCCGTGGACTGTCTTATTTATGTAGTCAGGGGTAAATGTTGAATGCAGTTCTATTCCAAGGCCTAATTATAGGGTTTGGTGAATAGATACTAAAGTTGAAAATATCTAAATGTATGTTTTTCTGAATCTCTCTCTGCAGGATGACGTAGCTTTGCCAAAGACTTAGAAGCTAAGCAGAAAATGAGCTTAACATCCTGGTTTTTGGTGAGCAGTGGAGGCACTCGCCACAGGCTGCCACGAGAAATGATTTTTGTTGGAAGAGATGACTGTGAGCTCATGTTGCAGGTAATTGCATCTGCCTTCTGTATGTGTCTACTCAAAACCTGGAACTGACATGAAATATTTTTCTACTCCTTTGGAGAGCAACTCTACTTAACATTTGAACTTTCCAGCTCTCCCTCTTTAAGCTCTAGCTACTAGTTTAATAAATTTTCTCCCCCTTGTATCGTTTAAAAATAAGTTGTAAGTCTTGGAGATTATGTTTTGAAAAATGAGAGCTTTGAGTAGAGAAGTTTGTTTTTAAGAAGTAAGAAGTTTCACATTATACACTTTTAAAATAAGACTTGTAAATAATTCATAAATTTAGCATAGCATGAAGTAAAATGAATTTTAATCATGGGTACTTAATTGATACTGGAATTAATCTTTTTCTTTTAGAGGTTTTCATTATGATATCTTCCAGTAGTTTGAGCATACAGATTGTTGGCATTTACTGAATTATGTACAAAGGAGTTACTTTTAAAAGATAATTTTAAGATTTTTTTTAAATTAATTTATTCATTTTTAAATTTATTTATTTATTTTATTTATTTTTGGCTGTGTTGGGTTTTCATTGCTGCGCGCGGGCTTTCTCTAGTTGCGGTGAGTGGGGGCTGCTCTTTGTTGCGGTGCACAGGCTTCTCATTGCGGTAGCTTCTCTTGTTGCGGAGTATGGGCTCTAGGCGCAGGGACTTCAGTAGTTGTGGCTCGCAGGCTCTAGAGCGCAGGCTCAGTAGTTGTGGCACACAGGCTTAGTTGCTCCGCGGCATGTGGGGTCTTCCCGGACTAGGACTTGAACCCCTGTCCCCTGCGTTGGCAGGCGGATTCTTAACCCCTGCACCACCAGGGAAGCCCTTTTAAGATGTTTTTGAGCAAAGTAATTAGAAAAATGCATCCCCAGGTTTTTGAGATTTAGTTACTTTAATAGGTCCTGACAATCTAGAATAGAATCTTACCCCCTTGCCCTCCCCCCTTTTGTTGGTTAAAAACTGTAAACAAGTACTTAGAATAGAGAGATTTGTTCTGTTAGCCCAGTGTTTCTCAACTGGGGTGATCCTGTCTCCCCCCACCTCCCCCAAAAGATATTTGGAAGTATTTGGAGACATTTTGATGTTCTTTTTTTTTAAGAAACAGTTTATTTATTTATTTATTTATTTAGGCTGCCCCAGGTGTTAGTTGCGGCACATGGGATCTTCGTTGCGGCATGCAGGATCTTTAGTTGCAGCATCCAGACTTCTTAGTTGCAGGATCTTTAGTTGCGCCGTGCAGGATCTTTAGTTGCACTGGAATCTAGTTCCCTGTCCAGGGATTGAACCTGGGCCCCCTGCATTGGGAGCGCAGAGTCTTACCCACTGGACAACCAGGGAAGTCCCCATTTTGATTGTTGTGCATGGTAGAGGGTTGGAGGTGGTTGCTACTGACATCAGTAGGCAAAGGTCAAGAGACCGGGGGGGTTGCAAACATCCTACAGTATATAACATACTTCTTCATACCCCCTATACCGCCCCCGCCAAACACACCCAACAAAGAATTATTTGGCCAAAAATATCAATAGTGCTGAGACTGAGAAACCCTACATTGTCCCCAGAAAAGTCAGATTTGCATATGTTTACGTACGTTTTTACTTTAAAAGTAAAGAACGTATTTTATAGTTTTGAGACAGTAAAAGTAAAGCCACTGTATAGCTGTATGAGTATATGAGTTACATGTATAATGAAACCTTAATTAAAGAAATTCAGTGAGAGAAATAGAATAGTACAGAGATTTTTTGGGCTCCTCAGTGAGATGGAGTAGTGAGACTAGCAACTGAGAAGAAGGCAGTAATGATTCTGTTTGGATATAGGCCCCTTGTAACTGAAACATATCTTAGGTTCAAACTGGGGGGAACTCATTCATTAGAGACTGGAAGAGGTACTTTCTATGTGGCATTTGTATCAACCAGCAGAGCAGTATCTTAGGAAATGTGGGAATGGCTGTTTAGGAACTTGCAGAATAAATCTTTTCTTACATGGAGATAAGATTAAGAGACATGACTGGTCAGGTGTCCGTGTCCTGGATTATGTGTAACGAATGTAAGTTGTCTGACAATTTGTGAGGTGGAGGGAGGAAGCTGAGAGTCCAAGGAGACGAAGATGGGTTCCAATTCACAGGACACACCATCGGAGAGGAAAGAGCTACACAGAGAAAGAACTCTGTGGAGGATTACCCTTGAGTATGCAGTTGAGTACTGATCAGCACACATAAGTGAAGAAACTACCCAAGGGCAGAGGAAAGAAACCCACTCAAATTAGAGTTAACAGTACCTGGCACTAACAGGGTCAGGAATGGTGCCTGTTGCTAACAGCCAGACTGGAAAACCTCACAATTCACAGGGCATTGGCCTCTACCCCTTAGTAGTGGGGAAATAATTAACCCTAGTCTGAGTTCTACTCTTATCTCAATCTTAAAAACAATACCCAAAAGGGTCACACTGTTTTTAAGTAACTTAGCTGTGTCCCAGTCCAAAGTTCAAGAATATTTATAGGAATACAGAAGTACAAAGGTAAAATTCCCAGTGTTTGTTAGCCAATAAAAAATTATCAGGCCTGTAAAGAAGCAGGAAAATGTGACCCATAATGAAGATTGATAAAAGATTTTTTTGTTTCTGAAGAGTTTGGCAAAGTTTGGCAAAATTTAAAAATGGCAAAACAATCTTGTAAAAGAAGAATAAAGTTGCACAACTCACACGTCTTAACTTCAAAATTTATTACAAAGCTAGCAATACTGGAATAAGGGTAGACATACAGACAAATGGAACAGAATGAAGAGTTCAGAAGGAAACCCATATATCTATGGCTGTTATGGTTTGAATTGTGTCCCCCCCCAAAAGATGTATCAAAGTCCTAATATCCCATACTTGTGAATGTGATCTTATTAGGAAGTAGGATCTTTGAGGATGTGATCAAGTTAAGATGAAGTCATTAGGGTGGACCTTAAGCCAATATAACTTGGTGTCATAAGATGAGGAGAAAACAGACACAGAGAGAAGACAGCCATGTAAAGATAGAAGCAGAGATTAAGAGTTATGCTACCAGAAGCTAAGGAAACCTGGGGCTACCAGAAACTGGAAGAGGCAAGGAAGGATTCTTCCCTGGAAGTTTTGGAGGAAACATCGCCCTGCCAACTCCTTGATTCTGGACTTCGTGAATCCAGAACTTTGAGAGAATAAACTTGGACTGTTTTAAGCCACTCAATTTATGGTACTTTGTTATGGCAGCCCAAGGAAACTGCTACAGTAGGTTTTTGAGAAGGGTGCCAAGTCCATTCAGTAAAGGAAAGAATGGTCTTTCCAACAGATAAAGCTAGGACAACCAGATTTCTACATGTAAAAGAATGAATTTAGACCCCTACCTTACAACATATATAAAAATTAACTCAAAATGGATCAGTGACCTGAATCTAAGAGCTAAAGCCATAAAACTCTTAGAAGAAATCATAGGGATAAATCATCATGACCTTGGATTTGGCAGTGGATTCTTAGATATGATACCAATAGCACAAGCAACAAAAGAAAAAGTAGGTAAATTGGACTTCATCAAAATTAAAAACTTGTGCATCTAAGGATACTATCAAGAGAGGAAAAAGACAACTCACAGAATTGGAGAAAATATTTGCAAAACCATACATATCTTATAATATCCAGAGTATATAAAGAACTCCTACAACTCAACAACAAATACACAAACAACCCCCTTAAAAAATGGTCAAAAAACCTGAGTAGACATTTCTCCAAAGGAGATATAAAAATGGCTAATAAGCACATGAAAGTCACTCAACATCATTTGTCATTAAGAAACGCAGATCAGAACCGCAATGAAATACTGCTTCATATCTACTGGGATGGCAATAATGTTAAAAAGAAACAAAGAAGAAGAAGATAAGTGTTGGGAAAGATGTGGAGAAATTGAAATTCTTGTACTTTGCTGGTGGGAATGTGTAAAATGGGGTAGCCGCTGTGGAAAACAATTTAGGGGTTCCTCAAAAAGCTAAACAGAATTATCATATGACCCAGCAATTCCACTAGTAGGCTATACCCAGAATAATTGAAAGCTAGGATTCAAACAGATACTTGTATTTAAGTCAGTGTTCATTGTAGTGTTATTCACAGTAGCCAAAGGTGACAACATCCCAAGTGTCCAGCAACAGATGAAGGGATAAACAAAATGCAGTATATATCAATACATATAATGGATTATTATTCAGCTACAAAAAGAAACGAAGTTTGAATACATGCTGCAACAGAAATGAACCTTGAAAACATTATGCTAAATGAAATAAGCCAGAAACAATGACAAATATTGTATGATTCTACTTACATGAACTATCTAAAACAAGCAAATTCGTAGAGATATAAAGTAGATTAGTGGTTACCAGTGGCTGGAGGAAGGAGGGTTGAAGAGTTATTGCTTTACAGTTACAGTTTCTGTTTGGAGTGATGAAAAAATTTTGGAAAGGGGTATGGTTTGGGGTGTTAAATTTTGGAATCGGATATTGTGAAACGGTGATGATTACACAACATTGTAAATTTAATTAATGCCACTGAATCGTACAATGAAAATGGTTTAAATGACAAATATTATGTTATATATATTTTACCACAGTGAAAAATCTAGAAGAAAATCAATGGCAATAGAACTTGAAAATATCTTTGAATCGATTCAGGTATCATAAATAAAATAATGCCTTTACAACAGAAATTTAAAGAAAATCAATAATTTTTAAAGCGCAAAAACCAATATTTCCACTATAAGAAGTCAAAAATTAACATAACATTTTTATTTAAAGTTCATCAAAGTGTCTGATGTGGGCATCTATTCTACTTATGACTATTTTTAAATTTATGCTTTATTTTAAAAATAAAATATAAAGTTGGTGAAACTCCATGATCAGGCAAGAAAAAAACCAGTTTTGACCTGTTCCTCAGACCCCACCTCTAAAGATACTTCTTCCTTTTATCTGATAGGAGCATACTCCTTTTAGCACTAACCTAGACACAGTGTATTCTCTGAAAAAGTTCCATGATTTGATCGCCATGATGGTTACCTGGTAGTCAGAATCAGTGCTACAAATTAATGGAACTCTTCTTAGTACAGAAAGACACATCTTTTGTATGGAAGTAAGAACAAGTATTTGCAAATTGTATTTAGTTTTTAAATGGTTTAGTTGAGGAGCTTCAAGATGGCGAAAGAGTAAGACGTGGAGATCACCTTCCTCCCCACAAATACACATCAGAAATACATCTACATGTGGAACAACTCCTACAGAACACCTACTGAACGCTGGCAGAAGACCTCAGACCTCCCAAAAGGCAAGAAACTCCCCCACGTACCTGGGTAGGGCTAAAGAAAAAAGAAAACAGAGAGACAAAAGAATAGGGATGGGACCTGCACCAGTGGGAGGGAGCTGCCAAAGAGGAAAGGTTTCCACACACTAGGAAGCCCCTTCACGGGCGGAGACTGCGGGTGGCGGAGGGGGGAAGCTTCAGAGTCACGGAAGAGAGCGCAGCAACAGAGGGCAAAGCAGAGAGATTCCCGCACGGAGGATCAGTGCCGACCAGCACTCACCAGCCCTAGAGGCTTGTCTGCTCACCCGTCGGGACAGGTGGGGGCTGGGAGCTGAGGCTCGGGCTTCGGTTGGATCCCAGGGAGAGGACTGGGGTTGGCTGTGTGAACACAGCCTGAAGAGGGCTAGTGCACCACGGCTAGCCAGGAGGGAGTCCAGGAAAAAGTCTGGAGCTGCCGAAGAGGCAAGAGACTTTTTCATGCCTCTTTGTTTCCTGGTGCGTGAGGAGAAGGGATTAAGAGCGCTGCTTAAAGGAGCTCCAAAAACGGGCATGAGCTGCAGCTATCAGTGTGGACCCCAGAGACGGGCATGAGACACTAAGGCTGCTGCTGCCACCACCAAGAAGCCTGTGTGCAAGCACAGGTCACTATTCACACCTCCCCTCCCGGGAGCCTGTGCAGCCCGCCACTGCCAGGGTCCCGTGATCCAGGGACAACTTACCCGGGAGAACGCACGGCGCGCCTCAGGCTGGTGCAACGTCACGCTGGCTTCTGCCGCCGCAGGCTCGCCCCGCATCCGTACCCCTCCCTACACCCGGCCTGAGTGAGCCAGGGCCCCCGAATCAGCTGCTCCTTTAACCCCGTCCTGTCTGAGCGAAGAACATACGCCCTCAGGTGACCTACACGCAGAGGCGGGGCCAAATCTAAAGCTGAAGCCCAGGAGCTGTGCGAACAAAGAAGAGAAAGGGAAATCTCTCCCAGCTGCATCAGGAGCAGCAGATTAAATCTCCACAATCAACTTGATGTACCCTGCATCTGTGGAATACCTGAATAGACAACAGATCATCCCAAATTGAGGAGGTGGACTTTGGGAGCAATTTTTTTTTCCTTTTTTCTCTTTTTGTAACTGTGTATGTGTATGCATCTATGTGTGATTTTGTCTGTATAGGTTTGCTTTTACCATTTGTCCTAGGGTTCTGTCTGTCTTTTTTTAGTATAGTTTTTAGCGCTTGTCATTGGTGGATTTGTTTTTTGGTTTGGTTGCTCTCTTCTTTCTTTCCTTCTTTTTTTTTTTATTACTTTAAAAAAATTTTTTTAATAATTATGTTTTATTTTAATAATTTTTCAATTTAACTTAATTTAATTTTATCTTCTTCTTTCTTTCTATTTTTTCTCCCTTTTATTCTGAGCTGTGTGGATGAAAAGCTCTTGGTGCTCCACCCAGGTGTCAGGGCTGTGCCTCTGAGGTGGGAGAGCCAAGTTCAGGACATTGGTCCACAAGAGACCTCCCAGCTCCAGGTAATGTCAAATGGCGAAAATCTCCCAGAGATCTCCATCTCAACACCAAGACCCAGCTCCACTCAACGACCAGTAAGCTCCAGTGCTGAACACCCTATACCAAACAACTAGCAAGACAGGAACACAACCTCACCTATTAGCAAGAGGCTGCCTAAAATCATAATAAGGCCACAGACACACCAAAACACACCACCAGACGTGGACCTGCCCACCAGAAAGGCAAGATCCAGCCTAATCCACCAGAACACAGGCCCTAGTCTCCTCCCCCAGGAGGCATACACAGCCCACTGAAATAACTGTAGCCACTGGGGGCAGACACCAAACACAACGGGAACTATGATCCTGCAGCCTACGAAAAGGAGACCCCAAATACAGTAAGGTAAGCAAAATGAGAGACAGCAGATGAAGGAGCAAGGTAAAAACCCACCAGACCTAACAAATGAAGAGGAAATAGGCAGTCTACCTGAAAAAGAATTCAGAATAATGATAGTAAAGATGATCCAAAATCTTGGAAATAAAATGGAGAAAATACAAGAAATGTTTTAACAAGGACCTAGAAGAACTAAAGAGCAAACAAACAGTTTTGAACCACACAATAAATGAAATTAAAAATTCTCTAAAAGGGATCAATAGCAGAATAACTGAGGCAAAAGAACGGATAAGTGACCTGGAAGATAAAATAGTGGAAATAACTAATGCAGAGCAGAATAAAGAAAAAAGAATGAAAAGAACTGAGGGCACTCTCAGAGACCTCTGGGACAACATTAAATGCACCAACATTCGAATTATAGGGGTCCCAGAAGAAGAAGAGAAAAAGAAAGGGACTCAGAAAATATTTGAAGAGATTCTAGTTGAAACCTTCCCTAATACGGGAAAAGAAAGAGTTAATCAAGTCCAGAAAGCACAGAGAGTCCCATACAGGATAAATCCAAGGAGAAACATGCCAAGACACATATTAATCAAACCATCAAAAATTAAATACAAAGAAAAAATATTAAAAGCAGCAAGGGAAAAACAACAAATAACACACAAGGGAATCCCCATAACGTTAACAGCTGATCTTTCAGCAGAAACTCTGCAAGCCACAAGGGAGTGGCAGGACATATTTGGGAAAAACCTACAACCAAGATTACTCTACCCAGCTAGGATCTCATTCAGATTCGCCAGAGAAATTAAAACCTTTATACACACGCAAAAGCTAAGAGAATTCAGCACCACCAAACCAGTTTTACAACAAATCCTAAAGAAACTTCTCTAGGCAGGAAACACAGGAGAAGGAAAAGACCTACAATAACAAACCCAGAACAATTAAGAAAATGGTAATAGGAACATATATATCGATAATTACCTTAAATGTAAATGGATTAAATGCTCCCACCAAAAGACATAGACTGGCTGAATGGATACAAAAACAAGACCCGTATATATGCTGTCTACAAGAGACCCACTTCAGACCTAGGGACACATACAGACTGAAAGTAAGGGGATGGAAAAAGATATTCCATACAAATGGAAATCAAAAGAAAGCTGGTGTAGCAATTCTCATGTCACACACAATCGACTTTAAAATAAAGACTGTTACGAGAGACACTAGAAGGACACTACCTAATATCAAGGGATCGATCCAAGAAGAAGATATAACAATTGTAAATATTTATGCACCCAACATAGGAGCACCTGAATACATAAGGCAAATACTAACAGCCATAAAAGGGGAAATCGACAGTAGCACAGTCATAGTAGGGAACTTTAACACCCCACTTTCACCAATGGACAGATCATCCAAAATGAAAATAAACAAGGAAACCCAAGCTTTAAATGATATATTAAACAAGATGAACTTAATTGATATTTATAGGACATTCCATCCAAAAACAACAGAATACATTTTCTTCTGAAGTGCTCATGGAACATTTTCCACGATCGATCATACCGTGAGTCACAAATCAAGCCTTGGTAAATTTAAGAGAATTGAAATCATATCAAGTATCTTTTCTGACTACAACGCTATGAGACTAGATATCAGTTACAGGAAAAAATCTGTAAAAAATAAAAACACATGGAGGCTAAACAATATGTTACTAAATAACCAAGAGATCACTGAAGAAATCAAAGAGGAAATCAAAAAATACCTAGAAACAAATGACATTGAAAACACGACGACCCAAAACCTATGGGATGCAGCAAAAGCAGTTCTAAGAGGGAAGTTTATAGCAATACAATCCTACCTTAAGAAGCAAGAAACATCTCAAATAACCAACCTAACCTTACACCTAAAGCAATTACAGAAAGAAGAACAAAAAAACCCCAATGTTAGCAGAAGGAAAGAAATCATAAAGATCAGATCAGAAATAAATGAAACAAAAATGAAGGAAACAATAGCAAAGATCAATAAAGCTAAAAGCTGGTGCTTTGGGAAGATAAACAAAATTGATAAACCATTAGCCAGACTCATTAAGAGAAAAAAGGAAAAGACTCATATCAATAGAATTAGACATGAAAAAGGAGAAGTAACAACTGACATAGCAGAAATACAAAGGATCATGAGAGCTAACTACAAGCAACTATATGCCAATAAAATGGACAACCTGGAAGAAATGGACAAATTCTTAGAAATGCACAACCTTCGGAGACTGAACCAGGAAGAAATAGAAAATATGAACAGATCAATCACAAGCACTGAAATTGAAACTGTGATTAAAAATCTTCCAACAAACGAAAGCCCAGGACCAGATGGCTTCACAGGCGAATTCTATCAAACATTTAGAGAAGAGCTAACACCTATCCTTCTCAAACTCTTCCAAAATATAGTAGAGGGTGGAACACTCCCAAACTCATTCTATGAGGCCACATCACCCTGATACCAAAACCAGACAAAGATGTCACAAAGAAAGAAAACTACAGGCCAATATCATTGATGAACATAGATGCAAAAATCCTTAACAAAATAGTAGCAAACAGAATCCAACAGCACATTAAAAGGATCATACACCATGATCAAGTGGGGTTTATCCCAGGAATGCAAGGATTCTTCAATATACACAAATCAATCAATGTGTTACATCATATTAATAAATTGAAGGAGAAAAACCATATGATCATCTCAATAGATGCAGAGAAAGCTTTTGACAGAATTCAACACCCATGTATGATAAAAACCCTCCAGAAAGTAGGCATAGAGGGAACTTACCTCAACATAATAAAGGCTATATATGACAATCCCACAGCCACCATCATCCTCAATGGTGAAAAACGGAAACCATTTCCACTAAGATCAGGAACATTACAAGATTGCCCACTCTTACCAGTATTATTCAACATAGTTTTGGAAGTTTTAGCCACAGCAATCAGAGAAGAAAAAGAAATAAAAGGAATCCAAATTGGAAAAAAAGAAGTAAAGCTATCACTGTTTGCAGATGACATGATAGTATACATAGAGAATCCTAAAGATGCTATCAGAAAACTACTAGAGCTAATCAATGAATTTGGTAAAGTTGCAGGATACCAAATTAATGCACAGAAATCTCTTGCATTCCTATACACTAATGATGAAAAATCTGAAAGTGAAGTTAAGAAAACAGTCACATTTACCATTGCAACAAAAAGAATAAAATATCTAGGAATAATCCTACCTAAGGAGACAAAAGACCTGTATGCAGAAAATTATAAGACACTGATGAAAGAAATTAAAGATGATACAAACAGATTGAGAGATATACCATATTCTTGGATTGGAGGAATCAACATTGTGAAAATGACTCTACTACCCAAAGCAATCTACAGATTCAGTGCAATCCCTATCAAACTACCAATGGCATTTTTCACAGAACCAGACAAAAAATTTCACAATTTGTATGGAAACACAAAAGACCCCAAATAGCCAAAGCAATCTTGAGAAAGAAAAACGGAGCTGGAGGAATCAGGCTCCCTGACTTCAGACTATACTACAAAGCTACAGTAATCAAGACAGTGTGGTATGGCACAAAAACAGAAATAACAGATCAATGGACCAGGATAGAAAGCCCAGAGATAAACCCACACACATATGGTCACCTTATCTTTGATAAAGGAGGCAAGAATATACAGTGGAGAAAAGACAGCCTCTTCAATAAGTGGTGCTGGGAAAACTGTACAGCTCCATGTAAAAGAATGAGATTAGAACACTCCCTAACACCATACACAAAAATAAACTCAAAATGTATTAAAGACCTAAATGTAAGGCCAGACACTATCAAACTGTTAGAGGAAAACATAGGCAGAACACTCTATGACATAAATCACAGCAAGATCCTTTTTGACCCAGCTCCTAGAGAAATGGAAATTAAAAAGAAAAATAAACAAATGGGACCTAATGAAACGTAAAAGCTTTTGCACAGCTAAGGAAGACATAAACAAGACGAAAAGACAACCCTCAGAATGGGAGAAAATATTTGCAAATGAAGCAACTGACAAAGCATTATCTCCAAAATATACAAGCAGCTCACACAGCTCCATATCAAAGAAACAAACAACCCAATCCAAAAACGGGCAGAAGACCAAAATAGACACTTCTCCAAAGAAGATATATAGATTGCCAACAAGCACATGAAGGAATGCTCAAAATCATTAATCATTAGAGAACTTGAAATCAAAACTACAATGAGGTATCACCTCACACTGGTCAGAATGGCCATCATCAAAAAATCTACAAACAATAAATGCTGGAGAGGGTGTGGAGAAAAGGGAACCCTCTTGCCATGTTGTTGGGAATGTCAATTGACACAGCCACTATGGAGAACAGTATGGAGGTTCCTTAAAAAACTAAAATTAGAACTACCATATGACCCAGCAATCCCACTACTGGGCATATACCCTGAGAAAACCATCATTCAAAAAGAGTCATGTACCACAATGTTCATTGCAGCTCTATTTGCAATAGCCAGGACATGGAAGCAAGCTAAGTGTCCATCAACAGATGAATGGATAAGGAAGATGTGGCACAAATATACAATGGAATATTACTCAGTCATAAAAAGAAACGAAATGGAGTTATTTGTAGTGAGGTGGATGGACCTAGAGTCTGTCATACAGAGTGAAGTAAGTCAGAGAAAAACAAATACTGTATGCTAACACATATACATGGAATCTAAAAAAAAAAAATGGTCATGAAGAACCTAGGGGCAAGATGGGAATAAAGACACAGACCTACTAGAGAATGGACTTGAGGATACAGCGAGGGGGAAGGGTAAGGTGGTACAAAGTGAGAGAGTGGCATGGACATATATACACTACCAAATGCAAAAGAGATAGCTAGTGGGAAGCAGCCGTATAACACAGGGAGATCAGCTCGGTGCTTTGTGACCACCTAGAGGGGTGGGATAGGGAGTGTGGGAGGGCGGGAGACGCAAGAGGGAAGAGATATGGGGATATGTGTATATGTATAGCTGATTCACTTTGTTATAAAGCAGAAATTAACACACCACTGTAAAGCAATTATACTCCAATAAAGATGTTGAAAAAAAAAGGCAAAGCCTTATAAAGTAAAATAAAATAAATAAATGGTGTAGTCTTTCATAGAATATTAGTAAAATAAATGGATTAGTTAAAACTTACTGTTCTTTTTATGTTATTTCTGAAAAGTGAACTAAGCTCACGTATGGAGAAGTGGAGACTTACAAGTATATAAATATTAGTGAAATATATTTGTTTTGAAAACTTGGAGCTCTAGAGTTGATGAAGTTATGATTTCATTTTAAGGCGTTATGTAGATGAAATGGTTCTACATTGGTTAGATCAGTTGCTGTGATAATTAAAATGGTTAGAAATACAAATAATTACTGTTTGTTTGCTTTTTAATGAGTAAATAAAAGATCTTTTAAATTTTGTTAACCTAATTTAGCATTTATGGTTTAAAACCCTTTATTTTTAACATACAGGAAACAACTGGTTAGTTGTTAGGTTTTAGAATCTCTGCCTCTGAATAATTTTCAGTAGTTTCTTACCTGTAAAGATTTCAACTATAAATAGATTTACCAGCGTTGTAAACATACTTTGATGATAATGTAGCTTAAAACCCACTGCAAAACGGAAACAAATGATCCATGAGGTCATATGCTCTGTTTGATTACAATTACATTTTTTTGTTAATTATGACCAAAAAAATGTTTTGAATTTTTTGTTGCTGTTATTTCATCTCATTCCAAAAAAGGTAGTCTAAAGAATGTGGTCATTGAGAAGAAAATGTGCTTGGATATTAAGGAGTAGGCGATTAAACACGGGATTCTGGAATTTGAGTTTTGTTTCTGCCACTTACGTTGGAAGGCTTTAGCAAATTAATGAACTTGCTCTGCTTGTTTGTCTTGCTATAGAAAGATGATTATGCGATGCTATGTTCCATAAGACATATTATGTAATATAAATCTTAGAGAGCCGTGAATGAAAGGTATAATGTATAATTATTGGGTAAAGATTATACTGTCTTTGTTTTGAGTGACACACAATATTACTACTATTAAAAGTACCATGCAGTTGAATAATACTTTCTCTTGTTCTCAGTGTTCATTTATGTTGGTTCAGTTGTTCCTCAAGAATTTCTTAAAGATATAATTACCTCCATTCTACAGATGATAAAATTAAGATTCAGAAATACTTAGTCACTGTGTTTTATTACAATATATTGGATTCCTCTATATACAAGTTGAGTTGCATTTTGAAAAAAGTTCATATCTAAATTCTAATTTTATCTTCATAAATTTTTTTAATTGTACCAAGTGCATGAATTTTACTCGATTTGCAGAATCATCATCATACTAATTAAATAGTTTTCCTAATGCATAATAGAAAATATAATAAAATTATATTTGACTCACTGTTTTAGTATTTTAATTTTTGTATGATGTATTAACGACAGAATGCGTTTTGAAGATCACAGGTTAGTAATTTTCATCTATCCTTTGGAGCACATAGCAAAGGATAAATCACTGTTTATTATTATGATTGTAAAAACGCAACTGGACTTTTAAAGAGTCTTTCAGCTACACTATCTTTAAAAAATTTTTTTTTAATTATTTATTTATTTTTGGCTGTGTTAGGTCTTCGTTGCTGTGCGCGGGCATTCTCTAGTTGCGGCGAGCAGGGGCTACTCTTTGTTGCGGTGTGTGGGCTCCTCATTGCGGTGGCTTCTCTTGTTGCACAGGACTGGCTCTAGGCGCGCGGGCTTCTGTAGTTGTGGCTCGTGGGCTCAGTAGTTGTGGCTCACGGGCTCTAGAGCGCAGACTCAGTAGTTGTGGCACACGGGCTTAGTTGCTCTGAGGCATGTGGGATCTTCCCGGACCAGGACTCGAACCTGTGTCCCCTGCATTGGCAGGTAGATTCTTAACCATTGCGCCACCAGGGAAGCCCCCCTTTTAAAATTTTTAAATGATGAGACATACAGTGGCAATCTTTCTCTTTTTAGTTTTTTCTTAACATATGTATCCATGTATCTGTGTCTTTTTCTCTCATATTTTTAGTAGGAAAGAGAAGTAACAGCCATTTCATATCCAAAGCATGTATGACACATATCAGGTAACCATTTGTACCATTTCATATGTTAGTTTTTAGTTAGAAATTAGGCAGTGTGAGTCTTTGCTGCTTTATTGTTGTGCCCAGCCTGAAATTGTTTTTTATGTTTTGATTTTATTTGATGGCAGACTTTTTCTTCTTTGTTTGTTGCAGGAAAGGAAGTATTTCTTTCTAAAAAAAGTATTATTGCTTCATTTTGTTACTCTTATTTTCCAAAATTTTCTGGTTTTATAATCATCTGAGAGCCACAATTTTTTGTTTGTTTGTTTTGGTTTGGTTCTGTTGTTTTAAGCCACCTGGTTTGTAGGCTTCTTAAAATTTGGTCTGAACTTTGTAACTTCAATACTTTTGCTATTTTATACATAAGAAAACTTTTCTACCTCCATTCTTTATGAAATGAGATTGGCCAAATAGCATGGATTTTCTTTCCATCAAACCTTTTTAAACATATACTATGTGTAGGCTGAGGTATCAATGTGTATACAGATAGGGTCTCTCTGTCTTTTAAGACTTAGAGTCTAGTAGAAGGATATGTGTATGTAAATAAGTGGGTATAAACAGTATGATACAGGACAGTGATGGGAGTTGGTATGGGGTACAGAAAAAAGAGATTGGTCATTTCTGCCTGCAAGGAAATGTGGGAATGTGAAATCTGGAAAGACTTCTGGAGGAGATTGCTTTAGCTGAATTATCTTAAAAGATGAATAAATGGTTTCTGGAAGGTTAGAGTGTGGTTGAGTGCGTGGTACTGAAGATAGCATGGCATTCAGTGTCTATTTAGGTAAATTAAAATAGTTCCTTGTAGTTTGTATATAAGATGTGAAGGCAAACGTTTTGAGAGATTAATACTTGGGCATTAGAAGAGGCCAGATCTTGGAAGGCCTTGTGTACTATATTAAAGACTTGGTGTATCTTACCTTAGCCAGTAAGAGGATTGAGGAGTTTTTAAGCAGAGCAATATTTCCTTTTCAGATGCTTTGCATGCATTTAATCCTCACAAAAAAAATCTGTGAGCTAGGTATACCTTTTTGTAGAATGATTATACAAAGATTAGTAATTTTACCAAGGTCTCACAACTGGCAAGTGGCTGGACCAGTTCTTTTTGACTCCAACACCTGTGCTTTAAACTACTATTCTATATTACTGCTCAGGATTAGAGATTGGAATTGGTATAAGCAGTTAGATGATTATAATAATCTAGGAAGAGACGGTTAAGTTGTAAGGAAGAGAGTATCATTTAAAATGAAGAACAGAAGACAGAACAGGAGAGAGATTGAAAATAGAAGGCTGTGCTTTCTAGTTATATATAATGAACGAGGGAGAGAAAAAGAATGTAAGACCTAGCCTTTCTGGCATGGAAATAGATGAAGTAGCGGTTCAGGAGGTGTACTTTTGGGGAACAAGATAATGAGTTTGAGGTTCCTGAGGGATACCCAGATTGAGATATTAAACAGAAAACTGGAAATAAATATATGAAGCTGAGCAGAGTAGTCCATGAAGAAGGTAGAGATTTGGGGATTAGCAGCATAAAGGGAACAGTTGAAGCCAGGGGGGAATCTAGGTTATATAGAGAAGGAAGTAAAGTCAGAGTTATAGGATGTGGTTGCTTGGGAGAAAAGGAAGGGGTCAGAATATTAGATGTCTTGCGGTTGTCAAAGGACTTAGGTAATATACTAGTAAATTATTGTAAATAATTGAGAAAACTGGAAGAATAGGAGAATGTAGTCACAGAGAAATACTACGGCTTAGATTCCATAGGTGGAATCAATTTCGCATGATAAAGTTTAGCAATGGGAGTGGTATGACAAGATATGGTAAGGATTTTGGTTGTGGGAGTAGAGAAGGCTAGATTTTTATATGGGTTATCTACAGAGACATTTAAAATCAACCATGAAGAAGTAGGAATTTGAATTTACCAATACCCCAAAATTTAAGTCAAAAAGTTAGAATGACTGCAAATGATTGCAGCAACCTGGGAGGTGAGTGTGAGTGTGTGTGTGTGTGTGTGTGTAAATATATAGTGTGTATGTATATTTATTTATACTTATATTTATATATAGGTGGATAACAAGAACTTCAGAAAAGTAAAAAGTTTTTTTCATCGGAGGGGGAAAGTAATGGTCTAGAAGCCACAATAGTAGACTGGACGACTGCAGTTCAGACTGCATCTCTGAACTCAACAGAATATTGGATTTAGGAGGATATCATCCACTTTAAAGGAATGTCGTGGAAATAGTGTTCTCAGGGGGAAAGCCAGATTTTAAAGGAAGGAAGTAGGAGATAACCCTAAGAGCTTGAGAATGAAGAGGCGTTTCATGTAAGGAGGATTCTCAAGAGTGTAGTGTAAAAGCCTTGGGAAGAGGGTCTTTGTAGAAAGTAAAACTTATGAGGGAAGAGGCATAGGCTCTTGTGGGGGAAAGGACTATAAGGGGATAGTGACTAGAGAGTCTTGCATTCTTTTTTTTTTTTTTTTTTTAATAAATTTATTTTATTTATTTTTTTTGGCTGCTTTGGGTCTTTGTTGCTGTGCATGGGCTTTCTCTAGTTGCTGTGAGCAGGGGATACTCTTTGTTGCGGTGCGTGGGCCTCTCATTGTGGTGGCTTCTCTTGTTGTGGAGCACGGGCTCTAGGCACGCAGGCTTCAGTAGTTGTGGCACACGGGCTCAGCAGTTGTGGCTCATGGGCTCTAGAGCGCAGGCTCAGTAGTTGTGGTGCATGGGCTTCATTGCTTCACGGCATGTGGGATCTTCCCGGATCAGGGCTCGAACCCGTGTTCCCTGCATTGGCAGGCGGATTCTTAACTACTGCGCCACCAGGGAAGTCCCACCATTAGGGACTTTTTTTTTTTTTAAATTTTTTTTTAAATTTATTTAT
The DNA here is from genome assembly GCF_965194825.1 of Balaenoptera physalus. NCBI lineage: Eukaryota > Metazoa > Chordata > Mammalia > Artiodactyla > Balaenopteridae > Balaenoptera > Balaenoptera physalus. The sequence continues at coordinate 29,547,500 of NC_138882.1, forward strand.
TTATTTATTTTGGCTGTGTTGGGTCTTCGTTTCTGTGCGAGGGCCCTCTCTAGTTGTGGCGAGCGGGGGCCACTCTTCATTGCGGTGCACGGGCCTCTCACTGTCGCGGCCTCTCTTGTTGCGGAGCACAGGCTCCAGACGCGCAGGCTCAGTAGTTGTGGCTCACGGGCCTAGTCGCTCTGCGGCATGTGGGATCTTCCCAGACCGGGGCTCGAACCCGTGTCCCCTGCATTGGCAGGCAGATTCTCAACCACTGCACCACCAGGGAAGCCCGAGTCTTGCATTCTTACCAAAGGCATAAGGTGGAACAAATAAGAGATCTGGTCAAAATTGACTATCTTTTGATTTAAACCTGGACCAGATAAGGTTTTTCCATTAGTATTAGAAATTTGATGAAGTTAGCTGTCTTTGTCAGGGTTTAAATTGTATGTTTCTGAGAGATTATTAAATTTTTATTGAAAAGCTCAAATGGGTTGTGAAAATTAAGTTGCAATGCACTTTCTCCTAGCTCAGTTTAATCTAGAGGAAGTGTGAATTTATCTGGAAATGAAAATGGTTTAATGCTTGTGTGGTTAGATGAGAATAACAAATCTTTTTTATTCCCTCAGTTTTTCTTGACCACTTACTTGACATATTATATTCTATAATCTTGGTTTCCTGCTTAGTTTCTGTGATGGGTACAGAAACACACTGATACCTTGAATACATTTGATAAATAAGAACAGGCATTTTTATTTGCTTTCATTGGCTGTTATTTTTTGAAGAGTTACACAAATGCAGTGACTTGCCCTGTGATTTCTAAACTGATGATATCCCTTGCCTTGAGTTCATAAGACTAGTCTTCTCAAAAAGTTATTAAGGTCTTTATTAAACAAAGAAAAAAGATGCTTTTTCTGGTTCCATATAACATGCCCACTCCTTCACTCCTCAATCTCCAAAGCTGTAGTGGCATCTCAGTGAACTCTCATTTTCTTAAGTGTGCTCTACGTTTAGTAGTAGGTTTTCTTGTATTATCTACCCCCATAAACGATTTGAGGGCAGGGTGCATGTCAGATTCAGAATATTCCAGGTTTCTATCAAGTTGTAAACTTAGGGAATTGGCCGCTTCAAATTATTTCCTCCTCAGTTTTTTCTCCATATCTCTGAGCCATGTAGACTTCCCTCAAAAGCTGCCATTCCCTGACTTTATGAGCAGCCATTTGATTTTTTTTCTCCATATCTAACAGTAAATTTTCACTTTCCTTTCTGATTTCTTTTCCTCAAGTCTCATTTAGATTTTTTCCCCTTGAATTTCATCACACTCTCTTCTAAGAACTTCTGCCCTTTCTCTGTATTCTCTTGCTCACAGAGAGATTATTTATGGTAGTCTAGTCACTATTTATTTAGAGGTTGCATATACTTGAACTCTCACTTGCCTTACAACATGTAGAGATGTTTTTTCTTCCTTAGACTAATTCAACTTGATAAATCCACAGTTAGGAGAAATTATTTTTGTAATCGTGCTTCATTTGCTTCTTATCACCCTAATAACTGAATTTAGTATTTCATTAATTTAAACAGAGTGACAGTTTAAACATGACAATAAAAACCAAAACAAAGTTTAAGTAACTTACTTAAGTTTAAGTAACTTTTAGGTGTTTTGCAGCAGTCTAATTTGCCATAATAGATGGTTTTTCAGGCAAGCTGTAGAGAAGTGGGGGTAATAGTACTATTCATGAAGTTACTGTGAATTCTGAGATTTGCAGTTTGTCCTAAAGAAATTGAGATTGCAGAAAAAACAAAACAACCCCCCCCCCCCACAGATCAACCTTTAAGAAGAATAAAAGTGTATGTATGATAAATCTTTAGATTTTGTTGGAAGATTGCTTTAGGTCACATATTGTTTCTTCCTAATGTCAGTTATTTTAATACAGAGTTTTGTGTGCTGAAAAGAAAGACCAAAACTTTTTCAATATAGAATTTAAGCGAATTGGGTAACGGACTTTTTAATTTTTGTAATATTTATTTGGAAAGGATTATTTCAACTAGGATTTATATCTTTATTATTATTTTATTAGTTGCTGACCTTTCCCATTTTTCGAATGTGGCTAGGAGTAAGGCTGTGTTTACTGTTTGTTATAGCTACAAGTATCAGAGGTTAATATTTCCTATAGTGTCCTTGGTTTTTTCTCCCCTGTTGTCTTTGAGTTTCCGTAGAGGCTCCTTCTTATATAGTGCTTTACAGTTTTTTCTATTGTATTGAAACTTCCATTGTAATGGTAATAATAATAGTTATTTATAAATCCCTGTTGATATGATGGTAAGGTTTGGGAGGAGGGGAAGCATGCTGAAGTACTATTAGTTCTCAGTCTTTGACCTTCACAAGTACATCTCAGCTTTTTTTTGTTCACCTCCTTAGGTGAGACAGGAAGGCTAGATGAGGCTGGAGTTGGGTATTTCCATCCTCCCATGTCAGTTAGGCTCTGGTAAAACCCACACTGGTTGATTTGCGTGAGCTCTGGAAAAGTAGTTTTCCTTGAGGACAGGCTGTTGCTGAGGAGAGCATAATGGGTGTATTTCAAAATGACTACTTTCCCTCTCACCATGCCAGAAGCATGAGAAGATTTTTCTCCAATCCTCACCCTGAGATCCTTGTGGGGCTTCTGGAGGTAAAACTCACGAAAAAATGATGTTCCCGCCAAGGCTGTGCCCCCAGGAGTTCTTGCTTTCAAGCTAGTTGACATTCAAGTTTCCAGCAATTAATCATTTAACCTTTAAGCTTTCCTACCAGTTGGAGACTGCAGCAGTAGTTTCAACTGCTCCCAGTGAGCTCTAATTCTCTGTATTCGCCTGTCTCTCCAGATTTCAGAGTGGCAGTTGACCTTATGACCTCAATTTTCTGATGAAACTAAGACAAGTTTTTGATTTTCAGTTTAACTTTTTTCTTGTTATGAGGATAGGAACGATGACTTCCAAGCTCCTTACATGCTGGGCTGGAAACTGAAAATTATATCTCCTCCCCATTTTGGATGCTTCCTTTGCTTTTAGTATACCAAGGTTCACATAGTAACCCAGTAATAAATGGTTCTTGAGTTCACGTTCAGTGGTTCTCAGACTATTTCTTCCTGTGACTGTAGTGATATTTCCTTTGGATACAAATTTCCAAAGGCTTGTAGTTCATCTCTGAGCTACTTTCATCTGCAGATAACTCACTAAGCTCTGGAGAAAGAGAGTGTGTGTGTACTTTAAAAGAGACTTAAAAGCAATTTTCAAAAATCAGTTTGCCATTCTAATTCCTTTTTTTGACTTTCTCTTTCTCTCTTAGACCTCTCCCATGAGTTTTAGAACCCATGTTTTAAGCGAGGATAATTTTATTCAGGAACATATCACATTGTGTCCCTTAATCTTTGGTATTGAAAGATGTAAATCCTATATGGTAATTTTTCTTACAGTGAGGTATATAAAACATAAAATTATAATTCACATGATTTCCATATAAGAATTTCAAATTATAAAAAAAAATTATTGTCGTTCAATACATTCAACAAAGTCAACTGAATTAAATTCTCTCAAAAGTAGAACGTGTGACTTTGGTAGAAAAGAATGTCTTAAAATTTTGGCTGCTTTCCTCTTTGGGAAGTGATGCCAAATTTCTGTTAAATAGTAACAGTTTAAATCTTATTGAATCTACTTTTACTTTGGTATTTCCCTATATTTATCTGCTATCCTATTAACATAAAGTATTTAGACAAAAATCTTTGTTTTTGTTATTTATTCTAGCATTTTCTTGTGTTTACTAACTTAAAGAATTTTCTTTCAGTCTCGTAGTGTGGATAAGCAACATGCTGTAATCAATTACGATGCCTCTACTGATGAACATTTGGTGAAAGATTTGGGCAGCCTGAATGGGGTAAGTTAAGAGTTTGCTTTTTGTCTTATTTGAATTTTGTGTTTAATATTGTAAGAAAACAAATATAACACAAAATCCTGTTTGTGTTATATTCCCTTTTCTTTAGTTTGCACTTACTTTTAAATGCTTACTAGGTACATAGCACTTTGAGGACCATACGGTAGAATATGCATGTAGCCCATGTTCCCAAGAAATGATGTTGGTAGTAAATACTTAACAGGAATTCAGATGGTTGTTGGTTGTTATTATCCAGTGGTTAAAAAAAGACTTCTTTAAGGAGGTTAAGATGAAAGCTTGCCCTTACTGAATGGCTTGAATTTATATGTGATAAAGCAGTGGAAAGTCATGACAGTAAGAATGCAAAAAAGCACTCTTGGGAGTCAGAGAAGTGTGGGTTAACTTTGGGAAAAAAAAAGATGCAAACGTGGTTTGGTACCAGATGGTTGGAGGATCTTCTATACTAGAGTAAAAAGTGAAACACATCCATTTACCTTAACAAATGTGGTATATGATCTAAATACTAGTGTTTATTATTGCTTCTTTAGTTTCCTACATTGAAGATTTTTGTGTTATTGCAGTGAATTTTTTCCTAATTCTTCATTTGATCTTTCTACATTGGCAGAATGTAAGTAGCTGCAGAATAAGAGAATGCTAAAGTATTGAATAATTTATCTTATTTTTTCTCAATTTTCTCATGGCTCTGCTAACATAAGCAAATATAATTTTGTTCAGATCTGTGCTGTTGAATTTCTTAAAATGACTTTAACAGAAATTAAATGTATCCAAACTTCTTCTAACTGCTGCTTCTTTTCAAAATATACATTAAACATTATATGGAAAAACATCTGCAGAAATTTGGCAAATATGGTAAAACTTTTTTTTTCTTGTCCTGAATTGGCCTGCTACTGAAGGACTTTTATGTTTATTCACTGAGATACTTTTTTTGTAGGCATGTTTTTATGTTAGTTTTATTCACACCTTTATTTGTTTCTCATGACACATAAAACTAAGTCTTAATCCTCATGTTTGAACTGAAATACCTCACATTTGGCATCACCCACTTTTCCAGATTCATGATCCATCATCACATTTTCCTTGCCATACCTCCAAAACAGTAGTTTTCCTACTATACTGTCTCCTTCTCCAAATAATTTGTTAGATTTTCTGCAGCCCAGTAGTTCTTCCATCTGCCTTGTCATTTGTAAAAGTTGTACTTACTTTTAAAAATAAAATACAAATTCTACATCTTCCTGAAGGGAGCAGAGAAAAGGTATTTAAGAATATTGACTTGTTAACGTGTTGAATGGATTAAAGTAGAAGGAGATAGGCAGATGATGTAGAAACTGTTTTACCATGGGCCATGTCAGGAAGCATTTCGATTCCAAGGTGCTATTTAAGGAGTTACTCTCTTCCTTCTCCGTACCCACAGACTTCTGTTTTAATCTCTGTTTTGGGTGCTTTATGAGCCTTGTATCTGCTTGTGCATATCTGTCACTGTGCTAGATTATGTGCTTCTGAACAGTTCATGTGCCTTTTGCTTCTGGTAAGTACACCACAGTGCCTAGCACAAGGTTCTGCACAGTGCATGAACCCAGTAAATCTTTTCGAATGGAATTGAATGAATTTTTTATATGAAAGACTTTATAGAGAAAAATTTTAATCCACTTTTATATGTGGAATATTTTAACGTTATATTCTGTTTTTAAGCCTAGAATGTTTCGTCTTGACCACAGTGCTATTCTTAGGTGTCTTTACATTATATCTTGGAAAATAATAAGTGAGAATTACATCACAGTGTTTTAGTCTTTTAAAACATTGTGATCAAATATAAAAATTATTGATGTTGGTTGTAAAACAAATCAGGTGAAATATTAACTTCTAAGTTTATCTAGGCTGACCTTATAATTTGATTGTACTCAGTAATTGTCTGAAATACAATAACTCACAGAGTGACATCTTCATTTTGAACTTGAAATCAGGACCTAGATTTGAATCTCAGTCTGTAATTTACCACCATTATAACCCCGGACAAATTACATAAACTCTCTGAAATTCGGTTTCCTCATATATATTCATATTAGTTCCCAAAGTTGTGCAAAAATTTAATGAGTTGAAGGTTATGAATGTGAAGCCTCAATGCAAAATTTAGTTACCTGTCTTCAGCTCTAAAATAGTGAAATGATAATTCCTGCTCTGTAGTATTGTTATGAGTATCAAATGTGACAATACATGTGAGTATGTGCCTGGTACAGAACTTCAGAATATTACACAATTGGATAAATGCACTGTTACCCAAATGGATAGCCTAGGAAATATGCCAGAATGGACTTTGGTAGCCAAAGTCTGTGAACTACCAGCTATCATGCATTTTATTCATAGAAAACTTGTAGATTATTATTCACAACCTATTTATTCTTAACATTCATATAATTCTAGAAATTTGAGCATCAGGTTAAAAGTAGTAATTTCAGAGGGGGCACAGTATAGGTGGTTATGAGCCCAGCTTGAATTCTTACTAGTGAGGTAACCCTGGACAAGTTACTTAATTTTTCTGTTCCTCAGTTTTTTTAACAGAAATAGTAAAATGGTACTCCTCTCAGGTTGTTGTGAAGCTATAAATAAGTTAATAGTTTTAAACACCTAGTTCGGTAAGTGTTAGTTACTGTTGCTGTTGTTATGGTAAGAAAAGCAGTTAAAACAAGTTTAGCATCCTGTAGCCTACATACTTTTCAGTGAATACATACACAGTTAAATTATTTTGGAAAGCACTTATCAACTAAACTCAACTTATAAATAACTACCTGTGACCACTTCCACTCTCACTTCCTTTCACCCTACCCTAAAATATACTCCCAAGTTACCTAGGTCCACACTTGCATTTATTACTACCAGAAATGAGGTTGTTCTGCTTGGGGAAGCTGGAACTGGTTCTGTAGCTGATGTGATAGTAGGCTATTTCCCTGCAAGCCCCTCGAAGCTTCTCTTTCTATGAGAGCCCTTGTTTGCCTTCAGTTCTTCCTGCCCCCTCCATGCACTGGAGTACCTGCACCTCTCTGATAGCCACCATTGACCTTTGCCGTACCACTCCCATCCCATTCCACCTCACCTCCCTGTGTTCCAGCCCCTGCTATGTCCCCTTTCACACTGGCGTTCCTGCAGCATCAGACCAGTATGGCATAGAAAGAGGAAGGTATGAAAGGAGTGGTTAGGGGAAGAAGACGAGACTTTTCTCACTGGCAACATGATTGAGATAGTTGTGCTGCTGGCCACTCCATTCACATTTCCCAGAGCATTAATGCAGTACATGGTGGTTATATGATTTTATACTGTCAATTATGTAATTTATTTGTATGTAAATTAAATAGATATTTATCTGGTTTGGTTTGCTTCTCTGAGGTTAGTGGTTCGGTTGGGGGAGTTTGGGGAGCTGGCTTGGCCAGGCTTGGGCACCCAAGCTTCCTTGATGTGCAGAGAATGTGGGGTTTGTAGTTCAGAGAGCTGAATTTGAATCCCAGTAATTCTGCTTCTGAACTCTGAGATCTTGATTGTTACTTTGCACCCTGTGCCTCGTTGTCCTCACCTGTCCTACCTACCAGGTAGAGGTGTGATCAAATGATGTTGACATAAGAAACAAAACCTATTTTTCTTTCCATATCTAATTTATTAAAATGCTTCATAATTGATTTATTTAAGTGATTTTTTCCTGTAGCTCTTTGAAATTTTCTCTCCTTTTATAATTTTCGACCGTCAGGAGACTTTTTGCTCCCAAATGTTTTCACTTACATTTTGCAAGCTGAAACTTCGTGTCTGGCTCATATTTCCTGAGCCTTTTTAGACCTTAGGGAATATTTCTGTCATAAATGCCAGCAGGTTAAAATTATGTGTCTCTTAATCTCTGAAAGTACCTAGTACATATGTTAAAAACAATAGGTGCTTAACATTTAAAAGAGTCAAGCAATAAGCTTTGAGTGAATCTTAGAGCTCATCTTAGGCCTTTTGAGTAATTATGGTATTTTAGGTTGAGACAGTTTTAAATAAATTGGTTTAGAACTGTGGCATCTCTCTTATACCATGTACCTAATTATCTTCTGCATACCAAACATCAGTTAATTAATATTTTCTTTTATTCTTCTCTTTTTCATCATTTTCCTCAGCTTTTCTCTTTTGTAATTAATATAGAATATTTTGGTAAACTCAAGATATAAGTCTTAAAACACTCTAAAAATGTTCGTTTTGGAAATGAGCCTGAAATTAGAGTTTATAAATGTCTGAAGCCTTTGAATTTTCTTTGTATTAACATTTCAGTCTTTCTGTGAAGCATGTGAGAAACTTGTTATTTAGGATTACTCATAAATCATCCTAATGTGTGATCTTGAGTTTTAGCAGTATTCTGCTGTCTCCTTATATCTGGAATAAGATTACAACTTCTAATTTTTTTGTTTGTTTTTGGTAGATTTAGAAACTGGTATTCTATGACATATTACAAAGTGCTAGCTATGCAAAGGAATTTGAGAATATGATCATAATAACCCAATCCCCTTATATATTTTACTGTATAACATTCAGGACCCTTCTAAATTTCCTCATTATGGAGGGAACCTTCCCAAGTAAGGTATCGTGGCCATCTCAAATCCAATAACATAAAAGATGGGAAAAATGAAATTTAAAAGGGAAGAGTAAAGGAATTTTTAAAGTTTCAACTTATCAAAGAAAAACATATTGGGTATTTATATGATGTTCGCATTCCAGGCAATTAAGTATAACATTGTTCTATGTTTTATAAATCTAGAGAATTCTAGGTCTTTAACTTCTAGTATGCCAGGAAAAATAGTCATCACCATTTACCATCTGTGTTCAATGGACCCCTTAAGTCTTTTTACAAATAGTTTACACAAGTAAGAATTAAAAGATGAGAGAGCAACTTGAAATTTTAATAAAAAATGAGGCATGACAGACTCAAATTTTTATTCCATATTTTCCTGGTTTTGAAAGGTACATAACATGCAAAATGGGTATTGTTCTTTGAATGCCACTAACTGTTCATTAGCTGTCATGCCTTCTCTGGGATATATATCTATTTTATAAATGTTGATTTCAGTTTTCAAGGACATCTCTAGCTAGTTCTAGCTTACCATTATTTCTAGTTTTTCTTGCTCTTGCATTATCAAAATGCATTATTTTTAAGACTTTGACATTTTAAAATTTTAAGAGGAAAGTCATCTTCTTTTTCTTCCATAATTGTAAAACAGTACAACAGTTACAAGATCAATTCAATAATTTTATTTCTACATCATCTCTTTCCTTCTAGTTACCTTTGTATAGATACCCGCCTTGATCATTTGTCCACTTACATACTAAATCAAATGAGTATTGAAACACAAACACTAAAAAATGAGAGAAAACTGTCAAAATTTCTTTTAAAATACAGAATCGTCAGTTTCGTGTTAAAAAATATTGCATCATTCTTCTTATTGATTTAGGCTAACTGGATGAAAAATATCTTAGTTTCTTTTTGACTTTGGAAACATTCTTCTCTCATCAATTCTTGTGTTAGGGAAAATTCATCTAGGATTATCTTCATCTGAAGACTCCTGGTCTGATATTTTGCATACGTTATTATTATTTTATCATTTTTATTATAGTCTAGAGTGCTGCTTTACTTTTTGTATTTACCTTATAATTGTGAAATATCTTCCTGTCTCTTTTTTTTTTTTCTCTTTGCCTTTATGGATGTTAAATTAAAAATTCTGAATTCTCAGTTGTGCTCTTTGATAGCTTAAAAAAAAAAAAGACAAAGATGGTGTCTCCAGATGTCTTTTATATCTTCTTGGGAAGATGGTGCAATATTTTGGGCCATGCAGTAAGAAACCTAAAGGTTGATGCAATCGTAATGATTTATTTCACAATTGCATCATCCATCTAGCTCTGTGCTATTCGCTGCACTAGCCACTAGCCATGTGTGGCTGTTGAGCACTTGAAATGTGACTAGTCTAAAAATAAAAAGGTAAAAAAAACCAGATGTAAAATGTCTTCTTAATTTTCATATTCATTATTTGTTAAAATAGTACTATTTGGGATGTATGGGTTAAATTAAAAGTATATTATCAAAATTAATTTCACCTCTTTCATTTTGCCTTTTTAATGTGCCTACTAGAAAATTTAGTAGTATATGTGTAGCTTCCATTTGTGGCTTGCAGTGTTTCTGTTGAATAGTGATGTTCTAGGTAATTCCATTGTTCTGTTATTATTTTGGTCATTTTCAACAAAGTTAGAAATAATTGATAAGTTCAAATACTTATGGGATGATGATGATGAAACAGAATGTTTCAACATACAGAAAAAATAATGTATCTATAATGTATCTTAGATTCATGTAAGGCTCCTATAATGTATCTTAAATTCATAAAAGGGTCCAAAGGACTCGTTGGCAATTGTAAAATAGAATGAGTTTTATTCAGTTTTTTTAAGTAAATTTTCTTTTTGTTCTTTGGAAGACTTCTAGGAATAAAAATAATGAAATCTCAGTCCTCACAGATAATTACAGTTGTCCAGAAAAGTTAAAATTGAGTCCAGTGGGCCCTGATGGTATATCGAGAGCTATATTATATTTTACCCTTTACAGTTTCTAGCTTCGGGTCAGAGCTTTTCTTGACGTCATTTTTAGGTACCTAAATTTGTCGTGGCAGCATAGTAGACTCAGAGGAACCGCATCCTGGTTCTTTGTGTGTTACTTGTAATAGTAATAAAGGGCTTAGTATGAAATCATTTATTAGCCTATAAGATGCATAGTGCATTTTATGATGATACACAAGCTGTATTAGCCACCATTTGATACATACTTTAAAGTATAAGGTTTGAGTATTTGCTTGTCTAAATTGTAATAATTAATACTTCATATATAAACTTAACACCTTTTTTTTTTCTCTTGTAGACTTTTGTGAATGATGTAAGAATTCCAGAACAGACTTATATCACCTTGAAACTTGAAGATAAGTTGAGATTTGGATATGATATCCTTATTGATTTTGTGCATTTATTAAATTTATTCAAAAATCTTTACTCTGGTGTAAATTAACATTTCTTGAGACATAAGAATTCATAATATAGGCATGCTGGAAGTCTCTGTGCCCTTCCAAACTAAAATACATGTTTAAAAAAATACTTTTTTTTTTTTTTTTTTGGTTATTATGCCTGTTCCTAAAAATAATCCTGGAAAAGTTGATGGACTCTTTTTTTTTCTCCTCACTCTGTATTATAGTTTCAGCAGAAGTATCCCTGCAGTGCTATTATATATGCAGTTGGGGTATCAAAGAATGTAACTGGGGAGAGGACAGAGAGTGTGTAATAGTAGCCCAGCCCAGGGATTTTTTTTTTTCCTGGTTAAATGATAATGACACAGGTCAACCTCCAGGAGAAATGTAAAGAATTTAACCCTATCTTTCCTTCTGTCCCCACTTTTACTCCATTTTATGCATTCCATCTCTGTTGCCTGTTCAATTCAAATTTTTCCATATCCTGTGTCTTCTGAGACCCATGCTCCCTGATTAAGTACATTATGCATTTAGCGTGTATTTAAAATTCTTTTGTTTGAAAATAGGATTCTAAGAACTGAATAAGGATATGATGGTGTTCTCCTAGTAAAGAATCACTAGTGAAGAGAAGGGACATGATTGGATGAAGAAGAATAAAAGCATTTCTATTCATACAAGGCAAAAAGCTTTGTAAAAAGAACTTGTTTATATTTAATTAAAATACAGATATTATACATTATGCTGAATGGGTTTTTTTTCACTTTTAATTTTTTCATTTACTGCATTTATCTGGACTTTGATATTAAGGAATGTATCAAATGTACTGGCAACTGGGATGTACTTTTATCACTGTAGCAGAGAAAATGTCTCAGCTAAGTAGAGCTGATACTTAGGTAAAGTAAATGTACTGACACTTTAAAATTGTTCCTAGAGCATAACTAGTTTTTATTTTAGATTTAACTTAAAATTTATGAAAAAAATAGTTTTGTAGCACATCATATAACCTTTATACTTGTAGAGCCAAAGCAGCATGTGAAAAGTGAAACCATTAAACATTAATACCTTTGATTTGTATATTTTAAATCCTTTAAAAAATATGTATCACATAAAATGATTAGGAATTAGCATTAAAGCTTTGATTCAGGGGTTATTTTCTACCAACCTAAGTTTCATCAAAAAATAAATACAGGTATATTTGGAATTTAAGTAACTCAATTCATTTGACATCAGCTGTTTCAAAACATGAGAAAATAGTAGGAAATTTGGGTTTCAGTAAAACTCTATAAAGTTTACTTTGAATTTTAAATCAAGAAGAAACTATTGAGAAGCAACTCATCATCTTTTGTAGATTGCATAATGATTTCTTAATAGAGGACTAATATTTCCTTATATAATTGCTCACAATATTTCTGTCGAAAATTCCTGGGACAAATGTTTTGTTCCCAAGGACTTTTTCAGGGCTGTAAATCAGTGTTGAGCCAGAACGACTACCCAGATCCTCAGGTTAGGCTCAGTTGATTTCATTATTTAAAAATAGCATTTCATATTGCTTTTGATTTTTGAGCATTGTGTATAAATGAACATTGGGCTGTTTCAGTGGCAGAAATTTTATTATATAGGATGAAATTTTAAAAAACAAATTTATTCTGATACCAGACTGAAGTCACTATCATGCTTTATTCATAATTAAAATTAAGTTTAATAGTTAGCTAGTCTACAAACTGTTATACCTTGTAGTTGAAAACTGTGTAATTAAAATGCCACAGCAATAGAAAGAACAGTTTTACCATGAATTGAGACTGGAACTAAGAAACAGAATTTATCTGCCAAGAGTTTTTTTTCTAACCGGAGAAATTGATTTGGAAAAGCAAGTAGTGAAATATCCAAGTTTAAGAAATGACTATAAACTCAGGAGGTATAGTAAAATGCTGCAGTAATCAAGATAAACTTCAGAAGGGGGTAATATATCTCCAGATGGCCAGAAATGTAGCAGGTAAGCAAACCTAAGTTCATTTATTTTACAATTATTTATTAAATGTCTCCCATGTGCCGGGCATAGTCCCCGCAGTCTGGGGGTACAGTACTAAATAAAACAGACCACAGTCTCTGTCTTCCTGGAGCTTACACTTTAATGGGGTTGGAGGGAACTGACAGCACGCACAAAAAGGATAATAGAGGGTGATAAATTCTATGGAGAAAAAGTCTGAATGGGAGACAGAGAGCTAGTGCTGGTGAGTGAGAAGTTATAATTTTAAAAAGGCTATTCATGAAGACTTCACTGAGAAGCCAGCAATGGAGCAGGTAAAGACGCTGGCCTTAATGGATCTATCCGGGGAAACTGCTCTTCAAGCAGATAGAAGAGTTAAGTGCAAGACTTAAACCAGGAGCATGTTTGCCATATTTGAGGAACAGCCTTAGAAGTCAGTGTGGCTGGAGCCAGTGAAGAGTAGGAGAATATGGGGAGCCAGAGTGTATCACCCTAAATAGGCCACTATAAGAATTTTGGCTTTTATTTTAAGTGAAATGGAGAGCCTTAGAGGGTTTGATCAGAGGAGTGATGTGATAATGACTTATATGTTTAAAAGAATCCTCTGGTTACTCTTTTTCAAAGACTAAGGGTGGAAGTGGGCAGCGGTGAAAAGAGGGAGACCAGTTAGGAGGCTGTACAGTAGTTGGCAGTAGTTCCAAGTGAGCAGTAATGGAGGTTTGGACCAGGGTGATAGAAGCAGAGGTAGTGAGAAATGATAGAATTCTGTACATATGTTGAAGATGGAGCCAGTAATATTCTTGATTAGATTGGATGTAGACTAAGAGAAAGAAAAGAGTCAAGGTTGAATCCAAGACTGTACAGTTGATTTAAACAATTAGAAAAGTAGAGTCACCATTAACTGACAACATATTCTGTGGGTAGAGCAGATATTATGGGGAAAATGGGAAGAATATTCCCCCCAAATCCATTTGAATTTGGTTTAATTGAATTTGGTTTAATTGAATTTTGCCACTGTTACTGTTTTCTTTTTGATTTCTGCTGTCTTTATTAATTTCTTCTAAGTGAAAGCTGAGATAATCCAAGATCTTTCTTTTCTAATATAGGCATTTAGTGCTATAAAATTTCCCCTAAGTACAGGCATACCTTGGAGATATTGTGGTTTCAGTTCCAGACCACTGCAATATTGCAAAAAGCCAGTCACACAAATTTTTTGGTTTCCCAATGAGTATGAAAGTTATGTTTATAAACAACATTGGAGTCTATTAAGTGTGCAATAGCATTATGTCTAAAAAAATTGTATATACCTTAATTTAAAAATACTTTATTGCTAAAAAATGTTAACTCTCATCTGAGCCTTCAGCGAGTCCTGATCTTTTTACTGATGCAGGGTCTTGTCTCAGTGTTGACGGCTGCTGACTGATCAGGGTGGTGGCGGCTGAAGGTTGGGGTGGCTGTGGCCATTTCTTAGAATAAGACAGCAGTGAAGTTTGTCACATCGGTTGACTCTTCCCTTCAAGAACAATTTTTCTGTAGTACGCAATGTTGTTTCATAGCATTTTATCCACAGTAGAACTTCTTTCAAAATTGGAGTCAGTCCTCTCAAATCCTGTTGCTGTTTTATCAACTGAGTTTATGCATTATTCTGAATACTTTGTTGTCATTTCAAAATCGTCACAGCATCTTCATGAGGAAGAGTTTCCATCTCAAGAAACCATTTTCTGGGACTTCACTGGTGGTCCAGTGGTTAAGACTCTGCACTTCCAGTGCAGAGGGTACAGGTTCATCCCTGGTCGGGGAAGTTCCGCATGCTGAACGGTGCAGCCAAAAAACAAACAAAAAGAAACCACTTTCTTTGCTCCTTCATAGGAAGCAACTCCTTATGCGTTCAAGTTTTATCATGAGATTGCAGCAATTCACTCACATCTTCAGGCTCCACTTCTAATTCTAGTTTTCTTGCTGTTTCCACCACATCTGCAGTTACTTGTTCCACTGAAGTCTTGAACCACTCAAAGTCACCCATGGGGGTTGGAATCAACTTCTTCCAAACTCCTGTTAATGTTGATATTTTAATCTCTTCCCATGAATCATGAATGTTCTTAACAGCATCTAGAATGGTGAGTCTTTTCCAGAAGGTTTTCAATTGACTTTTCCCAGATCCATCAGAGGAATCACTGTATATGGCAGCTTTATGAAATGTATTTATTCAATAATAAGACTTGAAAGTCGAAATAACTCCTTGATCCATGGGCTGCAGAATGGATGTTGTTGTTAGCAGGCATGAAAACAACATTAATCTTGTACATCTCCATCAAAGCTCTTGCATGGCCAGGTGCATTGTCATTGAGCAGAAATATTTTGAAAGGAATCTTTTTCTGAGCAGTAGGTCTCAAACAGTGGGCTTAAAGTATTCATTAAATCATGTTGTAAACAGATGTGCTGTCATCCAGGCTTTATTGTTCAACTGTTAGAGCACAGGCAGAGTAGATTTAGCATAATTCTTAAGGATCCTAGGATTTTCAGAATGGTAAGTAAGCATTGGCTTCAACTTAAAGTCACCAGCTGCATTAGCCCCTAACAAGAGAGTCAGCCTGCCCTTTGAAGCTTTGAAGCCAAGGCATTGACTTCTGCTCTCTAGCTATGGAAGTCCTAGAGGGCATCTTCTTCCAAAGAAGACTGTTTTGTCTACACTGAAAATCTGTTGTTTAGTGTAGTCACCTCCATTATAATTCTTAGCTAGATCTTCTGGATAACTTGCTGTAGCTTCTACATCAGCACTTGCTGCTTCACTTTGCAATTTTATGTTATGGAGACAGCTTCTTTTCCTAAGCTTCATGAACCAGCCTCTGCTACCTTCACACGTTTCTTCTGCAGCTTCCTCACCTCTCTCAGCCTTCATTGAGGAGAGTTAGGGCCTTGCTCTGGATTAGACTTTGGCGTAAGAGAAAGTTGTGGTCTGATCTTCTGTTCAGACCACTCAAACTTACTCCAGGTTAGCAATAAGGCTGTTTAGCTTTCTTATTATTCATGTGGTCACTAGAGTAGCACTTTTAATTTCCCTCAAGAACTTTCCCTTTGCATTCACAATTTGGCTGACTGGCACACGAGGCCTAGCTTTGGTTCTGTCTTGGCTTTTGACATGCCTTCCTCACTAAGTTTAGTCATTTCTAGCTTTTAATATAAAGTGAAAGATGTGTGACTCTTCATTTCTCTTGAATATTTGGAGGTTATCATAGGGTTATTAATTGGCCTAATTTCAATGTCGTTGTGTCTTAGGGAATAGGGTGGCCTGAGGAGAGGAACAGGAACGGCCAGTTGGTAGACCAGTCAGAACTTGCACAACATCTATCAGTTAAGTTCACCATCTTATATGGGTGAGGTTCATAGTGCCCCAAAACAATTACAATAGTAACATCAAAGATCACTGATGACAGATCACCATAATAAATATAAAAATAATGAAAACGTTTGAATTATCGTGAGAATTACCAAAATGTGATACAGAGATACAAAGTGAGCAAATGCTGTTAGAAAAATGGCTCTGATAGACTTGCTGGGTGCAGCGTTGCCACAAACCTTCAGTTTGTGAAAAACACAATATCTGCAAAGCACAATAAACGGAAGTGCAATAAAACAAAGTATGCCTGTAATGCTTTAACATGCAAGATACTTTCTAGTTTCTCTTTTGATCTTTGCATCATTGGGTTATTTAATCTTTGTTACTTAGTTTCTAAATATTTGGAAATTTTTCCCAAAGACTTTGTTATTAATTTCTAATTTAATCCCATAGTGGTCAGGAACATACTATGTATATCTCAAATCCTGTCCTGTCACCCAGAATATATCTAGTCTATCTGGGTAAATATTCTCTATGTACTTGAAAAGAATGTGCATTCTACTGCTTTTGGTTGGAGTATTCTATTAATGTCGGTTAGGCCAGGTTAGTTGGTAGTGTTGTTCGCATCTTCTCTATTTTACTGATTTGTTGTCTACTTGTTCTGTCAATTTTTGAGAAAGAGATATTGAAATCTTGGGCTATAATTGGGTTTGTCTGTTTCTCCTTGCAGAAGTTTTTGCCTCATGTAATTTGAAACTCTATTATTAGTTATGTAAACATTTAGAATTATTGTGTCCTCTTGGTAAGTTGATCCCCTTTATAATTATAAAATGACCTGCTTTGTCTGTGATAATATTACTTTGTGCCCTGAAATCTGGTTTGTCTAGACATTAGTTTTGGATTGGTGTTAGCATGGTATACCTCTTGCATTCTTTTACTTTTAACCTATTGTCTCTACATTTGAAGTAGGCAGCATATAGTTGGTCTTACTGTTTCATTCAATCTGATCATTTCTGCCTTCATTTGGGGATTTAGAGCATTCACATTTAATGGTGTGGTTAGACTTAAATCTATCATCTTGATATTTGTGCTCGATTTGCCCCATCATTTTTTTTTCTTTTTCTCTTAATTAATTTTGGATTATTTAAACCTTTTTTAGGATTTCATTTTGTCTCCTTTGTTAGCTTATTACTGTAACACTTTTTAAAAAATTTTAGTGGTTGTTTTAAGATTTATAATTTTATCCTTAATTTTAAGCTGTATTTTCAAGTGACATTATACCACTTCACGTATAGTATAAGAGCGTTACAGTAGTATACTTTCTTCTGTCCTGACTTTTGTGCTATGGTTGTCATACATTTTATTTTTATATATGTTACAAATCCCATTCTACATTGTTATCAGTAAAACATCAGTTATCTTTTAAAGAGATTTAAATAATAAGAAAAATATCTTAGATTTTTATGGCCATTGTACTCATATCTTAGACCAATGTAGCTACCATTTCTTGTGCTCTTCATCCTTTTTTATAGATCCATGTTTTCATCTAGTATCATTTTCTTTCTATGTAAAGAACTTCCTATAATATTTGTTATAGTATGGCACTGCTGGTGATGAATTCTTTCATCTTTTTTATGTCTGGAAAAGCATTTCATTTTAGTTATTGGAAGTTATTTTTTCTGGGCATAGAATTCTAAATGACATTTCTTTTCTTTCAGTTACTTTAAAGTTGTTGCTCCACTGTATTCTCACTTGCATTGGTTCCCTTTTCCCCTGGTTTTGAGCAGTTTGATTATGATGTGCCTTTGTGTAGTTTTCTTCATGTTTCTTGTGCTTGAGGATTTTTGAGCTTCTTGGATATGTGGGTTTATACTTTTAATCAAATTTAGAAAAAAATTTCAGCCATTATTTCTTCAAATCTTTTTTTTCCGTCCTCCCTATTTTTTTTCCAGAGACTTCAAGTAAATGTATATTAGGCTACTTGAAGTTGTCTCCTAGCTTACTGAGGCTCTATTTATTATTTTTTAATAATTATCTGTTCTCTCTGCATTTCAATTTGGGTTGTTATTATTGTTTACTAAACTTTTCTTTGGCTGTGTCTAATCTGCAGTTAACCCATCCAGTATAGTTTACAGCTCTAGAAGTTCAATTTGGATTTTGTTTTTGGTATCTTCCAAGTCTCTACTTATTTTTTTTAAACAATATAATAACTGTGTTAACATGTTTGTTGACATCTGTGTCAGTTCTGGGTCAGTTTTGATTGATTTTTACATTCACTGTAAGTTTTGACTGAATGGCAGACATTGTGAATTTTTACCTTGTTGAGTATTATATGCATATTTTTGGATTCCTATAAATATTTTTGAGCTTTGTTCTGGGAAACAGGTTACCTGGAAACAATTTCATCATGTTGAGTCTTGCTTTTAAGATTTGTTAGGCTTCTAAGATTAGTCTGGGGTTAATTAATTCCCCACTACAGAGGCAAGGTCTTTCTGTATACTCTGCTGTAGGGGTCAGCAAAACTATTGGTAAATCTGACTCTCAGGCTCTATTTGTAAATAAAGTTTTATTGGCACACAGCGATATACACTCACTCACATATTTCTATGGCCGCTTTTATACTACCACAGCAGAGTTGAGTAGTTGCAACAGAGACCATATGGCCCTCAAAATGTTTACTGTCTGCCCCTTTTTAGAAACAATTTACCAATCCCTGCTTTATCCAGTGGCTCATGATACATGAGGTTTTCCAACTTGGCTGTTGTAATTAGACACTATTTCTGGCCCTGCTTGAGCACTGGGCACTCTAATACTTTCAAGTGGTTCTTGTCCCAGTCGTTTCTCAAATGAATGTGCTGATCAGTATTCAGCTGAATACTTGAGCAAGTCCCTGTAACAGTCTCTGGAATTCTGTCACTGTGCAGCTCTCTTCTCCTCAGTACTCAGTCCCATCAACTCTAGTCACCTTGGTCTCCCTAGACTCTCAACCCTCTGTCTTCCACAGCTCAGAGAGTCTGCCAGGTTCTGCCTGGATTACCCATCCTTGCAGTGTGACTTGGAAGCTCTCTTAAGGTAGTGAGTTGGGGCAGTGATTGCGCTCACTTTGCTTTGTTCCTCTTCACTCAAGACAGTGGTCTTTTGTTACCTGGTGTTGATTGTCTTGCAGACCATGGTTTTATGTATTTTGTCTGGTTTTCAGTTGTTTCTTATTTAAAGAAATGTGGAAATAAGCTATAAAGATTAATGATTTTTAGTAAGCAAGGTTTAAGTAAGCATGTAACTTTCTTCTGGAATTTTTTGAGATATAATTGACATACAACTATAGTTAATATTACTGTATTGTATATTTTGTAACTTATTGACATCATAAGTAATTGTACCTTAGATTTTCATTTTTCTGAATTAACCAAGTTAGAAACAGTTTTTGGAGGGAAAAGCTGAGGTTAGGGCAGTCTCAAAATCTCGTAGTCATACCAGAGTTCTCAGGTAAATTCATGACCTAAACAGAAGGATTTTTGAGGGCTTTGGTGCCCCACACAGGAGTTTTTTGGTAAGGTAAAGTGTGCGAACTTATGAGTTACACCCTCTTATAAGTTGTCCTTGATCTTAAAAAAGTCTAAATCTAAAGAGAATACCCCAGACTAGCCTTGAGGAATAGCCTTAAAAGCCCTCCCAGGAGAATCTAGAAGCATCAGAAAACACTCACAACAGGCTAAAATCATTTGTTTCCCGTTGAAAAAAATAGAAATGGCTTTCAATATTTTTAAGGTGCTGTGTTTAACATTGAAAATGTAGGAATGCTATGAATCTTCTCCAGCTGTTAATAAGTTTCTTGGGGGTAAAACAAAGTTACTAGATTTTTACTTTTTATTAGCTATACTTAGTTATGAACTGTATATTGTCATATATACCAACAAATGTATATCAGCATATGTAAATAACAAAAAAGGAAAATTTTATTATTTCACAGTTATAGGAAGCAATGTAAACTGATAGGAAACCCCTGCACCTGGTATTCAGTTGAATAGATTGTTATCTTGGGTTCTGCCCCGTTAGTCCTCAAGTTCCTCATCTGTAGAATGGGAAGGCGGGTTAATGGAATTGAACAGGATATTCCCAAAGCGCTTTACAATTCTAAAAAATTCTGAGTTTTTATTATTTTAATGAGTAGAACTATCGGTCAAATACTCGTTAACAAGTTTACTGCTTGTTATGCATGGGAAGTCTGTTTTTCTCCCACGTGGTAATTAAAGCTTTCTACCCTTGAAGTCACGGGTGCTCTGAATTGGTAAAGAAGACTAGAATTTACTATGTGGTTATAAAAGTCCTTTCATTACAGGGTTAAGTAATGGTGAGAAATGTGACCTCTACTGTTTAGTGAAAGATCTTTTTAATATACAGAGGCATTGTTCTTTTTTGTATAATAATGAAAGCATTCATTATATCTAGCTTTTGGTTCTAATCTGTATAGAATCAGTTGTTTGATAATGTAGTATGACCCTGATTGCAATTCATGGGGGGAAGGAGTGGTTGTAGTTGCTGTTAAGACCCTAATTATAACATTTCTTTTGCACTTTCAAGATGAACTTCATTTTATCAATGCTTGTGAAGTAGGAGTAATTGAATTCCTTCAGGATTTACTGTTGGGTAATCACTGATGATGTACTTCTTTTTAGATTTTTGTGATTAGCTATCAATATAATTTAATCCAGCTACTTTCTCTTTGTGGTCATATTATTGTTAGTGAGAACTGAAAATGTCTTTTGTGCTTCAATTAATCATCCAGTTATTCGCTTCTTGAAGGCCATGATCACCTAAGTTTAGAATTACTTGCTAGATTTTAAGATTTTATTTAGTATTTAAAAATGAAATTTTTATATTTGTGAGCATATTTTAACATTTAATTCTTAAAGAGAATATAGTCATTCTACTGTAACTACCTGTAAAAAATAGGACAATTTCTATATTTGATCATTTTAAGCTTGATTATCAGAATTTTGAAATTATATTCTTCCTTAGCCCTGTTTACATACAAATCTTTTCACTGTAGTACGAGGAGAAATGAGGGTCCCTGAAGAAGCTCTAAAGGTAAAAAGATTTTACTTATTTCTTTCGTAAATCTACCATTTACTAGGGTTGATTTCACTCATGTATATTTCACTTCCATTTTAAAATGTTTTATAGCACGAGAAGTTTACCATTCAGCTTCAATTGTCCCAAAAATCTTCAGAATCAGAATTATTGAAATCTGCATGTGCCAAAAGCATAGATTCAAAGGTAGCAGATACCATGGCAGAAGTGCCGCACAAAGCTACAGAAGCACTAAAATCTGAGGAAAAAGCCATAGGTAAGTTAACCTCTTTCAAAATATCATATTTATACTCGATTATGAAGAAATTGCATGCTTTGTTCTCAAAAGCTTGGCCATACCCTTATAAAAATAATGAATGATAATAATGACAATTTCAGAGTGGGTTTTAATGCAGCCAGTGCTTCATTAGAAAGCGTTATAAAACATATAATTATATGGCAGTTGTATGTAGGTATGTTTAATATGTTTAAATATTTGAGGAAAGTACATATAATTTGCCTTTATAGTATTTTTATTATTTCATGTTTGCTACTTTTTTTTCTGGATTGTAACTGAAATGAATGGAAAGGAAATGTCCAGTAATGCCTACATCATCATAATTATTGTATTTATAGTGTTCCAGGAACTGTAAAAAATATTTTATATAGATAATCCCATTCATACAAAAGCAATTTTTAAAACTGCTAGACATTACCAGATTGCTCAAATATAAATCTGTTAGTCCAGTTAACAACTAGTTTAAATTTAGTTACTGTGCGATGCCCTTAGGTTTTAATAAAAAATAAAAAATGGTCACTTATACGAAAATTTAGTTTTGTCTTTCATATTTAGATTTATGAGCCATTTCTGTATACCAAAGAGCTAATTACACTTTGACAAAAAGCTGTTGGGCTATAGCCGTTTACATTACTTAGATAATAGCCAGTGCAGAATTTCATTTATTTCATCATGTTCAATATTGAATGAGATTCACAAATACTAAGTTATTCAACTTAGAGTGCTTTTCAGCTATCTAGACTATACAGTTGACCCTTGAACAACACTGCTTTGAACTATGCAGGTCCACTTATGCAGATTTTTTTTCAGTAGTAAACACTACAATACTACATGGTCCACTTTAGTTGAATCTACGAATGTGGAACTGCATATATGGGGGGACTGTGGACTTGGAAGGCTTACTATAAGTTATACTCGAATTTTCAACTGCAGGGAGGGTTGAGGCTCCTAACCCCGTGTTGTTCAGGGGTCAGCTGTACTTTTTCATTTAATAAATCAACAGGGCAATTCTAGCATTCTGCAAAAGCATTTTTTTTCCTGTTTCATATGCTTTAGACAGATTTTTCCCACCTCTTTCCAGATACTTCTGCTATGCCCCGTGGTACTCCATTATATGGGCAGCCATCATGGTGGGGGGATGATGAGGTGGATGAACAAAGAGCTTTCAAGTCAAATGGCAAACCTGAAGAGAAAAATCGTGAAACTGGAACATCAGGTAAAAAAATCTCAGACTATGACGTTAAGTAGGTATTTTAGGAAGAAACTTATCATCAAAGCAAAAATCTGTCTACCCTTAAAAGAGATGTCTCCTATTCTTTAATATGATAAAAATAGTTGATGAATGTTTTAATGACGTTGTCATTTTAAATTAAATTTATTTATTATGAATGATTCTCTCATAAAGTATTAATTCTAATATCTTTGTAAATCACTTTTATTTAAAATATTTTTCCTTATGTATCTTATTTATGAGGGTGTTAAAACTTGATATATAGTTAAATAATATAATTGGGCATTTTAAGTATTTTTAAATAATTATTTAAATGTTTTAATTATACCAAAATAGTAACTACAAACTAGTTTTGTGTGTTTTCATTAGATTCACAAACATATAATCATATTTTTTATTATGTTCAAAATGTTGTATGAAGTTTAAAACTTCTTTAAAATCTCAGTGTGCCCAATTTGTTGGGGTATGTTAGCAACAAGATTAGCTGTTCAGCAGCCAGAATGAAGAAATAATTCTAGATCACATTCTCAGATTAATAGTCAAGGAACATAATCTTTTGTTGCTGGAGAAGTTTAGTAATGAACTAAGTGAAAAGCCAGAAAATCAAGATTTCCAGGAAATAAATGGAGGTATCAGTTGTCTATCACACAAGGACTTGACAAGGACATCTACACTGAAGGATGAACAACCAGGTTCCGTGATAATAGCAGATAAGGATTAGAACTGGAGGAATTAAATACAGGCACCAGGGAGCAGTATGGAAAGCCAGCTTTGACTCTGAGTCAAGGATAGATTCCATCAGAAGTCCTGTCAACTTTCTACCTTTGACCATAATTCTACAAGATAAATAAGAGATTTTTCTTAGCTGGAGAATAAGAGCACTGGTTCTTAAATATGCTCTAATTTTACCAGGATACAAGTCTTAGAAAGCTGCCCTTATCAACTTGATCTCAAAGTGCCCCAAACTGAAAGTTGTGAACTTTGCAAATAAATTCCCATCTCAGTTTCCTTGTTTCTGTGGCCAACACGGTTTTTTCTTCACGTTCAAGCTCAGAAACTTAGTATTATTTAGCATACCCTCAAATGCAAATAATAGAAATACCACCTGAGACTAAACAGGAAGGAAATCTACTGGCTTAAATAAATAACTGAACCTCTTCAGCATTGGTTAATGCAGCATCTCAATGGTGTCATCAGCTAGCTATTTTCTCTCGGACTCTCTGCCCTTCTATTCACAGTGGCTGCATACTGAGGGAGTTTCCCCTCGTACTCATAGGCTGCTTGCCAGTAGCAGTTGGAGTGCATCCTACTTTGATCACATCCAGTGGGAAATAGCAAAGGTCGCTTCTAGAAGAACCCCTGGAAACTTTCCCCAAAGTTTTCAACACGTTTGTCATCTCATTGGCCTCTCATGGGTTCAGGAGTAGGTCACCTGCTTATTTCTGAACCAATCCCTGGCAAGGGTTATGAGATTATCCTTAAGCCAATCGTACCCATCCTGAAGCTGAATATGGGGTTAGTTTTCCCCTAAGGCACATGAGCTGTATCAGGAAAGAGTTAGAGATACCTGGGAATGTTGGCGTTCTTTTAGGAGGGAGGAACAGGAAATGCATTTTGGAAGGCAGTCAAGAATGTCTACTTTATATGAAATCTTTGTGTCTTCCCTTCCTTTCACCTCATCTATTATATTGCCTACTTCTGTTGCCCTTTTTTTCCATTGAATCATAATTGAACTATTTCCAGCTTCAACCCTTCTGCAGTTAATTTTGTATAATAAATCTAAGCTGCCATTTATTTCCTTTCTTTAAGAAACTACAGTAGCTTCCTTTTGCTTGCCAAATAGATATTATGTCAAAGTTCTCTCTAATTTTGTTCCACTTTCCTTAGCCTTGTAACCCACTACCAGTTGTATAGTGCTCTCTCCCAGTGCATTTCCACATAAAGTAGACTAATTCCTGCCTGCTCTTCTCCCACAGACATGTATACACATAAATCAGGTAGTATAAAATTCTAAAGGATATGTCTGTTTATATGTATTGCTAATATGTAACACTTTCCTTCAGTATTTTGTGTGTATGCCTTCTCATCTAAACTATAAGTTCCTTACTTCAGGGATCCCATATTATTTTATCATTGTGTACTAGAGCCAACTAGGAGAAAGAGAGAGAGGGAGAGAGAGAAGGGGAGGGGGAGAGAGAGAGAAAGGAAGGGAGAGAGAGAGAGAGGGGAGAGTGAGAAAAAAAAATGTACCAATAATTAGGTGGTTAACTTAGAAGAAAACACAGCAGAATTTAACTGTTGCCAAATTCTGAAAATAATTGTAATACTGAGTTTATCTAGCCATTAAAGATCCTTCCACCCTCACACACAAAACAACTTTTGAAATCTGAAATACATATCTTCTAGAATACAATGAATGTAATTACAATAAATGGAAATACAGTAAATGTAATTTTTGTACTGGAGACAGAACCATGATTTATTAACAACAGCTAGCACTTCAGTGGTGCTTGCTTTATCCAGACACTCTTCTTCGTGCCCTGCATATGTTTAATCATTTAATCCTCTCACAGCGATACCTAAAAGTAGTTACTGTTATCATCCCCATTTTATAAATAAGGAAACGGCGGCAAGGTGATGTGAATTTATTCACAAGGTCACCCTGCTAGCAAATAGTGTAGCTGGGATTCGAACCCAGGTAGCCTGACTCTCGAGTCCATGCTCTTAACCACAAACAGTTAACATTTCAGCCATCATTACACACACACACACACACACACACACACACACACAGATTCACTCCAAAAGAATATACTTCGTAGAGTATCAAGATTAAAACAAGCACTCCAAAACCAAATTGACATAAAAAATTGATCTCTCATACCTAAGTGTAATGAAATGAATTTCAAACTGTGAAGCATCCAGTAGTAATTTCATCCGTGTGAATGAAACTAAATTCTTAAATGATTACCAGCTTGTGTGCCATGTCTCATTGAGTATCTTTTCTGCCAGATGACAAAAGCTGTCTCATAATCTTGGGATTATTTTTGAGTTAGAAGGAATTAAGTGATTTACGTCTTTTGTTAAGTAACTTGAAGCACTCTGTCAGATTCAGCTGATTAAAAGCCTTAATGAGAGTCTCATTTGCTTTCTTATATTAGTGTGAGGATGTTATTGTTCCAGATTTATCATTTGTAGTTTTTTAAAATATAGGGTGAGAGAAACAGTTTACTAATCTGAAATAATTTATGATGCCAGCAGATATTGTAGAATCAAATTTGAAAATGTATATTGAATGCTATTTCACTTGGTCATTTTGAAATTAACGTTTTTTTTAGTGTTTCAGATTATGAAATATAAATGGTTAGTTTATTTGTTCTCTAAGCATGCTTTTTTGGTAAAAGCAAAAAGTGATTTGCTTCTTGGTTACCAATTTTTAGAATGTAAAATCTTAGTATTTATTTTGAAAAGTGAGCATTCCAGAAAGGATAATAGAGTATCTATTACCTAGTAACTTTTTATGTCCCTTTCTGTGGGTCCATGTGTATCCAGAATCTCCTACCAATTTACCTTAAAGCCCAAAGAAACTAGAAGCAAATATTAGAGCAATCAAGTTCTCCTGAAATTGTGTGAATATTTGAGTCCTATTAAAGGAGAATTTGTCCTCATTTTAGTTCAGGTATGCTCTTCTACCTTCTAACTTGGTTTAAACAGTTTAAACATTTTTTAGGTTACAATTAAAGGCCTTTAAGTGTTGCATACATTTTGAAAAGGTGTGTACAACTGTGAAGAGTAGATTTTTGGCTCTTTTACACTGATTTTTAGTCTAATTAAACTAAATTTGAAAACTTTTGAGTTGTAGTTTCTTTTTGGTAAAAGGAGTTTCCCAGTCTTTGTAATTTGAAGTACTTGAATATACTAGGTTGGATGGATATCTTAAGCAGAATTTGCCTACATAATTATAGTCTTTATTATCTTGAAATAGCTTAATATTTCATTTAATTTAGTACAGAAGAATGAAGGGAACATATTTTCTGAATTATGTATATTATAAGGTTCCCTGGAAGGTCACACAATCATAAAATACCTTAAGAATTTAAGGATATTGCTCTTCTGATTTAGATAAACATAATTCTAGCATAATCAGTTATTAAATACTTTTAAATATTTAGCAATTGAGATTAATAATAAAATATTGGTATAAATAAAATATTAGTATTTTAGTATATAATTTACTTTACTTTAGTATAAACAAAATAGGTTTTGAAGAGAAATGCATGTTAAATTCATAAATTTCAGAACATGTTTTGCCAGTGTACTGAGAGAGGAAAGCTGTTTTATTTTTCTATATTAATTTAGAAGACCCCTAATAATTTTTCTAGTGGGCATACAATTCCCAAATATACTAGGCCCACAGTTGATCTGGTTTTATCATCTTCAGAGAAATGAATTCCTCTACATAATGAATTTTCCAGATGACTGAACTTTACTTTTACAACTGAAATTTTTTTTTAAGTTTAACCATTTCCTAAATTTCTATTAAATGAATTACCAATGTCATTGCCTTCTTAAGCACAGAAGGCTGAATATAATTTAAATGTTTGCTTTATGACTCAGAAGCATCATTATGAACATCAGTGATTGAACTGTGATACATTACAGTGATGCCTTTGGGAGACTTGAAGTATGTAAGACTGTTTGCTCCATATGCTTAATGAATGGTTCTGAACTACTGTGTTTTTGAGGCATGTGTCTGCTCTTGATTGTTTTTTGACTTATCTCAACCACTTGACTCTTCTTAATGCAATATGTCTGACCTTAATCCTTGCTTTTACATCCCCTCCAGATTTGCCACATGTAATCTGAGTAAATAGTCAAAGAAAGGTTCTCAATGAAGGACTTTCCTGGTAGTAAAGATCACAAATATGAGGATATAGGTGTTGTCATATCTGTCTTGAGTTTTTTATTTTAGAGTTAGATTTTGGGTTTTAGTTTCTTGTTTCCCTAATTAGCTATGTTGAAGAGTTGGAGGAGGAAAAGTAAGAGAAACATTTATTTTTGTGCCTACTTTGTGCCAGACTTTTTCTGGATAACTTATCTCACTGAATCTTCACAACAATCTTATGGGTAGATATTATTTTCTCATTTTACAATGAGGAAAATGAGAATTAAGGACTGATAGAGACAGGACTTAACCTGATTTCAAATCTTCTCCCTACTTTCCACTAATCATATCATATATGCTGCCTTTCCACTCTGTTGTGCTGCTTGACATTGTTAGATAAGCGATTTTTGGTTAAATTAGGTGTTAACTTGTATAAGTCTCAGGGTTTCTAATCCTTGGAGTAAAGGCAGTTTTGAAGTAGGACTAACTTAGAAAATAATAATCTTAAAAGTAGTTATGTGCAGTTGTTGATCTCTGCTTTTTTAATGTGTTATAATGTGAAAGCATATTAAAAGTATGTCAGTATTAACCGTGAAGTTTTTTTCACAAGGGAGGAAAATTGGGAACATACTCATTTGAATTGTGAATGACAAGTAAATGATAAATGCTATACCCCTGGGCCAGCTCTTTGTAGTTATTGCTTCATAGTTCAGCCACATCATTTTATTTGGGTATTCAGGTGGTGGTAGTAGGAAACTACTAACCCTTGTCTTCAGGGTTACTCTGTTACCTGTAAGGACGTGGAAAGCAAAATGAATGACTGAATGAATAAATGATGATAGATAGGATAGGTTTATTTATTTATTTATTTATTTATTTATTTATTTATTTAACATCTTTATTGGAGTATAATTGCTTTACATTGTGTTAGTTTCTGCTGTATGACGAAGTGAATCAGCTATACATATGCTTACATCCCCATATCCCCTCCCTCTTGCGTGTCCCTCCCACCCCTCTAGGTGGTCACAAACCACCAAGCTGATCTCCCTGTGCTATGTGGCTGCATCCCACTAGCTGTCTGTTTTACATTTGGTAGTGTATATATGTCCATGCCACTCTATCACTTCGTCCCAGCTTATCCTTCTTTCTCCCTGTGTCCTCAAGTCCATTCTCTATGTCTGCATCTTTATTCCTGTCCTGCCCCTAGGTTCTTCAGAACTTTTTTTTTAGATTCCATTTATACATGTTAGCATATGGTATTTGTTTTTCTCTTTCTGACTTACTTCACTCTGTATGACAGATTCTAGGTCCATCCACCTCACTACAAATAACTCAATTTCATTTCTTTTTATGGCTGAGTAATATTCCATTGTATATATGTGCCACATCTTCTTTATCCATTCATCTGTAGATGGACACTTAGGTTACTCCCATGTCCTGGCTATTGTAAATAGTGCTGCAAGGACCATTGTGGAACATGACTTTTTTTGAATTATGGTTTTCTCAGGGTATATGCCCAGTACTGGGATTGCTGGGATGTATGGTACTTCTATTTTTAGTATTTTAAGGAACCTCCATACTGTTCTTCATAGTGGCTGTATCAATTTACATTCCCACCAACAGTGTAAGAGGGTTCCCTTTCCTCCACACCCTCTCCAGCATTTTTTGTTTGTAGATTTTTTGATGATGCCCATTCGGAATGGTGTGAGGTGATACCACATTCTGGTTTTGATTTGTATTTCTCTAATGATTACTGACGCTGAGCATCCATCCTTTCATGTGTTTGTTGGCAATCTGTATATCTTCTTTGGAGAAATGTCTATTTAGGTCTTCTGCCCATTTTTGGATTGGGTTGTTTGCTTTTTTGATATTGAGCTGTGTGAGCTGCTTGTATATTTTGGAGATAATGCTTTGTCAGTTGCTTCATTTGCAAATATTTTCTCCCATTCTGAGGGTTGTCTTTTCGTCTTGTTTATTGTTTCCTTTGCTGTGCAAAAGCTTTTAAGTTTCGTTAGGTCCCATTTGTGCGTTTTTGTTTTTATTTCCGTTTCTCTAGGAGGTGGGTCAAAAAGGATCTTGCTGTGATTTATGTCACAGAGTGTTCTGCCTGTGTTTTCCTCTAAGAGTTTGATAGTGTCTGGCCTTACATTTAGGTCTTTAATGCATTTTGAGGTTTTTTTGTGTGTATGGTGTTAGGGAGTGTTCTAATTTCATTCTTTCACATGTAGCTGTCCAGTTCTCCCAGCACCACTTATTGAAGAGGCTGTCTTTTCTCCACTGTATGTTCTTGCCTCCTTTATCAAAGATAAGGTGACCGTATGTGCGTGGGTTTATCTCTGGGCTTTCTGTCCTCTTCCATTGATCTATATTTCTGTTTTTGTGCCAGTACCGTACTGTCTTGATTACTGTAGCTTTGTAGTATAGTCTGA
Organism: Balaenoptera physalus; assembly: GCF_965194825.1. Lineage (NCBI taxonomy): Eukaryota > Metazoa > Chordata > Mammalia > Artiodactyla > Balaenopteridae > Balaenoptera > Balaenoptera physalus. The sequence continues at coordinate 29,577,657 of NC_138882.1, forward strand.
ATTCAGGGAGCCTAATTCCTCCAGCTCTGTTTTTCTTTCACAGGATTGCTTTGGCTCTTTGGGGTCTTCTGTGTTTCCACACAAATTGTGAAATTTTTATTCTAGTTCTGTGAAAAATGCCATTGCTAGTTTGATAGGGATGGCATTGAATCTGTAGATTGCTTTGGGTAGTAGAGTCATTTTCACAGTGTTGACTCCTCCAGTCCAAGAACATGGTATATCTCTCCGTCTGTTTGTGTCATCTTTAATTTCTTTCATCAGTGTCTTATAGTTTTCTGCATACAGGTCTTTTGTCTCCTTAGGTAGGTTTATTCCTAGCTATTTTATTTTTGTTGCAATGGTAAATGGGAGTGTTCCCTTAATTTCTCTTTCATATTTTTCATCATTAGTGTATAGGAATGCAAGAGATTTCTGTGCATTAATGTTGTATCCTGCTACTTTACCAAATTCATTGATTAGCTCTAGTAGTTTTCTAGCAGCATCTTTAGGATTCTCTATGTATAGTATCATGTCATCTGCAAACAGTGACACCTTAATTCTTCTTTTCTGATTTGGATTCCTTTTATTTCATTTTCTTCTCTGACTGCTGTGGCTAAAACTTCCAAAACTATGTTGAATAATAGTGGTGAGAGTGGGCAACCTTGTCTTGTTCCTGATCTTAGAGGAAATGTTTTCAGTTTTTCACCATTGAGAACGATGTTGGCTGTGGGTTTGTCATATATGGCCTTTATTATGTTGAGGTAAGTTCCCTCTATGCCCACTTTCTTGAGAGTTTTTATCATAAAAGGGTGTTGAATTTTGTCAGAAGCTTTTTCTGCATCTGTTGAGATGATCATATGGATTTTCTCCTTTTATTTGTTAATATGGTTTATCACATTGATTGATTTGCATATATTGAAGAGTCCTTGCATTCTTGGGATAAACCCCACTTGATCATGGTGTATGATCCTTTTAATGTGCTGTTGGATTCTGTTTGCTAGTATTTTGTTGAGGATTTTTGCATCTATGTTCATCAGTGATATTGGCTTGTGGTTTTCTTTTTTTGTGACATCTTTGTCTGGTTTTCATATCTGGGTGACGGTGGCCTAGTAGAATGAGTTTGGGAGTGTTCCTCCCTCTACTATATCTTGGAAGAGTTTGAGTAGGATAGGTGTTAGCTCTTCTGTAAATGTTTGATAGAATTCGTCTGTGAAACCATCTGGGCCTGGGCTTTTGTTTGTTGGAAGATTTTTAATCACAGTTTCAAGTTCAGTGTTTGTGATTGGTCTGCTTATATTTTCTATTTCTTCCTGGTTCAGTCTCGAAAGGTTGGGCTTTTCTAAGAATTTGTTCATTACTTCCAGGTTGTCCATTTTATTGGCATATAGTTGCTTGTAGTAATCTCTCATGATCCTTTGTATCTCTGGAGTGTCAGTTGTTACTTCTCCTTTTTCATTTCTAATTCTATTGATTTGAGTCTTCTCCCTTTTTTTCTTGTTGAGTCTGTCTAATGGTTTATCAATTTTGTTTATCTTCTCAAAGAACCAGCTTTTAGTTTTATTGATCTTTGCTATTGTTTCCTTCATTTCTTTTTCATTTATTTCTGATCTGATCATTATGATTTCTTTCCTTCTGCTAACTTTAGGGGTTTTTTGTTCTCTTTCTCTAATTGCTTTCGGTGTAAGTTTAGGTTGTTTATTTGAGATTTTTCTTGTTTCTTGAGGTAGGATTGTATTGCTATAAACTTCCTTCTTAGAACTGCCTTTGCTGCATCCCATAGGTTTTGGGTCATCATGTTTTCATTATCATTTGTTTCTAGGTATTTTGTAATTTCCTCTTGGTTTCTTCAGTGATCTCTTGGTTGTTTAATAGCGTACTGTTTAGCCTCCATGTGTTAGTTGTTTTACAGTTTTTTTCCTGTAATTGATATTGTCTCATAGCATTCTGGTCGGGAAAGATACTTGATATGATTTCAATTTTCTTAAATTTACCAAGGCTTGATTTGTGACCCAAAATATAATCTATCCTGGAGAATGTTCCATGAGTATTTGAGAAGAAAGTGTATTCTGTTGCTTTTGGATGGAATGTCCTATAAATATCAATTAAATCCATCTTGTTTAATGTATCATTTGAAGCTTGTGTTTCCTTATTTATTTTCATTTTGGTTGATCTGTCCATTGGTGAAAGTGGGGTGTTAAAGTCCCCTACTCTGATTGTGTTACTGTCGACTTCCCCTTTTATGGCTGTTAGCAATTGCCTATGTATTGAGGTGCTCCTATGTTGGGTGCATAAATATTTACAATTGGTATATCTTCTTCTTGGATTGATCCCTTGATCATTATGTAGTGTCTTCTTTGTCTCTTGTAATAGTCTTATTTTAAAGTCTATTTGTCTGATATGAGAATTGCTACACCAGCTTTCTTTTGATTTCTATTTGCATGGAATATCTTTTTCCATCCCCTCTCTTTCAGTCTGTACGTTTTCCTAGGTCTGAAGTGGGTCTGTGTACACAGCCTATATATGGGTCTTGTTTTTGTATCCATTCATCCAGTCTGTGTCTTTTGGTTGGAGCTTTTAATCCATTTATATTTAAGGTAATTGTTGATATGTATGTTCCTGTTACCATTTTCTTAATTGTTTTTGCTTTGTTATTGTAGGTCTTTTCCTTCTCTCGTGTTTCCTGCGTAGAGAAGTTCCTTTAACATTTGTTGTAAAGCTGGTTTGGTGGTGCTGAATTCTCTTAGCTTTTGCTTGTCTGTAAAGGTTTTAATTTCTCCGTCAAATCTGAATGAAATCCTTGCTGGGTAGAGTAATCTTGGTTTTAGGTTTTTGCCTTTCATGACTTTAAGTATGTCCTGCTACTCCCTTCTGGCTTGCAGAGTTTCTGCTGAAACATAAGCTGTTAACCTTATGGGGATTCCCTTGTATCTTATTTGTTGTTTTTCCCTTGCTGCTTTCAATATTTTTTCTATGTATTTAATTTTTGATAGTTTGATTAATATGTGTCTTGGCATGTTTCTCCTTGGATTTCTCCTGTATGGGAGTCTCAGCGCTTCCTGGACTTGATTGACTATTTCCATTCCCATATTAGAGAAGTTTTCAACTATAATCTCTTCAAATGTTTTCTCTTCCTTTCTTTTTCTCTTTTTCTTCTGGGACCCCTATAATTTGAATGTTGGTGTATTTAATGTTGTCCCAGAGGTCTCTGAGACTGTTCTCAATTCTTTTCATTCTTTTTTCTTTATTCTGCTCTGCGGTAGTTATATCCACTATTTTGTCTTCCAGGTCACTTATGCATTCTTCTGCCTCAGTTATTCTGCTATTGATTCCTTCTAGAGAATTTTTAATTTCATTTGCTGTGTTCATCTGTCTTTGTTTGCTCTTTAGTTCTTCTAGGTCCTTATTAAACGTTTCTTATATTTTCTCCATTCTATTTCCAAGATTTTGGATCATCTTTAGTATCACTACTCTGAATTCTTTTTCAGGTAGACTGCCTATTTCCTCTTCATTTGTTTGGTCTGGTGGGTTTTTACCTTGCTCCTTCATCTGCAGCGTATTTCTCTGTCTTCTCATTTTGCTTAACTTACTGTGTTTGGTGTCTCCTTCTCACAGGCTGCAGGTTCATAGTTCCCATTGTTTTTGGTGTCTGCCCCCAGTGGGTATGGTTGGTTCAGTGGATTGTGTAGGCTTCCTGGTGCAGGGGAATGGTGCCTGTGTTCTGGTGGATGAGGCTGGATCTTGTCTTTCTGGTGGGCAGGACTGTGTCCAGTGGTGTGTTTTGGGGTGTCTGTGAACTTATTATGATTTTAGGCAGCCTCTCTGCTAATGGGTGGGGATGTGCTCCTGTCTTGCTAGTTTTTTGGCATAGGGTGTCCAGCACTGGAGCTTGCTGGTCATTGAATGGAGCTGAGTCTTAGCATTGAGATGGAAATCTCTGGGAGAGCTCTCACTGATTGATATTACGTGGGGCCGGGACGTCCCTGGTGGTCTGATGTCCTGAACTCGGCTCTCCCACCTCAAAGGCTCAGGTCTGACACCCGGCTGGAGCACCAAGACCCTGTCAGCCACACGGCCATCCAAGAAGGATAGAATGGAAGGTGAGAAGTCAGCAAAAGGCAGGTCTAACAGGTTTGATTCTGAATAGAATACAGCTGAAAAGTGAATATTAGGAGATTAATTGTAAAGTAGATTCTCCTAAAGGTGCTGAAAATTGCAAGAAATCACTTGCCAAATTTGAGCAAGCATCAGAGCCTATAGGATAGGTTTGTAAACCAGTTGTACTGTATGAAATTGATCAAGTACAGTTCATGATATATAGTAAATAAATCAATGTATGAAAAAATAAAAACATTGGGCTTCCCTGGTGGCGCAGTGGTTGGGAATCTGCCTGCCAATGCAGGGGACACGGGTTCGAGCCCTGGTCCGGGAAGATCCCACATGCCGCGGAGCAACTGGGCCCGTGAGCCACAACTACTGAGCCTGCGCGTCTGGAGCCTGTGCCCCGCAACAAGAGAGGCCACGACAGTGAAAGGCCCACGCACCGCGATGAAGAGTGGCCCCCGCTTGCCACAACTAGAGAAAGCCCTCACACAGAAACGAAGACCCAACACAGCCAAAAATAAATAAATTAAAAAAAATAAAAAATAAAAAAAAATAAAAACATTAATGAGTTTATTAATATATGTAAAGTAGTTAAGGCATATTACTCTCATGGAAATTTTAAGTGACAGGCCTTCAGAGTAAACACTCAAGTGGATACTCTAAGGAAAAGATAAATGAACTCTGTAATAAAGAAATTTTTAAAACGTAACTTAGGTTATTAAGAATCCTATATATCCTCTTACTCCAGAAAATGTGTAGAATTATTGCTTTGATAGTGTAGTGTTTTTTTTTTATTAAATGATGTTTAATTAATTAATTAATGTTTATTTATTTATTTATTTATGGCTGCGCTGGGTCTTTGTTTCTGAGCGAGGGCCCTCTCCAGCTGCGGCAAGCGGGGGCCACTCCATCGCGGTGCGCGGGCCTCTCACCATCGCGGCCTCTCCTGTTGTGGAGCACAAGCTCCAGATGCGCAGGCCCAGTAATTATGGCTCACGGGCCCAGCCGCTCCGCGGCATGTGGGATCCTCCCAGACCAGGGCTCAAACCTGCGTCCCCTGCACCGGCAGGCAGACCCCCAACCACTGCGCCACCAGGGAAGCCCAGTGTAGTGTTTTTAATACACTTTTTTCATTTTCAGTAGTGAGAAAAAGTAGATTTTGAAAAGGATAATTTTTACGTTGAAAATTGTTTTTGTTATATATTCTATTTACTGTCTGTGTAATTTGCTTTCACTTTTTTTTTTTTGGAAGTGGAACTTGATGTCTTCTAATACCCTATGCCACACATTTGACTACAGAGATGTTGCTGTCCCATTCTTCTATAACCTAAAAGCAAACAGCTTAATGACTGTTTCACATTCACGGTATTGCTAAGAAACTGATTATAGCACCTGAAGAATCCCATCAGTATTTAATATTTGAAAAAATGTGTCAAGACCGAATACTTCACTTAATTAGAAAATGATTAGAAACAACCTCGTTCCCCCCGTATTGCCTTTCCTTCCTAATAATTTATCTGCAAATGGTTTTTCTATCTGTTTTTAAAAGGAATGCTTTTTTGAGCTTTAGGGAAATATTTTTCATTTGAATTCACTCTTTACCATCTTGATAATAGTTCTTTTGTTTCCTGAAAAAACGGGGCAGTTTAATCTTTAAATTTTTTTTGCATTTGCTTAAAGCATTTCAGTTATCATTTTCATTTATGTGCCTTCACATATTTTATATATAAATGCATTTATCTTTATACCTTCATATTTGTCCCTGGGGCAACAGAGGAATAGTGTTCCAGAATTGCTTACTTATGCCAGCTCTTGTTGATCTGAGATTTATAATTCAGCTTTCCTCCAAGGATTTTGACACTTGGATGTATTCTGCTGTATAGAAATGTACCTGAATTTCCTTTTGGAATTAATTGGCTGGCAACTGAATTGTCTATTTTTAACTTACCTGTTTTCATACTGCTGCTTGGATTGCAATGCCACAAGCAAACCACATGTTTTATCTTTACTCATTCTTTTATTCTTTATAAAATGTGTCTATTTTCTTATAAGGATCACACATTGGTAATATTATTTTTGTCCTGGTAATATTATTTTTGTCCTTCTAAAAGTAATGTCTCTGAATGTGATGGTGAAGAATGGTAAGTGGAATCATTATGTCCAGAACATTGCTTACATGTTGACATCATGTTTCTTTCTTCATTTGAGCACCTGTTCTCCTTTGGAAATTTACTTGTTTTCATAGATATTTCAGATATTTCATCCTCCTTACTTGATAAGGAAGTTTATATTTTTTTCTATCTCTCTGTGTATGTACATTGAACATGCATATCCATCTCCATTTGATTTCAGTTCTTTTGTACTTTGATGATTTCTGGATCCAAGTTGGAAAAAATATGGACCTAGCCATGCAAGGTCCACCTCTTAACTTCTTTGCTATCATTTGCCACTGCTGCTGCTTATCTTGCATCTCCTATTGGTAACTGAATGCTACATTTATAATCAGAATTATTTCTCTTCTGTGACATTTGCCATTCTTTTTCATCCAGACTATGATCTGCCTTCTGATTTCCATGGAATAATACAAGTGGCCATTACTATACTCCTTCAAGTGCTAGAAGCTTCCAAATATTTTGAATTTTCTCTTATTTTTCTTATTAGGGTGCAGCATAGATGCCAAGCAAGTTGAGGAACAATCTGCAGCTGCAAATGAAGAAGTACTTTTTCCTTTCTGTAGGGAACCAAGTTATTTTGAAATCCCTACAAAAGAATTTCAGCAACCATCACAAATAACAGAGAGTACTATTCATGAAATCCCAACAAAAGACACACCAAGTTCTCATACAACAGGTGCAGGGCATGCTTCATTTACCATTGAATTTGATGACAGTACCCCAGGGAAAGTAACTATTAGAGATCATGTGACAAAATTTACTTCTGATCAGCGCCACAAATCAAAGAAGTCTTCTCCTGGAACTCAAGACCTGCCAGGGATTCAAACTGGAATGATGGCACCGGAAAACAAAGTAGCTGACTGGCTAGCACAGAACAACCCTCCTCAGATGGTATGGGAAAGATCAGAAGAGGATTCCAAAAGTATTAAAAGTGATGTTCCAGTTTACTTAAAAAGGTTGAAAGGTAAAGTGAATTGATCATTTCAGAACTTGCTATTTTATGGTAAAGTTCAGTCTTCACAGTTACCAAACTACTATTAGATAAATAATTATATGGTATAAAGCTTCTGCATTTTTGAAGGTTTATATTTGATTTTAAAGCTCAAAAGCCAGCCATACTGCCCACATCCAACTTACTCATTCAAAACAGTCTGCCTACATTTTCTTGCCAAAACCAGATTGGTTTTGTAAATTTGTATGTATGCCATTAAATATGTTTCTTTTTCTTATGGAAATAAAAGATTCATTCAGTTCACCAGTGGAATTCCCTAGAAGGCAGTTCTCATCATTTTCTTGACTTAAGGAAAAGATATATTCAATTCTGTTCTTCTCTATTATGTGCTTCCTGTAAAATGGCAGTATGTAGATTTTGAAAGTTTTAAGCCATTGGATAATGGGCTGACAGTTCTACTTTGGTAATATAGTCACATTGTTGGTAGAGTGTTTCAAACTGTTCTCAGGTTATTACTCATGTCATGAAACAAAAATTTTTTTGTTTAGAGATACTGGGAATTAATTGAATTAAGAATTTTTTCACTAGTAAGACTTTTGTAAAAATTGTAGTTGAATGTTTATTTGTGAAATAATTATTATATATGTTTTATTAGTATAATACTTGACCAAAGTTAGTAAAATCTTTCTTTATACCTGTATATCAAAGTATCAACTGATCATTTTTTTCCATTGATTTTGCTAATTAAATTAATTTAGAATTTTCTGAATACAGTTTTACGTTACTCTATCTTAATTTTATTCAACAAGCTGTCTATAAGGGAAAAGATTGCATGTTAATCTGACCATTCTGTTACTATACAAAAAGTTAAAGAGCTTTAAAAGAACACTCGTTGAGGTCAGAGATTATATATTACTTACCTTATATCTCTTTCCTGGGGCTTGAGTATGTGATAGGTACTCAGTAATTTGAATAAACAATGAATGACTTCACTATCATTGACAAGACTGACCCTGGTTTAACCTGTACTTTATGGCTTGGGATTCTGTTCAGCTAATGAAGAAATACCTATTTCTGATTTACTTCTAAGGCATTTCAGGATAGTGAGATGGTGTGACTACCTAATTCTTTGTCAGGGCCTATTTCTATATTTAATTATAATCATAAGCAATTACCTGGCATATGAACTTTTAAAATGTGATTGTTGTCTTTACTCCTACTAGATAATAACAAATATATAATGGAGACCTATACCTATATAGGTTAAAGCTCACAAATGAAAGCTACCCATTTGTAAATTGATCATTTTTATGAATTGGATAAGATAATACTGATATCCTCGTATAATGTAAAAAGTACTATGAACTTTGAAAATTTAGAAATGACATCGTCTTTTTTAGACCACCCTTAATAAACATACAAAACTGAGCTAAAATATCCTTTTAAAAGCCACCATTAAAAAGTACCTTTATGGGACTTCCCTGGAGTTCCAGTGGTTAAGACTCCGTGCTTCCACTGCAGGGGGCACGAGTTCCATCCCTGGTGGGGGAACTAAGATCCCGCATGCCACTCAGTGTGGCCAAAAAAAAAAAGAAAAATGAAAAACAAAAAACTTTTATTACATCCTTTTATTATAACTGTATTTTTAGTTGTAATAACTATTTTCTGTTTTAGCTGTTATTTTGATTCCATATAGAGGCATTAATGCTCACATTCACACTGTATTTGTAATTCGTTATTAGATATTTAAGAACCTTACCAGAAATTATTACAAATTATTATTATCCCTCAAAGTTGATTTATAAGTAGATATACATTCTAGTATGTTGCTATTGCTTAGAACCCTGCTTTTGGATTTGCTGCCTTCAGGCCATTTTACAAACCATCCAAGAAAATGTCTTTGTGAATATAACTCATTTTTGATCCAAGATAGATCCATTTTATTTCTTCAGACATATTTGTGAATGACATTTTACTTTTCCCCAAAGTCAGAGCTGCCATCATTAGATAAAGATTTTCCACAATTTAAGATATCAAAAGTATATATCTAGTCTCTAGATAAATATAAGTATAGCAAATTGTAACAATTTTACAATAATAGACTTTCAGCAACTGCTTAGTCAAAAACTTGAAAGTAGGTAAAACAAAACAACTTTGCTCCTGCAAGAGTGAAGTGCACGTGCTTTGGGACAGTTAAAGAAAATAATGTTCACAAAGCCCATACACTTTTACCCTTTAGGAGAGTTGCAGCTTTTTTTGGCCACAACTCCTGACTAGGTTACAGCTAATCTACCCTTAAAAATACTGAAAGAACTTCAACATATTAATGCCTGATTAATAACAGACAAAACAGAAAGAATCTTGTTAAGAACAGTTCCCAGTGATTTTTTTTTTTTTGTTAAGTAAGAACAGAAATTGCAGTTCTGATCAGATGTGTTATCTTCTATAACACTGAGAAATGCAAAAAGAATAATAATTTTTGAAAAAAGAAAATGGCTAATCTATAGAGAATTTTTAACCTATAACTTAAAGAAAAGATACTGAAAGGACCTGACACCAAATAAGTGCCAAATTTTTGTATGGTGTTACAAGAACTAAATTCTGTGAAGATGGCATTTTCATATTGTGTACGTGTGTGATATGGGTTGTCTGGTCTTACTGCACATGAAATGTGGGAGTTTAGTTATTTACAGCTCTCACAAACCGGATTCCTTTTCAGTGCGTCCAGTGCAATATGAAATAGGTTGTACAATGTCCTGTTTTTAATGAGTTTTGTATTTGAACTAGTAGTTTTGTTTGGTTCTGCATTCGATCTGCCTATCCCTAGCTTAATTACCAAGGCACAAATTCCATTAATTAAATTAAACACCATTTTTTTCCTTTCAGATTGCATTTTCAGTAGTTGCTACTTTGAAGAAAGATTTCAGATTTAGTCCTGGAAGTATTGGAATACACGTGGTTGACTAGAGTAATTTATAGCTTTCTTCTAAAGAGCTATCATTTAAGCCCTCATTTGTGATTCAGCCCTCATTTGTGATTCAATCTAAAACATGCATAGAATAACTCTTGACTTTCCATTAAATTCATGCTATAATAATATAATAATTGTAATTTGATTATTTCTTCTAGTTTACTTATTATTTAGATAATAAGAATTCTAAATCAGTGAAAAATCAAGTAATTTTCATAAACTTTCACATTTAATCCCTAATAGAACTATGAAGGGTAACAAAAAAACCTCTGGTAGGAAGCTGATGTTTTCATAATTCAACTACAGTATTCTAACTTGACTCTATATGCTTAACAGAGAAGACATATTTTTATCTAGTTATATTTAGCACCATGCCATTTGTCTGGTAGATTTATGTAGGATTTCATAGACTGCGCTTTTCCATGCTAGGCCTTTTAGCATGCTTTATTTAACTCGCTGAAGCCACCAGAGTTTAAATGAGCACACATGCAAAATTGCAAAACTTCTCATAGCTAGAAAGAGGTTGGTAAAGAATTGTACAATAATTGGTGGAAACTACAAATTTGCATTGTTATATTAAAAAGGCAAGGTATGCTATACTTTTGGAAGTTTTGAACGTCACTGAAAGTTAAGTTTCATCACATTTTTTATGGCATTTGCATTCTCTTTTCCTGTGTAATGATAAACACTTCAGTGGGATCACACTTTTTTCTGTCTTTTTCTCTCTAATGCTAAAAATAAATTTTTGATTGCTTAAATAAGGTATAAGGTTTAAAGGCAGGATAAATGTTTAATGTTATAAATACAGACTGTCACAGATGATATAGCATTGCTTATCTGTTAAGGCATTGGTGAACCATTATAAAGTTAAAATTTGGAGAAAGAAAAGTAATCCTATTCAGTTGTTTATAAAGGACTCATTGTTGGTTGATAAAATTTGAATGTAAGCATTGCAGTTGAGGGAAGTTTGCAGAGCCTGTTACTGAAAAGAACATATGACTTTTGATTGAAAAGGGGAAGGGGACAAAACAAGCAGCACCTTTGTATGTGCTTCTAATTTTCTACATGGGATTTTTTCCTTCTCTATTATGCGGTTTCTTTTTTGTGTCCAGGAAATAAACATGATGATGGTACACAAAGTGACTCAGAAAATGCTGGGGCTCACAGGCGCTGTAGCAAACGTGCAACTCTTGAGGAACACTTAAGGCGCCACCATTCAGAACAGAAAAAGCTACAGAAGGCCCAGGCTACTGAAAAGCATCAAGACCAAGCTGTTGTAAGTCAAACTGCTTTTATGATTGCATTCTTTGATGAAGACAGTCCCAGAAAAAGAAGGTCATATTCTTTTACTCACAGTACGGGAATCTTGTGTCAGGAAACTACTTATACAGCACCACATACAAAACTTGAAAAAACAAAATCTCCAACAGCAGATGCCAAAGTGGTTTCTTTGTCTTTACAGACTAGCTCTGCGCACCACAGAGGGGGGCATGGTGTTCCACATGGGAAATTGTTAAAACAGAAATCAGAGGAGCCATCGGTGTCAATTCCCTTCCTACAAACTGCATTATTAAGAAGTTCAGGGAGTCTGGGGCACAGACCAAGCCAGGAGATGGATAAAATGTTAAAAAATCAAGCTACTTCTGCTGCTTCTGAAAAGGATAATGATGATGACCAAAGTGACAAGGGTACTTATACCATTGAGTTAGAGAATCCCAACAGTGAGGAAGTGGAAGCAAGGAAAATGATTGACAAGGTAAATAATTGAAATTTGGGTATGATATTAGTTTTCTCGTGGTGTATTACTATTGGAAATTACTAGAGAGTATAAAATGTTTTCATGTAGTCAGTATCTTGAAACTTTAGGATTTTGTTAGGGAACTGCAAGACTAACAATAAGACCAAAATGCTTTCTGAGTTTATTCTGCTTATATTCTGAATTTGCCCGAGTTTCATATGTGAAGTCCTGTATGTATAAGCTGATTGGACCTTTTAAAGTTGTATAAATTTAAGATTGACTTTTCAAATGCTATACTTTGGCCATTCTCACTTTGCATTTATTTAAAAACTAAAAATCAAAACCAGATTGCTATGACTCTGTTAATATAAACATGAACATTAACTGATAATAAACAAAGGTTTCCTGCCTACTAATTTCATTTTGGAAGCAGATGAAAATACATATGTTTTAATCAATTTTGTTCTTTTTCCTTAGTTTCTTCTCTTAATTTCTATTCAGTGCTGTCTGTGGTGATAGAAAAGTGTATAAAAACAAAATCAGTGTGTTTATGATACTCTGAGTTTAACCAAGTGTATACCTAGTCATGATGATTATTTACATTTCAGATTTGATTTTTGATGTTATCGGTTAATGTGTATAATGATTGTTGTATGATTTAAAAAGTAGTTTTGCTTCCAGTAATGGAAGGTTGACTTTAGAATCAGCTGTATATTTTATCCCCTGGAAGATAGAAACATAAATTTGGCTAAACATTAATCTCTTGTTTAAGTTCTTGTTACTCAGCACGTGAGCAGCATTAGCATCATTAGGGAGCTTGTTAGAAATACAAAATCTCAGGCCCATCTTAAACATACTGAATCAGAATCTGCTTTAAAGGAGGGTTCATATGCACATTAACATTTGAGATGCACTGGTTCAGATGATGAGTTTACATAGTGGTCTTTTAGAGAGTAGACAAGGTAAATAACCCTTGGGGATACAGGAAAATTATTAGGACTTACGTTTACTTTTTTTATATATATATAAATTTAATTATTTTATTTATTTTTGGCTGCGTTGGGTCTTCGTTTCTGCGCACGGGCTTTCTCTAGTTGCGGCGAGCGGGGGCTACTCTCGGTTGCAGTGCGCAGGCTTCTCGTTGCGGTGGCTTCTCTTGTTGTGGAACATGGGCTCTAGGTGCACGGGCTTCAGTAGTTGTTGCATGCGGGCTCAGTAGTTGTGGCTCGCGGGCTCTAGAGCACAGTCTCGGTAGTTGTGGCACATGGGCTTAGTTGCTCCGCGGCATGTGGGATCTTCCCCGGCCAGGGCTCGAACCTGTGTCCCCTGCATTGGCAAGCGGATTCTTAACCACTCCGCCACCAGGGAAGCCCTGGATTTATGTTTACTTTTTTTTTTTTTTAATTTATTTATTTATTTTTGGCTGCGTTGGGTCTTCGTTGCTGCCTGCGGGCTTTCTCTAGTTGTGGCGAGCAGGGGCTACTCTTTGTTGTGCACGGGCTTCTCATTGTGGTGGCTTCTCTTGTTGCGGAGCACGGGCTCTAGAGCGCAGGCTCAGTAGTTGTGGCGCATGGGCTTCGTTACTCTGTGGCGTGTGAGAACTTCCCAGACCAGGGCTTGAACCCGTGTCCCCTGCATTGGCAAGCGGATTCTTAACCACTGCGCCACCACGGAAGGCCTGTGTTTACTTTTAATTTCATAGTTTTTATTTCTATTTAGGAGTGTGTTCTATAGTGTATGTATGTAATTTCTAATATCCATTTATTGAGGAGCACATGCTCAAAATTTTTTACTGTTGGGGTATAGACTTCCAAACTTTTGGAGACCCATTAATTTAGGAAATAGATGTTATGAAAGTTGTTAATAAGCGAAATAAAGCAATTAAGAAATAGATAAAGTGATTTTTCTGATTATATTAAAGGAAATCTAAGAACACGGTGGTAGCAATAGAAAATGACTCTTGGTGATTTCGAATTATTTTCATCATTGGGAATCAATAATGACATTTCTTTCAGATTATTTTAAAGTTTATAATTTTTCCTCTGGTTATTGAGAACAAGTATAGTGCTATTTAAAATACTGTCAAATAGAAAATAAAAGGATAGGTTTCGAAAAAAAAAAGAGAGTGCTAAGAAGTTTTAAAATTCAGATTAATATTAATTTTATCCTATTATAGCTTTGTTTGGTTTATGGATATTTCATTCATAGTTATTGATGTTTTCTCTATTAAAAGATCTTACAGTGAGGGGTTATATTGTAGTATTTAAGAACGTGAACACTTGCAGGCAGACAGATTTGAGATTAAGTGCAAACCCTACATGTACTAGATATAAGTACATTGAGTAAACTCGAGTAAACTAACCTCTTTAAGCCTGTGTTTATTTTTTTAATAAACTGGAGATTTCACTAAGTTATGAAAAGAATTCAATAAAATATATAAAAGTCTTATTACAATGCCTATCTTATAGTTAAAGGTCTATAAACGTTAGCTATGTTATTACCCTTACTAGGAGTTTCCACATATGAATCTCTACACTAGGTATTGATTAATCCTGAAAAGTTCCTCAGCATTGAAAGGGCCAAATCTGAAGCTCAAGTGGAAGGTACAGTGCAAGGGAATAGCCTGTCCAGAAGAGCAGAAAGCCAAGAAAGAAGTCACTGTTGCAGATGAGACTCTTTAAAAGTAAACTGCTGGATAGAGAGAGGGACCACAAAACCTGGTGTATACCTGCTGTCTATAATTATCATAAGCATCTTTTTTTCATTTTCAAAAAGAGCCCCAGTTTCCATGACAAATTATACGGTCAAACTATGGATAAAGGAAACCAAGATTTTAAAGCAGGATTCATTTAAGGGAATAATGTCAGGATGTGACTAAGTAGATAATTCAGAGTCATTCTTGGTTTGTATAAACCAGAAAACAAAGCTAAGACCGTAAGTCTAGGGAAGAACAAGAATCACTACATTATCTTGTGAATACCAAAGAAAAAGAGCTGAGATTCTACTAGCTGTGGTTAAAGCTTCAGGCTAACTAAAGTCAGGCTCTGGGGAAACAAATGTCTGAAGAAAATGAGGTAACCTGTGGGCCTGAAGAAAACAAAGACCAAAAATAGTCAGAATCAAGGCATAAGAAGGACTTTGGGAGGATGGGAGTAGATTCAAGCATCATATCGAATTGCTTGGGTAAGCTGTCATCCATTTTCTCCCCTTTGAAGTTAGGATGTGTGGCATGGAAGTTGGGACCATCAGCTGTTGTCCATCTGAATTTAATTGTTGTTTGGTCCTGAAAAAATGTGGTCTCTTTCCCTTTTTACTCCCTTATTTGAGAGCTGGTGTATTTCATTAATTTATACTTTTATCAACCTTTATTCAACATCAACCATGTGCCAGGCTTTGTGTTAGGAGAGAGAGATTGCAACTGAAAAGACAGAGTTCTTCCCCTCAATAACTAAGTATGTGGAGGGACGGAAATACACAAGTGAAAACATATGAATTAAAAACGGTATGATGAATGCTTTGATAAACCAACTCTTCAAGGAAGGGTACCAGTAGCTTACATGAGGGGATCTCAGGTTAAATATCTTTTCCTCAGAGAAGTCTTTAGCTATCCAATCTAAGGAAACCTCCCTAGTCACTGTCAAATCAGCTTGTTTCCTTTTAATCATAAGCTTTTTAACCAGGTGATAGTTTCCTATTTATTTATTTGCCTCCCCACTCCACTATAACACACACACGCGTGCGTCTGCACACAAGAATATAAACTTCATGACTGCAGGAACCTAGTGCCTGGTATATAAAATGTCCTCAATAAATATTGAATTTAATTGCCAACTGAGCTCATTTTGAAACATGTGGAATTAATCCTTTAACAGGTATGGTCAAGGAGGGTTTTCCAAAAATATGGAGCAACCTTTTCAAAAGCACAGGAGGGTAGAGGACTTGCTCAGAGGACCACAGTTACTTTTAGAGAGATGAGATTGGACTAGATCTTGAAGGCCCCTACATATCATACGAAGAACTTTAGATTTTTTAATGCTAAAGGCAGTGGTGAATCATTGAAAGCTTTTAAATCTGGCAGTGATGTGCAAATCACTGTTGTAAGTGTGAAGAATGGATTGAAAATTGGAAAGGCTGGAAGCAGAGAAGGCAATTAAAAAGCTGCTGACATGTCCAGTAGTCAGTTGGATATAAAGGTCTGGATCTTAGGAAAGATACAAAGGTCTGGGCTAAAATAACAGTTTTGGAATTATAAGAGAGTAGATGTGAATGCAGAATAATAGATGAGATCACTTGGAAAGAATGTATAGCATGAGAAGAGGCAAAGTATGAAATTTTTAGCAACACCAGTGTGGGTGGACAAAGGAATAAGAGTGAATAAAGGAGGATCAAACAGAGGACTAAGAGAAAACCAAAAGAAAATAGTATCTTGGAGTCAAAAACTCACTTACTCAAAAAGTTGAGTAAGCAGCAGTGTTACATGATACACTGATATTAAATATGATAAGCACTAGAATGCCTTTTCAGTTTTTCCCCAAAATACATTGTATTTCTGGGTCTAGAGAAGATAAGCAGAACATATGTTTCCATCTTAACTCAGGAGAAGTTGCATACTGTTAAAATGTGATCTCTTTAAAGAGATGACCAAGCTGAAATCCTATTATCTTTTTCAGTGCTGGTTGTATTGTTAAGTAGTTAAAAGGTGCTGAGATATCCACACCCCAACCCCCAAGTTATGGGATTACAGCATTTTGGTTTGTACTTTTGTGTTGTGTGTTTGTCCGTAGATAAGCTTATTTTATGCTTTGTCCCCAAATTTACCTTTCATAATATTAACACAAATGTCTGTTATTTATAAAGAACTCTTAAGTTTTACATCTAAGCTTACATGGAGATGCGCTATAATAAGAAAGTGCTGTTAACTGCCTGGATTAAAGGTAATTATCTTCCATTGCAATGATAATCTCCCCTAGACCTCCCTCCTTTGACTTCCCTATGGTACCTAGAGAACCCATCATAGTAGCAGTTTCTTTCCCCACTCCTTCGTCCACAGTTCTGCCGAGGGAAGAGGAGGATGTTGTCAGGGCTGCTTCATAGCCTTTTAAGCTAAATGAGGAAGATTTGTAGTGAAAACAGAAAGCTAAATATTAAATGAAAAGGAAAAAATTGATCATTGTAGAGGGCTTGAGGTTCTTTCGAAAAAGTATTTCGCTTCTCCATAAATTTCATACCATAGACCAGTTCTTCCAGATACTTCTCCTTTCCTGAGTTTTGACTCCCCAAATACCTCTTATTAGCATATTCTCTCCCCTCATGGGGCCTTGTATCTATCAGTGCTGATTCTGTAGGCAGCAGGTGGTAGGGAAAAATCCAGAACCAGGAGAACTATAACAAGACTGGAAACATGGAATGAAGAACGGCTACAGCAGTGCGTCAGCCCAGAGGAAGTCCGTGCTGAGAACCTAGATCCAGGTTTAAGCAGTTTGGAATGGAGATATTCCAAACTCTAGTTCACAGCAAGATTTTACATTAGGTCCCAGTCAGAGCCAGGGAACCATGATAAACCAGAGTCAGAATCTAGGTAGAGCGTGCCAGTTAGAACACAGAGGAAGGAGGCATGTTCAAAGTCCACTCAAACACCCAATCAAGATGTATGGGAACTAAAGGATAAGAGATCAAATAAGAGCTTGAGTCGTAAGAGAGGACATTGATAACAGAGGCTGCATTTGGATTTTGACTTAACATTTTTTTCTACTTCCTGTCAATCCAGAAATAATCTGAGTTAATGGGCCAAAGCAAATAGTGGTTCTTAACAGGTAAATTATGACAGCTTGATTTTTCTTCCTCTTATACTAATCTTCTTTCTTGCGGTCTCT
This sequence comes from Balaenoptera physalus, assembly GCF_965194825.1. Taxonomy (NCBI): domain Eukaryota; kingdom Metazoa; phylum Chordata; class Mammalia; order Artiodactyla; family Balaenopteridae; genus Balaenoptera; species Balaenoptera physalus. Next base: position 29,595,445 of record NC_138882.1, read on the forward strand.
TCACTGAAGAATTTTTTTTTAAATTTTCTATCAGGAGAATTTACTTTTGGTCACTCTGATTGATGCTCCTCTCCCCTTCGTAGCACCCCATGTTCTTCTTAGGTATAGGAAACCCTATCCTGCTATATTAATTCCCAAAGCTTCATAAGGGAACCCTCACCTTTTTTTCAGTCAAAAGCTTAACATTTAATAGGTTTGCCCCTGTTTTCCTTTCTCTATTATTGTATGAGATCTTATTTATTTTCCTGCTTTTAAGGGGCTTTCCACTTACTGTGCCCTAGTCTAATGAGCTCTTCCCTGTGTGGTTTTTTTGTTTTGTTTTGTTTTTGCATGCCTACCTCCTTCTCATAATTTACTTTCAGAGGCTTTTTTTTAACCACCCTACCTAAAATAGCCCTAGCATTCCCCTCTTACTACCATGTTTCATTTTCTTTATAGAACTTACCTCTAGCTAGTTTACTTTCTTTCTGTCCTTTCTAGAATGATCTTATTTGCCTTGACCATTTCTGTATGTCTTGTGCCTTGATCAGTGCCTGGTATGTAGTAGACACTCAATATCTGTTGAATGAATGAATGAGAAAGAAAAATTTTTGACATGCTTTTTTCATTTTTATCAATATTTGTATGTGGTTAGCTATATATTAGCTAAATTATTTCATTGAATTTATAGATTGGTTAAATCCAATCAGGCCTCCACAAACAGGTTTTCCTGTATTTTATGTGCTGAAACTAGTTTATATCTTGATTTCAAAGTAACTTGTTAAAATGTATAATTTAAAACCTTGCATGTTTTATAAGCTTCTCTTTGTACTAAGAAACATGATTTCTTGTACTAAGAAACATGGATGTGTCAGAAGAAATGTATAAGTTTCAGGGGAATTGCCTTGATTGGTAGAAAACTAGAGATACCTTTGCATTTCTAGCGGTACCTACCTAACGACTTAGTGCTTAAGAATCTGTTTGGCAAGGAAAGGAAAGGTAAGATGGTCATTGATGAGCAGTCAGATTTTAGGGATGAAAGAAAAGAATTCATGACAATGAAATAAGCCATAAAGAGGAGAGAAATTGGACATTTTAACTATAGAAGCATTAGAGTAGACCTGAGTGTGATTTGAATATACAAAAGGAGGAGCTAATAGAAAAAGAATGGTAAACAGTGATGGAAAGGGAAGAGATTGTGGCTGTAAGACTCCTAAGGAATGGGAAGAATCAAGGATGTAGGATAGATTTTGGGAGAGGACAAAGATTTACCCAGACAGAGGTAAAAAGGAAGAAGATAAGGCCAGATAGTGCCCTTTTTAAAAAACTGAGGTAAAATGCACATGACATTTGCCACGTTAGCCATTTAAAGTGTGCAGTTTATTGATTTTTAGTACATTCACGGTGTTATGCAACCATCAGCACTGTCTAATTCCTGGACATTTTCATCACCCTAAAAAGAAATCCCATACCTATTAAGCAGTCACTTCAGATTCCTCCGTCCCCCAGCTCCTGGCAACCACTAATCTACTTTCTGCATCAGTGGATTAGCATATTCTGGCCATGTCATATAAATGGAATCTCATAGTATGTGGCCTTTTATGACTTGCTACTTTTCACTTAGCATATCTTTTCAAGGTTCATCCATGCTATAGCATGCATCAACACTTCATTCCTTTTTATGACTGAATAATATACCATTGTGTGGGTATACCACATTTTATTTATCCATTCATCCATTAATAGACATTTGGGTTGCTTCTACCTTTTGGCTATTGTGAATAATGCTCCATGAGCATGCATGTATATGTGTTTATTTGTATACCATGATAAATTATAAAATATCTCTCCTACCCCCATTCTTAACTCCTTTTTTTCTAACAATTTTGTCTGAATTTTCCATTTAAAAGTTGATTACAAATATGTTATAAAAATAACAATGTTAAACATTCAGAACCGTTTATTCCACTGAATTTGTGGGACTTTCCATTTTAAAAATGAAATTAGAGTTTGATGGAAAATTACAAGTTTAAAAAAATTCTCCTCTATTAAATCTTCCTGATTTTGTTCCCTGATGTTAGTGGCTAGCATTCTGCATAGTTCTTGAACTATTTATGTGTGAAGTGATTTCCATAAGCCATGGGAACCTCTACTATTGATTTGAACTGGTAGAGACCCTGCTCTCCTTACCCAGGAGGCCGTTGCTCATTGAAGAAAGAGACGTTCTCATCATCTGAGGGTGAAACTTGAGTTCATTTTTACTTAGACACTTTGATATGATCAGTATACTAATGCAGTACCATTCTTCCGTTGTTATTTTAAAATAGGCCTACAAAAGCTTGATATTTAACCTATTATGTTTCTCATTTCTGTGGGAAGATAAATTCTGAATTTCAACTGATCTGGAAAATTTTTTAGCTAATAAATAAAAGACTATTGCTATTGAATTGCCATTTTGCTCTACATTTGTATTATCGTATTTCTATGCCTAAGTCTTCTCCCTTCCCCCACCCCTTTTGTCTCCACTTTCTGTCACAAGAAGCAAGCCACCTATGTCTGAGGTTGCCAAATGTAATTTGACCTCTCTTTACAAGTATTCAGTAGGTGGAATATTTACCCCCATGAAAGTTAATCCTGTGTTCTTTGGTTTGATATACCATTATTCCCCCTTCCCCAACCTCCAATTTCAGAATTAGAAACGGTGGACATTTTTAGTACAGTCTGAACTTTTAAACAAAAATGACGATAATGGTAATATGCTAGTGAAAAACCAAGGGCAAACTTTTCATAGGCTTGGTTTGTGTTGTATATACTAGCCCTTTATCATCTGAAGAATGTTTAGTTTCTTTAAATTTAAAACTAAAATCTAAAAATATTGTCTGGTTCTTATAGAAATATTGTTTTAACTGCAAAATACCCCTGCATGGTTCAGGTGACATTCTCTTTTTTTTTCCTAAGCTCCTGTTTTGGACTAAACTCCTCGAGAGCAAGGACTGAGTTATATCTATATTATATACATATTAAATGCCCTATGGTGGTGAGCCCAATAGCCTACAAATAACAAGTACCATATCTCAGTAACAGGTTGTTAAAATTGTTTAAAGTAGTCAATGAGATACAGATGTGAAATCCCAAGGTGAGATGCCAGATATCACATACACATATTCAAAAGAAAAGATTGAGAACATGTTCCAGAATTCTGTCTTCTTACCCTAAACCTAGAGGCTGTGGGGAGGGTCACAGGTCACTCCCCCATATGGAGGTGCACCCACGTGGCTCATGGGAACTGTAGGAGAGAGTGCATGAAAGCCACTCCCAACCCCTAAGATAAATAAGTTATCTTTAAGCTGCCAGTCCCAGAGAGCTCAGAGAATATAAGTTCAAAGAGAAATTTTCTGTTCCCATACCACTCCTCCTTCCTCCCCATGCCCTTCAGAAGAATTAAAAACTGACTGACAAACTTGGGGAGGAGAGTTCTACTTAGAGTGGAAGCATAAAAGTTGGACAGATATCTGATCTCTCTCCCTTCCTCAGTTTAGACTTCTAGCCTAAAAAAGTTCCTAGCTGAGTGAGGGACACCTGATTTTGTACTCTTATCAGGTTTGGGGGTTTAATCGAGCCCTGGTCAGAGTGGGGAAGAGAAGAGATTCATGAGCCTGGGTTAGTATACTGTATTTGAAATACCCTTGAGCCACCTAGGAGGAGAAAGTACAGATAGGTGAGCAGCTGTCTACAGTTGGTGATTTAAGTGAAGCCTTGTATATGGGTGGAATCACCTAGGGACAAAATCTAGAATGAAAAGATGAGAAAATCTAGCAAACTTGGTCTCTGCTTTGAGGAGCTCTTAAGTTCTGTTTAAGCATTATATTGCATGTCAGATTATATGTACTTTTTTAGATATGAAAAGTATTATAGCTTCAAAGTACATAGACAGTATAGCTGTTTCTGTCTTTGTTTTCACATGAAAATTGTGGATTTTTTTGTACCTAGACATGAAAATGACAGTTTGGATTTCAAGCTGAGCTGGTTGTAACGATTACTAATTTTTCAAAACACTACCAAAAATACAGATATGAACTTTGAAGGCTTCTTTGCTCATACAGCAGTACTTCAGGCCCTATCACTTGCTTGGAAAATAAATTGCTACTTCTCTGACAGATACATATGCACAGCTATCTCTAATGTTTTAAGAGGAATCTGTAGAAAGTCATCTGAGTACTCTTCCTGTACAACTTCAGTTTCCCTCCCTAAAAACATTAGTTCTCTGTGTGTGGGTCTTTTGTTATTATTTCAAAATAGTGTCAGAAGCGATTTGGAGAGATTTAATATATTTGAAACTGCTGGTGCTTAGATATTTGAAGAAATCAAGTTTTGGAGGTCCATTATTAGAATTAAATATCATCAAATCAGAAATTAACTGAAGGTAATTTGTAACTTAACATGCCAGAGAGATGCAACATGCAAGTAATCACATGTGGTTATTTTTGTCTTTTACTCCCAAACTTGAACTGTAATTTTTTTTCTAGTGATTATACAGATAAGGAAATAAACTTCAGTAAATGTGGAGTTCAGTGACTTGAGTTAGAAATAATTTTAAAATTTTATTTTAAGATAGTCACATAACTTAGTAGTTCTAATTTCTTTCTTTATAAGTGGGGTTGAAGGCAGAGCACATGGAAAGGTATACTTAGCAGGTTTTATTGCTGTTCTTGTTAAACTTACTAATTCTGCTGTTTAGCAAAATGAAGCAGGTTTGGTTTTTTCCTTCTGTACACTGTGCTTCCATGTATTATTAAAATTTATATTTGATTTAAAGTTAATACACAATTTGCTCTTAAAGCAAAGATAATTTAAAATATTGAGTGGTTCAACAGAATATTAAATCGTAATTCCTGAAAACTATACAGTTATATTTGAATTAAATATTAAGTAATGCCATCTAGTGGTAACATTTCCAAGTTTAGTGAATTTGAAAATTTGGTATCTGCTTTACTAAATGTGGACTTCAGAATTTATCAGCTAGGTATACTATATCATTAAAAAGGTTTCTGGAAAATAGTTTAACCTAAGGGTTTTTTCCTTTTTGGTAGAAAATGAAGGCTCTTTGGTTATGTTCTAAAGATCCTTTCTACAAAGTGCTAATTGAAACACATTATTATTCTTTATTGTGATAATTAGAGCCACAACTATTACCTGTAAATAATAAGCATTGGGAACAAAGTAGGCTTAATAGTAAAACAGAAGGTTAAAGTTTATTTAGTTATAACCTTTTCCCAGTCTATTCAGGGCCTATTATGTGCCAATAAATGAGTAAGACTCAGGTAACTGCCCTTAAAGGCACATGATTGATTGTTGGTGTCTGTGTTTAGAATATTTCAGAAGTGTTGACCATAGGCAGCCTTCTTATTGAAAATGCTGATCTGTGTGAACAGACTCAGGAATCTGCATTTCAAACAAAGGCCTTTAAGTTTAAAAATTATATTCTATACAAAGTTTGAGAATTATGGTATATTCTATACAAAGATCATATGTTAAAATCTGTCATTTAGGACCTTAGAAAACTATATGTATAAATTTAACTCATATATGTAAATGTTAAGCATCTGTTAGGGAAGGAACAGATAAAATCAGCCATACCTTTAAGCTTCCAGCGTGCTTCTCAAAAGTAACAGAGCAAAGAGACAAGCTGAAAACAAGCTGAAGTGGTGTGGTACTCTTTCCTAACTCTTGGCATTATTGTAATGCTTAACATTATTAACATCTTTTAACAAAGCAAAGGTAATATCCTGAATATCTCTTATTTATTATCAAATAGTACATTTTGCTAAATGTTTAAAAAGGACATTTACATTTACATAAGCTGTCACTGCCCTGTTTTCGTCTCCAGCTGTTACCCCTATCATTAAACAAGTTTCCCTCATTACTGAAGTGACCTATGAAATTAACTTGAAATATTATTTGCCTCTGTAGTTACTGATAATACTCACATATTAATCTGGTACTCAGACTTTTCATTTATAAAATAATTTTCTCCTCCTAGGTATTTGGAGTAGATGACAATCAAGATTATAATAGGCCTGTTATCAAAGAAAAACATAAAGATCTGGTAAAAGATTGGGCTCTCAATTCTGCTGCAGTAGTAATGGAAGAAAGAAAGCCACTGAGTACACCTGGATTTCACAGCTCAGAGGTATACACATCTTTCTCATATTTTTTACATGCACAAAATATAAATTTTTATCATTTGTAATTACAGCTGACCCTTAAACAACACGGGTTTGAACTACGCAGCTCCACTCACACACAGATTTTCTTTTAACTAGGTACATACTGTGGTAGTACATGATCCATGGTTGGTTGAATCCAAGGATTGGGGACCATGGACACAGAGGGCCAACTGCAAAGTTATACATGGATTTTTGACTACATAGAGGGTTGGAACCTTTATTCCCCTCACCCCCCCACCTTTGTTCAAGGGTCAACTGTATATTATTATAAACAATTGATATATCCTCTTGTAAAATACTTTAAATTAATATGCTTTTGTCAGTGAGTGAAAATGTTAAATTTCAGTAAGCAATTAATGAACTATATGCTCACTAATCAAATTGACATTATGAGATAAGACAAAAAAATATACACTGCATATACTTTCTAGGAGGTCACGTATTTGGAATGGAAAGATCTGTCATGCCAGGAAGCATGTGTATGGTAGTGCCTGATAGATACAACTTATAAACCTAATTAAGTGCCCTTGTAGTGCAGCCCAGGATGTAACTAGAATAATGTGAAATTAATTAAGGGTGGCTTGGTTAAGATAGTTTTGGAGTCAGTATAGTATAGTAGAGCTTCTAGGACCTGAGTGCGAATCCCAGAACTGCCACATTTAACAGAATACCTTTGAGTCAGTCATTTCCCCTCTCTCATCTTCAGTTTTCTCATCTATACAAATGGCATTTTTGATAAAAGCTATTTACAGGGAAGGATGTGAAGCATAGAAAGTACCCAGCATCGTAATTGTCTGAGATTTATGCAGTCAACAAATGTTTATTCCCTTATCAGAAATATTAGAATTTCATTCTACACTGATATGTCGGAAAGAAGTGTTAAAAAAAAAATGTATATGACTGAGAATTATTAATTAATTATAATTTATTCAACTAACAAGATCTAACATTCAGTGGACGCTTTCTGCGTACCATTTTACAAATAATGAAACTGAAGTATGTAGAAATTAATTTGGTCAGTGTCTTAAAACTAGTACCTTGTGGAGCCAGAATTTGAACCTTAAGGAGACTTGATTTCTTAACTCATTCTCTTATTCTTATATTGCCTTTCAGGAAATGAGTTAATTTAAAATATACAAGTAGTAAATAAATGTTGACTATAAATAAAATAAAATCTTAAGATATAAATAAAACAAAATATAAATGAGGTATTGTATTTGTGTGAAATGTAAGTATTCTTTATAGACAACTAAATACACATATATATTTGCTTATTAATGTAAAAATTTTTCCTTTATGGTCTGCTATTTCCTGAAAACTGTCAAAACAATTACTGTATTTTAATATTCTTTTTTCCTCCTTCATCTTAGAGAATTTTTATTTTGATTTCTGTTTTATGAGATGCGTAATTTACTTATTGAAAGCAAGTGATACTTACTTGAAGCAATGTTTTAGTATTCTGATTAATCTAGAAAGGGTGCTGGTGATTGTGAACTTGTAGGACTTCCTCTTCTCCTCTCTATCCCTTCAGCCCATGCCAAGTAAATTTATATATAGCCTGAGTATGTACCTGCCTTTGAAGGAGTCACCTAAACAAGCCATTAGAACAGTCTGCACAGAATGAGTCTACATAAATGTGTGTCTTTGAAACCCACCCTGTTGTGGGTATTCCTAACATGATTTGTACTGGTACTTCCTTCAGTCTCAGAACTGTGAGCAGCTCCCACGAAACCTTGGAGGAAATTCAAAGATTCAGCAGACTTTGGTACCCTTAGGCTTCACTGTATGTATGTCACTATGTGTACAACTTACTATTTTAATCTATTATTCTTGAAATCATATAGTATATAGCCTGTATGAAATATTTATCAGTTTCTAGCCTGTCATTTGACACTTTTAATAAAATATTGTTTTGAATAATTCAGAATAAAATTTGGTCAGAGCTTTCCATTCCTTAGTTGTCATTACAGGTTCAACACTAAGCATTGGCTTAAACTTTCAGTGAGGAAACATTTTTTCTATACTCCTAGATCTTCCATATTAAATGCCTAGATTGACCTAGTCTTAAGAATTACCAATATACATCCATAAGTCTGTGGAAGCATATCATGAATTAAATTCTATTTCACAGTTGACTAAGTACTTGCCTTAAGGACAGATGTAGACAGGGGCAGGTCTAGGTTCAGACTGGTTATACAAAAATCCTTAAAGGTTGAGTCATTTCTAGCTTCTTCTGGAAGTACTAAAGTGTTGTAGAAAGAAGCCTCAAGCTTTGGGTTTGTTTTTGAAATCCCTGAAGACATGACCTGGGAGATTTAATACTCCTAGAGACTCTGGAACCAATCTGACTCCTGGAAACATTTAGAGGGCTGGAGAACAACTTAGAAATAGGTCTTTAAACTCTCTGTTCTGTAGAATGGAGTAGAACTAACTTCACTGTGGTAGCCACAAAGCTACTGTAGTACGCCTGAGTTTATTTAGTAGCAGTAAATTTTAAGCTCTAAGAGTTTATTTTAGTACCATTGTTAGTACTTAATAAGTACAGAAAATTATACTACATTCACAGTAATAATGTTGTAGTTAAAAGAGGTGCCTAGAAAATCTTCAATTTATATATGAGGAAATTTAGTACATGATAATATATCAATGTGAGGTTTAAATATTGCTTTGTATGATAGGTTAAATGGAATTTAATGACTAAATGGAATTCTGTGAACACGAGAATCAGATTTGACCAGACTAGGTCATTGCATTTTCTTGTTTCTCTCCTTTAGGAAGGCACATCTTCATCTGGAAACAAGCGTTGGGTTTCACAATGGGCTAGTTTGGCTGCCAATCATACAAGGCATGATCAAGAAGAAAGGATAATGGAGTTGTCTGTACCTGTTTCTTTAGAGAATGGTATTTTCTTTCCTTCTTTCTTTTTTTTTGTGAATCATACATCAATTTTTAAAATACTATAAGCTAAATCTATATAGTGAGACGTAAATTAAACCTAAATAAACATATTCACATAGTCTCATGCTCATACTAAATATAGATTTGATTTTCAATAAAAATGCAGATATCATTAAAATATACCCCTAACTGAAGATAAAGAGATAATTTGTAGATGAAGCATATATATACACACTCACACAAATTTATATGTGACTTTATATGTATACAACATATATATAGATGAAAATTTAAAAATAAGACTAACACAGTTCCAAACTATCCCATTCATTAACACAACAAATATTTAAATGCCACTTTATGCTATATGTTCAATGAAAAAGAATTTACTTAATATGTATTTAATTTACTTAATACATCATTTGCAAACCTATGTAATATGATTTTTATTACCTTTTTATTATATTTCTGTGAACTGAAATATAAAGTTTCTTTAAAAAAACACAAAATTATATGCCTCTTACGATTTTGTTATTAGATTCAGTTAATTACATTCTTAATTAAAAATAAAACTCAAGGAGAATTTGTATGTGGCTTTTTACCTGTATTCTTAGTTGTATTATTGGAAATGGAAATAGAAATTTATTTTGTCTTTGACTTGTGACACCCAGAAATCTGTTTAGGAATTTTGTAAACATTAGTCAGCAAGTGTTTGAGCAAGGTACACATCAGTGTACTATAAAAGCTATATAATTTATCATAGAAGCTAGAAGTAATTTTTAATATTACCAAAAATCTTTGGAAAGACAGAGTAATTTGCAGCTTGGTTCACATAAACTGATTACTGTTTGGGAAACAAAACAGACAGAGAAGCTAGGCAAATTTACAAAAGAATCATTATAAAATTATTATTAGCTGTGGAAAGCAAAATTTTATACTTGTTATAAAAATGAATAGTACTTGGCCTTCATTATTTCATTCCTGTTTCATGTTCCAAATGAACTTACTTAGATAAGCTGATAAATCTACTTATAATCTAAAATGTTCTCGTCAAATATTCATTGAGTGTGTGTTAGGAGCCAGGACAGTGTGAGAAATCCTAGAAAAATAGATAAAAAAGATAAAAAGAAAAAATATAGAAAAAAGATAAAATAGCTATTACAGTTTAGTGCTTCAAGTAGCACTAAGGAGATAAGACATAACCAAATAACATGATTAATTGCTAAATTAAAGTTACATCAGTAAGTTATTAGGTATTTTCCTGCATTATAACCATAGTATTGCTATGAAGTTTAAATGCTAAAATTTTAGAATTATAAAGGGAAGAAAAGACCCACAGAAGCTATATCTAGTATCTTTTTCCCACTTATCCCCAAAAGATTTAAATGCTTTATATGTTAATTTATATTTCCCTAAAAAGATCCCTTTTCTCAGAAATACATTCCATTTATAAGCAGTCAGGAAACTCCTCCTTAAGTAGTATTCTCAAAGTCTCTCACATGGAAACATCAAAGTTATATATTTTCTGATTGGCTTCTCAGTTTGAGGCTTTAATATACCAGAAGATCATAATTTAAAAATACCTCAGTTTGTAAAATTATGGCAAGTCCTGTCACCTTTTTTCCGTTCTTATAATTTTTAAAAATCTTTTAATGAGCTTTGAATTTTTTTTTTAGAAAACCTTGTTAAAATTCTACATTTTCTGTTTTACTTAGGAAATCCAAACTTGTCATTCTTTCAGTAGATAATAATGCTTATTAAAAACCAGGTGTATTATTATTCTTTACTGTGTAATTCAAAGTATAACAAATAAACAGTGTTTATTAGTCATTATTTTTGCAATTCTATGTACCCTACATAGAGTCCATTTTTTGTGAGTGAAACTTCACAGATGGGACAAGTCACAAAAGCAAGAATGAACACAGTAAACTTCTCTGCCATAAAACACATTAAGCGAAAAAAGAGAGCAACAGATGTAGGTTTAAGATCAGATGACCCTGATTTTCATCTCACACAATTTGCTTTCTTGACTCTCCTATTAGTAATCTACCTATTTGTGCATTTTGGCATTGTATTTTCTTTTTAAACTACACTGTCACAATGTTGGCTTATTTATTCAGAGTTTTACTTTATACTTAAGCCATTTCTTAACTTCAGAATCTAAGGTAATATGGTACTCGTTTGCCCCAGTAAGTTCCTTATTTGTTGTTTTATTTTATAGATACAGATATCAGTGAATCTGGCCTTTCAGTGAGAAGTACTGGCTCAGCAACTTCCTTGGCTATTCAGGGAGAGAGAAAGAGACGAACCCTTCCCCAGCTTCCAAATGAAGAGAAGTCTCTTGAGAGCTCCAGAACAAAGGTTATAGCACAGAGGTCAGAGATAGGAGAAAAGCAAGACACGGAACTTCAGGAGAAAGAAGCACCTACACAGGTATACCAGAAAGATAAACAGGATGCTGAGAGAGCCCTGAGTAAAATGAACAGGGCAGTAAATGGTGAGACTCTTAAAAGTGGTGGAGATAATAAAACCCTGCTTCACTTAGGCAGCTCTTATTCTGGAAAGGAGAAAAGTGAAACTGATAAGGAAGCTTCTTTTGTAAAGCAAACATTAGCTAAAATCCAGCAACAAGAACAAAAGGAACAGGCACAGTGGACACCTACTAAATTATCTTCTTCAAAAAATATTTCGGGTCAGATAGATAGATGTAGGGAGGAACCTTTTAAACAGGAGTCACAACCTCAAGAAAAAATTCCAGGACTTTCTACAAGCAAAGGAGAAAGAGTGATACAAAACGAGGGTAAACGAAGAAAAGCTGAGGAAATTGTGAAAAGTCAGACTTCAAAGGGAGGAGACAAGAAGGAATCCTCCAAGTCATTAGTGCGGCAAGGAAGCTTCACTATAGAGAAACCTAGCCCCAACATACCCATAGAACTTATTCCCCATATAAATAAACAGGCTTCATCTACATCCTCTTCTTTAGCGTTAACAACTGCCAGCAGAATACGAGAAAGAAGTGATTCTATGGATACTGATTCTAGTTTGGACACAACCCTTATTCTAAAAGACACAGAAGCAGTAATGGCTTTTCTAGAAGCTAAACTGCGTGAAGATAATAAAACTGATGAAGGCCCAGATACTCCCAGTTATAACAGAGACAACTCCATTTCACCTGAATCTGATGTGGACACAGCTAGTACCATCAGTCTGGTTACTGGAGAGACTGAAAGAAAGTCAACCCAAAAGCGAAAGAGTTTCACTAGTCTCTATAAAGACAGGTGTTCCACAGGTTCTCCTTCCAAAGATGTTACAAAGTCATCATCTTCAGGTGCTAGGGAGAAAATTGAAAAGAAAACAAAAAGTCGTTCCACAGACGTAGGTTCTAGGGCAGAGGGTCGTAAATTTGTGCAGTCCAGTGGAAGAATAAGGCAGCCTTCAGTAGATTTAACAGATGATGACCAAACCTCTAGTGTACCTCATTCAGCCATCTCTGATGTTATGTCGTCTGATCAGGAAACTTACTCTTGTAAATCTCACGGAAGGACTCCACTTACCTCAACGGATGAGCATGCACATTCCAAACTGGAAGGAAGTAAAGTAACTAAGTCCAAGACTTCTCCTGGAGCACCTGGTGCATCCAGTAAATCAACCACTCTCCCAAGGCCACGACCCACCAGGACTTCCCTCTTGCGCAGAGCCCGACTTGGTGAAGCTTCAGACAGTGAACTCGCCGATGCTGACAAAGCATCTGTGGCTTCTGAAGTGTCCACAACAAGTTCGACATCGAAACCTCCCACAGGAAGGCGTAACATTTCTAGGATTGATTTGTTAGCTCAGCCTCGTAGAACAAGGCTTGGCTCATTATCAGCTCGCAGTGACTCTGAAGCAACAATCTCTAGAAGCAGTGCCTCTTCACGGACCGCAGAAGCCATCATTAGAAGTGGAGCCAGATTAGTACCTTCAGATAAATTTTCTCCTAGAATTAGAGCTAACAGTATCTCTCGACTCTCTGACTCCAAGGTCAAAAGTATGACCTCAACACATGGCTCTCCTTCAGGTAAATTGGATCCAGACTTTTTATAATATTAGCATATTTATTTTATGTTTTGGGACTCCTTTTTTTAAAAATTAAATATTAGTGTTGATTCCCAAAATTTTCAGCAGAAAGGTCATGCTGTAGAGGGTTTTGTTCCTATAAAAATTACTTTATTTAGCTTAGTAAATGGAAAATTCAGAAGTTATACACACTTCCAATTAATGTCCTGGTGCAAAATAGTAATTTCAAAATTAGAAGTATATTGAACCGATTTGGGAATTTTAATTGTCTAGTTGGTGAAGTATCTGGATTTGTGTGTCAGAGTTAGATTAGGAATTATTATCTAGTTTATATAATAGAAATTAATAAAAATTAATATTGTGTTTCTAAAAACATGTTTAACTTTTAAACATCTTCACATAATTCTAAGAGTCTGAAGAAAAGCAGTATACCCTTTATTACTCCTTTCAGAGCTAAATGAAATAATCAGTTTTAGCCTTTTTTCCCATTTATTTTGAAACGTCTTGTATTTTTTTAAGTTAAATCTGTTTATGGTCGGGGCAGGTGAAAACTGATCCTTAATTTATTGCAGTGAAAGAAGATGGATTTGAGAGACAGTCACTAAGCACGTGGGCGAAACTGGGCTATAGAAATTTAACTGGTTATGAGCATTATCTCATAAGGTGCCGTTATATCATTTAACTATAGTAATTAGCTGTCATTGATTGTAATAATTACAAAAACTACTTTCTCCCCACCAGAATTAACTGCTTCTGGCATATTTGTCTGTTTATATACTTCATATTCAAAGCCATAGCCAGTGAGAATACATATGTGACCAAAGAGTACTCAGACAGATATTGGTGTGTGTCCTGTAAACATGGTCTCATTACTTCATAATCAGCTTCATATGTGGGTGTGGCTGAAAAGGACAGTTGAGGGGAAACCAGCTGTTAAAAGACTTGAAGATTCATTTTCATCAGTCATCTTAGTGAGCCCTAAGTCTTGAGTGAAGAGTAAAGGGGAAAGTTGGTGTGCAATCTTTTTTTTTTTTTAATTTTTACTTCTGTCACAGTACAGCCTACAAGACCCAAAACTAGTGGTACTTGGCAAGTGTTATTTTTTTCATTTTTTGTTCCTCCTCTCTCCTCTTCACTGCTGCTTTCCTCCACTCCATTCACATTCCATCTCTCTCCTGGTCTATGGGTGAGGTGATGATGATCATCATGGATGTAAGCTGAAGATAGATAACATACAGTCCTGATTCCAAAAGAATAGATGACATTTCCGTTATTACTGTTGTCCTCCTTGTTTCTACACTTCAAGCTTTGGTTGGTGGTTCATGGGTTTGTTGCCAAGTATTTTAAAAGTACTCTCACTTGATTTATGTTTCCCCAGTGTTGTTATCTGTTGTTCCATGTGGCTCTGCTTCTTCAGTTCACAGTTCCTTTGTGCTGCATTCTATGGTGTGTACTCTTACCAGATTTCTTCTGCCACATTGCTTGTTTCTTCACCTCATGTCTATTTAAGTACATAAAAATGTTTAAGTATTCTCCTGTCTTAACGTAAGCTGTGACGTAAGTTGTATGTTACCAAGTAGCATGAAACTCTTGGTAACTCTTCCTTCGGTACTAGTTATCTAGCTCTTAACACATGAGTGATCTGATTTTATTCCTCAGTGTTTACCAGAGGGGCTTATTTGAGATGCAAACCAAATATGATTACTTCAGCAAGTCTAAGAAATAGCTGTAAGATGCCATATATGTGTGTGTGTGTGTGTATATATATATATATATATATATATATATATATATCTTTAAAGATATATTTTGTTTCTTGCTTCTTTGAATACAGAACTTGACAAACATCTTTCTATGTCCAAAAAGTACCTTGAATTGCTTAATGAAATTTCCTAGGGCAAACTGACGTATGTGATCTTGGCCTTCTCCATACTTACTAGAAGTATATTAAATAATTAGAGTCATGGAATTTAATAGTTCGAGGGGTTATTCAGTTTAGGGAACTAAGGCCAAGAGATGGAATAACCTGCCCTGGTCACATAGATATATATAGCAAGAACAGGTTGAGAATCCAAGGCTTTTAATTCCCAACCTATTGCTTTTTTGACCACAACCAGTCTAGCTCTGAGAAATAGTCTCTACTTGTGTGCAAGCTTCCAGAGGACAGCTGGACTCTATTGGATTATTATCATGAATATATATAAGGCCAATATACAGTATAAAGATTTTGGTATTGTTCACCATAATCTTTGTAATTATGATGTTTTACCAAGTTCATGTTCTCTTTTCCACCTTATTGAGCCTGAAGCCACATTGTGATCCAGGATTATATATTCAGATTCTCTCAAGATGCCCATTTACAGTTTTATATCCTATCTAGGACAATGACCAGGGTCTTTCAGTCAGGGTAACATACTAAAATAGTTACATGTGGTAGGTAGTAAAAATTAAAACAAACAAACATACTTTTTTGATTTTCCTAATTGAAGTGTCTTTGATATTATGACATTTCTACTTAATATAATTATAAATCTTGAATGGAAAAAGAAAATAAAAATTCATAGCTTTTGAAATATGATTTAAAAGAATGTGAAACCATACTTTTCAGTGTTGCTATTCACACTATAAACTTCAAAGATCTTAGATATCTGAACTTAGAGCCTGTGATGTCCAAATTGTCATATGTAAAAACAATTCTATAAAGCTTCAAATTCTGTATTTTAACCTATGTTAAAAAAAGCTTTTCAAAGAAATATATGTGATAAAAATAGAAGCATGGAAATCTCAGATTTAGCAAAATTAAGAGGAAGGTTTCTTTTATGCTTCTTTAATTCTGATGTAATTTGTTTTTAGGAGTTTAGTTTCCCCCCACACCACCAAAATTTCTTCAATGATCCTTCAGTATGAAGTTATATTAAAATATCCAGATTTATTTTCATACGATACATTTAAAACTTAGCACCCTGAATTATCAAAATAAAGCAGTTGGTTTTCATTATGTTTTAAGTACACATTCTAAAAATTTTTTAAATCATGTTAACATCCTTAGAATTTTTTTAGACCATTTGCTTTCCCACTTTTATTATAATCCTCAAAATTTATAGGTGGTAGGAGTTAAAAGTTGGGCATGCATGGCTTGAGTTATTTTTTCTCAGGTCAAAGGCCAATACAGAACACTGTCAGGGATTTTTTCCCTCAAATGGTCTTACTGCTACTTGCTTATAAATATACATGTAAAACGTGTTTGTGGCTTAATTTCCCACAAAAATATTCTAATATAAGTATGAAGATGCAATGTTTGTTTTCTGAAATGTATTTGTTACATCTGTAGATGTGGATGTGTTTTGACGTCAACAGAGTTTTGGTTAACAGTAAAAGAAATCAAAACAGTCACAGATAAATGATCCGAATAACTCTTTTTCCCTTTTTAAGTTATTTATACATCATAGATAGTATGTTTTCTTAGTGAAATGTAGTAGTTTATTACTTCCACAAGAGGGAGTGTTGCATAATTTTATAACTAAAGTCTTTTTAAATAATGTAACTAAAATAATTTTCAGGTTAGCTACAAAATTAATTAAGCCCGTCTTAGAACTTTTTCTCATTTTATTATATGTGCTGTCTAGCACTTCATCAACCCAAGAAGCTTCTTAGAGATTGGCATTTCAGATACCTTCAATACAAATTTTCAATTTAAGGATTTATCTGAAATGCCTTATTAGTACCAATGTATGAAATAAGCCTAATGATATAAAATTACATTTGATTCTCTAAATGATTTTACCTAAGCAGGATGAAATTCAAGAAAAAAGTAAAAAAATTTTTCAGCACTGGTAAAAAAAAATAAATCACAAAAACAGTCATTCTATGAGAAGTCTAGGATGTCTTTTTTTTTTAAATTAGTCTAACTTGAAATTTTTTTTAAAAAAATATAAAATATTTATTTTTTGTAAAGCACTTGGAACGAATTTTGCACTCTGGAAGTCAGTAGACCTGGCTTAAACTTTGATTTAAGCAATGCAAGACCTTTCTAGGCCTGATTTTTATCTGTAAATTCAAGAATTTGGACTATCTAATGTCTAAGGTCATTTTATTCTAAAATTCTATGAAATAAGAAGGCACTGGGGAAAGTTAAAACCATTTTTACTTGAAGTTTGCTCTGCAATAGCTAGCAGATTATAGGAATTTTTCTTCAGATAAAATGTATTGATGCTACAGTTTGGAAGCAAAGATTAAGAACGCAAAGGTATTGAGAGAAGTTCTTCGACAAGTAACAGGTCAGAGGTCCTGGCTTTAAACTCCCTTTCCCAGTCCCTTTTTCACCAGTAGTCATCATTTCACTTCTCAGTTCTACACTTTGCTGTTACACAAGCCAAGTTTTGTCCAGAGGTTAACTCGAGCTTTGCTTCGTAGCACACTATGTATGATATGCTTTCCATTGGTAAAGATAACCTTTAATTGTTCGAAGACTTATTAATCATATTTTCATTTTCTGCTATGTCCTACTTATTTTATCTCTCAATTTCAGGAGAACAAACCTAAATATGTTACCTTTCAGGTTTTAAAATATGCTTTGTTCTTTTGGTTGCTTTTCTTTTTATTTTCCTTCATTCCTCCCTCCCTCCCTCCCTTCCTTCCTTCCATTATTTTTAAATTTTTTATATAATTTTAAAGGTTACTTTTCACTTACAGTTATTATAAAATATTGGCTATATTCCCCATGTTGTATAATAATACATCCTTGAGCCCATCTTATACCCAATAGTCTGTGCCTCCCACCAGGCCCCCATATTGCCTCTCCCCCTTTAAAAGTTATTATTAGAAGCTTCAGTATTCTTACTGGATTCTAGATAGACCTATAAAAATAGGTGGAAAGTTTATGAATTTCATTTGAAAAAGAAGTTTCTCTTTTATTCTTTTCTCCAAAATGTAATGATTCTCTGACCTCAAGACTTAGACTGTTAAAATTAAATTCTAATGTGGCTCAACTTATACATTGTCTCCTGACATTTAGCCCTTGGTTCTCACTTTCTCATTCTGCTTTCATGCGCTCTGCCACTCATGAAATCTATCAGCCGTTGATGCCATTCTCTCTAAATTACCTCTACATTAACTACCTGAGTTCCATAATACCTGCTTATGTTTTCATATCTTCTGCAGTTTATTAAAACTCTTTGTTATTGGTTTCGTCTTCTCTCCAATTTTCAGTTTTAGGTATGGTTACATAGTTTCCACATCAAAAATCAGGAACTTTAACAAATAATCTTTTTTTATTTATGAATTTCCTTTTATGAATCATATTCTAGGATAGCAAAATAAAAAGCATTTATCATTTAATGAAATGCCTTTATTAAAAAGTACAGATTTGTTTGCCATATATCTAATTGCCTTGCCATATTTCTGTTTTTTAAAAAAACTTTTTGGTCTTGTTCCTTGACTTTTCCTAAAATTGTTTTCACGTCTCAGGGTCAGTTCAACTTAAGGAGTTTTCAAATGTCTAGAAATGAGTAAATTTCCACCATGGTAAAAGTAATATTTATGTTAATGAATTATAATGTTAAAATCAGAAATTATATTTATTACCCCCTTCAAAAAACTCTATGATTAATTACCTGGAGTTCCATATATGTATTTGCGTACACTTTTACAGAAAGCCGTGAAGTTTCTGCCTATCTTCATTCTGTCAAATAGGAGTTTGAATCCAGACAAATGGGTAGGCTCTGATTTATGATGTAGTCCTGATTACAGATTTCTTTTTCTCTGTTCTTAAAGCAGTTCTGGGGGCAGTGTGTATCAATTTTATTTGAGAGCCAACTCAGCCTTACAGAGCCCCAGGCAAAAACGTAGTTAGGGGAGGAAAAGACCGGAAAGGCATAAAATTCTAGTGGAGTAGTATGAAGGAATTCTAGACTTCACAAACCTACACAGCCTAGAGGCAGTTTCTGTTTTAAAAGAGAGAGAGAGAGGTAAAACTCTTCTAATATTAATAGCAGTTGGAACTTATAGCAGGAGCTAAGGTTTTATCACTTTAGCCACCAAAAACATCTCATGCTTTTTACTAGTTTTTTCTAATTTGAGAAAAGGAAATGGCCAGTATCTAGGAATTAATTCATTTATTCAAAACTATTTATTAAACATTTGTTAGCCGGACACTCTGCTACGTGCTAGGTACATGTTAGTGGCTTAAATAGGCATAATTCCTGCCCTTTTGAAGTTTACCATGAATTAGCCGTTATCTCCCTGTTTTTTACCTCTTTATGCTTCACACTTTATGTTTGATTCTTATATTAACAGTAGTAGTGATCTGTCTGCATTAATTTGTCTTCTGATTTTCAAATGTGTCAGCAAAACCATTTTTTAAATCTTTACTAACCTTAAATAAGAAAGTGATTGCCACTTTCTTTAATGTGACCATTGTCAGTATCTTCTGTGCCATAAATGTCAGTGGTTGTGAGAATAGCTTGTAGGTTTTATTGCCATTGTCTGCTTTCACCATATGCTTTCAGTGTCAAAGCAGCAGTCGTACTGAAGATGCTTTGTTGTGTTTTTACCGTGTAAAAAGATTTTTTCCAATCATAGCATAACAGGATGTTGAATGACAGAGGTAATGTTTTTTTTTCCTGCCATAAGGCATAATTTCCACAGCAGGAATTATGCATATTTGTATGTTGGGAAAAGAGGGTTTTTAACCATCTCTGTGTTGAAAGTCCATGTGGCATGAGGAAATCTTTTCCTTTATTTTTATTTCTGTTGTTGTTGTTGCTATCATTAAAAAAAATCCATATCGTCACTTAAATGAGAAATATTTGCAATTAAATAGTACCTGAGTTAATAAACATTTATGAATAGAGCTTGCTTAGTTGTTTGTCATTAGTGAATTTTTCATCTGAATGTTTATTCACCATGCTACAGAAAATGTGATCTTTCTATTCCTCTTAATTCGTCATTGTTTTTAATTCACCAAAGTATAATGTTTCTATCTTTAAGGAGTAGTAGACTTATGGTTTTTGTGAGGTATGTGTACATCAGTTATTGAAAATTGTGCTGTGTGTGCTCTCATGGTGTTTTTGAAATCATGATTTTTATTTTATCTCTTTTAAAAGATAACATAATAATTCTTTTTTTAATAATTAAACTAATTTAGTAAATTCAAGATGGAGGCGCTTTCCTACTGATTATGCTTCCACCTCAGAAGATGAATTTGGATCAAACCGTAATTCCCCTAAACATACCCGTCTACGTACTTCTCCAGCCCTGAAAACGACTCGATTGCAGAGCTCTGGGTCAGCAATGCCTACTAGTTCTTCATTCAAACACCGGATAAAAGAACAGGAAGACTACATCCGCGATTGGACTGCTCATCGAGAAGAAATAGCCAGGTTGGTTTTAATGGGTTATCTCTAAGAGTTGAAATTGTTCCAACTTGAATACAAGTTTAGCTTTTACTTGGTTTGTACTAATAGTCCAAGGAATGAAATCCACAGATAACTATGAACTTAGTTTTGTTGGTAGTATTACTGTCTATCCTTTTTTTTTTAATATGGTATTTTTAATGTGAGTGCTACTTACATATTGTAGAATTAATTTATTTTGGTAAACCACCCTTTCTTATTTCTAGTAGAGATACTGATGAATTAATATAATTTTTGAAAGGTAGTCAGTATCAGCTCTACGTAATTGAGAATTGTGCAGCTAAATTTTTGATTACTTTCCTTTTACCTTCCAAAGAGGTAATAGTGTACTTGTTAGAGATGTTGCTAATGTTCTCTGGGGAGAATTAGTGTTAGTCAGATTATTACTCACACTTTGGTGAGTTCATTAGATACAGTCAGTACAATCCTTTAATAATTAAATGAAAATAATATTTTGAATGTTAAATAAATGTATTTATAATAACCTTAAGATTACATAATAAAAAGTAAAATTCATGCTGCAGATGTGATTTTTAATTGATAACATTGTAGTTGAACATTCAAGAGAGGCTCTACTCAAATAAATGCTATAGTAGTTAAGGGTTTTTTAAGTTTGTAAGGTATTAAATTTTACGGCAGTATGCCACATGTTACCTAAACATTTTCACTGTGTACATGCTAAAATTATTTCTGCCTTTAGTTTAAGACCCTAATCTTCAAGTTTTATACTTGACAATATTTATTAAAGAATTTATTTATAATAATTTGTAAATGCTTTTTAAAAAAACTTTTATGATGATTTTATGATGTTCATCTTTTGTTTTCTTTACTCTGTGGACTTCTGTGAATTGTTTTTTTCTGGCTCATTAGTTTAATGTTTTTTTGGTTTTTTGGTTTTTTTGTCTTTAATGACTGTTCACTTGTGATTGCTTTTAGTTCTTAAAGAACATGCCCTTCTAATCTCATTGCGCTGCTTAAACATTGTTTTTTGGCCATATAAATGACAATAATTATTGAAGCATTGTAAACCGGTTCTGATTAGAGTACAGGCATATATGTGCTTTGGGATCCATGAATTATTATGGGCCCACAAAACTCCTGTTAGTGAGAGAATCTTGACACTACATTTTTTCTTGTGGGCACAGCTGGCAACAGCAGGCCTTGCTCTTGTCTCATCATTTTTCTCCTTCCCATGCAGAAGTCTCACCACGTGAGCTCAAGGGGTACCTGGGGGAACTAGAGTGTTCTGATTTTTCTTAGGAGGCTTTGCGTCTCAAGCTGTCTACCCCAAACTAGGACACCTAAACACCTTCTTCTGGGCCAAACCCACGTCCCTGCCCCTAAACAGAAAAGAATTATGATACAAAGGGGAAAGTGAATAAGAACTGTCTGTTATATTTTCACTTAGTTTTATTTTGTTAGTATGTGCATTTTATTACCCTTGTCTATGTATCTTTTATTATCTATAGTAGTACTCTAAAGCTAGGCTATTTAACCTCTAATGATTTCATGCCTTTTTCCTCCAGTTTCTTAGTAGCATTATGCTAATAAAACTTGCTATTGGGATTTAATTTTTCAAGGTATATTTTTCAGCCATACATCTCAAAGCAAGAGAAAGTTCTTTTTGTTTATTAAGAAATTTTAAAAGGCGGGCGGAAGATAGGAAGTATGCAAGGAAAGAAAGTTAATGTTGATATTTAATGTTCCTATAAGACGCTGATAAGTTTGCTTATTATGAGGAAATTTATTTTCAAATAACTATGAATCACATACTAAATAGAATGGAGAAATACATAGCTTTATTTCTTTAAATTGGCTACCACTTTCACTTAAGAAAACTCACATGCTGGAGCAATACTTTTTAAAGAGTAATAGGTAAAGATACTTTTATTTGAAAAGCACAATAATGATTTTAATTTATTACAAAATGTTTTATGCTTTGTCATACTCTATTTGCTTAGATTTTAGAGCTGTATTACTAAACGAGCACTTTGTAAGTCTGTACATAGTAATTATTTACCTTCGTTTAAACTTAAAGCACAAAAATTCCATCTGGAATATAAAGAATATAAGCAAAATATAATATATTTAGTCTTTCAATTTAAAGAGGAAACTTTTTTCCAGGTACCCCCGATACATGTGCTTTCGATAGCGCTTGTCCCAGTTTCTCCATTATAACACAGATACAGATTTGCTTCACTTAGGAATTTCTTAGATTATACCTTTATGAATTTTAGGGTAAACAAAGCTATAATACCACCTTTACAAATTATCAAATATAATACATTTAACCTAAAAATTATACTGGAAGATTACATAATTCTCATTTGAATCACAATGCACTTAAAGATATTTCAGTGTTTTAGATTCATTATTACACATTCCACTGTAACATTAAATTTTTTAGGAGAGAGTTCTAGTTAACAATATTTTATTTTAAGGTTTAACAACCAGTTCATTATAGATATGTTATAGGAGAGGATTAAATCATAAAGGCAATATAATATTTTATCCTAATGTTGATTGAAGGTATTATTTGCAAAGGTGAGATCCTCTTGCATCTTTACACCTCTGCAGTTTTGTTTTGGATCAAGTTTTTATATGCATAAGTTCTTTATATATATTGTATATATGCGTGTAATCCCCGTCCACTCAACAAAGAATTCCTAAGCAACTCCTATGAGCAGAATGTAGTGTTTAGCGTGAGTGAACTGTAAAGATGACTTAGACATGGATGTCCTCAGTTCAGAGTCAGAGGAAAGAAGCAAAGGTGTTGTGTGCAGTTGATACAGGCAGAGTGACAGAAGAGGTTTTAAAAAATATGAAGTTTGTCCAAGTATAAGATGTAAAGGTATATAGTTAATGGATGACCAAATTGAAGATAATACGGAGCCAGCTAAATAATAGGAGACTTTGAATGCCAGCTACGAAGTGTGCACATTATTTTATGTATGTTGAAACTTTAAGATTTTTGAAAAGGAAGGTAACTTAAGATCTATATTAAAAGAAGGTTAACTCTGAAGGGCATTTTGTAGAATTGTTTGAGAGAGAAGAGAGCCTAGAGATAAACTAGTAATCTATTCTAGAAGTTAATGTGCAAGATATTGAAGACCTGAGACAAGATAGTGGTAGTGAGGGTACAAGTGGAGATATGGACGTGTAACAGTTGACAGCGTTTGATGATTGCCAGCATGACTCCATGGTTGTTCAAATGGATATTGGTAAGAATAAGGAAGACAAACGACAAGAAGGAAGACAAGCTTCGTTTTGGACATACTGACTTTAAGGTACTTAAGGAACAGCCATGTGAAAGCATATGGCTCTGCAACATAGGAAGCTGATGAGAGCTAGAATCATCGTTTTGGAAGTCAAAGAGAAAATACTTGAAGCTGTGGTCATAGACGATATTGCCAGGAAATGGTGAGTGAACCTAGAATACTGTTGAACTCGGAGGTATAACCTAAATTATAAGGATGCAGTATAGCTGAATGATCAAAATCGTGGACTCTGGGATCAGGCCTTCTAGATTGAAACCCAGCTCTACCCACAAGGTCTGTATGACCCTTGACAAGTTAAGTAACTGTGCTCTAGTGATCTCATGCATAAAATGGATGTAACAGTAGTGCCAACTTGAGAGAGTTGACAGACTGATTCATGTACATAACCTAGTGCTTGACATATATAGTAAGCTATCAATAAATGTTATATTTAAGTGGAGTGCAGAGAAAACTGTGGTGTGTGTGTATACTCAAATATGATTATACTTAGAACTTAATTGTGAGCTTTCCGTTTTCTGTATGACTCCAGATGTAATTGGAGTTTCAGAATCAATGCTATATTCTTATAATTCATAAAATATTCTATTAGGCTTACCCTATACAAATAGGACACCTAAGAATCTCCACCAAGGTTTTGTTCACATTTTCAATCCAAACATTATTTTAAAATGTTCTTTTTTACCTGAGAATAATAACGCTGATATGTAAGTGGTCCGTTTTATTTTTTAAATATTGAAATGATTGTTAAATAAATGTATCACAGAACACCCACCTGAGTCCTACTCCCTGATTTGATAACCTCCAAAGTAAAGTCATCTGACACTTCATGTCAAGAGGGAAAAGGCTTTTATTATTGCTAAGTCTTTTACATATAATACTTTTATTAGTGAAATTCAAATAAGAATACCTATTAAATAAATTTTTTAAAATTTTAAAATAGAACTATGGTTTATATTTTTCAAGCCTAAATAATATTTGCAATTAAAATTACAAATGTATGGTAATCTTAACGGTGAAAAACCAAATACTTGTAATTTTAATACATTACTAAAAGCTTTTTTGTTTTATTTTTTTGGTAAGAGTCAGTTTAATTTAGTGGCCAGAATTAAGTAGTATGGGGTTCCTTATAATCTATAAAGTAATGTAATGAAACATCTATGCATAGCAATCTATTTTAGTTTAAAAAGTCTTTTAATGGCAATACAGTTAAAGGATATACTATATTTGGGAATATGTGTGGAAGTGAGCTTTAATAATAATAAAGTATTTTTTATTTTGGAGAAAAGACCATAGAGGTAAAAATTACATTATCAAGGAATAAAGTACATCTGTTCAGTCAGTTTTAAGCTTTATTGGTTCAAAATAGCTAAAGTCTAGGTCCAGCCTGTGTCTGTTTGTTCTGTTGGGCTAGGCCAGATCCAAATAGCAAGGGTAGGAACAAAACATCTGCCCAGAATAACTGTCAAATGACAGTTATTCTTCAGTTTCTGTATAGTTTTTCAGCGTTTCCTAGATATTATGCCTTCATCATATTCTCTGACCTGAGGGTACCTTATACTACCTCTTTGCATGTACTTTGGCTATCTCAAATCTTGCTCATTGAATAAGGGCAGTATTTTCCTGTCCGGTGACTTCACACCATCTTCTTTTAACTTGAAGACTTTGTGTCTGGGGGAAATGGCATGGGGTGGTGGCGGTGGTTGTTTCTTTAATTTTTCTCATTTATTTAAGAACTGTTTATTGACGGCCAAGAGTGTGCTAAGACCTTCAAAGTTATCTTCTTATCATTACCTCTTCATGACTTGCTCAGTTTAGTTGAAGCATATTCGTAAGTTTAAAGACTACACTTGAGTAATATAACTTACCTGTGGTGCTAAGCTCACGTTTAAACTTAGTTTCATTGAAGAAAATGAGAGGTAACTTTTTAAAAAATATATATAATTAAATTCCTACCTCTTTTGATGGCCAGAAATAGATTCTACATACTTTATTCCTCTATTTGGGCCAGCCATTAAATTGCTTTGGCTACCCGAAAGAGCTTCCAATTTCAATTCATTACTCTCCCAACCTAAGCCAGTCTTTTGTGGCTCAGATTACCTATTTCTCCCAATTCTCTGTGCTTTCATTGAATGCCCACAATAGATGTGGATTGCCATAATTCTTTCATTAAGGTTTTTTGTAATATTGCATCAAAATTCCATCAACATATAATAAATATAACTGAGAGTTTCCACCTAAAGAAGAATAAGATCTTCCTTATCAGTAGGAAACTTTTTTTGTGAACCTTCCCTATAGTCTTTAGCTAGGTCAAGTATATGAGTTAATCTTTATGGCTCTTGAGAGCTAGGCTTCTTTGATTCTTTATTATAAAGAATTCAACATAAGATTTTCTGGAATGTCTCTCCTAAAACTAATTTTATATTTTTATCACTTCTGTCATTTAAAAAGTAGACTAAATTATTTCTTAAAAGCAAAGTAAAGTTACAGTTATAATCTCTTATCCAGTGTTAAAATAACAAGAGGTTTGATTTGTTATCATTTGCTTCAATGTTAGGATTCTAAAGCTAGTATACTTCTTTAATAGCTCATCACTTCCTTTTTTCCAGTAATATCAAAGGCAATCTCATTCTCATGGTTTATATGTATATCCTTTGAAACTCTACTTACCTATAAAAACTTTTGAAACTTAATATGCTATAAGAAAGATAAAACAGATATTTTCCTTTTCAGTTAATTTAAAACCTAAAAGAGTGTTAATGTTGGCAATTTAAATCAATAAAGTCTGATAGTTTGTTTCTATCATGGTTATTAGGTCACACTTGCAAATATTGCATGTTTAATAGGACATGCATTTCACAAGGACTCTTATTTTCAATATTTTAAACTTCCAGTATACCCAAAGCGTATTATTAATACATTTTCTCCTGTTTTTAACCCTTCAGTGAAAACTAACCTTTAATTGATTTAAATAAGAAAGGGGACATTACTGAGAGAGTTCACCTGAGAAAATCATAAACTTCATAAAATATGTCCTCGTTACCCCACCTTTTTACAAATAATGCATATTCATTTCTACAAAATTTTTGAAATTGGATTATTTGTTCTGACACTAAGGTAGACAAAATTAGCACAGATGTTATAGAACTTAACCCTGAAACTATATTTCCTTCCTTAAGGACTGTTATCCTATCCATATTTTATAATAAAATAAAATTAAATGTGAAAATTATCCATTTTTCTAATTAGAAGGCTTGAGTTTTTATTGGTATTGCAAAGGAAGCAGATGGAAGCAAAACTCCAAATAAAAGGTCTGTTCATTTTAGAATTTCCTCCTTCAGCAGATTTATAGAGGTGGAGATTGAGAATAAGAACAGGGGTTATAAACTTGGAGATCAAAGAAAGAACACAGAATACAAGAGATATAAAGCACTACATTATTGTAGAATATTCTAATAAATGTAACTAGAAGTATTACAGAATTAATTCGTAAACCTAGATTGAACAACCATATGAATAGATCCATACTCTCTGTTGAGTCATAAAACTGTTATTTCTGAAGATATTCATAACTTTGGGTTTTTTTTTTCTTGATAATTTTATATGTCTTTTAGAATTCCTAATACTGGTTTTAGTAGGTGGTAAGATTTTTAAGCAATGCAGATTTAAGTTAATGGTCTATATTATTGAGTCAGCTTTAAGATAGGAATTGCCATGCAAAGAAACAGCTGGTATATATGCAACATACTTGTAAATTAAAAGAAAGCTTTTTGGGTGCCTACTAACTGAACAGTATACGTGGTATATACATTAAGAGTTCATTGTAGTACAGCTTTTACTGTATAACATGTTGACATTGCTGTTGTTTGTGTTTTTTCTAATTAATTAATTACTGCTTTCTACAAATATCAGAAGCTTCATCGTACAAATGTCTGCATAAAAAACATTAAAAATAAAATAGATGGTTAGATAAGTAAAAGTTGTCTATTTCGTATTCTCATTAAACTGGGTTATTCTGTTTCTCATCCTAGTTCATTTATTTTAGGAAATTACAAGAGTGGAATATTTTATCTAAGGAAACAGTTTACACCCATTCTCAAAAGAATTACATCAACAGTTAACAAGTTTTTAAAAATTATATGTGGAATGGTAATATGAGATATAGCGTGATGTATAGAAAGATCTGGTTACACCACTTACTGTTTGTGACCTTAACCGAAAAATAGTTGCATAACCTCTCCTGAGGCTGATTTTCCTCATCTACAAAACAAGATGATTAATACCTCTCTTACAAGGTGGTTGTAAGAATTAGAGTTGGTGAATATAAAGCTTCTTTATAATGGTTTTGATTATAATATAATGGTAAGTATTGGTTTTGATTATTTGAAAATATAATTCTAAGCTTCTGAAGCCGAGGACCCTGTCTGCTTATTCACCATTGCAGCCCTTAGGGCCTACCACAGTGGCCAGATCAGTAAATATTTATTAGTAAATAAAAAGGAATTGACCACAGATTGCTTCTGTTGGGCCATAAGCTTCAACATAGCTTTTCTTTTTAAATCTGTAGTTAAGTTTTTATGCAATTACTGCATTCCTTGAAAGTCTTTCAAGCTCACATTTTGCATAAGTTAAAAAACTGTTACATTGTGCTTTGGATTTTAGAGTTGGGAATCTTAAAACAGGTACTTTACAAATATTCTGTCATTCCAAAACCTTCCCTGTGGAAGTAGCCAAATAGAGATCATGTGCAGTGGATGCATAACTTAGAAAATGTTCAGTTATCACCAATAACAATTATTTAATTCTTCAATCCATGTAGCTAAAAATACAAATAAATGGCTTTATGGAAATAAGCTCTAAACCTGGAATCTGGCCCTGTCTTAGCTACTTTTAAGTTTTGTGGTCGTGAGCAAGCCAGTAATTTTCTCCGAAAATGTGTCTTTATTCATAATCAGATAAGTTCTACCTCACAAGCTCTACCTCTACCTTGTGACCCTCAAATGACATATTGTGTACTGTGAAGTATGGTATATGGTGTAAAATGCCATGCTGTGTCACAGTTCCTCACCTTGGTACTGTACACCCCTTGGGCCGTCTGGGGAAGCTTAGGGAGCTCTTCTCAGAAGAATGTTTCTGAATGCATAAACGTAAAATACTTAGAATGACAAAGAAATCCAATTATACTGAAATACAGTTATCAAAATATTTTTAAAGGTATATAGCAATATATGGTTCTCTGTTAACATACTAAATGGAATGTTATTGCTGTGGGTTTAATGAACTGCAGTAATTTTGAAATAGTGATGACTAAGTGTTTTGTACTTGTAGCAACTGTAATGTGATTTTGCTGACAAAAATCAGCAGTATTGCTAATACCACTGTTGTTTATTGCTTGTATTTATAATTGAAAGAAATGCTAAGTTTCAGTTAGGAGAGTAGTAAAAATAAAGTTGTAATTGCTTTTCTCATTCAAGTTCATGGACTCCTTGAATTCTGTTCACCACCCCCAAGTTTAAGAACTCCTGTATAGTCATTAACATTAACAGTGTATTTTTAAAAGACATATCACTACTTCAGGTGTTTAACATGTATTTTTCAAAGTGACAACTTGTAGATGATGTGCAATTTAGTTTTATTAATTTTTGGAATTAAAGTTTAAGACTTTGAGTATCAAATAGTTAATAGCATGTCCAAAAAATCTTAAGTTTTGAGTACAAATCTTTAACTAAATATACAATTTATGTAACTGAGTCTATCAAAATGATTGTTTCTAGACCTGTTATTTGAAAGTATTAAACTTCTTTTCTAAAATTATTGCCAGGATCAGCCAAGATCTTGCTCTCATTGCTCGGGAAATCAACGATGTAGCAGGAGAGATAGATTCAGTGACTTCATCAGGCACTGCCCCTAGTACCACAGTAAGCACTGCTGCCACCACCCCTGGCTCTGCCATAGACACTAGAGAAGAGGTAGGAGATCTTCATGGAGAAATGCATAAGGTTCTTTCTTTTCTTTATTTCTTTTGCTTTTAGCTTTTTGCTTAGTTTATTTTAGTTACGTCCACCCTTCCTGTTTGCATGAAGCTCTGCATTTTCCAACTTTGCTTTAACAAGTTTCTTTTATGTTTTTATAACAAAACTAGTAAAGGCTAACATTTTGTCTACTATTAGCATGAAGCTATAAAATTATTTAAAATAAGCACTTTGTAAAATATGAAAATAAACGGTATCTGAAAAGCAAACCCAAATTTGGTAAATGTATAAATAATAAATAGTTGTATAAAGTTTTTGTAAATTTTACATAGCTTCTTAACTAGGAGTTATCTCTAGTAGCAAAGAAAGAGAAAAATTCTACAGGTTTCACGACTTTAAATAATTCTGTTGATGAATATACACATGCATATGTATACACAAAGATTCTTCAAAAATTGAAATATACCTACACACACACTCAAATATGTGTATTCAGTTTTGAAACATTCTTGTGAACTCTGCAATGTAATTTAGCATATATAGACTATTGCCCTTCCAAAACCAGGGCCTCCTGCCCTCCCACTCCAGGGGGCACCATGTACATACATGGCTCCAGAAGGTGCCTTTAACATATAATATAAAAATAATGTAGTCTGGCCATGTTGGCTCTCTTGATTTGGTGCAGAGATACAAACAAAAGATTGGCATTTTGAAAAATGAATTATAGTTTTATTAGGACAAAGCCACACTAATTTGTTTAATTATCATCTGGCAGTTTTATGCTACAACGTCAGAATTGAGTAGTTGGACAGAGGCTGTATGGCTGCAAAGCCTAAAATATTTATTATCTGGCCCTTTACAGAAAAAATTTGCCAGCCCGTAATAGTGATGATTCATTCCACTCCCTTAATTTTATAAAATAATGTTCTCAATAGTAGCCAAAAATGGCTAGCCTTTTTGACAAACTTAATTCTGGTAAACTGTACTACTAAAATTTTCTTCAGTTGCTTTTTGTCACATTTATAATCTTATTCTTTAATGGTCATTTTTTGGTTGTTTTTTTTCCCCTTTATGTGTTGTCTAATTTGGTAAATGATGTTTCATCAACCTGTGTAGAGTTTTGTTACCACAGTGATCAATTGTAAATGTATATAAAAATCATTCTTATTGGTGAAGAACAAAAGAATCCTCTTGGTGGCAAGACATACACAATTCTTCTGGTACATTTTAAATGATGAAGATATTATTTTCACAGCTGTCTAACTAAATTTTACCTAACATGATTGTACATTCACTCAGACCCAGTAAAATTTTTCAAACATTTCATTGAGTAGACCTCCATTTTTTCCTTTTGGCTTTATTTCTTATTATTGTACTAGAGTTTATTCCTTCTTCAGTAAACCTGAGCTACTTTGTACTGTACGTGTATAATTTGCACTGTAGATGGCAGTATATCATTTGTACTGGAATATGTCATTTCTGTAACATAGCTAAAAGTTTATCTAAGACCAAAAAATACTTTGTGAATTAAAAAAACTTTTTTTCTTTTGTAAACTTAATTATAATTTGCAATTTATTTATCTGTGAAGAAATTTGGCACCTGGATTTGGGGAGAAAAAAAGGAAAAAACAAGATAGGAAACTAAAAGAAAAAGAAACATTATTTTACATGGGCAAGGCAATGTGAGTAAAATGAACTCCTTGTCCATCTACATGGCTCAGTTTTTTCTATTTACCATCTGTGTTTTCCATTTAGGGGAAACCTTATCCATGGAAGAATCAAATTTAACATAGTTACATATTTTGGATTTTGAAAATAAAATCAATGTAGATGAACATTTATTTTATAAAACAAACACCTTTGAAGTGCTTATAAAAAGAAAGTAATTGGTTTATTGAAGATATCATGTTTCTGTTACTACCTGAGAATGGAATAACTTCTGTCTAATTATAAAAACTATAATGGCAATATCTATATTTTTCCAAATTACTCTGTGCTCATAAGGATTTGCTTTTGTCCTATTAGTTAGTTGATCGTGTTTTTGATGAAAGCCTCAACTTCCGGAAGATCCCTCCATTAGTTCATTCTAAAACACCAGAAGGAAACAACTGTCGGTCTAGTGATCCAAGACCTCAACCAGCAGAGCCTCCTGATCACTTAACAATTACAAGGCGGAGAACCTGGAGCAGGGATGAAGTGAGTAAACCATAAACATTAACAAATGGCAGAGGAGGCATGCCCCATTGGTGGGAAAAAGATGAGAACTATTCAATATATAGGGCTGGGAAAAAAGTGCTTGTCCTTATGGGTAGAATGGAATTTCATCCTGACATCACATCAAGTACAAATAATTAACTCCAAATGAATTTAGTTCCTAAAGGGCAAAAGCAGAACTTTAAAATTTTTTAGTAAAATATAGGTAAATATCTTTCAACATTGCAGTAGGGAATGATTTCTTAAAAGACACAAAAAGTTTTGACTTTAATAAAAGATTGATAAATTTGAGTATGTTAGAGGACTATGTGAAATATACAGGCAACAAGGGATTAGTATACAGAATATATCAGAACTCCTACAATCAATTTAAAAAGGCAAAAACAGCCCAATAGAAAAATCTGCAAATAACATGCACAGCATTTCACTGAAAATACCCAAGGCCTATGAAGAGATGTTCAACTTCATGAGTGTTCAGAGAAATACTTTTCCAAGACTGCAGTGAGATTATTTTATACTCATTCAATTGGCAACAAATAAAAGTCTTAAAATATTAAATGTTGGGGAAGATGTGGATACCTAAGATTTCTTATTGTTGCTAGTGAGGTTAAATTGGTCCAGTCACTTTGGCAAACAGTTTGACATTATTTCCTAAAGTTGAGCATAAACACAGCCCATTATCTAGTAGTTTTGCTGCTAGTGCATACCCTTTCCCATTGAGAGCAAAAGTCATGCAAAAGGATATTTATAATAGCAGTGTGGACAGTAACAAAACTTGGAAACAGTCTAAGTGTTTATATCTGAAGAAAATTGAATGTATTAACCTGTATGTGCAGAAATTGAACAATTTATGGAGTAATCAAAACAAATGAACTACAGCAACATGCCACAATGTGGATGAATTTTAGCAATAGAACATTAAATGAAAAAAGTAATTCTCAAAAGATTGTCTATAGTGTGTTTTGTCACAAATTAATAAAATAAAAATATATACTTAGGACAGAAATAGATCTAACAAATTATATAAAAAGGAAAGCAAGGGAATGATAAATGGGATTTAGGACATTGTTTACCTTGGGCAGAGGGAGACAGGGAGCTGCGATGGAAAAAACCTAGAGGTAGATTATAGCAGTTAGCTGTTTCTTTATAACAAACCACAAAAATCTCAGTGGCATAAAGCAATAGGCATTTATTTATCACACACTTGTGGGTTAACTGT
Organism: Balaenoptera physalus; assembly: GCF_965194825.1. NCBI lineage: Eukaryota > Metazoa > Chordata > Mammalia > Artiodactyla > Balaenopteridae > Balaenoptera > Balaenoptera physalus. Next base: position 29,628,697 of record NC_138882.1, read on the forward strand.
TGGTACTGCTCAGCTGGACAATTAAAAGTTGTAGGTTGAGTTCAGGTTTGCTCCATGTGTCTCTCGTTGCTAAGACCACATCTGTGAATCACTGGATATACGAAACTGGAGGTAAAAGTTAGTATATAAGAATATATATGTTTGCAGTAGTACAGAGTAGAAAAAAATCTACCTGATGGAGAAGCACTGTAGCTAGTTCCATAGCTGCAATTATAATATGCTAGATGTTTTTAGAACACACTTTCTTTGTCCTGATAGTTGATAAGTTGCTCTTGGTTTCAGGGAAAGGGCCCATTCTCTAATCTTATTCATACTTACTTGTCCTGAGGTCTAGGAAGATAAATTCCTCTAAATGTAATAAAACTATAGAAGTTTATATTTTTAAAGAGAATGGAAACATTTAGATTGATATCTCATAGTTGATAATCAGAAAAAATTTTAATACATTGTGATACTGAACTCTATGACGTAGAAAAGAGAGATATCCTTTCTATATTATAATCTACCTTAGACTATCCTGCCCTTTCTCACTCCTTCCTAATTAATATGTCTTCTACTCTTATTTGGCCTTTTTTCTCAGGGCTCACAAAATACCATTATGCTTATTTAGCCTTTCATTGTCTTTATGTTGCCTTTCACACCCTAAGTTACCTTTTATCCCTCACTAAATTCAAATACTTATCATACTGAAGTTCTGGTTTTCCATGATACTTTCCTTATTAATGCCACCGCTCACTGAACCTCCCTTTCATTAGAATTCGTAAAGCAGTGAATCACAATTAGTACTTATTTACATTGTTTTTATAAAAATATTTAATAATATTTCCTGTATGTTGTTGTTATCTCCCCTACCAGTGTTTAAAGCATCTTAACATCCAAGGCCATATCTTATTTTCTGGATTTTTTTTTTACAGAGTCTAGATATAGTTCTGACAGTGTAAGGAACTGATTTTAGAACCCATATCTAGTCCCAAGTTCAGTCCTTTTTCTAGCATTCCACACTAGCTGTGCCTTTCATGGTTTAGCTCTTGGCAAACTACAGGATGCAGGCCAAATTCAGCCTACCACCTGGTTTTGTAAATAAAGTCTTATTATGACACAGCTGCTTTTGCTATAATGTAGCTGCTTTTGCTATAATGAGGTGCATAGTTGGGACAGAGACCGTATGGCCCCAGTCTTCACTCTCTGGCCCTTTACAGAAGTTTGCTAACCCTTGGTTTTGCCCATAAAGTTCAACTGAGGTGGTAACAACCCCCATCATTAAAACTTATTATTTTGAGTAAATTTTTTAAAATTATCTTTCCCACTGTGGAGAACAAGGATTATAATCTTCTTGATCTCTGTGTGCATATTATTTGGTGAATATTTGCCTACTATTTAATACTAGGAGTCATGCCTTGAGTTTGGCTCAAGTACTCAGTGTAGTTGAAGGTGATATATAACTGTTATCATTTTGAATTTAACTCCACCAAAGGGATATCCTAAAACTAGAGCATTATGGGAGGGTTATTAACCAAGGGACTAAATTAATGAAATAAACATCGATTAACAGAATCTTATATGGGAATTAAGTCTCCAAATTCAATCACTGATTGAATGATTTTTTGACTGCACATTATTTGTCCAGCACTGTTTTGATGCCCTCACAACTGAGTGCAGAAGGCAGCCAAGTAAGCAGGTAATTACAATTCACTGGGATAAGTGTAAGAAGGGAAATACAGGATGTGATACTGTGGGAACCCGTAGGAAAGGCACTTGAGAAAATTCAGAGAAGGGTTCTTAGAGATATTGCCATGGAATTTACGTCCTGAAGGATGGGAGAGGTGTTGGACACTCAAAAACTGGGTCCAGTTGAGAGGGCTAGGGGATGATGAGAGATGACAATGGACATACTTCATGGAGGGAATTGAGGAATAGAAAATCAATACAACACAGTCCCTATACACAAGACTCTGGCTAGCGAAGGGGTCAGACACTGAAAGATAATAAATTACTTATATTTTCCCATTTATGATCATTTGAATTGGAAGCATGAGGGACAGGATCATGGTAGTAATTGAAGATTAGATAATATGGATTGTTTTTTGAAAGTTATATGATGAAAATAATATGGAAACTTGACAAGTTATTTAACAAAAAAGAACTCCTTTGTTAATATTTACTTTTCTTTCTCAATTTAGTTACACATTACTCTAATTAGATTCATTGATCTTTATTAAAATTAGCATAAATATTAAATGCCCCTAAATGTAGTGAGTTGTGACTAGTATTCTTGGTGGTTATCCAATAGAGCAGTACTATTTTAATGTCTGTTCTTTTCTTTTCATGTTTCAGGTCATGGGAGATAATCTGCTGCTGTCATCTGTCTTTCAGTTTTCTAGGAAGATAAGACAGTCCATAGATAAGACAGCTGGAAAGATCAGGTATTGTTGTATTACTCAAACATCCTTGCTTCTGTTACCATTTGTTCCACTTTCTGCAAGCCTGCTACCACAGCTTCTGGGAACTCGTGAAGTCAATGGTACTGAACCTTACTGCTGCCACTAGCATGTTCTTTCCTTTTTAGATATTATAGCTATATGCTAGACAGCACAAACGGAACAAAAAGAGAACAGATGTCCCAAATAATCAGCCCCTTGGTAACTGAGAGCTAACAGCTGTAATCACTTAGATTAATTTTATTAATAATCAGAAAAATTTGCTCTTCCACAAAATAATAGTAAGTATTTGAAATTAACAGAATTTTAGGGCATCTTTTATGAGACCTCAAACTTTAGTCTAGTTACAGCTTCCTCATCAGTAAAAAGAACAAAATGAGTACTCTTGTTAGACTCAGAAAATTTATGTTAAAAGGCCGTAGATAGTCAAAAACTAGATTTTCTAATGCCTTTGCTATTTATTTATGTTGAATTACAATAATATTTTCAGTGTCTGACCCCTTCGCTAGCCAGAGTCTTGTGTATAGGGACTGTGTTGTATTGAATTTTCTATTCCTCAATTCCCTCCATGAAGTATGTCCATTGTCATCTCTCATCATCCCCTAGCCCTCTCAACTGGACCCAGTTTTTGAGTGTCCAACACCTCTCCCATCCTTCAGGACGTAAATTCCATGGCAATATCTCTAAGAACCCTTCTCTGAATTTTCTCAAGTGCCTTTCCTACGGGTTCCCACAGTATCACATCCTGTATTTCCCTTCTTACACTTATCCCAGTGAATTGTAATTACCTGCTTACTTGGCTGCCTTCTGCACTCAGTTGTGAGGGCATCAAAACAGTGCTGGACAAATAATGTGCAGTCAAAAAATCATTCAATCAGTGATTGAATTTGGAGACTTAATTCCCATATAAGATTCTGTTAATCGATGTTTATTTCATTAATTTAGTCCCTTGGTTAATAACCCTCCCATAATGCTCTAGTTTTAGGATATCCCTTTGGTGGAATTAAATTCAAAATGATAACAGTTATATATCACCTTCAACTACACTGAGTACTTGAGCCAAACTCAAGGGATGTCTCCTAGTATTAAATAGTAGGCATATGATTGGGCCCTAAAGGTTTGTTAATTCATGTGTAATAAGTAATTGATTAAGCTGACTTTTTTTTTCCTACAAATTTCAGTTGGGCTTTACGCCAGGGAAGGGAGAGCTTCATTTGTCTCTGGGCACATGCTTGATTAGTAAATCATAGGAGGATGGTTTGTCATGTGAAGGAGAGCTCTCTTACTTGTGACAGAAGATGGGATCAGCAAACTTGGGAATGATGTAGTCATTAAAGGAACACATACACAATACTCCACCTAAGATGATGTTAGAGCACTAATGACTTAATCACTGAGTACGATTAAAATGAAAATAATGCACTCATTTATAAGCCCAATCAGAAATTAGAAAATGGTATTATTTATAAAGAGCCTGCAACTAATGTAATTTCTCTAAATCAGTTATAAACCTGAAAATGTGCACATTTTTAATTTAGAAAGATCCAGTGAAAATATATTGTTATTATACCTTTTACTTCTTTGTAACATGATTTTAATAATAAAAATATTTTTTAAATAATAAAATAAATTTTAAAAATAAAAAGGGGTGGGGGCTTCCCTGGTGGCGCAGTGGTTGAGAATCTGCCTGCCAATGCAGGGGACACGGGTTCGAGCCCTGGTCTGGGAAGATCCCACATGCCACGGAGCGACTAAGCCCGTGAGCCACAACTACTGAGCCTGCGCGTCTGGAGCCTGTGCTCCGCAACGGGAGAGGCCGCGACGGTGAGAGGCCCCCGCTCGCCACAACTGGAGAAAGCCCTCGCACAGAAACGAAGACCCAACACAGCCAAAAATAAATATAAATTAATTAATTAATTTTAAAAAAAAAGATTAAAAACCTAAAAATGAACTAAGTTTTTAAAAAAATAAAAAATAAAAATAAAAAGGGGTGATTGGACTTAGATGGATTAGAAGTTGTGAATAGTAAAATACAGATGGGAAAGCAAAATAATGAAATTAAGACAAATCACATGTAGGTAGCAAAGACAGCTGCCTGCTCAAATAAATGAGCTAGAATGTAAGTTCCGTGAGAGTAGGGGTCTTTGTCTAAACATACAGTGACTAGAATGTACAATATTTGTTACTATTTGTTGATGAATGATTATTAAATTATTACTCTCTAGGAAATTAAGTTTCTTTAAAACTCAAAGCTGTATGTGAAAATTGATAAGGGTAAACTTATCAATAAAGACATATTATCTTTAAGTTTTTTATCCCTTCAGTGGCTTAGAACTCTGGGGACATTTGTGTGTGTGTGTGAGTTAGCAACCTCAGGTGACAATTCTAAGACATTTTCAGCAAAGGTGAAATATGTATGGTTCAACAATTTGAAAAAGCACAAGCATTATACTCAGTAACCACCTTCTGGCAAAATTCACTGACTTTTCAGTGTGGCTAAGCACAGACTTTTTATATTGTATGAGTCCATTGTAATTCTAAGTTGGTCCATGAAATAGTCATTGTTTTCTTACTTTCACCAATCCTAATGCTGTAAGGACTCTTTTATAGAGCACATAATAATTTCTTATGCCTTAATATCATAGTCATTAGGATAACAGCTCTTAGATAGCTGGCAAGGATGTTTAGTCTTTTGGGTATAGAAATTTTAACAGTAGATCAGAAGAATATTCTTATATAGGATTCTGGAACCATTGCTGCCTTTTTAAGTATGGTTATTTGTAATTGTTGATGTTCCAGACTTGATTAGATGTTTATGAATTTCATGTTTTTAAATAAGTTGAACCTAGCATATTGAACTTTGAAGAAATACAAATAAAAATGTAATTTAGTTTACTACTTAAATACTGATCAGCTTCTAATAGTAATACTTTACTTTCTGGTACAGTGTTGGTTTTTATATAAGGCAGTTAAACTAGATTTCCAAGCCCAATGACGAAATTCAAATAGAAACTAAAAAGGTACCTAGTATTTACAGCTCTCTAAAGCTGCCGAATCATGTCTTCTAGACTGAAGAGAGAAGTATACCACACTTGAAAGACAAGTCAAAATTTTGTGGTACTTTATTTTATAAGTTAAGATACTTGAAATTAATTTTGAACATAAAGATCTTTATTAGCAATTGTTTTTGTCAAAAGGATAGTGTCTTAACTCTTAATAGGTTATTATGTACAAATATACTAACAGGAATTAGGATTTTTAAAGAAAAGCAGCGTAAGTACTCTAGTTTTCAACCTTTGAAATAATGTACACGCTTTGCTCAATCAATATGAGGCCTTTTCCTATGTAAAGAGGTCTTAACAGACACAGTTGTTTATACCTAATTCAACCTATTTTCATCTTATATTTGTACTGCATATGTTCTCTATGAATGAAGTTGTGTTTTATAAAAGGTGGTTATATGGTTAATTACAAGTATTAGATAAAATTTTGGGGTTATTCATCTACATTTGTTTTATATTTGGTTTTCAGTAAAGAATGAGATAAGTACTAAAGGGTTTATGTGTGTATTCATAACCAGTCAGTTACTTTATTAGTACAAATCTCTCACATAAATGAGTTTATTGGTAATGTTGGCTCAGTATTTAATTCACAGTTCGTGTTAACACTTAGTGTTTTTTTTTAATTCTTGTGTAGCTTTGAAAAGATACGTTGTTTTTGTATTATCATTAAAAATGTGATAAGTTTTTAAAATATGAAAAGTAAAATGCTTATTTTTTTATTTATAGAATATTATTTAAAGACAAAGATCGGAATTGGGATGAAATAGAAAGCAAGTTAAGAGCTGAAAGTGAAGTCCCTATTGTGAAAACCTCAAGCATGGTGTGATCATTTTTCTTGAATATTAAAACATTTTTTTAAAGTAAGGTTTTGTTTTCAGGGAATGATATGCTTATTTTTAAACTGTTGATTTACATTTATAAAAGAAGATGTAAGTGCACAAATTTGGGAAATTTTATGCCTTCAATTGTCTCTCACAGGGATTTAAAATGTTGACTGCTTCAAAGTTGCAGAGGGTATGGAGGAACCTTTTATGTTTCTCACTATTATACACTCTTGTTCTTGTAATAATTATATGTTATAAATAAGCAATTTTGAAATAGGAGCCAAACTCAAATATAAGTTGACATGAGTCATTTCTATTTACTTAATAGATTGCTTGTCTCCTCCTCAAGAATTTGTACAGATTTTTATTGTTCAGGAAGTCATCCTAAAACCGAGGTTGCAGTTTATACATTTTCCAAAGAAAATCCTTAAGCACCTTTACAAAGTTGTTGCAAGATTGATCAATACAAGTTTTTCAGAATCTTTGCCTATTATTATTATTATTATCTTGAACTTTTCATCTTCTGTCATTATCTCATTGAAAAAAAATCTGTTTCAACGTTAAAGATTTTAAAATTTGAATCTTGTTTACTGGATATCATGAATTATTTCATATCCTGTTGCTACAGATGTGGTGCCATGTCAATAATATTAAGGATTCCAAATAAGATTAGTGTGAGGTTCATTGCTTATCAAATCAAATAAAAATGTTTTAATTAAAGTAAGCTAATTTTTGTCATTGCTTTCCCTACAGGAGATTTCTTCTATCTTACAGGAGCTAAAAAGAGTTGAAAAGCAGCTACAAGGTAAATTTACTACTGATTAAGTGAAAAGAGCTAACAGTTTGGGACAAGTACATTCTAAGTGGTATTTCTAAAATATTATTAAGTATTAGAACACTGTTTGATTAAGTGTAATGATGTATGGATAAAGATATAACGTTCTACATATTCAAATTACTCATAAAAAGAAAGTATTAAAACCAGTATAAATAATTAAAAATATAATAAAGTTAAATTCTAGGCACATAGGCTAGAAGTTATAATTCATAGTATTATATATAGTATCTATTATTTATATATAAATAATAGTATATGAAAAATATATAAAATATTAAAATGTGTATATGCAGCTGAAAATGCTTATTGACAGCATTGTTTACTTGATTTGATAATTCTTAAATTATATATATGGTATAACCCAAATGAACTTATGTTATAAATAATAATCATTTGGATAAACCACAAGAAATGAGTGCATATTGGACACAGGGACCAGAAGGAGGAGGTAGAGAAGAAAGAAAAAGAAACTGTTGGCCTCCTAAACTTCAACAGGGACATTGTTTTTGGTGTATGTCAGATCTTTAATTATGCATTTATGCCTATGTGTGTCTTGACCTGGAAGTCCCCAGTGGTACAACAAGCAGATTCCAGAGTCAGTTGCTAATTCTACTGTCTTTGTTGATTGAATTATCAGAGGCGTGATACGTTGGTCCTACTAAGTGATTCTTAACCTTTTTTTCAGCCTCAGCACACCTAAGGGTTATAATATAACCCCCACGAGGCAAAGTGGCTTGTTTACATGATTATTAGCTGGGAGGAGGGCATATGCTTTTAAAAGGACCTCTTAAATAATTCTTGTATCTATGGTGCTTCTTTCTCCCAACTCCCCACTCTACCCAATGCCAAGTTGAAAATCACTGTCCAAGATTTTCCCTTGTCCACGCAAGGATCTTTTGGATTGAAAGCTGGTTTTTATCTGGCCCTTCCCATGAGGTAGCAAGGTCTATTTGGCCTGCTGGGGCTGCCACGGGATATTATCTGGGCTATGAGGGGAACTTTATGGCCCAGTGGTAACATACATACTTGTACATGGCTAATACCGTAGCACTCTCACCAGGATGAATGACAACATGCTGTGGTAGCATTCAGAGTGTGCTGATATTACTTTGGCCTCCTCAACTTTCAGGTTACTCTGAACAGCGTTTTAGCAACCAATCTCCAATTATCTGAGTAATAAATAAGGCCAGGAGTGTTTCTTTAAATCATAACCAATATTTTCATCATCCTCTTATAATGATTAAAGCATATTTCAAAAAGATCTTTCCTGAATTCCATATCTCCAAATCCTAGTCTTCCAGCAGGCTCAGATGCCCATAAGTAGCCTACTCAAGGGACCATAGAAAGCTTTTAGGTTTTTATAATCTACAATATAGATCAGCCCCAGAATTCCTGAAAGTGGGGTTTTAAATATAGAATTGAAAGGATTAGCCAAATTTAAGCTCATATAAGCATCAGTAATTGAAATATTATCCAAGTCATAAGCAATATTCATATCCAGGTTTAACTGTATCTGCAATTATATCTTTTTCCCTCTATTCCTTTTTTTTCTTTCAGCAATCAATGCTATGATTGACCCAGATGGAACTCTGGAAGCTCTGAACAACATGGGATTTTCCAGTGCTATCTTGCCATCTCCATCAAAACAGAAGTCCAGTCCTGTGAATAACCACAGCAGCCCGGGTCAGACACCGACACTTTGCCAACCAGAAGCTAGGGTTCTTCATCCTGCTGCTGTTTCAGTCTCAGCTGAATTTGAGAATGCCGAATCTGAGGCTGATTTCAGTATACATTTCAATAGGTTCAACCCTGATGGGGAAGAGGAAGATGTTACAGTACATGAATGACTTTCTCTTGCTTGTTAAAAATAATTACCTGTGGAATGACTAGGAATATTGGAAGCAGCATAGTGTTGACTTATACAAAATAAGAGAGCTTGGTCAACTACAATCTTGTTATCTCTGTCTTCTTAATTTTATTTATTTATTTTTTATCTATAATGTGGAGTCATAGTAATCCTTTCAAACCATATAGATAACCATTTGATGCACATAGAGGAAAAATCAGATTGTGACAGTTTCACATTTTGTGGTTTTATGATTTTCAAATTGAATTAGATAATTGCATTCTTTCCCTTCATAGATCTTTGTTTTTTTTCTTTAAGCCATGCTGTGACCTACAAGCAAACTAAATACCCAACATTTCTGACCCCCATGTATCCTGTGCCAAGCTGCTCCCTGAAATGGACTTCCTCTTCATCTGTACAGATTTGTTAAACACTTATATTTGCTTCTTAAATAATAGGATTTATATTAGTATTCATTACCATTGGATACAATGACATATTACTCTCCACAGTCAAACTGACCTTTCAAAACAGTCCTTCTTGTGTTCTAAAATTTTCCAACATATATGTGATTTATATAACTTTGTTGCTGCGTAAATTTTCTTGGGGTTTATGGAGATGAACTATTACGTTTGCACTAAGATTTGCTGGGAGTGGTAGGTGGGCATATCTATATGTCAGTAAGGACTAACCATCTTTTTTTTTTTTTGTATATAGGATATGGATAACTGTATTTGTTTTAACCCCACAGTGTTTTACTCCACTTTCAAAAAGATGAATTTGGCACTTTTTACCATTTTTTTTTTAATGAAAGTAAGATTTTGTCTCATTTTAGGGCAAATAACTAGAAGGATTAAACTAGACAGATAGTTTGGGTGGAGTATATTTTTAAAACTAAGAACATGTATATTGGTCCTGTGTTACCAAGTTTATATGTGACAGTTGAAAAAATTTTTCCCTTGAAATGATCATGAAGTTAAAATTTTTGGCATTAGGAAACTTGGAGAACCAGTAGTCATAAGATTAGTGGATAGTTTCACTCCCAAGCAATGAGTTGCTTCTGTGTGTTTCCCTGTAGGACCCAGTAGTAAATCCTGTCTCAGTCGTGTACATTTATAAGGACCCTGCAAGGCGACAACGACCAAGGCTTTGGGCCTGTGCTCAACAGGAAGCTTATGAAAAGTATCTTCTATAAACTTGTTTTTTCTCCTTCCAGTAAGTTCACATTTGGATAAGTTTAAAAAGAAAGTAATTATCTTTATGTTTCCAGAACACTATAATTTGGGTGTATCTTATTAATTCAGTTAAATATTATTAGTAGACCTTGACCCCATCAGTCTATAAAGGTTAAAACTGCAACTTTTACAACTTTTATGAAATACTCTAATATTTCAGCAATAATCCTGTGCTACATTTGTTTTAAGAGAGTAGCTCTGTTCACTTCAAAACTTTACAGGATTTTTAAAAATCCTGTACTGTTGGGCCAGTTAAAGATGCAAAAAAACTGTTTTGTAGAGATGTAAAAACAAAAGTCTGTTGTATAATGGATCTCATATTTTTCTTTAAATTAAAAAAAAATAGGGTAAATGGACTGTTCTCCTTGTAAACCTAAATTCCCAATTCTGTCTAATAAAGGAAGACTGAAAAAATGATTTTAAAGAGCATGAATGGAAAGATACAATTGCTTTGAAGAAATAAGTGAAACATTAAAACAGGGTCAATCCATTTGAAGAAAAAGTATGACAAAGTAATCACCATTGTTTCCTCTTTGTTTAATGTTTGGGTACTGATTATATCAACATGGAAGTAGAAGGTAAGGAGTTGTTTAGGAAAGTATTAGCATCTATTCTACTTACATTATCATTTAAGTGTTTACACAGTTTTGTTCAATTACAAACATTTGGCCTTTTACTATGTTATTTTTATTTTGTATGAATACATTATTCTCCTTATTTATTTTTGTTACCTTTATTACTTATGTTATTTTGTTATGCATTTACAACTCCATTTTTAAATAAAGTGTTTCTGGAACTTTATGCAGTTGATTGTACATTTTATTTCTTCTACCATCTGGATTGCTAATGCTTCATCAATTTATATAATAATTGTATATCATTTTCCAAGGTTTAGCAAAAGAAGAAATTCTTCAGTTTTAATTAATATGTGGTAACTGTAAAACTTCATACTATTTTGGGCTAAAGAAGAAAATATTTTCTTAGCAAATTATAGCAAATATAATTCTCTTAGCTTAATACTCTAATGTAATAGGTACATGCACAGCCTTTATTTTTAGCTGGCCTGGAGTCATCAGAAAGCTTTATGACAGTGATATATTTGGGGAACAAAGAAGAATTTAAAATACATCTTAAATTTAAGAACTATCCATTTGGACTCATTTTCTTTCATTGTATCATTCGTACCCAAGAGTCTTGAATATTTCCCTGTTAACAATAACAATAATGTTATTATTCAGCATTCTATTTCTCGGCCTGACCTTTTTAGGCTTTCCATAATGTGGCTCTTTTTTTATGTCAGTGTACACCTGATACAGACTCTCCACCATGAGTTCCTGACAGTCTGGAGCTTCTTCACCGCTCTGCGTACTGCTTCTTCCTCCCCTTCCTTCCTGCTTATGCACATTCCTTCCATTCTTCAGGGTCCCACCGACCTCTTCATAAAGCTTCCCTCACTTGACTGGGCCACAGCAAAGGGCTGTGCCACATACTTATTTTCCCCTTCCCTTCCCGCCCTATATATACATGTGTTTCTTCCTTCTAAATTAATAATCTCTATTTCCTGGGTATACTGTATTTTAAAATGTCTGTGCTGTTTTGCTTCCTTCATCTGTCTTTGGTTTTGCTTGCCATATATGTCTCTGCCTGACAGGATCGTAACTTTTGAAAGGAAACTAGACTTAGAAGCTTAGGCTCCAGACCCATTCCTCACTACCTAAAAATGTGTTTCTGTATCTTCTGATCTGCAGAATGAAAGCATCTTGATATCCAAGTCCCTTCTAATCCAAGTGTTCTATGACTGTGAAATGGTTCTCCTTCCTGTTTTTCTTCAGAAAACCTTCTCTGATTCCTTGCCCTACAGAATCTTCTCTTCATTGTGTTCTCATAACCCCTTGTTATAGCCCAGATCATATTTATTCAACAACTGTGTACTAAGTGCCTAACACATACATAGGCACTGAGGTTACTGTAGGTGAACAGAAGTAAATGATTGCCTTCACAGACCTTATATTCTAGAATAGGGAAACAGATGATAGAAACTAAAAATTAGTTAAATAAGTTGATGATGTCAGATGGAGGATCCCATTCGCCCTTACCTCCCAGCGGATTGTTTACATAGCTCTCTCCCAATAGACAGTTTCTTAAAAGTAAGTGCATACTGCTCAACAAATGATTCAATTAAATACTTTTTATTCAGGTTTCTGGGAACATTTTGTGGTCTGACTTCCAACCTCCCCTTTCCCCTTTGTTCCCCTGTTTGGTGTAGTTAGGCCCATAGTCTCTCTCTCTCTCTCTTTTTTTTTTTAATTTTTATTGGAGCATAGTTGATTTACAATGTTGTGTTAGTTTCAGGTGTACAGCAAAGTGAATCATTTTTACATATACCCACTTTTTTTAGATTCTTTTTCCATATAGGCCATTACAGAGTATTCAGTTCCCTGTGCTACACAGTAGGTTCTTATTATCTGTTTTATATATAGTAGGGTGTATATGTCATCCCCAACCTCCCAATTTGTCCCTGCCCCCCTTATCCCCTGGTAACCGTAAGTTTGTTTTCTACATCTGTGACTCTACTTCTGTTTTGTAAGTAAGTTCATTAGTACTATTTTTTTTAAGATTCCACATATAAGCAATATCATAAGATTTGTCTTTCTCAGTCTGACTTACTTCACTTAGTATGATAATCTCCAGGTCCATCCATGTTGCTACAAATGGCATTATTTTGTTCTTTTTTATGGCTGAGTAATATTCCATTGTATATATGTACCACATCTTCTTTATCCATTCCTCTATCGATGGACATTTAGGTTGTTTCCATGTCCTGGCTATTGTAAATAGTGCTGCTATGAACATTGGGGTGTGTGTATCTTTTTGAATTATGTTTTTCTCCAGGTATATGCCCAGTAGTGGGATTGCTGGGTCATATGATAGTTCTATTTTTAGTTTTTTAAGGAACCTCCATACTGTTCTCCATAGAGGCTGTACCAAGTTACATTCCCACCAACAGTGTAGGAGGGTTCCCTTTTCTCCACATCCCCTCCAGCATTTATTGTTTGTAGACTTTTTGATGATGGCCATTCTGACTGCTGTGAGGTGATATCTCATTGTAGTTTTGATTTGCACTTCTCTAATAATAAGTGATGTTGAGCATGTTTACATGTCCTTTTTGGCCATCTGTATGTCTTCTTTGGAGAAATGTCTATTTAGACCTTCCACCCATTGTTTGATTGGGTTGTTTGTTTCTTTAATATTGAGCTGCATGAGCTGTTTGTGTATTTTGGAGATTAATCCCTTGTCAGTTGCTTCGTTTGCAAATATTTTCTCCCATTCTGAGGGTTGTCTTTTCGTTTTGTTCATGGTTTCCTTTGCTGTGCAAAAGCTTTTAAGTTTAATTAGATCCCATTTGTTTGTTTTTATTTTCATTACTCCAGGAGGTAGGTCATAAAAGATCTTGCTGTCATTTATGTCATAGAGTGTTCTGCCTATATTTTCCTCTAAGAGTTTGATAGTATCTGGCCTTACATTTAGGTCTTTAATCCATTTTGAGTTTATTTTTGTGTATGGTGTTAGGGAGTGTTCTAATTTTATTCTTTTACATGTAGCTGTCCAGTTTTTCCAGCACCACTTATTGAAGAGGCTGTCTTTTCTCCATTGTATATTCTTGCCTCCTTTATGAAAGATAAGGTGACCATATGTGCGTGGGTTTATCTCTGGGCTTTCTATCCTGTTCCATTGATCTATATTTCTGTTTTTGTGCCAGTACCATACTGTCTTGATTACTGTAGCTATGTAATATTGTCTGAAGTCAGGGAGCCTGATCCCTCCAGCTCCATTTTTCTTTCTCAACATTTTCTTTCTCAAAGCCAATTGCTTTGGCTATTCGGGGTCTTTTGTGTTTCCATACAAATTGTGAAATTTTTTGTTCTAGTTATGTGAAAAATGCCATTTGTAGTTTGATAGGGATTGCACTGAATCTGTAGATTGCTTTGGGTAGTATAGTCATTTTCACAATGTTGATTCTTCCAATCCAAGAACATGGTATATCTCTCCATCTGTTTGTATCATCTTTAACTTCTTTCATCAGTGTCTTATAGTTTTCTGCATACAGGTCTTTTGTCTCCTTCGGTAGATTTATTCCTAGCTATTGTATTCTTTTTGTTGCAATGGTAAATGGGAGTGTTTCCTTAATTTCTCTTTCAGAATTTTCATCATTAGTGTATAGGAATGCAAGAGATTTCTGTGCATTAATTTTGTATCCTCCTACATTACCAAATTCATTGATCAGCTCTAGTAGTTTTCTGGTAGAGTGTTTAGGATTCTCTGTGTATAGTATCATGTCATCTGCAAACAGTGACAGCTTTACTTCTTGTTTTCCGATTTGTATTCCTTTTATTTCTTTTTATTCTCTGATTGCTGTGGCTAAAACTTCCAAAACTATGTTGAATAATAGTGGTGACAGTGGGCAACCTTGTCTTGTTCCTGATCTTAGTGGAAATGGTTTCAGTTTTTCACCATTGAGAACGATGTTGGCTGTGGGTTTGTCATATATGGCCTTTATTATGTTGAGGAAAGTTCCCTCTATGCCTACTTTATGGAGGGTTTTTATCATAAATGGGTGTTGAATTTTGTCAAAAGCTTTTTCTGCATCTATTGAGATGATTATATGTTTTTTATCCTTCAGTTTGTTAGTATGGTGTATCACATTGGTTTGCGTATATTGAAGAATCATTCCATTCCTACAGTAAACCCCACTTGATCATGGTGTATGATCCTTTTAATGTGCTGTTGGATTCTGTTTGCTAGTATTTTGTTGAGGATTTTTGCATCTATGTTCATCAGTGATATTGGCCTGTAGTTTTCTTTCTTTGTGAAATCATTGTCTGGTTTTGGTATCAGAGTGATGGGGGTCTCATAGAATGAGTTTGGGAGTGTTCCTCCCTCTGCTATACTTTGGAGGAGTTTGAGAAGGATAGGTGTTAGCTCTTCTCTAAATGTTTGATAGAATTAGCCTGTGAATCCATCTGGTCCTAGACTTTTGTTTGTTGGAAGATTTTTAATCACAGTCTCAATTTCAGTGCTTGTGATTGGTCTGTTTATATTTTCTGTTTCTTCCTGGTTCTGTCTCAGAAGGTTGTGCTTTTCTAAGAGTTTGTCCATTTCTTCCAGGTTGTCCATTTTATTGGCATATAGTTGCTTGTAGTAATCCCTCATGATCCTTTGTATTTCTGCTATGTCAGTTGTTGCTTCTCCTTTTTCATTTCTAATTTTATTGATTTGAGTCCTCTTCCTATTTTTCTTGATGAGTCTGGCTAATGGTTTATCAATTTTAGTTATCTTCTCAAAGAACTAGCTTTTAGTTTTATTGATCTTTGCTATTGTTTCCTTCATTTCTTTTTCATTTATTTCTGATCTAATCTTTATGATTTCTTTCCTTTTGCTAACTTTGGGGGTTTTTTGTTCTTCTTTCTCTAATTGCTTTAGGTGTAAGGTTAGGTTGTTTATTTGAAATGTTTCTTGTTTCTTAAGGTAGGATTGTATTGCTATAAAATTCCCTCTTAGAACTACTTTTGCTGTATCCCATAGGTTTTGGGTCATTGTGTTTTCATTGTCATTTGTTTCTAGGTATTTTTTGATCTCCTCTTTTGATTTCTTCAGTGATCTCTTGGTTATTAAGTGGTGTACTGTTTTGCCTCCATTTGTTTGTGTTTTTTACAGATTTTTTTCCTGTAATTGATATCCCGTCTCATAGCATTGTGCTTGGAAAAGATACTTGATATGATTTCAATTTTCTTAAATTTACCAAGGCTTGATTTCTGACCCAAAATATGATCTATCCTGGAGAATGTTCCATGAGCACTTGAGAAGAAAGTTTATTCTGTTGTTTTTGGATGGAATGTCCTATAAATATCCATTAAGTCCATCTTGTTTAATGTATCATTTAAAGCTTGTGTTTCCTTACTTATTTTCATTTTGGATGATCTGTCCATTGGTGAAAGCGGGGTGTTAAAGTCCCCTACTATGTTTGTGTTACTGTCGATTTCCCCTTTTATGGCTGTTAGCATTTGCCTTATGTATTGAGGTGCTCCTATGTTGGGTGTGTAAATATTTACAATTGTTATATCTTCTTCTTGGATTGATCCCTTGATCACTATGTAGTGTCCTTCTGTGTCTCTCGTAATAGTCTTTATTTTAAAGTCTATTTTGTCTGATATGAGAATTGCTACTGCAGCTTTCTTTTGATTTCCATTTGCATGGAATATCTTTTTCCATCCCCTCACTTTCAGTCTGTTTGTGTCCCAGGTCTGAAGTGGGTCTGTTGTAGACAGCATATATATGGGTCTTGTTTTTGTATCCATTCAGCCAGTCTATGTCTTTTGGTTGGAGCATTTAATCCACTTACATTTAAGGTAATTATCGATATGTATGTTCCTATTACCATTTTCTTAATTGTTTTGGGTTTGTTATTGTAGGTCTTTTCCTCCTCTTTTGTTTCTTGCCTAGAGAAGTTCCTTTAGCATTTGTTATAAAGCTGGTTTGGTTTTGCTGAATTCTCGTAGCTTTTGCTTGTCTGTAAAGGTTTTAATTTTTCCGTCAAATCTGAATGCGATGCTTGCTGGGTAGAGTAATCTTGGTTGTAGGTTTTTCCCTTTCATCACGTTCAATATGTCCTGCCAATCCCTTCTGGCTTGCAGAGTTTCTGCTGAAACATCAGCTATTAACCTTATGGGGATTCCCTTGTATGTTATTTGTTGTTTTTCCCTTGCTGCTTTTAATATTTTTTCTTTGTATTTAATGTTTGATAGTTTGATTAATATGTGTCTTGGCATGCTTCTCCTTGGATTTATCCTGTATGGGACTCTGCACTTCCTGCACTTGATTAAGTATTTCCTCTCCTATGTTAGGAAGTTTTCAACTATAATCTCTTCAAATATTTTCTCAGTCCCTTTCTTTTTCTCTTCTTCTTCTGGGACCCCTATAATTCAAATGTTGGTGCTTTTACTGTTATCCCAGAGGTCTCTGAGATTGTCCTCAATTCTTTTCATTCTTTTTTCTTTATTCTGCCCTGCAGTAGTTATTTCCACTATTTTATCTTCCAGGTCACTTATGCATTCTTCTGCCTCAGCTATTCTGCTATTGATTCCTTCTAGAGAATTTTTAATTTCATTTATTGTGTTGTTCATCATTGTTTGTTTGCTCTTTAGTTCTTTTGGTCCTCGTTAAATGTTTCTTGTATTTTCTCCATCACATTTCCAAGATTTTAGGTCATCTTTACTCTCATTACTCTGAATTCTTTTTCAGGTGGACTACGTATTTCCTCTTCATTTGTTTGGTCTGGTGGGTTTTTACCTTGCTCCTTCATCTGCTGTGTGTTTCTCTATCTTCTCTTTTTGCTTAACTTACTGTGTATGGGATCTCCTTTTTGCGGGCTGCAGGTTCGTAGTTCCTGTTGTTTTTGGTGTCTGCCCCCAGTGGCTAAGTTTGGTTAAGTGGATTGTGTAGGCTTCCTGTTGGAGGGGACTAGTGCCTGTGTTCTGGTGGATTAGGCTGGATCTTGTCTTTCTGGTGGGCAAGTCCATGCCCGGTGGTGTGTTTTGGGGTGTCTGTGACCTTATTATGATTTTAGGCAGCCTCTCTGCTAATGGATGGGGTTGTGTTCCTGTCTTGCTAGTTGTTTGGCATAGAGTGTCCAGCAATGGAGCTTGCTGGTCGTTGAGTGATGCTGGGTCTTAGCATTGAGATGGAGATCTCTGGTCGAGCTTTTGCCATTTGATATTACATGGAGCCAGGAGGTCTCTGGTGGACCAATGTCCTGAACTCAGCTCTCCCACCTCAGAGGCACAGGCCTGACACCCAGCAGGAGCACCAAGATCTTGTCAGCCACACGGCTCAGAAGAAAAAGAGGAAAAGAAGAAAGAAAGAAAGAAAGAAATTAAATAGAATAAAGTTTTAAAAATAATTATTAAAAATAAAAAATATTTTAAAGTAATAAAAAAAGAAACGGAGACAGACAAATGGTAAAAGCACAGCTATTCAGACAAAATCACACAAAGAAGAATACACATACACACTCACAAAAAGAGAAAAAGGAAAAAAATATATATATATGTATATCTCCGAAGTCCACCTCCTCAATTTGGGATGATTCGTTGTCTATTCGGGTATTCCACAGATGCAGGTACATCAAGTTGATTGTGGAGATTTAATCCGCTGCTCCTGGGGCTGCTGGGAGTAATTTCCCTTTCTCTTCTTTGTTCGCACAGGTCCCAGGGTTCAGCTTGGGATTTGGACCCGCCTCTGCGTGTAGGTCGCCTGAGGGCATCTGTTCTTCACTCAGACAGGACGGGGTTAAAGTAGCAGCTGATTAGGGGGCTCTGGCTCACTCAGGCCGGGGGAGGGAGGGGTAAGGATGCAGGGTGAGCCTGCAGCAGCAGAGGCCAGCGTGACGTTGCACCAGCCTGAGGCGCTGTGCGTTCTCCTGGGGAAGTTGTCCCTGGATCACGGGACCCTGGCAGTGGCGGGCTGCACAGGCTCCCAGGAGGGGCGGTGTGGATAGTGACCTGTGCTCGCACACAGGCTTCTTGGTGGCTGCAGCAGCAGCCTTAGCGTCTCATGCCGGTCTTTGCGGTCCACGCTGATAGCCGCGGCTCGCGCCCATCTCTGGAGCTCCTTTACGCAGCGCTCTTAATCCCCTCTCCTCGTGCACCAGGAAACAAAGAGGCAAGAAAAAGTCTCTTGCCTGTTTGGCAGCTCCAGACCTTCTCCCGGACTCCCTCCCGGCTAGCTGTGGTGCGCTAACCCCTTCAGGCTGTGTTCACGCAGCCAACCCCAGTCCTCTCCCTGCGATCCAATGGAAGCCCGAGCCTCAGCTCCCAGCCCCCGCCTGCCCCGGCAGGTGAGCAGACAAGCCTCTGGGGCTGGTGAGTACTGGTCAGCAGCGATCCTCTGTGCGGGAATCTCTCCACTTTGCCCTCCACACCCCTGTGGCTGTGCTCTCCTCTGTGGCTCCGAAGCTTCCCCCCCCCCCCAACCCGTCTCTACCAGTGAAGGGGTTTCCTAGTGTGTGGAAACGTTTCCTCTTTCACAGCTCCCTCTCAGGTGCAGGTCCCATCCCTATTCTTTTGTCTCTGTTTTTTCTTTTTTCTTTTGCCGTATCCAGGTACGTGGGGAGTTTTTTGCCTTTTGGGAAGTCTGACGTCTTCTGCCAGTGTTCAGTAGGTGTTCTGTAGGAGTTGTTCCACATGTAGATGTATTTCTGATGTATTTGTGGGGAGGAAGTTGATCTCCACGTCTTACTCTTCCGCCATCTTGAAGGTCTCTCCCAGAAGCTATATATGTAATAGCCAGAAACTGGAAACATACTAAAGTTCACCAATAGGTAAATAGATAAATAGTGATACTACATTCATAAAGTGAGATTCTGTTCAACAATAGAATGGAACAAACTACTGAAACAATCACAGACCAATTTCAAAATCATGTTGAGCTAAAGAAGCTGACACAAAATGGTACATACTTTATAATTCAATTTATGTGAAATCCTAGAGAAGGCAAAACATCTGTAATACAGAGAACAGATCAGAGCTTGTAATGGGTAGGAGTGGGGGTAAAAGAGGAAATTGACTACAAACAAGCACAAGAGAGTTTTTGGCATGGTGGTGGCTAAGGGGTGAATACATTTGACAAAACTCATCAGACTGTACACTTAAAAAAGTGCTTTTCAATTGTATGTAAATTATTTCTCAAAGTTGATCTATGTTAGAAAGTCATGAATATTTCCCTATAACTTTGGTGCATATAATTACTTTCTCAAATTGCTTTTTATGGGCATCTCTTTCCTGCCTTCCTACACTGATTCTTAGCTCTCCAAAGAGTCCTCATACTAGGACGTGTTACTGTCACCTCTCCAAATCTGCTGCCACCCACTCTGGGGTCAATCTGGAACTAAGCAACCTGCTAAACTTTAAGGGTTGGGATTGACTTCTTTAGACAAAAACAATGAATGGTTGTGAAGAAATATGATTGAACTGAAGTCCTTATCATTTAGCTCCTGACAGAAATAATTATGTGCGCTAAAACTCTGCCCAGCTCAGGTTCTGTGGTTTGTTACCATGTTGGAGAGGTCTGCAGCTTCCAGTGAAGAGACACCACACCACCAGCAGAGACAGGCACTGTGCTGGGTATTTGACATACATTCAGTCATTTATTTTTCAAATATTTATTTGATCATCTAGGAATGAATACAGTGCTTCCCTTAAGGAGATGAAGATTCAAAGTATACCAGAGGAGACAGACAAATAATTTCAATACAGTTTATGAAAAAGTTTTCAGTCCAGATTGCTCTCCTATTCCTAGCACTAGGCTTGAAAACTGACCAAACTGGCGTTGAATAAATTCTTGTTGAATGGATGAGTGGATGGATGGATGAGTGAGTGGATGGGTAGATTAAAAAAGGAGCAAGTTGAACTCTAATCTCAATTGTAATTGAACCAGAATTATGCATTTGATTTGAAGGGAGGGGCTTCAAGAAGCCCCACTAAGAGATTCTGTTCAAGCCATATGGGCCCTTTTTGTGGGTTTCTTTCTAGAAATGTAAATTTCCTGCAGAATCATTAATTTCCTAGGAATTAAGTGGTCCTCTAGGATGCTTACTTGAAGGAGAGGCCAACATTCCTAAAGAACACTAAGTGCTGGCAGTGCTAGGTGAAAGGGCAGATAAAGGGCCAGCAGGAGCCAGGGAGGCAAACTTCATTCACCCACAGCTCACTGAGAACAGTCAAGAGGGAAGGGGAGCTTTATTTTCTTTTGACATTTCTAAGCACGTACCCCCAGATCAGACCTCAGGCCTTCAAAGCAGACTGCCGCATTTGCCTGGTAGTCTCTGTGAACACCTTTGTTTTATGCTGTTTTTCCAGAGATGGGATTTATGGAAGTGTTCGCTGTGCCTGTCAACAGTGGAAAACTGGCCAAGACCTGAGTGGGAAATACTTCTACCCAGGTTGCACTACCTGTTTGGAAGCAAATATAAATTTCAGAAAAATAGCCAGAATCCAAGGGTATTGGAGACTGTAGCTTGGATGGGGAAGCTGACATTAGTAGCAAGTATCTGTTCTTCTCAAGAGAAATGGTATGTCCTAACCCATTAGATCTCCGAATTTTCCATATTTTACTTCTTAAGAGAAAGAGCTCACTAAAAGTACAGTCAGTGTAAGAGAAAATGGGCCAGACAATGGAAAATTATTTGGCCATTAAAAAGAAATGAAGTAATAATACATGCTGCAATATGATTGAACCTTGAAAACATTATGCTAAATGAAAGTAGCCAGTCACAAAAGACCATATATTGTATGATTCCATTTATGTGAAATATCCAGAATAGATAAATAGATAGATAATAGATAAATATAGAGAGACAAAAAGTAGACTAGGGGTTGCCTATGGTTGCAATGGAGGGATGGAAGGATTGGAGAGTTATAGCTAAATGGTACAGAGTTTCTTCTGGGGTGACGAAAATGTTTAAAATTGATTGTGGCAATGGTTGCACAACTGTGTAAATATACTAAAAACCATTCATTGTGTACTTTAAATAGTTGAATTATAACATATCTATTATCTATATCTATATAAAATAGATACGTGAATAAAGTTATTTCCAAAAAAGAAGAATTTAACGTGATACTATTACTACTTTCTACTACTATTAGGAGAAGGAAGGGGGAGGAGGAGAGGAAACGTAAAGTCAGGCGAAGATGCAACTGATTACTCTGCTCTAGAAGTGACCAGTTTTACGCCTATTAGCATTCCTCCTTGCCTATAGATATCTGTACTCTACATTTTCCTTTGTATTCATTTTTAAATCTTATTGGTTCCCTCATTAATTAATGAGTTAAATAAAATCTCTGACATGTGTGTGTTCTTTTTAAAAAACAGAAAATGAGATATTTCTCATGAAGATTTTTAGTTTATCAAAACGAGTTGTACTGGGAGAACTGGAAGCCAAGACACACGTGAAGAGTCAGTACTGTATCAGTCTGAAATGAGCAACTATTATGTGCTGACACTGTGCTAGGTCCTTTAGTACTTCATTTAATCTTCACAGCAGCCCGGAATTATAGATAAGAATTACTCATCCCATTTTACAGAAAGAGCAGAGGTTTGAATCAAATAAGAGGCTCTAGATTACAAAGTAAGTGTGAGTCAGATTTGAACTCGGGTCCAACTGACTTTTTCAATCTTCCTTATTTTCAGTCATGAGGAGACAATATGGTATAAATGTAGTAGAAAGCCACTCAGTGGAGTTAGAAATCTGCAACTAAATTTAATGTAGTTTTGGCTTTGGGCAAGTGATTTCAATTCTCGCCTCACTTTCATTATCTGTAAAATGGGGTAGGGAGGTTGACTAGCTGATCTCTGATGTATCTTCCTGCTATATTAGTTTGTATTCTGTGACCTTCAGATACTTCACTCTTCACTCTCTTCCCCAGATTTGAGGCAGAAACATATTTTGCTGTCTTTACAGTAATCCTGCCTCTCTTCCTGTTCCCTTAATAAATGATTGTCCAGACGCTCACTCTTGCATTCGTATGTTATTCTTCCTTAAGCTGTGTAATATTTTGCTCATTTCACTTTTGCCCACACAAAGATTGCCAGTGATTTGGCCTAGTGATGATGGTACACTTCCTGGAAAAAAGGCCTAGCATTTACTGAACCCTTTCTGTATGCCAGGCACTACTGACCAGGGCAGTATTTTGAGAGTTTGTTTTCCATCATATTTCTCCCTTTGGCCACAATTGCTCATAGTCTCTGGGGAGGAGAGAAAGCAAAACTCAACTGTAATTCTCTCTGGCTTTGAGGTTTTAGAGACCAAAGCCCTTAGGGGAATATATATGACTTTTAGACAAGTGAAACAAAGCAGATTCTCAGAATTTAGTTGGAATTCCAAGAGAGAAGGATTTCTTCCATTCTAGAAAATGAAGACCTTCTGTCTCCAGAGAGAAGGGGAGAACCCGCTATAGCTTCAGAGCAGCGCCACTGCGAGGCAGCTGCATCCCTGAAGAAAACCTGTGGGACGTGTGTCTGGGCAATTGGGACTGTGGACAGCTTGGAAAGTTCCCCTTGACTTGCGCGCTGCACAGAAGCAGCAGAGGACCAACAGGCCAGGTTCCCAGGACAGTAGGCCTCTCAGGGGTGACTTCTGCGGTCAGTTTGACACAGTGTGGAATTGAAGCTGAATCTGGCCTCTGTACCCCAACACCAAATTAAATCTTAGAGACAGAGTTTTGGGTGAAGTAGAAAAGAATAGCTTTACTGCTTTGCCAGACAAAGGGGGCCACAGTGGGCTAATGCCCTCAAAACTGTGTGTCCCGACCTGGATGGGGTAGTGAGGAGTTTTATAATAATGGTTCAAAGAGGGTATGATCAGCTCATGGACATTCTTCTGATTGGTTGGTGATGCAGTAAGTGGGCGTCAGCATCATCAACCTTGTGGTTCCAACTAGTCTGGGGTCTACGTGTTTGTGGGCAGCATACAGTTAACTTCTCCCACCTGGTGGGGGTTTCAGTATCTGCAAAACAGCTCAAAGATACTGTTATGTGTATCCCTTGAGGGGGGAACAAGGACCCTGTTCCAAGGCTGCACTGTTGTTGTTTTTAATTTTTGTTTTATATAGGAGCAGAGTTGATTAACAATGGTGTGTTAGTTTCAGGTATAGAGCAAAGTGAATCAATTATACATATACATGTATCTATTCTTTTTCAAATTCTTTTCCCATTTAGGTTATTACAGAGTATTGAGCAGAGTACCCTGTGCTATATAGAAGGTCCTTGTTGGTTATCTATTTTAAATATAGCAGTGTGTACATGTCAATCCCAAACTCCCAATCTATCCCTCCCCACCACACTTCCCCACTGGTAACCATAAGTTCGTTCTCTAAGTCTGTGAGTCTGTTTCTGTTTTGTAAATAAGTTCATTAATACCATTTTTTTTAAGATTCCACATATAAGCAATATCATATGATATTTGTCTTTCTCTGTCTGACTTACTTCACTTAGTATAATAATCTCTAGGTCCATCCATGTTGCTGCAAATGGCATTATTTCGTTCTTTTTTATGGCTGAGTAATATTCCATTGTATACGTGTACCACATCTTGTATATATGTATACAAGATGTGGTACATATATGTATACATATTGTATATATGTACCAAATGTCTATCAGTGGACATTTAGGTTGTTTCCATGTCCTGGCTATTGTAAATAGCGCTGCTATGAATATTGGGGTGCATGTATCTTTTTGAATTATGGTTTTCTCTGAGTATATGTCTAGGAGTAGGATTGCTGGGTCATATGGTAGTTCTATTTTTAGTTTTTTAAGGAACCTCCATACTGTTCTCCATAGTGGCTGTACCAATTTATATTCCCACCAACAGTGCAAGAAGATTCCCTTTTCTCCACATCCCCTCCAGCATTTATTGTTTGTAGACTTTTTGATGATGGCCATTCTGACTCGTGTGAGGTGATATCTCATTGTAGTTTCAATTTACATTTCTCTACTAATTAGTGATGTTGAGCATCTTTTCATGTGCCTCTTGGCCATCTGTATGTCTTCTTTGGAGAAATGTCTATTTAGGTCTTCTGTCCATGTTTTGATTGGGTTGTTTGTATTTTTTATATTGAGCTTCATGAGCTGTTTGTAAATTTTGGAGATTAATTTTATTGGTCACATTGTTTTGCAAATATTTTCTCCCATTCTGAGGGTTGTCTTTTCACTTTCTTTATGGTTTCCTTTGCTGTGTAAAAGCTTTTAAGTTTAATTCGGTCCCATTTGTTTATTTTTAGTTTTGTTTCCATTACTCTAGGAGATGGATTGAAAAAGATATTGCTACAACTTATGCCAAAGAGTGTTCTGCTTCTGTTTTCCTCTAAGTTTTATAGCATCTGGTCTTACATTTAGGTCTTTAATCCATGTTGAGTTTATTTTTGTGTATAGTGTTAAAGAATATTCTAATTTTATTTTTTACATGTAGCTGTCCCGTTTTCTCAGCACCATTTATAAAGACTGTCTTTTCTCCATTGTATAGTCTTGTCTCCTTTGTCATAGATTAATTGACCATATGTGCATGGGTTTATCTCTGGGCTTTCTATCCTGTTCCATTGATCTATATTTCTGTTTTTGTGCCAGTACCATACTGTTTTGATGACTATAGCTTTGTAGTATAGTCTGAAGTCAGGGAGCCTGATTCCTCCAGCTCCATTTATCTTTCTCAAGATTGCTTTGGCTATTTGGGGTCTTTTTGTGTTTCCATACAAATTTTAAGATTTTTTTGTTCTAGTTCTGTGAAAAATGTCATTGGTAATTTCTTGACTGTTCCTCCCTTGTCTCCACAACCCCACCCTTCCCTAATTAGCAACTGTTTGAACCTGCCCACTGAAACTCAGGGAAGGTCATGGAGGCTGAATGAAGCCTATTTCCTGAAATCAAGAAATAGGGGACACAGAAAGGCTTTTGTGCCTTGGAGCCCCACAGGGTCCTGATCGGTTTCAGAATTCTGTAGACTATCCTTGGTAGGAGCAGAGCCAGGGTTTGAGCCCAGGTCAGTTCCTCTGGGACAGTCCAGGCAAATTCTTAATTTGCCCCTTTCACTCCCCAAAGTGTCTCTATTTATAACAAATTAAATGTGCATCCAGTTTTGCCGCCCAATAGCCTGGGCGTCACTTCCGTCCGCCTCATTCTCAAAAGCCAGGAGCCAAAGGAGAGAGGTGAGCACCCATCCAGCCTCCAGGCTGCTGACCAAGGGCTGGAGGGGTGGCGGTGGCAGCATGTGGCCCCCTCTCCATGGCCAAGCAGGCTGGGAAAGCCTCGGGAAGCCTGCATCCTTGGGTCAGGCTGTGGAGGATGCAGGAGAGGGTGAAGAGTGTTTCTCTTCAGTAGGATCCCTGGGAGGTAGGTGCTTCTGCCAAGGGTGGAGCACGTTTTGTGGGCCTGAAGCTTAGACTGTTTATGGGGCCATTTTGAAGGCAAGGAACACAAAATTACAAATATAAAATTTGGCACTTAAGTGAATATTTATTTAGAATGAGATGAGAAATTGCAACTACTTACAAGTTTCAAAAGCTGTAAAAATGCCACAACATTGTTGTTGAACCCAAGTTCGTGTGCCTGAGGCACAGTGAAGCCAAAGAGACTGAAAAGTGGAGTTTGGAACAGAGCAAGGTTTATTGCAGGGCCAAGCAAGGAGAACAGAACAGGCAGCTCATGCTCAAAAAAGCCCCAGCTCAAAAAAGCTGGATGGTTTTCGGGGAAGAGTTCTTACAGGCAAAATTTGGGGGGAGGGCTGTAGAGTATGTGACCTTCCTCTGATTGGTTGGTGGTGAGGTAACAGGGTGGGGTTCCAGGAATCTCAGTCATCAGCCTTCATGTTCCAATCAGTCTGGGGCCTATGTCCTCGGCTCAGCCTGAAATTATCATCCTCCACCTGGGTGGGGGCCTTAGTTCCCGTAGAAGAATGCAGAGATGTGTATCAGATTGTTATGTATATCCCTTGAAGAGGATATGCTTTTCGTTTGTTTCTTTTGTTTCCTCATTCCCCTAATTAGTAGCTATTTGAATCTGTCCTTTGGAATTCAGGGAAGGTCTAGGAGGCTGAAACCTTTTTCCTACAAACTAGAAACCAGGGACATGGAAAGGTTTTTGTACCCAGGAGGGCCCTGCAGGGTCCTGCTTGGTTTCAACATCGCCAAATCCAGTAAAAGAAACCTCTGTAATATTTTTTTCCCTGCATTTCTGGGCTTTATTCTCTTTGATGGCCTCTACATGTGATGACAATTTTGTAATATCACTTTCTACCAAGAGAATAGAAAGGTATTTGTCTTTCCTCTAGCATGGTTGATCAAGTTTGTTTTTTGATAGTTGGGTGCACAAAACAAGAGACTTCATACATTGGTGGACTTGCTGTTTATAGTATTGCTGTTAAGTTTGTGCCATATAAGCACAGAAATTCTAATGAATTTTATTTTTTTGCTATTCCCATGAGAACGAGAAAACCAATTAATGGTACATTTATAATTGTTTATGCTGCATTCACAAACATATTCGTGATAGGAGAGAACTTCAATTTTTGACCAGGCATCAATGAAAACCTATTTTCCTGCTCATACACGATTATACATCAGATAATGAAAAGGGTGTTTCCATAGACCAGCTTCTAGCTCCACGCATTGCAGACCTTGTTTCTCTCCACTAACCACATACTGCCTGTATGGGGTGCTTTTGGGCACTTTCCTATCATGTCTGCACTATCATGTTACACCGTGCAGGTTGAGTTCACCATGCAGGTTGAGTTGGCAGCAGTGGGCTGGTAGGAGGGTTTCAAGAGACCATTCCTACACTGGAAAAGGTAGCAACAGCTTAACTGTACCAAGAGATTGTGAACCACATAATTATATGCTACTAAACCCAAACAAAATACATCCCCAAATCAAATTTCCTTTATCTGGATCTCATGCCCATGATCATTCTGATGTCACCTGACAGCAGGTTAAATGCTGTCAGAGGGGGGATTCATAATGAAAAGAGACAGTAGCCTTAACCAATTGCAAATTTTATACAAAACATATGATCCTGTCCACACATGGCTAAGTCCATCCAGGACTTTGGAAAGGGCTGATGCAAGTGAAGAGCCTTGAAAAACAAATTTCTTTGTATTCACTGTAAATCAGCTGTGAACTCCCCATGCCTCTCTAGCCAGAGCACTTCAGCCCTCTGGAAATGTATGAGATTTTCTATTCATTCAAGAAGTATTTATTGAACATCTACTTATCTCAGGCACTGTGGTTGGCACTGGAGTTCAGCAGTAAGGACCTGCTGTTCCAAAAGTTCCTGACCTTTTGGAACTTTCTGGGCTACTGCATATTGAAGATAATTTCCTAGCCCAGCAACAGCCCTGACACAAAATTGTCAGAGTTCACAAAGCAACGCAGGGGTTTGTGGAGCTGGAGAGAAACTTCTGCATGTTGGGGCCTCTGGTCTCCTCACCATTCTTCTCCCCACACTCCCACCCAATCACTCAACAGTTTCTGGGATCAAATCTCGCATTACCTGTAGTCACTGTCTTAAGTTTTCTGCAGGCTACAAGGGTGGGTCCCCTTTGAAAATCTTCAGGGAGGTGAGTGATATATGCATTGACTTGACATGCCTGCATTTTATATTCATAATCTATATACAGTGGATCAGCAGATACTGTCCCCAGGGTCTTCTTAAACTTAATTTCTTTTTTTTTTTTTTAAATGTATCTGTTACTCTTTGTCCTGTAGTTTCTTTCTTTTTTTTTTTTTAATTTTATTTATTTATTTATTTATTTATGGCTGTGTTGGGTCTTCGTTTCTGTGCGAGGGCTTTCTCTAGTTGCGGCAAGTGGGAGCCACTCTTCATCACGGTGCGCGGGCCTTTCACTATCGCGGCCTCTCTTGTTGCGGAGCACAGGCTCCAGACGCGCAGGCTCAGTAATTGTGGCTCACGGGCCAAGTTGCTCCGCGGCATATGGGATCTTCCCAGACCAGGGCTCGAACCCGTTTCCCCTGCATTGGCAGGCAGATTCTCAACCACTACGCCACCAGGGAAGCCCAAAACTTAATTTCTGACTTTCAAGCTATTGCCTCTTATTATATCCTGAGGGAGAGAGGAATCCACAAGAAGATATATTTTAAGATATTTTGTCCTGGCTTTTTAGCTCCAGCAATATCAGCCAGATATAAAATCCTGCTCCCTTTTAGTGTCTAGAAACACTGGATAAAATATAACATTTTTCATTTAATTTTAATTTTAAAGCATAACTGAATTCAAAAATTCCCAGGGGCCAGAATTAAAAAGGAAACTGAAATACAGAGCTGATTCCGTGATCTTGCTGAGAGACTGCTGTCACGGCTTCTTGGTGCCCAGAAGGCTTGGGCTTTATTTCATGCAGAGAGAGGAAATGAGCCTTGGAGTGTGCGTGAGTGAGTGGTAGGCAGTCAGAACTGTGATTGTCACATGAGCCACCTCAGGGAAAAGGTGACTGGGCATGAGAAAGGGGCAATGTGTGAGGAGGAAAGAGGGTCTTTTTCCAGAAATCTGAGTTCAGATCCTCAGATTTGTAAATCACAGTAAATCTCAAGCCTGATACATTTTTCTTTAGTACCTGGTTACATTGTAGTGAAATTGTAGAACACAAAAGTCAAAGAGAAAATTTTAGACTTAATTAAAGAGAAAGAGACATTTTTTTTTTAAACCAAGGACTACAACTAGACTTCTCCACAGCAACAAAAGCTAGAAAGCAGGGAACTGATACACTGTTTATGGGTGCATATTTGTGCAGAAGAATAAAAGCATATGTGGAAATGACACATACTAATTTCTGAATCAAGTTATCCCTGAGGATGGAGAGAAGAGGAAGGGGATGGACATTGGGTGGGCCTTTAGCTGGGCTGTAATATTTTATTAAAATGTAGCATTTTTGTTTGCTAAAATAATGGGTTCAAAGCAATTAAGATAGAGTATTAATAACTGCCTCATCTTGATGGTATGCCATAGAATTTGTTATCTTTTGTGCTTTTTTGTATGCCTGAATTGTTTCAAGTTAAAAAAAAAAGTGTTTTAAGATATTTTTCCTTGCCCTCTCTTATTTGATTTATGCTTTAAGAATGTCAATCAGTTAAAAGATTGAAATTGATACTGAATTTCTGGCATGTCTAACAAGGAGAGTTATTCATCGGATCTACTTATCATACACTTGAAGGAGACAGAATGTAAAAAGAATTGAATTGGCACCGAACTGCTCTTCTGAAACTGAGCTAGCATTGCTGGCAAAATCCATTAAGTGCAACATTGGCTCATGCAATTAGACACTGGGGCTTGCATCCAACATGCAGGCCTCTGTATCTCCTGCCTTCTATCCAGGAAAGTTTATATACAATGGAGAATACATAATGGAATTACTAAAGAAGATTTTAGAATTTCATTTTTCCAAGTTTGTTTTTTTAAAAAAATACAATGGTTCTTCATTCAATGACTTAGCTGTTGTCTTCCCTTAGATGCAGAGGCTAGACAAGAGGATTTCTCCAAAGTCTCTTGATAATCCATCACAAGATTACTTAACATAATTGCCTAGTTTTTTGCCTTAATTAGCTTCCAGGATTTTCTAATTTTGGCAAGTGTTTCTAGAAGATGGGAGTGAAGGATTAGGGAGAGTGAAACAGGGAAGGAGGGAAAGCTAATAATGAGGCATTCTCAGGTCTTCTCTCTTATAGGGAACTGGGGCTTGATTCCACCAGGTAATCAATGTATGACCAAGTCATAATGGTCTTGAGAGAGAAAGGAAGTTGTTTGGGGGCATGTTGAGTTGACAACTGGAAGGTAATTTTATGCTGTTTCCACAATACACTCCCAGGATCCTAAAGGCAGAGAAAGAACTAGAATGCACCTGAGCCAGGGAGGAGAAGGGAGACTAGAATGTGTTGAATACCCACCTGGTGCCAGGCACGGCTCACACAATGTCACACTTCATTCTCCCCAGACTTGGTCAAGTGAACTTACCATTGTGTCTTACAGAAATGGAAGCAGAGTCTCATGAAAATGAGCGGCTTGCCCACGCCATGTGGTCCAGTGGAACATTGTTTCTCACTTCCAGGCCTGTGACTCAAAGTGTCTCCTCACTGCTCCTGACCACACAGGGCCGGCTCTCCGTCTGTGCTCTGTTGCTCCCCAGGGCATGGTGCACGGGGCTCAGCGGTAGCTGGCCTCAGTGTTGTCTGGTCCTGAGGGTCTGGGACCAGACCTGGTGGCCAGCTGGTGTGGGACAGCTTCCCAGTAAGGTCACAGGGCATTATGTAATTTCTGATTTTATCTGAGTCACCAAAACATCTTATGTTGCTCAAGGAATTCTACAGGGATTTATCTCAGAATGAAGTAGATTGGAATGAAAAACTATCCTATCAAAGGAAGAAAAAAATTCAATAACTTCAGTGTTTCCAAATTGTAGTTGTTGATACCTTGGGTCTTGAGACTCTGATATGATTTATTTGGTGTGTTTCATCCCAAAGCAGCCAGCTGGCTTCTTTGATGAGAACAGCACCGTGAATCACCGCAGCCACAGCAACTGCGAGACCATTTTCTATCCCATGTTTGAGTTTGTGGAGCTCTGCCATGTACATTTGTCACTGGAGGCTCATAACAGCCCTGTGGACATGTTTGATTACCCCACTGTAAAGATGAGGAGAGACGGAGTGTACTAGTGACCTTCCCAAGGTCGGAGAGCTTCTGGTGCCAGTGGGCATTCTAAGACACCGGATGGACGATGGAAATGTGAGCCCTGCTTGACCCAGGGTGGAGTGGAACCCTGCCTATGTACCCTGCAGACTTTTCAGATTGAGCCTGTTTTAAATTAAACCCCAGATTTCCCAGTTTACACTAAACCTGCTCCCCTGTAGCCTTGCCATCTCAGGGCGACTCCATCCTTCCAGTTGCCCAGGCAAATAAACAAACAAACAAAATCACTGGAGTCATCCTTGCCTCTCCTCTTTCTCTCACACTTACATCCAGTGTCCTACAAAATCCTATTGACTTTACCTTGAACATATCCCGAATCTGACCACTTCTCACCACCTCCCCAGCTCTCCCCCGGTCTGAGTCACCTTCAACACTTGCATGGATTCTTGCAGTGACCTCCCAAGTGGTCTCCCTGCTTCTTCTCATTGGCCTCAGTGTAATAGCCAGAGATCTTTTGAAGATATGACATAGGTTGTAAGTCAGATCAGATATTTCTCTGCTCATCACCCAGCACTGGCTCTCATTTCACTCAGCACAAAAGCTAACATTCTTACAGTGACTACAGAGTCCTGTCTGTTTGCTCCGGCCCCATTACCTGATCACCTCCACTCCTACTATGCTCTCCTTCCTATTCCACTCCAGCCACACAGACCTCTGTACTGTTACCCCAGAATCCTGGGCATGTTCTTACTGCAGGGTCTTCACACCAGATCTTCTGTCTCCTTGGAATGCTCTATCCTCAGATTGCACTTGGCCAGCTCCCTCATCTCCTTCAAATCTGTGCTTCTCACTGAAGACTATCCTGAGAGCTCTTTAATACTGCGTCATACTCTATACTGTTGCATCTGATCCACTGTACCCTGTTCTACTATTTTTTCTATAATCCTTATTTCCTTCTGTATTATTACATAATATTATAATAGGTAGCAGATAAACTGTATTATTATCCAAATATGTTCTATGATGCTCTCTGGAGAGGATTATACCTCCCCCCAGCCCATTGACTTGACTACATGACTTGCTCTGATTAATGACATGTGAGCAGAGGTGCAACATTGTACGAGAAATGCCTGGCACCAGGAGGGTGCTCAACACATTCTAGTCTCCCTTCTCCCCACTGGCTCCACCCCTGGCTCAGGGGCATTCTAGTTCTTTCTCTGCCTTTGGGATCCAGGAGTGTATTGTGGAAACAGCATAAAACTACCTTCCAGTTGTCAAAAGTTTTAGGAACCAGCATGTGGTCTACAATTTTTTTTTTAAAATCCTGTCATGACATTTGTTGCAATTGACTTCTTTCACTTAGCAATAATATTTTTGGAGTCATTCATTTTTTTTCTGAGTTCATTATATTGTGTCTTTTCATTGCTACTTCAACAGGCTGGGTCCAAAGGGAAGGCAATGTGCAGCAGAACTGCAGCTTACCAGCAATCGTCAGACAGCATCAGTCAGAAGGGAACCTTTGTCGTGGAAGCCATTAAAATTTTGGAAGAGTTTGTCTCTCCTGACTGACTCACATCTCTTTTGCTCAATGATGTATCACAAGCACCTAGAAAGAATTTAGCATATAGTTTAATAAATATTTGAATGAATATTGAGGCATGTCATTTAAGGAGTGCTAAGGATATTTTTGATCCCCAAATATTCTTCCCCTCCCTGGTTTCTGAAGGCTGAAACTTTATTACTGTACATGTACTCTTTTAGGTTAAGCATTATTACTCAAACATTTAAAAAATTATGCTATAATTGATTTTATTAATATTTTTAATACAAATGATGTATTTACACCAAATAAGGGCAAAGAAAATACTTGGATTGTGAAAGACACCCTGGTAATTGGAAAGAGAGCTAAAGAGTCATCCACCCTTTGGCCAAATGATGTTGAGGTGAATAGCCCTTGTTTTAGAAGCTGGACCATGGAAGAACTGGGCATCTGTTTCTAAAACCATTATTACACAAATGATTTATCTCTGATCATTGAACTTCTGTCATCTTTAGCACTAATTTTTTTAGCTTTATATTTTAAAAAGTAGCTTTATGGAGGCATAATTTGCTTAAAATAAAATTCACTAATTTTAAGTGTATGGTGGGATGAGTTTTGGTATTTGTATGCAGTCACATAATCTCTACTGCAATCAAGATATTAGAAGAGTTCCACCCCTCTTGGAAGTCCTCTTCCCTAACCCAGCCAGGAGCAACCACCGATCTTCTTTCTGTCTCTATATTTTTGCATTTTCTAGAAGTTCATGTGAGTGTAATCTTACAATTTGAGTCTGTTGTGTTTGACTTCTTTCATTTAGAAATAATGTTTTTGCACTCATTCATGTTTTTGAGTAATATTCTGTTCCTTTTTTTTGCTGAGTAGTATTCCAAAGTATGGATATGCACAATCTATCAATTCAAAAACTGATGGAGGGACTTCCCTAGTGATCCAGTGGTAAAGAATCTACCTTCCAATGCAGGGGATGTGGGTTCGATCCCTGGTTGAGGAACTAAGATCCCACATTTCATGGGGCAACTACACCCGTGCACCACAACTATTGAGCTCGCATGCCTTAACCAGAGAGCCCGCGTGCTGCAAAATTACAGAGCCCACGCACTCTGGAGCTCACACACCACAGCTACAGAGCCCGGGTGCCCTGGAGCCTGTGCGCCACAACTAGAGAGGGAAAACCGCCGCCACAACTAAAGAGAAGCCCACGTGCTGCAAGGAAAGGTCCTGCGTGCCGCAAATAAGACCCAATGCAGGCTTCCCTGGTGGCGCAGTGGTTGAGAGTCTGCCTGCCAATGCAGGGGACACGGGTTCGAGCCCTGGTCTGGGAAGATCCCACATGCCGTGGAGCAACTGGGCCCGTGAGCCACAATTACTGAGCCTGCGCGTCTGGAGCCTGTGCTCCGCAACAAGAGAGGCCGCAATAGTGAGAGGCCCGCGCACCGTGATGAAGAGTGGCCCCCACTTGCCACAACTAGAGGAAGCCCTCGCACAGAAACGAAGACCCAACACAGCCATAAAATAAATGAATTAAACCTTATTAAAAAAAAAAAAGACCCAATGCAGCCAAAAAGAAAAAAAAAAAAAAAAGAAAAAAAACCTGATGGACATTTTGGTTGTTAATCGTTTTTGTTTTAATTATTTTTTTGTGGTAAAATATACATAATATAAAATTTGCCATTTTAACCATTTTCCTACTGAAGTATCATTTTTATTGCTATTTTTAGTATTATGCCAAGGAGTTGATTTGATATAGGAAAATGAGCTATTAATATAAAGCTAACGTTATTTTCTTTCCTCCAAAGTTAATATCTTAATATTCCAGAAGTATTTCAAATACAGTTTTGGTATAACATCACACAGATATAAGATAAGGTTTTATTTATTTTAGGGACATTTTTCTCTGTAGTGGCTTCTAAAAGCATGGCTAGAGTCATTCAGTGCAGGTCAAAAGCAATAGTGAAAAAAACCAATATTCAGTATCCAGTCAGACCAACATTCAGGCCATGATGAAATGGGTGTTTTCTTCTTTTTTCCTCCCTTAACGCAGTTCTCACTTCCTGTTAGATCAATGAGACGACAAAGAATTCAAGAGAATTTTCAGCAACTGAAACTACAAATTGTGAAGCTACTAAAATCTCTAAAGTGACTGGTGCTTCGCTAAATTTCCATTTTTCTCATTTCTTTTTAGAGTCATTATTCTTAGAGGTTCTACTGCATATGCAGTTACTCAGTTAATTCCAACAGCCCTTTTAACCATTTTTAAGTTTTCAGTTCAGTGCCATTAAGTACATTCACAATGTTGTGCAACCATCACCACCGTGTGTTTCCATAACGTTTTCATCATCTCAAATAGAAACTCTGTACCCATTAGACACTAACTCTCCATTCTCCCCTCTTCTGAGCTCCTGGTAATTACTGTTCTACTTCCTGTCTCTATGAATTTTATTATTTAAAGTACCTCTTACAAGTGGAATCATACAATAGTTGACCTTCAGTGGCTGGTTTATTTCACTTAGCATTTGCATCTGTGTATGCATCCATGTGGTATCATGTATCAGATTCTCATTTTTTTTTCCAGATTCTCATTTTTTAAGAGTGAATAATATTTCATAATAATAAAAATAAAAAGTGCTTTTACTCATGACATTTTATTTACTCTTTTATCTTGATGAAATTTGGGTTGTTTCCATCTTTTTGCTATTATGTATAACATTTCTATATATCTTGGTATACAAGTATCTGTTTGAGTCACTGCTTTCAATTCTATTGAGTATACAAGTTGAGAGGGAATTGCTGAATCATATGGTAATTTTATTGTTAACTTTTTGAGGAACTGTCAAATTGTTTTCACAGTGGCTGCACCATTTTACATTTCCACCAATACTCCATAAGGGTTGCAATTTCTCTATATCCTCGTCAACATGTATTTTCCATTTTTTAAAAAAATTAAAATTTTAAAATAAATTACTGGATGTGAAGTTTGTGGTTGTGGTTTGACTTTCATTTCTCTAATGGTTAGTGATGTTGAGCATTTTTTCAAGTGCTTATTAGTCATTTGTGTATCTTCTTTGCAGAAATGTCTATTCAAGTCTTTGCCCAGTTTTTAAGTTCATTGTCTATTTGTTGTAGGAGTTCTTTCTATATTCTGGATATTAAACCCCCGTAATATATGATTTGCAAGTATTTTCTCCTATTCTGTGGGTTTTCCTCCCACTCCTTTGATAGTGTCCTTTGATGCACAGAAGCTTTAATTCTGGTGAAGTTCAGTTTATCTATTTTTTCTTTGATTGCCTATGCTTAGGTGTCATATCTAAGAATCATGACAAATCCAGTGTCATAAAGATTTCCCCCTGTTTTCTTCTAGGAACTTTACAGTTTCAGGTCTTTTATTTAAGTCTTTAATCCTCTTTGGGTTAATTTTTGTATATGATGTAATGTAAGCACCTACCTTCATTCTTTTGCATGTGGATAACCAGTTTTCCCAGAACGATTTGTTGAAAAGTCTGTCTTTCCTCCACTGAATGGTCTTGGAACCTTTGTCAAAGACTAGTTGACCAAATACATATATCTGGGTTTATTTCTGGACTCTTTATTCTATTCCACTGGTTTATATGTGTCCTTATGTTAGAACCACACCATTGATAAATGTAGCTTTGTAGTAAGTTTTGAAATCAAGAACTGTGAGTCCAACCTTGTTCTTCTTTATCAAGAACGTCTTAGCTGTTCAGGCTCCCATGAGATTCCACATGAATTTTAAGATAGATTTTTCTATTGCTACCAAAAACAAACAAATAAAAAAACCAAACTGAGATTTTTAACAGGGATTGCATTGAATTCTATGAAAACTATAATAGATCATTTTGGGTGGTATTGTGATCTTAACAATATTAAGTCTTCCAATCCATTAACACTGGATGGTTTTCTATTTTTAGTGTTTTTTAAAAAATTTCTTTTAGCAATGCTTTTGTAGTTTAAGTATACAAGACATTTGCTTCCTTTGTTATATTTATTCTTAAGTATTTTTTATACTATTGTAAATGATATTGTTATTTTCATTTCCTTTCTAGATTGTTCATTGTTAGTGTATAGAAATGAAACTGATTATTATGTGTTGATTTTGTATCTTGCAACTTTGATGAATTCATTTATTAGCTCTGATAGATTTGTATGTGCTTGTGTATCTATATATAAGATCATGTCATCTATGAACAGAGGTAATTTTATTTCTTTGTTTCCAATTTGAATGCGTTTTATTCCTTTTCCTTGCCTAATTTCTCTGACTAGAACTTCCAATACTACTGTTGAATAGAAATGGTGAAAGCAGGCATCCTTGTTTTTGTTTATAGGTTTTGACTTTTCAATAATGTTGTTATGAACATTCATGTTCAAATCTTTATATTGACATATATTTCATTTCTCTTGGGAGATACCTAAGAGTTGGATTGATGGGTCACATGGGAATTGTATGTTTAATTTCATAAGATATTGTCATATGTGTTCTAAAATGGCTGTATCATTTTTCATTCTCACCAGCAAGGTGTGAGAATTCCAGTTGATCCACATCTTCTTTTGTAAGAATTTTTAGCTTTAGACATTCTAATGACTGGGTAAACATATATAATAGTGGGTTTGGGATTTTTTCTTTTGAGCGTTCATGTGATTTTAATTTGCATTTCGCTGATGACTAGTGATTCTGAGCATTTTTGGGGTGTGCTACTTGTTAAATTTTAAAACAAACTCTGGGATGGATATGAAATTAGGAACTTTTTTGTCAATATACTTTACTGTGAGCTTTCCAAAGGGATAGGTTTCTTAGATCATGTTTTAGTAGCAAGAGTGAAGAATGGCTGAGAGGAAATTGTCTTTCTGTATCCTATTCTTTCTTCAAGGCTCCCCTCTTTTTTTTTTTTTTCCTCAGTGGCTTTTTACACAAAAGTGAGCTTTTGGGAATGTATCTTAACAATCATTCATTTCTTATTGTAACTTTAGGTCTAGGTGTTACCTCTTGCAAAATTATACTAAGTCCTACATATAATCATAGAATGAAACACTATGTCTTTTGTTAAAGAAATTGAAGTGGAGAGAGGACAGAATGGGTTTGGTGAAATGAAAGATATGATGAGGGAAAACAATATTTTGAAGGAAGGAGAGCAGGAGGAGAACATTTACTGAAAGATTGTTGAGGATCAGGTGCTGTCACAATTTTGGAGATTCAAAGGTGACCTGCAGGTTTTTAGCTCAGGTGGTTGGGAAAATAATAAAGTTGACAGAATTAAGACTAGTTGAAGAGAAGTAAATGTGGGAAGATGACAGAATATTTTTTAGATTTTTTGAAAGTTAAGCAGTGAGTGTTTGCTGGCTCAAGAGATGGAAATTCTTGAAAGAGTTCAGGCCTAGATGTAATATGGGAGTCTTTTCACAAAGAGCTCCGGGAGGAAGTCATAAGCACAGGTCAGAGCTAGTAGGAAGAAATGGTAAATAGAATGGGTTTTTAGAACTTGGCAGGCATGTGTTTCAATCTCTGTTCACTAATTACAACATATGAAATCTTAAGCAAGTTGGGTAATCTTTCTGAGATTCAGCTTTTTTTCCTGTAAGGTGAAGCTAGTAACACCCAGTTGATAGGGCTGATGAATAAAATAAATTATAATGTACATATAACCTTAACACATTGACTAGCACATATTATGCTCTGTATTATGCACTTAGAAATATCTCCAAGGCAGAGACAAGTGAGAGAAGGACTGAGTAGGACTGAGAATTTTAAGACAGAAGTTATAGTCAACAGTGCCTACGTAATCATTAGCAATCTCTGATAGAACACTAAAGTGAAAATAATAAAAATTAGAATAGTCCCTTTTTTAAAGTTGTAGCTATTTCAGATACATTATGTAAGTCGGGCCATATTGCTCCAGGTTCAGTTTTATTTGGGTTGTGGTGAAGAAGTGGAGGTAGAAAGTGAAATGAAAGAATGGGAAGAATTGGAATATTTTACTTGGAGAGGAATTATGGTCCATCGCTTTTCTAAAACTCCAAGCAACTCACATAGTAGTGAGAATGCCTAAGAGGCTCAAATCATGTTTGTCTAAACTAAAAGAAAAATACCTGTTATGATTATGTGGATTATAACCGATTTTTTTTTTTTCCTTAACAGAGTTTTAAGACTCAAGACACACTCTGTTTATCAGGCCTTTGCATCACTGTTTCTTCATCTGAGAACGTTCTTCCCCAAATATCATGCTAGTTAATTCCTTCATTGCATTCAGCTCAAATTTCAATTCCTCAGATAGGACTTCTCTGAACACCCTCTGAGATAACCACTCATGCCCTACTACTTTTCAGGGTCTGACATTAACATTCTTCATAGCATTTATCATCATCTGACATGCACTTATTTGTTTACTGACTAATTTATTGTCTATAACCTCTCCCTCAACTAAAATGCAAGCTCCAAGATAGCACAATTTTTGTTTAATTCACTGCTGTGTGTCCAGTGCCTATAACAGTATCTAGTGCATTGGCAGTTAATAAGTGAGAACACAGAGAGATGAATGAATGAACTGAGTTTTTGTCTTTCCCAATAGCTGAAGCAGAAAGTGTATTTTTTTCCCTCTCTCATAATTGCTACTGATGCATTAAAAAAAAGAAACTTTGTATTATTTTGGAATAGATTTAGATTTATAAAAATAGGTACAAAGACAGTACAGAGAATTCCTTCATAACCTCTTCATCCAGTTTTCTCTGTTGTTAACATCCTACATTACCATGATATATTTGTCAAAATTAAGATGCTACCATTGGTACATTGCTGTTAACTAAGTTCCAGACTTTATTTGGATTTCACCAGCTTTCCCATTCATGACCACTTTCTGTACCAGGAGGCAATCCTGGGTCTTACACTGCATTTAGTCACAGCATCTCCTTAGCTGGCTCTGGTCTACGACAGTTCCTTAGTCTTTCCTTCCTTTTCATGACCTTGACAGTTTTGGTGCTGATCCATTTTTGAGAGTTAAAGTTTTGACAGAACTTCCACTCTCCATCAAGAAATCTCTCCCTTGCCTCCATCAATATTCTCTAAAATTTACTAATTTTTAGTGAAAGTTTGGGGTCCTGCAATGGATAGCCTATGTTGGTCTGTCTTGTGCAGCCTTATTTCACATATTGTGAGCGTTCTATAAAGAATCTTGTGCTCAAATTGAAAATTTAACCAGAAAATGTCAGGAAAGAAAAAATATTTTGTAGAATAGCAGATGGTTACTTTCTGTATTAGTGAGAATGTTTTGTCTGATATTTGCAAAAAATAGCTTGTCTCCTTTCAAGTCCTCTTTAATCAATGCTTCTTTTCACCCTTCCTGTAAAGGGGATACATTTCTCAAGGAATAGTATGAGGTTTAAAATTAAGGTAGTTTTTCTCCAACCTGTGAAAAAAATTTGATTTTATAAAATTTTACCTGAACAGGCCAAAAAAAAAGAAGAGTGTGTTTTTCATCACATGTATGAATGTAGTAGACATAATACATCAATAAATTTATAAACTTCTGAAAGACATTGTTAAAAAAATAAATAAATAAGCAACAGACAGGGTGAAAATATTCACAAGACACACGGCGGACAAAATTCTTATATCCAGACTATATAAAGAACTCCTATAGCTCAATTCTAAAAAGACAAACAACCCTTTGAAAAATTGGACAAAAGACCTGAATTAACATCTCACAAAGAAAGATACACTAAATACATGAAAAAGTTCTCAACATCTAGTCACAATGGA
This sequence comes from Balaenoptera physalus, assembly GCF_965194825.1. Lineage (NCBI taxonomy): Eukaryota > Metazoa > Chordata > Mammalia > Artiodactyla > Balaenopteridae > Balaenoptera > Balaenoptera physalus. The sequence goes on from NC_138882.1 coordinate 29,669,503, forward strand.
AATGCAAATCAAAACCACATTAAGCATAATCATACTAGCTTTATTCAGAATAATCTCAAACCAGAAACAACCCAGAATATAATTAAGCAAATTGTGGTATATTTACATAATGAAATACAACTCACCAATAAAAAATAATGAGCTATTGATGCATACAATTGCATTTCCTGAGTGAAAGAATCTGGACACAAAAGAAACTTACAGTATGAGTCCATTTATATGAATTTCTAGGACATAAACTATTCTAGAAACTAATCTATGGTGAAAAAATCTTAAAAATGATCACCTCTGGGAGGAAGAGGGTGGGAGGATTGACTGGGAAGGACACAAGGGAACTTTCTGGGAGGATGGCCATTTTAAAAAATTGGGTTATTTGTTCAATCTGTGAATTTTAATCATTTCAACAAAAAGGAATCTTTAGTCACCAGGATCTGGAAGATGAGGATTGAAAAGTACTGTAAAAGGTCATGTAAAAGCAATCTTTAGAATAAACCACAGCTCGACGCCATCCAAACTGAATCATGTATGCTGAGATTGTGTCTGCTGTTTGTGTCTGACTATGCTTATAAGTCATCATCAATTTAATAGTTATTCTTTTGAAAACAAAACCAAAAACAATACAAATTTAGGTTATAAGTCACACCCAGCATCAAATCTGAAGAAAAAAAGTGCATCTTAAATTTGAGGAAACAGGATTTGCTCACATAATGGCTATAGTATTTAAAGCTCAAAAGGCAGATGTGGAAAAATACCTTCATTATCACATGTTTAGATAAGGAGGCTGTATTAGTCAGCTAGGGCTGATATAAGAAAATACCGTAGACTGGGTAGCTTATTTATTTATTTAAAAAATGTTTTCCCAGATCTCTACATTTTATTGCAGGCAAAGTATTCGTCAATAAATTCAAAAGGCTTGCAAAAAAATAAACTAGTGACAACAGGTAATATATCTGACACATCACTGCATAATCAGTAAATGCCAGTCATTATCAAGAAGTCTGAAAACCAGCATCAGCTCACCCGTTTTTATTTACATCTTTATTGAAGTATAATTGCTTTACAATGGTGTGTTAGTTTCTGCTGTATAACAAAGTGAATCAGCTATACATACACATACATCCCCATATCTCCTCCCTCTTGCTTCTCCCTCCCACCCTTCCTATCCCACCCTTCTAGGTGGACACAAAGCACCGAGTTGATCTCCCTATGCTATGCAGCTGCTTCCCACTAGCTATCTATTTTACATTTGGTAGTGTATATATGCCACTCTCTCACTTTGTCCAGGCTTACCCTTCCTGCTCCCCGTGTCAAGTCATTTCTCTATGTCTGCTTCTTTATTCCTGTCCTGCCCCTAAGTTCATCAGAACCTTTTTTTTTTTTTTAGATTCCATATATATGTGTTAACATATGGTATTTGTTTTTCTCTTTCTGACTTACTTCACTGTATGACAGATTCTAGGTCCATCCACCTCACTACAAATAACTCAATTTCTTTTCTTTTTATGGCTGAGTAATATTCCATTGTATATATGTGCCACATCTTCTTTATCCATTCATCTGTCGATGGAAACTTAGGTTGTTTCCATATCCTGGTTATTGTAAAAAAGGCTGCAGTGAACATTGGGGTGCATGTGTCTTTTTGAATTATGGTTTTCTCAAGGTATATGCCCAGTAGTGAGATTGTTGGGTTGTATGGTAGTTCTATTTTTAGTTTTTTAAGGAACCTCCATACTGTTCTCCATAGTGGCTGTATCAATTTACATTCCCACTAACACTGCAAGAGTGTTCCCTTTTCTCCACACCCTCTCCAGCATTTATTGTTTTTAGATTTTTTGATGATGGCCATTCTGACAGGCGTGAGGTGATACCTCATTGTAGTTTTGATTTGCATTTCTCTAATGATTAGTGATGTTGAGCATCCTTACACGAGTTTGTTGGCAATCTGTATATCTTCTTTGGAGAAAGTTCTAGGTCTTCTGCACATTTTTGGATTGCGTTGTTTGTTTTATCAATATTGAGCTGCATGAGCTGCTTGTTTATTTTGGAGACTAATCCTTTGTCAGTTGCTTCATTTGCAAATATATTCTCCCATTCTAAGGGTTGTCTTTTCTTCTTGTTTATGGTTTCCCTAGCTATGCAAAGTTTTAAGTTTCGTTAGGTCCCATTTGTTTGTTTTTGTTTTTATTTCCATTTCTCTAAGAGGTTGGTCAAACAGGATCTTGCTGTGACTTATATCATAGAGTGTTCTGCTTATGTTTTCCTCTAAGAATTTTATAGTGTCTGGCCTTACATGTAGGTCTTTAATCCATTTTGAGTTTATTTTGGTGTATGGTGTTAGGGAGTGTTCTAATTTCATTCTTTTACATGTATCTGTCAAGTTTTCCCAGCACCACTTATCGAAGAGGCTGTCTTTTCTCCATTGTATATTCTTGCCTCCTTTATCAATGATAAGGTGACCATATGTGTGTGTGTTTATCTCTGGGCTTTCTATCCTGTTCCATTGATCTATATTTCTGTTTTTGTGCCAGTACCATACTGTCTTGATTACTGTAGCTTTGTAGTATAGTCTGAAGTCAGGGAGCCTGATCCCTCCAGCTCCATTTTTCTTTCTCAACACTGCTTTGGCTATTCAGGGTCTTTTGTGTTTCCATACAAATTGTGAAAATTTTTGTTGTAGTTCTGTGAACAATGCCATTGGTAGTTTAATAGAGATTGCATTGAACCTGTAGATTGTTTTGGGTAGTATAGTCCTTTTAACAATGTTGATTCTTCCAATCAAAGAACATGGTATATCTCTCCATCTGTTTGTATCATCTTTAATTTCTTTCATCAGTGTCTTATAGTTTTCTGCATACACGTCTTTTGTCTCCTCAGGTAGGTTTATTCCTAGATATTTTATTCTTTTGGTTGCAATGGTAAATGGGAGTGTTTCCTTAATTTCCCTTTCAGATTTTTCATCATTAGTGTATAGGAATGCAAGAGATTTCCGTGCATTAATTTTGTATCCTGCTACTTTACCAAATTCATTGATTAATTCCGGTAGTTTTCTGGTAGCATCTTTGGGATTCTAAATGTATAGTATCATGTCATCTGCAAACAGTGACAGTTTTCCTTCTTCTTTTCCAATTATGAATCCTTTTATTTCTTTTTCTTCTCTGATTGCTGTGGCTATAACTTCCAAAACTGTGTTGAATAATAGTGGTGAGAGTGGGCAACCTTGTCTTGTTCCTGATCTTAGTAGAAATGGTTTCAGATTTTCACCACTGAGAATGATGTTGGCTGTGGTTTTGTCATATATGGCCTTTATTATGTTGAGGTAGGTTCCCTCTATGCCCACTTTCTGGAGAGTTTTTATCATAAATAGGTGTTGAATTTTGTTGAAAGCTTTCTCTGAATTTATTGAGATGATCATATGGTTTTTCTCCTTCAATTTGTTTTTTTTTAACATCTTTATTGGAGTATAATTGCTTTACAATGATGTGTTAATTTCTGCTTTATAACAAAGTGAAACAGTTATACATATACATATGTTCCCATATCTCTTCCCTCTTGCATCTCCTTCCCTCCCACCCTCCCTATCCCACCCCTCTAGGTGGTCACAAAGCACCGAGCTGATCTCCCCATGCTATGCGGCTGCTTCCCACTAGCTATCTATTTTACATTTGGTAGTGTATATATGTCCATGCCACTCTCTCACTTTGTCACAGCTTATCCTTCCCCCTCCCCATATCCTCAAGTCCATTCTCTAGTAAGTCTGTGTCGTTATTCCTGTCTTTCTCCTAGGTTCTTCATGACCTTTTTTTTTTTTTTTTTTTAGATTCCATATATATGTGTTAGCATACAGTATTTCTTTTTCTCTTTCTGACTTACTTCACTCTGTATGACAGACTCTAGGTCCATCCACCTCACTACAAATAACTCAATTTCGTTTCCTTTTATGGCTGAGTAATATTCCGTTGTATATATGTGCCACATCTTCTTTATCCATTCATCTGTTGATGGACAGTTAGGTTGCTTCCATGTCCTGGCTATTGTAAATAGAGCTGCAATGAACATTTTGGTACTTGACTCTTATTGAATTATGTTTTTCTCAGGGTATATGCCCAGTAGTGGGATTGCTGGGTCATATGGTAGTTCTATTTTTAGTTTTTTAAGGAACCTCCATACTTCTCTCCATAGTGGCTGTATCTGTTTACATTCCCACTAACAATGCAAGAGAGTTCCCTTTTCTCCACACCCTCTTCAGCATTTATTGTTTGTACATTTTTTGATGATGGCCATTCTGACTGGTGTGAGGTGATACCTCATTTTAGTTTTGATTTGCATTTGTCTAATTATTAATGATGTTGAGCATTCTTTCATGTGTTTGTTGGCAATCTTTATATCATCTTTGGAGAAATGTCTATTTAGGTCTTAACCACTGTGCCACCAGGGAAGCCCTGGTATCTCTTTTCATGAGGGCACTAATCCCACATAGAAGGCCCATCCTCATGACCTCATGTAGCCTTAATAACCTTCCAAAGTCCCAGTACCAAATATCGTCACCTTGGGGGTTAGGCTTCAACATATGAATTTGGGAGAGGACAAAAGCATTTAGTCCATAACAGAGAGCAAAGGTATCTTTCCAAAAGAGACCTGAAATCATCATTCCTTACTTTTGTCTCTTGCTTACAAACCTCCTTGGCTTTCTGCTGCCTATGGGCTAGAGTATAAACTCTTGAACATGGGTCCTCCACAACTAGATTCTGCTCACTGTTCTTAACCTGTACAAATCCCCCAACACAGCCCTTGCCCATGTCGCAGTCCACCACCCTCCACGACTTTCCTTTTTTGCCTCTAAGCCTTTGCACTTGCTGTTTCCTCTGGTTGAAACACCCTTATTTCCTTTATGTTCTGAAACTTCTCCTACTTATATGCCTTAGCCCAGTGAACCAGAAGCACACCTTGAGATGAGAATTCATGTGGAAGGGATTTAATAAGGAAATGCTCCTAGGTGAAAGTATCAGAGATTGATTGAGTCAGGACAGGGAAGGGGAGGGGGCCAAGCCAAGGGGGACATATCAGGCAGATGCCCATGGAGGATGGCTTCAGCCTGATCTTGCAGGGGACTCTGAAGTGTAAGTGTTGGCCTGGAGTTGTGCCATCCTTGGGCAAGGATCCTCTTAGATAGCCTCATCCACCAGAGGGCAGACAGCAGAAGCAAGAAAAACTACAGTCCTGCAGTCTGCAGTACAAAAACCACATTCACAGAAAGATAGACAAGATGAAAAGGCAGAGGTCTATGTACCAGGTGGAGGAACAAGATAAAACCCCAGAAAAACAACTAAACGAAGTGGAGATAGGCAACCTTCCAGAAAAAGAATTCAGAATAATGATAGTGAAGATGATCCAGGACCTTGGAAAAAGAATGGAGGCAAAGATTGAGAAGATGCAAGAAATGTTTAACAAAGACCTAGAAGAATTAAAGAACAAACAAACAGAGATGAACAATACAATAACTGAAATGAAAACTACATTAGAAGGAATCAATAGCAGAATAACTGAGGCAGAAGAACGGATAAGTGACCTGGAAGACAGAATAGTGGAATTCACTGCTGCGGAACAGAATAAAGAAAAAAGAATGAAAAGAAATGAACATAGCCTAAGAGACCTCTGGGACAACATTAAACACAACAACATTCGCATTATAGGGGTCCCAGAAGGAGAAGAGAGAGAGAAAGGACCCGAGAAAATATATGAAGAGATTATAGTGGAAAACTTCCGTAACATGGGAAAGGAAATAGGCACCGAAGTTGAGGAAGCACAGACAGCCCCATACAGGATAAACCCAAGGAGAAACATGCCAAGACACACAGTAATCAAATTGGCAAAAATTAAAGACAAGAAAAATTATTGAAAGCAGCAAGGGAAAAACGACAAATAACACACAAGGGAACTCCCATAAAGTTAACAGCTGATTTCTCAGCAGAAACGTGACAAGCCAGAAGGTGGTGGCATGATATACTTAAAGTGATGAAAGGCAAGACCCTACAGCCAAGATTACTCTACCCAGCAAGGATCTCATTCAGATTTGATGGAGAAATCAAAAGCTTTACAGACAAGCAAAAGCTAAGAGAATTCAGCAAAACCAAACCAGTTCTACAACAAATGCTAAAGGAACGTCTCTAAGTGGGAAACACAAGAGAAGGAAAGGACCTACAAAAACAAACACAAAACAATTCAGAAAATGGTAATAGGAACATACATATTGATAATTACGTTAAATGTGAATGGATTAATTGCTCCAACCAAAAGACACAGGCTTGCTGAATGGATAAAAAAACAAGACCCATACATATGCTGTCTACAAGAGACCCACTTCAGACCTAGGCACACAAACAGACTGAAAGTGAGGGGTGGAAAAAGATATTCCACGAAAATGGAAATCAAAAGACAGCTGGAGTAGCAATACTCATATCAGATAAAATAGACTTTAAAATAAAGAATGTTACAAGAGATAAGGAAGGACACTACATAATGATCAAGGGATCAATCCAAGAAGAAGATAGAACAATTATAAATATATATGCACCCAACATAGGAGCACCTCAATACATAAGGCAACTGCTAGCAGCTATAAAACACGAAATCGACAGTACACAATAATAGTGGGGGACTTTAGCACCTCACTTACACCAATGGACAGATCGTCCAAACAGAAAATTAATAAGGAAACACAAGCTTTAAATGACACAATAGACCAGATAGATTTAATTGATATTTATAGGACATTCCATCCAAAAACAGCAGATTACACTTTCTTCTCAAGTGTGCATGGAACATTCTCCAGGATAGATCACATCCTGGGTCACAAATCAAGCCTCAGTAAATTTAAGAAAACTGAAATCATATCAAGCAGCTTTTCTGACCACAATGCTATGAGATTAGAAATGAATTACAGGGAAAAGCACGTAAAAAACACAAATACATGGAAGCTAAACAATATGTTACTAAATAACCAAGCGATCATTGAAGAAATCAAAGAGGAAATCAAAAAATACCTGGAGACAAATGACAATGAAAACACTATGATCCAAAACCTATGGGATATGGCAAAAGCAGTTCTAAGAGGGAAGATTATAGCTATACAAGCTTACCTCAAGAAAAAAGAAAAATCTCAAATAAACAATCTAACCTTACACCTAAGGAACTAGAGAAAGAAGAACAAACAAAACCAAAGTTAGCAGAAGGAAAAAAATCATAAAGATCACAGCAGAAATAAATGAAATAGAAACAGAGAAAACAATAGCAAAAATCAATAAAACTAAAAGCTGGTTCTTTGAGAAGATAAACAAAATTGATAAACCATTAGGCAGACTCATCAAAAAAAGAGGGAGAAGACTCAAATCAATGAAATTAGAAACGAAAGAGGAGAAGTTACAACAGACACAGCAGAAATACAAAGCATCCTAAGAGACTACTACAAGTAACTCTATGCCAATAAAATGGACAACCTGGAAGAAATGGACAAATTCTTAGAAAGGTATAACTTTCCAAGACTGAACCAGGAAGAAATGGAAAATATGAACAGACCAATGACAAGTAATGAAATTGAAACTGTGATTAAAAATCTTCCAACATGGGCTTCCCTGCTGGCGCAGTGGTTGAGAATCTGCCTGCCAATGCAGGGGACACGGGTTCAAGCCCTGGTTTGGGAAGATCCTACATGCCACGGAGCAAATGGGCCCATGAGCCACAATTACTAAGCCTGCGTATCTGGATCCTGTGCTCCGCAACAAGAGAGGCCGTGATAGTGAGAAGCCCATGCACTGCGATGAAGAGTGTTCCCCACTTGCTGCAACTAGAGAGAGCCCTTGCACAGAAATGGACACCGAACACAGCCAAAAATAAATAAATAAATAAATAAAAAATTAAAGCCCAATTCAAATGTCCCTTTCACTATGAAGCCGTCCCTAAAATTTCTTTCCCTCTTAAAAAAAAAAAAAAAATCTTCCAACAAACAAAAGTCCAGGACCAGATGCCTTCACAGGTGAATTCTATCAAACATTTAGAGAAGAGCTAACACCCATCTTTCTCAAACTCTTCCAAAAAATTGCAGAGGAAAGAACCCTCCTAAACTCATTCTACAAGGCCACCATCCATCTGATACCAAAACCAGACAAAGATACTACAAAAAAAAAAAAAAATTACAGAGCAATATCACTGATGAATATAGATGCAAAAATCCTGAGCAAAATACTAGCAAACAGAATCCAACAACACATTAAAAGGATCATACACCATGATTAAATGGGGTTTATCCCAGGAGTGCAGGGATTCTTCAATATACGCAAATCAATCAATGTGATACACCATATTAACAAATTGAAGAAGAAAAACCATATGATCATCTCAATAGATGCAGAAAAAGCTTTTGACAAAATTCAACACCCATTTATGATAAAAACTCTCCAGAAAGTGGGCACAGAGAGAACCTACCTCAACATATAAAGGCCACATATGACAAACCCACAGCATACATCATCCTCAATGGTGAAAAACTGGAAGCATTTCCTCTAAGATCAGGAACAAGAAAAGGATGTCCAATCTCACCACTATTATTCAATATAGCTTTGGAAGTCCTAGCCACGGCAGTCAGAGAAGAAAAATAAATAAAAGGAATAGAAATTGGAAAAGAAGAAGTAAAACTGTCACTGTTTGCAGATGATATCATACTATACATAGAGAATCCTAAAGATGCCACCAGAAAACTACTAGAGCTAATCACTGAATTTTGTAAAGTTGCAGGATACAAAATTAATGCACAGAAATCTCTTGCATTCCTATACACTAATGATGAAAAATATGAAAGAGAAATTAAGGAATCACTCTCATTTACCATTGCAACAAAAAGAATAAAATACCTAGGAATAAACCTACCTAGGGAGACAAAAGACCTGTATGCAGAAAAGTATAAGACACTGATGAAAGAAATTAAAGATGATACCAACAGTTGGAGAGATATACCATGTTCTTGGATTGGAAGAGTCAATATTGTGAAAATGACTTTACTACCCAAAGGAATCGACAGATTCAATGCAATCCCTATCAAATTACCAATGGCATTTTTTATGGAGCTAGAACAAAAAAATCTTAAAATTTGTATGGAGACACAAACAGTACCGAATAGCCAAAGCAGTCTTGAGGGAAAAAAACAGAGCTGGAGGAATCAGACTCCCTGACTTCAGACTATACTACAAAGCTACAGGAGTCAAGGCAATATGGTACTGGAACAAAAACAGAAACATAGATCAATGGAACAAAATAGAAATCTCAGAGATAAACCCATGCACATATGGTCAAGGATATACAATGGAGAAAAGACAGTCTCTTCAATAAGTGTTGCTGGGAAAATGGGACAGCTTCATGTAAAAGAATGAAATTAGAGCACTCCTTAACACCATACACAAAAATAAACTCAAAATGGATTAGAGACCCAAATGTAAGACCAGACACTATAAAACTCTTAGCAGAAAACATATGAAGAACACTCATTGATATAAATCACGACAAGATCTTTTCTGATCCACCTGCTAGAAAAATGGAAATAAAACAAAAATAAACAAATGGGACCAAAGGAAACTTAAAAGCTTTGGCACAGCAAAGGAAACCATAAACAAGACAAAAAGACAACCCTCAGATTGGGAAAAAATATTTGCAAATGAATCAACGGACAAAGGATTAATCTCCAAAATATATAAACAGCTCATGCAGCCCAATATTAAAAAAACAAACAGCCCAATCCAAAAATGGGCAGAAAACCTAGATAGACATTTCTCCAAAGAAGACATACAGATGGCCAAGAAGCACATGTAAAGCTGCTCAACATCACTAATTATTAGAGAAATGCAAATCAAAACTACAATGAGGTATCACTTCACACCAGTTAGAATGGGCGTCATCAGAAAATCTACAAACAGCAAATGCTGGAGAGGGTGTGGAGAAAAAGGAACCCTCTTGCCCTTTTGGTGGGAATGTAAATTGATAGAGCCTCTATGGAGGACAGTATGGAGGTTCCTTAAAAAACGAAAAATAGAACTACCATACAACCCAGCAATCCCACTAATGGGCATATACCCAGAGAAAACCATAAGTCAAAAAGACACATGCACCCCAATGTTCATTGCAGCACTATTTACAATAGCCCGGTCATGGAAGCAACTTAAATGCCCATCGACAGACGACTGGATAAAGAAGATGTCATACATATATACAATGGAATATTATTCAGCCATAAAAAGGAACGAAATTAGGCCATTGGTAGAGACGTGGATGGATCTAGAGACTGTCATACAGAGTGAAGTAAGTCAGAAATTGAAAAGCAAATATTGTATATTAACACATATATGTGGAACCTAGAAAAATGGTACAGGTGAACCGATGTGCAGGGCAGAAATTGTGACACAGATGTAGAGAACAAACGTATGGATACCAAGGTGGGAAAGCGGCGGGTGGTGGTGGTGGTGGTGTGATGAATTGGGAGATTGGGATTGACATGTATATACTGATGTGTATAAAATGGATGACTAATAAGAACCTGCTGTATAAAAAAATAAATAAAATAAAATTCAAAAAAAAATAAAAGAACTTAAACATAATACTAAAGAAAACCAGCAAAATGCAAGGGAAGAGAGAAAAAAAAGAAAGGAACAGAGAGGATCCACAAAAACAGAAAACAATTTAAAAAATGACAATAAGTACACACCTATCAATAATTACTTTACATGTCAATTACCTAAATTCATCCATCAAAAGACATAGAGTGGCTAAATGGATTTAAGAAAAATTACCCATCTATATGCTGTCTACAAGAGACGCATTTCAGAAGTAAGGACACACACAGACTGGAAGTGGAGGAATAGTAAAAGATATTCCATGCAAATGGAATGAAAAGAAAGCTGGAGTAGCTATACTAATATCAGACAAAATAGACTTTAAAGCAAAGCCTGTAATAAAAGAAAAGGAAGGACATTACATAATGTTAAAGGGGTAATCCAGCAAAAGGATATAATATATATAAATGTATACACACCCAACATAGGAGAACCAAAATATAAAGCAAATTTTAATGGACTTAGAGGGAGAAATTGAAAGCAATACAATAATAGTAAGGGACTTTAACACCCCATTTACATCAAAGGATAGATCATCCAGACAAAAAATCAATACGGAAACAGTGGAATTAAACAATACACTAGGGCCAGATAAACTTAATAAATATATATAGAACATTCCATCCAAATGTAGCAGAATACACATTTTTCTCAAGTGCAGATGAAACATTCTCCAGAATAGATTACATGTTAGGTCACAAAACAAGTCTCAATAAATTCAAGAAGATTGAAATTATATCAAGCATCTTTTCTTTCCATAAAGGTATGAAACAAGATATCAATCACAAGAAATAAATGGGAAAAAGTACAAAAACGTGGAGATTAAACAACATGCTACTGAGTATCCAATGGATCACTGAAGAAATAAAAGTAAAAATAAAAATATACCTAGAGAAAATGAAAACAGAAATATGACATACCAAGGTCCATGGGATGAAGCGAAAATGGATCCAGGAAGGAAGGTCATAGTAGTACAGACATACCTCAAAAAACAAGAAAAATCCCAAATAAACAATCTAACTTAACACCAAAAGGAACCAGAAAAAGAAAAAATGAAGCCCAAAATTCCTAGAGGGAAAGTAGTAATAAAGATCAGAATGGAAATATATGAAAAAGAGACTAAAAAAATTAGAAAAAATAAATGAAACTAAAACCTAGTTCTTTGAAAAGATAAATAAAATCAAAAGCAATTAGCAAGACTAACCAAGAAAAAAGACAAAGGGCTCAAATAATTAAAATCAGAAATTAAAGAGGAGAAATTACAACTGATAACACAGAAAAACAAAGGATCATAAAAGACTACTATGAACACCAACAAGTTGGATAACCTAGAAGAAATAGGTAAATTTCTAAGAAACATAAAGTCTTTCAGACTTACTCATGAAGAAATAGAAAATATTAATAAAGAGATTTAAACTGTAATCAAAAAGCTCCCAACAAACAAAAGCCCAGGTCCAGACAGCTTCATTGGTGACTTCTACAAAACATTCAAAGAAGATTTATTACCTATACTTCTCAAATTCTTCCAAAAAATTGAAGAAGAGGAAAACCTTCCAAACACATTTTATAAAGCCAGCATTACTCTGATACCAAAACCAGACAAGGACACCACAAAAACAGAAAATTACAGGCCAGTATCCCTGATGAACACAGATGCAAAAAATCCTCGACAAAATACTAGCAAACCTAATCCAACAACACATTAAAAGGATAATACACCATGATCAAGTGAGATTTATTCTGGGGATGTAAGGATGATTCAACTTCCACAAATCAATCAATGTGATACATCACATAATAAAATGAATGGTGAAAATCACATGATCTTCTCAATAGATGCAGAAAAATCATTTGACAAAATTCAACATCCATTTATGATAAAAACTCTAAACAAAGTGGCTATAGAAAGAATGTATCTCAACATAATAAAGGCCATATATGACAAACGCACAACTAATATCATAGTGGTGAAAAGCTGAAAGCTTTTCCTCTAAGATCAGAAATAAGACAAGGCCCACTCTTGACACTTTTACTCAACACAGTATTGGCAGTCCTAGTCACAGCAATTAGGTAAGAAAAAGCAATAAAAGGCATCCAAATCAGAAAGAAAGAAGTAAAACTGTCACAGTTTGCAGATGACATGTTACTATATATAGAAAACCCCAAAGACTCCACCAAAAGACTGTTAGGACTAATAAATGAATCAATAAAATTGCAGTATAGAAAATCAATATACAGATATCTGTGGCATTTCTATACACTAATAACAAACTCTCCCAAAGAGAAATGAAGAAAACAATCCCATTTATAATTGCATCAAAACAGAATAGAATTCCTAGGAATAAATTTAACCAAGGAAGTGAAAGACCCATGCACTGAAAACTAACAGACACTGACAAAAGAACTTGAAGAAGATACAGAAAATGGAAAGCTATTCCATGCTCATGGATTAGAAGAATTAATATTGTTAAAATGTCCATACTACCCAAAGCAATCTACAAATTCAATGCAATCCCTATTAAAATACCAATGGTGTTTTTCACAGAACTAGAACAAAAAATTCTAAAATTTGTATGGAAACACAAAAGACCCCAAATAACCAAAACAATCTTGAGAAAGAAGAACAGAGCTGGAGGTATCATGCTTCCTAATTTCAAACTATACTACAAAACTATAGTAATAAAAACAGTATGGTATTGGCAAAAAACAGATACATAGATCAACGAAACAGAATAGAGAGCTCAGAAATACACCCACACATATATGGACAGCTAATCTACAACAAAGGTAAAAAAAATACAATGGATAAAGAACAGTAAGTGGTGTTGGGCAAACTGGACAGCCACATGCAAAAGAATGAATCTAGACTACTATCTTACACCATACACAAAAATTAACTCAAAATGGATGAAAGACTTGAATGTAAGATCTTAAATCATAAAGCTTCTAGAAGAAAACATAGGGAGTAACCTCACTGACATTGGTCTTAGCAATGTTTTTATGGATCTGATTCCAAAAGTAAGGATAACAAAGCAAACATAAATAAATGAAGCTACATCAAACTAAAAAGCTTCTTCACAGCAAAGGAAACCATCAACAAAATGAAAGACAACCTACTGAATGGGAGAAGACATTTGCAAGTGATATATCTGATAAGGGGTTGATATACAAAATATACAAAGAACTCATACAACTCAACATTAAAAAAAAAACCCAATTAAAAATGGGCAAAAGATCTGAATAGACATTTTTCCAAAGATGGCACATGAAAAGATGCTCAATATCACTAATTATCAGGGAAATACAGATCAAAACCACAATAAGATATCACCTCACACTTGTTAGAATGGCTATTATTGAAAAGACAAGGAATGACAAATGTTGGAGAGGATGTGGAGAAAAGGGAGCCCTCATACACTGTTGGTGGGACATACACTCTTTCCACAGCCACTGTGGAAAACAGAATGGAGTTTCCTCAAAAAATTAAGAATAGGGACTTCCCTGGTGGTCCAGTGGTTGAGATTTCACCTTCCAGTGCAGGGGGCGTGGGTTCAATCCCTGGTCAGGGAGCTAGGATCCCACATGCCTCGCGGCCAAAAAAACCAAAACATAAAACAGAAGCAGTATTGTAACAAATTTAATAAAGACTTTAAAAATGGTCCACATCAAAAAAATCTTAAAAAAAAATTCAGAATAGAACTACTATATGACATAGCTAATTCCACTTCTGGATATCTATTCAAAGAAAACAAAAACACTAATTCAAAACCATATATGTACCCCTATATTAATTGCAGCATTATTATAATAGCCAAGACATGGAAACAACTTTACTGTACATTGATGGATGAATGGATAAAGAAAGTGCAGTGTATGTGTGTGTGTATATATATAGAAAGAAGGAAATCCTGTCATTAGTGACAACATGAATGGACCTCGAAGGTATTATGCTAAGTAATATGTCAAATGGAGAAAGACAAATACTATATGATTTCACTCATATGTGGAGTCTAAACAAAACAAAACAAAAACAAAAATAAAAAATAAAACAAAAATAACACTCATAGATACAGATAACAGATTAGTGGTTATGAGAAGGGAAGGGATTTGGGAGTGGGTGAAATAAATAAAGGGAGTCAGTTGTATGGTGATGGATGGTAACTAGACCTGTGGTGTGATCACTCTGTAGTATATATAGATGTTGAATTATAATGCTGTACATCTGAAACATATACAAAAAGAAAAAAAGAAAACTGTGCCTATAGAAAGGTGTAGAAAAGTGTTCTGGATATTCATATGATATTTGTATTCACCAAAAACTACAAAAGAATAACTATAAGAATAATTCTCATTTATATATTTTAAGAGGATTTTTGGTTTTACAGAAGAATTTGCCATAGGATTCCTCTGCATGGCAGTGTTCCTCAATTGAATTAAAACTTTCATTTGACCCACTACAATTGAATTTACAAAGCAACTCTTCGGCCATAAATTTACTGGGTAAAAGATGTCACTTTATAACCTTTTTTAATTTGCCCTCAAATTGCATTGAGTTTAATAATTAATGATAAGTAGCATTAAAAAGGCAGAATCCCAGGGCTGGAGGGTCACTCAATAAAGAATTCCCATTACAAAAACAAAACAAAACAAAGCTAAACAAATTCCTCTCCTGTGTCTGAGAGGAATGGTTAAACATGCAGGCCAAACTTGAACCTTATTCTCTTAAATTTTTTTTTTAAATTTTTTCATGCTCTGGGATATTGTGGAATGATTTTAAAACAGGCAAGGGAGAAATATAATTACATCAGGTAGCTGGTTTCTAATCAACCTGTGATCACCAAGTTCCAGATGGCAATGAAGAGCTCTAATTTTGCTATGTGCTGGAATTATTTATTGATCTCTATTAAGCAGCCAGCAGCTCCATATTCTGGACTGCACTTCAATACACCTAAATGATTTAGATTTGCATTGTAAACGTGCCTGCTGCACTGTGACTGGAGACATTTCTGAAATGACATTTGATTCTGCTTTGCCTTGGCCTATTCACAGGTGGCCAGTCCCTGTTTACAGACATAAACCAGTTTTCAGCTTCTTTCACCTCTCTTCCTGCTGAAGATGTGTTGAAGCTCTGAGAGTTCAGACCAGTCCCATAATAGAAATGGTCTGGTCTGGCGTTTGATCTTTCTCCGGCTTTAGACCCTATTTAACAAAAAGTTCAGAGTGTCATCTCTTAGTGTTAGTGGACCAGAGAAGGGCAAATGGTGAGAGAGGTGAAGGATGAAGGTATGAGGAGGATTCAGAACCTAGATATGGATAGACAAGGGGTAGGGCAGCTCACAGCATAAGGCCAGAGCTCAGACCCACAGGAGTCAGCTGGGCAAGGAGTTGCAGACAGCGGTCTGGATCTAGGCAGGTGACAAGCATATGGTTCATTAAAGAATAATGGTTGAGGACCTACTAAGTGCAAGACAATATCCAGAGTCCAGGTTGCTCAGGTCAAGAGGCAGGGATCAGGGAACAAGGTAAGATGATGGGAAGAATGGAGCAAGGTAGCTTGTAGAAGTTTAGGAACTGGCCAGAGCTCTGCCAGTAAGAAAACTACGACGGGGTCCATGTAGATTCATGTCAAATTACCCTTTATTTATTTATTTTTTCTTTTTTTAACATGATCACAGGCACCTCCCAGGTAAAGCAGCCCATGTTCCCAGGGACCTCCCTACTGGGAGGTGGGGTGGGGAAGGGGAGGAAGCACAGGATTTATTTCTGGGACTTGGGGAAGGATGGTACTACAAGCCTTAGAAGGTTTTCCTCACCCGGGCCAATCTTCCAATTCTGAAAGAGCTGGAGGACAAACTCTCATGAGGCTCAGATGCCGTCACCCTTTCAGGCTGGGGCAGGGACCCAGTTTTCTGGCACCCAGACAAGTAGGGGGTGGGATCCGCGAGGAAGGAACTAAAAGCTCATTTATGGGACTAGGTGAGAGTTTAACTGGGAGGCGGGATATCTGTGCACAGCAGCCGGGGGGCGAGGGTGGGGGGCGGTCCATGAATTTGTAAACTTCTGGGACGCATCCCCGAGCTTTACAATAGGGGTCTGGGACTGCCCAAAGCTCTAGCTGGCTTCCCAGCCCATCTGGCGCCTCTTCTCATAACTAACCTCTTGTGCCTGGAGTCCCGGCCCTGCAGGGCAGGCCAACTGCACGGTGCTCATCGTGGCCACTGGTATGGGCAAGTTCGAGGCGGGCGTCTCCAAGATCCCGCAGACCCGCGAGCCGCGCCGCTGGCCCACACCCTGGGTGAGAAGCAGCTGATCGTGGCCATCAGCAACATGGACTGGACCAAGCCTGCCTACAGCACCGCGCGCTTCCAGGAGATCACGAAGAAGTGAGCACCTACATTGGGAAGATCAGCTACAACCCAGCTTCCGTGGCCTTCGCGTCCATCTCGGGCTGTCACGGCGACAACGTGCAGGAGGCCAGCACCAACGTGAGCGCAGGGTGGGTTCGTTGGCAGGCTGCGCAGGTCCTTGGGTGGGCGTGCCGGGAGCCACGCCCCACATCTACGCCCTGCTTCCCCTCAGATGCCCTGGTTCAAGGGCTGCAAGGGCAAGAAGAGAAGCATGTCTCGCTGTGGTTTCCTCTATATAAAAATTCTATGTATTTACTGAATAAAATTAATAAAAGTTAACTGGCTGTCTTGGTTCCTTCCAAGGAGGAAAGCATGAGGTAAATGGGGGAACTCTAGGTAGATTAACAACTTATTTAAGGCCATAGGCTTCAAAGTGTTTATGCCCTGGGTTGCGAACATGATTTAGGGTCTTACTTCCTTCTCCTACTCAGGGCTCTATCCCATCTTTCTGTGTCCCTCAAACCTAATCACCTCTGGCAGTCCTCCCTGTGAGGAAGAGGAATTGGTTTGAGATGTGAAAATACATTCACAATGGGATAGGGTAGGATCTCAGTGCCAATAGGTTAGTTCAACTCCACCTCAAATTACCCTTTAAATGTCCCCAAGAAGTTTGCAGTTTGAGCAGGGGTTCTCAAATAGTGGCCTGTAGATTTATAGCATCCTAATTTTGTGGGGCAAAAGGAGAAGGGGGGACATGAAAAATGCAGATTCAGGTGCCCCATCCCAGATACAGTGAATCAGAATCCCTGAGGATTCTGAATTTTAGAAGAAAATAAAATCACTCTCTTCCAATTGTGAGTCTTACGAACCTTTTTGAGAACCACAAATTTAAAGGGATCTTTGGGTGAACTTTTATTATAAATTTAAAAAATTAAATTAAAAGTATACGTATATAAATAAAACATTATTGCTAAAGCTGGAACTAAAACCCATACTTTAGTAAAAATTACCGTAAGTCTTTCACTAGATTTCTCTGTTGGCTCTACGGCAGTTGCTGTTTACATTTACTACTACTGGATGCATGAAGTAAGGCAGGACCTGAAGCTGGAGTCTGAGAGCCAGGGACTATGTAATCTCCTCCGGGTCAGAAGTATCTCATTGTGAAGTAACAGAGCCTTCAGTTGAGATTGGACCTTCCTTGAGGGCAAGGACTTATATTTTCACATATCTCTGAATGCCCTTCTCCTAATCCACCTCTGGAATAGTGTAGGGCCTTAATAAATGATTGCTCAGTTAGCTTTTGCTGCTTAACAAACTACCTCCAAATTCAGTGGTTTAAAACAACTGTCTTGCTTGGGATCTGTGAGCCAGCTTTGGGTGGGCTGATCAGCTGAGTTTGGCTGTAAGATGCAGGTTGGGTCCAGCTTTGCTCCACCTGTCTCTCATCCTCCATTGATTAGCATGTCCTCCTCATGGCAATGGCAGAAGCCCAAGAGGGAAAAGGAAAACACAAGTAGCCTCTTAAAGTTTATACACAGAACTAGCAAACTACCACTATTGTCCCCATTCAATTAGGCAAAGAACGTTATAGGGGCAAGCCCAAAGTTATGGATTGAGAAAGTTTACATCTTTAGTGGAAAAACTTCAATTCTACATGGCAAAGAGAATAGACTCGGGGAAGGGTGAACAATTGACACCAATAATTCAATCTACCAGAGATAGTGAATGTGAATAAAGCAAATTTTTATACTTCCTAGAGTATAATAAGAATTGGGGACAAGGGGAACCAAGACAGTTTCAATGTGACACTGAATTACTTGCATTATAGATTCATTAGGAAGCCTAACATAAGACTAATTGTTAGGCTTGATGAAGGGTGTTACTGATAATTCATGACAGTTGACATTCTTTAACAAGCCAAGTATAGGAATATCAAGAGCCAACTATAGTTTTAAGCAGAGAGGGGAAAAAAAGATATTCTTTTTCTACACATTTTGCAACTCTCTGGGATTTGCCTGAGCAGTGAAATGCAATGGCTGTCCTAACTCACATCTTTCCTCTGGAGAATTGAAGTGAAATCCAAACACTGATGTAGTTATGGCTACAAATGACTGATTTGTGATTTAACACCTGATGAATGTCACTAAAACCTCATTAATCTTCAGTTAGACAGGCATCTTACATATTACTACACCTTCCTCATCCTGAGAAACCATTAGCTTTCTGGGCAAAGGCAATAAAGTCAATAAGCAGAACTCATTGCATATCTTAAGTGCAGGTCTCTCCATAATGGTGCTTATGTGATGGACTACCTGTGTTTCTTGATTAATGCTGGTTGATGACCTGGGACTATTCCATCATTCAGGGATCATCATCATGTTCCCATGGCTGCTTTTATTAGCTTAAGCATTTTGAAAATCCCACTCCCTTATTACTTCAGAGGAGTGTTGCAGGGATGAAAAGGATGTGTCTGTCACTGATGAAAGAAATTGAAGATGACAGAAACAAATGGAAAGCTATGCTGTGTTCATGGACTGGAGAACTAATATTGTTAAAATGATCGAAATACCCAAGGCAATCTTCAGATTCAATGCAATCCCTATCAAAATACCTTTGGCATTTTCCACAGAACTAGAAAAAATAATTCTAAAATTTGTATGGAAACACAAAAGACCTGAAATAGCCAAAACAATTATTGAGAAAGAAGAACAGATCTAGAGGTATCATGCTCCCTGACTCCAGACTACACTGCAAAGCTACAGTCATCAAAACAGTATGGTACTGGCATAAAAACAGACACATAGATCAATGGAACAGAATAGAAAGCCCAGAAATAAACCCCTACACTTATGGCTGACTAATCTGTGATAAAGGAGACAAGAATATACAATGGAGAAAAAGACAGTCTCTTCAATAAGTGGTGCTGAGAGAACTGGACAGCTACATGTAAAAGAATGAAATTAGAACATTCTCTAGCACCATATACAAAAATAAACTCAAAATGGATTAAAGACTTAAATATAAGACTGGAAACCATAAAACTCCCAGAAGAAAACATAGGCAGAACATTCTTTGACATAAATAGTAGCAATATTTTTTCAGATCTGTCTCCTAAGGCAAAAGAAACAAAAGCAAAAATAAACAAATGGGACCTAATTAAAATTAAAATATTTTGCACAGCAAAGGAAACCACTGACAAAGTGAAAAGACAATCTACTGAATGTGAGAAAATACTTGCAAATGCTATGATCAGTAAGGGGTTAGTAACCAAAATATAGAAACAGCTTATACAACGCAACATCAAATACATGAATAAATAAATAACCTGGTTAAAAAATGGGTAGAAGACCTAAACAGACATTTTTCCAAAGAAGATGTACAGGTGGCCAACGGGCACATGAAAAGATGTTTAACATCATTAATCATCAGAGAAATGCAAATCAAAACCACAGTGAGATATCACCTCACACCTCTCAGAATGGCTGTCATCAAAAAGACCACAAATAACAAATGTTGGTGAGGATGTGGAGAAACGGAACCTTCCTACACTGTTGGGGGGAATGTAAATTGGTAAACTAGAACTACCATATGATCCAGCAATTCCACTCCTGGGTGTATATCTGAAGAAAATGAAAACACTAATTTGAAAAGATACATGCATCCCAACGTTCACAGCAGCATTATTTACAATTGCCAAGATAAGGAAGCAACATAAGTGTCCATCAACAGATGAATGGATAAAGAAGGCGTGTTTTATACATATGTGTGTATGTATATATATATATACACACACACACACACACACACACACATATGTATGTATATACAATGGAATACTACTCAGCCATGAAAAGAATCACATTTTGCCATTTGCAACAACATGGATGGACTTGGAGAGTATTATGCTTAGTGAAATTAGTCAGACAGAGAAAGACAAATACTGTATGATATCAATTATATGCAGAATAATTGAAAAATTATTCTGAAAAAATACAACAAACTAGTGAATATAACAAAAAAGAAACAGACTCACAGATATAGAGAACAAACTGATGGTTACCAGAGGGGAGAGGGAAGGGATGAAGCACAAGATAAGGGTAGGGGATTAAGAGGTACAAACTATTATGTATAAAATAAATAAGCTACAAGGATCTATTGTACAGCACAGGGAATACAGCCAATATTTTATAACAACTATAAATGGAGTATAACCTTTAAAAATTGTGAATCGCTATGTTGTACACCTGAAACTTATATAATATCATAAATCAACTATACCTCAATTAAAAAAAAGAAAAGGATTTGTCCATCGTTATTACAGGGAACAGGAAATTGGAGCGAAAATTTGAATCCCTAAATTTCCCAGAGATAAGAAATTGAAAATGCATATATTCTTGGAGTTTGGAGTTTAGTAGGTAGAACTCCATTTCAGCCTAGTAGTACAAAAACTCCTTAAGGTTCCTTGGATCTCTTGTGAATGCTATGGCCCTTGAATGACCTAATACAGGCTTTTGCTCCATCTTTATGGCTTTTTTATCTTCCTAACAAGGGGAATCAAAGTAGAAAGTTAAGTGCTAAGTATTGTCAACACTTAGAACTTGAAGCTCTTATTGTTATAGTGTCTCCTTACCCCTTGAACAGAAGTAATGGTGGTGGCGGTGATGCTGGTGATGGGGTGTGTGTGTATGTGTTTCCTATTTGTTTCCCAGAAATCTTAATCCTAAAGAGAAGTCCCCTACCCCTCTTCTGTTGCCAGCTGCTTTCCACTGTGGGCCTATTCCCATCAGGCCCACAGATTCTGTATTCCCCTCCTAAGACCACCAAAGATCACTCTAAAGTTGTATCTGACAGTTGCCTATTTGAGGTTACCTGGCTCTCACAAATGGAGACCCTTTGCCACTATGTCTGTGAAGAACTCTGGCTGCCACTCACCAGTTTTTAGCCCCATGGAAACACTGAGAAGTCCTAATTAAGCTGTTTCCAGATCTTCCTCTCACCAGGAAAATGACCTTTGGGCCACCCCCAGGAAAGATTTTTTACCTCTTATTTTGTCATTGAGGTTAATTTTCTGCATGAGGCTAAATTAACCTCAAGAGCTCATGCTTGGAAAATCATCTTTCAGAGGCAGCCAAGATTCAAGTTCATTAACTACCTAATTCCATTCTGGCTGTTTACTGTTTGCCAGCACCTTCCTTTCTGAGAGCAGATACCCTCACCTCTTTCCTGCAACTTCAGGTATCAAGGGAGAATTCCTCTAGAGATGGAATCTTTCTTTGGCATTATTTAGTGGGTTTATATTCTTGTAAATCTTTATATGCCATATGTGGCCTCTCCACTTGTACCTGATGAATTCATCAGTGTTCTGGCAGGATTTCTAAATACAGAGAAAGGTGATTATAGAACAATTTATTATGCAATAAGCTTAGCTAGACTGCCCACAGACACGTTTTAGATTATCAGTGCTAACTGGAACCAGCAAGAGCATGGATAATTGAAATTCTCTGCTATCCCACAAATGCTATTTTAGTTGCTGTGATGGTTTTTAATGTGTCAATTTGGTTGAATCACATTTCCTGGAAATCTCTTTCCTATTGGTTTCTGGTTAGGATGGACCACTAGACAGATTTTTATAGGCGATTTTGGGGGAGCCAGTGAAGTTGCAGCCATTTTGTAGCTCACATGCCTTGTCACTTATCTTCTGGCTCACCTTGCTAGCATGAGGCAGGGGTCAGGCCTGCAACTGCTCTACCCTCCTCTGGATTCTCCTTCAGCTTCTCCCTGCATGTGTGCTTAGCTCAGTGATGAAGGGTCTTGGCTTCTGCAGGACATCTACACCATTGATGTCAGATGCTACAAGAAATGACAAGGACTTCTGTCTATTTTTGTGGGCTCTAGCTCATGCTTGTGGGTTTCACCTTGTTCTTGCTCTGTACCACTTTACATCCTTCTTTCCTTCCCAACTGTCTGCCTTATAGATCTACATCTTCTATAAAATGTCCTAGTGGTTCTGCTTCTCTGCTTGACCTTGACTGATACAGCGGCTAAGGTGAAATGTCTTCCAACCAAACCATAGCAGTTGAGGAGAAGAAGACTATTGAGAAGGAGGAAAAGAAAAGGGCAGTGTTCTGATGTGTAGTAAGGTCTGGACAAGAGCAACGGCCTTGGCAGATGGTATGATGCTGACTGTACTTTTATTGTTCTTTGGGGGGTTTGTTCTTTTTAGATCTGTGGGTTTATAGTTTTCATCAAATCCGGGAAAATTTTGGTTATTGTTTCTTCAAATGTTTATTCTGTTACTCTAGCTCTCTCACTGTTATTCAGGGATCCTAATCACATCCTAATCACATTAGGCTGCTTAAAGTTGTCCTGATGGTCTGTTCATTTTTTCTGCCTTGTTTAAGTTCACATAGTTTCTATTGCTGTGTCTTGTGTTGGTTGATCTTTCCTTCTGCAATATCTAATCTGCCATTAATCCCTCCAGTGTATTTTTTCATCTCAGATTTTATAGTTTTAATCTTTAGAAATTTGACCTGGGTCTTTCTTTTTAAAAAATATCTTTTTATAACTTTCATGACTACTTAATATTGCGAAATAAAAGTCATATTATGGCAAGACAAGAGAAATTTAAACAAAAATTCTTCTCTGCCCTTTGTCCTCCTCTCTCCCTGCACTGTGCGTTGTGTATCGGCATCATGCATCAACAAAACCTCCCCCATGGGCAGAAATACCTGCTCAACCATAAAGAGCAACATTCCCCTAACATCAACAAGACAGCTCCTTAAAAGATAACATTCCTTCTTGATCTTGTAAAGGTGTCACATGACCCACCATGATGATGCTTAGACCTGGATTATGTAAACTGTCAATAACATGTCATTTGATGTACAGCCCTCTGTCTCAAAAAGCTTATATAACTGTGCCTTGACTTCTAACCAGTGGAACAGTTCTCAGACCTTTCTGAGATGCTCTTCCTGGGTTATAATCCTCAAATTTGGCTTGAATAAAATTTTCCATTTCTTTCTTAGATCGACTGATTAATTTTTTATTGACAATATGCTCCATCTTTCCTCCTTCTCAAATATATGTATAGCTTTAATAACAATTCTATGTCCTTTGTCTACAAATTCTATTATTTTTGTCATTTTGGGGTCTACTTTAATGGGTTAATTTTTCTCCTCATTTTGGGTCATACTTTCCTGCTTCTTTGCATGCCTGATAATTTTTGATTGGATGCTAAACATTCGAATTTTACCTTTTTAAGCGACAGATATTTTTGTATTCCTATAAATATTCTTGAGCTTTGTTCTGGGATATTCAGAAACAGATTGATTCTTTGGAGGCTTGCTTTTGTCAGGTGGGACCAGAACAATCTTTAGTCTAGGGCTAATTTTGCTCCTCTTTTAGGCAAACCCCTTCTATTGTCCTATAAATTAAGAGGTTTTTCTACTCTCTGGGGAAATCCAAATTATTTCCAGCCTTATGTGAGCCCCTAGTGTTACTGAACCAAAACTTGGGTCTGCTCATGCATGCACAGTAAAGCCAATCTACTGACAGTGGGTTGTTATGAAGGAAAGTGCAGCGTTTATTGTAGGGTACCAATACAAGGAGTTCAGATAGCTAATGCTCAAAAAGCCCAAACTCCCCAGTGGGTTTCAGTAAAGGAATTTTTAAAGGCAAGGTGAGGGAGGGGTGATCCCAGGGTATGTGATCAGTTCATGCAAAATTCTCTGATTGGTTCATGGTGAGGTAACAGGGCTGTGTCACAGGGGATAACATTATCAATCCTTAGGTTCCTCTAGGCCTGGGGGCTATGTGCTCATGGTCATCAAATAGTTAATGTCTTCCATTTGGTGGGGACTTTAGCATCTGTAAACAACTCAGGAAATGTGCAACAGATACTATTATCTAGATACTTCAGAGAGGAGCTAAAGCAGAGGATACAGGTGAGGGGTCTGTCCCCAGGAAAGCCCCATGGGGTCCTGCTCAGTTACACTAGGCTAGTTTTTCCCACATATGTACTGATTAGTACTCTATTAAAGAATCAAGGGGGAACCCTAGGCAGATCTCTTCAACTCTTTCTCAGTTCAACTCTCTCTTCTTTGGTACTCTGCCCTGTGAACTTCAGCCATCTTGTCCTGCCTGGACTCCCAATTCTGCCTCTTCAAGTCTGGGACACTGCTAGGAACCACTTGGAATCCCTCTTGTTACCGAAAAAAATTTGTGTGCCTGATGCACAGTGAGGCCAAATAAACCAACATGCTCGAGTTTGGAGCAGAGAACGGTTTATTGCAAGGCCAAGCAAGGAGAATGGGTAGCTTGTGCTAAAAAACCCTGAACTCCCTGATGGTTCTGGGGGAGAAGTTTTTATAGGCAAAATTTGGGATGAGGGCTGTAGGGTATGTGACTTTCTTTTGATTGGTTGGTGGAGAGGTAATAGGGTGGTACTCCAGGAATCTTGTGCTCAGCCTGAAGGTGCCATCCTCCATCTGGGTGGGAGCCTTAGTTCCTGCAGAAGAACTCAAAGATATTGTTATGTATATTCCTTGAGGAGGAACCAGGACCCTGCTTTATCATTGCACTATTTTTTCTTGACTGTTCCTCCCTTGTTTCTGCATTCCCTTCCTTCCCTGATTAGCAACAGTTTGAATCTGCTCTTTGGAACTCAAGGAAGGTCAAGGAGACTGAATGAAGCCTATTTCTTACAAACAAGAAATGAGGGGCATGGAAAGCTTTTTGTACCAGGTAGGGCCCACATAGGATCCTGCTCAGTTTCACCATCTTTGGGCTGCAGTCTGGAAACTGTCCAGGTAGTATGTTGGGGCAATTGTAGGACTCACCCCTTTTCCTGTACTGCCTGATGTGTGATGTATAAAAACCTTTGCTTTGTCTATTTTTAAAGTTGTTTAGGAAGGATAAATCTAGTCCCTGTTAGTGCATCTTGGTTGGAAGTGGAAATCTCAATTTACGTAGGCCAATTTTGAGATAAAGTTTTTTCTGCTAAGTCTGTTTAACCTAAGAGTATCCTGTCATGCAAGTCAGCTACTAAAAAAATAATAAAATACACAAAAAGCCCTGTTACCACATACAATTAGTTATATGGGTAACTCATGACTTTTTAACATTTTTACAACTAGAACAAAACACGAAAATCAATTACATGCCCAGAATGATGTGAGATGGCCATTAATGTCCATAGCCTCCAATTTGAAATTTGTTTTTATTATTATTTATATTAATTATTCTGACAAGTCAATGTAAATGTATATGTCTAAAACACATTTATAGTAATGAGATACTATTTTTATTTGTTATATAGAGAGATTGTAGCATTTTTCTATAAGAATTCATTTTTAAAGCATGCTCCTATGCTTAAAAAAAGTTAGAAAAACAACTGTCATGCTCTGTCATGGAAACTGTTTCATAGCAACAGTCCTTAAAGAATACAGAGTGGGGCATTTGAGGAACAAGGAATGAGGTAAGCACAGTGATAGAAAAAGGGCATCAACTCAAAATAATGAACAGAATCAAGTCCTAATGCTGTGTCTGGACATAGGCTCATTTCAAAAGCAACACTGTGTAGGTCCAAGATCTTAATTTTACTGGGTCCCTTTTTTCCGCACTAGGATTTTCTAAACTGTGTTTCATATGTTTTCCCAAACACAAGTTTCAGATGTTAATAGGGCAAAAGTGATCCTGGGAATAAATAAGTTTGGAAGAAACTTTGAAAAAGCCTGCATACAATGTCCTATTACTAGACATGTCCAGTATGTACTTACATGAAGGGATCTGACAAGTACTGTTTAATCAAGCATTTTATTAAACAATATTTCCTGAGAGAAAAGTGTTATTTGCAAAATCAGTTTGGGGAGCTCTGATGTAGATGTTAAAAATATTTATAATGAGTGCCATTATATAGTTGCCATTATCATTAGGGTCTTTAAATGTTAAGTGTTTCTGTTGTATTTTGTCATTGTTCTAATGCTGCCCTGTGAAATATGTAGTCACTAGCTACATGGAGCTATTTAAATTTAAATTAATTAAAATTGAATACAATTCAAAATTCAATTCCTCAGTCATACTAGTTATGTTTTAAGTGCTCAATAGTGCTCATGTGGCAGGAAGCTACCTCTAGATTTTTTTTTTTTTTTTGGTCTGTTTGTCCAAAGTAAATACCTCATTAATGCAAATCTTCACAAATTTCTAAAACATGCAGTACAGACACTCTTATCTAGAGTTCTCAAATACCTTTGAAAACAACAATTTATTAATCTTCATAAAAGCTTCGTGAAGCACTAACCATAATTCCTTCCTGGAGAGAAGACCTCAGGTGTTGTCATTTAAGGGAAATTTTAGTTGCTGAATTTAACTTAATTGCTCAATTAGTCATTTGTGAAAGTTCCCTGTGATTCTCTGAATGTGCCATAAGCAAAAGCAAAGAATATACAAAACCTGAGACCAAATCCTCACCATTTTATGATACAAAGTGGGGAAGTCACATGTAACTGGGTACCCTAACAGGTACAAGTAGGGATGGGCATGTGGCATTTGTCCCAATCTTGGGATGTAAATTGAACTTTGAGCACTTCCCTCAGTGAAGGACCGGACACTTTTCTTGGTCCTTAGTGTTAGAAATTGTCCATATTCCTATTCCAAACATCTGTTCCAGGCATGGTAGCAATGTCAAAACTTTAACACCCACACTGTTTAGGTGTGCAAAGAAAAACATAGCTTTTTTAAAAAAATAACTAGTCTAATGAATCTTTTACAGGGGTCTCTCCCTGCAGGAGGGATGGGAACAATGACTTTAAATCTGGTAACGGATGGTAACGAAACCTCTTCCAGTTTGGGTGATCCTGTTCAGGTCATACTGGTTTTCAGGTTTCTGCTCTGTCTGCTCCCCTCCAGGAGGGAGTCTGGGTGTGTATTTCTAGGACGTCCATAATGGGGAGAAGAAGGAGGATCAGGATCCACACATAAGGAAGCCCTGGATCCTCGTTGATCTCGGTCTTGAGGGGCTGCTCTGTTATGCTCTCTGGCCTTCTGAGGATTGAGTGCACCCTCTCAGTTGAGGTACTCAGAATCAGCAAATAAAAATATAGGACACCCAGTTAAATTTGAATTTCACATAAACAACAAATAAGACTTAGTATAAGTATGGGACTATAAAATATTGTAAAAAATCATTTGGTATGTATGTGAAATTCAAGCTTAACCAGACCTCCTGTATTTCATCTGGCAATCCCACAGCACTGTGCATCCCCCTGTGGGGTGTGCAGGGAATTCTGGGTCTCTGGCTCACCATGCACAGATGGAACACCATTCTCCCCCTCCCAGTAACACTCCCTAGCACCTTTGTGAAGCTGAGCTTGGGAGTTCCGGGAGAGGCTTGGGTCTCTCCATCCCATGAGCTGGTTTTCTTGGGTGCTTTCATACCTACCTCACTGTTTCCTCAGCTCCATCCACACATTAGGCTCAATCCATCTCCCTTTTCCTTTCCCGACTTTACCAGAGGAAAAGGTCCAGGCTCACTTTCTCTGTTCCATCTTCTCCTTCTTCCCAGGACACAAGCTTCAGACACACAGGCTGTCCTTACGGCAGAGTGCCTACTCTCTGTGACACTAGGAAAAAATGATGACCTGGGTGGATCAGGTGTAACTCTTATTATGGGGCAATATGAAACTGGAAACAACCAAGGATGAAAACACCTGATTTTAAAAGAGGATAATGCCATGATTCTCATACAAACATAAGATGAGCACACATCAAAGACTTTATTTAACTCATTAATTAATGAGGGAACCAGAAATTTATTACAAATGGTTCAAAGGAGACTCCGAAGAGCAGACACAATTATAGGCCATTAAGAATGTTGAAATGTATTTGCATTAAGCAAATTAAAAAAAAAAAAGTGAATTGGCTTCTTCCATAATAGGGGGAGGGAAGCCAATTGAAATTCCTTGGGACAGAATTTGCATTTCTATGGCAGAAATTATTTGATTACTATTAGGTTTCTACAGTTAATTTCCATCTCCACAGAGTTGAAAAATACCCCAGTCAAAAGCAATGGAAATTGGAGGTAACCCAGATGGATGAGCTAGTTAGGATACTCACTATATTTCAGTCTTTCTCAATAATATTTTATAGTTTTATATATTATAGTATAGTATAGTTTTATATATTAAAACTACTACCCTATTACAGGTGTTTTTTCACTTTCTTGAGTCACCTAGAGGCCCTAATTTGGCCTTGCCTATGACTGATTGATTTTTCCATGGAGACACACTATTTAAGAAGCTTCCTGGTCATGAAATACCATGAAAATACCATGAATTCTGGAATCAACTATATCTGGATTTGAATCCTGGCCCTCTCAATACTAGCTTCATGACTTTGGGAAAGTCATATTATTTCTGAGCCTCATCTGTTAAATAAGTATAATAAAACCTAATCTAAGTGGTGTAGAAAATCAAATGAGGTAATGTATATGAAGTTCCCAGCACAGTACCTAGACTATAGTGGTGATCAACAATGTTTGTTGGATAGAACTGTAAAAAGGAGTTTGCTTCTGTGCCAGAGTCTTCTTGCTTTTGTTCTGTTGAATGATTATCCTTGCCACGTGCCTTCTTGGAACCAAGCAGACCTCTGCCGGCCCTCCCGCCCCTCCTCCCCAAGACTGCCCCTCCACGTCCGTCCCCTGCCTCTTGTTTGTAGAACAGCTGAAGTCTCCCAGGCCTCCCAGAGTCACAAAGGAGCAGGCTCAAGCAGCTAATGGTTAGGACAATAGAGTCACAGGCTCAGTATCTGATGCACATACCCGAATTGTTTTACAGATACTGTAACTGCCAGCAGAGGGAAAAGGCTGACTGCATGATGACCAGACTGCAACCATGACATAAGCTGCTCCATCTTGAGCAGTACTGAATCGATGGCTAGTACAGTTCCAAGAACTGGACTTGAGACAATGGGATTAACACTATTGCAGGTAATAATCTATATCTTTGTGGGCATCAAAATAATTCTACCTTGTTCTGCTCATGTATGTAAATGGGCAACTACAGCTGTCAGCAAAGAGAAGCTACAGACCCATGTCGATATCTTCCAGTCTAAGAATACGATGCCCTATGTCAGAATGAAGAAGTTACAGAAGACGGACCTTCGCCCATGATCCCATAGAAATGGAACGATGTTCTGACAGGTGGGGATTTGTAAGCAGCTTTTGGCAGGAAAGAGCTCTCTGCAGGAGGCCCCTTTGTCTTGTCACTAACCTTAAACCAGGCACTCCCATGCCCTGCTCATCTCCGGCCCCAGCACACCTTTCAAATCTTTTTTTTTTTTTTTTTAAATTTTTATTTATTTATTTATTTATTTATTTTTTATTTATGGCTGTGTTGGGTCTTCATTTCTGTGCGAGGGCTTTCTCTAGTTGTGGCAAGTGGGGGCCACTCTTCATCGCTGTGCGCGGGCCTCTCACTATCGCGGCCTCTCTTGTTGCGGAGCACAGGCTCCAGACGCGCAGGCTCAGTAGTTGTGGCTCA
This sequence comes from Balaenoptera physalus, assembly GCF_965194825.1. Classification (NCBI taxonomy): domain Eukaryota; kingdom Metazoa; phylum Chordata; class Mammalia; order Artiodactyla; family Balaenopteridae; genus Balaenoptera; species Balaenoptera physalus. The sequence continues at coordinate 29,700,037 of NC_138882.1, forward strand.
CGGGCCCAGCTGCTCCGCGGCATGTGGGATCTTCCCAGACCAGGGCTCGAACCCGTGTCCCCTGCATTAGCAGGCAGATTCTCAACCACTGTGCCACCAGGGAAGCCCCTTTCAAATCTTTTGATCACACAAAACCTTGCCTAACTTGTTGGTTCTTTCTCTAGATCAAAGAAGTAGAAATAAAAAATCAGTAATTAACAGATGACCAGATATCTTCCCTAGCTTCCCCTTCAGTAATCTCGTGAACAAACTGTGTGAACATGAGAGCATCTATAGAGAAACCACAAGAAGTCGACAAGCTTGCACACAAGCCTGCACGCAGTGGGGGCTGGTGATGACCCTGGACCCCTATCTCAATGATTAACTGAGATTACTTTCCTTTTTCCCTTTAAAAGCTTTCATGGTTGAGCAGAATCTTCCGAGATGGTTTTTGGTGGACACTGAGTCCACAGTCTTCCCAGATTGCCGGCATTCTGATTAAAAGCAACTTTTCTTTCTACTTTTTCTATCTGTCTCTCTCCTATTGATTTTTTGAGTGGTGAGCAGCCAGACTCGAGTTCAGTAACATACTTGCAGTGTTCCCAGAAGTCCGTTGAATGATGGATTTCTACCCCAATGACTTGGAGAGATTAAGAGACTTAGATCAATAAAGTGAATCCTCTCATTTTGTAATGAACTGAGACCCAGAAGTTAAACAAGTTGTTCAGGTCACCCAGATGGTAAAAGGGAACATGGCACAGAGGACAGGGCAGTGAGTGCAGATTCAGCTCCAGCACTTGCTTGTCTGACTTTGGATAATTTTAACGGTTACCACATATTGACTGCCTGCTATTTGCTAGGTGTTGTGCTGGGCAAATCACAAGTGTTGTCTCATTTCAGCCTCTGATGAGCTTATGACAGCGACCCTATGATGTCAATCTGAAATTCATACTCTCATCTCTTTGGCTCTTAAACCAAAGGTACCACACCACCTTTCATTAAATTTCTTGAACTACAGATTTTTTGCCTCCATTTTTCTAGATACTATAAAGAACATTAAATGTAAACATACTCAACTTCCTTCACTCTTTCCTTCAAACCTGCATCTTCCCATCCTTCCTCCTCCTTTATTTCTCACACTTTGGACATTGAGGAAGAGCTATCTGTCTTTCTTCCTGGCCAAGATGAATCCCTCTACCTGACTATTGACCATCCTTCTTCTCACTTGCTCCATAACTCTGCACCATCATTCATACCCTCTCTCTCCTGGTCCCTGAAAGTGGTCCTTTCCATTAACTCAAGCCCTTAGCTTGAGAAGGGGAGTAGATCCCTATCTTGGGTGGTGATGGGTGCCTGTCCTCAAGTTGTGAAACTACCTCCTGTCATAAAGATATGAGAAGCTTTTTTTCCTTTGTACAAAGACAATTAGCTAACACAGATGATCATCCCAACAATTAGGTAAAGTTAGGATGAACTTTGTGTGTCAAATGGTGCTTTCAAGTTCTCTTACTTGAGGATTAGTTACTGTGTATCTTGAGAGCATGGGTTAATGGGTTGTATCTGCCTAGTTATATAAAAAATGAGATTTCTTTCTGTCTTTGCACTCTCTTAGCAGATTGCCGGTAATATGCATCATATTCTGGTTTAATGCTTACTCAATAACCAACTCATGAACCAAGCTCTGTTAGCTTCAAACTTTTCTTCTGCAGCTTCCTCACCTCTCTCAGCTGTCACAGAATTAAAGGAAGTCAGGGCCTTGCTCTAGATTAGATTTTGGCTTAAGGGAATGTTGTGACTTGTTTGATCTTTTATCTGACCACTAAAACATTCTCCATATCAGCAATAAGGCTGTTTTTCTTTTTTATCATTTGTGTGTTCACTGGAGGAGCACTTTTAATTTCCTTCAAGGACTTTCCCTTTGCATTCACAATGCAGCTAACGGTTTGGCACAAGAGGCCTAGTTTTCAGTCTGTCTCAGCTAGGAGAAGATTTTGTATTTAATTACATTCACCAGCACATACTTGTGAAGGCTTGCTGTGGGCAACACTTCCCTTTGTTTCTGTGACATCACTCTTGTGTTCCCTCTGGGTCTATGGCTCACTTTGGCTTCTTGTACTGGCTTACCTCCTTTGCCTCATCCCTTAGACAATGTGTCCTCCCAAGTTTCTCCTGAGTTCTAATTTCTTCTTAATAAGACCAATTTCAGCCATGCTCAACATGTATGCTGTTGAGAGCTAATTTCCCTCTCTAGTCCAGATCTCATTTCCAGACTTGAACTTTGAATTGTCTATTGGACATCATCATGAAGCACCTTTTCCCATTAGCACTTCAAACTCAACATGACAGAGTAGTGGAGGGGACAGAAAGAATGTTGGTCTGCAATAAGAATTTTTGCTCCTATACTAGAGCTGAGTCATGCCCTGACGATTAGCCCTGTAACAATGGAAAAGGTATTTCTAACCTCTCTGAGCCTCACTTTCTTCATCTAACAAATGGAAATGATAGCATTAGTATGAGTATTACAAGAGATAACATATATGTATAAAGAACTGGCACATAGTAGGCACTTAATAAATTGAAATTGTCATTATTATGTGTTCAAAAATAATAACAAAATAGCTTCCCTTTTTCAAATGTAGATTCCGTACCTTTTCCCCCCTTGTCTTGACTAACGGCAATAACATCCTCTTAATCTCTCAAGCCATAAAGTTGTCGACATCAAACAAATCACCAAGTCTCATGAATTGTGCCTCCTAAATATCTTTCAAATCTGTTGTGTCCTCTAACTTTGCTGTCTCTGGCCTTTATCACCTCTTGCTTAGATAACTACGATTTTTCTCCTAGACTCTATGTCACTCATCCTCCAGCCCATTTTCATATTCAATAAATATCAGATGATGTTGTTGTTAAATAAGTAACTAGAGTGTTCTTTCTAAAATGAAAATTTGGAAAAATGTCTATTTAGGTTTTCTGCCCATTGTTTGATTGGGTTTGTTTTTTTGATATTGAGCTGCATGAGCTGCTTGTATATTTTGGAGATTAATCCTTTGTCAGTTGCTTCATTTGCAAATATTTTCTCCCATTCTGAAGGTTGTCTTTTCATCTTGTTTATGGTTTCCTTTGTTGTGCAAAAGTTTTAAGTTTAATTAGGTCCCATTAGTTTATTTTTGTTTTTATTTTCATTACTCTAGGAGGTGGGTCAAGAAAGATCTTGCTGTGATTTATGTCAAAGAGTGTTCTGCCTATGTTTTCCTCTAAGAGTTTTATAGTGTCTAGACTTACATTCAGGTCTTTAACCCATTTTGAATTTATTTTTGTGTATGGTGTTAGGGAGTGTTCTAATTTCATTCTTTTACATGTAGCTGGCTAACAGACACATGAAAAGATGCTCAACATCACTAATTATTAGAGAAATGCAAATCAAAACTACAATGAGGTATCACTTCACACTGGTCAGAATGGCCATTATTAAAAAATCTACAAACAATAGATGTTGGAGAGGGTGTGGAGAAAAGGGAACTCTCATGTACTGTTGGTGGGAGTGTAAATTGATACAGCCACTATGGAAAACAGTATGGAGGTTCCTTAAAAAACTAAAAATAAAACTATCATATGACCCAGCAATCCCACTACTGGGCATATACCCAGAGGAAAACATAATTCAAAAAATACATGCACCCCAATGTTCATAGCAGCACTGTTTACAATAGCCAGAACATGGAAGCAAGCTAAATGTCCATCAACAGAGGAATGGATAAAGAAGATGTGGTACATCATATATACAATGGAATATTACTCAGCCATAAAAAGGAACAAAATTGGGCCATTTGTAGAGACGTGGATGGACTGTCATACAGAGTGAAGTAAGGCAGAAAGAGGAAAACAAATATCGTATATTAATGCATATATGTGGACTCTAGAAAAATGGTATAGATGATCCTATTTGCAAAGCAGAAATAGAGACACAGATGTAGAGAACAAATGTATGGATACCAAGGGGGAAAGGGGGGAGTGGGAGGAATTGGGAGATTGGGATTGACACATATACACTATTGATACTATGTATAAAAGAGATAACTAATGAGAACCTACTGTATAGCACAGGGAACTCTACTTAATGCACTGTGGTGACCTGAACGGGAAGGAAGTCCAAAAAGGAGGGGATATATGTATATGTATGGCTGATTCATTTTGCTGTACAGTAGAAACTAACACAACATTGTAAATCAACTATACTCCAATAAAAATTAATTAAAAAAATTAAAAAGCTTAAAAAAATGAAAGTTACTCAACTCTGCTTAAATATCCCTTAATAGTTAGCATTTTCTGCAAGATAAAATCTACTCTCTTTATTCTGGCATATCAAATTCAGCTATAGTCATCCTCTGCCATCCTGAACACATGCCCTGTACCCAGCCTTGCCAGGACACCTGCCATCCCCTCCCCACACCATGCTGTGTCTTGCCTTAGTATTTGTCCTTCCCTCTGCTGAGAATCCTCTTCTCCACATATATTTCTTGTACAGGGAGTTGCTACACATCCTTCCACACTCTGTTCAGATATCACCTCCTATTTTTCATTGACCACCCAAGACGAGGCATCTGTATTAGTTTTCTATCACCATGATAACAAATTATCACAAACTTAATGGCTTAAAACAATACAAAGTTACTATCTTACAATGTTGGAGGTCACAAGTCAAAATGAGTCTCATTGAACTAAAATCAAATTGTTTTCAGAGTATATTCCTTCTGGAGGCTCTAAGAGAGAATCTGTTTCCTTGGCTTTTTTTTAGCTTCTGGAGGCTGTCTGTACCCCTTGTGGTTCCTGACCCCGTTCCTCCATCTTCAAGGCAGTCTCATAGCATCTTAAAATCTTTCCCTGATTCTGAAATTCTTCCTCCTTTTTCCCTTTTTTTCTTGTAAAAGTAATTTTCTGTTGAGGTATAATTGATATACAATATATAATTAATTTTAGGTGTACAAGGTAGTGTGTTGACATTTGTATACATTGAGAAATGATCAAACAATAAGTCTATTTACCATCTGTCACCATACAATGTCAATACAATATTATTGGCTATATTCCCCATGCTGTACTTTACATTGCCATGACTTATGTGTTTCATAACTGGAAGTTTGAACTTCTTGATCTCCTTCACCCATTTTGTTCCCCCACCTCCCCTCTGGCAACTTTGAATCTGTTTCCTGTATCTATGAGTCTGGGTTTTGTTTTATTTTGTTTGTTTGTTTGTTTTGTTTTATAGATTCCACATTTAAGTGAAATCATGTGGTATTTGTCTTTGTCTGACTTATTTCACTTAGCATAAGACCCTCAAGGTCCATCTGTGTTGTTGCAAATGGCAAGATTTCATTCTTTTTTACAGTTGAATAATCTTTCATTGTATATGCGTATACCACACTTTCTTTATAACATTCATCCACCAGTGGACATTTCGGTTCCTTCTATATCTTGTCTATTGAAAATAATGCTGCAATGAATATAGGGGTGCACATATCTTTTTGAATTAGTGTTTTTGTTTTCTTTGAATAGATACAGTAGTGAAATTGTTAGATCATACCATAGAGCTAATTATTTTAATTGAAGTATAGTTGATTTACAATATTGTGTTAGTTTCAGGTGTACAGCAAAATGATTCAGTTATAACTGTACACCTGAAACTAACACAATCTTGTAAATCAACTATACTTCAATTAAAAATATATATATATTTTTCAGATTCTTTTCCATTATAAGTTATTACAAGATATTGAATATAGTTCCCTAATAATAGATCTATTTTTAATATTTTGAGGAAACTCCATACTGTTTTCCATAGTGGCTGCACCAATTTACACACCTACCAACAGTGCACAAATATTCCCTTTTATCTATATCCCTGCCAACACTTGTTATTTCTTTTTTGTTTTCTTATCTTTTTGATAATAGCATTCTGACAGGTGCAAGGAGATATCTCATTGTGGTTTTGATTTGCGTTTCCCAGATGATTAGTGATGTTGAGCATCTTTTCATATGCCTGTTGGCCCTCTTTATGTCTTCTTTGGAGTAATGTCTGTTCAGATTCTCTGCTCATTTTTTAATCAGATTATTTGGTTTTTGTTGTTGTTATTGAGTTCTTTATATATTGTGGATATTAACCCATTATTGGATATATGATTTACAAATGTCTTCTTCCATTCAGTAGGTTTCCTTGCTGTGCAGAAGCTTTTTAGCTTGATGTCCCATTTGTTTATATTTGCTTGTTTCCCTTACCTTTGGAGTCAGATTCCCCCCCCCACAAAAAAAAAATCCCTAAGACACATGTCAAGGAGATTATCACCTATGCTTTCTTCTAGGAGTTTTATGGTTTCAAGTCTTACATTCAAATTTTTAATCCGTTTTGACTATTTTTATATACAGTGTAAGAGAGTGGTCCATTTTCTTTCTTCTGCATGTATCTGTCCAGTTTTCTCAATACTATTTATTGAAGACACTGCCATTTCCCCATTGTATATTCTTGCCTCCTTTGTCATAAATTGACTTTATATGTATGGATTTATCTCTGTGCTCTATTCTGTTCTGTTGACTTTTGTGTCTGTTTTTATGCCAAAACCATACTGTTCTGATTACTATAGCTTTGTAGTATTTTTTGAAATCAAGGAGCATGATTCCTCCAACCCTGTTCTTTCTCAAGATTGTTTTGGTTATCGGGGGTCTTCTGTGTTTCCATACAAATTTTAGAGTTATTAGTTCTTGTTCTATGAAAAATGTCATTGGAAATTTGATAGGGATTGCATCGAATTTGTAGATTGCTTCTGGTAGTATGGACATTTTAATAATGTTAGTTCTTCTATTCCATGAGCACAGACTGTCTTTCCATTTATTTATGTCTTCTTCAGTTTCTTTCATCATTGTCTTTTAGTTTTCAGTGTATAGGTCTTTCATTCCTTGGTTAAATTTATTCCCAAGTTTTTAATTCTTTTTGATGCAATTGTAAATGGGACTGTTTTCTTCATTTCTCTTTGAAAGAGTTTGTTATTAGTGTATAGAAATGCAACAGATTTTGTATATTGATTTCGTATCCTGCAACTTTACTGAAATCGTTTATTATTTCTGACAATCTTTGGTGCAGTCTGTGGGGTTTTCTATAGACAGTAACGTGTCATCTGCAAATTGTGACAGTTTTACTTTTTCCTTTCCAATGTGGATGACTTTTATTTCTTTTTCTTGCCTAATTGCTGTGGCTAGAACTTTCAATACTGTGTTGAATAAAAGTGGCAAGAGTGAGCATCCTTGTCTTATTTCTGATCTTAGAGGAAAAGTGTTCAGCTTTTTGCTGTTGAGTATGATGTTAGCTGTAGGTTTATCATATATGACCTTTATTATATAGAGGTATGTTTCTTTTATAGGCACTTTGTTGAGAATTTTTGTCATAAATAGATATTTAATTTTGCCAATTTTTTTCTGCATCTATTGAGATGATCATATGATTTTTCTGTTTCATTTTGTTAATGTGATATGTCATACTGATTAATTTGTGGATGTTGAGCCATCTTTTCATCCCTGAAACAAATCCTACTTGATCATTGTGTATGATTCTTTTACTGTGTTTTTGAATTTGGTTTGTTAATATATTGTTGAGGATTTTTGCATCTATGTTCATCGTGACTATTGGCCTGTAATTTTCCTTTTTTGTGGTGCCCTTGTCTGGTTTTGGTATCAGGGTAATTCTAGACTCATAAAATGAGTTTGGAAGGTTTTCCTCTTCATTTTTTTGGAAGAGTTTGACAAAGATATGTATTAAATCTTCTTTGAATGTTTTGTAGAATTCACCAGTGAAGCCACCTGGTCCTGGACTTTTGTATATTGGGAGGTTTTTTAAATTACTGATTCAATCTCCTAGTAATTGGTCTATTCATATTTTCTATTTCTTCATTATTTGGTCCTGGAAGAATGTATGCTTCTAGGAATTTATTAATTTCTTCTAGGTTATCCAGTTTGTCAGCATATAATTCATAGTAGTCTGTTATGATTATTTGTATTTCTGTGGTATCAGTTGTAACTTCTCTTTCATTTTAATTTTATTTATTTCAACCCTCTCTTTTTTTTTAATAGGTTTGCCAATTTTGTTTATCTTTTCAAAGAATGAATTCTTAGCTTCATTGATCTTTTCTATTGTTCTTTTTTTTTAAGTCTCTTTACATTTCTTTCCATTCCTATCTTTTTTTTTTAATCCTATTTCTTTTTTAGACATAGGCTAACTTTTTTTAAAAATTAATTAATTAATTAATTAATTTTTGGCTGTGTTGGGTCTTCATTTCTGTGCGAGGGCTTTCTCTAGTTGCGGCAAACGGGGGGCACTCTTCATCGCGGTGCGTGGGCCTCTCACTATCGCGGCCTCTCTTGTTGTGGAGCACAGGCTCCAGACGCACAGGCTCAGTAGTTGTGGCTCATGGGCCTAGTTGCTCTGCGGCATGTGGGATCTTCCCAGACCAGGGCTTGAACCCGTGTCCCCTGCATTGGCAGGCAGATTCTCAACCACTGCGCCACCAGGGAAGCCCCTCCATTCCTATCTTTATTATTTCCTTCCTTCTATTAACTTGGGGCTTTGTTTGTTCTTCTTTTTCTAGTTCCTTTAGGTGTAACGTTAGATTGTTTGAGATTTCTCTTGTTTCTTGAGGTAGGCCTATGAACTTCCCTCTTAGAAGCACTTTTGCTGCATCTCAAAGATTTTGGTATGTCATATTTCTGTTTCCTTTGTCTCTAGGTATTTTGAAAAATATCTCCTTTGATTTCTTCTATGTCCCAGTAGTTGTTCAGGAACACGTTGTTTAATCTCCATGTATTTGAAGTTTTTTCATGTTTTTGATTTCTGGTTTCATTCATTGTGGTTGGAAAAATGCTTGATATGATTTCAATCTTCTTGAATTTATTGAGATTTGCTTTGTGGTCTAACTTGTGATCTATTCTGGATTCCATGTGCACTTGAGAAGAATGTGTGCTTTTATATATCTATTAAGTCCATCTAGTCTAATGTGTCATTTAAGACCAATGTTTTCTTATTGATTTTCTGCCTGGATGATATATCCATTTATGTAAGTTGGGTGTTAAAGTCACCTACTCTCATTGTATAGTTGTCAATTTCTTCCTTTAGGTCTGTTAATATTTGCTTTACATTTTTGGTGCTCCTATGTTGGGTATGCACCACATATACATTTATAAATGTTATATCTTCTTGCTGGATTGACGCCTTTATCATTATGTAGTGCCCCTCTTTGTCTTTTATTATAGTCTTTGTTTTAAAATCTATTTTCTCTGATATTAGTATAGTTACACCAGCTTTCTTTTCATTTCCATAGAATATCTTTTTCCATCCATTCACTTTCAGTCTGTGTGTGCCCTTACTTCTGAAGTGAGTCTCTTTTAGGCCATAAACAGATTTTTTTTTTTTATCCATTCAACCACTCTATATCTTTTGATTGGTGAATTTAGTCTATGTACATTTAAAGTAATTATTGTATTATGTACTTAGTGCATTTTTACATTGCTTTCTGGCTGTTTTTGTAGTTCCCCTCTGTTCTTTTCTACTTTTCTTTCTCTCTTCCTGTGAGGTTTGATGACTCTCTGTAGTGTTATGTTTAGTTCATTTCTCACTTTCTTTGTGTATTTATGATAATTTTTTGCTATGTTGTTACTGTGATGTTCACATATATCCCTCTATGTATATAAGTTTATTTTAAGTTGATAGCAAAATTTAAATTTGAACACATTCCAAAATTCTACATTTTTACTCCACTGTCCCATTTTTTTTAATGTCACATTTTACATTTTTAATTTTATGTATCACTTAACAAATTATTGTACTTTTAGGTTACTTCATAGTACCTTTATAAGTGATTAATCCTCTACCTTTACTATATATTTACCTTTTTCAGTGAGAATTTTACTTTCATTTGTTTTCTTAGTATTATTGGTGCCATTTCTTTTCAGCTTAAAGTAGTCCTTGTTACGTTCCTTTAAGCCTCATTTAGTAGTGATGAACTCCTTTAGCTTTTGCTTGTTTACACAAATTTTTATGTCTCTAATTCTGAATGATAACCTTGCTGGGCAGAGTATTCTTGGTTAGAAAATTGTCTTTTGTTTTTTTTTTTCCTCTCAGCACTTTGAATATGTCATGCCACACCCTAGTCACTTGCAAAGTTCCTGCTGAGAAATCTGCTGATAGCCTTATGGGGTTTCCCTTGTATATAACAATTTCTTTTTCTCTTGCTGCTTTAAGGTTCTGTCTTTATCTTTAACTCCTACCATTTTAGTTATAATCTGTCTTGGTATGGATATCTCTGCATTTATCTTATTTGAAACTCTCTAGGTTTCCTTTTCTGCCCCTTTCTTTTCCTTCTGGTACCCCTATAATGCAAATGTTATTCCACTTGATGTTGTCCCATAGGTCCCTTAAGTATCTTTATTTATTAATTATTTTTTCTTTTTGCTGCTCTGTCTGGGTGAGTTCTAGCTCACTGATTTACTCTTTTGCTTCATCCACTCGACTCTTAAACCTCTGTACTGTATTTTTTTGATTTGGTTATTGTATTCTTCTTCTCCGTGATTGTTGTTTGGTACTTTCTTACATTTTCTATCTCTTTGTTGAAGTTCGCACTGTGTTCATTCATCCTCTCCCAGGTTCAGTGAGCCACTTTATGACATTACTTTTAATTCTATCGGTTACTTATCTCTGTATCAGTAAGGTCTTTTTTGAGGTTTTATCTTGTTCTTTCATTTAAAAAAATTTTCTTTTTTCTCATTTCACTTGACTCTCTGTGTTTATTTCTATGTATTAGGCAAAAGGGCTACTTTTCTCCATCTTGAAGGAGTGGCCTTGTGTAGGTGATGAATCTTCTCATTCAACCTTGCCTTAGCTCTTGGTTATCTCTTGAACCTTCATGGTTGTCCAAACTGTCTGACTTATTCTTGATATGTCCCTGTTTTTCAGGGTGTGCCATGACCTGTCAGTGTTCCAAGAGGGGGAGAATCTCATTTAGCACCTAATTTCAGGCTGATTGGAAGCCAGACCCTTAGGCAGCAGCTTTTAAAGTTTGCAAAAATATACAGTCGCGTGGGGCAGCAATTGTCATTCCTGGTGGCCTCTAGTCCAGGAAAGATATCTGGAGGTGTCCCCTGGGCAACAGTTGCAAAACTTGGGGCTCCTGGTGACTGTATAAGCTAGTAGGCCTTATAGAGCAGTTGTGAGGCCAAAGGGGTGCACAAAGATGGTGTCTCCCTGCTTATGTACCTTGGGAGTGTTTCCTTAGCCCCTAGATGCGTGGGAAACCAGAAGCCTGTCCCCCAGGTGAAGCTCCAGGCTAAATAAATAAGCCTTTTTCACAAGACTGTGGTTGTGTTTCAGTCTATTGTCTGTGCAGCACCCTGGGTTGGTAGTCTGCCTAGAACCATGCTTCCAAATGTTACAGTCCCATGGAGGTCAGTAGCACTTTGCTTCACTTGGATATCAGCCCTACTGGTTTTCTAAGGCAGACCTTTAGGGGACCTCATCTCTCCAGTGCACATCCCAGGGGTCTGGGTGCCTGGTGTGGGGTACCAGCACCTTGCTCCTCAGGGAGAAGCACTGGACTGGTGAGATACTTCCCAATTCATGTTGCTGCACTGGGGTTGGGGTTTTTGCTGATAGTCTCTGTCTTTCCTACCCATCTTGTGTTGGTCCTTGTATCTGATGTGGAGAAGCAGTTCATCTAGTTTTCAGTTTTAAGAGGGAAATGATCCATATATAGCTATAGCTGTAGATTTGGTGTGTTCATGGAAGGAGGTGAGTTCAGGATCTTCCTACACTGTCATCTTGGACCCCTGCCCATTTCTTTCTCCTTTTTAAAGAACCACTGTGATTAGATTGGGCCCACTCAGATACTTCAGGATCATCTTCCTATTTGAAGTTCAGTTGATTAGCAAACTTAATTCCATCTGCAACCATAATTTTCCTTCACCATGCAACTTAACGTATTCCCAGATTCTGGGGATTAGGACACGGGAATCTTTGTGGGGAGTATCAAGGAGTCCTTGATACTCCTGTGATAGTTTGTGCAAACCTAACTATAACACTTGTGACATGCACAGCAGCCTGAAGATGGCTAGAACAAGAATTGCAGAGACAACTTTGCTTCTTATGAGATGTGAAAACTACTTAACTTCTCTCTGCTTCAGTTTCCTCATTTGTGAAATGACGATGATAATAATATCTATTTTATAGAGGTGTTGAGAGAATTAAGTTACATTACTTAAGCACTTTGTAGAATGCTTGGCACAGAATAGTTACTAAATAAATGTAATACTGTTATATATGAACATATAGCCATAAGACATCTGACACCTAGTGAATGCTGAATGTATATGAGTTGCATTCCTTTGCCTTCCTTCCTTCTCAATTTTATCTGTTTTCTATCAGATAGGAGGTGATAAAAGAGTGGAAGAAAGAAAGAAAATGTCCTGTATGCATTCTGGAATCAAGATCCAAAAAGAATCTTCATCTTAAACAAGCTGTCAGTGTGATGGGCAAGAAAGAGTGCAACTCCACTGTACTGTTTGACTTCACTGGACATCAAGAGTATTGCATTCAGGCTCTAATAGGCTGCCAGTAGGGATGATGTGAGTATGGGGACAGGTTAGTAAAACTAAATAAAATGTGGAGCAAGGACATTGTCTTTTGAGTTCTCTGAATGTCTGAACATCAAAAAATGACAGATTCCGTATTTCAAAGTGAACTTAGATTTCCTCAGTAATTTGCAAGTGAGAAATGCTCAGAGTATCTTCAATAGGCCAGGAACAAGTGGAGAGCATGAGAGGAATTTGATTAATTAAGTGGGCTATGATGGCCAATGGGTCTCAGAACATTAATTTAGAAAGAATTATCAGGTTAAGTTTTTGACATGGAAGTAATGCCAGCTCATAAAGAATGCCCACCCCGTTTTTGCTGACTTTAGAGAGAATTTCCTGGTAGAGTGGTGTCAAGCTTTGAATGCAGACAAAGCCCTCTGCACTTCTGACATTTCTATGTTTCACAGAGAGAGTGTGACTGTTGCCTGGGATGATAACTTCAGCTCAAAGAAATATCAGAATCTGCCTAAGCCAAATTAACTAACTATACCTAAGTCAAAATACCTTTAAAAAATATTGTTGTGAATGTGAATGTGTGTGCAAAAGTGTATCTGTGTATGTAGATGGGGAGGAAGGTCATTGTGTATATTTAATTCCTTAGTGTGAAAGATTTGTTCCCTTTTTCTATGGATGTTTTAGTAAAGACTCAACAAGCAACATAAAATGTATGAAATCAAATGACAAAGCAATGCAAGTCAATTCTATGAGGATTCTATGCAGACATCCCTATGTGGCTAGTATATTGCAACTAGCAGGTCACAGCATATTATGTTTGTGAAATCAGGTACTTGGTTGAGAATGAGATTTTAAAAAAATTCAGGTGACTGCCATTTAAAAGTTTCTATTGGGGGAGAACTTCAAGAAGGCAGATGAGTAAGATGTGATCACCTTCCTCCCCACAAATAAAAAAAATACACCTACATGTGGAACAACTCCTTTAGAATGCCTACTGAATGCAGATGGAAGACCTCAGACTTCCCAAAAGGCAAGAAAATCCCCACATACTGGGGTAGGGCAAAAGAAAAAAGAAAAAACAGAGACAAAAGAATAGGGACAGGACCTGCACCTCTGGGAGGGAGCTGTGAAGGACGAAAAGGTTCCACACACTAGGGAACCCCTTCACTGGTGGGGATGGGGGGTGGGCGGGGGGGGGGCGGAAGCTTCAGAGCCATGGAGGAGAGCACAGCAACAAGGGTGCAGAGGGCAAAGGGGAGAGATTCCCACACAGAGGACTGGTGTTGACCAGGACTCACCAACCTGAGACGCTTCTCTGCTCACCCACTGGGGTGGGTGGGGATTGGGAACTGAGGTCCAGGCTTTGGAGGTCAGACCCGAGGAAAGGACTGGGATTGGCTGCATGAAGACAGCCTGAAAGTGGCTAGTGCGCCAAAGCTAGCCAGGAGGGAGTCAGGGAAAAGGTCTGACCTGCCGGAGAGGCAAGAGACCATTGTTTTGGGGTGCGCAAGGAGAGGGGATTCCTCCTCCATGTGCCCACAGAAGGCAAAGCACCACCTAAGCAAGCTCCAGAGACAGTCACGAGCCACAGCTGTCAGCTCAGACCCCAGAGACTGGCATGAACTGCTAATGCTGCCACCGCTGCCACCAAAAATCCTGTGTGCAAGCACAGGTCACTACCTACCCCTGCAGGGAGCCTGTGCAGCCCACCACTGCCAGGGTCCCATGATCCAGGGACAACTTCCCCGGGAGAACACACAGCGTGCCTCAGGCTGTTGCAATGTCACATTGGTCCCTGCTGCCTCAGGTTCACCCCATATTCCACTTATGACTAACTAACCACCCCTCCCTCTCCCCAGCCTGAGTGAGCAAGAGAGGCCTAATCAGCTGCTGCTTTAGCCTCGTCCTGTCTGGGTGGGGAACAGACACCTGAGGGCGGCCTACATGCAGAGGTGGGGCCAAAACCAAAGCTGCAACCCAGGAGCTGTGCGAACAATGAAGAGAAAGGGAAATTTCTCCATGCAGCCTCAGGAGCAGCGGATTAAATCCCCACAATCAACTTGATGTACCCTGCATCTGTGGAATACCTGAATAGAAAACGAATGTTCCAAAAATTGAGGCGGTGGACTTTGGGAGCAACTGTAGATTTGGGGTTTGCTTTCTGCATCTGATTTGTTTCTGGTTTTATGTTTATCTTAGTTTAGTTTTTAGTGCTTGTTATCATTGGTGCATTTGCTTATTGGTTTGGTTGCTCTCTTCCTTTCTTTTTTTTTAGTTTTTACTTTATTTTATTTTTTTATTATTTTTATTATTTTATTTTTTCCCTTTTTTCTCTTGTGACTGTGTATGTGTGACTGTGACTGTGTATGTGTATGCTTCTTTGTGTGATTTGTCTGTTTAGTTTTGCTTTTACCATTTGTCTTAGGTTTCTGTCTGTTCATTTTTTTGTTCGTTTATTTGTTGTTGTTGTTGTTTGTTTTCTTTTTATGAGTGTGTGTGTTTGTGTATATTTCTTTGTGTGATTTTGTCTGTTTAGTTTTGCTTTTACCATTTGGTTTGGGGTTCTATCTGCTCGTCTTTGTTTTTTTTTCCTTCCTTTTCTTCCGAGCTGTGTGGCTGGCAGGGTCTTGGTGCTCTGGTTGGGTGTCAGGCCTGAGTCTCTGAGGTGGGTGAGCTGAGTCCAGGACATTTGACCACCACAGACCTTCTGGCCCCACATAATATCAATTGGCAAGAGCTGTCCCAGAGATCTCCGTCTCAGCACTAAGACAGCTCCACCAAACGGGCAGCAAGCTCCAGTGCTGGCAGCCCCATGCCAAACAACTAGCAAGATAGGAACACAACCCCACCCATTAGCAGAAAGGCTGCCTAAAGTCATACTAAGCTCACGGACAGCCCAAAACACACCGCAGGATGTGGCTTTGCCCACCAGAAGGACAATATCAAGCTCCACCCACCAGAACACAGGCACCAGTCCCCTCCACCAGGAAGCCTACACAAGCCACTGAACCAACCTCACCCACGGGGCAGACACCAAAAACAACGGGAACTACAAACCTGCAGGCTGCGAAAAGGAGACCCCATTCACAGTAAGTTAAGCAAAATGAGAAGACAGAGACATACACAGCAGATGAAGGAGCAAGGTAAAAACCCACCAGACCAAACAAATAGAGGAAATAGGCAGTCTACCTGAAAAAGAATTCAGAGTAATGATAGTAAAGATGATCCAAAATCTCGGAAATAGAAAGGAGAAAATACAAGAAATGTTCAACAAGGACCTAGAAGAACTAAAGAACAAACAAACAATGATGAACAACATAATAAATGAAAGTAAAAATACTCTAGAATAAATCAATAGCAGAATAACAGAAGCAGAAGAATGGATAAGTGACCTGGAAGATAAAATAGTGGAAATAACTGCTGCAGAGCAGAATAAAGAAATGAATAAAAGAATAAAAAGAATTGAGGACAGTCTCAGAGACCTCTGGGACAACATTAAGGGCACCAACTTTTGAATTATAGAGGTCCCAGAAGAAGAAGAGAAAAAGAAAGGGTCTGAGAAAGTATTTGAAGAGATTATAGTTGAAAACTTCCCTAACATGGGAAAGGAAATAGTCAATCAAGTCCAGGAAGCACAGAGAGTCCAATACAAGATAGATCCAAGGAGAAACACGCCAAGACACATATTAATCAAACTATCAAAAATTAAATACAAAGAAAAAATATTAAAAGCAGCAAGGGAAAAGCAACAAATAACATACAAGGGAATCCCCATAAGGTTAATAGATGATGTTTCAGCAGAAACTCTGCAAGCCTGAAGGGAGTGGCAAGACATATTTAAAGTGATGAAAGGGAAAAACCTAAAACCAAGATTACTCTACCCAGCAAGGATCTCCTTCAGATTAGACAGAGAAATTAAAACCTTTACAGACAAGCAAAAGCTAAGAGAATTCTGCACAACAAAACCAGATTTACAACAAATGTTAAAGGAACTTCCCTAGGCAGGAAACACAAGAGAAGGAAAAGACCTATAAAAACAAACCCAAAACAATTAAGAAAATGGTAATAGGAACATACATATTGATAATTACCTTAAATGTAAGTGGATTAAATGCTCCAACCAAAAGACACAGACTGGCTGAATGGATACAAAAACAAGAACCATATATATGCTGTCTACAAGAGACCCACTTCAGACCTAGGGACACATACATAGTGAAAGTGAGGAGATGGTAAAAGATATTCCAAGCAAATGGAAATCAAAAGAAAGCTGCAGTAGCAATTCTCATATCAGACAACATAGACTTTAAAATAAAGACTATTACAAGAGAAAAAGAAGGACACTACATAATGATCAAGGGATCAACCCAAGAAGAAGATATAACAATTGTAAATATTTATGCACCCAACATAGGAGCACCTCAGTACATAAGGCAAATGCTAACAGCCATAAAAGGGGAAATCGACAGTAACACAATCATAGTAGGGGACTTTAACACCCTACTTTCACCAATGGACAGATGATCCAAAATGAAAATAAGCAAGCTAACATAAGCTTTAAATGATACATTAAACAAGTTGGATTTAATTGATATTTATAGGACATTCCATCCAAAAACAACAGAATACACTTTCTTTTCAAGTGCTCATGGAACATTCTCCAGGATAGATCATATCTTGAGTCAAAACTCAAGCCTTGGTAAATTGTAAAAAATTGAAATCATTTCAAATATCTTTTCTGACCACAACACTATGAGACTAGATATCAATTACAGGGAAAAATCTGTAAAAAATACAAACACATGGAGGCTAAACAACACACTACTAAATAACCAAGAGATCACTGAAGAAATCGAAGTGGAAATCAAAAAATATCTAGAAACAAATGACAATGAAAACATGACAACCCAAAACCTATGGGATGCAGCTAAAGCAGTTCTAAGAGGGAAGTTTATAGCAACACAATCCTACCTCAAGAAACAAGAAACATCTCAAATAAACAACCTACCCTTACACCTAAAGCAATTAGAGAAAGCAGAACAAAAAAACCCCCAAAGTTAGGAGAAGGAAAGAAATCATAAAGATCATATCAGAAATAAATGAAAAAGAAATGAAGGAAACAATAGCTAAGATCAATAAAACTAAAAGCTGGTTCTTTGAGAAGATATACAAAATTGGTAAACCATGAGCCAGACTCATCAAGAAAAAAAAGAAGACTCAAATCAATAGAATTAGAAATTAAAAAGGAAAAGTAACAACTGACACTGAAGAAATACAAAGTATCATGAGAGACTACTACCAGCAACTATATTCCAATAAAATGGACAACCTGGAAGAAATGGACAAATTCTTAGAAAAGTACAACCTTCCAAGACTGAAGCAGGAAGAAATAGAAAATATGAACAGACCAATCACAAGTAGTGAAATTGAAACTGTGATTAAAAATCTTCCAACAGGGCTTCCCTGGTGGCGCAGTGGTTGAGAATCTGCCTGCCAATGCAGGGGACACGGGTTTGAGCCCTGGTCTGGGAGGATCCCACGTGCCGTGGAGCAACTGGGCCGGTGAGTCACAATTACTGAGCCTGCGCGTCTAGAGCCTGTGCTCTGCAACAAGAGAGACCACGATAGTGAGAGGCCCTCGCACCGTGATGAAGAGTGGCCCCCACTTGCCACAACTAGAGAAAGCCCTTGCACAGAAACGAAGACCCAACACAGCCAGAAATAAATAAATTTAAAAAAATAAAAATAAATCTTCCAACAGACAAAAGTCCAGGACCATATGGCTTCACAGGTGAATTCTATCAAACATTTAGAGAAGAGCTAACGCCTATCCTTCTCAAATTCTTCCAAAATATAGCAGAGGGAGGAACACTCTGAAACTCATTCTACGAGGCCACCATCACCCTGATACCAAAACCAGACAAAGATACTACAAAAAAAAGAAAACTACAGACCAATATCACTGATGAACATAGATGCAAAAATCCCTCCCAAAATACTAGCAAACAGAATCCAACAGCATATTAAAAGGATCATACACCATGATTAAATGGGGTTTATCCCAGGACTGCAGGGATTCTTCAATGTATGCAAATCAATCAATGTGATACACCATATTAACAAACTGAAGGATTAAAACCATATGATAATCTCAATAGATGTAGAAAAAGCTTTTGTCAAAATTCAACACTCATTTATGATAAAAACTCTCAAGAAAGTGGGCATACAGGGAACCTACCTCAACATAATAAAGGCCATATATGACAAACCCACAGCCAACATCGTTCTCAATGGTAAAAAACTGAAATCATTTCCTCTAAGATCAGGAACAAGACAAGGGTGCCCACTCTCACCACTATTATTCAACATAGTTTTGGAAGTTTTAGCCACAGCAATCAGAGAAGAAAAAGAAATAAAAGGAATACAAATCGGAAAAGAAGAAGTAAAACTGTCACTGTTTGCAGATGACATGATACTATACACAGAGAATCCTAAGGATGCTACCAGAAAACTACTAGAGCTAATCAATGAATTTGGTAAAGTAGCAGGATACAAAATTAATGCACAGAAATCTCTTGCATCCCTATACACTAATGATGAAAAATCTGAAAGAGAAATTATGGAAACACTCCCATTTACCATTGCAACAAAAAGAATAAAATACCCAGGAATAAACCTACCTAAGGAGGCAAAAGACCTGTATGCAGAAAACTATCAGACACTGATGAAAGAAATGAAAGGTGATACAAACAGTTGGACAGATATACCATGTTCTTGGATTGGAAGTATCAACATTGTGAAAATGACTCTACTACGCAAAGCAATCTACAGATTCAATGCAATCCCTATCAAACTACCAATGGCATTTTCCACAGAACTATAACAAAAAATGTATGGAAACACAAAAGACCCTGAATAGCCAAAGCAATCTTGAGAAAGAAAAACGGAGCTGGAGGAATCAGACTCCCTGACTTCAGACTATACTACCAAGCTACAGTAATCAAGACAGTATGGTACTGGCACAAAAACAGAAATATAGACCAATGGAACAGGATAGAAAGCTCACAGATAAACCCACACACATGTCATCACCTTATCTTTGATAAAGGGGGCAAGAATATACAGTGGAGAAAAGACAGCCTATTCAATAAGTGACGCTGGGAAAACTCGACAGGTACATGTAAAAGAATGAAATTAGAACACTTCCTAACACCATACACAAAAATAAACTCAAAATGGATTAAAGACCTAATTGTAAGGCCAGACCCTACAAAACTCTTAGAGGAAAACATGGGTAGATCACTGTATGACATAAATCACAGGAAGATCCTTTTTGACCCACCTCTTAGAGAAATGGAAATAAAAACAAAAATAAACATATGGGTCCTAATGAAACTTAAAAGTTTTTGCACAGCAAAGGAAACCATAAACAAGATGAAAGGACAACCCTCAGAACCGGAGAACATATTTGCAAATGAAGCAACTGGCAAAGGATTAATCTCCAAAATATACAAGCAGCTCAATATCAGAAGAACAGAAAACCCAATCAAAAAATGGGTGAAAGACCTAAATAGACATTTCTCCAAAGAAGATATACAGATTTCCAACAAATACATGAAAGGATGCTTAGCATCACTAATCAGTAGAGAAATGCAAATCAAAACCACAGTGAGGTATCACCTCACACCATTCAGAATGGGCATGATCAAAAAATCTACAAAGAGTAAATGCTGGAAAGGGTGTGGAGAAAATGGGACCCTCTTGCACTGTTGGTGGGAATGTACGTTGATACAGCCAACATTATGGAGGTTCCTTAAAAAACTAAAAATAGAACTACCATGTGACCCAGCAATCCCACTTCTGGAGATATACCCTGAGAAAATCATAATTCAAAATGAGACATGTACCACAATGTTTATTGCAGCAGTGTTTACAATAGCCAGGGCATGGAAGCAAGCTAAGTGTCCATCGACAGATGCATGGATAAAGAAGATGTGGCACATATATACAATGAAGTATTACTCAACCATAAAAAGAAATGAAATTGAGTTATTTGTAGTGAGGTGGATGGACCTAGTCTGTCATACAGAGTGAAGTAAGTCAGAAAAAGAAAAACAAATACCGTATGCTAACACATATATATGGAAGCTAAAAAAAAAAAAGGTTCTGGTGAATGTTCGGGCAGGACAGGAATAAAGTTGCAGATGTAGAGAATGGACTTGAGGACACAGGGAGGGGGAAGTGTAAGCTGGGATTAAGTGAGAGAGTAGCATTGACATATATACACTACCAAATGTAAAATAGATAGCTAGTGGGAAGCAGCTGCATCACACGCGTAGATCAGCTTGGTGCTTTGTGACCACCTAGAGGGGTGGAATAGGAAATATGGAAGGGAGGTACAAGAGGGAGGGAATACGGGGATATATGTATACATATAGCTGATTCACTTTGTTATACAGCAGAAACTAACACAACATTTTAAAGCAATTATACTCCAATAAAGATGTTAAAAATAAAAAAAAAATAAAAAAATAAAAAGTTTCTATCAGTGTTCTGAACCAAAGCAGGAGAATTCCTTTCACCTTTGAGACAGACTTCTTTTTCTAAAAATGTATGAGTTCTGTTTAGTATCGTTAGCTAGATGTATTCATTTTCTTGGTTACTGATAGTAGAAACCAAGTTTTTGAGCATCAGAAGAAAAAGAATTAGAACAAGTAGCTCATGGAATTGATGAAAGCATTGGAGAACTAGGTTCAGAAAATAAATATGCAAGAACTAAGGAAAATTTTCTAGCTGACAACAGAGATAGGTCATGACACAAGAACACCATGCTTGGGAAACCACTGTTACCAGTGATCCTGACCACTGCTGCCCCCACTATTCTGGATGGTAGTCACTGGAGGTCACCACTCACCACCAGAATAAGGTCTAATAAAGCTTCCTTTTCATTTGCTCCTGATTCAAAACTCTGGCAAGGACTCCATAACTGTCCAAGATTAGATCATGAACACAACTGACTGCCTATGCCCTGTTTTCCTCTAAGACCCACAGGATGGCGTGTTTCCCAAATATAACACCTCACCAACCAATGAACCAACCAATAAACTTCAAATATCAAGTATCTACTACATACAGAATTTTCCCTCAAAGTTTTGTTTTAATCCATGCTATCCCTAATGATCATGTAATTGATAGTCCAAATCAGGGTCACTCTGAGTGTGAAAGCTGGTGCTGGGATAACATAGGTGTAAATTAGAACTGTCCTGGGCAAACTGAGATAAATGATTGTCCTACCTATATCTGAACAGTTATTACTTGCCCTTAAGGGTTATGTTTTTGTCTTACCTAAGAGTTTGCTCGTGGTGCACAGCATGCTGAAATATAGCAAGAAGGTCTGATCTTCTCTTTAATTCAAGATGGGGGAAAAAACCCTGTGATGAAGAATGGAATTGAATTTGGTACAGCTCTCTACCCACTGGGAGTCATAAAGGTAGAAATGTTGAAGACTGAACTCCCCAGCCTTTGGACCTCTACCATGTGTTTTTGTGACTGAGTGGTCTGGATCTCAGGACAGTGGGCTTGGATGTACCCTAAATAAAATGGATGTGCTGTTCATCAAAAATCCTGAAGCAGCAAAGGAAGAAGGCCTTGTTAAGGGGTAGGGAAATATATTTTTCTATTCATAGCGTGAAATGTCTCATTGGATCTACACTCTAAAGTTTGGAGATTCCTGTTAGTGGTGGGGTGGGAGAAATTGCTTCTGGGAGCTCAGAAGGAACTCTGAGGTCAGGTTTCATTATGATGTACCCAGGTGTGGTTTCTATGTACTCATCATGCTTGGGTTTTATAGCCCTTTTTGAATCCATGGCTTGATGATATCTTTCATTTGTTTTGGAAAATTCTCACTTTTTTGGGAAATGATCTCAAACTTACAGAAAGTTACAATAACAATACAGAAAACTTTTTTCTCTGAACCATTAAGGTTGAGCTGCCAACATGATGCCCTATAACCCTTGAATAGTTTAATGTGTATTACCTGCAAATGAGAACGTTCTACAAAACTATAGTGCAACCATAAAAATCAAGAAATTAACTTTAGCTTACTACTACCATCTAATCCTCAGGTTACATTCAAGTTTCATCAGTAGTCCCAATAATGCCTTCTATATCAGAAAGATCGAGTCTAGAACTTTGCATTTAAATTTCATGTCTTTAGTCTCCTTTAGTGTAGGACAACTTTCCATCCTTCGAGTTTTTTTCTTGGTTTTCATGACTTTGACACTTTGGAAGATTACATGAATTGCTTTGTAGAATGTCACTCAGTTTGAGTTTGTCTAATGTTTTCTCATCATTAGACTCAGTGTATGCGTCTTTGGCAGGGGTGTCATACATTATTTTCTCATTGCATCTTGTCAGATGACTCATGATTTTGACTTAGGGATGATGCTCACATTGACCTCCTGATTAAGGTAGTTCTCCCAGGCTTCTCACCTGTAAAGCTGCACTTTCCCTTTAGTAATTAGTACATAATTTGTAGGCAGGTACCTAAAGACTAGTAAATATCTCATTCCCCCTCAAAATTTCAATGTATTCAGTTATTATTTATATTAACATGGTGTCATGAATCCCTACTTTGTTCAATGGGTCATAATCTGTTATTGT
This sequence comes from Balaenoptera physalus, assembly GCF_965194825.1. Classification (NCBI taxonomy): domain Eukaryota; kingdom Metazoa; phylum Chordata; class Mammalia; order Artiodactyla; family Balaenopteridae; genus Balaenoptera; species Balaenoptera physalus. The sequence continues at coordinate 29,723,296 of NC_138882.1, forward strand.
CATTAACAATGACCCTCCAAAACAAGGTCCTACTGTACTGCACAGAGAACTGTATTCAATATCCTATGATAAACCATAATGGAGAAGAATATTTAAAAAATACATAGATATGTATAACTGAATCACTTTGCTGTACAGTAGTAATTAACACATTATAAATCAACTATACTTCATTAAAAAACAAAACAAAACAAAAAACAAAAAAACAATGACCCCCCCCCCCTCCCAGGTGAGCCAGATCCCTTTAAGGAGACTTCCTGGATGTCCCTCACAACACTTCTGCTTACATGTCATTAGTCAGAACTATTCAAACAACCTCATGCAACAGCAGTGGATCCTAGGAAAAGCCTTTTATTCCAGGTGTCAATGTGCCCAGCTAAGATCAATATTCTCTCAGTAGGAAAAATGTAGAGAATGGATATGGGGAGGCAACTAGCAGCCTCTGCCACTGCGGCTTAAAAAATAAAAATCCATATGAGGATTTCTTGGTGTATTCTGGAATATTATTTCTTAGCAACATTTATGAAAATAGAGAAGATATGTATATTAATCACAATTTTAAGGCACTATATCCAGAGTTTTTTTTAAATAGTTACATAGTTTTCAAATAAATAGTACTCCTTTGAAGGTTTGCAAAACAGGGTAAAATGTAAAGAAATGTGCATTGGGTTCCAATTTTCGTTATTGATCTGCTTTGTAACATTTGGGAAAGTCACTTGAAATGTCTGTGTGACTGTCTGTTTGTAAGAATGCCTGTATAAGGAGGTATTGTTAAGTCTAGAAAGTGAGAGAATTTCTAGGGCTAAAGGTACTCTCTCAGTGAACACATAAACACATAATTTTTGAGAGGGGTGCTAGGCTATGTTTAGTGATGAGTAACTTTGTCAAATTATATAAAATAGATTTAATGCTAGACATTTTTGGGGTAAAACAAATATTAACTTTTATTGTTAAAGTGTGTTCCCATGGATAGAAATGCCTCAGTTTCCTCATCCATTAAATGACTCAATAATCTTTACCTCCCAGAATTATTGTGAGAATTAAATGTGACAGCATATGAAATGTGATTATCACAGTGTCTGGCCCATAGTATGTACCTGATAAGTAGTATATATTAATTTTACAATAATAATATTTTTATGATTAGAGGGTATCTGTACTTGTCTATGTAAAGGAATATACTAGTGTCAAAACAGGGATGAGGCTTTGGTCACTTATGTTAAGTGATTCACTACTCTGATAAAAATTCACAAAAATGAAACTGTGCTAAATAGCTTTGTTGAAAAAAATATGGTTCCCACTGTACTACTAGTTTTCATAAATAAGCCAAGCTGAAAGAGGCGTGACAGGGCTCTAGGGCCTATGCTATCATACCTCCCGGCAGCGTTTTCCTTACTACCTGAGGATACATTGTATCCCGGGGAGTTCTAGTACATCATCTACAGAAAATACTGGAAGAAAAGATACTAGAAAAGTTTATTTAAAAAATCAGTTAAAACCAGGTTCAATTGGAACTCATGTTCTAGCATTTTTAATGCCTTGGTCTTTCCCACTGCTATTTGTGTAATATTGGAACTCTGGTGTTGATACAAGTCTATAAATCAGAAATACTCTCTTCTGTCTTGATTTCATTGTGGTTAAAATGAGATAAATCTAGTTGAATGAGAACAATTAGATTATAATAATAGAATTCCTCCTTTGGGTGCTTCCTCAGTACCTGCGATTTGACCTTACCTAAAAAGAATTTCAGAACTAAAACTATCATATGAATAAAAACTGAGAGCACATACTTTTGAAGGTATTTCAATCCCTGTGAAATTTGTAGGCATATTAACCTCCCACAACTGGAGATGTTATAAAGCAAGTGCTTAGCATTGCATTATCAAGATGATAATTCTAACAGCACAATGGCATAAAAATATGACACCTGGAAGACAATATACAGCATGTAAGAAATAAAATTTATCTAAAACTTGTTTATCCTTGGATGATCAAGCCCTAACGTTTGCAGAAAAGTTGCATATAAATGTAGGAGTGAATCAAAGAAGAAGAAAAACATTAGTTCTTCAAAGAACATTTTTGGGCAAATGTTGCCACTCAATAGAGAAAAAGCAATTATGGTCCCATGAGTCAGTTAAGATGGAATGTTGTTCTAATGAAAGTAACAAATAAACAGAAATCTTCCAGTCTTGAGATCTATCCCTTGCCAGGGTTTTGAGACACAAGTGACTCACTGTCACTATTTTTACTTAAAGGAATGCATCTCCCCTGCTCCCCCCCCCCCCAAAAAAAAACAAAACCAAAAAAAAAAAAAAAAAAGAAAGAGAAGAGGAGTCAGAGAGAAATGCAAAAGTAGGAGGGGAAGGAAAGGGCACACCGAAGAGCATAACAGGTTATTTTCTTCAAGGTGGGAGAAGTTCATCAGGGAATCCTTCACTGGAGCCTTTATGAAGTCTTCAGCGATGTACAAAGTGTGGGGTGGTACTGCTGATGCACAGTGATTTTTAAAAGGCAGACACACTTTTACTTCTTAGTTTTATTAATGTCTTTACATTCTCTACAGACAATGCCTTCTTGCTTCCATGGGGGCTGACCATTCCCTCCACTCTGTCCTTGGTACGTCCCTGGAGGAGCTTTGAGTTTTATAAAATAAGCCATTTAAAGTTATACTTACATAAGGGAGTTTAGAGAGCAGAGTGGAGTGCAGCTTAATTTCAAAAGGTAATTAATCAGGTGTTTTTTAAAGGCCACTGCTTTTCCTGACTTGCTGTTTGTTCTCCATCATCTGTCTTGGATCACTTGTGCCGTCTGTTTTTCAGGCTCTGTATTGCTGAAGTCACTTATGCAGTTCATAATCCATGAAACTGCTTTAGCAATGAAATGACATACCCAATCCAGGGTTCAAAGCAAATTTTTATGTCCCCTCTAGGTCAGAATCCAAACTGTGGAAGAAATAGGGATGTAACAACTTTACAAAGTAGTCAAGTCTTCTAAAAGTCTACCTAGCCAGGTAATTACATAGTTCTCCCCCTATTAAACAAAGAAGATAAAAAAGCACAACATAAAAGATTTTTTCCTAAACATACATGTTTATTACAGAAAATATAGTAAGCCACAAAGAAGAAAAAAGAAGGCAACTATAATTCCACTACTTAGAGATAACTATTACTTCTTTGGGTATATGTATATTTTCAACTCTTTACATAGACTGCATATATGTATACACACACATATATACACACAGAGTACGTTCATATATATGTATATAAATATATATATACGTATATAGACTGTTTCACAACTTTTTCTCACTGAATAGATTATGAACATTTATCTATGTTATTACCACAGCATTCTTCTTGAAGACTTAGAATGAGGCATGTTTTCAACAGGCCTTTATTCTGTTGGAAAGATCTATTCTGACTGTAGTTAGGGCCAAGAAAAGAGGTATAAGATGACGCCTAATGTTAAGTGCAGAACTGCTCTGTTTTGCTAGACATTTTGTTCTTTTGAGATGATTAGAAGCATGATATTTCAAGATATTTGGTCATCTTCTATTAGCCTCTCCAAGAAGTGACAAAACTCAAAGGTTGTTTATGGAAGGATTGATAGTTTCATGCCTGCATGTCAGTAGCAGAGAAAACATCAGAACAAATTCAGACTTATCTACGTGGTCCTTAGTGCGAAGGACAATCATTTGTTTAAGTTGGACTGCCTAGTGTGTTTAGTATTGGCATCAGGTCTAAGTCAGAATCTTAGAGATGTAAGGAAAATGTTCTGCCAAGTGCAGGAATCCTTTCTACAGCAGGCCCAACAGCAGGTGACAGCCTAGACTATGATCGAATTTCATAAAGGATGACTCTTCCAATTGCAATCCATGTCGCTGATGGATAGTTCTGGAGATCAGGAACTTACTGCTTATGTTAACAAATTTCTGCTTCCCAATAACTCTCCTGCCTGTATCTAATGTCTGCTCTCTGGACTACCACAGATTAGTCTGTTCTGCATGAGTCTTCATACTTGCCTTTCCAGAGTCTTTTCCACCCTACAGTAAACATCCTGCTTTTTGTAATGGTTGACATACCAGCTGGTTTTCTTAGGATGCACTCCTTGTATGTTTCTTCTCTCTGAGTCATTCAGATTGAAGGGGATCTCCAAGTTTGTTCTGGTCTGTAGAGGACAGTAGCACTCAGATCTCTGATGATCAAGACCTAGAATATACATCAATAGACCTGAGACTAAATTCACTTTTTTTTGTTGTTTTAGCATCTGTGTTACTCTGTTGGATGAGAGTGAATATGAATGAATATACTGGTTATTCTCTGTTTGCTTCCCCAACAGATAGATTCTCCACTTTGTCCTCCCTGAAAGATTCCCTAGGAGTCTGAACTCTACTGAATGTACCTCTCAGGTGGCCCTGCTCTCTAACTTCTGATTGGGATTGGCCCCAGCAGGAACTTTGAGGGTAAGAGCAAGAAGGTATTGAACCATTTTTAAAAAGAACAGGGAATGTGTCTTACCTGTGGCCTCAGCTCCTGCTGGGAATTATGGTGCCAGTTATTGGGTGATTCACTATTACTCGTTAGTTGCCTTTACCCTGTAAACAGTTCCTTCATTAAACTCTTCTCAGTTAAACTCTTTGACAGTGCCAACATTTTCTGCTGGGACACAGCCTGGTATAAGGAGCATACAGGCACTAAAATGCTGAGAAATTTTTCAGACGAACTGCACCAGAAAAGATCTTCCTGCTTCTGTTTGTGTAGTATTATTTTTTTTTAAACTCCCAGATATAGTATTTTGAACTTAGCTCTCAGGGAGTTCTTTATGTTGGTGTCAGCCAATCATTTCAGATGGTTGAGATCATTTAGATCTTGATTTTATTAATAATCTTAGCCTTCCTCCTCAACAATTTGCTAACTGTGTACAAATTTTACTACTATGTGATCTCTATCTCTATCCACGGAGAGGCAGTATAGCATCGTGAGGAAAAATCAACTTCAGAGTAGATAGAGTTAGGTTTGAATGACTAACCATGTGACTTTAGAAAAATTACTTAAAATGAGCTTCAATTTCTTCGTCTATAAGATAAGCATAATACCTGAAAAATTTGGTGTGAGTTTAACAAAAATGTCTTTAAAGCCCTTATGTCCGTCTTGGCCCATGACAAGCATTCAATAAATGATAGCTTGCATACAGAAATGCATGCTATCCCAAAAAGAAATAAGGGAAATAAGAATACCATTCAAGATATAAGTATAGAATAGGAGGAGTATGGACTGTGTGCAGGGGTATGGAGTGGGGAGGGGAGTAAACAAGTGAACTGACCCTCAGACTTCCCATAGAGTGGAAAGTAATTTCACTGGGAACTTCCATCATCTGAAAAGATGGTTATTTGAACATTTTTTCTTGGACCTCTGGCTTTGCTTCTCCAGCTGTCTTTGTTTATTGAGCTTTCTCTGCCTTCTCTCTTCTCTGCCCCAACCATCTCCTCCCTCCCCTAATTCAAAATTTTTCCTGCCTACTGCCAAGACATAGTACTTTATTTATCAATTTGTTCTATGTTTTGGTTTTCTAATATATTGTTTTCTGTTTTCATGTTTACTAATGCACTATTTCTGCTTTCCTAGGAGTAATTGTTCACCTTTTACTATTTTTTGTTGAATACTTATTTATTTTCATTCTGCTCTATTTTTCATACTTAGTGTTTTTATTGTCACTATTTTCTAGATATTCTACAAATTTTATTTTGATTTATTTTTGACAAAAGAATCATTTGAGAAAACTCTTAAGTTCCCATGTTGTAATTTCTAGTTTTATTGCACTGTGATTAGAGAATATCATTTGTATTTGTAATAGCATTTATACCACATTTATACCTTTTTAAACTTGGCTCAGATTTTTTGCAGGTGGTCTAATGTGTTCGATTCTGTAAATATATCATGGACATATAACAGTTCAGTGTTTACATTTTCTGGTTATAGGCTTTGCTATACAGTTTTAGGCATTTGTATTAGGCCTTTATATATATTTTTTGTTGCCTTCTTTCTTTGTCATGAGATGAGAGGGTAGAGTAAAGTCTCACCATCATTTCTCTTTCCATATCTCTTTGCATTTCCTGAAGTTTTATCTTCATGAAATTTTTATGCATAAAACATTGCACATACAGTTTTTATGCATAACATTTGGATTTTACCTTTTATAAAGAGATTTTCTCTCCTCCTTGATTCTGGCTATTATTTTCTTTTTTTCTTTTGGCCACACTGCACGGCATGTGGGATCTTAGTTCCCAGACCAGGGATCAAACCCACGCCCCCAGCAGTGGAAGCCTGGAGTCTTAACCACTGGACCGCCAGGGAAGTCCTCCCCCTTGATTCTGATTGGCCTGCTGTTAACCGCACAGGTTTAACATTCCAGGGAGAAATCTGATTAAGAGAAGGATCTCAGCGCTGCTAATAGTGGTTCAGGACCACGGACAGCTATGCCTCTAGGAACCGTCTTCCTCACTTCAGCGTCTTAAACATTGTGAATCACAGAGTTAGAGAAGAGATAGGGAGAGTCACCTTAAAATGATAAGTTGATTTCTGGTCTTGCATAAGACTTAACAGAAGGCTGCTGGACTGTGCAAATCCAGAAACTGTTCAAAGTAGGGAAGTCACTCCTAGTGTCTTCAATCTTACTACCTCATTGGGCAAGATTATTCCTATTGTGAGGGAGACTGCCCTAAGCTGTTTTGGCTGAGACATGCTTCTAAAAATGCATCCAATTAACTTCCCTGTTGTGGTTTCTTGCTCACCAAACATTATTCTGATTATAATTCAACATCCCATATAATTCTAGCTGTAGAGAGAAAATATATTAGGTATGGCAATGCTAACATTTCAGCCCATGTCAATGCAAACATTTCAGTATAATTTGGTAACTTGGCATCTGGGTTCTATACATTATTTTCTGTGTGCTTAATTAGCATAATGACTTCACTTCCAGAAATACTCATCCTTCCTCAATTGTGGGTAAATCAGCTTTTGCATATATGAGGTTAAGAGTCAGAATTTAAAACTTTATGAATTCACTAAGATAGCTCTTGTGATGGTAATCTGCCAACTTGCACTTTTTCATTACTGTGCACTTTCCAAAAAGAGTGTGGACCATGTGTGAGCAAGGGGAGAGCCCTGTGGCACTCCACCAAATTCCCCTCTCCAAGTTCACATTGACTTATTAACCAATGCTCACTATCACATGAAACTGTAACTGAATCTGGGTGCCTGGCATGATGAAATGGTGTGAGATTCAAGCAGCAATATGGATATTCAAATATCTGTTTATTTCCTGGGAGAAAAATTTTAGTTAAAGAAAAGTATCTTTAAACAACTGTTTATCTTTGACTAAAGAAAAGCAAGCAAGCACTTAATTTATGGATTTGCTAATTGCTCTTCTCATCTGAGAACACTGGTGTTGAATATACATCATTAATTTCCAGATTTTGCACTGAATAATCTCAAAGACTAAATGACATTGTGCCTACATGGGTGCCTGAGGAATGACTATAAAAGCAATCCTGGAGCTACTGAGGCTGTCACAGTGGCACTTAGCTGTTTTGTTTGGGCCTAGGGCCACTTTTTTCCCAAATAAAGTAAAATAAACTTGGTTCTTACTTATAACACATACATAAATACACTGAGGTTCATTTATATTTGAATTTTGAAAAACCTGTTACCAGGAAGGCACATCAATGCATTTTTCTTATGCTAGTAGTAATTTAAGGCAGCTCTGCTTTCTTTCTGAAGCATTTTCTTATGCCAGCAATAGGGCATCTCCAGTTTTTATGGAGAGCCTTTCTTTATGAAGTCACATGGCTACATTTAGTCAATTCCAGTCAACGATATTTACTAAATGCCACTAGAGCAGAAGTGAACACCAACAGAAAGTCATATTTTACAAAGATCATCACCTCAGTATCCTAACCTGCCATGTCATAATAATTGTGAGGTTTCTCTTTTTTGCTGCAATTGGTCTCCTGACTGTGGCTGGAGGAATACAGGTGCCCATGTAGCCTCCTGAGAGAACCTGCATGACCTTTCTAGAAAGGAGGTTCTTGGATAATGAGTAATTTTTAAAAGCTGGAATGAGTCAGCATCAATAGCAGAAGGAAAAAAAATGAGTGTGGACAATCCAAGAAGCCATTTGGCAGGAGAAGGGTTCTGAGGGAAACCCCTGGTTTAGGAAACAACTCAGGAGTTGCTTCTGTCATATTAGGGTGGGATGGTAGGAGACTGGGAATCTTGGGGATTTAGTTGCCTAATTTCTTGCCTAAATTCTGGTGCAAATAATGAGAAGCACTTAAGGACTTCTGCTTCTGCCACCGTAGAGTATATTTGTCACATTCTGGCCGTGAAGCATCCACACAATTCCTATTAGCACAGCAATATCCCTTTATTAGGAATTCGTCACTGTGGGCAGCTTTGTTGGTATGGGTGAGGGCATGTGACTTAGTTCTGGCTGCTTGGACATTTTTTTAATGAGATTTTGAACAGTGAATGAGATAATGGGCAGTCTTGCTCCACAGATGCAAGTAAACTAGAATATCCCTGGGGCAGCCTATATTTTCTGCTGCCCAGCCCTGAGGGGGAAATTCCTTTGTTCTGACCTGTTCTCCAAGCCTTGTTCTCCAACTCTTTGTCACTTCTTTGGGTCTCCCCACTCATACTTTAAAAATAAAATAAATACCTTTTCGTTAAATCTATCTAGAATACTCACATGGTCCTGACTAACTTCAAGGATGGTGTAGAAGTGCAATCCCACCATGTTTCTGGAAGCAGAACCAGCCCTGATCACTAGCACAGTACACGTGCACCACACGTTTGTAGCTTGTCTTATAAGAGGTTACTGATATGCCCAGCTAGAAAGGAAGCTCTTGAGTGGAAAGAAATAGTTGTAAATTTCCTTTAAAAGATTTACTTTGCAATTCTGCCATGGTGGGAATGTGGACTTCTTACTGATGCGCTCTAATTTCCTCAATAAATAAAATGAAAGACTGAGAATTGACGTTAAAATTTGAATAACATATAGATCAAAGGAAAAAAATTTAACGACCTTTTAGATAACTCAGACAAAAAACATTTGTGGCATCAACACAATTCTATTTAATTATGTATTAAATAATTTGCAGGAAAGTGAAAACAAGTTGATAGCCAAGTCAATATATCACTAAATGAGCATTTGGTCTGATTTTTTGCTGAATTGACCAAATAAAGCAGTAGTTTAGGAATCATCTAAGCATAGCCATGTTCCTTCAGAAAACAGAACTTGCAGGTAGCACTATTCCTGAAAATTGGGGCATGTAGTTAGCTCTTTCGGGTTTTCAGCCTGTGAAGGAAGAATCTAAAAGGTGACACAAAGCAAGGGGGTCACTAGGAAAATGTAACTTTTTTCTTTTTTTTTTTACATTTTGGCCGCCAGATTGTGAGATCTTAGTTCCCTGACCAGGGATTGAACCCCGGGTCCATGGCAGTGAAAGTGCTGAGTCCTAACCACTGGACCACCAGGGAATTCACTGCCACTAGTCTTTCTTATAGCTTACCATCTGTTCAACGGACGGCCTTGGACTGAACATTCTTATTTTTTATTTCTCATTTTCTTACCACCTGGTCCTGACACACACATCACTCCCCTCCACGCCCCCCGCCCCAGCTCATGCAGTTTCACTCGTGTTGGCAACTTTGCTTTTATCAGGGCTTGGTCTATCAACCTACATTCTCTTTAGAGAGACGAAATAAAACCAAACTCATCTCCACCCACTTAGCCCTCGGAAACTTTAACTGCTGTAATATTTTAAAAAGTAAATAAAAGAAGTAATAAATAAAACAAGCTCACTTACTCCCTAAGTCTGGAGTTTGGTGTTAGTCTTTTGCAAAATATGTTTTGAGCCCACTGTGGTGACTACCAGAGGCTTTGGTGAGTCATGCTCAACCCAGTGAGAACAGAAGTGCTGGCACGCACCCTGAAGCATGGAGTTCCTATTTGCCCTTCAGGATGGCTGCCGGAACTAATTTATTGCTCAACTTGAAAAGCCATTTTTTTATAACTCACTGTGGTTTTACCTTGTTTGTTTCTCCTACTGTCCTGCAAAGGGTACTGAGAAATTACTTTTGTTGATTTCTCATTCTGGCAGTGACTAGGGAAATCACCCTTTCGTTACTACCCAACGAGGGCAAAACGGACCCGTTCTGAAGCCCGGTGCCCACCTCCCAGCACACAGACGCCTGTCTCACGCTCCCCCTTGTCTCCGGTGAGCGGAGGGCTGCCTTCAGGGCCTGTCTCCCATTTGCCTTCATCAATCTTAGGACTATATCATGCCCATGGAAATCTCAATTTCCAGTCAGCAAAGGATTCACATAAAAGTAAGATCACTGAGGTTTTTTTTCCCTTCACTGGCAGTTTACATTTTCCTGGGGCTTATAAATCTCCCAGCATTTATTACAGTTTCTAGTTTGATGTTAGCTTATATGTGAAGCTGTCTGTCATCACGCTTAAAATTGAGGGGCCCACAATCTTGCCAGGAGACGTGAGTAATTCCAACTGTCCTCCCCCCCTAGCTTTTGGGCAGCAGGAAACTCTGAGTCACTGCAGATGAGCCCCTACAGCATTTAGAATGCTCTTCCGCTGTGCCTCCCAACCACACTGAGCAACTAACAGAACCGTGACCGGTGTTCATGCCTCCCCTGAATTTGTTTGCTTGATTTGCCCTTGAGTGTCCTTGGAAGATTTGCTCTCTCCTTGTCCGCTGGGGCTTGGACACCCCGTTCTTGGGGTTGGCTCCAAGTTGACTCTGGCCCTGACTTAGAGCAGATGCTATAGGCCAAGAAACCTACAGCCTTGGCAAAACTGGAGATGATGGATGTTTCGTGTTGGGACACAGGAAGGTTGAGAACCTCTAATGAACCTGGGCTACTAGTTAAAAACCACGTCAGACTCTTTAGAGTGGTTAGCCCTGGGCTATGGAATTAAGAGGGACATTTATTTTCTTTTTTAGATTCAGCTGCCCTTTCTGCAATGGACGTGTATCAACAAAATACACGATGCTATTCAGAAATTGCCCCGTTGTCATGTTGCTGGTGTTATTGGGGGCGCTGTTGTATCTGATGAATAAAAATCTAGGCTGGACACTCCAAGCAAAATCAATGGACCTGATATGTGTTCTCACTTCTTAACCACGGGGAACTTTAAATATAAAAGTATTCCACGTGATCAAATTAACAGGTTCAGAGAATGGATGGGTATTTTGGTTACTGCTTTTCTACCCTTCCTACCAGCTGCCCTGGCTCACAGCACTTTGAGAATGGCACTTATAAAGGAAACCGTGTACTTTCTTGTAAGTGGAGCGTCCAGCTCCCTCTTTTCCAGCGACTGACCCTCTCTCTGCGTCAGGCTAGCTGCACTCCTAGGCCTCCTGGATTTCATCAGGGCCAGTGGAGTGGTCAGGTTTCCTTTTGTTTCTCCTCATACCCTTTCGAAGGCATTTAGTTTATGTGCATATCACAGATTGCAAAATACAGTCATTTAATCCTCTTATCTGGTCTGCACGCCCCTTTGCATGGGCATGTATTGTGACTTTGCCACTCCATCCGTCAAGAGGAGCCTATTTAATGGAATCTGGACAGACCTCGCAACTTGTTTGGCCAGTAAAATATGGAGAAAGCAATGTTGTGGGACTTTCAAGGCTGGATTATAAGAGGCCTTGGAACTTCTGCTTTTACTGTCTTCGAATGCTGCTCTGATACCACTAACTTACTGGAGGATGAGAGGTCAATGGAAGGGAATCAAGGCTCTCAGTCAACTGCCAGTCACATGAATGATGCCTTCTTGGACCTGACAGTCCAGTAAGCCCTTCAACTGAACACAATCAAATGAGGGAGCCCAGAAAAAATAAATCATGTGTTTAGTTTTGGGGTGGTAATTGCACAGCAATAGATAATTGAAAAGCTCAATGCCTTTTAGAGACTGAAACACCTAAATCGTATTCATGCTAACACATGGTTAGTACAGTGATGGATGTTGGAGTGATATTGACTGCAGGTAAGGTAAGTAGGCAGTGGCCAGAACATGAGGCCTTATAGTCTATGGTCAAGAGTTTAGACTTAATCCTAAGAACAGCTATAGAAGGATTTAGGCAAGAAAGTAACCTGGTCAGATTTTCATTTTATAAAGTTACATTGGCATCCGTGTGGAGAATGGATTTAAAGAGGTCAAGTCTGGAGGCAGGAAGACCATTTGGAAGGCTATTACTGTAGTTATTAAGAGTTGAAGGTAGGCTGAGGAATGGGGCAAGTGACAAAAAATAGAAAATGGATTCAAAGATTTTAGAGATATCAAAAAGGCAAAATTGGTGGGACTTGATTGGAAGAGGAAACTGGGTGGAGAGTGGTGTCAGGCCTAGAGATGGAGAATTCTGGGGGCAAAGGAAATTAAATTTGGAAGGAAAGATGATGAGTTTGCTTTCTTAAATGCTTGTGGAGGAAGCATTCATATGGAGAATTCTGATGGGCAATTTTATATAGAGGACTACATTTAAAGAGGTTAGAAGAAGACTCACAGTAAAATTAAAACCACCAGTAATTGTCAATTTTAAATAAAGCAGTATTTTCTTTTCTGGTTAAAGGTAGTACACATAGAAGTCAGAGAGCCAGAATTTTATTTTTTCTGGCCAACCTGTAGAAGAGAGCACAACTTATAGAACAGAACATAAACATGGATTTTGAAAATCAACTCTAAAACTCCTAAGAGAACAAGAAAGATTCTGTTTCATGATTCATGAGGGGTGACATTTTAGAGTTGATTTCATAAGGGAATTCATTCAGCCAGTACAGAGCCATGCCATTTTAATGCCATGTAATGTTTAAGTACCTTTAGCTTTGATTTTTAAATTAGCAGAAGCAAATAAAGAGAGCTTCACTTTAACTGTGGGAAATCGCACTTCTGTACTTCAGGTGACTTCAAATTTGTCCTGATGCTGCCGTCCAAATAACCCCAGTGCTTACCAACATAATTGTTAATTTCCTGAGTAGTAAATCCTTACTTTGTCTCAGTTTCTCTCCTACAAGATTGGATAGGAAAATGGGAATAGGACCTACTAATAGGTCTTACTGATAGCCTCTGGAAGAGCTACCCGTGTGAGGAGTCAGACAAAATATGTAATCAATTTTTTTTAGTGTCAGAAGAAACTTTAGAGATTGCTTGCCTATCCCCCTGCCTCTCACTTTCACTCTCTCTCTGTCTGTCTCTCTCTCTCTCACACACACACACCTCCCTGACACACATTCAGATGCAGACACAAAGGATATTAATAAAAGCTAGTATTTGTTGAGAAGTTTTTGTATATCAGGCACTGCTTTAAATGGTTCACATATATTAGCTCATTTAATCCGCAAACCACAATTAAGTAGATACTATTACTATTCCTTTTTATTTTACAGATGAGGTAGCTAGGTACAGAGAGGTTAAATAACTTGCTCAAGGTTACCAAGCTAGTAACTGGTGTGGCTGAAACTCAAAGGAGGGCATCTGGCTCTGGGATCAACCCAACCAAAACAGCATAGATGTTGACAACACTGCAGGAAGTAAACAAAGGATAAAATGAATTCTACTTGAGTTTCCCTCTAACCTTAGCCTCACTCCCAAACAAGTAGAGAGCAGATCAGGAAGGAATTATATGCAGTCCCCCCCTCCGTGCCTCCAGACCAGCCTCCTTCCCCAGACTCGGTGCCAGCTTGTGCCAAGCCCCCAGAGGGCAGTGCCGAGCTATCTACCAGGCAGACAGCACAAGCAGGGGCTAAGAAGGGCCCCATTCTTCCTTCACACATCTCCTGTTGGATTCTCCCTCATTCCCTCAATGAGGATTCTTCCTCATTGTACATTAAGGTCTTTCTGTACAAACAAGTAGGCTGCTCATAAAGCCTTGCCCTGGGCACCCTACAGCAACCCCACCCTCTTACCCTGCTTTATTTTCCAAGTCTTTACTGTTACCTGACATTATATTATATTCTCATTTTAATTGTGTCCCCCTACTTGAAAAGAAGCCCTATGAGGACAAGGACTTTTCCTGTCACATCAATTATAGTTCCAGCACCTACCATAATGCCTGGCACATAGTAGGGGCTCATTAAATATTGAGTGCTGTTGGAGCTCAGGGCAGGCTGCCCCCAAATATGCCAAAGTGGCATATTGATCATTTTGAATTAAAGTTACTTGAGAAACAGCCAGCGCAAGAAGAAACTCTGACCCTCCTCTCAGTCCGCACTGAAAGCAGGAACTAAATTTCTCATTTGAAAGGTGCCTCCCTGCACCAGGAGAAAGAGAGAAAAACATTCTTATCACCATAGATAGGGAATTCAGAGCGAAGAAGTCTGACAACAAACATTGTTACTTCTTTACGAATTTACTACCCCAAGCTCAACTTCTGTTTAGATTCTTCACTAATTAAGCACCCAAGACTAAATTCCTTTGTCCTGTCAGTTCCTCACAAATGTATTGTTTGTCTAAAAAGTATAAAAGCTGCCTGCCTTGACTATTTCTATGAGACCTTCATAGGTACCAATTAAATTAGTTTTTTTCTCCTGTTAATCTGTTTTATGTCAGTTTAATTATAAGACCAGCGCAAGACCTCAGGAGTGGTAGGGGGGAAATTTCTCCTTCTCAGCAGTGCACGTTGAAGAGTGTTGAGTTCAGCCTCCCCTGGTCAGGAGGACTGCGGAAAAGAGGTTTTAGCATAAATACAATGAGCACTAAAGAATTCGGCAGTTCTCAGCAAGGCCCTGAGCCAGGGTGTGTACTGAAATCTCTAGGCGCCACTTACAGCCTGAATTTGTTGATTTGATCCCCACTGTGGCACAGAAGCCAGTTTAATAAGTCTTTCATTTGTTTCTCACTGGGAAGGAGCATGGTTCCCAACTATGGATTGACCAGGGGTGGGAGAGTTGTGGGAAGACTTGGTGGCTTCCAGGCTCAGCTTTGCCTGGACACCCATGAGGGTTCTAGTCTGCTTTGTGTTCCATCAGCTCTCCTGGGGTGAAGGCCCCACCAGGCTCTCTGAGGAAGGGCTAGTCTCTAGAACAAGGGAGGGTCTCTTCCAACAGGGAGAGCTGAACAACAGTATAGTCTTTAAGAGCTTAGGGTTTGAGCTTACATTAAAAATTGGTTCTGTTGCTTCCCTGTAGTGTGGCCTTGAATGAGTTACTTAACCTCTCTGAGCCTCTCTCCTCATCTGTTTAATGAAAAGAACTATACCTATTTTGTGAGATAGTTCTCAGGACTCAGTGAGGTAAGTGCTCACTAAACAGTAGTCTATTACAAAAGAATCACCTTATTTCTGAAGTGGGCAATTCAACCTATTTCCAGGAGATTTCTGGTGTACTTTCAGATATCTATTGGGATTTTGTGAAAGGGTTGACTGAAATAGCTTTTATATTCCAGAATTTTCTTAAACAATAGGTTTTCCCAAAGTGCATTTCATAGATTACTCATTACGAGGATGTTAGTAGATATCACAAAAGCAGACAAATATTGCAGTGTTTATGCAGTCTATAATCAGCTGAGTGGCTATTGCAAATATCTAAGAGAAGTATTTCCCAGTTTCCCAAATTCATTAGATCACACACTTTTCTTTTAATGGAGTGCTTGATAGAACTTACATTCCATGCAAAGTAGTGTGAGAGAAACTGCTTTCAAAAGAAAAAACTCAGTTCTATATCAGGAGAAGTAATGGGCATCTTATTGTATTAAACAATCTAGTCTCATCCAAGAAAATAAGAGCGCTGTTTGTCAATTTTAGTTTAGGTAGTGGGGACAAAGGAAAAAAGACCATTTTGAATGCTCCATACTAAGGCAGCAGGTCAGCTCCAAGTCCTGTCTGGTGGGTCAAGAGTGAAGAGAATACTGATACGGAGCAGGACCCTGTGAGGCTCCTGGGCACAGAAGCCTTTCTGTGGCCCTCATTTCTTTGATTACAGGAAAGAATCTTCATTCACCCTCCATGACCTTTCTGGAGGTCCAATGGGTAGGTTCAAGCAGTAGTTAATTAGGAAAGGGTGGGGAGGCGAGGCAAGGGAGGGACAAACAGTCAAGGGAAACAACAGTGCAGCCTCGGGGCAGGGTCCTGGTTCCCCATCAAGGGATACACACAACAATATCTTTGAGCTGTTTTTCAGAGACTGAAATCCCCAGCAGGTGGGAGAAGTTAACGGTTAACTGGTTAAGGACAGTATACTGCAAGCACATAGACCCCAGACTGGTTGGAACCACAGGGTTGATGATGCTGACTCCCACTTACTGCATCACCAGCCAATCAGAAGAACGTCCACGAGCTGATCACGCCCTCTTTGAACCATTGCTATAAAACTTCTCACTACCCCCTCCAGGTTGGGACACAGTTTTGAGGGCATTAGCCCACTGTGGTCCCCTTTGCCTGGCAAAGCAAAAAAGCTATTCTCTTCTACTTCACTCAAAACTCTGTCTCTAAGATTTAATTCAATGTTGGGGTATGGAGGCCAGATTCAGCTTCGGTATGACAATGAAGTGCACTTCTATTGCTAAGACATCGTGAGAAAGATTTGTAAAGTATCTTGTAAATGGTCAATATGTTTTAAATTCAAGAGCCACAGATATGGTAACAACTACTCTTTAGGCCTCAGGGAAGCTTTAGGAAGAAGCAATTTCACACCTAAGCCACACTGATTTTAAGTGTAATATTGCAAACCATTGTTGAAATTACGTAGAGGTTATCAGATAGCAGGTGAGATTCGAATGCCTATCACTTTCCTTGAGCTGAATCTCTGTAATGTTCTTATTTGTAAATTTATTTTGCTTAGAAAGTACATGCACCATTAGTCAAAAACTACCTCTTGGTTTTCATTTAAGTTCTTCCTTTATTAGAATGGCTTCCAAGTCATTCATTGAGAAAGCCAATTCAAAGATTTTGTCCATAGGCACAAAATGGATATTTTAAAAGTGCTGCTGCACAAAAAATTATTTTGCCGACAAGAATTTCTGTTCCTCTTCTCTTGCCTCTCCTAAGTCCTATTTGTTTCAGGTCTGCATGCAAATGCCAGCTCTATAGGCCATACGCTGTCTGAAGCACACTTGAGCCTGAAATAAACTTAACCTCTAAGCCTTGGTTTTCTCACCTGAAAATGGGGATGTTTATGCCTGTCTCAGAGGGCTGTTATGAGGATGGAGGGACAGAAAGTGCAGTTAGTGGCCAATGAATAGCATCTGTTATTCTGAGCATCCTTGTAGCTTTGGGCTTCAGGCTAGTGAAGAGTGTGAGGTGGCATTTTTTTTTAGCGCAGTGGTTAAAAAGACAATGAAAATAGAAGCATTCTTTCCCTAATGAAGTCATAGGTAGATGACCAGAATTCGTAAAGCATAAGATAGGAGCTGCTATGCCTGAAAAAGTGGGCTGGGGTGCGGGGGTGGGGAGGGGCTTCACTTGGGGGCGGGGAAGCAATCTGATCACAAGCTGCACTGCTCCTCACAGAAGCTTAAGCCTCTTTGGAACAGTATTTGAAAACATGGCTCTAGCAAATCATGTTTGAAAATCAAGTATCTTGGGGCATCTTGGGGTATCTTGGGGCAGGAGCTGACCAATCTTGGAAGAAGGATGTGTTTGCTGCCAGCCAAGCCAGCAGGCCCTGGACCTGCTCTCTCCAAGCTTGGCCCTGCTTTGCCTGCAGCCAGGCCAGCTCGAGGAGGGCCTGGAGGAGCCATCTACCCTTTTGCTGTGTCCCATCTACAGAGCCCAGGGGAAGCTTAGCATTCTCTAGGAGTTTGACTTTACGCTCAGGTGGGCCTAATCACGGAGAGATGACACGGGGCCCAGGCAGAACGGCTGAGACTTCTACTGGTTGGGACCCACATCTCCTTCATACATTTCCTATCTTTCTTTGTCCATTCATCCAACAGATGTTTATTATCCAGTAATAAGTATTATCCAGATACTAAGCCAGAAGCTGCAGAATGAAGACGAATAAGACGCTATCTGGTCCTCCAGGAGCTCCTAACCTAATAGGAGGATACACATATATCCCAGCAAACACCTAATAAATATAGCACGTCTCATGAATGCTGCAAATGACATGTGCAGAGTGATGGGAGCATAGAGTGAACAGCCAGTCCAAGTTTATGTTATTAAGATGGGCAAAAACAGACACAGAGACTTAGTGTTAGACGATCTATGTTATTTCATGCTCATTCTCATTTTTTTTCCTTGTCTCTTGTATCATCCTTCCCTCAAATCATGATCAAGGGATTTGGAAAGATGGTAGACTGAAAGTGGCCCTTTCTGCAAAATTGTTCTTGAGAACGAACATCTGCTGTCCTCTTAGAGGCCGACTCTAGTGATAGCCACCATTTATTGACTGTTTATTATCCATTGGATTCTTGCTAAGTCCTTTAGGATTATGTATTATCCTATATATATAAATGTATTATGTCATTTAATTTCACAGAATCTTTATGATAACACCTCAACACAGATATTTTCAAAATAAAGAATGGGGAGACTCAAAGTAAGTGAGAAATTTTCTCACACAGCTAGTAAATGGCAGAATCTGCATGTGAGCTCAGGTTTGACTGGCCCTAAATCCTTAGGTCTTGGGATGGATAATTTTATGTGTCAAGTTGCCTGGATCAAGGGATGCTGCCTAAAACATTTCTGGGTGGGTCTTTGAGGGTGTTTCTGAAGGAGATTAAAGTTTGATTCAGCAGGCTGAGTAAAGAGAGCCTTCCCCATCCAATCCACTGACGGCCCTAATAGAACAAAAAGGCAAAGGAAGGAAAAATTGTCTCTCTTCTTGAGCTGGGATATCCATCTTTTCCTGCCCTCAGACATGGGAGCCCCTGTTCTCGGGCCTTTGGGTTCTAGGACTTATGCCAGTGGTCTGGCATTTCTCAGGTCTTTGGCCTCGGACTAGGAGTTACACCAATGGCTCCCTTGATTCTCAGGCCTTCAGATTCAGACTGAATTATACCACCAGCATTTCTGATTCTCCAGTTTGCAGATGGCAGACTGTGGGACTTCTTGACCTCCACAACCTCATGAGCCAATTTCTATAATAAATCCCCTCTTATACATATCTCTATACATCCTATCGGTTCTGTTTCTCTGGAGGACTCTAACACAGGTCTTTTCCACTTTACCATTGCCTCTCCCATGCCATTTCTAACCTGCAAAGAGCCTGTATCTCAGAATGAGCATAGAGCTGAGCAGTGGGTTAAGTGGCCATCTGTTTTATGTGCTTTGAAATCAGAAATGACAGATCCATTGAAAATGAGTTGCCTGGATTAAATGATGCCTAACTAAATAGGAAAGGACTCTCACGAGAATTAAACCATTCTTCTCCTTTTGCTCTGAGTTCTTTCTGTGGTTCTACCTATTTTGTGTGTTGACCACAAGGCATCCAAATTTACTGAGCTTTTCTTTGATACTGAACTTGGGACTGGTTGTCGTTGCCCTAATCTCATCTCATAGTGCTTCCGTTTCTTATATTTAGCAAATGGAAACGATGCTCCCTCCTCATCAGGGGACTACAGGGTCTAGATGATGACTTGCATCAGTAATCCAGAAGGCGACCTAGGAACAGTACTGGTGGCTCTTCATTTGCACTAGAGATGACACTTTTCCTATATAAAGCTCTTAGAAACTGTCACTGTGATGATGTGCTGATTAAAGATAATGGTGACAATGATAATTCTTTAATTACGCTTTATACTTCTCACTTCCTTGGAATCTCAAAAGGATTCATACATGTCCTTACTCAAAATAGATCCATTAGCTATACTAAGATAAAAAGTCTACTGATAAAGTGCTGGACATTGAGGTTCATAGGGGAGAAAGCCAAATGGACTTAGCCCCATTCACTTTCCTTTTCCCAGAAAAATACCCTTTTTCTTAGAATCCTCTCAATGGTGGTTTCCACATCAGGTCTACAAGAGATAGTGGCGATGAACATACAGGATTAGGAGGGTAAGGAGTCTCACCTAGGTGGGCTCAGTTGCTTTGTCACACAGGGCGGGGGGAGGCCAACCTGCCCCTGTGAGTGCCAAGAAGCACCAAGGAGGCTGCCCAAGGTATTCTGTCCACTCAGCTCAAACATGTCCTCCGCTGGGCAAATTTGGGAAAGAGGAATCATTAAACTGGGGCTCTCTCAAGACCAGGCAGTTCTCTTTCAATTGTAGTTTTTTTTCCTCTCTCTCTCTCTCTTTACACTCTTCTCTCTATTCCAGCCTATTCATTGTCTTGGAGAAGCTGCTCTACTACCCACAGAGTGGGACCAGTCCTGTGTACCTGATAAGCAGTTAGGCACAGCTGACTGGGCCAGGGATGGACATCTGAACTTGAGGGGCAGATACCCTCTTCTGGCCATTGGGAATTGGGAGACTGTTAGGGAGCTGAGCTGGAAGGTTCTGCTGACTCGAGTGATTGGACTGCCATTTTGGAAGAACTTTGAGGCCCCTGAAAAGAACTCAGTCTGCAGAAAAAAAAAGAATGGAAAAAGAATCACAGAAAGAAGAGAGATTAAAGATGGGTAGTGAGGTGGAGGGAGAAGCTGCACAGTGAGATCTCGGTCTCTAAACTTGTTCTGTAAGATTCCCTGTATCCATACAACAGATCCTCCTTTACTTGAGCTAGTTTGAATGGGTTTCTGGTGTTTGAATGGTCTCTGAATAAGACACTGGGTATTGCCTCAGTCTGACCCTAAAACTCAAATGAGTAAAGATAGCCTCAGAAACACCCTCATGTCTCATGTCTGTGACTCTAGGTAAGAGTGTAACCCAGGCCATGTGGCCCTTGTGGCTTAGGAGCCACTCTTCATGTGAGTGAGGCTCCACTGGCTGTAAGAAAAAAGAGAGTCATTTCAATAATGAGGTTTTTTTTAAAAAAGGATACTTATAACACATAGAAATAAGGAAGGCAGTAATTTTAACTGCCTGGCCCAGGCTAATGGAAGCTAGAAGGTACAGTAGCTCTACTGTCTTTATTGACAATTTCTTGACCCAGAAGAAGTTGTGTCCTTAGAATGGGGCTTCTACAGATCCTCCTTTAAACGCCATGTTTCCACATCTCAGCTGCGGTCTCCTTACTTCTCTTTCCTTCCAATACTAATTAACTTATTCTCTTCCTTCCGATATTAATGGACTTCTCCCCAATAACTCCCACAAAATTCCCTAGAAAGTGACAATCTGATTGGGCCACTTTGTTCCTGCTTGGGCACAGCACTTGCCCTGAACTATAAAGACCATTGACCATCATGAGATGGCCTACCCTTAAGCCTGGTGCCCAGTCCTGGCCTATTGAACTCATCTGTATTCAGAAAACAGCCACTTGCAGCTTCTCTCTCAGTAAGGTTGTGGGATGGACAGTTTCTATCAGAAGGATCTGACAGTGTCAGCCACCCAGAGCATCACTGTATTTTCATATCCTAGCTTGTGGAGGTCAACTTTGTTAAGAAAAATTATCTGAAACTTGGAAGTAAAAATAGGAAGACTGCATGTCTTTGTAATGTCATACTGTACCACTGTCCAAAAAGACCCTAAAGATTTTTTAAATTCTCTACTTTTGTTTGACTTACTATTGAAGGGAAGCAGAATTTGCCACTCCAAAATATGCCTCTTGGGCGTAAGAATTATTCTAGGCTGATTATTTTTAAGAAATAGCAGACACAGGAGAAGCTCTGAAAACTGAGTGGAAGTTAGCCTTTTGTAAAAGACATTTACATTGATAAGGTAAATCTCCGTTTGTAAGGGTGGTTCCCTTTCTGTACCAGGTAGAGAAGGATGACTAAACTTGGAGAAACCCTCATCAATGGAGAAGACACCAACTTAAATCTGCAATAACAACCTTACCCTTGTTTACTGTGCTTTCCCTGATAGCCTTCCTAACTGGCTTCCCCACCCTCCAACATCTTCTTTTGTCTTTATCTGGAGATGGTATTTAAGGTGGTGGCTTGGGCCATTTTAGAAATTTACTTGGTTTTCTTGGGTATTTCCCATGTACGGGAGTTATATATTCTATTAAACTTCTGTTTTTCTCCTATTTATCTTTTATTATGGGGCAGGGGGGAGTCTCAGCTGAGAACTTAGAAGAGTAGAGGGAAAATTACTTTTCCTCCTCTATACTATTTACTATTTTTTTTTAAACATCTTTATTGAAGTATAATTGCTTTACAATGGTGTGTTAGTTTCTGCTTTATAACAAAGTGAATCAGTTATACATATACATATGTTCCCATATCTCTTCCCTCTTGCATCTCCCTCCCTCCCACCCTCCCCATCCCACCCTCCTAGGTGGTCACAAAACACCGAGCTGATCTCCCTGTGCTATGCGGCTGCTTCCCACTAGCTATCTATTTTACAATTGGTAGTGTATATATGTCCATGACACTCTCTCACCCTGTCACATCTCCCCCTCCCCCTCCCCATATCCTCAAGTCCATTCTCTAGTAGGTCTGTGTCTTTATTCCCGTCTTGCCACTAGGTTCTTCATGGCCTTTTTTGGGGCCCAGACTCTGTGAAGCTACATGTTAATTTTATTCTGATAGAGATGCAGATGATTTCTTTCCTTTCAGAAGATTTTATTGCCCTATAAGACGTTAACCAATTTGGCCTCTAAATTAGCAAACTTATTCCAGCACGCCATTCCTGACGGTCTATATGAATCTTTGTTCTTCCAGTTCTCCTTTGAAACAGCTTTACCATTCTCTGATTCTGTCTTTTATGAAGTAATTAAAACTTTGATACATATTCACTCTGTGTTTATATCATAATCATGTTTTAAGTTTATGAAAATTATACTTTGACCATTCAGCCAGACAGGCTGGGGAAAGTTCTCTGAGAATTGTCAGACGCAAAAAGGATAGAATCAGGCTTTTCTTTGTCATGGCTGACTTGAGGTTCATTCCCAGACATGAGTGTCCTTGACCAGGGCCTGATGTGGGGGTGAGGAGGGTTCCATCGCTGAGATACCAATATCATGAGGAAGGCTGGGATCCACAGTAGGGGGGACAAAGCAAGAATGATGAGAGTGACTAGAAAAATTAGAATTTTCACTAAATTGGGAAAACGGAAGAGAGTACTGCTGGATAAGAGGGGACCTTAACACAACAAGCAGAGACAAACTGGGAAAGTCCTTCATCCAATAAGCTCTGACTAGAGGCCAATACTCATGTCTTTATTAGTGTTCAGAACTTTACTTAATAGTAGTAATAATATTACAGATAATCTACGTAAGTAATTAATTCCTATGCTTTGATTGCCTAATAGTGTTAGCAGGCTTACACATGATATTGCTGATCTTTACCCAGTCTCGCTAATTGGTAATATGATGAAGAGAGGGACGTGAAGAAAGTAAATAACTCACCCATGTTTTTTGCACACTTAGAATTGCTACAGAAAGGATTTTAACCTAAGTTTGTCTAATTCCACGGTCCATGGGCTCACCCTTTCCTTCCTCCCTATCTCCTCCCTCCCTCTCTATCTCAAACACTTATTGAGTACCTACCATGTGCCAGGCTCTTGGGATATAGCAAGAAACAAAGTCCTTGTTCTCAGGGAGTTTACATTCCAGTGGGAGAGACACAGAAAATAATAATTAAAAAATACATCTCCTGTGGTAGCAGGGGCTATGAAGAAGACACAGCTTTCATATTTCTTGTTTGATGCCCATCAGCAGTGCATTTTTCTCATACTACATCCCTCATGCTCATGCAGTGCTTAACTCTGGCCTGGAGAATCAGGAGGACTTCATAGAAACACCTGCAGTCTCTTTGTCTCAGGGCCTTTGGCAAAGAAAAGCAGACATAGTGGCAGACAAAGCTGCTGGAAGTAGTGGTGCTAGTGGCAGCCAGAAGCTTAATCATGCATTCCAAAGGCAGTGTAAGTGATGTCACATTTTTGGTCCTGGAAGGGAAACCGAGGGCAGCTCCTTGGAAGTCGTAATCGGCCCCCTATCTGCCACGGAGGCACCTACACAGTTTCCGAGGTGTGACTGCAGAGACTCAAAAGGGTTCACTCACTCTGACAGGAATCGATAATAATTGTTGCTAAGCTAAAATTCATGCTAAGAAATTGGCATTTATATTATGTCAGGATCTCAGTGGAGAGGGCATGACAATAATTAAAATAAGTGTCACACCTGAATAATTAGACCACCTTATGGTTGTGTTGGAGAAGGAAAAACTTGCCTCTAACCTTCTAGGTTCTTCCAGCTGGTCTAAGAATTGAATTAACATCAGACAGGTTAATAGCAGAAAGTCAAATTTAATTTCATACGTATGGGAATCCCATATACATGAGAGGTTCAGAACCAGAAAGGCAAAATGAGGTATGTATGCCATCCTGAGTTAAGAAATGGGGTAGGGGCCTGGGCCTTCCAAGGACAGGAGGGTCATTCATAGGACAAGAAGAAGACCAGATGTTTGGTAATTAGATGTTTGCCCTGCCATATATATGGGGCCACCTAGATAACATTTATTTCCATTAATAACTCTTTTCTGGGAAACACTCCAATTTAAATTATTCTAGGTAGTTAAGGAAGGGGCAGTAATTTCTCTTGAAACTGCAGGGTCTTGATTACCTTTAGTTCAAAATGATCCTCATGCAAAAGTGGCACATTTGGGGGAAGCTCATTCTGAACCCCTACAATTGTTGTTTTACCTGTTTGTAGGACTTCTGGTTGCAATGCAGCATCAAAAATGACAAAGAAAGATCTTGAGACCGTAACAATTCAGAAAAGATAGGATTCCAGAAACTTCTGGGACACTGACACTTGGGAGGCTCTGCCTGGAGAGCACTTGCCTTTTTCTTTTTAAATTTGTTGAGGACTTTTTTTTTCTCCCATTAATGGGGCCTCTAAATACCAACTTTGTATTTTAACTCCTTCAAGGAATCCTCACCACCCACCTCTCACCCCCTGCCCGATTCTGAGTGTGAAGGAAGAGAAGAGGCCAGGGATTGCTAACCAAAGGCCTGGAGGGAAAGAGAACAGGATGAGACGGACAGTGAGCCTTGAGAGGCCTCACACAGGCCCTTCCAGGAGAGCCCTGGTTTTGCACTTCTTTTGGGGACTGGTCTGGATTGCTGAGACTATGGTCTGTGTACCGGCATCTTGGTCAATAGGGCTCAGCTTCTGGGTTGGGCTCCTGTTTCTTAATTTCCTCATGCCTGCCAGGGGCATCACTGGATCCAGCTCTCCTTCTTGTGTGCAGGGGTTACAGCAGGTCATGGATTTGGTGAGGCCAGTTACTCTGGGCTGGCTGCTTCATAGCCTCTGACAGCTCTGCTAACTCTGGCTCTGTGTATTCTCAAACTTGCCTACACATTGGGATCACCTGGAGAGATTAAAAAAAAAAAAAATCAGAGGTAGATGGGACCAGGCATCAGTAATTTAAGAAATCTCCCCAGGTGATTCTAATACTCAGACAAGCTGGAGAACCACTGTCCTAAGAGTCATAAGAGTGAGCTGGTCTCACAGTAGACATGTGCTTACGTTTCTGGGCAGTGAACACATGAACCCATGATGGATCAATAGCATGACATTCTTGTGGAAGAGAGCACCTACTTCTGTGGCATAGCATGTGGCAGCCATATTCTGAATCATGATCTTATTCCCGTTTTACAGAGGAGGAAACTGGGGCTCAGTAAGGATAGGCAAAATTCCCTAGGTAGGCAGTTATTATACTCAGCTAGAAGGAGCAGAACAATGTGTGTGTGCTGAAGACTCTACTGTTAGAGCAGAGGGGAGACCAGGAACGAATTTCACTCTATGTAAGTTGTGGCATGCCAGAGCTAGCACTTCAGGATCTACACATTAGAGCTTTTCCAAATTTCCACCTTAAAGAGCCAATTCCAAACCTTGAAACCAGTTACATTGGATTTAAGGGCTGAAGCCCAGTAATTCAAGAGTGTTGCACTTGGGCATGGCTCTGCTAGGAGGAGAGATGGGCCCTGGTAAGGATTATGTTAGGGACAAACAGGGTGTGTCTTCTGGGGACCGCACTATGGATTCTCAAACAAATCCGTGACAGGTAGAGTGAGGTGGGGATGGACATAGATCAATGAACTGTCTAGCTCAACACATCCCCACTTCCTCAGGCAAATAAAACCACAGGGAGAAACAGACAAGAAGGCTATTCATGTGTTGGTCCACCGTGTGCCTTGATTCTGGAATAGTCTTTCCCATCCAAGTCACGGCTGCAGTCTTCCGAAATTATCCTACCTCTGAAAAAGCCACTCCAGCACATGAATCTTCCATGATGTCTCTCACAGAGTGGTATCCACACCCCTTATTCAAAGATCCAACACACTCCCCAATTTGATCTTTCTCTACTTTTCTGGTGTTCTTTTCTTTTTTTTTTGGTGTTATTTTCACTTACCCTCCACCAACCTTGGGTTTCAGCAAGTTGGATCTAATGGCCGTTTTCTGAAAATGCTCTGAGGCTAGTCTCACTGGCCAGAGCACTCTACATGTCCTCCACCCTCAGTGCATGCCCTCCCCCCATAGCTACCCAAGCCCCTGCTTTCCTCAAAGCCCAGTTCACACTCCTCCTGTTTGTTAGTGGTCTTCTCACAGCTTCCAGGTATACTGAAGCCTCCTTTCCTTGGACTCACAAAGCAGAGTTAGTTGCAGCCTTGTTTACAGCACTCCACAATCTACCTTCTTTGGGTGTGTGTGTTCTGTCCATCACTAGATGCTCATAAAAAGTAGAGCAGAAAAATTTTTAAAAAATCCTTTTATCCCTTATATGAGTAATCTTAATGATAACCTGGCAAGTGCTTAGGTATATCAAGTTGATTAGTTTACAACTGCTGCATAACGTATTACTGTAATCTTAGTGGCTTAAAACAATATTCATTTATTATCTTACAGTTTTTGTAGGTCAGAAGTTTGGGTAAGGTTTGGGATTGGATTTCTGCTCATGGTCTCAAAGGGCTGAAATCAGGTGTTAGCTGGTCCTTGTCCAAGCTCATTTCCTGTGTTTGTTGCTATTGATAGAATTCATTTCCTGTAGTTGTAGGACTGAGGTCCCCATATTTCTTTCTGGCTGTCAACCAAGGGTTGCTCTCAGCTCTGTAAAAAAAATTAATAAACAGAAACTTCAATTAAATAGAGTCAGGAGACCAGGGGAGGAGCTCTCACACCCTGTGACAGCAGCAGAGCTGAACAGGAAGAAGAAAGACTCCTCTTCTTTCCTGGCATGAACTCAGCCAATGAAAAGCCATGGACTCTTTCTTACTGTAGCCCTCCCAACTTCCTTTTCCTCCTAATAAAAGCGTTCTCCTTCCCTTGCCATGAGGGGACTTGCATGTTGGCTCACCATAGTTGTAGACCTTGAATTGCAATTCTCTGCTGGTTCTGAATGAACCCTTTTTTTTTTTCCTGGAGAAATAACTGGCAGTCTATTTGTTTTAGGCCAAAGTTTTGGTGGCCTATATGGGGGCCAGAGTAGACTCTCAACAGCTCTGGGGTAGGTAAGCAAACATGTGCCATTACCCACAGGTTGACCCATATCTCAATGAATTTTTTCACTGACCCTGGAGTTTGAAGGTAGCTCTTCTCCTAGATCCAAGCTCATGCCCTCTTTGCATCTGAAGCTCTCCAGGCTTTATTTGAGATCTAGTTAAAGGTTTTGTCTTTCTGGTTAAGAGCTTGTTCTGTATGCAAGTACTCATTTGACACTTGGTTTGATTTTGAGATCAGACTGTTTCACTGAAATTGGCTGAGAAGCCTCTAGCCCATTCCTTTGGGAACAGGGGCTACTTCACTGAAACTGTGCCAGTTCAGCCATCGGCCCATTCATTTGGCACAGGGACTGTTCTATGGGAACTAGGTGGAAAGCCTGTGGCCTGGCTCCTCCAGGACCAAGCTGCTCCCATTGAACTGGCTGGTATTAGGCCTGCTGGCTATTGAGTTGCAAGCTGTTTGAGATATTTGAACGTTTATGCTGTTTGAATTGCTAGCTGTTTGAGCTGTCAACTGTTTGAGCTGTTTGAAAACTGTTCTTTTACTCTAGAGAAAATCCTATGAGAAACAAGGACCCAGTTATCTAAATATTTTGAGGACTGCCCTCTCCCCCAAAAGGGACTCCAGCAGATTTTATGTTTAAAAACTGTGGTCCTTCCTCATATGCATTTTTAACTAAATGAACTGACCTGACCGAAGGCAATTTAGAAAATCAATTGCCATTATGGGGAAATTTTGAAACACCCAAGCTTAATTTTCTGAAAGCTGAATTGGACTACAATAGCTCGAAGTTTTCCAGAAAAAAATGGATTGCCTATTTTGACTGGTATTTGAGACTTCCAAACATTATGCAGAGCCTAAAGTGACCTCTTTCTGCAGAATAAGATTTTAAGATTGACTGAGGCAAACAAATGATTAAAGAAAGATCAAACGGCTCTTGAAGCCTCAGGCTCTTCTTCTTGGTTTTTTTGTCTCAGGCTCTACGTCAAATGCCATTTTCCTCCTTGCTTTCTATGCTGCCTGCATCTCCTGTATACCCTCGGTTCCCCCACTTTAATTCTCTCACCAAACTTTCCTTTTTCTCTGAAACACTCCCCACTCCATTTCCTCTGAACTTATCAGAACCTGTCCCTTTAGAATTAAGTCTTCTGAGAATCCAAAGAGGCTAAACCCTTAATTTCTTACATACTCTGGACTGAAGCTGAATTGTGAGCCATCGTCAAAGATGTTCCCAAAGTAACCAAAGATCCTCACAGATTTGCTGAGGTATTTAATATAGTTATTCAAACTTATTAACCTGGTTTCTCTGACTTAACATCAGCTAGTTCATATTGTTGTTGGTGAAGGCCAGGATGTTGTTAGATGAAAACCACTAATTGGGAAAATCCTGAAAGGTCTCTAGAATTACAACTGAGAGACCAACCTGCTAACTTATTATATGGTCAGGCTCAGGCAATTGCTAGGTGAATTCATCAAGCAATTCTTAGGGCTTTTCTAAAGCCTGTTGATGGGAAGAAAATTCAGACTTGCACACAAAAATCTGATGAACATGTTCAGGACTATTACAATCAACTTGATTGTTTTTAAAGAAAATTCTAGTCTTCCTTCAGATGTTGATTCTATCTGGGTAGCTTTTAACTCTATGCTTATTAATGGGCTGAACTGGAACCTTTCCTTTCTAGTAAAAAGGAGCAGGATGGAACGGGAAACTATGTCTACTCTAGATTTACTTAATCTGGCAAACCAGCTCTCTTGTACTCTAGATGTGTCACCTCAAAGGAAGACCACCAAAATTCTTAATCTTCAACACCAGCAATCGAAAGCCCCTAAACAAAACCAATGCCCTTCTGGTTTCTGCTATTATTACAAGTGGCCAGGATATTGGAAAAGAGATTGTTACAAACTGAAGCACTTTAGGTGCCTTCAGCCCTCTAACTAGCCTTTCCAACATCCTCACAATTCTCAATGATGGGCTCTTCCCAATCCTCCCTCTTAATCAGCTTGGAAAAACATTTCTTCAGAGTGGGATGAATCTCTTCCAGTCCTAATTGACACCAGAGCCACTCTCTTAGTGCTCAGTCTCACTATTATAAAACATCCTCTGCCTTGGAGTACTAAAATAGTTCAAATAGCGGGGATCTCTGATGAACTTCAAGAGATCCCTGCCTCTGAACCTATTCCCTTTTGTTTAGGCTTTTTGAGAGATACTCGCCCCTTTCTCCTTAGTTCCTCTCTCTCTATCAATTTACTAGGCTGAGACTTCTTAGAAAAGCATCATGTCGGAATATCTTTCTCCCAAAATGGGGGAATAATTCTAGAATTTGACAGTAGTCATCTAAGTAACCCACCAGGTAAATTAAATGACCCTTTGACATCGTTTATTTGTTATTGACATCAATCATTTGTCCCTATTGAATCAGCTACCACTTTCCTTATGGGCTAAAACTCTCACTGATGTTGGCAAAGATCACAGCATGCTTCCCATCAAGATTCAAATAGATCCCCCAAAACCTCTTCCCAGAATGAATCAATATCTTATAAGTAAAGAAACCCTTCAATGCATAAAGCCCGTAACAGAATATTATAAGACTCAATGCCTCATTATCCCTTGTACTAGTCCCTGAATTACTTCCGTTTTACCGGTGAGAAAACCTAGACTTTTGTCCAGGACCAATAAATGACATTGTTATTCCTCAACCCCTGTTATTTCTAATCCCCACATGCTGCTAATATCCCACTGGAAGCGAATTCTTTACTGTAATTGATTTATGCAGTGCATTCTTTAGTATTCCATTTGATGAAGCTAGCTAATACCTTTTTGCCTTCACTTGGGAAGAAAAACAATTCACCTGAACAGTAATGCCTCAGGGTTTTACTGAGAGTTCTTCCTATTTCTCACAAATCTTGAAGGCTGATCTGGATGATATAAAGTTCCCTAGGGGTTCTACTTTGTTGCAACACGTGGATGATGTGATTTGCTTCTTGTTCTTCTTCTCAAGATTCCTCACAGGAAGACAGCATCCACTTACTAAAGCTTTTAGCCTTAAAGGGACATAAAGTTGCCAAAGAAAAATTGCAGTTTGCCCAAACCCAGGTTTAATATTTAGGGTATCAGATATAGAACAAGGGCTACACCTAGATCCAGATTCACAGTGCCCTAAGTTTTCCAAACGTTAAAGCTAAGAGTCAACTGTGAGGTTTTCTTGGGCTAGTTGGTTATTGCTGAAATGGATTCCAAATTTCTCTCTTATGGCAAAACCTCTGTATTCTTTACTCAACATTAACAGCCCTGACCCAATTTTATAGGAAGAACCAGACAACATAGCCTTCATGGCCATAAAAGAGAGTCTGATGAACCCATCTGCCCTTGGTATCCCAATTATCAGATCCTCCTTTTCCTTTTTATATATGGGAAGGAAGGGAATGCCCTTAGAGTACTCACCCCAAAACATGGGGACCACTACCAACCCACAGGGTATTATAGCCAGCAACTGGACCCTGTGGCACAGGCATGGCCTCCTTGCCTTAGAGCCATTGCAGTCACTGCCCTTTTGATTAAGACCACTGAGAAATTTGTTGTGGGATCTCCTTTAACCATTTTTGTACCTCATGCAGTAGAAGCTCTCCTGAATTCTCATCACACTCAACATTTCTCACCCAGCGGCCTCACCTCCTATGAAATCCTTTTGTTAACTGTCCCTCACATAACTGTTTTATGTTGTAATTCTTAGCCTAACTACTCTTCTCCTCTCCATCACTGATGAAGTTCGTCATGACTGCTTAATGCTGATGGACCACCTCCTGATTCCTCATAATGATCTACGGAAAATTCCATTAGGTAATATTGACTTCTCATGGTTCTTATTTAAAAGGTGACAGTGGCAAATATTATGCTGGGCATGATATTACAACTTCTTTTGATGTTATTGAGGCAACATCTTTACCTATGGCTACTTTAGCCCAACATGCTTTTATACAGGCTTGTACTTTAGCCAAGGACAAAACTGCCAATATTTATACTGATAGTAGATATGCTTTTGGAGTAGTTCATGATTTTGGAATGTTCTTGAAGCAATGTGGCTTTCTTACTTTCAGTGGGAATAAAATTAAAAATGGCCCCTATGTTCAGGAATTATTGAATTCAATACTTTTACCTGCCACTTTAGCTATTATTAAGATTCTAGGACATTCTAATCTTGATTCTCTGAAAATTAAGGGAAATCACTTTGCTGACATTTTTGCAAGGAATGCTGCCCTTAAAGGGATTAACAGCAGCCAAACATCTATCATGGTCCAAAGGGATATTTCTCCAAATGATAATTTAGAAAAACTGGCTAGAGAGGCCCAATAATTGGCCTCAGAAAGGAAAAACAAGATTAGAAATCCAACAGTTTTTGGTTTGGTAAAAAGAGCAAGCTCTGGTTTGGACTACATAACAACCCAGTCTTACCAGAGACCCTAAAATTCTCACTCCTCACCATTGTACATACATTACACTATCAGTCTAGTGACAAAATGATAGCCTTCATGCATCAATATTGGTGCGGAAACATTAACAAGGCTGCAGAAAGTGCCTATCTCATTTGTTCCACTTTTCCAAAGTGCAACCCAGGGAAGCCTGTTTGTACTTCTCTTGGATATTTCAAACTTCCTGGGCCATTCATGTTCTAGCAAATGGATTTCATACAACTTCCTCCATCTCATGGATATAAATATGTTTTAGTCATGGTCTGTATGTTTTCACACTGGACTGAAGCCTTCTCTTACAGACAGGCTAGTACATCTTCTGTGGCTAAAGTCCTTTTGGAAAAGAGTATCCCTACATGGGGAACGCCTCTCAAACTTCACAGTGATTGAGGAACCCATTTTATGGGCCAGGTACTTTCACAAGTCTGTGTTGTTTGGCCAGTTTTACAACACTTTCACTGTACTTACCGCCCTCAATTCTCTGGTTTAGTCGGACACAGTAATGGCATTACTTATACTCAATTGGCAAAATTTGTAGAGGCCCTCCAAATGCCTTGGCTAAAAGCATTTTCATTGGTCTTCCTAAATCTCAGGGGTAGCCCTTTTGGAACTCATGAACTCTCACCCATTGAGATAGTCACAGGACGCCCAATACACTTGGCTTCTGATTCTTTTGACCCATAACTAATAAAAGGAGAAATATTCTAATATTGAAAAGGCCTAATCACTTCTATTAAAATAACCATGTTTTGGTAGAACCATCTTTTCAAAGTGTACCCGTGGGAGATGAAGACCTCAAGCATCACACCTTGCAGTCTGAAGATTTTGTCTATTGGGAAAGATACCTCCAGAAGAACTCTCTTCAACCTCAGTGGAAAGGCCCCTATCAAATACTGCTATCCAACCCTTGTGCCACCAAACTCCAAGGAAAAGACTCTTGGATTCACATGACACACCTAAACAAAGCACAGAAACCTGACTGGACCTACACATTATCTGATGACTTGAAAGTAAAGATTTCCTGGAATTGAGGCAGACAACATCTGATGAGACAGCTTTCCCAAGATATCTGGATCAGACCTGTTGGAAGTTTGTTGCCAAACCATTAATGATGACATAATGCTTCAGATGATCTCTAATTTCTATGATCTTGATAATATTGGGTTGGCCCAAAAGTTTGTTCGGGCCTTTCCATAAGCTGTCATGGAAAACCCCAGATGAACTTTCTGGCCAACCCAATATATGAAGTTTAGATTAAAAGTGCCTGAGAGTTCTCCCTCTTACCTTTCGTTGTTACTTGAATATGACCTCAATAGGTTTCCAATCTGTTCACTTTCCCTTTGACCTGAGACACTACATCCAGGGAAGTTCCATTTGACATTTAGAGACAAAAAGCCACTGAAACCAGAAAACCTGACTCTTGATCACAATGCTTTCAGAGAAGGATCTTGATCAAAAGGGGGAAAATGTAAAAAATTTAATAAACAGAAACCTCAATTACATAGAGTTGGGAGACCTGAAAGGGGAGTTCTCACGTCCTGTGACACTAGCAGACCCTTACAAGAAGATGAAAGTCTCCTCTTCTTTCCTGGTAAGAACACAGCCAATGGAAAGCCACGGACTCTTTGCTTATGTATCCCTCCCAACTTCCTTTTTCCCTCTGTAAAAGAGTTCTTCCCTTGTTATGCAGGCACTTACATGTGGCTCACTGTGGTTGCAGACCCATAATTGCAATTCTCTGCTGTTCCCAAATAAACACTTTTTTAGCTAGAGAAATAACTGGCAGTCTACTTGTTTTAGGTCAATAGCTCCTAAAGGCCACTCTCAGATTCTTGCCCCAAGGGCCCATCCATCTTCAAAGCCAGCAGAAGAACGTCTCTTGAATTGAATTGCTCTCAGGTTTGCACAGACTTCTCTGGTCTCTGACCTCTAGGCTCAAATTTAAAGGACTCGTGTGATTAGGTCAGACCACCCAGGATAATCTCTTTTTTGCCATATGTTTTGCCATAATATATCCTGGGATTGATACATAGGTTCTACCCACACTCAAAAAAGAGGAGATTATATAAGGGTCATTGAAGTCATCTTGGAATTCTGCCTACCACACAAATATTAATCAATAATGCACTAACTAAATCCTATCTTTGGGCCATTGGACTTTGGGTGTGTTTATGGTCTCAAGTCTTTTTGATTCCCTCCTGATATATTTACAATTTTTTGCTTGTGCATACATGTATCCCTTTTTCTGGGAAGAAAATCCATGATTTTCATTAGATTCTCAAACATTCTGGAAGTGTTCACTCATCACAGACACCCACACCAGGTGAATTAAATCAGAGTCACTGCAGATGGTAAATTCTAATGGTAGCCTAAGTGGAAAACCACCATGTGCAAGGAACACTGGGCTTGGAAGATAAGTGACCTTGGTTTTTATCTCATTACCAGTGTCTCTTGACCATGAGACCTTAGAGAAATCACTCAACTTCTTTGGGTCTCATGTGCAAAGAGGATTATAATAATAAGTGCTGTTTCTAACAGTTTTTAGGAGGATGAAAAGTATGTAAAAATGTTTTGCAAACTGAAGTGTTAGCATTTACCAATTATCAGTGTGAAGAGACACTAAGTGAGTAGGAGACAATATTTTGAGTGGAAAGGGAAGGTAAAATTTCACATCTATCAGAGTTCAGTATTAGATACTGTGTACCTTCCAGAGTCTTCTGCTGTTGGGAACAAGTAAATTGCCATAACCTTTCTGGAAAGCAATTTCCCAATATATATCAGGAGTGTAAAAAATGTCCAAGCCAGTTGACCCCAAGATAACATTTCTAGGGATTTCTTTTAAGCATTTAATTTATTTTTCGTTTAAGGATTTAATGAATGTACAAAGATTATGGTAGTATAAAATTGGAAACAATCTAAATATTTAACAATAAGGGATTGTTTAATGAGATATTATTTAAGTGTTAACATTCTTTTGCATTTAAATATTTGACATGGAAATATGCTTATAGTAAATTGTATGAAAGTTAATTTATAAATACGGTTTGTATGATATGTTTGTTTGCATTTTTTAAGAGTTCTAGAAGGATTTATACCAAAATATTGACAGTGGTTCAGGGGATGAAATTTTTGGAAGTATTATTATTTCTTTCTTATATTGAATCTGCATTATTTTTTTTTTTTTTTGGATTTTCCATTTAAAAAGAAAAGTCTGTTAAAAGTACTCAGTGTTGTTAAGGATCAGGGTGACTTCCAACCCTACTGAGTGCAGAATCCCTTTCTCTTATCCCAAGGGAAGAGTCAGGAGCACAAACGGGGCTTATCCCCGATGCCAGGGGCTGACTCAGAATGATAAAATAATTATCTGCTTTTCTCCCAAAGGCTGGCCATCCTGCCTTCCTCCACTTTCCATCCCCAAGCTGGGCCAGGATATTTTGAGCAAAATGAGTCATTGAAATCTCTAATGTGAAAATTGTCCCTCCTTAAGCTGGGTTCTCTGAACACAGTGTTCTCACTGATTGCCACCCTCTGTGCCCCTTCTTTGTCACAGCTGGGAGGCTGACCTTTCTTGAAACCCAGCTAAAGTAGTGTGGGGTTTGGCATGGGACCCAGGTCTAGGCTACCAGACTAATTAGTTGTGCTGCTCTGTGCATGCAGTTTAGATGCTCTGAGTTTTGATTTCATAATCTCTAGTTGCCAGACAAATGGGTTGGTAGGAGCAGCTTAGATGGACCCATGGAAGCATTTGCAAACTTGGACGTGTTCACGTGGCACTTCTGATCAAACCATTGTTCCTGCTGATCCAAACTAGTGTGATGTTCCAGCTCTAAAATTGTGGCTCATGACCTGTGGGCTCACTGTGTGCCACAGTCACCACTGAGCTGCTGCTCCCATGCTTGTCTCCGCAGTCCTGTTCTAAGCTGTGGCCTAATACTACTCTTCTCCCCTATGTGGCTCTTGCCATTGCCTCACACCAGGACCAGAACCCTGTCTTTTAACTCCCATCCCAGAGTGTAAAGCAATATTTCTCAAAGTGTGTTCCCTGTATCATCTGCCACCAACTTGCCTGGATCTTAGTTAAAAACCATATCCCTGGGTCAAATTCCAGACTTACGGATCAGAATTGGCTGTTGGGATGACTGGGAATCTATGCTGTTATTAAGTTCTCCACGTGATTCTTCTGCACATTAACGTTTGAACACCACTGATCCAGGGCTTGGATACTGAACGCAGACCTCTCAGATGCTGCCTGTCTCTTTGCTTCCCTGGCTGGCCTGGACTCTGGTATTGGGTACTCCCTATTTCTTGGTTTCTGATACTTATCTTGTACTTCCTTGTATGATTAGTGCACTATTACTTACAAATGAACAAAAACTCAATCCAAAATAATTTAAACAAAAAGAAACTTTATTGTAGAAGTTCAGGAATAGACTGCTTTCAGGCATGGCTTGATCCAGGGGCTCATGCTCTGTTTTTCTCTATCTCCTCACTTGGCTACTCTCTCCTCTTTGTTTCATTCTCAGAAGGAATTGATTCTGTGCTCACAGAATGGCTACAGAGGATCTAGATCTTATAGCCTATCAGATTTTAGCCTGGTGGAAAGTTTAAGTCCAAAATTCTCATCAAAGTCTTACACAGACTCTCTCTGGCTCTGATGGGGTCACCTGTGCATCCTTGAGCCAGCCACACATTTCAGGGGGATGAGTGCCTCTCACTGACCATGGTTCAGTGGTGGTTAGCTTTCAAAAACATAGACTAAGGTGGGAGTTGGCAGGGGCGGGGGCAGGTGCATTCCCTAATGAAAATTGTAGGCTTTTCTCAGAAGTAAGGTAAATGGTTGCTAAATGACCCCAGGCGCAAATGTCCATTTACTCCTTTTGTGAAATTTGGACTCTCCCCGAAACTGCTGTGACTCAGGCCCACAGCACTCTGTCTGATGTTCTGACCTTGTGGGTCAGCTCCTGTATCTGTGATAAGGCACCTGGCTTGTGCAGTCCCCATGGCTTCCCCACGCCCGTGCCCTGTCCCACTCTAGTCATATCAGCCATGCCCCTCTGAGTGCCAGCTGTTACAACAGGCCCAGTTTCCTCTATTATCCATTATTACCCATAGGCAAACCCAGAAGCAAAACAGAAATTTCTTTTGAAATCCAAAGTAGAAGATGATCAGCTGAATTCAGACATAACTGAGGGTAAGGGAACCTCTTTTATTAAAGCCCTGTCCCTCTGTCAGAGGTGATTTCACTCAAACTCTTAAAAGCTCAGGATAATTCATCCCCCACCAGGCTGCACTGAAAGGGAATAGCCAGCAGGCCTGAAGCACAGGGGTTGATGGCAAGATGAGAGGCTGCACTTGGTTCCCCAGGAGAGAGCTACAGATTGAGTCCATTCCCCGTCCTGCAGAGGTGACAATGCAGCAGGCTGCCTGGGGGCTGACACTGGCATTAGACATAAAGAAAAGAATGAAGCAAAGAAGGAGCCTTGGCCAGGAGGAGACTTTGTTCTCTGGGCTACGCACCAGAGCTGGAAGAGACTCCAGTAGCCTGAAGCCCACAGTGCTGTGTGCTCTTTTGGTTCAGGACGGGATTCCAACAGGGGTCAGACCATCTGCCTTACACTGTATGGGGAGAGATTAGAGATTAGCTGCTCACCTTCTCTCACCTTTATTTGGGCCAAGAGAAATTTCCAGACGGAGTATACCTACAGGACAGAGAATATTTCCCACTGGGCAAATGTAATTAGATGAGACAAAAACAAAGCTTTGAAGCCCTAATTCGGGGCAAACCCTTAAGTGGTTTATACATATGAACAGCCAGGAAACAGGGGCTGAGGCTGTCCTTGCCAGGCCTGGGCAGAGACAAGGGCTGAGGCTGTCCTTGCCAGGCCTGGGCAGAGCTAACGCTGGGAGTGAGAGCTGCACCACTGCTCCTGTGCTTGGCTCTAATCCTCCTTCCATTTAGCAGCTGTGGACCCCACACTCTGGAATATGTTTTTGGTGTGTCCAAGGAGGAAGGTCCGTCAGTGCTTGAAATTGGATTGTTTCAAATAACCATTGTGCAGAATGACAGTGAGGAAGGCGAAATATGGATGCTTCCCCCTAAACTTTAGGGCCAAAAGGGATTTTTTTGGGGGGTTAGGTTTATGTACCTAACATAAACTATTTATTATTTATTTATAAATAAAATTATTTATTTTTTATTTTTTTATTCAGTATAGTTGATTTACAATATTGTGTTAGTTTCAGGTGTTAGTTTCAGCAAAGTGATATATTCTTTTTCAGATTCTTTCCATTATAGATAATTACAGAACACTGAATATAGTTCCCTGTGCTATACAGTAGGTCTTTGCTGTTTATCTACTTTATAGATAGTAGTGCGTATCTGTTAATCCCAAACTTCTAATTTACCCCTCCCCCCCCTTTCCCCTTTGGTAACCTTAAGTTTGTTTTCAATGCCTGTGAGTCTATTTCTGTTTTGTAAATAAGTTCATTTATATCATTTTTTTAGATTCCACAAATAAGTGATATCACATGATATTTGTCTTTGTCTGACTTACTTCACTTAGTACGGTAATCTCTAGGTCCATCCACGTTGCTGCAAATGGCATTTCATTCATTTATTTTTATTTTTTATTGGAGTATAATTGCTTTACAATGTTGTGTTGGTTTCTGCCATACAGCGAAGTGAATCAGCCATATGTGTGTATACACATCTCCTCCTTCTTGAACCTCCCTCCCCACCCCATCCCACCCAACTAGGCCATCACAGAGCACCAAGCTGAGCTCCATGTGTATTTCATTCTTTTTTATGGCTGAGTAATATTCCATTTCATATATGTGTGTGTGTGTGTGTGTGTGTGTATATATATATATATATATAAAATCACATCTTCTTTATCCATTCATCTGTTAATGGACATTTAGGTTGTTTCCATGTCTGGGCTATTGTAATAGTGCTGCTATGAACATAGGGGTGCATGTGTCTTTTCAAAATAGAGTTTTCATCTTTTTCGGATATATGCCCAGGAGTGGGATTGCTGGATCATATGGTAACTTTATTTTTAGTTTTTAAAGAAACCTCCATACTGTTTTCCATAGTGACTGCACCAATTTACAGTCCCACCAACAGTGTAGAAGGGTTTCCTTTTCTGCACATCCTCTCCAGCATTTATTATTTGTAGACTTTTTGATGATGGCCATTCTGACCAGTGTGAGGTGATATCTCATTGTAGTTTTTGTTTTTAATAAATTATTGGATTGAACTAAACTTTATTATTATTATTTTTAAATTTATTTATTTATTTATTTATTTTTGGCTGCATTGGGTCTTCATTGCTGCGTGCAGGCCTTCTCTAGTTGTGGCGAACGGGGGCTACTCTTCGTTGCAGTGTGTGGCCTTCTCATTGTGGTGGCTTCTCTTGTTGTGGAGCACGGGCTCTAGGTGTGCAGGCTTCAGTAGTTGTGGCACGCGGGCTTTAGAATGCAGGCTCAGTAGTTGCGGTGCATGAGCTTAGTTGCTCCGCGGCATGTGGGATCTTCCTGGACCAGGGCTCAAACCCATGTCCCCTGCATTGGCAGGCAGATTCTTAACCACTATGCCACCAGGGAAGTCCCCTCATTGTAGTTTTGATTTGCATTTCTCTAATAATTAGCGATGTTGAGCATCTTTTCATGTGCCTGTTGGCCATCTGTATGTCTTCTTTGGAGAAATGTTTATTTAGGTCTTCTCCCCATTTTTTTGATTGAGTTATTTGGTTTTTTTGATATTGAGTTGTATGAACTGTTTGTATATTTTGGAAATTAAGCTCTTGTTGGTAGGACCTAAAGGAACTTGTCATCAACAGCTGACAGTTTTTCTACTCTTGCTCTGGGATGGAGGAAGTGGGGAGGTGATTGAGCCTAGACCAGAATCTCTCAAGATCCAGGAGATTTTGCCCAGGGACACGTGAAATGGGAGCAGCAGGACCATTGGGGGAAAGGAACTTGCAATGCCGAGATCTGGGGATTTCCCCAGTCTTCCCTGGTTAGGAATGTCCACCCCCAGTTGAAGGACCAATTCCACAGGAATAGAACCATGGGCAGTAAGGAGGAGGAGGATCACAGCTCTTCTGGCTAGCCTGCTTCGATCCCACACTGGGATTGGTCTCAGATGCTGCCCAGGAACCCGCTGGCAGTGCCTTTGATAGCACCCCGTTCTTGGGTGTAGGGCCACAGATTTGCTTTTTACCCAAGTCTCTCTGGCTGCTGAAAAATGTAAGAATATCAATGAGGAATATCTTAAAGAGCTGCTTTTGGTCTTCTTGCCAGAGAACCAATATTGGTTGTGAACGATAGGGCTACATCAGGGGTGTAGGGCCACAGATTTGCTTTTTACCCAAATCTCTCTGGCTGCTGAAAAATGTAAGAATATCAATGAGGAATATCTTAAAGAGCTGATTTTGGTCTTCTTGTCAGAGAACCAATATTGGTTGTGAACAATAGGGCTACATCAGGGGTGCAGAAATATGAATTTTTCAATGGTGTTCCAAGGAATACTGGAATCTTATCAAAAGCAACATATCAAATTATTGATTCAATTATTTAAAGTGCATTAGCAGAGGATGCCTATCAGACTCAGACATCTGAGTGTCTAATCCAGTGAAAAGAGTCCATGCAGGGAGCATATGTTAAAGTTCTTTGCATCTCTATGTGAGCACAGTGTATGATATGTGACATCAATGTTAATTTTTTGTTTTTGTTTTGGTTGGGTGATGAGATGAGCAAGGGATTAAAATTCCATGTTTGCTTCCACTGACCTACCCTGCCCATTTGGGAAATAATTTGTTTTCTTGAACACATCACATGACTTCTTTTGTTTTTAATCGATAGAACAAAATGGATTTTATAAAACAAACTGAAAAAATTCCATTGAGCCCAGGCCACAAAGATATTTCCACAAATATCAGGTCATTGCTGCTCTGTCCCCTCAACTGAGGGTACAAATAGTTCAGATATCCCCAGAAACTCTTGCCTACTCAAATAGTATTGCTCAGAAATGAACTAGCACTTTGGCTTAAAGGTAACTGTCTTAAGCTTTTTACGACATCAAAAACACACAGATCAACATTTAAGTAATTAAGTCAGTCATCAAGATGTTTGGTTTACAGCATGTAAAATAATCATCTCTATTGAGTCTTCAAAGAATTGAGCAGTTGAATGTCATTCCAGCACAGCCTTTATTGAATCCTTCTATTAAGTTTTGTGAATTAAAAGGCCCACAATTTTGAAATATCTGGGGGAGTTGGTCTCTTTGTGTTTCCCTTGGGGATTGGGGATGTGGTCCAAGAGAGCAAAGCCTACTCTTAGGAAAATCTTCTAATTCTGATCCACAAAGGAAGTCCAGGAGAGAAGAGAGAGTGTATTTCCATTTGTTGTCTACAGGGTTATTTGCTTGTATTGCTCTGGAAATGGGATAACTCTGTATGTCTGGGTTATAGTTGATGGAATAAAGCATCATTTTATACCATATCTGAGAAATAACTTGAGTCTATAAAAAATAATAAAGTGGGCCAGCTCCTTCTGGGAACATTCTCTGTCTGTCCCTGGGATCCTGCTTCCATTAATATATATGGATAACGCCTGACATTGCTTTATAGTTATGTGCCTGTCAACCCTGTATTTATTAATACACCCCTAGGCTTTCATAAGGTGATGAAAACAGTGATGTTATATATCCCGTTGGATGTGTCTTTAAAAAATAAAACACTCTCTGCTGAATTGTAAGCTGTTTCACAAGGTAGAGGCTGTTTGGGAGGGCCTTCCTAGAATCAGGGCTTGGCCAAGGACAGGACTGGCTAGTCTGGTGATTCCTGTAAAACCCAGTTCAGATGACTATGAAATAATCCTGGATTCCAGGGCCAG
Organism: Balaenoptera physalus; assembly: GCF_965194825.1. Taxonomy (NCBI): domain Eukaryota; kingdom Metazoa; phylum Chordata; class Mammalia; order Artiodactyla; family Balaenopteridae; genus Balaenoptera; species Balaenoptera physalus. Next base: position 29,765,168 of record NC_138882.1, read on the forward strand.
ATCTATGCTGCTGAGTTAGTTCTTGCCTGCCCACTTTTGTCACTCTTTTACTTTATGACTTGGAGATGAATTTATTTCCTGAATCCTTGGTCCCAAATTGTGAAAAAAGAATAAACTACCCATCACTAACTTGAACCTTAAAGGAATGGCTGTATTAGGTATTCATTATGTGCCAGCCACTGTTGTCAGCACCTTACATGTTTTAACTCATGTCATCCTCATAGCAACCCCAATGAGGCGGGTCCTGTCACTATTCCTACTTTGCAGGTGGGGGAGGTGAGATACCGAGAGGATAGGTCACTTGCCCCAAAGCACACAGTCAAGGCAAGAGTTCAGGCGTCTACCAGAACCTGTGCTCCTCACAAGCCCCAGCCACTGCCTTCCCTATGGACAGTTGCTTATATGTGTTGGAGGCCTTTGGAGGCACAGGGCCAATGATGCTTTTTGGGTTACGCTGTTATGTCACCTTTCTGTAGCTCTTTCAAATAGCAATTTCATTCATTACAAGAACAAACAAGCAAAATAATCAAAAAGTAACCCATTGAGAGAGACCCTCTCAAGTCCTCTACTTGTTTCTCACCAGTTAAATTGAGCCTTGGCTGCTTCACACACTGTTGCTGAGCAGAGAACCTTCCAAAGCACTAGTGGTTTACTTTGGTTGAGAAACAGAACAACTTCTCCAAGCTCAGAAAGCTTTCCTCGACCCATGATAGCCCTACCTGATATCTGAAACACAATTATAAACTCTGAGATCCTAAACAAAATATGAGGGTTGAGTTTGGTAAGGGGTTTCCTCTTTCTCCTTCCTAGGCTGGTCACTCAAGTTCTTACTGCATAAAATCTTTAAGAAGGAGGAATCCCCACAAGGCCATTCAGTCATATTTCTAATCTGGGCATGGAAATCCTGCCTGCAGAGCTAGAGTGCTTACCTGGGTCCAGATCCTGGGACTACCACTCAGCAGCAGGATGACTTTTATGCAGTTATTTAACGTCTGTAAGCACTGATTTCCTTATCTATAAAATGCGGATAATATTGGTAACCACCTCTTCATATTCTTAAGAGGAAATATGTAAAGTAGTGCTTAGCATACTGCTGGGAACATAGTAAGCACTCAATAAATGCACCTATTATTGTTATTAAGGTCATCTCATCTTTGTTCAAAACTTTCAGTGATGAGGAGCTAACTACCTCATAAAGCAACTTGTTGGAAAGCTCTAGTTCAAGGAATCCTACAATTTGATATACAAGAGAACAATTAGTTCAATCTCATTAGTTCACAAGCAAGAAATCTAAGGCACAGAAGGATTAAATGATTTACCCAAGGATATACCACTACTCAAGGGCAGAACCAACACTAGAACTTCAGAGCCCCTGGCATTGACTCCAGTGTCTTTTCCTTTCTTAAATTATGTCAAAGGCTACCTCCCTGTAATTCTTCCCTGTGGGTCCAACTTTCTCCCTGTCATTGGCTCCAGCAATAAATACTGGATCCTTTTAAAACATGAGTGTTGAAATGAGATTTCACATTGTCCATGATCAGATTTTAATAAATATTAGAATTCTTGTCTTTTTCTTGGCACTTCTAAGTACTCCACAGATAGGTTATAGAACCAGAAATGCTGCCCTTTATAAACATGGCATGGAGCTATTTCTTATATTTCCTTTTCACATTCAGGTAAAAAGGGGTCATGACATACAATCATCCTTATTCTCTAACCTGGTCTTATTATGAGTAACATTTTATTCATTCTTCAATCTATCCATTTGTTGCTCAAAATGAGTCCTTACTCTTTGCCAGATTCTGTGGATACACAAACAAAAAGACATGCTCTCTTCTCTCCAGATGCTAATGAAAAAGTGGAAGGACAGATCCATGAACAATGGTAACTGGGCAATAATTAATACAGTGGAGACAGGTACATGGTTTTCTAGAAGTACAGAGGAAGGAGGTTTAATCTACCTTAGGTCGGGGGTTCAGGTAGGGGTACGTGTGGACCTAGGAAGAGAGTCAGTTGAGGAAGTGATCTGCAGCTGTGCAAAGGTAAGTGCTACCATTACTGTGACAGACAGTGGCTGGTTGTTCAAGAACCTGTTTCTCCTTCTTCCTGCGCACACCAGCCCTCCTTATGATCAGTAGGCCACATGACTGAGTTTTAGCCAATAAAATGTAAGCAGAAGTCCTAAGTGCTACTTCAAGGCTCGGACCACTAATTCTCTGACACACAACTCTTCATCTGCTTCCTCCATCTGCAGGCTAGATGCAGACACAGGCACTGAACTGGAAGGCATATGTTGCAGGTGTAGAGCCGCAAGATGGAAGGGGCTGGGTCCCTGGTCCGAAGTGAGCCTGCTGCTGATCACATACACGTATTTCAGACTTGATGAATGTGAGAAGTGAGTTTCTATTATGTTTAAGCCATTACACATTTTGGGGTTAACTTTTTGTTGTTGAAGCAGTTGGTGTTACTACTGTTGCAATTAACTAAACTCAGAAGTTGGGATTTATTTACAGCATGTTGAAACCAACCAAACTAGCCAAGCCAGTCTGAAAAAAGTACAGCAAGTAATCCTGGGTTCTTAGTCTACTAGACAATGAGCTAACTTGGGAGCTAGACTCACAATTTGTTCCTCTCTTGGAAAATTCCATTTGAAATAGATTTGGCTCCTTATCCTTGAAGAAATCATTTTAGCCTTGATTGAAATGTTCCTGTTTCCCATAGATAACATGGCTTACTCTACAGCTGGTTGCTGCTGCTAAAAATCTACAGCTTGCTTTTTTTTTCTTTGTAAGCAAAAAGGAAGGAGCAGGAAGCAACTTTACTCCTTATACAGAGAAGGGAAAGAGGATTGGCAGCCTATGTATGAGTATGGAAAAGGCAAAAAAGGAAAAATATTTTGTCTGTTCTCAGTGTGATTTTTCAGGGCTTTCTCTCCAGTTAGCTGGAGCTAGCTCGGCTTTCTTTCACATCCCTAACTTGATCTTAATCAGATCACATCATATTTCATTATAATTTTATTGTCACTTCTGACATTTCTGCCACAAAATAACCCACGGACTTCAGTCAAATCAAATAAGGACACAATCAAATAAGGAATAAATTGGAGAATTCTAAAGAAAAAAGAGAGATGTCTGAATATTGACATTTCTCTAGTTCATATATATGCAACATATTTTCTATTCATTCATTTAAGCATCTGTATTAGTCACCTAATGCCAAGTAACAAATTATTCCAAAACTTGGTGGCTTACAACATCAGTCATTTCATTATCTCACTGTTTCTGAAGGTCAGGAATCTGGGAGTGGCTTAGCTGAATGATTCTGGCTCAGGGTCTTTCGTGAAGTTGCAGGCAAGATGTTGGCTGGGGCCTGCAGTCATGTGAAGGCTTGACTGTGGCCAGAGGATCTGATTCCAAGATCACACACTCACGTGTCTGTTGCCTGGAGGCCTCAGTTCCTAATTATGTGGCCCTTACCATAGGTCTGCTCATGACATGTCAGCTCACTTCACCCAGAGTAAGCGATTCAAGAGAGAACGAGTGAGGAGGAAGCCATGGTTCCTTTCATGACTTAGTCCCTGAAATCATACACCACCATGTCTGCTTTATTCTTTTCATTAGAAGTGAGTCACTAAATCTAGCCCACACACAAAGGAAGAGGAAGTAAATGCCACCTCTTGAAAGAAAAAGTATCAAACAATTTGTGGATGTATTTTAAAACCACCCCAGCATTTGATAGTTACCTTCTTTGTACCAGCACTCTTCAATGCGCTGGAGATCCAGGAATAAAGAAAATAATGAATACTTCAAAAGAATGTCTGTCATAAACTAGCAACGGATGTTAAGGATCAACTTGGAGACATTTTTCCGGCCCCCTTTTCCCACCATAGGCTGTAATATCAGTCAGCCAACCAGTTATGTCTGCTGATTGAATGCTTACTAAGTCTTGGACAGTGCAAAGAAGGAAAATATTGTATATGGAATGTCTACTTGATTATACACTGAATATACAGTTTTTTACCTATCTCTCAATCATAAATATAATACACATATTTAGACATGATTCATACTGCATACCAATTAGCATCAAAGAGACCTTCATGCAACCAAAGACTTAACAGTTTTTCCACACAAATTGTGTTTTCTGACCATTCTTTTTGATAAGTTTGAGATAGAGTAAGAAGTAGAAAACAAACTAATGAAAGTTAACATAACTTTTGTGATATCAACACAATGAGCCACATGTGACATAATAATAGTAACTACCTAAAAGATTACATACTCACTGTGGCATGGATTAATTCAGGTGGCTCCCTTTAAACTACTCCTTCTTGATAAATGGATAAATGAAGGTGACCTTGGGTAACCTTCAGTGCTCTGACAGGTGCCAATTCTCCTTCAGGGAAGCAATGCCTTACAATTCTAAGGTTCAATTCTATATCACCCTAGCAGACCTGAGCAAAACGGACTGGCTGTGGCACCCACCGAAGACTCCTAGAATCCCACAGTCAAAGAGGTGGAAAGGGCCTTGGGATGTAAACTAGTCATCTATATCTACATCTACATCTATATCTACATCTACATCTCCATTTTGCCATTGTAGAGACGGAGGCTTAGAGAAGCAAGGGGACTTGCCCTGAATCATCCAGTTGTCGGTGGCAGATGTGAGATTACAAACCAGATTTCCTGGTTTCAATCTTGACTTCTTTCTCTATTGTCCACCTTGCCTCTTGCAGTAGCAGTCCCCCTGGGTGCCTTCTGAGCAGGAGAATGCCATATTTGCAAAGTGAAAGGCAGCTGGCTGTTGTTAGCCTCTGCAACACTCCTATTCTTTACAAATTGCTATCCAAACATTTTGTGGAATGTAATGATAGCCAATATTTTTGAGGACTCACTACTGCCAGGAATTGTTCTTAATCTTATTTAATTCTCCCAAAAATCCAGTGAGGTTGTTTTTACTATGATTCTATTTTTATAGCCAAGGAATCCAGGCACTGAGAGGGTACGTAACTTGCCCAGGGTTGCTTAGGTAGTGAGTGGCAGAGCTGGTGTTCAAATCTCAGCAGTTTGGCTCTAGAGCTCATGCCCTTTAGCCTTAGGCTATTATTAATTGCAATTCTGCTCACCAACAATGTTTTCCCTCTTTGTGCTTAAGCTGTTCCTGTTGAGGGGGAAGGTGTCTTCACTTGTGCTATGCCCTAGCCTGGAATCGTTCTGTGTACCCTAATTAGCCTTTAGGACCCGCAGCAAGTCCAACATCTTTCAAGAAGTCTTCCTGGATTCCCTCCCTGTTGTGAGGCAATAATTTTTGCTCCAGGGTCCTTGCAGTACTCCTCATTTGGCACTTTCCTAGCCCTCACTGCACCAGAAGATTTTTTCACACACAGGTGAACAATAGCCTGAGGCAGTGGCATGAGCACTGGATTAGAAAAAAGAAGGCCTGGGTTCCAGTCCCTGGTGTACCACAACTTGCCTAGTGACCCTGCAAAGCCTGTCAAGCCATGTGGGCTTTGGAATCTGTGGAAAGCAGTGTTGGCTATCCGGCAACGCCCAGTGGCATTATTGATTCAGGTAAGGTTCCTCATATATGCTAAAACGTTAGGTGAGAAAGTGTCGGGGAGCAGGCTGTCTGTGTGCTTTTACTCTATAACCCCACAGATTACTTCCTGTTTGCAGAGAGAAAGCATACCATTACTCTGGAGGGATCCGAGGCCACCATCTTAACCAAGAGGTCAAACTGAGCATCATTAACTGAGGGAAAAACTAAAATTTATGAGCCTCATGATGTGATGCAATACAAAATGCACACAACGCCATCTATGAAGTTTTCTTTCTTTTCTAACAGCCTTTACTGAGAGGTAATTCACATACCAGATAATTCACCCATTTAAAGTGTTCAGTTGGATTTTTTTTTTATATTTATAGAATTGTACAGCCATCACCGGAATCGAATTTTAGATTTTCATCGTCCCAAAAAGAAGCTCTATACCCATTAGCAGTCATTCACATATCCTCCTTCTCCTGCCCCCATTCCTAGGCAACCACTAATCTACTTTATGTTTGTATAGATTGCTTATTCTGGACATTCATATAAATAAAATAACATAACATATAGTCCTTTGTGACTGATTTCTTTCACGTAGTATGTTTTCAAGGTTCATTCACATATCAGTATTCCATTCCTTTTTATGGCCTAATAATACCCTATTGTATGGAATGAAATGTACCACATTTTACTTATCTACCAGTTGATGGACATGTGGGTTGTTTCTGTTTTTTGTTTATTATAAATATTGCTGCTACGTGTACAAATTTTTATGTGGACATATTTTTTCAATTCTCTCTTGGCTGTATACCTCAAAGTGTAATTGCTGGATCATATGGTAACTCTGTGTTTCATAAAAATATATTTTTTTGAATGAAAAAAATATTTTTATTTTTCTCTTTTATTCTGTTAATATTGTATATTATTACAATTTTTTTAAAAAAGACTTTGTTTTTTAGAGCAGTTTTAGGTTCACAAAACAGAGGAATGTCTAGAGATTTCCCATATACCCTTTGCCACCACACATGCATAGTGTTCCCTCTGCCCTCATCAACATACCCACTAGAGTGGTACATTTCTCACAACTGAGGAACCTACATTGACACATCGTAATCGTCCAAAGTCCACAGTTTACATTAGGGTTCACTCTTGGTGTTGTACATTCTGTGGGTTTGGACATGTATCCATTATTGTATCATACAGAGTATTTTCACTGCCCTGAAAGTCCTCTGTGCTCCACCTATTCATTCTTCCCTTCCACCCCACACCCTGCCACCACTGATTTTTTTTTACTTTCTCCATAATTTTGCCTTTTCCAGAATGTCACATAGTTGGAATAATACAGTATGTAGCCTTTTCAGATTGGCTTTTATCACTTAGTAATATGCATTTAAAGTTCCTCCATGTCTTTTCATGGCTGAATAGTTCATTTCTTCTTAGTGCTGAATAATATTCCATTGTCTGGATACACCACAGTTTATTTATCCACTCACCTACTGAAAGACATTTTGGTTGCTTCCAGTTTTTGGCAATTATAAGTAAAGCGTCTATAGACATCCTTGTGTAGGTTTTTGTGTGGACATATGTTTTCAACCCCTTTGGTTACCGAGGAGCACAATTGCTGGATTGCATGTTAAGGAGTACGTTTAGTTTTATAAGAAACTGCCAAACTGTCTTTCCAAGTGGCCATACAATTTTGCATTCCCACCAACAGTGAATGAGAGTTTCTGTTGCTCCATAACCTCACCAGCATTTGGTGTTGTCAGTGTTCTCGATTTTGGCCATTCTAATAGGTATGTAGTGAGACCTTATTATTTTAATTGCATTTCCCTGATGACATATGAGGAGGAACATCTTTTCATATGTTTATTTGCCATTTGTATATCTTCTTTGGTGTGGTGACTGTTAAGGTCTTTGTACCATTTTTTAATTGGGTTGTTTGTTTTCTTGTTGATTTTTAAGAGTTCTTTGTAGATTTTGGATAACAGTCCTTTGATAGAAGTATCTTTTGCAAATATTTCCTCCCAGTCTCCGGCTTGTCTTCTCATTCTCTTGACATTGTTTTTTTGTGAAGCAGAAGTTCTTAATTTTAATGAAGTACAGCTTATCAATTATTTCTTTTATGAATCATGGCTTTGGTGTTGTATCTAAAAAGCCATCACCATACCCAAGGTCATCTAGTTTGCTCCTATTATCTTCTAGGAGTTTTATAGTTTTGTGTTTTACATTTAGGTCTAAAATTGATTTTGAGTTAATTTTTTTGAAGTATGTAAGGTCCGTGTCTAGATTCATTTTTTTGCATGCAAATATCCAGTTGTTCCAGCACCATTTGTTGAAAAGACTATCTTTGCTCCATGGTATTGTCTTTGCTCCTTTGTCAAAGATCAGTTGACTATATTTATGTGGGTCTACTTCTGGGCTCTCTATTCTGTTCCATTGATATATTTGTCTGGTCTATCACCAATACCACGCTGTCTTGATTACTATAGCTTTATAGTAAGTCTTTAAGTTGAGTAGCATTAATCCTCCAATTTTGTTTTTCTCCTTCAATATTGTGTTCATTATTCTTGGGCTTTTGCTTCTCTATATGAACTTTAGAATCAGTTTGTTGATAGCCACTAAATAACTTGCTGTGATTTTGACTGGGATTTCATTGAATCTATAAATCAATTTAGAAAGACCTGACATCTTGAAAATATCCAGTCTTCCTATCCAAGAACATGAAATATGTCTCCATTTATTTAGTTTTTCTTTGCTTTAATTCATCAGAGTTTTGTATACAGATCATATACATTTGCATATAGATCATATATGTATTTTGTTGGATTTATACTTATTTCTTTTTTGGGGGGGGTAATAATGTAAATAATGTGTTTTTAATTTCAAATTCCACTTGTCCCATTGCTGGTGTATAGGAAAACAACAGACTTTTGTACTTTTGTATATTAACTTTATATCCTGCAACTTTGCTGTAACTGCTTATTAGTTCCAGGAGGGTGTTTTTTGTTTGTTTGTTTTTTGTTAACTCTCTTGGATTTTCTACATAGATGATTATGTCATCTGAAAACAAAGACACTTTTATTTCTTTCTTCCAAGTCTGTATACTTTTTATTCCCTTTTTTCATTTCATTAACTAGGGTTTCTAGCACAACGGTGAAGAGGAATGTTGATAGTGGACATTCTTGCCTTGTTCCTAATACATTTAATGTTTTAAGGAACTGCCAGACTGTTTTCCAAAGTGGCTGCATCATCTTACATTCCCATGAGCAATGTATGAAAATATGAAGTTTTGTCAAACATGTTCAGTAAAGCCTTAGGCCTAACTTTCAGTTTACAGGAAACATTGACAGAGAAAAGAGTTAACGGATACCATGAGGAAGCAATCAGAAAAATACAGAAAGTGAGACATTCTCTAATTGATCTCTTCAAAAATTCAGTGAGTCAATGTCCTTTAAAAAAGAAGGATGATGGAGGCTATTTTAGATTAAAAGATACCAAAGAAATATAACAACCAAATCTAATGTGTAAATCTTAATTAGATCCTGCTTAGAACAAAAACAAAAAAATCAGCCCTAAAAGACATTTTTGGAATAAGTTGGGATATTTGAATGGATATTAGATGGTATTAGGGAATTATTGTAAAATTTCTTAGATATGGTATTAATATTATAGTTAAATAGGAGGGGAATGTTCTTATTTTTAAGAGATGCAGCTGAATTATTTAGGGACTTTAAGTGTCATGATATCTGCAACTTCTTTCAAGTTGTTCAACAATCTCTCCGATCTCTCTCTCTCTCTCTCTCTCACACACACACACACACACACACACAGATAATGCGAGTAATGTAATGGAAGATGTGAGTTTTTAAATACATGTGATGAATATGTGTACGGGTGCTCAGTATATGTTATACTGTTTCAGCTTTTGTGACTGTTGACATTTTTCATAATAAAAAGTTGGAAAGAAAAGAGATTAAAAGCTCCATGATTTATAATTTTAGCTTTGTCTCTGCAATTAGACTGCAAACTCTGAAGGTCTAGGGTCCAACTTATACCCGTCTAGCACCTGTACCAAGCCCAGTGCCCAGAACCTTGAAGGTTTCTGGCAATGATTCCTCAGTACAGATGTCTAATCACTAATCAGGAGGCAATGGAGAAACTTGCACAGACTAGCAGTCCTGAAAGTGTTGCTGACGTGGAAGGAGATATGTATGACATCCTGCACTCTTTATAGCTCTAGTTTGGAAAATGAGTGGGTAGTAATCACAGCCATGTTCCCGATGGCTACCAGCAAAAACCAGCTTTTTAAACTTTGCTCTCAGAGTGGTTAGTGCAAAAGAAAACAGGAATCAACCAGCATCCCAATTAGCATCACTCATGTTGATTGCTGCTACTGCCTAAGCCCAAGCAAGTCAGCTAAGTAACATCCTGAAACAAAACATAACCCCTGAGGTAATGAACTCTTAACTGTCCTAAAAGACAGAGATCTTGGGGGAAAGATTCTTGGCATATATGCACCATTCCAACACATAACGGGCATTTCCAAGACTAGCCCTGGTGGAGGATGAGTTCCTGGGGACTTTACAAAAACATCAGGGTCACCTGGGCCAACTAAGAGCAATCCTAATCTAATATTCTTCTCAGGTTTCCATTCTTTTCCTGACCCCTATTTGACAGGAGATGGAAAAGAATTGTCCTCTGCCAGTGCAGCTTTCTTCACTTGGAAACAAGAGTCATTTTTTTCGCTACAGTATTGTTTTTAGGATTATGGAGTGAATGCTAGAAATATAACATGTGCCTTAGGAGAAACAGAAAAGTAAGTGCTTGAACTAGATAAATCTATTTGGCCTTTCCTCCTTCAAAGATAGATAGCACATCTCAAACTTCCTGGAGACTCCTAATTTCAAAGGTTCTGTGTTGTTATTCCTGCAAACTGATAAAATGTCCTAGTTATTCTTTTGTCTCCAAATTGAATCTGTATTTCTCAGATGACTTACCTCTAACCCCTTGTGATACAAAACTCCTTTCTCATACACTGGGTTCTATTAGTTTTTGGAAAGTGTTGCCACTGTGGACATTGTTGCAAAGCAAGAATGGTCTGTTTTCCTGATATAGAACAGCTTCTTTTTATCAGAGAGTCTGACCTCATGCTCTGAGTTCCAAGAACAGTATTGGTTTACATTTTCTACACCTTTGCTAGTGCATGTATTCTGACCCTATATCAGTCCAGCATATATTAAACTTTTGTTTCCAGACATGTGGTGGTCATTGCTGTGTCCACCTGCTACGTCTATAAATGACCATAATCCTGGAATTCATTTAGTTAACAGAATTCAGGCTTTGTAGGAACCATATTGATTCCCATTAAGATTTCTAGGAGTGCAAAAACAAGCTCCATTAAATTTCACAAAGGGGAAAGAAAATTGACACAAAAATTAAGTGACTTACCTCTAGTAGTATTTCCTAAGATGTGTATCAGAGAAAAGAGATCAATGTTCCAACATATTTGGTAAAACTGCACACCAGATCCTTCTTTTCGAAGGCCTCAATGTACGTTAACATATTGAAGGCTTAGGAAGGTCCTGCAGTAAAGAAATTTGTTTAACTTTATTTAATTCAGTGTTTGCTAAATTTACTGGCCTACAAAATGTCTTTTAAAAATTGTGGGGGGGCTTCCCTGGTGGTGCAGTGGTTGAGAATCCGCCTGCCAATGCAGGGGACACGGGTTCGAGCCCTGGTCTGGGAAGATCCCACATGCCGCGGAGCAACTGGGCCCGTGAGCCACAACTACTGAGCCTGCGCGTCTGGAGCCTGTGCTCCGCAACAAGAGAGGCCGCGATAGTGAGAGGCCCGCGCACCACGATGAAGAGTGGCCCCCACTTGCCGCAACTAGAGAAAGCCCTCGCATAGAAACGAAGACCCAACACAGCCAAAAATAAATAAATAAATAAATAAGTAAATTTATTAAAAAAAAATAAAAAAAATAAAAAATTGTGTAATATCAGTTTCTCAGGGAAGGCACTTTGGAAAATTATGACCTATAATTACTATAAAGAAGAATAAGTTATTCAAATAAACTATTAAAAATTAGGAGCCAGAGAAAATTGAATATTGATTGGATATTTGATGATATTAATGTTATTATTAACTTTTAAGTGTGATAATGAGATTCAGTCTGTGGGTTTTTTTCTTGACGCCTTATCATGTGCTGAAATACTTACAAATGAAATGATTTAGTATCTTAAGTTTGCTTCAAAATGATTCAGAGCAGGGCAGCTTGGAGTAGGTGACTACATAAACTGACATCAGACGTCAGTTGATAACTATTCAAGCTTTTTATTTTAAAGAACATGGTCATGTTTTAAAAAATTCTTTTCTAACATTGGAGATCTGAGTACCTAATTATTGTTTGATGGCATGAAGATGCTTCAGAAAGTATCTCCAAGCAACTTCTAATTTGCAGGATAGTAGTAAGATGGTTATTTCTAAGCAGGTGCTAAAGACCTGAACTAGGAGCATTCCCCAGGACCCAGCTCAAGGCTGCCACCACGCAATAAGCACTTGCTAATCAATGGATTGACTTGATAGAGGACCCAGGAGTATTCCAATTCCAATGCATTTCACCTATCTACATACTTTATTTTTATGATGGGACTTGCTAGGATCCCAGAATCTTAAGCTAGTCCAAAGATCACATTTGACAAGTTAAGACAAGGAGTTCCAAAGATTGCATCCATCATGGTGAGCTCCAGTGGCTCAGAGGCACAGTAGAGGAAAGACATGGCTTTGGAAACCTACGTGGGTTTATGTCTACGGATCACCACTTTCTAGCTGTGAGATCTTAAGCAAGTCATTTAGGTTCTTTTGGCTCTGTTTCTTCACCTGTAAAATTGGAATAGTAACAATAACAATATCTCCTCATAAAGCCATTGTGACCCTTAAATTAGATGATCTACTTAATAATTATCAATTATTATTGTCATCACCATCACATAATCTTTCTAGTCACTGGTGGGGATTGCTGATATTCTGAGTAACTCCCAGTCAAGTCCTATGAGTCTTTGTTTCCCAACAAAGAATGGGAAACAGTTATGAAACTAATGGAAATAGGTAGCTGCTAAGCAATCACAATAGCTCAAAAGAGGCAAAAAATGGTTACTTTTGTATCTACCTTAGGAAATATGTTTTCTCTTTTTGAACAGTTTTTACCACAATTTGTTTAAGTGAGAAAGGCAGGCAATACCACCCTGATCTAGTTTATTAAAATAGAAATTTGCTTAAATCTTAAATATTAAAACTTTATCAGGGATGTGTTGCTGATACCATTGCTATTATAGGTTATTCTTGTTGTAAATATTTGTAACATTCCTGAAAAAGGCATGTGTGGAGTGATTATTTACATTTTGATTTTTACTTTATAACTTTAATAATAACTTTTATAATAATTTTAGAAATATACCACCTCAGGAAAAGAAGTTGAAAGTTATTATAAAACAGTTTTACTTACTGGTTGACTCAAGAATTGAAAGGTATAAAGCATGTAAAGTTTGGCATGTAACATGATAAACATTAGACATTTTCAATCAACAATTGTCAAATGACTAATAGACTTTTTTTAAAAGTGGTTTAGCTTGATGGGAACTTTTAAAATGTTGACAAAGTCTACCAGGTCTTCCTCTTCACTTGTTCTTTGGTGATTGTCTCCGCTTCTGGAGACAGAAGTGTATGAAATAGTTGTTGAAATAGTTATATGTCCCTCTCTCCTTGGAGAAGCAAGATTTTCATTTACAATCTCTGTTCTCTTAGAGGCTGAAAAATGGTATTCTTGTGTAGACTCTGTGGCTTGTTGGGGTTGTTGTGGTGGCAGTGACATTCTCTTGTGACTTTTCACTTTCTAAGCCAGAGGGCAAGTCCCTGAAGGGCTCCCTTAACCTCACTGAGTGCTACTGCTCTGACCACTGCTGAGAGATGGTTCATGGAAAAAGACTAAATGGCTAAATTGGACCATTGCCTACATAGTGAATCACCATGAGAACTGAGTATCTTTAAAGAGATTTCTTTTCAAGGTACCTTGAAAATATATGGGTCAGGTTCTTAACCGTTTATTCTATGCTTTCTGATTAGTGACCAGGTTGTTGGACACATTTCCTAATAAAGCCCAAACCCAGGAGTGCTTCCTTGTATAAAAATGTATGTATCCAAGAAAAAAAAAAATGGTTCTGAAGGTCCTATGATCTTTCTCTAATGGGGCAGTGGACTTTTTGCTTTTGTTCCTTTCTTTCCCTTTCTCTTTTCTTTATGATTAAAACAAAGACACAAAATCAAAAGAAAACCCTGAAAACTAATCAGCTACTCTACTGAAAGCTTCCATTTCACTCAAAAAGGCAAATATAAGCAGATTTGTTTTCCCAGTTTTACCCTGCCTCCGGCACATATGGACATAGTTTATTTTCTCAATGTATAAGCAAACCATTCTATGTCATAATAAAATGCAAATGAGTGCCCAAGTCCACAGACATGTTCGCCAACCCCAAAGGGAATTTCTCAAGCTGTTTAAGCCTGAGATTGCAAGTTGTCCTTCTGAATTTTTAAATACCAGGGAATTTCATTTTTTGCTACCTTATTAGAATGGTATTATATAATCTTAGCCACTTGTATTCTCTTTACCTCTTTAACCCCATTATTTTCCTGAGCCCACACTCAGATAATGAAAGGAGCACTTAGATTAAAAATAAATAAGTATAACTAGTAATTGTGTTCTGCACGTTATATAATCCCCCATTTCATACCTTAGGAGGACAGCTCTTTATTCTTGAAATTCATTGTTGAGAGTCAGGGTCTGCAGAGAGTTAGTGGGAGTTTAAAGTGGTTTATATCTGATGATGGGTTTTTGTCAGAGACTGCTGGGGTAAATTGAAAGCAAATGTCCCGGCCTATCTCAAGGACCCAATTATCTCCCCAGATGTGAGAAACTAAGATGCACTCAACTAAACTACAGCATGAAAGTATTTGAATCAAATTAGGGTTAGAAAGAGACCGAACCTCTCATCAGTGAACTGCAGTCACCCTCATAGTCCTCCAGGCTCTAACAGAAATCCATTTTTCTCTGGCCCACTGAGGGTCCAAAAACAAAGAGCTCTCAGTCAAGGCAAGGACAGACCTTAGCATTTCTGGTGTTTACTTCTGATCATCTGGAGTCATTGGTTTAAGGCTACATACACTAGGGAGGGGAGGGATTCAGTCTCAAAGTAAAGGGAGTAGGTACATTAAAGAGGCAAGAAAAACAATGTTGCAAGGAGTGGAGGGGCAAGAGGAGAGACTCAGCAAGTTCCAAAGCAGAGGCAGGTTGGGATAGAGTCCTAGAAAAATAGGAGAGCTGAGCAATAAACATGAGGCCAAGATAAGAATGAATGAGTCCTGTTTGATTAGCCCCAAAGAATCTCCTCTTTGTGAGCATCAGCTGGACCAGGATATAAAGTCTCAAACCAGGAGGCAATCTGCACCCACCTAACTCATTAACGGGAAGGCTTATCTAAAGAGCAATATCCCAGATAAAGCTGATTTGTGTCATTATCCCTTCAGTACCTGCTGGGTGTCTTTAAGGATCAAAAGCATCTTAATGTACTTAACCTGCTGATCATTAGGGAAGGAGCTAAGAGAGCTGCGGTTGGAACCCTGGAGGCAGAAGCCAGACAGGGAAATGAAGCTCGGCTCAATGCTGTGCCCCTGCTATTACTCTCAGGCCAGCAGATCAGGCCTGTTGGTTAGCCTTAGACCTGAGTTGGGAATAGATCCATAGCTGCCCGTGAGCATCAAAAAAAAAATCCTGGAAAAGGTGTTTGAGCCAGAGCTGTCACTTAAGCAATTTAGTATGTCCAGGGGCCATAGCTACATTTATTGCCTCAGTTGGCTTGTATGCAGTTCTGGTGTGTGATTAAAGGGAGGATAGGATTAATGTCCTTTTGACAACAGTACCCATCCACATAAGACGAGGATGCAGTTTATTTCTTAAGAGTACTATAAACCTGAGTATGATTTGTGGCTGGCTTTCCAACTGAGCTGCAACTTTCAGGAGAAGCCCCCTCCTCCCCCTGGCAACAAATACATTCTTTGCCTTGAGAGTTCTAAAACCAGTTTCAACCTTAGACAGCAGCCAGAAGCAAAAAAAAAAAAAATCCCTCCTTCTCTGAGACTTTGTGCAGAGAAACATATAAGGGCAGGACCAAGGACAAGGACCATGTTGTGTCCTCTGCTGCATGTCCAGTATCCAGCACCAAGTTTGGCATGTAGTAAATACTCCACAACAACTGATAAATAAATGAGTATAATAAATGATTGGACGAATGACTATAAATTCTTTAAGCTTTAGCTTCAAGCTTATTTGAAAGCTTAATGGTAAGGTTCAATCCAAATAATTATTTTACTTATATTTATCTGCGGAATTTCCTCGAGGGTAAAGAAAAAAATGAGGAGTAATATGAAAAGGGCACAACACCCTTTTGCTATGAAACAGGCCTTAGTTTTTCCAGAAGTTCAAAAGCAGTGGTTCTCAAAAATAATCATTAGAAATCTATGGGGAGATTTAAAAGAATACAGATTCCTTAATAACTCCTAGTTTTAATTAACCGGTTTCAAATGGCCCCCAACTATCTGGATTTAAGAAAACAACCACCCTAAAATATTCTGTTGATGAGCTAGGTGTTGGAAACCCTTGGCCCATCGTGTTCCACCTTCCTAATGAACGTGAGTATGGGCTTAGTGCTGCTTTGGGTTTCTTCGCTTTTTCTGGGAAATTGCACCATTTTAGTATTGACAAGGCTAAGGATAAGGGACCAAGTTGATTTTAAAGTGAAAATTGTGAAATAAATGAGATTTGTCTCCAGTGTTCTGCTTCTTCTCTGTTATGGGCTGAATTGTGTCTCCCTCAAACTCATATGTTGAAGTCCTAACCCCAATACCTTAGAATGTGATTGTATTTGGAGATAGGGTCTTTAAAGAGGTAAAATGAATTCATTAGGGTGAGCCCTAACTCAAACTGACTAGTATTCTAATAAAAAGAGGAAATTAGGACGTACACACAGACAGAGGGAAGACCATGTGAGGACACAGAGAGAAGATGGCCACCTACAAGCCAAGAGAGGCCTCAGAAGAAATCAAACTTGCCAGCAACTTGATCTTGAAGTTCTAGCCTCCAGAATCATGAGAAAATAAATTTCTGTTGTTTAAGCCACCCAGTCTGTGATACTTTGTATGGGCAGCCCTAGCAAACTAATACACTCTCCTATCTGCAACCTCTCTTTATTCCTCACCTTCCCCAACCAGGGGCAGATTACTCTCTTTGAACTCCCAGGTCTCCTCAGCAGAACTGCTTCATCTGAGCTGTGTCTACTATACAGGACTCCAAGTTCTAGATGTGTGTCTTTGATTCAATTCAGAGATCATCTGCCACTCCTGCCCGTGTAACAGGTGCTCTCACAGGTACCAGGAAGCAGAAAAGATGCTGTTTCAAGGTTCTCACAGCACCCTCTCAGTTGACCTCTCTCTAGGCCAGTCCCACTGGAGTCTGCTAGGTAAATACAATAAGCTTATCAACAAATTCCTATCTGGATTATTATGGATCTTCTAGTCTAAATGCTTTCTCTAAGAATGCATTTCAACTAGGTACTCTTGAGATCAGGAACATTATCTCATTTATTCAACATTTTAAAAAGTAATTGTCATGTAGAAGATGCTCAACAAACCTTATTTTCAGAATCAAAGTGATCATCTTGCTTCCTTTTAGACACTTCTGGTGACTGAGAGCTCATTACTTACTGACATGGCAATTTCTTTACTTAGCATATTGATTAAGACATATATTTAGGACATGTACATTATAGTTAATGTATATTATGAATATAATTTAGATTAAAATTATAAAATGGAAATAAAATTTTCTTATTTATAGCCTTGGAAAAATCTTCTTTCAATTGGTTTTAGCTCTGGTGTATGAAAATAATTTAATTTCTCTTACATGTCAAACCTATTATTTAGTCATCAGATACCTTTTGGAACCCTACTACATATTAGGTACTGGTATAGAATGGTGAACAGATGTAGTTCCTGCCCTCATTTAGGTAGTCTGGTAGAAGGGGACAGATGAAAAAAAGATATATATAGCCAACTAAAGAATGTCATTCACCATCTGGTTCTATAAGAATGAAGTCACTAGCCACTGCAGTTGCTGTTCAGGGTGGAGATCAGGAATGAGGCACTCTGTGCTCTGGGAAAAACTGGCAGAACAGGCCTTCAGATAGTTAGATATTTTCAAGAGAAAGTTTTATGGACCCAATTTCTTGCATCTTCTCATACCTAGAAAAGCACTAAGATCATTAACGGACACATCTGCTCCTCGTGACTAGCAGCAACTGTCTACCGAGATGTGTACTGGATTGCACGTACTCCCTTCACCAAAATCACATATATACTGACCTCCCCCGTACCTCTTCAGAGAAGTTCCTCAGAGCCATCTGAGAGGCTGTCTCCCGGGCCATGTCCTCATTAGGCCCCAAATAAAACAACACATAGCTCTCACGTTGTGCACTTTTTTTTAGTCAACAATATATATAACCAAAGACTGTGATAAATGCCATGAAGTGAATGTATAAAAGATGCCATTAGAAAGACCAACAGAGGCATTCTGTTTAGAGTGAAGACTCAGAGAAAGGAGTTTTGAAAAGGTGAGATTTGACAGATGAGTAGCTGTTAGCCAGGGGAGAGAAGGGAAATAATATTCTGTTAAAGGGAGCAACATGTGTGGAGATGCTGAAGTAGGAAGCTTGTCACATCCAGGAACCAGAAGGCCAATGAGGCTGGGGAGGGGGAGTGCATGGGATTGATCAAGAGGCTGGTGGTGAGTGATGGGGGAGTTTGCACTGAAATTATCACTAGTATTGTAGAATACTTTTTCTGTTTAATGAACTATAATTCTACCTATTCCTCTCTAGAGGGTGTGGTTTCTGGTCCAGGTGTCCTTTCTGAGCCCCTTTCCTGCCAAGCTTGTGCCTGGCTTGAGCTCAGATGGGGCAATCCTTCCAGGATTCCTAAGAATATGTGTATATATCCTTGAGTAGCTAATATTGTATATCCTAAAATCTTTTTTTTTTCTTATAGCCTTTTCACATATGAGATGGGATCCTCAAATAATAAAAGCATATTTACAACCATATGAAAATCGATCTTTTTGTACTGGTTGTACCTTATATCTTCCTTTGTTAGTTCTCTGCTCTAACAGAGCTGAATCAGAACTTCACTTTCAATCTAAAATATTATTTTATTATGGCTATATCTTCACTGCCATCCTAGATTGTAAGCTCCTAGGGTCACTATTCAGGGTTGAATCATCCTATGTACCCAGCACAGACATCACCCAAGACTGAGACCTCAGTCTATTTTCCTTGCTCTTTCCAAGCACTCAGCACTGCTGCGCAATCACCACAGGGTGAGTACATGGCAAATGTTAGGACTAACGGTCTAAGTCAGGGAAAAAAAAAAACCAGATTAACTATATATTTTGGCCTGGGGGGTTATTTTACATTATTTTCTGCCTTATTATAAGATATTGAATGGCTTGTGCTACAGGGATCTGGGGAAGTTGTCTTTCTAGTCATGCTTTAGGTTAAAAAAGAAACAGATCAATTGAGAGAGTAATCTGACACTTGGTTTGGGGAATGCCAGAGACCTTGAGTCTTTATAGAACATTGTTAATTAGTAAGTTGCACCTTGCATGGGGTTTAGAGTGTTCTGTAACAGAAATCGCTTTGGTTTACAGTTTTCTTTAGGTCTTTTAGAAATTCATCAGTATTGACAGAGTTGCTGTCTTATTTGGGCTACTGAATTACATCTAGTCCATTCTACGGAAAGGGATTATGTCTTATTTAATGTTGTATTCCAGCGCTTGGCACAGTGCCTGGCACATAGAGGTGCTCTCAGATGTTTATTATGGAATTCTAGAATATATAGATATTTCCTGGAAATGTTTCTGTTTATAGTCTTATGTTGGCCACATTGTATTGAAGCTTTAAATGCATCTCATAACTCTGGGCAATTGTACGGTCTTCTCCTCTAGATCCTCTGGTGGCATGAAGGGTTTAATCGGGGATCAAGGACCCTGTCCTACACACTCCATGGGGCTAGGAGTTCCTGACCAAGTCTGGACTCTTGGAGAACAGAATCTCTTCTGAGCTTATTTTTATAATTATTTGGTACAGTACATACTAAGTGGTCAACATATGTTTGTGGATGGCAGTGAATAAATGTATTACCAGAGAAGGAATTGTACCAGTTCCATGACTGTGATCACCAGAGCAGTGAGTGGTCAATTCTGTAGAGACTTGCGCCTTGTTCAGAGTCAGCTTCTGAAGATTCAGTTATCAGTACTGTTGTTAGACACTGATGATAATACCGTCTGGAACAGACTTGACTTAGAGCATTAAATCAATCTGTCAAAGAGGATCATGTGGCTTCCTGGGGTTGAACTCAATTCTGTTTTTTAGATGGGGACAAATCATGTTCTTTTGCTGGGGATGCAATTTGAAAGGTTCCTCACTGCCTCAGTGATCTCAGGTAGCCTTGGCTATGCCCAGAATCTGTGGCAGATATCTGGTGTCTGGCTTTGAATACAAACAAGTTCTTGCAATCCCTAAGGAAAATCTTTATAGGCAAGGCCAGAACAAGGCATGTTTGTAAGAACTGTCAAAATGCAGTGATTAAAGTGATAGGAAAAGCCCTTGACACTCTCCACACACCCAAGAATACCTCCTTTGTGCCACAGAGCATACAATTCTCATCACTTCTCAAAACTGAGAAGTTTAAAGAAGATGACACATTTGCTAGTTTACACAGTAGCAGGGATTATTTTAGAAAATGTACCCATATTTTTCAGAATCCTGTATTAGATTCAGAGAGTAGGCGTCAATAGGGAGGTAGGGTAGGAATCAGGGACAGAGCTTAGAATTAAAGAAGAGAGGGACAGGAAGAGAGGGAAGAAGAAAATGTGTGTCTACATGTGTGTGTGTGACAGAGATAGATAGAGAAAGACAGAGAGAGGTCATTTTATGCTAAATGCTAAATGGAGCCCACAGGAATCAGAGTACTAAATTTACTTATGTTCCTACTTTTTTGTTGTTGTTGTTAAATCTTAAGTTAACGTGAGGAAGGGCACAAATTAACTTAATATTGCCGTTTCAGTTAGCTAAACAAAAACTGGCAAAAAATGTTAGCCTTTTAGGGGCAGAAATTTATTTACTGCTGTATCCCCAGTGCCTAGGAAGGTGCTTTGTACCTAGTAGGCCCTGGACAAATGTATATGAATAAAAAATGAATTAACCACTACCAAATATTTACAGAAGAATTAATACCAAGTCTTTACAAACTCTTCCAAGAAATAAAATAAGGGAGACTATTTCCTATCTCATTTTATGAAGCCATTACCATCCTGATGCCAAAACCAAAGACATCACAAGAAAACTACAGACCAACATCTCTTATGAATATAGATGAAAAATTTCAACAAAATACTAGCAAACTGAATCCAGCAACATATACAAAGGATAATACAAATACTGTGATAAAGTGGGATTTATCCTAGGAATACAATGTTGGTTTAAAATTTGAAATTAATGTAATATACCATATCAGTAGAATAAATAAAATGCACATGATTATCCAAACAGAAAAGAATCTGGCAAAATCCAACACTCTTCAATGATAAAAATACTCTACAAATGTGGAGTAGAAGAGAACTTCCTCAACCTGACAAAGGGCATTTATAAGAAACCCACAGCTAATATCATACTTAATGGTGAAAGATTGGATGCTTTCCCCTTAAGATGAGAGAGAAAAAAAAAAATCAAGGATGTCTGCTCTCACCATTTCTATCCAACATTATCCTGGAGGTTCTAGCCAGGGCAATTTGGCAAGAAAAGGAAATAAAAGGCGTCCAGATTGGAAAGGAAGAAGTAAAACTCTCTCTATTTACAGATGATCTGATCTTGTATATAGAAAATTCTAAGGAACCCACTAAAAAACTATTAGAATTAATAAATGAGTTCAGCAATGGTTCAGAATTTAAGATCAATATATAAATATTAATCATGTTCTTATACATTTATATTAATCGTATTCTTATACATTTGCAATGAACAATCTGAAAATGAAGTGAAATGAAAACATTTACAATAGCATCAAAAAGAATAAAATACTTAAGAATAAATTTAGCAGAAGAAATGCAAAATTTATACTCTGGAAACTACAAAATATTGTTGAAAAAAATTAAAGAAGATCTCAATAAAATGAAAGATATTCCATTTTCATGGATTGGAACGTTGTTAAGATGGCAAACCTCTCCAAATTGGTCTACAGGTTCAACACAATCCCTATCAGAATCCCTACTGGCTTCTTTGTAGAAACTGACAAGCTGATTCTAAATTTCATATGAAATTGTAAGGGATCCAAAATAGCCAAAACAGTTTAAAAAGAGGAACACAGTAGGAGATTCAGGCTTTCTGATTCCAAAACTTACTATAAACCAGTGGTAATCAAGAGAGTATAGTCCTGGCATAATTATAGGTCTATAGAACAATGGAGTAGAATTGAGAGTCCAGAAATAAACCTATGCATCTATGGTCAATAGATTTTCAACAAAGGGGTGAAGACCATTTAATTAATAATAGTCTTCAACAAATGGTACTGGGATAATTAGATATCCATGTGCCAAAGAATGAAGTTGGACCCCTGCCTCACACTGTTTATAACATTAATTCAAAATGGATCAAATGACTAAATGTAAGAGCTAATTTTATAATACTCTTAGAAAAAAAACAGAGGTACATCTTCCTGACCTTGGAATTAGCAAGTTTCTTAGTAGACCAAACGCACAAGCAACCAAAGGAAAAAAAAATAGATAAATGAAATTCAAGATTAAAAACTTCTGTGTTCCAAAGAACACTATCAAGAAACTGAAAAGACAACCCACAGGATGGGAAAAAAAATTGCAAATCATATATCTGATAAGGGAGTTATGTCAGAATATATAAAAAATTCTTACAAGTCGAGAATAAGAAAAAAATTTCCCAAATAAATAACAGACAAATAATCTATATAAACATTTCTCCAAAGAGGATATACAAATGGCCAATAGTAAACAAAAAGATGCTTGGCACCATTGGTCATCACGGAAATACAAATCAAAACCACAATGAGACAATGAGATACCACTTCATACCAACAAAGATAGCTATAATAAAAAAGTCAGATAAAAACAAGTGTTGGTGAGGATGTGGAGAAATTGGAACGCTCATAAACTGCTGGTGGGAATGTGAAATGGTATGGCCACTTTGGAAGCATTCTGAAAATTCCTTGAAAAGTTAAACGCAGAGTTACCATATAACCCTGCAATTCCAGTTCTATTAGGTATATTCCCAAGGGAAATGAAACATGTATCTACATAAAAACACATACATGAATGTTCATAGCAGCATTATTCATAAGTGCTGAAATAGTCAAAAGGTAGAAACAACCCAACTGTCCATGAGCTGATGAATGAATAAACAAAAGTGGTATATCCATACAATGAAATATTATTTGGCCAAAAAGGTACATACAAATTATTAATACATGCTACAGCATGAATGAACGTTGAAAACATTGTGCTAAGTGGAAGATATCAGTCATGAAGGACAACATATTATGATTACTCTTATATGAAATGTCCAGAATAGGTCAATTTATAGAGACAAAAAGTAGATATGTGGTTGCCTGTGGGTGGGGGCAATGGAGTGGTTATGGAATGATAACTAAAGGGTCCGGTTTTCTTTTTGGAGTAACGAAAATGTTCTAAAACTGACTGGGGTGATGGTTGCCCAACTGTAAATATACCAAAAACAATTTAATCGTACACTCTAAATTATATGGTATGTGAATTTTATCTCAATAAAACTGTTACCAAAAAAAGAGAATGAATTAATAACTTGAGAGTTTGGGGATTTGAATAAAGCCTATCACACAAATAGATAAAGAGATAAAGTACATATCCAAGTTTTAAATTAATCAATAAAATCTTTATAAATCACAGAAGTTTTCTCTTTCAGTTAAAAAAAAAATCAAATCTATTAGGACTAGATTTGAGTTACTCTAAAGTCCTGAACAACCCTCAGATTCTATGGAAATAATATTTAAGAAGGAGCCTCCTTTTAGCCAACGTTGAGAGAAGTAAAACCGCATGATGCATTTAAATACATTTCCAACTGATGAGAGTAGATTTGGATAAAACCATAACAACCTCTTTAATTCATATAAAGCCAAGCTCCCTGGTGGCCCAGGTTTAGCACAGTGTGGCATTCACAGAAAAATCAGCCTGACATCCAACAACGATATTTGAAAAGCAATTTAAATATTATGAATAATTTTGCAAAGCATTCTTAATACAGAGCAAGCCTATTGAAATCTCTTTCCCTCTTGCTCTCTTTCTCAGCAGCAACTCATGAACATGACAACTACCCAAATAACTCCCTCTTCTCCTATCTGAACTCATCCCTCTTTACCTCCTAAAAAACTCTTTCCAATCCTGCCCTGGTTGCTCCTGTTCTTTCCCTCCCATCTCGTCTTCTATGTGTAGTCTGTACTCACTGGCCAACAGTTCTCTGTCATTAACAGTGTAAATCTATTCAGCTCATTTTAATAACTTCTAATTCTCCCTTTCACACACCACCCTGTTTCTATGCAAGAAAGGTCACAAAGACAGAATCCACTTTAACAGACAAAAGAGGGTGTGAGGCTATAATGTTATTTTTCTGGTTATGTTGCCTGACATATTTAAAAATTAGAGGTGACAGATTAAGGCTTGTAGGAAGAGAAAGTGAATACCACTCTGTGCTTTCTGGAATCTTCTACTTACCAGGGCAGCCAGAACATCAGTTGGAAATAGGAGAAGGGCAGTTTAGTTCTCTGTGTACTTGGTGGTGACTGTCACCCCAGTTCGAAGGAGAATTGTTTTAAATCTTAGAAAGCATGACTCCTCCATTTACATTAGTCATCTTAAGTGGACTGACCCCAAGCTTTTGAGGTCAATAAAATTATAAGGCATGTTAAGGATCTAAAAGAATCCACAATGACTCTGTTCTTTAAAACAGAATCCCTGAGGATGATGCTTCAACCGCTAACCCGAAGGCAGGATGAAAAGGGTTAATAAATCAATTCCAGTAGCATTCAGACTGCTTTTCAAGTTATTTGCAGTCAGCCAGTCAATGGCATTTATTGAGAGTGATTGTCCTCTGTGTATCAAACACCAAATTAGCTTTTAAGTTGCAAGTTCTGCAAAGAGAACTCTTTTCACCCCTTGGCCAAGGTAAGTATATCTTTCTCTACAGACGAACTCCTTCTGGGAGCTCCCTGGCATTCCGGATACCTCTGCACAACAGTCAGAGGTTGGTGCCCTAATTTCACATAAATAGAGGAGGCAGACTGCTTTCCCTAGTTCCCCTGCTTATTCTTCTCCAAGTTGGTAAGAAAATTTCAGTCAAAATTGAAATCCGCACTGGGACAGCCTAGGCTGACTTAGAACGTTCACTTGATTGAAGACGATTTTCTGATCTGCCATCGCTCTCTTATGTTTAAATCTTTCCATCTTGGGATCTTTCTCTGAGAAAGGGCAGCAATAGGAATCCTGTACAGATCTGTGGGTATCACTGTTTGAAATGTCAGTTGAGGTCTCTGAGGGAAGATGCCAGGTAAGGTGCAATCAGTTAAGGAGTGTAAAGTCATTTAATATCAATATTTACACTCATTGAGATAATAACGTTTTAGAGGGGTAAGGAACCAGCTACTCTCATTTGAACTCTTTTTTCCTCTCTTTCCTTCTACCAGCCCACTCTTGGTTATTTTTGAATTTGTTAGCACCATTGAATAAAGGTTAAGGGAGAGGAAAAGAACAGCAAATCTTGCTTAGTCGTGCTTAGGTGAAATGTTCTGCAGAGTAGAACTTGAGACACATGCCAGTGTTCTGAAAGAAGTATCCCTGACTTCTGTGCTTCATGTGTATAGATGATGAAGAGCAGTAACAAGCAGCAGGACTGGAGAAGTCCGGCTCCCCACATGGGTGTGGGCTGCTGGGTGTGGGCTGCTGGGTGCATGCTGCCCGGCTTAATTTTCCCAGGGAAACTCTTACACGCTGAGAGGCTCTACTTCCGTTCTGTGTAAGTTGAAATGTGCCTGGCTTGACCTCGGTTGACTTTAGGAAGTATGTGAGATGGAAGGTGACGCTCTGAGCAGGAAGTCTACACCATCACTCTTAGGTTCAAGTCTAGTGATCTTGTTTTCTTGTCAAAATAGACGGCAAAGCCTTAACAGCAATACAGAAGAGACTGTCTTTACACACAGAATTCATACCTGGGGACTGGATATCAAGTTAAAACATTCCTTTGAAACTACTCAGCTGCCTGAACTGGATAAGATTCGTAAACTCCAAGCTCAAGGTAGGAGCTGATAGGTCCCAAATTGCACTTTTCTAACATTCCCATGGATTTCAAGCTTGATTGGATGTCACCTAATAATGAATGGCATTGAGTCTTCAGGTCTGAAAAAGCAGGTGCCTTAGGAAGTAAGTAGCTGGGAAAATAAGGCATTCTTTTCAAATGGCTATCAGCAGTTTCTTTGTGAAATGTGCAGATTCTAAAATGAGAAACTTCTTAAATTTTTAAAATAAAAAATATTTTTACTTCTGGCAACTGAAGAAAGTATGCCCCGAATTAGTAGTTTCTTGGGAGAGGCTGCACATTAACTCACTCTCCATTTAGTGGGATATGGGCAGCACAGTAACCATAAAGTACACCAAAAACACTGCCCAACACCTGATGTTGTCAAGGTGGGCATTATCCCTTCTAATTAGTTTGTGTGTTGGGGGGGAAGGAGGAGGTAGGAAGAGATCACGAAATGATTATAAGCCTTCTAAATGTGTGGCTGTTTACTGTTGTTCAGACGTGTGTGGGGCTGCCATTGGGGAGGTTGATACAGCAGAGCGAAACGTCAGTGAATTCATGGTTGCCCCAGTATATTTTCCATGCTCACAATCATCAGTAGTTCCTGAAAGTTCTAAAGCAATTTTTAATAAGATGCACTGTTTCTATGCTATTTCAGTTTTCCATTCTGTGCCTAGCACATGACTGCTAAAATTGCTTAATAGCTACTTATTATTGCTAAGACTGAATAAAAATAGTTGACTCTATATACTACTACTTTATTTCTAGATAGCCAACAATTTTATTCTCCACAGTTTTATGATGACTAGTGCCTGGATTCATTGTGGCAGTTGATCATTAATGAATTCTGAAACATTCACTTGGGACATTGCAATGAATAAGGCACAGCCTGTGTCCTCAGGGGCTCACTGCCTAGAGGCAAAGGAATAGACAACTAACGACAAAGCTCTGGAGTAAATGCTGTGGATAGAGTGCTGGTCAAGGGAAAAGGCACAGGAGGTGCTTCCCTGTGACTTTTTTCCAGCTGAAGGACTGGAACCCTCTGTAGAAAACAGGCGTGGGAATACCTGGGTCATCAGGGAAGAATATTTCCATATCAAGGGATGTGATGCTAGAGTGTAATGCTTCCTCACCAAGGGCTCAGACCTGAGGACTTGGGGGATTATTGAAGTCATTAATTATTTAGATACATGTCTATTAAACATACTAATCACATGCATGAAGTTCTCTCCCTACCGTACAATCTTCCATCCTCCCCACGCCCAGCAACCGTGGGCTGACAAGTTAAATAGCAGGCGCATAATCTACCACTGCATTAGCGATGGATTGTGCCCTGCCAAACAGAAAAGTTATGACTTGCAGCTGTAATGATGTTTTATTTCTTCCATAGTATCCCTATATCTAAACTGGTACTGCTTTGATCAAGTGCTCACACAAGCTTAGGAGTTAGAATTCCATAAACAGACACCAGAGAAAGGAACTGCTATGTGGAACATCAGTCGGAAAGCATCTTGGAAGAGAGTTGCCCTGTCAATCAGAGGATTCCCTAGAAGTACTCTTACCCCTTGATTATGGAGGGAAGGTCATTTGGTAATAGTTTTGGTAAGGGCTGTGGGGGTGGACTGTCCAAGGTCACACTCTGGTCCACAGTAGCATGGAGGAAGTGTTTTCAATTGTTCTAAATCTCTTATGCTCAGGTTTCCTTCCATCCCTGCAGAAGCCTCCTTCTGAAACTCAGAGGTACCAAATCCTCCCTCTATATGCTCTTCTCCAGTGATCTTCTCTATATGCCAAGCATGAGCAGGGGATTACTGAGCAGGAACTGACAGCCTCTAACTAAGCTAGACTCTGGGGCAGGTTCTCAAGAGCTTACCATGGTGATGGTGCCAAGGCAGAGGCTGTGAGCCTGGGGAGAAGAGGGGCCTTGGCCCTGATGCTAAGCAGAGGCTTAGAAATAATTTTGCAAGCAGTTGGGGATACTTGATAGAAGCATTAAGTCAATGGGTAGAGTTGAGGGAGGACAAAGGGACAGTCTCCACTCACTTTCAAGTATATCTGAAGAGGGTCTACCTCTGTTAAATGCAGAGAATTTATTTATTTGTTCTTTCAGCAAATGGCAGGCATTATGATGGTTAATTTCAAGTGTCAACTTGACTGGGTCATGGGTTGGTCAAACATCCTGCATGTGTCTGTGAGGGTGTTTCTAGATGAGATTAACATTTGAATAGGTAGACTGAGTAAAGCAAATTTTCCTCCCCAATGTGGGTAGGCCTGATCCAAGCCACTGAAGTCCTGAATACAATAAAAGGCTAAGTAAGAAAAAATTCTTTCTCTCTGCCTGATTGTCTTCAAGTTGGGACTTTGGTTTTCTCCTGCTTTTAGACTTGGACTCTGAATGGAACTTACACCATCAGCTCTCCTGCTTCTCAGGTCTTTAGATTTGGACTGGAACTATACCACTGGCTCTCTAGAGTCTTAACTTCTTAGCCTCCATAATGGCCCCTGGTCTAACTGATCTTACATTCTTGTTGGGTGAGACAGATCATAAACAAAGCAAACAAACAAACACAACAAGTGAACAAGAAAGACTATTATGATCAAGGCTGTGATTCCTACAGAAGAATTCAAACAAAATGGTGTGATAGTAAGTGACTGGATGGCTCTTTTAAGTTGGGTGGTCAGGGAAGGTCTTTCTGAGGAGATGACATTTAAACTGAGTTTTGAGTGACAAAAAGCAGCTTGACAAAAGTCCTCGGAGAAAAGCCTTCCCAACAGAGAGAATAGTAAGTGCAAAGGCCCTGAGGTAGAAACAAGCATGGTATGAGTAACAAAAAGGCCAGCATGATTAGCCCTAGTGAGTAAAAGGCAAGGTGGTAGAAGACAAAATCAAAGATTTGTCAGGTAACAATGGGTTTTGTATACTGTAAACCAGAGAAAGAGTTTGAATATTATTATAACGACAAGCAAAGGCCATTGAAAGGTTGGGTTCCAGGTAGTAATTGGATCTGATTTGGATTTTTAAAAAGATTTCTCTGGTTGCTGTGTAGAGAATGAATCATAGGACTTCCAAAATGATGGTGGGTTCCATTTACCCATTTTCTGCTTCTTCCCAGGTGCCCCACAAAATGACTATAAAGAAATGTAAATAAGGAGGCAAAGCTCACAAATACAGTGATAATGGAAGAGGATGTGACAGCAACAGGAATTGGAAGCTAAAACCTGACAGATGAGTGGTATCTGACTTGTCAGGTATAAACTGGCAATGAGGGAAGCAGAGAAAACTCTGATTTACAGTGCAGACAATCCCCTGCCCAAAGACCCTTTTAAGACTTAGGGATCACTATGATCAGGTACCTCTAGAAGGGAGGTCAAGTGAAGTTACAGAAGCATTGGTCGAAAGTCAGTTTAAGAAGCAAACAGGACTTCAAATTGATTCCCCCTTTCCATGAAGCTTGTGATTGCCGCCCCCCCCCCCCCAACTCTTACAGGAGACTGGTGATCCATTCTCTGGAGAGGGTAAAATTGAGGGTCTCTGGAATTACTTAGGCACAGTTGTGGTACAAATAAGAGGGAAATTAAATGAAAGTTTACATACAATATATTGGGACCCCACTGAGTTCCCAGAAAGTTGACACCTAAACTTATACCTCTCAGGTATAAGTTGGAAAAGCTCAGGATGGATATTGGGAAAGGATGGATATTGGAAAAGCTCTCTCTGGGGGAATTTTACTAGTTAAAGAAGAGACATAAGATATTGACATGGGAGTTCTCAAGGAAATAGCCCAGATAAATCATCCTGTGGGAAAGTCCATAGTTTTCTGCATAGTTAAATTCTTGTCTTTGTGCAAAGAGCTTCTAACCAGCTTTTTAGTACCCACTTAAATACTCTCAGACTGCTAAGAATCATCAGACATTTGGGCTCTATTTTTTAATATCATCATACAAAATATAAAAGCCAGAGTCACAAACAAACAAACAAGCAAGCAAAATAAAGTGGCATGGGGAAGATTTCTGTAAAAGGAAAAGAGAATTTAATATCAAACAAAATGTTCTCTATTATTAATTTCCTTAAGAACATATTTTTAAAAGGTATTGCATCCATGAATCAGTAATAGAATGCTATAAGATAAAACATTTGGAAAAAAGATCTTAGGACCTAAAAAAACTAATAACTGTGATAAAAACATAATGCAACAATACAAAAATCAACTCAGTAGAAGGGTTGGAGGGAAAAGTTCAGGAAATCTTCCTTGAAATAGAGCAAGCAAAAAGATTAAAAACAGGAGAAAAAGAGAAAAACTTGAGGATCAGAAATCCCAAAACTTAAATAACATGAATTAATAAGAGTCAGGGAAAGTAGAAGGAAGAAAACCATTCATGAAATAATTTCAGAAAAGAATCCAGAACTAAAGTACAGAAATCTCCAGGTTGAAAGTTCCCCTTAGATGCCCAAAACTGTGGATGAAAACAGATCAAGACACATCATTGTGAAATATCAGAATACTGAGGAACAAAGAGCCAATCATAAAAGCTTCCAGAGAAGAAAAATAAAAACATTAAGACAATTATTAACTCCAGGGAAAACAAAAAGTTGCCCAAGAAAGTAACCATGGTACTCTGCATGGCTTAGTAGTAAGTAGTGTGCACTGCTTCTCAGGAGGGCTTTGTAGCATTTTAGGCATTGTTGTGCAGCAATGTCCTGCCCATTGCAGGACTTTTAGCATACCTGGTTCTCACCCACTAAATGCCACTGACTGACCCAGCCCCTCCCACCCAACCCACCTAACACTGACAAACCAAATGCTGCCCCACATTTCAAATTCCCTTTTAAGGGGTATTACTGGGCCACGTTGAAAATCACTAGTTTACAGAGTCATAATAATGTAAATCCTAATTATAAATAAAATCAAAATTGAACTGTGAATACAGAGTGACTACAGGGTGTGTAGACAAAGGAGGGGTGCATACGAGAGCCAAATCTTCATTCTCCACTTTGAAAAGTCAATAGTTAATGCCTAAAACTAACCAATCATGATCTATTTAGAGATTTGAAGGTAAATACAACAGATCAAAATAGTTGAAGGTGGCTTATTCTAGGGAGGAGAAAATGGAAGGTAAAGGGATGATTGAATGCCATTTTTCGTAAGAATACTTGTAGAATTATTTGATTTTTTAAAAGTATGTGCAAGTATAATTTTGATGAAGTTTAAAATGAGTTTGGAGGTAGCAGTGGAGGCATGGAGATAGGAATGTATCTTTCTCTATCTGTCAGTCTATCTATCTATTCGTATATCCATTTTACAGAAGGTGAAAATGAGGCTTAGGAGACTTACAGAGGTTAATAAGCCACAGAGCCAGCAGAGGAAGGAGCCAGAAAGCAGTCTGACTCTAACACCAGAGCCCCTGATCACTCTCCTTTGCTGCCCTAAAAGAGCAAGTGAGAGGAAAGAGTGAAGGGAATGGGCAACAGACAAGAGGAACAAATGAGATGTCCTTTGAAGGTTGTTTCTATCTTTTGTGACTCTAGGTGTTGCCCAGGGGGACACTGTGGAAGATGTGATTTATAGAGCTCTCTGTCCACAGACTGCTGTAGGAGGGCAGATGAATGGAGGGAGCCACTCCAGAGCTATTAAGAGAAGAAAGGGAACTAGGACTGAGTCTCTGCCTTCAAATGTTGCCTTCTCAGAGTGAAAAAAGAGGCCTAAAGAGTTGCACATTTCATATAGCTGATCCCAGGGCACTGTCTCAAACAGGAATGACCTGTGTATTTAGAACATCCACCCTAGTCATTTTCTCTTGTGTAACTTCAGAACCTATCTGTATAGTAATTCTCTGTGAATATATTTGAAAATAATGTCAGCCCCAAAGTAGTTTGGCTTAGATTTTTCAGCTTTTATGTTTTTCTTGGCACAAGGGAAATCTCATTTCTTTCCCTAAATACCCTGTTTCTTATTTCCATTATCTCATTTATCACATCATATTTTATATAGATATTATTATTTTAATCACAATGTAATCTTTTCTCCTTGCAGAAAATTGGAAAAAATTACAAATAAGAAAATAAAAGCCACCCACAATTCCACCACATAAAGATAGCCACTGCTTGTACCTGGGTGGTGCCATCTCCTCCATACACATGAGAACTTGAGCTTGTGATGAAAACTTTCATCTATGAATCTCCAGCCCCAGGCAGGGCACCCGACACAGCTGACACTCAATAAATGTTTGCTAAAGCTTTAGTTAAGCATCTGGCATTTAAGTAAAAGATATATCTAAAAATATAAAAAGTAGCCAGCTGGTCCACTTGGGAAGAGATGTGAGGAATCTTTGAAAACTCTATACATCAACTTTAAATCACCAAGAATATTTTCAAGATCCTTCTACTATCTTGCTCCTTTTCCAAAATTTGTTCTCTACAATGGAGCAACATTCTCTTCAACTCTCACTGAGCTGTTCTCATAGCCTCATGAGCTCCCTGGGCTCATATAGATCTTCTTGTCTCCCCCTCTTCTAGAATGCTCTCCTCTCATGCTGTTCTGTTGATCTATAGCTTATCCATCTTCTAGTTCCAGCTCAAGTCCAATCTTCCACCCATGTGTCCCTGACTACTTGACTTCATTTACTTCTTTTTCTCCTCTAAATTCTGCAGCCCCTGGAGCCTGCAGCTTAGCACTTCTTGTGATTGATTTGAACCATATACCAAAATTGCACCTGAATTTGCTTTCTTTCTCCTTAGAAGAGGACTAGACACATTACTCGGAACTGTTGCAAATACAGGAATATCCCCTAAGTACAGGCATACCTTGGAGATATTGTGGGTTCAGCTCCAGACCACTGCAATAAAGCTAATATCACAATAAAGCAAGTCACATTAACTTTTTTGTTTCCTGGTGTATATAAAAGTTATGTTTATACTATACGGTAGTCTATTAAGTATGCAATAGCATTATGTCTAAAAAATGTACATACCTTAATTAAAAAATGTTTTATTGCTCAGATGCTATCATCTGAGCATTCAATGAGTCATAATCTTATTGAGGGTGCAGGGTCTTGCCTCAGTGTTGACGGCTGCTGACTGATCAGGGTGGTAGTTGCTGAAGGTTGGAGTGGCTGTGGCCATTTCTTAAAATAGGACAACAGTGAAGTTTCCCACATCTATTGACTCTTCCCTTCATAAATGATTTCTCTGTAGCACACAGTGCTCTTGGATAGCATTTAACTCAAAGCAGGACTTCATTCAAAATTGGAGTCAATCCTCTCAAACCCTGCTGCTGCTTTATCAACTGAGTTTATATAATATTCTAGATCCTTTGTTGTCATGTCAACAGTCTTCACAGCACCTTTACCAGGAGTAGATTCCATCTCAAGAAACCACTTTCTTTGCCCATTCATAAAAAGCAACTTCTCATTCATTCAAGTGTTATCATGAGATTGCAGCAATTCAACCACATCTTCAGGCTCCACTTCTAATTCTATTTCTCTTGTGATTTCCACCACATCTGCAGTTACTTCTCCCACTGAAGTCCTGAACCCCTCAAAGTCACCCATGAGGTCTGGAATCAACTTCTTCCAAACTCCTGTTAGTGTTGATATTTTGACTCCATGAACCTCGAATGTTCTTAATGGCACCTAGAATGGTGGGTCTTTTCCAGAAGGTTTTCAAATGACTTTTCTCAGATCCAGCAGAGGAATCACTGTGGCAGCTGTAGCCTTATGAAATGTATTTATTCAATAATAAGACTTGAAAGTCAAAATGACTCCTTGATCTATGGGCTGCAGAATGGATGTTGTTGTTAGCAGGCATGAAAACAACATTAATCTTGTACATCTCCATCAGAGCTCTTGCATGGCCAGGTGCATTGTCAATGAGCAGAAATATTTTGAAAAGAGTCTTATTTTCTCAGCAGTAGTTCTCAAACAGTGGGCTTAAAATATTCACTAAACCATGCTGTAAACAGACGTGCTGTCATCCAGGCTTTATTGTTCCACTGACAGAGCACAGGCAGAGTAGATTTAGCATAATTCTTAAGGGCCCTAGGATTTTCAGAATGGTAAGTAAGCATTGGCCTCAACTTAAAGTCACCAGCTGCATTAGCCCCTAACAAGAGAGTCATCCTGCCCTTTGAAGCTTTGACGCCAAGGCATTGACTTCTCCTCTCTAGCTATGAAAGTCCTATAGGGCATCTTCTTCCAAGAGAAGGCTGTTTCATCTACATTGAAAATCTGTTGTTTAGTGTAGTCACCTCCATTATAATTGTCTTAGCTAGGTCTTCTGGATAACTTGCTATAGCTTCTGCATCAGCAATTGCTGTTACAGAGACAGCTTCTTTCCTTAAACTTCAAGAATCGACTCTTAGCTACAAACTTTTCTTCTTCAGCTTCCTCACCTCTCTCAGCCTTCATAGAATTGAAGAGAGTTAGGGCCTTGCTCTGGATTAGGCTTTGTCTTAAGGTAATGTTGTGGTTGGTTTAATCTTCTATTCAGAGCACTAAAACTTACTCTGTACCAGCAATAAGGCTGTTTTGCTTTCTTAGCATTTATGTGTTCACTGAAGTAGCACTTTTAATTTCCTTCAAGAACTTTTCCTTTGCATTCACAACTTGACTAACTGTTTGGCATACAAGGCCTAGCTTTCAGCCTGTCTCGGCTTTCTACATGCCTTCCTCACTAAGCATAATCATTTCTAGCTTTTGATTTAAACTGAGAGACATGTGACTCTTCCTTTTGCTTGGAGGCCATTATAGGGTTGTTAAGGGGCCTAATTCCCATATTGTTGTGTCTCAGGGGATAGGGAGGCCCAAGGAGAGGTAGAGAGATGGGAGTGGCCAGTCATCGGAGCAGTCAGAACACATACAACATATATCGATTAAGTTCATCATTTTATATGGGTGAGGTTTGTGGTTTTGAGAACAATTACAATAGTAGCGGCAAAGATCAGTGATCACAGATCACCATAACAAATATAATGATAATGAAAAAGCTTGAAATATTGCTAGAATTACCAAAATGTGACACAGAAATCTGAAGTGAGCAAATGGTGTTGTAAAAATGCTGGCAATAGGCTTGCTGGATGCAGGGTTGCCACAAAGCTTCAATTTGTAAAAAACACAATATCTACCTGCAAAGTGTAATAAAGTGAAGCATAATAAAATGAGGCTGCCTGTAGCTAATCCTAGGTTGGAGAGGTGGTTTCTTGGTGATGCTGAGAGTGGGCTATGAAAAGTGCTCTTTCAAGGAACTGGAGGTCCAGATACTGGGCTCTGAGGTGATTTTTTTTTTTTTTTTTAAATAGAGCTCAAAAGAGACATGAGATAGAGAGTTGTTTTATTTGGAACCTGTGGGTTAGCCATAGACTAACAACCATGTGAGTTGAAGAGGGCAGATTACTTCCTGAAATCTCTAAACACGAGAGTTTAATCTCTGCAGTAAACCTGCCTGCACCAGGTACAAAATACGTGGGAGGAAAATGAAATAATACAATCCACCTGAAGAGCCTTGAGCACAGATGTTTCATTAAACTCTCAGACAATAACAACCCCAGCAACAGCAGATATTCCCTGTTTAGTCTGCGGGCTAGGGAGATTTGCAGAGCAAGAAGGATGAACCTACCCAACCATCTTGACCTTCCCCTGGATATTGCTGCCCTCGTAAAAACCCAGACCTGGCCGCCAGGGAGAAGGCTCACACCACTTCTTCATTTCTGTCTTGCTTTGCAATTTTGCAATTGCCCCCCACAGATGGGTATGTGAATTGAAGGGCAGCACGTGTAAAGGTGCAAACTGAAGCTGAGGTTGCTCCCCAGCTGGTTGTCACTCAGGCTTGTGGAACAGATTCTCTGAGGTACGATCCTGGCAGCCCATTGACAAGAATTTGTGGTGGTTTAAGTTAAGGAGTTGTTATGGTGTGGTCTTCACTTGTACTGTCCTCTCTTCCTCCACACTCCTTTTGTGAGATATTTTACCTCCCGAACTAGGTAGATTGCTCTGGGGGCCTATGCTCAGAGTGTGGCACATTGAAAAGCTGCAGTAACGTCCCGCAGTGGCAACGGGGCGGCTCCTCGGGGCGACCCCTGGCCAGGCGTACAGCATGGTGCGCTGGGCATTGCCGACCTCAGGCCCTGAGCTGGGAGGCATGCGAACTTCTCAAAGTATTTCCTGCACCAGATTGGCACCTGAGTAAATGTGGTAAATTCCATTGATTCTACTCGGGGAACACAGATCCTGTTTTCTTTCTGATTTCTTTTTTTGTGCATTTAAATTAGATAACAAATTAACTCTTCCTGTACAGAGAGTCAGCAGATGACTTACTCATATGATGCCATACTCCCATCTTTGGAAGAAGCTTTCCCAAACTGATTGACTCAAAGACTCAAGCTGGCCTTTCAGCCTGAGGGATGGAGCTAGAGCAGATACTCACTACTGACATTTCTCTGAGGCTGTGTTGTGTCTGTGGTTGTTTGAATCCTTTGAATGTCTGCCTCCTTCAATACTTATTTCCTTTTTCTCCCCAACTTTATGGAGGTATAATTGACTTCAATAAATAAAATAAATAAAAATTGCATTTCAGGTATACAACATGATGATTTGATACATGTGTACACTGTGAAATGATTACCACAGCCAAGTCAATTAATAGAGTCATCACCTCACGTAAGGTTTTGTTTGTTTGTGGTGAGCACATTTACCATCTACTCTCTTTAGCAAATTTCAAGTATACGATATGGTATTAGTACCTATAGTCATCATGCTGTATATTAGATCCCCAGAACTTATTCATAATACATATTACTTGAGTGTTACTGCAAGGCAATATCCTGGTGGTGGTGGTGGTGGTGTGTGTGTTGGGTGGAGTGGGGGAAAGCAGGTGACATATAAAATACCTCTGGCCTTGAGGAAGTCAATTAGTAGAAGAGATTGGACATGGCTACCCAACTCTTGTGCCAAGCAGAATCCACTTTGTATGGTTAGATAGGAAAAAGTGCTCTGGGGGATCAGGAAGAGAGAAGGTACTGAGGCTGGTGGGGCTAGGAAAAACTTAGCATGGAAAGAAATGGCATTTGTTCCTGGCTCTGAAGGCTCTGAGCCAGATTTGAAAGAGGTTTTGGGGATGGATGTGAACAAATGCAGTCCAAGAAAAGCTCCAAGGTATAAAACCTAGAAGAATCAGTAATTCTATATAGCCAGGGAGGTCGCAAATGGAGTAGTGGGCTAAGAGTATGTACCCCAGAACCAGACAGCCGGGGTTCAAGTTCTGTCTCTGCCACTCTTGCTCTGTAACTTTGAGCAAATTACTTCACTTCTCTCAGCTGAGGTGTCCTCATTTATATGGAAACCCACAGCACTGCCCACAGCATCTCGTAGGTTTTGCCCATTCATGACCAGCTTGGAAACCATCTTGGCTTTGGCCGATGGTGGGTACTCCAGCATCCAATGTCCCTTCTTTCCTCATCGAGTCCCCGGACTGGACTTGGGCAGTGTTGGGGAGCCCCTTCTCTCCCTGAAACCTCCCCCCACCCCCATCTCTTCTCCTCCATCCACTCCATCCATTTCAGTGTCCCATCTCCCTCTGGTGGTTGCCTCCAGTCTCCATGAGCAGTGCTTCTAGCTTCAGACACCCTATGTATGAATGGCTGTAGGGCTTTCACATTCTGTAAATTGTAGCATCTGCAAGGCAAGCCAGCTTTTCTCCTGCCGATCTTGGTCAGATCCTCAGCCAATAACATGCCCAGAAGTTCTGGCTATTTCCACCAAGTCAGACCTTCCTTCTACTCAGAGGTGAGGAAGGGGAGGAGAGGGGAAGGGTGAAAGGAGCCAGAACTGCATTCTTCCACAGGTACAATAAAGACAATGAAAGTATTTGCCTCATAGGTACTTCCCCAAGATCATATGGAAATAATGTAAGCAAAACCCATGACACAGTGCCAGGCACAGGGCAATCTTTCAATAACTAGTAGTAGTAGTAGTATTGTATCTATATTCTGGGGGCTAGATGACCTGGATAGTTGAGATAAAATGATAAAGTCCTGAGAAGCAGGACTTTTTGCATCTTCTCCCCATAGGGTTACCCCTCTGGGTCTCAGTTTCCTCATCTGTTAAATGGAGGTGATAATAGTAACAGTACATGTACATAGATTGGTTCTGAGAGCTTAGAACAGTGTTAGGCAGAAAACTCTATCTGTGTTTGCTTTATTATTATTATTATTACCAGAGACTTCCAGGTTTCTGTGTCTCTGTGCCAACATCAATTTCCAAGGAAGAGAATTGAGCTGCCTATATTGAGCC
Source organism: Balaenoptera physalus (assembly GCF_965194825.1). Lineage (NCBI taxonomy): Eukaryota > Metazoa > Chordata > Mammalia > Artiodactyla > Balaenopteridae > Balaenoptera > Balaenoptera physalus. The sequence continues at coordinate 29,803,507 of NC_138882.1, forward strand.
AGGTGTCACTTTGGGTTAAGTTGGGTGGGGCAGAGGTGGGAAGATTATTTGGTACAGACATGGCCCACAGGAACCCATATCACTGTGTTTACAGAGAAGACAGACCTGGCATGAGCTGCCTACTGCAGTCAGTAGTCCCATTTTACAGATGAGGCAACTAACTAAACATCAGATACGTTAGGTTACGTGTTCAAGGTCATGTTGAGTCGTCAGTGAGACATAGAACTTAGATTAAAATGTAAATTTCTGTTCCTTTTCAAGCCCACAATCTCTCCATCCACAGTCTTCTGTGTTCCCTTGTGTCCCTCTGAGCAGCTGTACCCAGCTACCTTTGAACCAAACACCATGATGTGGCAGGTTCTTCTTGTTGGAAGAAAACGTAAATGATAAATGATAGCAAGAAGACAATAATAGGCTAATACTTACTTCACAGTAAACTGAAGCGAGAAAACCTGAAGTTCACTTTCCCATTTTAAATTAGGTTACACAGGCCATTAAGTCAAGATATATTTTTAGATTTTTGGACAGAGTGTACAATAGCCAGAACTTATTGCTATGTGAAAACCAGATATTCAAGGTTAGATACCAAGCATCCAACTTAAAACTTACCTTATCACCAACATCAGCCTTGCAAGAGAGGATGGAAAGGCTTTTAGGCATTTATCTTGACTTTTTTTCACCATATAATTATCTTCTAGATGCTTTCTGTTTGTAATGAAACTATTTAGTACCTTAAAACCAAAAAAAAGACAACACTGTCAGGAAGTGAAAGTTGTCTTGGATTTGGAGCTGATACTGATTATAAGTTTTCTTAATTACGAAAATCATTATCTCAGCGTAACTCTGTCCTTTTCTTTTAATTAAATAAACACAGTTCATCCAGCCTGAGGGTGTAGCACTGAATAGATTTCAGAGGCTGTGTAGAAAATTCTGCAAGTTCTGCATGTTCATAGATTTTTTAAAAAATTCTCAACTTTGCAATGAATGTTCTTGAATAAGAAATGGCAACAGGAATGCATATATTTTACAGGTTTTTGCTTCTCTAAGCGCACTTTGCTTTACCAGTAGACTGAATGTTCCTCATGGGCAGGGACCTTGCCTGTTTGCTTATTATTGTAGCCCCAGTGCCTGGCAAAAAGTTCTCTGCTCAGCCAGTATTTCTCAAGGTGAACTGGATTCCAGGAACTTTGGCTTCTATTTCCATTGTAATCACTATATACAAATAAATAGCCAGATAAGGCAGATATGATTATCAATATTTTGGGGGCATGTAAACTGAGGCAGGAAAAAGTCAACTTACCTGTCTTAAAGTTAAAAAGCCAATAAGTGAAAAAGCAGAGGCTGGAACCCAGGGCTCATGTCTCTGAGCCTGTCCTTATTCTACAAGACAGGACAGGAGTTGCAGATGTGGCACCTTGTTCCTATTCCCCACACCTAAGGGGACTGATGTGAATAGTTTTGGAGAATTATTGTCTTTAGCTGCTGTGAAACCCTTGTATGAATGTTCCAATACAAAAATATTTTAAAATTGATAATGAATTAAAAGATATCTGGAGTTGACTTGATATCTTTCTATTTCCCAAAACCAAGCCAAACATTTCCTAAATCCAGAGTAATAACATTCATTATTTCATGTTTTCTTTCTTTTTTTAGAAGTCATCAGGCTCCTATTTTGTTTATAACTTCACAATGATCAATAAGCAAGCAACCACATGGTTCCCCCTAATCATTTTATCTATTGAACCAAATTCTGAGACTCATGACAAATGTGTCTGAACTCCAAACCTTATCATATTATTTAACAGCAAATGTTTGCCTTCCCTAATCTCCAGAACTGCAAGAAGTCCCAGCATATTGAATTTTTTAACTTTCATTGTGGAACACATTTCTGATTTTTTTTCCATCTTGATTTATTTCCTTCCCTAATTTCTTTAAGTATGGATTATATTTAAGGTATACTCAAGAGCAGTTGTGTGTGTGCTCATACTGGCTTGCTGGAGCTAACTGTTAAATTTTCAAGAATTTTTGCAAGCTGGTTATTAAATACAGCCATTATTAAAACTTAAGTTATTTAAACTTACAATTAAATAACATATTAAAAACAGGTAATAAATATGTAAACATCACTTTGTAATTACTACCTTTTGCTACTGTTATCTATGCTCTTGGGATTATTGGTCCATTGATGGAATTACTATATAATGGTGTGTTTCTGTCCATATCTTCCCAATTCTGTGTGCAGTGATGTCACATTAGCTTGAAGTCGGCCTTGGTGGGAGTATTTTCACCATGGAAATTGGTAAGCTGCACAAAGCAGAGATTTTTTTCTCTGTAGAGCCACCTGCTAAACATTACTAGCACAGGTATAGCCACAGGAGAATGACATGGCAGGCTCTGAATCTCTGGTTAACAACTATCTCACCTTGGGTGAGATGCCTAGTCTCTCTGAGCTTTAGTTTCCTTGTCTGTAAAATAAATTTGTTGTAAGGATCAAATAGTGGTATGCATATAAGACACTGATCACAATTTTTAGCTCATCATATGGAATGTGCTTTAAAAATATGGCTAACATAATTGTTAATAATGCCAGCCTTCTCTTCTTCCTCTGTGTAGTAGGAAGAGAACATGTCTTTTCAAAGATACCTGCTGCTGCTTTTGTCATCTACATAAATAGCACGGCAGGTTTTTCCAGTGTTTAAGAATATGCCTTGATGGAGCTTGAAGAAACTTTTATGGGAGGAAAAGTGAAGCTCCCTTTGACATAGCCTATTTGGGCAACATTATGTACAATTTAGAATTGAATTCATCTGCACAGTAAAGAAAGAAGAATTTTGAGATTTGGTGGGCAATCCAGAAAGGAGGAGTGAAAAAAACAGTAGGATATGCAAAGAATTGCAGAGCTCTGAAGAGAGTCTGTAGACGGAGGTGGAAGAGTGAGCTAGCAATAGGGAACCAGGCAAGGGTTGAAGAACAATCCATCCAGGTAAAATTTTCCTGTGATGAGGGTGGGGTGGAATGTACAACTTTCAAGGTGAAGTTGTTTCTGGTCTTGACTTTCTTTCATTACTGCCACATTACTGTTCCATAAAAGTATGGAACATTGTGTTAGTGGTGTTTGGGGAGTCAGAAGGGGCCAAATATGTGGGTCATAGAAAATTCAGTGGAAGGAAAAGGTGTAAGAAGGATGTAATCTGCACCCCTCCATCCCTTATTTCTTGGGAATCTACAGAAATCTGAGTGAGCTCCCTGAATTTTCCATGGTATATGAGATGGAAACTTGAGTCATTTTTCTTAATTATTCAAGGCCGGTTTAGAAGACAATTAGGCAGCAGACTTGTGGGTTACAAGGAACAGTCTTAACCCAAGTTCCGCACAGATGTTGACCCAACCTACATTTTTAGCCCTAATCTCTCTCAAGCTGCAATCTGCCTGTCCAACTGCCTGGTTAGCCTCTCTTCCTGTACCTCAGAATTAACAGATGAAAATTGAAGTAACTCCCCCCACAAACATGTTCTTCTGCACTGATAATTTTTATTAATGGACCATTTCCTTCAAGATGTTTGAAGTAAACAACTACTAGAAATAGCAACGTAACAATTCATGTCTCCCAAACCCAATACACAAATTAAAAGGGTTGCTACTGATGAATGGCCTTCCCTTTTCTCTGAAGTATTCTTGACAGTTTTAAAGCATCTGTACCCAAACTATCTCCCACAACTCAGACTATAATCTCATAAACCGTAAGGTTTCTTCCCATTTTACAGATCAGGAAACCAGTGTTAAGCAGCAGAGAGGAACAATTTATTCACTGTCAATCCACAGGCAGTGGGTCGCTGGTCTTCTCACTGCTGGGCCAGCATTCTCTGGTACCAGTGGCTCCCCACTTGCCTGAGGACCAGCTCTCCCACCTCAGGACCCTGGTTTCCATTGCTCTGTAGCATCAGTTCTTTCATAAAGAGCTCCCCAGGTGGAGTGGAGTCAGTGTTGAGAACTGCTGTCTTAGAACTTGACTCTCTGGCCATGGGTGGTCTCCTATATGATATTAGTTGGCTACTAAACATGTACTAGTGATTCTGAACAAAAATAGAGGATCACATTAATTACATTTAAGTTTTATTTATTTCTGCCTGAGCTAGTATGATTACTGCTATGAGAGTTAGTAATGGCTCACATGTATCACTGGCTAAGATGATGTTTCTATTGTTTCCTACAAATCTTTGATGTTTGGGTGCTTTTCTTTCAGCAAGGGAAACTTTAAAGTGAAGAACAGGATGCTTTCACAAAGGGTTTGTTTTATTTTGGGGTGGAAGGGGGAAGAACTAAAACCAAGTACGCTGGTGGCCTTGCAGGTGAGGCAGGCCTTTCCTGCTTAGATAAGGGGTTTCCTGAAAAGGCAGATCTGTGATTCTCAATGTACAGAGACTAAGACAAGTGTAGACCCTTGGTGGGGAGCACCTGGAGCTTGGTCGAATGCTGGAATTGAGGGGGTGAGAATGCCTTGCACCTGATACTTATAGTTATCAGTCAGTGCTGATTACCTCTCCCCTCTCTGTATTTCTACCTGGTAAACATCTATGCTTTCCTCAGTCCCATAGTTAAAACCATCTTCTCTGTGGGGACTTTCTTGACTTACTCATGCTGAATTGATTTCTCCTTCAGTGTGTTACTGTGGCATCCCATGGCACCTCCCTCTTTCACATGATGGTGTGTCAGTTTGGTCAGTCCATTCCCAGCTAGACTATGGGCTTCTGGTGGGCAGAGATGATTCATTTTCATGGCCCAGGGACTGTCCATGGTCTACCATGTGGGAGGTACCCATAAAATGCTTCTTGGAATAACTTGCTAAATAAATAATGAAAGGGTCAGCCAAGCAAGGTGGGAGGCATGGGTAGTAGGAGGGCTTAAAGAAACAGGATCTAAGGAGCTGTGGTATATTGTTCTGGTTAAAACCTCATCTTGAAAGATGATGGCTTTGAATTGGGAGGAGAGGGGAAAGCAACTACTTTCAAAATGGCTCTTATGTGCCAATAAAAGCGACTGAAAGCAACTTTAAAACACATTAAACATAAGTGCTCATCTGTGGATGTGTTGGACATGACCCTCTTTTATGCTGGAATAGAATGAGAGAGGGTGGGAAGGAACACCGAGCATATCATATCCATTATCCAGAAATGTCTGTCACATAAGTGACACAAATACTTAGGACTAACTTCTCTCATGTGATTATCTCAGGTGATATAACTAATAACACATCTCATCGAAAGATGTGCCCTTTTAAATGACAGGGGCAAGAAATACAGAAATGTAGTCCCCAAGCCAACACACTGCTGCAAAATTAAGTTATCAGTCTCTTGGGTCTTTGGAGTTATTCACACTTTTCATTTCCTTTTTAAGTACTAGTGATAAAGGTGGGTCAGAAACAAGAACTTAATGGCAAACTTTCAAAGAGCACTTTGACTTAGCCTTCTAAGACTGGGGCAGCCCAGAGTAGTGATGCTGTCTTTGAGTGCATGTAGGGGTTAAAATATCCATGTGTGTAATTTAGGAGTGAAGAAAGTAATTTCTTCTTTGGATAAATTCAATTAATTGTCCTGGACCGGGAGAAGGACAGACTGACGGTCTTGAAACACTTTTGGTATCTGTGGTTTTATATGTGTGTAGAAGAGAGAGAGAGAAAAGAGGAGAAAGGAAGGGAGAAAAGGGGAGAAGGAAGGGGAGGAGAGAAGGAGAGAGAGAAAAGGAGAATGAGAGAGAGTGAGGAGAGGAGAGAGAGGCAGGAAGGGAACTGCTGTTCTGTTTTCCTGAAGGATCAAGGGAGGGAACTATACAGGCAGATACAGACAGATGTTAGGAGTTGGGTAATCCTGGAATTGCTTCCCTGAATGGGCATCTCAGACATGGCTGGTTTATGGATTCCTGTCAAGAGCAGTTGCTTCACAAGAGTGTCCTCAGGCTTTTCTCAGAATTTAGCCAGGCTGAGCAATTTCTCCCCCTTTCATTGGTCAAGCAGGACATTTCTCTTAAGATTCTGATTCTTCAGAGATTGAGAAAGGAGGTTTGCTGAGGCCTCATGTTTTAAGACTTAATAAGTCACTGGAGCATCTATTCGAATGAACTTCCAGTCCTTCCTGCAATCACATTGAATTGGAAGGCCCTGGTCCTGGGCAGGGGGATGAGGAGGCAACTGGGCAAGGGCAGCAGGGTTATGGAAGTTGAACTTTACTTCTGGATTTGGCTCTGGGCCTGTGAGCGTCTCAGTCCGGATGTTTGAAGAAGGTATGAGGCCAGGCCAGGAGGTACAGGGCTGTGTTGGCAAATTCCTCTGTCCTGAGAGGCTGTGTCAGTACCCACCTACAACTTCAAACCAAACTTTATTGGATTGCCTCACTAAGCTACTCCCTGTGTCCACTCACTTGGAAAGGAGAGTACAGGAAATATGAATTAAATTACACTTTCTTTATAGCTGAGTAAGTGTGCTGGATTCCTTTTCAGATTCTAACAGTTACCCCTGCACACTGGTGGAAAAATATACAATGATGTTTTTCAAAGACTAACTTTTTTATCTCAGCTTTCCTCTGGTCTGGATTCTTCTTTTGTTTTGAAATTCATTTTCAAGTGCTTTTCTGCCATCACCTTCCCCCACCAGCAGCAGTTAGAAGCAGCACATGTGTCATCTAGACTGTAGAGAGGGTCAAACACTGGAGCTGGGTTTTGAGTACCTGAGATTGAATCTCGGTGCTACCATTAACTAGTAGTATGCTAACTAGCAGGATACTTTGGATGAGTCATTTGTCTTCTCAAAGCCTTAGTGGTCTCATCTGTAAAATGGGGAAAATGACAATTATGTCACACAATGGGATTGTGTGAAAGTTAAACAAGAAAACATTGTGCTCAAAATGGGCACCAAGTTAAATGTTGGTTGAATAACTAAATTTGCAGATGAGTGAGCCTTGACCTTGGTTTAATGACAGAACTAAGGCAAGTCATTATGAATTTCTTCCTGATTGCTGAATTGTTTCTTTACACAGTTGAATTTTGGTTGCCCAGAGACCAATTATCTGATTTCTTAATTGAAATACTGATTTTTCTGGATCATTAAGAAATTTCTGTATGTAAGGTGTATGTATGTATTGTGTGTGTTTATGTTTCCCATATTTCATGGTGGAGAATGGTGTTTTACCATCAGCCAAAGAATTTCTACATGGCAAAGCAAACATAATAATCTTTCTGATAGAGACATATATTTCAAGCAAAGCAAATTGGGACTGTGTTTCATGATTATGCATTTCCAGCATAATACTTTATACTATAAACTATATTAGAGTACATCATGGCAGCTCCAAAAGAATTAATGGGTAAGGGACTAAAGATGTGTAGAGTAAGAAGCAGTGTCAGATGTGGTGTTACAGGGAGCTTAGGGAGACTAGAAACAGGTGGTTTAATCCTAAAATGCATGAAATGCTTTGTACTTTTCAAAGTCCTCTCACTTATAAGATTTCATTTGGTTCTAACAGTACCTCATGCAGATATATAAGTTAATTGTTGTTGTCCCCATTTTATTGATAGTAAAACATACCTAGTAGTTAAGGAAACTGAGCAAGTTTTGTAGAGGAGACAGGATTAAAAACCACATAATCTTATTCCAGAAATGCAAGGATAACTCACACCTGTAAATGTGATCATTTGTGATCAATCAAAGTGATATACCACCTAAACAAAATGAAGGATAAAAACCATATGATCATCTCAATAGATGCAGAAAAAGCATTGACAAGACTCAACACCCACTTATGATAAAAACTCTCAATAAAGTGGGTAGAGAAGGAATGCACTTCAACGTAATAAAGGCCATGTATGACAAGCACACAGCTAAAATCATACTCAGTGGTGAAAAACTGAAAGCTATCCTTCAAAAATCAGGAGCAAGACAAAGATGTCCACTCTTGCCACTCTTATTGAACATGGAAGTCCTAGCCAGAGCAATTAGGAAAGAAGAAGAAATAAAAGACACCCAAATTGGAAAGGAAGAAGTAAAACTGTCACTATATTTGGATGACATGATTTTATATATAGAAGACCCAAAAGACTCCACCAAAAACACTATTAGAAATAATAAAATAGTAAAGTTGCAGGTTATAAAATCAACATACAAAAATCTGTTGTGTTTCTATATGCTAACAATGAGCTAGCATAAAGAGAAATTAAGAAAACAATTCTATTTACAATCACAATAAAAAAATAAAATATCTAGGAATAAATTTAATCAAGGAAGTGAAAGACCTGTACACTGAAAACTGTAAAACGTTATTGAAAGAAATTGAAGACACAAATAAATGGAAAGATATTCCATGCTCATGGACTGGAAAATTAACATTGTTAGAATGTCCTAAATATTACCTAATGCAATCTGAAGATTCAATGCAATCCCTATCAAAATCCCAAGGACATTTTTCACATAAATATAACAAAAAACTCTGAAACTTATGTGGAACCACAAAGACCCCAGTAGCCAAAGCAATCCTGAGAAAAAAGAACAAAGCTGGAGGTATCATGCTCCCTGATTTCAAACTACTTTACAAAGCTATAGTAATCAAAACAGCATGCTATTAGCAGAAAAACAGATACATAGATCAAGGGAACAGAATTAAGATCTCAGAAATAAACTGACACACACACACACATATATATACACAAGTAGTTTATGACAAAGCAGAAAAGCACATACAATGGAGAAAGGATAGTCTCTTCAATAAATGGTGTTGGGAACACTGGACAGGTACATGCAAAAAAATAAATAAAACTAGACCATTATCTCACAACACACACACAAATCAACTCAAAATGGATTAAAGACTTGAATGTAAGACTTAAAAGCTTAAAACTCCCAGAAGAAAACATAGGCAGTACATTCTTTGACAGCAGTCTCAGGAGTCTTTTTCTGTTATGTCTCCTCAGGCAAGGAAAACAAAAGCAAATATAAACAAATGGGACTACATCAAACTAAAAAGCTTCTGCACAGGAAAGGAAACCATAAACAAAACAAAAAGACAACCTCATGATTGGTAGAAGATATTTGCAAATCATATATCTGATAAGGGGGTAATATCCAAAATATATAAAGAACTCATACAACTCAACAATGAAAAAACCAACAACCTAATTAAAAAATGGACAGTGGAGCTGAATAAAAAATTTTCCAGACATTCAAAGAAAGATAGACAAGATGAAAAGGCAGAGGGCTATGTACCAGCTGAAGGAACAAGATAAAACCCCAGAAAAACAACTAAATGAAGTGGAGATAGGCAACTTTCCAGAAAAAGAACTCAGAATAATGATAGTGAAGGTGATCCAGGACCTCGGAAAAATAATGGAGGTAAAGATCGAGAAGATGCAAGAAATGTTTAACAAGGACTTAGAAGAATTAAAGAACAAACAAACAGAGATGAACAATACAATAACTGAAATGAAAACTACACTAGAAGGAATCAATAGCAGAATAACTGAGGCAGAAGAACGGATAAGTGACCTGGAAGACAGAATGGTGGAATTCACTGCTGTGGAACAGAATAAACAAAAATGAATGAAAAGAAATGAAGACAGCCTAAGAGACCTCTGGGACAACATTACACGTGAAAACATTTGCATTATAGGGGTCCCAGAAGGAGAAGAGAGAAAGGACCAGAGAAAATATTTGAAGAGATTATAATCGAAAACTTCCCTAACATGGGAAAGGAAATAGCCACCCAAGTCCAGGAAGTGCAGAGAGTCCCATACAGGATAAACCCAAGGAGAAACATGCCGAGACACATACTTATCAAACTGGCAAAAATTAAAGACAAATTACTGAAATCAGCATGGGAAAAATGACAAATAATATACAAGGGAACTCCCATAAGATTAACAGCTGATTTCTCAACAGAAACTCTACAAGCCAGAAGGGAGTGGCATGATATACTTAAAGTGATGAAAGGGAAGAACCTACAACGAAGATTACTCTACCCAGCAAGGATCTCATTCAGATTCGATGGGGAAATCAAAAGCTTTACAGACAAGCAAAAGCTAAGAGAATTCAGCACCACAAAACCAGCTCTACAACAAACGCTAAAGGAACTTCTCTAAGTGGGAAACACAAGAGAAGAAAAGGACCTACAAAAACAAACCCAAAACAATTGAGAAAATGGTCATAGGAACATACATATCGATAATTACCTTAAACGTGAATGGATTAAGTGCTCCCACCAAAAGACACAGGCTTGCTGAATGGATACAAAAACAAGACCCATATATATGCTGTCTACAGGAGACCCACTTCAGACCTAGGGACACATACAGACTGAAAGTGAGGGGATGCAAAAAGATATTCCATGCAAATGGAAATCAAAAGAAAGCTGGAGTAGCAATACTCATATCAGACAAAATAGACTTTAAAATAAAGAATGTTACAAGAGACAAGGAAGGACACTACATAATGATCAAGGGATCAATCCAAGAAGAAGATATAACAATTATAAATATATATGCACCCAACATAGGAGCACCTCAATATGTAAGGCAACTGTTAACAGCTCTAAAAGAGGAAATTGACAGTAACACAGTAATAGTGGGGGACTTTAACACCTCACTTACACCAATGAACAGATCAACCAAAATGAAAATAAATAAGGAAACAGAAGCTTTAAATGACACAACAGACCAGATAGATTTAATTGATATTTATAGGACATTCCATTCAAAAACAGCAGATTACAGTTTCTTCTCAAATGCACACGGAATATTCTCCAGGATAGATCACATCTTGGGTCACAAATCAAGCCTCAGTAAATTTAAGAAAATTGAAATCATATCAAGCATCTTTTCTGACCACAACGCTATGAGATCAGAAATGAATTACAGGGAGAAAAAAACGTAAAAAACACTAACACATGGAGGCTAAACAATACGTTACTAAATAACCAAGAGATCACTGAAGAAATCAAAGAGGAAATCAAAAAATACCTAGAGACAAATAACAATGAAAACACGACAATCCAAAACCTATGGGATGCAGCAAAAGCATTTCTAAGAGGGAAGTTTATAGCTATACAAACCTACCTAAAGAAACAAGAAAAATCTCAAGTAAACAATCTAACCTTACAACTAAAGGAACTAGAGAAAGAAGAACAAACAAAATCCAAAGTTAGCAAAAGGAAAGAAATCATAAAGATCAGAGCAGAAATAAATGAAATAGAAACAAAGAAAACAAAAGCAAAGATCAATAAAACTAAAAGCTGGTTCTTTGAGAAGATAAACAAAATTGATAAACCATTAGCCAGACTCATCAAGAAAAAGAGGGAGAGGACTCAAAGCAATAAAATTAGAAATGAAAAAGGAGAAGTTACAACAGACACCGCAGAAATACAAAGCATCCTAAGAGACTACTACAGGCAACTCTATGCCAATAAAATGGACAACCTGGAAGAAATGGACAAATTCTTAGAAAGGTATAACCTTCCAAGACTGAACCAGGAAGAAATAGAAAATATGAACAGACCAATCACAAGTAATGAAATTGAAACTGTGATTAAAAATCTTCCAACAAACAAAAGTCCAGGACCAGATGGCTTCATAGGTGAATTCTATCAAACATTTAGAGAAGAGCTAACACCCATCCTTCTCAAACGCTTCCCAAAAATTGCAGATGAAGGAACACTCCCAAACTCATTCTACGAGGCCACCATCACCCTAATACCAAAACCAGACAAAGAGACTACAAAAAAAGAAAATTATACACCAATATCACGGATGAATATAGATGCAAAAATCCTCAACAAAATAATAGCAAACAGAATCCAACAACACATTAAAAGGATCATACACCATGATCAAGTGGGATTTATCTCAGGGATGCAAGGATTCTTCAATATACACAAATCAATCAATGTGATACACCATATTAACTAATTGAAGAAAAAAAAACATATGATCATCTCAATAGATGCAGAAAAAGCTTTTGACAAAATTCAACACCCATTTATGATAAAAACTCTCCAGAAAGGGGGCATAGAGGGAACCTACCTCAACATAATAAAGGCCATATATGACAAAGCCACAGGAAACATCATTCTCAATGGTGAAAAACTGAAAGCATTTCCTCTAAGATCAGGAACAAGACAAGGATGTCCACTCTCACCATTATTATTCAACATAGTTTTGGAAGTCCTAGCCATGGCAATCAGAGAAGAAAAAGAAATAAAAGGAACACAAATTGGAAAAGAAGAAGTAAAACTGTCACTGTTTGCAGATGACATGATACTATACATAGAGAATCCTGAAGATGACACTAGAAAACTACTAGAGCTAATCAATGAATTTGGTAAAGTTGCAGGATACAAAATTAATGCACAGAAATGTCTTGCATTCCTATACACTAATAATGAAAAATCTGAAAGAGAAATTAAGGAAACACTCCCATTTACCATTGCAACAAAACGAATAAAATACCTAGGAATAAACCTACGTAGGGAGACAAAAGACTTGTATACAGAAAACTATAAGACACTGATGAAAGAAATTAAACATGATTACCAACAGATGAAGAGATATACCATGTTCTTGGATTGGAAGACTCAATATTGTGAAAATGACTATACTACCCAAAGCAATCTACAGATTCAATGCAATTCCTATCAAATTACCAATGGCATTTTTTACAGAATTAGAACAAAAAATCTTAAAATTTGTATGGACACACAGAAGATCCCGAATAGCCAAATCAGTCTTGAGGGAAAAAAACGGATCTGGAGGAATCATACTCCCTGACTTTAGACTATATTACAAAGCTACTGTAATCAAGACAATATGGTACTGGCACAAAAACAGAAACATAGATCAATGGAACAAGATAGAAAGCCCAGAGATAAACCCACACACCTATGGTCAACTAATCTATGACAAAGGAGGCAAGGATATACAATGGAGAAAAGACAGTCTCTTCAATAAGTGGTGCTGGGAAAACGGGACAGCTACATATAAAAGAATGAAATTAGAACACTCCCTAACACCATACACAAAAATAAACTCAAAGTGGATTAGTGACCTAAATGTAAGACTGGACACTATAAAACTCTTAGAGGAAAACATAGGAAGAACACTCTTTGACATAAATCACAGCAAGATATTTTTTGACCCACCTCCTAAAGTAATGGAAATAAAAAGAAAAATAAACAAATGGCACCTAATGAAACTTAAAAGCTTTTGCACTGCAAAGGAAACCATAAACAAGAGGAAAAGACAACCCTCAGAATGGGAGAAAATATTTGCAAACGAATCAATGGACAATAGATTAATCTCCAAAATATATAAACAGCTCATGCAGCTCAATATTAAGAAAACAAACAACCCAATCCAAAAATGGGCAGAAGACCTAAATAGAGATTTCTCCAAAGAAGACATACAGATGGCCAAGAAGCACATGAAAAGCTGCTCAATATCACTAATTATTAGAGAAATGCAAATCAAAGCTACAATGAGGTATCACCTCACACCAGTTAGAATGGGCATCATCAGAAAATCTACAAACAACAAATGCTGGAGAGGGTGTGGAGAAAAGGGAACCCTCTTGCACTGTTGGTGGGAATGTAAATTGATACAGCCACTATGGAGAACAATATGGAGGTTCCTTAAAAAACTAAAAATAGAATTACCATATGATCCAGCAATCCCACTACTGGGTATATACCCAGAGAAAACCATAATTCAAAAAGACACATGCACCCGAATGTTCATTGCAGCACTATTTACAATAGCCAGATCATGGAAGCAACCTAGATGCCCATCGACAGACGAATGGATAAAGAAGATGTGGTACATATATACAATGGAATATTACTCAGCCATAAAAAGGAACGATATTGGGTCATTTGTTGAGACGTGGATCAATCTAGAGACTGTCATACAGAGTGAAGTAAGTCAGAAAGAGAAAAACAAATATCATATATTAACGCATATACGTGGAACCTAGAAAAATGGTACAGATGAACTGGTTTGCAGGGCAGAAATTGAGACAGATCTAGAGGACAAACGTATGGACACCAAGGGGGGGAAGCGGTGGGGGGTGGGGGGGTGGTGGTGGTGTGATGAATTGGGCAATTGGGATTGACATGTATACACTGATGTGTATAAAACTGATGACTAATAAGAATCTGCTGTATAAAAAAATAAATAAAATAAAATTCAAAAACTTAAAAAAAAATTTTTTTTCAAAGAAGATACATAGATGGCCAACAGGTACATGAAAAGGTGTTCAACATCATTAATTATTGTGGAAATGAAAATCAAAACCACAATGAGATATTACATCACACGTGTTGGAATGGCTATTATCAAAAAGGCAAGAAATAACAAGTTTGGAGAGGATGTATAAAAAAGAGTACCCTTGTGCACTGTTGGTGGGACTGTAAATTGGTGCAGCCACTGTGGAAAACAGTATGGAGATTCCTCAAAAAATTAAGAATAGAACTACCATATGATCCAGTTTTCCCATTTCTGAGTATTTATCCAAAGAATACAAAAACACTAATTCAAAAAGATATATGCACCCCTATGTTCATTGAAGCATTTATTTTTCTTTTTTTACAACAGCCAAGATATGGAAACAACCTAAGCTCCTATCAACAGATGGATGGAGAAAGAAGATGTGATACATATATATATATACACACACACTATACATATATATATATATATATATATGTATATATACACACAATAGAATACTACTCAGCCTTAAAAAAGGAAGGAAATCTTGCCATTTGTGACAACATGGATGGACTTAGAGGGTATTATGCTAAGTAAAATAACTCAGACCTAGAAAGACAAAAAGACAAATACTGTATGATTTCACGCATATGTGGAATATAAAAAACAAGCAAACAAAAAAACAAAATAAATGAACAAACCAAACCAAATCAAAACAAAAAGGTAGATACAGAGAACAGATTAGTGGTTACCAGAGGGGAAGAGGTGGGGGAGGGGGGAGGGCAAAATGGGCAAAAGAGGTCACTCGCAGTGATGACTGATTGAAACTAAACTTTTGGTTATGAGCATGGTGTAGTGTATACAGAAGCAGAAACGTAATGTTGTACCCATGAAACCTATGTAATGTTATAAACCAATGTTACCTCAATTAAAAAAATACCTAATCTGACTTAAGTATTCTTTTTCACTAACTGGTCTCCCAGTTTCCACAGAGCAGCAAGAGTGACCTTTGAAAAATGTAAGTCAGATCTTGTCACTCTCCTGCTGATCTGACCAATCCTGAGTCCTTGCAGTGGCTCAGTCCCCTGGGTGAGCCGGCCCCTGGCTACCTCTCTCCCTCTTCGCCTTCCATTCTCCCTCTGGCTCACCATCCCCAGCTCATTGGTCTTTCCTTTCCCAACTTGCCAGTGGCTTTCCTGCCTCAGGGCTTTTGAACGTCCTGTTTCCTTTGCCTGGAATGCTCTTCCCCCCAGACCCACATATGACGGGCTCCTTCTTACCATTTACGTTTTAGCTCAAATGGCACCTCCTCAGAAAGACCTTCCTTGATGATCCTGTCCAGCAGGGCACGGCCTCCCCACCGTAGTCACCACCTGTAGCAGAGCTTCTCAGCCAGTGTGCCTCAGTACACTGGTGTGTTGCTAGTGGATGAAGGCGGTGCTCAACCCTAAGAAGGTCTGTGGTAGCCAGAGTCCGGGGCTGGTTGCCTTCAGCTATGCACAGCCTCGTGCCTGTCTTCCAGTATTCTGCAGATGCCATCACGTTTTATGCATATCATCAAGTGAACACACTTGGGAATCACTCCTGGAATCACCTGTATTATTTTTTCAAAAGCACTTATGACTATCTGAAATTAACAAATTTGTTTATCTCACCTCCCTTCACTAGAATGTAACAGACTTTATTCTGTTCATCCTTGTATATCCTGCAATGCCTAAGATAGCACCTGCTACATAGTGCTATTTTATTTGTTAAAAGAATAAGCCCCCTCTTGGGGCTTCCCTGGTGGCATAGTGGTTGAGAATCTTCCTGCCAATGCAGGGGACACAGGTTCGTGCCCCGGTCTGGGACGATCCCACATGCCGCGGAGCAACTAGGCCCGTGAGCCACAGCTACTGAGCCTGCGCGTCTGGAGCCTGTGCTCCGCAACAAGAGAGGCCACGACAGTGAGAGGCCCGCGCACCGCGATGAAGAGTGGCCCCCGCTTGCCGCAACTAGAGAAAGTCCTCACACAGAAACGAAGACCCAACATAGCCATAAATAAATAAATAAATAAATAAACTTGAAAAAAGGCCACAAGCAAAATTAAAAAAAAAAAAAAAAGAATAAGCCCTCTTTATTGTTCAGAAAGGACAAGGATAGGAAACTGGGTTAGGATTTGGGGTAAAATTCAAGCACTGAGTAGGTGAAATAATCCAACAGCTGTTGGCAGAATAATAAAATAAATCCTTAATTATTTTAAGCTGCTACTACAAGCCCAGAAATAGAGTAAGTGTAGTTATATAACATTATTCTCCAAAAGAACAAATTCATAGCAAAATCAGCTGATTTGAATATAAGCTAAGTACGAGGCTGTGGAAGGTTCTGCGAAAATCAGTATTTGTAAATTCATAATATTTATTTAATATTTAATACTAAATCCAAACTGCAGAAATTTACTGGGATAATAACTTTCATTTTTGGGGGAATGTAGGAAAATCATGCTACAAAAATAAGCTTCTCCTTTTATTGTGAGTTTCTGCTTCCCATCAATTTCAGCTCTAAGTCAGTAGATAGGTGAATGAAGGTCAAACCTTGTAGCATGATGAGCAAAATAATGGCTATAATTTTGACAGCTAACTACTGATTTTCTCTTCTCCGAGAACAAGCACAGAGGTGCAAAAGGAGTCACTATTCTATCTAAAAGGTAAACCTGTGCTAACAGTAACACAAACAGGGTTTCACGGATGAATTTTATCTTTGGCCCACTACACAAATTTTATCATCAAAATGCATACAAAAAGAGTTTACCTGGGGTTTGTTTTTTTCCCCGAGCTACAGACTTTCTTATGACCAACTCCTCCCACGTTTAACTCACATAACA
This sequence comes from Balaenoptera physalus, assembly GCF_965194825.1. Taxonomy (NCBI): domain Eukaryota; kingdom Metazoa; phylum Chordata; class Mammalia; order Artiodactyla; family Balaenopteridae; genus Balaenoptera; species Balaenoptera physalus. The sequence goes on from NC_138882.1 coordinate 29,820,605, forward strand.
CACACTTGGGCAGACAGCATAGCTCTCTTTCATTTAAGGAATAAACACTATCTTTATTGCCAAATTGGTAGGAAGTATTCTTACAGTGGTTTCTACCACATGACTTCAGGAAGAATCATTATCTGGGGAAGCTGGGCAGCCACAGATACTTTTAAGGTGCTGATCAAGTTTCAAGCCTATCTGTGCTTTGATCAGGAGCTGTACGAGGGGAATGCACTGTTCTTTCCATTTTTCGATATTGATTTCTTGGAAATAGGTTTCAGTATTCTGGAGGTATTGCCGGCCGAGAGGGACATTAGCAAAGGACAATCCTAAGCTGTGTCTACATGAGGTCTCTACAACTGGTTTCAACGGGAAACATGCAGTCAATCAGCATTTATCGTTAAAAGGAACCAAACCACCCACTTTACTGACTTAGCTCCACTGAAGAACTTAAATTTTGCATGAATGAACTAGTGGTTTAAGACAGAGCAGCTTTTGCCAAAGAGAGGGGAAAAGAAATTGAGTGATTAGATTGTGTAGCAGGTTTACCTGGAAGAAACTTCACTTGAGTATTGTTTTGATTGTAAGTAACACACTTTTCAGGCGCTGATGCTGTTGATGCCAGAGGCTAGTCTGAGCGACAGCACGGTTTTATATTTTCTTTGTGATCCACAGTAAGGCCTGTCTTCACCTTGAACCTCCTTGTGAGGCACGCAGTCTCTTTACTGTGCTGCTAATAAGCTATACTCATTTCTGCCACTGAGCCTTGCCTACCCTGAGCCTGCCTCCTTTAGCACTGCGAGCCGCAAAGATCACTGCGTGAGGCGAAATCACTGCTTGCCGCGAAATCACTGTGCGCCGCAAAGATCACTGCGCGTCGCAAAATCACTGCGAGCTGCAAGATCACTGTGAACCGCAAGATCATTGTGCGCTGCAAAGATTACTGCGCGCTGCAAAGATCACTGCGTGCCGCAAAAATCAACTTTAAGCTGAATTATGTCTTTGGGTTAGATGAGAGGTCAGCTTTTGGTTAAAATGGACATCTTTTAAATAATTTTCTATTTCTTACTGCAGGAGTCTTTTAATTAGAGGATTAGGTTTCTCAAACTTACCTGAAGATAAAAATAGCACTACACTTATAGCACTGAATGTGATTCTGCGAGACAGGGTAGGGGGGTGTTCAGGTGGGGTAGGGGGTGGGGGGGTGGGGAATGGGGGTGGTGGTGATGAAGACTCAGGATCCTATTTTAAACAAATATCCCATACGGGTCTTATGTCAGGCAAGTTTGTCAAACTATAATGGAAGTTGGATGGTGGGAAAGGAAAGCACAGACGTTAGTAAATCGCTTTAATGTGTGGCTGGTAAAACGGCTCAAGGCTATTGCTGGGCAGTGGTTCCCTCAAATCCTCTGCCCTGGGCCAACTAAAACAGTTTTAGGGCTTGGGTTATTCATAAGTCCAGAAGACAAAGTTTTTTTTTTTTTTTTTTTTTTTAATTTATTTATTTATTTATTTATGGCTGTGTTGGGTCTTCGTTTCTGTGCAAGGGCTTTCTCCAGTTGCGGCAAGTGGGGGCCACTCTTCATCGCGGTGCGCGGGCCTCTCACTATCGCGGCCTCTCTTGTTGCGGAGCACAGGCTCCAGACGTGCAGGCTCAGTAATTGTGGCTCACGGGCCTAGTTGCTCCGCGGCATGTGGGATCTTCCCAGACCAGGCTCGAACCCGTGTCCCCTGCATTGGCAGGCAGATTCTCAACCACTGCGCCACCAGGGAAGCCCACAAAGTTTTTACGTTGGAAGGCATCCTGGAGCGAATGTTCTGCCCTCAGTTTACCGAGAAGGAAACTGAAGCTTCAATAACTTGCTCATGTACTGCATCAGAGGAAGAGCTCAGATCACTAACTCAGGGCCGTGTAGTCAGGCCAGGCCCTGTGCTCTAAAGGGCTCCAAGTGTGGGGTTTAATGCTGTACTGTCGGCATTTTGAAATTCTTAATAATTTTATCTTTGAATTTGTGTTTTGCAAGTGAAGTCTGATGAGGTGATGGAGCATGCCCATGACAGAGGAGAAACGCAATATCCAGACCCGTTGTCCTGTGCCACACCACTGCCGTACAGTGTCTGTAGTATAGCACGAGTATCTGGTGGGCCCATGCTCCATGGGGGCTATGAGTCTCAAAATGAGTACAAGTGGGAAGGTTCATGTCTGAGTAAACAGGGTCCCTGAGAGCCCCCAAAGGCCGTCCTTTCCATTTGAACCATAATTTGCTCCCAACATAGAAAGGAAATGGCATTTAAGAAGTCCATATGACAAAAAAAAAAAAAAAGAAGTCCATATGACAAAGGAGCCTACCATATCCTTTCTTACTCTTGTTACTTCCCTGTATTAGCCAACCGCTTACACTGAAAGTGATGCCATAGAAGGAAAGGCAAAGAGGGTTACCCACAGTTCCCTTTCTTTTCAGTCCTTTATTTCTCGTCAGTAAGTAGAAGGTAGGGCATGTAGATAGAATGAGTGTATATCAAGAGGTGAAAAAAAAAACCCCATTGAATTAGTTTTGTGCAGCATTTCTGTTGTTCTGGTAAGACAAAATACATATGCATGCCTGAGCTATGAAATAGGAATTGTGTAATTTCTGTGATTCTGCATTAGTTAAATGCTCTTATGTTTGCATTCTAAAGGTGAACAATATAAAGGTGAACAGTAAAATTCATCCTATTAATTTAAAATTTAAATTTTGCCTTACTTAGAACAACATTAAATTGCAAATAAAAAGCACCATGAAAAGTTGAGAGAGACTGTGGAAGGAAGGATAAAACTTTTTATTTTAGCATCATTAACCCTTTTTTCTTGCTTTTTAAACAAGAAGCCTGCATTGTAATTTTGCGCTGGGTCCTGCAAATTACATAGCTGGCCCTGTCCCGGCTCCCATTCCAATGATGTCTGAATCTCGAGCTTCCAACACAGCACTGGCTCTCTGGGAGGGGTGCTACAAAGGGCAGTAGACTGAAAAGGGGGCAGGAAGACAGGGGCATGAGTTCCTCCTCAGGCATAATAATGTCACTTTGGCTTCTACAAGAAAAATTTGTGCAGCAGCTTTACGTTGGTCTCCATGGAAACTGGTAATATATTAAAAATGAAAAGTTAAAACACCTTTCCACTGGCTCTCCCTCTAGGAAGGAATCTCCTGTAACTAAAATACGTTAATAGATGCAGCCTCCTGCTGGCTCCTGCCAGACCTCAGGTGACAAGAGTTCTTTCCTTTCAAGCACAGGCTTCCATGAAGCAATTACCTTTCTTTTCACTCTTTCAGTCCAGTGAACAAGATAAGAGAAAATCAAAAGCAATCCATTGTACTCCAATGAGTGTGAGCTTAGGGCTTCTCTTCAGACACACAGAACTGAGCTTCTCTGTCTCCTAGCTTTCTGTTAGGTTATAGTTCTCGATTTTCTTAGAACTGAAAGCAAACATCTTTTGGAAGGTTTTGTTTATAGTTTGGTCTGAGTCAAACTTGGAAGACCGAACTCTCTCCCAACGTTAGGTTTACTATGGGGGGGAAGGTAGTGAATTTCAACATCCCCTCTACCTTGAGCTTCAGAGGCATCTTCTGTGACCAAAGAAGGAAGCAGCCCAGGGTAACAGAGTGACGGAATCTGTGTGGCCATTCGGTGGGTGCTAGCTCTCGGAGCTTTGTTCCCGTCTCTGGCTGTGATTGGGAAACTTTGCAAGTGGTTCTCCCAAGAGAACACAAAGAAGAATGCTGAATATTGATCTTGCCCCCTCCAAAGAAATCCTCAAAGAGCCTCACCTCATGAATGCACTCAGGCTGGCATCTAATTTTCAGGAATGATAAGGACTCCATAGTAGGAATGGAGGGCACTCACCATCATTCACAGTGGGTTTTCAAACCACGGAAGCCCTGCCCCTGATATTCAGACAGCACCTCATCCCCTCCCACCCAAACCCCTGCTTGGGTGGAAAGATGTAAATGAAGAGCAGCGTCAGGTGGGGCTGCAGATGAACTGTGTTCTATCTGCCCGCAGCATAAACAATAACACACAATAGAACAAGATAAAATGCCCTTGTCCCCGAGTCCTCCCATATCAACACAGACACCGGTGCCGTACCACGCACCTGGGGAGCCGGCCCTGCAGGGTCTCTAGCCCACAGACTCACCTGTGTTGCTTCCTCGATGGGAAAAGAAACAAATCTGCTAATGGTGCTTTTCTGTGGCGAGGAGATAAGTGTCCTAATTAGGAAAGTTTCGAAAATGAGTGATTGAGACATTATTTGATCTGATTTGGGTATTGCTACAGTTTGAAGCCTGAACACATTAAGCAGTAGTGAATTAGAGTAACAGGGTAGGCTAGGCAGAAAGAAAGAACATCCTTAATGTGTTTTCTATTGAAATTACCTCTAAATGGCTTCTTAGAAAAAGGTCAAGGAAAAAATATATTTATATATTCACTCTCCATCCATCCTTTGTGTCCAGCTTGTTATCCAGAAAGATTTAATTCTGTGGTTTATTACCATTAGAGCATTAACACAAACAACACTGATATATGTAGATAATGACTTTCGACATGACCGAAATGTCTGGAAGTGTAGTGTGCTGGGAATCAGGCTGATTTCTTTGTGGGGATTCTTGTATCTGACTTCAAATCTTGCTGAAAAATCAGCTCCTCTGTGAAGACTTTTAGGCTCTCCCACCTCCCACCATACATACCTCCCATAGCCTAACAGGTTAAAAAAAACCATTTAAAATAATTATTACTTTTTGTCCTTGCTTCTATTATTGCGGTGGTACAGTGCAGTAGAAAAGGCACAGGGATAAGGAGGCAAGCTGGTCTACATGTAAAGACCAGCCCCCTGGCATACAAGCCACATGATTCAGGGCAAGCTGTAACTCTTGATTTCTTCCACTGTAAAGCAAGGATGATGGTTATACTGACTTGGAATTGTTATAAGATATGATATAACGAAATACAGAATGTGCATTATTCAAGAATAAATGTCCAAGATAATTATTCAGGCATTAGTCACCTGCCCTATTGTAATAGATTCCAATCCTTAGAATTTATGAATGTGTTATCTCACATGGCAAAAGGGATCTTGCAGATGTGATTTAGGTTGAGGATCATGAAATGGGGAGATTATCCTGGATTATTTGGGTAGGTCTAATGTAATCACATCGTCCTTAAAAGTGGAAGAGGTGGGCAGAAGAAGGGTCAGAACCATGAGATGTGAAGATTCTACCCACCATTGCTGTCTCTGAAGATGGAGGAAGGGCACAGGGAGCTAAGAAATTCAAGTGGCCTCTAGAAGCCAGAAAAGGAAGAAAATGGATTGCCCCCAGACCGTTTCATAAAAAAATGCAGCACTGCCTACACCCTGATTTTAAGCCAGCGAGATCTGTGTTGAAATTTTTACCAACAGAACTATAAGATAATGAATTCCTGTTGTCTTAAGCCACTAAGTTTTGGGTAACTTGTTATAGCAGCAATAGGAAACTAATACACTCACCTTATGTATTTTCCACCTGACAGCCAGAGGGAACTTTTGAAAACCTTGGACGGATCATGATACTTTTCTGCTCAAAACCCTCCAATGGCCTCAGTCTCACTCTGAGGACTCCGAAGACTGACAGGGTCCTCGGGACCCTACAGGTTCTGGCCCTGCCGCCCCCCTGACCTTAGCTCTATAAATCTTCCCTCTCTTACTCTGTGGCTGTTCCTAGAACATGGCAAGCCCTCTCCTCACCACAGGGCCTTTGCCTCCACTCAGGTTCCCTCTCCCTGAAATCCTCCAACCTCAGAGTTGGTGTGGTCTGGTGGGTAAGCACACGGGCTTGAGCCAGCTTGCCTAGGTTCCAGCCCCACCTCTGCCACTTGCTAGATAGATAGATAGATAGTGTTGGCAAGTTATTTAGCTTTTAGTTAAAAAGCAGTTTTAGTTTAGCGCTTCAGTTTCCTCATCTGCAAAATGAGGATAATCACAGCTCCTATAGCATGTGATTTTCATGAGGATTTAGGACTGTGCCTGCTTCAGCTAGACCCCTCAATAACTGTTCCAGTGTGTCTTTGTGGCTCAATACCTTTTCCTCTGTCTTGGCTCAGCTTTACTGATTCCTATGATTTCTGTCACTTTATTGTATTTTTCCTCCCTGCACTCATCACCACCTGACATGTATTTATTTGTTTATTCCCATTGTCTCCCTTACTAGACTGTAAGCTCCATGAGAGCAGGGACTTTCTTTTGTTCACTATTGAATCCTCAGCTCCTGGTACAGTGTGTGGCTCCAGTAGGCTCCCAATGTTTGTTTGAAAATGGATTTATTCCTGTCGGGAATGCAGGAGAGGAGACATCTGACAGTGAATCTGAGGTTGAAGCGTGAGACCTCTAAGCCTTTTTTTTGTCTGCAAGGTTGAAGATGTTGCTCATGTTCACAGCCCTAAGTCCTGGTTGTTTATTTGGTATCTCAGGCAAAGTTTTGTCATAGGTACTTTCTCATGTCCTTTCTAGCTGATGTCTTTCCCATAAGGGCCCTCCAATGGGACGTCTTGGTTCTTCCATGTTCCTGCCTCTAGGAAACACATGTTACTTGCCTGAGTCCTTAGGTACCTACTTGGTGCCATGCAATTGTTGATATTCATGCCTTAATAAAACAATTTATATGCAGTGAGGGAGCACGAGGTCTTAATATAACTAAAAATGCCTATGACCCCAGATTACTTCTAAAGATACAAAGTGTTGACCATGAGGCAGACAGGAGGGAACAGTTTTAAGGGAGACTCCTTAAAATCATGTCACATAAAGAATTGTCATCTATAACTCTTACAGTTGGGTTGTAATTTGTCAATAGTACTGTAGAAACTGCTAAAAAATAGGATGTGGCCTATTTGGAGATTTAAGTCCTACAGTGGTATAAGGTCATTTAGAGTAATCTTATTTAAAGAATTTTCTGAATATTGGTGGCATCTTGCTGCTACATGCAGACTTTGTGCACACAGAAATAGAAGAGCAAGTATTTTTAAGTATCTGATTATTCAGGACATTGATAGAGCTTAAAAAATGAAATGAATGATGGTTTATTTGACTGAATTAAGAGAATCAGCTGGTTGACTTGTATACCAATCAGGGTTTAGGTGCAAGTAATAAACACTCCATGGCTTCTTTTTTCTTTTTTATTGTGGTAAAATATACATAACATAAAATTTACCATTTTAACAGTCAACTGTACAATTTCAGTGACATTAAGTATATTCACATTTTTGTGCAACCATCACCACTATCCATTTCCAGAATTTGTTCATCATTTGAAATAGAAACTCTGTACCCATTAAACAGTAACTCCCCATTCATTTCAACCCGAAGGCCTCTCGTAACCTTTCTTGTAGAACAGGTCTAGTACTAACAAACTCTCTCACCTTTAATTTGACTGAGAATGTCTTAATTACTCCCTCATTTTGAAGGACAGTTTTGCAGATATGGAATTCTTGTTTAACAGTTTTCTTCTTTAAGCAATTTAAATATATCAATTTTGCTGCCTTCTGGTCTGAAAGGTTTCTGCTGAGAAATCCAGAGATAGTCGTACTGAGGATCCCTTGTGGGTGATGAGTCACACCACCATCAATTATTTCCCCAATCCCAAGTTCCTTTCTTCTACTCTCCATATTCAAACCAAGTCTTCTAGATTTATCTCTTTCATATTTCTTAAATGTATTCTTTCCTCTCTATCTTCATTGCCACGAACTTAGTTCGTCTCTTGTTAGGATTACAATTCTGCTTCCTACCGTGTTTTTCTAAGTATGCTTTTGACTTTCTCTGGTACATTCTCAGTGTTCCATAAATTTGATATGAAACACTTATGGCCATGCTGTTTAACTATTTAAAGTTGTTCGTTCGTTCCTCATGGCCTTTGGCAAAGTCCAGACTTCTGGCCATGACATTTAAGACCTCCTGCCTCAATCTCTCTTTGCCCAATTTTCTCAGGCTTACTCCACTACTGGTGATTTCATGAGTGTTGTGGGTATCTTTTGTAACTACATGCCTGAAAAGTACTTTTTTTTCTTCATCTTTGCTTGGATGATTTCTACCCACCACTTAACACTTGGCCTAGGACACACTTCATCTGGAAGTCTTATTTCATCATTTTCTCACCACCACAGATTAAATATTTTTCATGCTCTTAGGGCATCTTGTATATATTTTTGTCGTGCCACTTGGCACCCTGTATTGTACAATCTTTTGTTTTTCTAAGTGTTTTCCTGCTGTACAGTAGGGATTGGACATTTTTTACTTAGTTTCATGTTTTTAATGCCTAACAAAATGTAAGTTCTATAAATCCATGTGGAATGAATAAATGAATGAGTCACCACCATCCTTGTTATAGGAAAGCATTTTTAAAAAACTGTCAGAATTCCTCTTATCTTTCTTTAGAGAAAATTTTTAAAGTTTCATTATTATTAATACTTTACAAACACCCAATAGTGAATGGAAAGAGCTTGGCCAGTTTCTATGTCTTTCAAGAGACAGAGATGGAATTAATGTACTACAAGTAGAATCTTTTCAGATTTTTTTTTCAATGATGTAGCCCATTCCCATGTCTTATTTAAACTATCCTCTCAGTTGCTATCATTTCTCAAGCAGCCATTTTTATTGTTTTCCAGTTTTACATCACCTTCCCAGTCCCTGTTACTAAGTGGAGACCCTAAAACAGTTATTTTCCACTCTACTAAGGGAAGCCTTACTGTTGGTGCAGGACCATGTTCTTCCAACACATAATTTGCTATCACATTGAATAACATTTTATGAATATTTCCACAGGTCAACCTGCACCACTGATCTTCCTTATGACTGGTCTGTCTTTTGATTTTGGTCGTGAGGGCAGTTAATAACATAATGATTCTGGAGTTCAGCCCTGAATATTGTATTATCTCCTATAAAGGGGTCAGTTTAATCCATCAGAGCTGGAGAGTGATCAAAGAAAAGAGTGCTAAAGGAAATTAGGTTAAGTCCACTGAGTGAGAGAGAGTCATGCAGCACCCCTACAAGCTGACCAGCCATTTCCACAGTTGTCATTTCCTTTGAAGAAAATAAAAGTAAGGCCCTAGAAAAGTGGTACTGTTCAGATAAAGGGGAAAAGTAGCTTAGAATTTCCATGGGACTAACTGCCTAACTGTATTCCTTGGAAGATGTAGAAAACAGGCCACTGCAAAATTTATGCCACACCCTTCTCATTTTTTCCCACTGAGCTCCCTATACTTTAGCTAAGTCGGGCTGCTCATTCTTTCTCAGTCACATCCTGAGCATTCTCACTTTTATACTTCCATATGGTTGCCTTGGAAAACATCCATTAGTGTTCTATTTCTCTGAGTCCTTCCCATTCTAAAATAGAGCTTCCTACATGGAAGTTCACTGTTTTTCCATGCAATGATCTCTTCCTGTTTCTATGAGTACAAAGCAGTTTCTTCAATCCTCTCTTCATTATCTACTTTATGTGGAGATTATTTTTTGTATGTTATGCACCTTAAAATCCCTAGCACTGTACCTTGTGTCTAGTAGGTGCTCAGTAAGAGATTGTGGCATGAATGCCGCAAACGTGCATGGTTCCAGCAGCTGTGAGAGCAGCGAAGGAGGCACTCCTCGCCTGTGGGAGAGACAGAGCTGGGACCACGGGGATGCACACAAGCATGAGTGATGTCGGGACTGAGGCAGCGGTTCCACAACTAACACATGGAAGAAAAGGTGCTGAGTCAAAGGCGCATTAGAAATGTCAGAGCTTTGACATATTCTTGCCCTTTGGGAGGGAGGGAAAGATGTGAGAAAGAGAGCCAAAGCCAGATCCCTATGTCCTGCTCCATTATGCCCTGTTATCTCTTGATCGGAGTTATTCTGGGAAGAAAAAGAATGTGACCCTCAGTCTCAAGGAGGATGAAGAAGCCCAGCAGGATGGAGACTTTTACATTTCTGACGTTGAACACAATGACAAAAATGACCTAAGCTTTTTTATAAGGAGCATTTAAATTATTTTGGCATCCCCCAACCAGGGGGCCACTGGTATTTGGAGAGGGGCTTCAGGTAAAAATAATGTGAGCCATATGCGCTCGGCTCACTCCAGGGGCTCAGGGTCTATGTAATATTTGCTGTTGCTAATGGAAGTTTGATTTGCAAAGTCCACTTTCAGCTCCAGTTCCAGCCTTGGGCTCTGGGGTTCAGGGCTGTTTTTCATATCTCAATAATCCTAAAGGAACTTTCATGTTTACCCTTGTCAGACTGCTCAGGCTAACGAAAATATCAGGTGTTTTTTCCTTTAAATTGGAATTAGATCCACTTAAGGTAGGAACACTCTTATGTTAATTTGAACTTGATTGGTAAAACGTGAGCTAATTTTAAAAATACAATTTCTTTGCTAGATAAGCTCTTTCAAACATGGGTTTTCCATGCTATTGGGACAAAGACTTCAGAGTATTTTCTCCCTTTTGCTCTGTGAGGAGATGGAGGAATACTTTAATTCCCCAACTCTGAAGTATTCCGTATTCCTGTGTGTTGTTACTCTTGAGGCGTGTCTGACTTTCTCTGCTGTTCTCTCATTTCGCCCATCTTCTGCATGTTTAAATAGCTAATTAGCGTCAAATTACTTTATTAGGTGCAAGTTTGCCAACAATTTTAGGCTTTTTATAGTCTGCTAAAGCCATTCATCTAAAGACACTGTTTCCTATTTTGTTTTGAAAATTTACAATACTTCAGAAAGCAATACAATATACAAAATGTAAAAACTTCTGTAATATGATATTTTCATCACTGCGTATATAAGACTATGTTGCTACATTTGTTGTTTCTTTTTAGCATTTTAATTCAAATGATGAGGTGGCAAAGAACAATTCCAGGGAAGAATTGTCATACATAATCCCACAACACTAACATAAAATATTTTCATTTTTGTGTCTTATCCTTTAGGCCTTGTTCATATGCTTTGTAAGTATTTTTCTTGGTACTGTTGAAGGCATTGTATGCATGCCATTTTGTTTTTTGTAATTTTTAACTAAAAGCCACATAGTGTCAAAATAATAGTCTACCTAAAACAAAAAGGGCAAGAAGTCAAGAGAATAGTAATAAAAAATGGTACGCTGAGAATTCGGGAGGGTGCTGATAGCGGAACAAAACAGGGAAGGGAGTAGAGGAAGTCAATACTTATGAATTTTTTGGATGATTTTTAGTTTTTAAGTAACATTTGGTGTATACATGACAATATAAAAATATATATGTAAGCCATAAAGCATAAAAGTACAATGAAGACACCACCTAAGTTAGATTTTGATCAAATATTCATTCAGTCCATCTATGTACTCCACTCTGATCCCATCCTACTGCCTACCTCACAAAGACAATTGCTCTCCTGAATTTTGTGTTAAATGTTTCCTTGTTTTTAATCTTATATCAGAAGTGGAGGTACTGAGTCATGTAGCTTCAAGCATATAACTCAAAGTTATAAAGCTAAACCTGTGTAGAATCCAAGACAGAATATAACTTTAAGATCTAAAGAAAAAAAAAAATCAAAGAAAATATAAAATAATATAAACAAAAATAAAATACAAAGAAAGTAACAAAAAGACATTAAAAATATAAAAGAAATGAAAACCAAAACTAAATGTATTTGTTTTAACAGCAGAAGGGAGTGTACTTACCTGTTGAGAGAAAAAGTCTCTTAGAATGGATTTAAAAATACACATTTAGCAATATGTTGTCTAAAAGAGACAAAGCTAAAATGGAGTGACTCAAAAACTTTGAAAACAATGAACAAAAGTTTGCCAGATAAATACGAAGTAAAGATATTAAACAGTCGGGAGGGACATTGAAAGTGAGGGGTTTAATCCTCAGTGAGGCTATTAAAATAATGAAATTCTAAAAACCAAATCAAAGTTTTGACATACAAAAAGGAAATATCTTTGGAAATATAAGTAAAAATTGACAGTAGCATAATAGTTGTGGCAGATGTTAATATACCCCTCAGTCCTTGATAAACATGTAGACAAAAGAAAATACAGGATACAAATGATACAATTATTGATACTGATTTTTAAAGATATATATCAATCCTTCTATGTTGCAAACAGAAAATACACATTCTTTTCTACCACTCATTAAATTTTTACAAACATTGACCATATATTAGATAAAACTAGTTCATAATTTCCTCAAAGTAAATATAGTATAGGCTATACACTTTTAATGTAATTAATTTAAATTAGAAATAACAAAAGTAGAATTCACATTCCTAATCAAAAATTTAAACAAACTTTTCTAAATCACTCTTGGATCAAAGAAAAAATAAAAATTGTGACTTCAAAAGTGCTAGGAAATAATGGTAACAAGAATACTGAATAGCAAAACCTGTAGATGTGACCAAAGGTATAATCAGAAAAAAATGCAGAGTCCTGAACATTTTCTTTTTTAAAAAAAGAAAAAGTGGAAGTCTATTAAGTAAGCACTCAATTCACAAATTTGGAAAAAGACTGATGCCAAAAACTTGGCCTCTGTGCACTGGTGTCAAATCAAATCTCAGAGACAGAGTTTTGGGTGAAGTAGAAAAGAATAGCTTTATTGCTAGTCAGGGAAATCAGGACACAGTGGGCTCCTGCCTTTGAAAACTGTGTGTCCCACCCAACCTGGGAGGATTCGGTGAGGAGTTCATATAGCAATGGTTCAAGGGTGGGGTTGCTAACAAGAGGGTGTGTGCAGGGTCTGCGCTCCTTTAATCTGGCCTCAGGTGGTCTCCTGATCTTGATGAGCTTCTCTGGTTCCTTTAATCTGGAATGAAGAATACTAACACCTTTCATTCATAGGGGGATTTTTAGTTCTGTGAAGAGTTCAAAGATTTTTTTTTTTTTTTTATAGGAAGAGTGCAAGGGCTGCAACTGACAGGGCCCCCCGGCCCACCTCCCACACCAGGGGTGGCGGAGGACCCAGGCATGGATGCCGTCGGTGGCATGCACGTGCTGCCGCCCCTCCAGCGCTGCTCGCTCGCTGGGAAAGGAGGGGCCAGCGGGGCCGCCCTGTGATGCCCACCGCCTCTCGGTCCGCAACGACCTCGCCACTTTCCCTGACCCAGCCTGTGCAAAGATATTGTTATGTGTATCCCTTCAGGTGGGACCAGAACCCTGCCCCAAGGCTGCACTATTGTTTCTCTTGCCTTGTCTCTGCATCCCCTCCCTTCCCTGATTAGCAACTGTTTGAATCTGTCCTTTGAGACTCAGGGAAGGTCATGGAGGCTGGAGTCTATTCCTTACAAACAAGAAATGGGGGACGCAGAAAGGCTTCTGTGCCCAGGAGCCCCACAGGGTCCGGCTGGGTTTCAAGCTTATGTTTACTTATGTTACTTATGTTTACTTTACATAAGTAAAGTAAAAGGAATAAAATAATTTAGATAAATGCAGAAATTAATGAATTAAAAAACAAACAGACAGGGGTTTCCCTGGTGGCACAGTGGTTGAGAATCTGCCTGCCAATGCAGGGGACACGGGTTCGAGCCCTGGTCTGGGAAGATCCCACATGCCATGGAGCAACTAGGCCCATGAACCACAACTACTGAGCCTGCACGTCTGGAGCCTGTGCTCCGCAACAAGAGAGGCCGCGATAGTGAGAGGCCTGCGCACCGCGATGAAGAGTGGCCCCCACTCGCAGCAACTGGAGAAAGCCCTCGCACAGAAACGAAGACCCAACACAGCCATAAATAAATAAATTAATTAATTAAAATTAAAAAAAAAAAAAAGACAAGTCCACAGATTTGAGAAATAATCCTAAGAGCAAAAAAAGAGAGACAACACAAATGTACAAAATAGGAATTAGAGAAAAAAAAATTGCAGTTATGAAAAAAGAAATAATAATTATAAGAAATATTCTGCTAATAAATTTGGAACTGAATGAGGAGGAAGACTTTTGAGGAGACTAGAAATAAGCAAAATTGACTCAGGAATAAATTAAATATGTCAGGGGTCCCCAAGACCAGGTTTAGACTGATGATTTGCTGGAAAGAGTCACAGAACTTAGAAAAGCTGTTTATTACAGTGAAAGTGCATGTTAAAATCAGCAAAGGAAAAAGGATTTCTCATGGAGCCCATGAGAAATCATTCACAAGTTTGTCCTCTCCCAGCAGAGTCACAAACACAAAGCAACACTGTGTGGAAATAAGCTGAGTGTTGCCAACCAGGGAAGCTCACCTGAGCCTAGATGTCCAGGGTTTCATGAAGTCTCAGTCACATAGGCCTGGATTGCCTGTGGGACTGACTTTTGCTACTTAGTTTCCAGCCCCTTCAGAGCTGAAACTGATACAGCATGGCCCAGGGCCCCAGGTGAACAAAAATAGGCATTCACCTTAAATCACATTGTTAGCATAAATTGTCTGGCTTGGCCTGAGGCCTCAGACGTGCAGAGACACTCTTTTCAGGCAGGGTACCTAAAGGACTTAGAGGTTATCTCTGGGGAGCTGGTCAAGGGCTATTGCTAAAGACCTTTGGAATATGAAGGTTTTGGACAACCTAGGACTGCTGAGTTAACCCTTTACTGCACACAAAATTAACCAATTATTGTGAAAAAGATTTTGAAAGTTGTTAAGATCTACCATTTCAAAAAGCACTAGGCTTCTAAAGCTTCATAATTAAGTTCCTTCCAACTTTAGAGTATATAATTGCAGTGTGACTCAACCCTTTCCGGAGTCTATAGGAAGAAAGAAATCCTCTTTATTAATATAATTTCAGCATAAAAACATACTACCAAGAACAAATGATGGTTCAGAAAAGAAAGCTACAGATGAATCACACTTTTGGATATTGATGCAAAAATCCTAAACGAAATGTAAGCCAGTAGAATCCAGGAGTACATTAAAAGAATAACATACTGTCACCATGTGGAGTTCATTCCAAGAATGGAAGTGTGGTTCAATACATAGAAATAAATCACTATACTTCATGTATTAATAGTTCAGTGGAGAAAAGAAACTATATTATCCAACAGATAGCAGAATAATATTTAAGTTCATCATCTAGTTCTGATTTTAAAATAAAGTAAAATAAGAAAGTACTTCCTCACTTCAATTAAAAAGGTACATCTCAAATTGTTAGACAAGGCCAACCACCATCTGACTTTTATTTAGCTACTAATTCTATAAGTACTGGCCACTATTATTAGATGAAAGAAATACAAGTTGAGAAAGAATTTTAAAATTATTATTTGCAGATGACATGACTGTATACCAGGAAGAACTAAACCAACTAGAACTTTAGTATAAAGGAGCTCAATAATGTGACTGGTTAAAAATTGGATACAAAAAGTCAACAGTTTTCTAGTTTTTAGCAAGAAAAACTAGTTAGAAATTTAAGAAATGTCTCCACTTAAAGTAATTCATAAAATATCTGCGAATAAATTTAAATGAGATCTATATGAAGAAAACAATAAAACTCCTTCCAGGGATATAAACAAAGATTTAAATAAATGGAGAGACATATATTCTATTTGGAGAAGAGTCAACATTTTCATGGTGCATCTTCTCCAAAAATTAATCTAATAAACTTTGACAAATCTCATGCATTTAGAGTAGCAAAATAAATACTATTAGAGATTATATTATAATCTCTAATAGTATTTCTTTTCCTACTCTAAAAAATGATTGTAACATTCATCCTGAAAAATAAATATGTAATAACAGCCATGAAAATTAAAACCAAAAATGTCAGAATGTTACTATTTGAAAAGAAATTAAGTAGTGTCTTTCATAATTCTCTTAATGCCATAATATTGAAGAAAGAGGTACTAGTGAAGTCCAGACAGATCTAAGGGATATGTGTCTGGAAAAGATAAAGTACAGAAAGTTATTTTCCATTAACTCCCTGTTCTCTCTCATGCCTGCTTTGAGTCCCAACATGGGTTGCAAATGGCAGCAGCCAATCCCAGGCTCTCCCTGCTGCCTTCTGTGTGGTCTATTGACCAGCTCACTTCCCTGCCACCTTCTCCTTTCATAGGAGGAACTGGAGAAACTATTGTGTCATAAGCTTAGATTAGTCAATGAATATGAGACCATTTGTAGTGACATCCTTTTAGTTCCACAGATGATGAAACCAAACCAAAGTAGCAGGTAGAATTATAAGACCAGAGACTTGATGTGTATGTCACCCAGAGAACAGCCTCTGATATCCTTTTCTTTTACTCTGGGGAATTCCAAGCCTCTAATGACTGTGCAGAATTAGTAAATCACATCTGATCTGCAAACCAGAAGGAATCTTTTGAGATGGATACCGTATTCCTATGTAATAAATGTTTTCTTATTTTAAAGTAATACTACTTTTTTTTAACTTACAGGTGGCTAGAATTGTTGCTGTCATCTTTAGAAAATCATTGAAAGGAAAAATAAACCTAGATTTAGGGCTTTGAACTGATTCTGTAATGGGATAAGACTCTTGAGAACCTTGGCAGGAGATAACTATATTTTGTATTTGTTAGGAAGATAAATCACTGGGCCAGAGGGTAGGCTATGGCAGGCAGAATTTTACTCTGGCCCTCCAAACTCCCACTCCATGGTGTGCCACAGTCTCTATAGTTTTCTTGCCTTGAGTGTAGGTGGAGCTAGAGAATGTGATGGGACATTACTCCCATGATTAGGTTACTAATCAGTTGATTGAGTTAATGAAAAAGGCAGATTATCCTTACTGGGCCTGACCTAACCAGGTGAATCCTTATAAGGCATGGTACTGGGCATCTCCTGAAGTCAGAGAGAGTCAAAGTAGTAGGAACAGTCTCTTGCTGGCCTTGAAGAGACAAGTTCCTATGAGTCCTACAACCACAATGAACTGAATTCTACCATCAATCTGAATGAACTTGGAAAGGACCCCAAGGTTCAGTAAGAACACCGCCTGACTGACCCTTAGAAACAAGATTGCAGCCTTGTGATGCCTGAGCAGAGAAGCTGGTCTAGCGCCGCTGGGACTTCTGACCTATGGAACTGTGAGATAATCAGTGAGAGCTGTTTTAAGCTGCTGTTTGTGTTAATTTGCTACGTAACAGTAGAAAACAAAATACACAGCCTTCTAGTGGAAGAATCTTGGGAAATGGCAGGGGTTTTGTTTGCTTTGTTTTGTTCCTTTTAAAACAGTAAACATAGTTTTATTTTTTTGTGTGTCCTTGTCTGTGTTCTTTCCTCTTCCCCCACCCTTCTTTCTCTTCCTTTCTTCCACCCTCTATAAATCTTCCTTTGTAGTTTCTCTTCCTAGTAAGACTTGATCTCTGCTTCTGCCATGATATATTTCTGTATTATAGCCATGTGCATTTATAATCAGTGGAGTTGAAAGGGTCATAGAGATGTCATAAAGAGCTCCACCATTAGTTAGCCCAGTGGACTTGAGCAATTTACATAACTCATTTGCAAATGAGAAGATGTCTGAAGGTTCCTACTTGCACAAAAGTTCAACAATTCTATGAACTGCCCATATCTGTGTGTAAAATTGGAGATAATTGTGTCACTGTTTCTGGGGAGTTTTGAAGGGTAACATAAATGGCTACAGTCAATAATTTATCTTGAACAGCTGTCTCCCCTGGAACAGGCTCATGATGTTCCTAAATCACCACAGCCTCATTAGAGAGTTTCACGTAGGTTGTAAGGATTGGGCTTTCATCCCAGGCAGGCTCTGATTTATCTTTCCTGTAATATCACTTCAATTTCCTTACCAACAATATAGAAGAAATCTAAAAGAATAGATGCCAAGAAAATGAGCAAGAATTCAGTCTTAGAGTGATCCTAGCTTCTGATGATCTCCTTTTAGGAGGTTAGAATTAGCCTCTATAAATTCCACCTATATGTAATCAGCATTACTCTTCTAAGTACTGGGGATTAAAAGATGAATAAATCAGACCTTGAAGTAGCTCACATTCTTTTGGTCAAGGTTTGTGTATGACCGTATGACCATGAACAACCGTAAGCAAATCAGATCTTAAAATCATAACAGTAATATAATCAATGTATCATAGGGGTTCAGAGGAGGCAGATTTTAGGGTTGAGAATTTACAGTATTCTTAAATCCCTCCCCACCTTGTGGATATTGAACTGAGAGTTGTTGGAGGAGGGGAGAGAATTTTTGGACACAGCTGTTGGGTTAAGTCACCATCCCTTACCTACAAGGAAAGTTGAAGCTGGTGCTTTCTCCTTCACGTTGTGTGCTTGACACACAAGCAGTTTGAGGGGTAGTGAACATGTGTCTGATTCACCCTGAGAAGTCTAAATACAACCTGCATTACTGATTAGTTGAGGCAAAGTGTTATTAATAGGCCAGACACGTCGTGCAAGGAGGCAGCATGACGTTAATCTGATATCGATCGTTAAATGGGGCTCCCTGGAGGGGCCTGGTCTCAGCAGGAAAATGTGGAGATTCTGGATATTTGAGGGTACAGAAGTGGTTCCCAGTTTTTCTGGTCTCAGGATCTCCTTATACCTTTAAAAATAATTGTGGGGGCTTCCCTGGTGGCGCAGTGGTTGAGAGTCTGCCTGCTAATGCAGGGGACATGGGTTCGAGCCCTGGTCTGGGAGGATCCCACGCGCCACGGAGCAGCTAGGCCCGTGAGCCACAACTACTGAGCCTGCACGTCTGGACCCTGTGCTCCGCAACAAGAGAAGCCACGATAGTGAGAGGCCCGCGCACCGTGATGAAGAGTGGCCCCCGCTTGCCGCAGCTAGAGGAAGCCCTGGCACAAAAACGAAGACCCAACACAGCCAAAAAAAAAAAAAAAAAAAAAAAAAAAAATTGTGGACCTTGAGGAGGTTTTTTTTAAATATGGGGTATAGCTATCAATTCTTATTAGAAATTAAACCTGAAAAAAAATTAAAATGTTCATTTGTAAATTCATTAAAAATAGCAGCAGCATTATATATTAGCATAAATAACATTTATATGAAAATAACAAATTTTCAAAAATAATTCAGAGCTGTTTTACATTTTTGCAAATCCCTTTAATGTCTGCTTTAAGCTGGATTCTGCTGCATTCAACCTGTTGTTGTTCTGCATTCAATGTGCTGGTTTGGTTGAGGTATGGGAAGAAAGTTCAACCTTATACAGGTATATACTAGTTGGAAAAGGGAGGAATATTTGAATAGCCTTTTCAGATAATTATGAATACATCCTATAGCCTCTTTAAAACACACTGTACACTTGTGAGAGAAAGAAAGTGAAAAAGGTAAACCACATCTTAGTATCATGATGAGAATGCTTTTAACCTTGCAGCCTCTGTGAAAGGGTCTTAAGAATCCTCAGGGATCTCTGGACCCGACCTGAGAAGAGCTGATCTCAAGGAAGGAGTAACCAACCAGCCAGAGAAGCACCACACTTGTCTCCATGGAGAGGCTATGGGTGATGATGGAGGTCTCTGAAAGACACATGGATGAAGTCCCAGAAAATACCATTTAGGTAAGAACTTTTCTGTTCCCCTTATCTTTTCTCTGTTGGAAACACAGGTAATCAATGTGGAGGAGGAAGGATGGTAAAAGAGGAAAGAGAAGCACCCAACCAGACATCCTTCCCCCAGTGGCAGCCTTCCTGCCTGAAGCAGTCCTGAGGTGGGGAAGAAGGCCTGGTTTTAAGATTGACCCTTTTAATCTAGCATTTTCCAGAGGATCTTTTGTTGCCTAAAGCGATCAGATAAGAAATGATGACTGCCTGAATTTTCATTCAAGGGTGGAGAAGAAAAAGAGATCCATAGAATAAATGTAAAGGCATAGTGTGTGGAAATGAAAATAAATTTGCCTGATCAGCATTTTGGTTAAATACCTTTTAAACAAATAATTGCACAAGGAATGTGTAATCTCTGTGAAAGAAAATCACAGGTGTTTTAGAGGTAAATAATACTGGCCCCAATCTAGTCTTGGGAAGGGGATCTTTATTGGAGACCACATTGAAAACATGGAATTGGAGTCAGATTGGAGCAGGGTTTGGCTGCCGGTTTGGCTGCCAATTTGGACCACTTGTGCTCAGCTTGCTGGGCAGTGAGGGGCGACTAGAGCCACTTGAGAGGAATCTGCTTTTTTTTTTTTTGGCCGTGAGGCATGCGGGATCTTAGCTCCCTGACCAGGGATCAAACCTGTGCCCCCTGCAGTGGAAGCACGGAGTTTTAACCACTGGACCACCAGGGAAGTCCCAAGAGTGGAATCTGCTTTAGACAGAGTTGCTTTTCTCCTTTCCATGGAGAGTAGAAGCCATTCATAACCAAGAGACTCTAACAGGCAGCATGTTTAAAAGCTTTTATCTTTTTCTCCAGGAGTATTTTCAAGACTTTCAAGCATATATAAAATTTCTCTTTCTTCCCTCCTTTCAGGTATTGGGGCTTACTCTCTCCAATTCTGCTCACGGCAAACCTTGCAGGATATGAAAAATGCTGTCAGGAGGAAAATCGACTGTGTGTTGAGTTACACCCTAGGGAAGGCAGACTCTAATCACCTTGGCAGATTGCTTCCTTTCCCTTTTCATTCTCTCTGAATCCACCCTCTCCTCCCCTAGTCCTTGTCCCTGCTTTCCACTCCCTAGCCCACCCTTTGTTTACCTGCCTTAGCCCAGGAGGTGGAAGGCATGGCAGCCTCATCAGAGCTGCTTCGGGGATCATCAGATCAGAGAAAACAAACAGGCCCAGAGCCAGGCAAGTTAGAGGCTTGTGAGGAAGTCAGGTCATGGTGTGTACTTGCTTCTCCCCATGCCACCCTTAAGGAAGAGAGACTCCGTGGTTATGACCGTAAGACTGGTCATCTGACGGGGATAAATTCATCCTGGCTCATTTGCAGAGAAGGGCTCACGTGGAATGTGCTGCACCTGAAAATCACCTGAAGATATGGGGAGGGGGAAGGGTAAGCTGGGACGAAGTGAGAGAGTGGCATGGACATATATACACTACCAAACGTAAAATAGATAGCTAGTGGGAAGCAGCCGCATAGCACAGGGAGATCATCTCGGTGCTTTGTGACCAACTAGAGGGGTGGGATAGGGAGTGTGGGAGGCAGGGAGATGCAAGAGGGAAGAAATATGGGAACATATGTATATGTATAACTGATTCACTTTGTTATAAAGCAGAAACTAACACACCATTGTAAAGCAATTATACTCCAATAAAGATGTTAAAAAAAAAAAAACAAAAACCTAGCCCGGTGTTGAATACTAAGGTATCATAAAAAAAAAAAAAAAAAAAATCACCTGAAGAGCTCAGCTGCTGAGGCAGACAAAGCTTCCTTCTTAAACCGGTTTGGTTGTAAAGGATGGGTGGGCAGGAAGGTTTATTAATGGCTGTTACCTTATGCCAGGCATTATATAGAAATCATCTCATTGAGGCCTAAGGAAACTCTAGGAGCTAGATTTTCTTATCCCCATAAGGCAGATAAAAAAAGCAAGGTGCTGAGAGATTGAATGACCTGCCAAACCCACACCACTAGTAAATGATAGAGCTGCAGATTCAATAGAGATAATTTTGGTGCCAATGGTTGTTCATGTACTGCCCAAATGCACAGTATTTCCCACTGCTTGTTGTCAGTCATTTTATTGTTCTTATTAAGAAGGAACTGCTTAAAGAACAAGAAGATCAGGTCAAGGTTTTCTTATAGTTTATTATTCTGCTGTTGTTGAGGATATTGCTCTTCATGATTGTTTTAAAATTTGGCAGGTAGTAGAGGAAGAAAAGCTGGGGATGATTATTTTTATAAATTGATTCTGAAAATTATTTTTTCCTTTTAGGAACAAGAGACATCTGTGTGTAGAAAAATGAATTTTTTCTCCTTTACTTTTCTCCTTCCCTCCCCCTCCCTTGCTCTCTCTTTCTCTCTTTCTTTCTTTCCCTTTCCTCTTTCTTTCTTTCTTTCCCATTCTTCTTTCTTTCTTTCTTTCTTTCTTTCTTTCTTTTCAGATTTCTCTAAAAAATTTTTTGTATTGAAAAGTTTGAAAAAATACAGGAAAGTAGGAATAATAATATAATGAATGTCCATGTATCTACAAATTCTTCCTTCTCAATTAAAAAAAGTTATCTCTAAAAATACTGTTCCCATGCCCTTTCCCTCCTGCTCCCAAAAGGGAGAAATCATCTCCTAACTACAGCTTTGAATAAAGATCTGATTTTAGCTCCTTCATGATAGACACCTAGTTTCTAATAAGATGGCTCTTCCTAAAGTTTTGAGTTCTCTTTTTTCTATCTACTTACGGCCCCTTCATTCTGAAAGAGGAAAGCTCCTTGGTAGCCATCTTCATAGGGATGTTTCTAGAATTAATGAGCTGAGAGAGATGCCATTTTGAGCTTCCTTAGAAAAAAATTTAATGTGCAGCCTATTTCTCCTGCTTCAATGTATTTTCAGAAAAAGAGGCTGTCTTATCATTCTCTTACACATACACTCACAAACAGACACCTCTCCAGGATTTATTGAAGAATAGAAACTGGGGCATAATTTCTAATTGAATAATGATAAGAAGAAGAGATTCAGGGCCATTCTAAAACATGAACATATGAAGAATAATTAACTGATAATAAAAATGATAAAGCCAAACTAGTTCTTCACTTATCAATCAGCAAGTAAATACAAAGCACTATAAAGTTATTTCTTTTATTAACATGCATTTGCCCATTTATTTTTGGCTTTGTAGCTAAATTTTAATTATTTTTATATGATGCTACAAAATAACAGAGCAAAAGTGTCCTAGCTCTACCTTTATTAACTGTGTGACCCCGAGCCAGCAATTTCCCTTTTGTAAACCTCATTCTCCTCATGTGCATCATGGAGATGATGAGGGTACCCACTTCATCAGGCATTGTGAGGATCAAACGAAATCACTCACACACGGAACCTGGTTCCTAACACATGCTCAGTGAATGGCCACCACTGCTTCTATGCTGATTACAATAGTTTTAGCAGTCGTTTGGAATGACAATTACATCACTCCCAGAAATCCACTGAATGAATTGTGCTTTCTATCCCTGTAACTCTGGAGTCTACAGGGTGAGAGGTTCTGGTCCCCAAAGGGGCATACTTTTGCCAAGGGCCACAGGAAGATTCCCATTGAATTATAAAGTATGGCTGCCACCTGAGGAGTTTAGGCAACTTGTGTTGTGGGCAGGAAAGAAGAGGTGTCATTGCCTTCACCCTGAGCGTCCAGAGGAGGTAAACCTGCTGTTGTATAAAGGGGATAGGGAGGAATATGTGTGGAACCTAGATGATCCACTTGGGTGCTTCTTGGTACTCTCTT
Source organism: Balaenoptera physalus (assembly GCF_965194825.1). NCBI lineage: Eukaryota > Metazoa > Chordata > Mammalia > Artiodactyla > Balaenopteridae > Balaenoptera > Balaenoptera physalus. Next base: position 29,843,831 of record NC_138882.1, read on the forward strand.
TTACAATTGTGATTATAAATGGACGGACAACAATTCTCAGAAACCTCAGCCTGAGAATTCTTTTTTTTTTCCCACAGCAAGATTCTTTTTCATTATTTTAGAGAAAGTAGGTGGAAAGTCACAAATGTTAATAATCCATGTTGCCAAGCTTCTGGGGAGTAAAAATTTCCCAGCTAAGAGGAATATCTCCCTCAGTTTCTGTTTTATTAATATGAATAAAAAACATCTGCTTCTTCCCCAGAAAGTCCTGTACTCAGAAAGAACTGACCCAAGTCTTGGAGAACAGCCAGTTCAAGTGGAGGGGCTGAAGCTTCCAAACACAGCCACTGTTTTCTGTCGTGCATCTTCTTCTCAGTGGTGACATGGCCGCTGCCCAGGGAACCTGCGGCAGGAAGCCCAGGGTGAAGCAACAGCAGATGTTTGTGTGGTGACAGTGGCTCACAGCCCGCAGACTTATAACTCTGAATGATAGGCTTCTGCCTTCAATGACTGCTATGTAAGACCAGCAGAGATGAAGCTAATGGTGGTGGTAATCTAAAACAGATGGTGAAGGAGGGAGATGATGAGTATCAATTGCAGCCTGAAATCAACTGCAGTGGAGTGGAAATAATTCTCCCCACTAACTAATCTTCCTCTTCTAAGTTTCCCCTGAGGAAGAGAGGCCCACTGGAAACCGAGAGGAGACGCTTCCTGATTGTATATGGAGAAGTGGATCCAAATGGCACCAAAGGCGGACTCTGATAGACACAGAGATGTGCTGCCGATGTCTCCGTTCAAGGTAGGACTTGCTGTGGGGGTGACCAGAAGGCAGCCTCCAGGTGTCTGCTCATTTTGGGGGCTGCCTCAGCATCTGGCTCCAGGGCTCCTGACTGCGAGGACTTTCTGGATAGACATCACAGGTGGGTTTCTCCCTGCACAGTCCTGGTTCTTCTCCCTTCCATTCACAGGTGTTGATTCCTTGTGAACATCTTGCACCCAAACTCTTTCTCAGCATTTGTTTCTAGATAACTAGACCTATGACAGCTCCTGTTTTAATTTGGAGCCATGATACTGGCTAATTCCATATACCACCCACCCTCCATTCTTGTTCTGTCCTTTTCTAATTTCATTGTATATGATTATATTTCTTACTCATGATCAAGGCTAATTTTTTCTCCTGTATCTCTTAGTGTTATTTGTAAGACTCCTATGCAGGGATTCATATATGTATTATAAGATAAGACATAGAAATCAATTCTGGCCAAGGAAAGGAAAAGGGGGAGAAAAGGAGAGGAAAATTTTAAAGACTCTTGTGCAGCCCACACAATCCAAGACAAAGATGATCAAGCTGGATCTAGAGAAAGAATGATCCTGTGAGAGCTTCAGGGTGTTTGTTTAGGAGTAAGAGTTCATAGACCTCTTTTCCCCCCAGAGTACTGCCGTCAGTACAATTTCCAGCATGATGATTCTTCATTCTAAGTTTCAGATGCACAAGAAAGGGGATATGATTGACCAACCTGTGTCTGCTTCAGATCAGGGAAGACAGAGGAAGCAGTTGGAGGTTCACAGCTGAGGGGCTGCCCCCATAGAAGAGGAAATCTCTGGGGCAGCCATTCCAAGAGCCATTTATTGCTTTTAGTAACAAATCAGCTAGTAGAGAAGATGAGTTTCAATGATTCACTTGGTTGTCAGAACTTTGTTAGCTGAGTTGGAAAAAATATAGGAAGCTTAGCTTGTGTTTCAGTGTTTCTCCTCTATTGAGGCTCTGCCCGCCTCTCTCTTCTCTTCTTGGTTTTGGTAAACTGGGCCACAGTCCTCTGGCTCTTTGGATGCCTAGAGACAGTGACTTACTCAGTGACTTCGTGACCACTCATGGTGGAGAGCTGGGTTTTCTTCCCCTATCCCTGGGAGGCCAGGCTCTGTCGCATCAGTGAGTGAAGGGCATCTACAACCATGGGCATCCCCTCCTTAGTGCTCACTGCAGAAGTGATTCTGAGAATCTCCAGTCTTCTGTATCAGGTAACTTTGATGGTGGGAAGCACTTTTTCCAGAGGGATCTCTGTGGTTTCAGGAATAATTGCATTTCTGAAGAGAAATTTATGAACTGTGTGTGGTTATAAAACCAAAGCAGGTAACCACAACATATTTCTCTTTTGCCTTAGCGGTTAGAAATGTTAGATCCATAATTATTTCCCAAGTGTAGAAATTGGTTCAGCTATGCATTTGCTAAAACCAGCTCTTTCCTTTCTCTTCCGTGGACTCCTTTTTGCGCTATGTCTAAATGTCCTATTGTGCCTTTGTACTACGTTCAAAAGTGTGAGCTGGCCCAGGTCCTTCTGGAAGCACACAGTATATAAATCTTTAAATAAATAAAGATAAGCCATTTTTCCTCCTCCTACCTCCAAAATAGAAAATAGCCATAATGGCTTATTTCAGAGATAAGGAAACTGAAATGTTTTGACGAAAGAGAAGTGACCAAATTGAAGATAACTGCTAGGCCTTCCACAGAACGAGATCAACGTTTATAGATAGCACACAGGCTCTTGGCACCAAGAAGGAAAGTTTCAAAACACACAGCCTTTACCAGAGTTGCCTCTGGAAAAAAGAGGAGCTACCATTTTTACCTGACATAAAAGGGTGCCCATGTCTCCTCTCTGTTTTTTTAAATCAGTTGAGCAAAAGGTTTGTCAGTGCATGCTCTGTATTCACCTCATTGTGTTTGACAGTTAAATCCCTGAAAAGGGGATATTTTTTGGCTAACTATCCCCTTTGGCAGAAATTGGTGTTGTATCAATGTATACATTTTTTTCTGGTAAAAGATTTTCTCTTTTAGGCATATAATTTTCAAAGGAAATGATAACTTGTATTTCCCTTCCTTGGACTGTTAACGTATTTGGGTAGTTAACTGGGTTAAAGGGGGCCATCATTTCAGGTTGGTTCCATGTGTGGGACATAAATTTCTGTCCCAGGGTCTCCCTGATGTGCTCCATGGTCATAAAGCTCACCTGTAGTCCTAAGTAACCGTCTTGTAAATGACAAGGTATGGGGCTGGGGAGGAAAATTCCCAGCTCTCCACAGGTGTGAGCAGTTGACTCCTGAGGGTAATCCTCCAAAGACCACTGAAGGTGTGAATTGTTAAAAGCAAAACCACACTGAAGCTGAAGCAGGAGGGGAGCGGGATGCACAAAGGCAGTGAAAGGGATCCAGGAGGATCAGGGCGGAATACTGACATTATCAGTGTCCACCCCTTTTACTGTCAGATCTACTCACGTATCAACAAATTCATTCCATCCTGCCACGAATCCTCTAAGATGGCATTTGGACATACTGTCTGGGGAAAATTTTATAAGTGAAGGGTTAATGGGTGTAATAGTTTGCTAGGGCTGCCATAACAAAGTACTACAGACTGGGTGGCTTAAACAACAGAAATTTATCTTTTCACAGTCTGGAGGCTGGACATCTGCAATCAATGTGTTGGCTGAGTTAGTTCATCTGAGGTCCTCTCCTTGGCTTGTGTACGGCCACCTTCTTGCTGTGTCCTGTGTGTACACATCCCTGGTGTCTCTCTCCTTATAATATCCTCTTCTTATAAGGACACCAGTCATATTGAATTAGGACCTCATTTTTAACTTAACTACCTCTTTAAAGACCCTAACCCCGAAATACAGTCATATTCTGAGGTACTGGTGGTTAAGCCTTTAACATATGAATTTGGGGGGAGGGGAGTGGGTACAATTCAGCCCAAAGCAGTGGGACAAGCTACTGCAGTTGGTCTCCTGATGCAATTGTTCACAGTGCTATAACTGATGTGAACCATTCCCTTATCTGCCACCCATTCCAGATCCCCTTCACCGTGGCTAACACGTGTGTTCTAGACAGCTTGCCTAGATCACCTGGCTGGGTGATATTCATCCTGAGGTATCTGAGCCCCTGTTATCATAGCCTTGTCAGGCCATGTTTGCTTTAATTGCCTCTTTACAGTTAAAACTGGAATGAAAACACCAAGATATGAAAACACCCTACCACTGGTCAGTTACCCCTGTTGATATCATAACTTCTTTGCCTGCTGGTCAACCAGCATAAAAAAAACCTGAAATGACCAGACAGCAGCTATAACTTTAAGTATAGAGGGACTTTTACTGTGTCCTATGGTAGAGGTGTTCCTTTTCTGGAAATAAGTTACTCTAGGCCTTCAGAGCCTAAGTTTGTCTCCAGTGGGAAATTAGCAGTGATGGTGAGTGGGGCCACTTCTATTTCTACCCGTTGGTGGCCAAACTCTTGTATTCTACATGTGGAGGACACAGAGACATATAAGGACCACTGGCTCAAGATATGTACTATATCCTGAAGGAGGGTGCATCAATGCCACAGGATGTCACCTACAGGCTAGTGCCTCCGCTGCACCTGATGTGATTGTTCCATCTCTCTACCAGGGCTGGCAGCTTCTGTAGGTACAGTACAGTTTGGTGTAGGACCACTGAATACCATAGGCAGTGATTTTTGCATGTCCTTTGTTGACAGGCCGGTCCCTTGGTTTGAGCTGATGTTACACAAGATCCCCTTCAGGTAATTGGACATTGTGGTATCATATTTGTGTTGACCTGTGCTGTTACAGGTTGGATATGCAGCAGTGGCAGTGGCTAGATCAGCCTTGGTGAGAGGGAGCCCATGCATGGCCTCTATCTGTTACCCTGTGGCCACACTCTGCATTGGCCCATTTTGCAAGCACTGGGGTGGCCAAAGACTGAGGCTTGCTGACATTCACTGAATGAGTCATCCTGTCTGCTTGGTTGTTTAGTGCCCCTCCTGTAGTGGATACCCTCTAGTGGGCATTAATGTGCAGCACAAAGAGTCCCTCACTTTATGCCACTACCATAATTCCATCCACATACCTCTTCTCCCCTTGCAATTCTGCTCATTACAAACCTCTGACAAACCAGCTAAGCATTTCCTCAGTAGGCGATAATCTGTGTATATCCTTTCTTTCTCTCAACAAAATGGATGACCGCATACATCTCCTAAAGCTCTGCCCACTGGAAGGTTTCCTTTCATCATGGTGTTTCAGGCCTATCCTTGAGTGAAACCATAGTGCTGCAGCAATCCTTTTCCAGCTCACACCAACATATCAAGCTGACCCTTCTGTAAACCAGCCCCAGGATTTTTCCATCTCTGACAAGTGGTTGTAGAGAATCCCAGAGTAGGCCACAGGTGAGTTGAGGGAGAAGCACTGGAACAACATGGTAGGGAATGTTGGAACCTAGATGCCTGCTCTGCAACTTACTCATGCCTGATGGTCCTGCTTGTGCCCAATCCAAGATGTACCTCTTCCATTGTACAATGGATCACTGCTGTACCTGCATGACTTTATGACTTGGTCAGTCTGACAGCACCCAGCTCATTATGGGAAGCTCTGGTTGGTTACATGGTCACTTGATCTATGTTCAGAGCTCAGTCTCTGTGAGGACCCATTAGTCTTCCAGGATATGGCTTTCTAAGTATCTTTCTCCAGAATCCTAGGAATCTGTGCTGAAACTCTCCTATTGGAGATTTCCAGACACCCAGTTCAGATCTAATACCATGGGATCTGCTGGCCCCGTCACAGAGTTCCCTTTGCTCTGAGCTCCATTGGAAACTGTCAGATTTCTGAGTCTATTGATCAATGAGTTAGAGCATTAGTCTTAAGGTTTATATATGCTACCTCAAAATTTGGAAAGGCCTATTCATAGCAGTGCTTCGTTTCTAGTGGTAGGAGGTGCAAAATGCAGTACTTATTCTTTATCTTGGAGGAGAGATATCCTGGCATGTCCCAGACCACTCGGCCCCCAAAATCTCACCAATGTATTAGGTCCCTGAGTCTTTCTAGGGTGTATTTACTGGCTCTGGATTGTGTGTCTTATCAGGAAATCCAGAGTACCTGCCTTTTCCTGCCTATCAACATAGAGGGCCAGTGTGCTGCTCTGTGAAATGTCTGAACAGTGAAGTTCTCTTTAGACAATATTATAAAGAGAACAGGAGTGTTAACAGCCCTGAGACAAGACTGAATTTATATTGCTGTCCATCTTAGTTGAATATGAACTGTTTCTGTTCCTCCTTCCTGATGGGGTATTGAAAAGAATGAAATTATCAGATCAACAGCCATATACCATGTAAGATGCTGCGTTGATCATGTTCTAGTAAGGATAACATTTCCAGCACAGCAGCTGCAATTGGGACACTTCTCAGTTAGGTTTATGGTAGTCTACTATCATCCACTATGACCCAATTGTTTACTTCAGGGGCCAGACGAGATTCCCTACCACTACAAGCTTTAAGTCTTTGTGAGTGGCACTAATCTCTGCTATTCCACTCAAGAGATAGTAGTATTTTTACTTGCAATCTTAGTGGGAGAAGGAGAGGGACAATTTCAGGGGCTTTTTCTTGGCTTTTCCTAATGATAGGTCTTATTTCACAGGTCAAGGAACTAACGTGAGGTTTCTGCCATATGCACAGTGTGTCTATCCTTCACAATGCTATGCATTTAGAAACTGGGGAAATTTCCACTGTGGATGACCCAGAGCCAGGACTTCACTCATCATCTGCCCTCTACAGATCTGTACCCTAACATGGGGGCTGTGATGTCTCTTTGGATCCCTAAGTGGGGGTCAGAGAAGATGCTTTATATATCAGAACAGGTCCTTCTGGGGGAAAACTGAAGCCCTGGAGGAATCACTGCTGCATAGATAGTCTATGGCATTGCAGGTGAAGTAGCTTTCTACACCTGTTCCTGTCCCAAAATGCCCAGGAGCCTGCTCACTGTTCTGCCCCAGTGAGCGTAGAACTGGAGCACTGGGAATTCTGGTTCCAATTCACTAGGGCTACACAACTTCTACATGTAGAAATGAGGGCTGTATTTTCTTTTTTTCTGCAGGCCTCTTTTTGGTGTGGCTAATGTCAGTGTTCACATGAAAGAAAGAGGAGACATCACTGGAATTGGGTTGAGTATTCACAATGTGCAACCCTGGGATTAGATTATTCTGATGGTGAGCTTCCTAGGATGCCTGAGAATTTAACACTGTATACTTCCACACTTCAAAGCAATTTGAAAACACTTATATTGGGATCTTTCTAGATTATATTAGAAAATGCCCATGTCTGTCCCTGCGGGACATCCTTCAGAGAAAACGAAGTGATTACATTCTATTTCCTATATATCTCGTTTATACCAGCCTTATTTTTTATTATCTCCTTTGGGATCTTTTTGGCTTTAAGGAACACTAATGAGCTAAAATTTCCAAGCAGAGTTTAATCTGAAGTGTCTATTTCTATCTGAGCATTTAAAATCCAAGACAAAACTGCTTTCTTGTAATCTTTTCAGACCTGTTTCCTTATCTTTTACATCTTTATAAAACAGCATTCTAAAGTAGAAGAGAGTATGAACAGAAAGTGATTCCAGGAGCAGTATGCTTCTGAAGGACAGGGAAAAAAATTATCCTCTAGCAAAGAAAACCTTTGGTTCACACTGGAAGGTCCCCAAACTGGATTTATGTTTCTAGCCCCAAAGAGCTTTTTATTAAGCAGATGCCTTGGTCCTGGACTTGTATCTCATGTAGGCAAAGCAACTTCAGGAAAAGGCCTGTATTTGGAGAGATTTGGGCAGTTCTTTATTGTAGACCAAGAAAAGGGTTGTTTTCAAATCCAGGTGGTTGTTCTGTAAAATGAGCTGTATTGATTAATTGATATAGTTTATCTAACCAATGTATGTTAAGAACCTACTATGCCCCAGATTCTAATAGACACAGGGGACTCACTAGATCAGACAGAAAGATCCCTATCCTCATGGACCATTTTTCTCAAGGCTATAGACAAAACAGCACTAGTAATGATGCCTGGTGAGTGTGATGCCAGTGTTTAAGGGGAGAACAAAGCAAGAGTCCAGCACCAGGGAAGTTTTGACTCACCTGCTTCACAGATGTTTGGGGGTAAACTAGTGGTAAGAAAGCACCATTTAACTAATTTAGTTGCTCTTTTAATCCCTAAACTCTGTGTCTCCATCCTGTTTCCTCTGGGGGAATGTATGTAAGGTGGAGATCCAGCATTGGTAAGAAATGAGACCAAAGGTAAAGGAGACGATTGGTGTCCCTTGCACATCTCCATGGGAGATAATATGATTGTGGACTAAACCAGCTGTTGGCTAAAAGCAAGACTTTGCAGATATATTTCTTCCTTTTCATCTTCTTCTGAAGAGTTCAAAGTCATTAAAACTTTCTAACTCATCTTCAAGACATTCTCTTAAACTTTGGCCAGTTTCTCCTCCCTTCCTTGATTTTAATTTATTTCTCCTATGCCACATTTCTTTCTGGATTTGGCCCTCTTTATGGCTTTCTACAAAGTTTTCCTGTGGCTTTATATTCCTGTGTCTTAGAAATTTTCTTGAATGCCACACTCAACCTCTTTTCTAAACCTAATTACTCTGTGTTACGGTGTCTTGTTACTAACACTTTGTCTGGTCTCATGGTTTCTGTTTTCCTGTCCAGTCTTTCTGGATTAATGCTTCTTATTCTTATTCTTGAGTCTTGTTATAACTTTGCCTCTAGATACCAACTCTGATTCTCCCTTGGGCGCATTCTCCACAGTCCTCAGCCTAGCGCAATCCTAAGTTCAGCCCCCTCCCAGAACTTCTGCCAAAGTCAGCACCCACAGTTGCCAACTATACCAGAGGGGTTTAGAAAATTTAAGTTGCACTTATACTCTCAATTCACTGTAAAATAGAAACAGACAAGTTAGTTCACACCAAGCAACATGATTGGAAAAAACACAGCATATAATCTATATCATGAAGATTACCTTTTAACAGGAGCTAATAAGTACTTTAAACCAATGCAATAAATATCTGATAGTTGAATTTAAGATAATATGAGAAACTAATGGAAGGAATATTTTATGCAAGATGGTTATGTTCTTCCAGAATTGGTCTGAGACTGAAATGTCTCTCCTTTTTAACATATAGTTGGACATAATTTTGAAATTACTTTCTTTTCTATAGTCATGATGGAGAATTTTCAGCCAACTGTTCACATTTCTAACCACCAGGTCATACTGAAGAATTCAGCTATACATTTTAGCCATGCAAATTAGAGTATCGTGGATGTTGATTCACTGAATTTGATTAAGAGCTATATTTTTGTGATGGGGAAACTGCTTGAGTGGGTATGTGTGTGTGTGTGGATGGAGGTACGTATGTGTGTAGCAAGGTGAGGAGAATTATAGGAGCTGGATGTGATGAAAATACTAGGCAGATGCAGCCATACCCCAGAGTATACTCATATTGACTCACCTGCTGTTCTACACCTCTGGGCTCTTGGATGGTCAGGGCTGTACCTTGTCATCTGTTAATTCTCCATCCTCTGGGACAAGACCTGGCACAAACTCAGAATTCAATAAATGTTTATGGACTGAACGAAGTGATGGGAATTGTAGAAATGTCATAGAATCATATGGAAACTGAAAGATCTTTTTTTTGCAGATAGAAAAGTGCAGCCAATAGATGTGTGACCCACCATAGCTCGTTGATGGTATATCAGGTATCAAACCTAGATTTTCTGACTCTGAGACCAGTATTCTTTGTGTTTCCTCACACTGCTCTGGGTCTGAAGAGTTTTTAAAAAGTAGTTTGTAAAATTGTTAATCAGATAACACGTAATATAGTGAGGTTTTATTTCTGCTCCTTTGAGCTTAAAATTTGAAGATTTTTAAGCCATCGAAAACAAGTGCAATATTTGAAATTACCTATTTTCTTCTAACAAAGATATTTCCTTAGGGAAGAACACAAGAAATAGCAGTGTAGTCTACCTGAAATTGTTTCTGATAATGTCACATATTGCTTCTTAAGCCCTGAGAGGTGGATTAATAGATCTGGAATGGCGTGCCATTAACAATTTTCTGTGACCCACTTTTATATAAAAGATCTTGTTTGGGAGTGAAGAAAGAAACAGGTATATATAATTGAATAAATATTTATTAATGGAAAAAGGAGATTTGAACTTCTTAATTTTAAAATATATACTAAGGGAATTACAAAACAAAATGAAATGATGTGAAGTATTCTAAAGAAGAAAGCTGAATATAAATTAAAGTTACCTGAAAGACATTTCATGCTTTTTCTGTCCTTGCTCCTGTTTGGTGGAGTGACTTGAAATCATGGTCCAGTAATATTTGTGTGTGTGTGCGTGTGTGTGTGTGTGACTGAGGATTGGAATGAGACTTTATTATCAGGAATCTTCTTTGAAAAAAATGTTAATACCCTTAGGAGGAGTATAATGCTGAATTCTGGCCAGAAATCACTGTGTGACACTGTGAATATAACTACACCCAAAAACATCAATAAATTTGAGGTTTTAAATCAAAAAGATCCAAGATACTAACCAGAAAACTCAAGCATTTGGGCTTTCTATCATTTATTCATTATAGTCTATATAGTCTAGATATTCCCTTAGAGCATTTATTATTGCAGTTAACTAATAACAAATCACCAACTTCTGATCCAAGAATATATATAGAAAATGAAAATGATGGTAAAAATGATTTTTCTAAGGAATATAATAGTTATGGAATTGAATCATTATATGCACTTATATGCTATTTCTAATCTTCTGATTTATGAATTTTCTAAATTTGTGGGTTGGACTGAAAAATAACTTCATACTTTTGCTCCAGAATAATTTTTAATGATCTTTGCTTATCAGTAACTTAAAAATGGATCTTCCATTTTTCTACTGATTCTTCCAAATTCTGATGGCAGATGGGGTATAAACGATTTCAGATTCTCCATACTCAGTGGAATCTGCCAATTAGCCTCCCTTCAAATGCAATTATGCTTTTGTCAAATTTATGGAATGTTTTAAACATGAAGGATGAAGTGATCTAACTTTTACTTTATAGAAAAATTATCTCTCTGATCACTAGGGTTTATGGAGTTGCTGACTATAAAGGTTAGTTGACAAGATACCACTGGTTGATGTAAGAGAGGAACAAAAATTATAATGTGTTCTGTGTGTCAGATAAGACACTGGTTTAAAAAGATTAAAATCATTCCTGGAAATTTGTCTTAATCAGCAATCAATGTTTTCCCATTTGACTGAATGCTTCTGAAGAAGTTCATGGGTTCACAAAAAGGAAGAGGAAAAAACGGAACTTCAAGAAACTCATAAACCCTTTCCTTTTTATATCAGGAAACTTAAAGATTGATGTTAAATAACTTGTACAAGATCTTAAACCTCATAAGTAGCTGGGACAAGAAATTAAGTCTCTTACCTCCAGACTGATTGTCTTCCCACAAATATTTATTCTTCACTTAAAATAGGATGGTCTCTACATGAACTTCAGTAAACTCCACTCTCTCATTTACACATTGTTTGATATATCTAAGCCTAGGTTTATGGACAGGATGCAAAGAGAAAAAACTCAAAAGGCCAAACTTGTCTGACTTGATCTTTCCTAATCAACAGTATTTTAGGCAAGGTCACTGCATAAATAGATCCAGAAGAGACAAGAACTAAAAGATGGCCAGAGGGTAATGCTGGGATGAGAGTGGGGAGATTGAATTAGATTTATGTTTAAAACTGAATAAAGTCTTGAATGACAGCATTCAGATTTTCAGCACTGGACAGCACCCCCACTTAAAAAATAGGTCTTCAGAAAAGAAGTTACCTTACTGAAGCCTGAATTGAAACTTTCTCTTTCTGGAATGCCAAAAAGAAAGATTATTTCCAGGGCAGAGCTTTTATAAGTCTTGATATTTAAGCAAGAATGCAAACTAACACAGTTTAGTAATGTTTTTAACAACACAGATTGAAACAAAAGGAATTCTCTGTTTAATCCAGAGCTAATCAGAACACTAAATTAGCCAAAATACCTTGAGCATCTGGATTAATTAAATTTTTAGCAGAAGAGGGATGCATATAAACTGAATGGGCCATTTGGATGCACAGTGGGATTTAAAGCAGGATGTGTTATGTCCTGAATTTGGAACTGGAAAACAATCTGTCAGGTGCTGAATGTCAGAAAAGTCTCTGTCACTGGGGAAGATACTAATGGGGATAAAAGAAGGTACATTTGGTGACATCATGATCATCAGCAAATCTGTCGAGGATCCAAGCAAAGAAAATTGTACCTGCCACTAGTTAATATGAAAAATCAGTGAGGTAGTTATTTTATCTTCATGGAATGAAACGATCAATTTGACTTTCATTTTCAATCTTTTGTTTGAATGAATTGATGTGTTGATGCTAGGTAGATATAACAGAGCTTTATGTCCCAACATGTCTGGCACTCCATATCCTAAATTTCTGACCAGGTCTAGGCTTCTTTCTCAGGTTGATGCTAAGCTTCATTTTTTATTTTTCAATTAATTTTTATTGGAGTTTAGTTGATTTACAATGTTGTGTTAGTTTCAGGTGTACAACAAAGTGAATCAGTTATACATATACATATATCAACTCTTTTTTAGATTCTTTTCCCATGTAGGCTGTTACAGAGTATTGAATAGTTCCTTATGCTATACAGTAAGTCCTTATTAATTATCTATTTTATATATAGTAGTGTGTACATGTCAATCCCAATCTCCCAATTTATCTCTGTGCCCCCTTTCCCCCTTGGTAACCATAAGTTTGTTTTCTACATCTGTGACTCTATTTCTGTTTTGTAAATAGGTTCATTTGTACCATTTTTTTTTAGCTTCCATGTAAGCAATATCATATATTTGTCTTTCTCTGTCTGACTTGATGATGAGCTTCTGCACACTAAGTTCACTTTGGGAGGAACTATCTACTCTTTTCCTCAAATTGTATGAGAAAAAGCCATGACTGCCTCATTGCTGAATTATCAAAAGATCTTGAGTCAACACCATTTTTCTTTTAAGGTTTTTGTTAAATAATAACAAAACTTGAGTTTTATGGGTTTTCTTTAACTTCAATTAAATTAAACATTAGGTATTTTATGAAAGAATGAGGGCTATAATGTTTGTTATTAAGTTTGGACATGGAGTTAAAGAAACTAATTCCTTTTAAGCAAAGAACTATGTCGTTTGGGCTCTTTCTGCTCCTAGAAAAGTGCTGAGCTAGAAAAATCAAGAGTATATGTATAAAGTTTATAAATCATGATGTGCTCAAATGCTTTGGTTGCCTAAATAAATTTTTCCTTTAATCTCCCATCTTTCTTACTGATATGTAAGAGGGCAACAAAAGATAAATTTCATGACAACTGTTTGATTCCCAGACATCTGCCCTGCCTATGCTTCTCTGCCCTGAAAGTTAAAAACGGTCTATCTCATGTAGGCTCACAGCAGACCAGCCAAAAGATGGTATTTAAGTCCAGCTCTCTGAACTGGTACCAAGTCTGTGAGGTCAAATCTTGCATTGTGGATGTGTGGCAGCAAAGAGCCACCATCATGGAGGGATAAGTGAGTCCTGAGTCACCATACTAGCTTCTGGGATTATTACCTTATTGTTTCCAGTGTGTGCTCTGGAGCTAGAGTCTGGGGGAAAGAGCACCAGTTGTTTGCAGCTCTGAATAGGGAATTTATGACAAGACAAGTCATATGTAGTATTACTGGCACACATTCCGTATTGTAGTCAGTATCTAAAGTCCCATTTTGATCAACAACTCCCCAAGCATACATTAGTGCTGAAACCAGCCAGTTTTTTCTATCTTATTAAAACTGTACGGGAAAACTCATTTGTCCCTGACTAAGATTTTTATTACAGAAAGGTAATGAGATTCCTTTACAGCATACCAGGATCAGAATAAATACTTTCAATAAGCACTAAAGCAGTTAGATTAGGGAAGAAAACCTGTCAACATTAATAACGTTATTAAAAATGTTTCCTCCTAAGTACCAAGGAATAGCAGCAATAATAATAGTGGGACAACTCTTACCTGTGGAGATGAGTTGGTGTTTACAGTTACTGCTTCAATAACACCTTCTCATTTGTAACTTCTCTTTTCTCCCATTTTGTGTAGAAAGGACATGGGGTTAGATGGGGCCTTTAGTTTTGGAAGAATGAATTTGTTAATTCAATTTTCTTAAAAAAGATCAATTGAATGATTTGTTTGACATTGGCAGGAGTAATCTAATTGTATCTGTAATTAAAATTTAGACCTACATATTTTACAACAGCTCTTCTTTCTGCTTTCAGTCCCCTTTTCTGTCTTGACTGCTTGGAAAACTCATCATATTTCAAAACCCAGTTCAGATGTAACTTCCTCTGAAAAGCCTACGTGGACTGCTATATGTAGAGGAGTGCTTCTTACTGGGGAATATTATTTCTTATTCCAGTAAGAATTAGCACTCATAAATGTTGTAACACATTTTAGGAACTATTTACCATTTGGTAAATGAGATGAAACTCCTCACAGAATTAAAGTTACATGGGAGAAATGTCCAACTATATAGTAATCTGTGGCAGCATCAGTCCATTCTCCGTCAAACCTCCCACTTCCCTTGGAGAGTGTATAAGGAATAATTTCCCTGATTCTAGGGTCTTCAATTAGAACAGTAGTTTTTCACTGAGGGCGATGTCCCCCTCCAACACCAGCAATGTCTGGAGACGTTTTTGGTTGTCACAACTTGGGCAGTACTACTGGCATATAGTGGGGAGAAGTCAAAGATGTTGCTAAACACCCTACAATGCATAGATAGTCCCCTTCCCCAACAAAGAATTATCTGACTCAAAATGTCCATAGTACTGAGGTTGAGAAACCCAGACTTATAACAACAATGAGGGTTTCAAATGAAAGGGTTCTGGAGTAGATATTGGGATACCTCAACCATATACCTTTTAGAAATTGGAGTAAGCTGGTGGGGAGCAATGAAACAGAGAACATGTCAAGGAGACTGCTGGCAACTAAAGCCAGGCTTCTTGGGCTGCCATCACCTCATTAAGTCTTTAGAGCCTGTTTCTCAGCTTTGTAGGTTCTGATTCCATATGTGCCCAAGCCAAGAGTTAAAGGGGCTGTGGGTCACTGACCCCAAGATAGATAAACTCATGTGAAATTGACGTATAAACCAGAAGGTCAATATACTACCTTATAACTGGAAATATAATTGTTGAATAGACTAGATGCTAGAACCATCTTATCAGGATAATCTTTCCCTGCAGGTATATTTACAGGAGTAAATGTATAATCAGAAGATTTCTTGGTAAGCATACGTTCAGAGAAAGGGGAGTTGGCTGGACCAGTGGCATAGTCTATGAGAGCTTTTTGTCCCTGAGTCTACTGTTAATTGAATACACCTGTCAAAAGGACAGAACACTTTTTATTTCCTAATTTTTAATTTAAAAAATAATTTAAAAATAAAGATTGTATATAAAGGTGTACAATGTGATGTTTTGTTATACATATATTGTGAAATTATTACTACAGTCAAGCTAATTAACGTATCCATAATCTCACATAGTTACCACCTGTTTTGTGTGTAGAACACTTAAAATCTATTCTCGAGAATGGAGCCTGTGTTTCCGCAGAGCTGGAACTCCTGGCTCGGGGTCTCTTCCCTCCACCGTCACTGAACTTCCCTGGAGCCCAAGGGGAGGGTGGCCTCACTGAGGCTGCCGGATATGGAGGGGCGCCAGCAGCTGAAGCCACGACAGTCCTGGGGACCACGGGCCGGCCGTGTGGATGACAGGCTCTTGGTGCTCCACCCAGGTGTCAGGGCTGTGCCTCTGAGGTGGGAGAGCCAAGTTCAGGACACTGGTCCACAAGAGACCTCCCAGCTCCACGTAATACCAAACGATGAAAATCTCCAAGAGATCTCCATCTCAAAACCAAGACCCAGCTCCACTCAATGACCAGCAAGCTACAGTGCTGGACACCCTATGCCAAACAACTAGCAAGACAGGAACACAACCCCATCTATTAACTGAGAGGCTGCCTAAAATCATAAAAAGGCCACAGACACCTCAGAACACACCACCAGCCGTGGACCTGCCCACCAGAAAGACAAGATCCAGTCTCATCCACCAGAACACAGGCAATAGTCCCCTCCACCAGGAAGCCTACACAACACACTGAACCAACCTTAGCCACTGGGGACAGACACCAAAAACAACAGGAACTATGAACTTGCAGCCCGTGAAAAGAAGACCCCAAACATAGTCAGTTAAGCAAAATGAGAAGACAGAGAAAAACACAGCAGATGAACAAGCAAGGCAAAAACTCACCAGACCTAACAAATGAAGAGGAAATAAGCAGTCTACCTGAAAAATAATTCAGAATAATGATAGTAAAGATGATCCAAAATCTTGGAAATAGAATGGAGAAAATACAAGAAATGTTTAACAAGGACCTAGAACAACTAAAGAGCAAACAAACAGTGATGAACAACACAATAAGTGAAATTAAAAATTCTCTAGAATGGGATCAATAGCAGAATAACTGAGACAGAAGAACGGATAAGTGACCTGGAAGATAAAATAGTGGAAATAACTACTGCAGAGCAGAATAAAGAAAAAAGAGTGAAAAGAACTGAGGACAGTCTCAGAGACCTCTGGGACAACATTAACCACACCAACATTCGAATTGTAGGGGCCCAGAAGAAGAAGAGAAAAAGAAAGGGACTGAGAAAATATTTGAAGAGATTATAGTTGAAAACTTCCCTAATATGGGAAAGGAAATAGCTAATCAAGTCCAGGAAGCACAGAGAGTCCCATACAGGATAAATCCAAGGAGAAACATGCCAAGACACATATAAATCAAACTATCAAAAATTAAATACAAAGAAAAAATATTAAAAGCAGCAAGGGAAAAACAACAAATAACACACAAGGGAATCCCCATAAGGTTAACAGCTGATCTTACAGCAGAAACTCTGCAAGCCAGAAGCAAGTGATTGGACATATTTAAAGTAATGAAGGAGAAAAACCTACAACCAAGATTACTCTGCCCAGCCAGGATCTCATTCAGATTTGATGGAGAAATTAAAACCTTTGCAGACAAGCAAAAGCTAAGAGAATTCAGCACCACCAAACCAGCTTTACAACAAATGCTAAAGGAACTTCTCTAGGCAGGAAACACAAGAGAAGGAAAAGACCTACAATAACAAACCCAAAACAATTAAGAAAATGGTAATAGGAACTTACATATTGATAATTACCTTAAATGTAAATGGATTAAATGTTCCAACCAAAAGACATAGACTGGCTGAATGGATACAAAAACAAGACCCATATATATGCTGTCTACAAGAGACCCACTTCAGACCTAGGGACACATATAGACTGAAAGTGAGGGGGTGGAAAAAGATATTCCATGCAAATGGAAATCAAAAGAAAGCTGGGGTAGCAATTCTCATATCAGACAAAATAGACTTTAAAACAAAGACTATTACAAGAGACAAAGAAGGACACTACATAATGATCAAGGGATCAGTCGAAGAAGATATAACAATTGCAAATATTTTTGCGCCTAACATAGGAGCACCTCAATACATAAGGCAAATGCTAACAGCCATAAAAGGGGAAATCGACAGTAACACAATCATAGTAGGGGACTTTAACACCCCACTTTCACCAATGGACAGATCATCCAAAATTAAAATAAATAAGGAAACAGAAGCTTTAAATGATACATTAAACAAGATGGACTTAATTGATATTTATAAGACATTCCATCCAAAAACAACAGAATACACTTTCTTCTCAAGTGCTTGTGCAGTATTCTCCAGGATAGATCATATCTTGGGTTACAAATCAAGCCTTGGTAAATTTAAGAAAATTGAAATTGTATCAAATATCTTTTCTGACCACAATGCTATGAGACTAGATATCAATTACAGGAAAACAACTGTAAAAAATACAAACACGTAGAGGGTAAAGAATACACTACTTAATAACCAAGAGATCACTGAAGAAATCAAAGAGGAAATGAAAAAATACCTAGAAAAAAATGATAATGAAAACACAACGACCCAAAACCTATGGGATGCAGCAAAAGCAGTTCTAAGAGGGAAGTTCATAGCAATACAATCCTACCTTAAGAAACAAGAAACATCTCAAATAAACAACCTAACCTTACACCTAAAGCATTTAGGGAAAGAAGAACAAAAACACCCCAAAGTTAGCAGAAGGAAAGAAATCATACAGATCAGATCAGAAATAAATGAAAAAGAAATGAAGGAAGCTATAGCAAAGATCAATAAAACTAAAAGCTGGTTCTTTGAGAATATAAAATTGATAAACCATTAGTCAGATTCATCAATAAAAAAAGGGGGAAGACTCAAATCAGCAGAATTAGAAATGTAAAAGTAGAAGTAACAACTGACACTGCAGAGGTACAAACGATCATGAGAGATTACTACAAGCAACTCTATGCCAATAAAATGGACAACCTGGAAGAAATGGACAAATTCTTAGAAATGCACAACCTTCTGAGACTGAACCGGGAAGAAATAGAAAATATGAATAGACCAATCAAAAGTAATGAAATTGAAACTGTGATTAAAAATCTTCCAACAAACAAAAGCCCAGGAACAGATGGCTTCACAGGCGAATTCTATCAAACATTTAGAGAAGAGCTAACACCCATCCTTCTCAAAATCTTTCAGGGCTTCCCCGGTGATTCAGTGGTTCAGAATCTGCCTGCCAATGCAGGGGACACGGGTTCGAGCCCTGGTCTGGGAAGATCCCACATGCCGCAGAGCAACTAGGTCTGTGAGCCATAATTACTGAGCCTGCGCGTCTGGAGCCTGTGCTCCGCAACAAGAGAGGCCGCGATAGTGAGAGGCCCACGCACCGCGATGAAGAGTGGCCCCTGCTTGCTGCAACTGGAGAAAGCCCTCTCACAGAAACGAAGACCCAACACAGCCAAAAATAAATAAATAAATAAATAAAATAAATTTATAAAAAAAAAATCTTTCAAAATATAGCAGAGGGAGGAACACTCCCAAACTCATTCTACGAGGCCATCATCACCCTGATACCAAAACCAGACAAAGATGTCAAAAAGAAAGAAAACTACAGGCCACTATCACTGATGAACATAGATGCAAAAATCCTCAACAAAATACTAGCAAACAGAATCCAACAGCACATTAAAAGGATCATACACCATGATCAAGTGTGGTTTATCCCAGGAATACAAGGATTCTTCAATATATGCAAATCAATCAATGTGGTACACCATATTAACAAATTGAAGGAGAAAAACTATATGATCATCTCAAGAGATGCAGAGAAAAGCTTTTGACAAAATTCAACACCCATTTATGATAAAAAGTAGGCATAGAGTGAACTTTCCTCAACATAATAAAGGCCATATATGACAAACCCACAGCCAACATCATCCTCAATGGTGAAAAACTGAAACATTTCCACTAAGATCAGGAACAAGACAAGGTTGCCTACTCTCACCACTTTTATTCAACATAGTTTTGGAAGTTTTAGCCACAGCAATCAGAGAAGAAAAAGAAATAAAAGGAATACAAATTGGAAAAGAAGAAGTAAAGCTGTCACTGTTTGCAAATGACATGATACAATGCATAGAGAATCCTAAAGATGCTACCAGAAAACTACTAGAGCTATTCAATGAATTTGGTAAAGTAGTAGGATACAAAATTAATGCACAGAAATCTCTTGCATTCCTATACACTAATGATGAAAAATCTGAAAGTGAAATTAAGAAAACACTCCCATTTACCATTGCAACAAAAAGAACTAAATATCTAGAAATAAACCTACCTAAGGAGGCAAAAGACCTGTATGCAGAAAATTATAAGACACTGATGAAAGAAATTAAAGATGATACAAATAGATGGAGAGATATACCTTGTTCTTGGATTGGAAGAATCAACATTGTGAAAATGACTCTACTACCCAAAGCAATCTACAGATTCAATGCAATCCCTATCAAACTACCACAGACATTTTTCACAGAACTAGAACAAACAATTTCACAATTTGTATGGAAACACAAAAGACTACAAATAGCCAAAGCAATCTTGTGAGAGACAATTGGAGCTGGGGGATTCAGGCTCCCTGACTTCAGACTATACTACAAAGCTACACTAATCAAGACAGTATGGTACTGGCACAAAAACAGAAATATAGATCAATGGAACAGGATAGAAAGCCCAGAGATAAACCCACGCACATATGGTCACCTTATCTTTGATAAAGGAGGCATGCATATACAGTGGAGAAAAGACAGCCTCTTCAATAAGTGGTGCTGGGAAAACTGGACAGCTACATGTAAAAGAATGAAATTAGAACACTCCCTAACATCATACACAAAAATAAACTCAAAATGGATTAAAGACCTAAATGTAAGGCCAGACAGTGTCAAACTCTTAGAGAAAAACATAGGCAGAACACTCTATGACATAAATCACAGCAAGATCCTTTTTGACCAACCTACTAGAGAGATGGAAATAAAAACAAAAATAAACAATTGGGACCTAACGAAACTTAAAAGCTTTTGCACAGCAAAGGAAACCATAAACAAGACGAAAAGGCAGCCCTCAGAATGGGAGAAAATATTTGCAAATGAAGCAACCGACAAAGGAGTAATCTCCAAAATTTACAAGCAGCTCAATATCAAAAAAACAAACAACCCAATCCAAAAGTGGTCAGAAGACCTAAATAGACATATCTCCAAAGAAGATATACAGATTGCCAACAGACACATGAAAGAATGCTCAACATCATTAATCATTAGAGAAATGCAAATCAAAACTACAATGAGGTATCACCCCACACCAGTAGGAATGGCCATCATCAAAAAATGTACAAACAATAAATGCTGAAGAGGGTGTGGAGAAAAGAGAACCCTCTTGCATTGTTAGTGGGAATGTAAATGGATACAGCCACTATGGAGAGAAGTATGGAGGTTCCTTAAAAAACTAAAAATAGAACTACCATATGACCCAGCAATCCCACTACTGGGCATATACCCTGAGAAAACCATAATTCAAAAAGAGTCATGCACCAAAATGGTCATTGCTGCTCTATTTACAATAGCCAGGACATGGAAGTAACCTAAGTGTCCATCAACAGATAAATGGATAAAGAATATGTGGCACATATATACAATGGACTATTACTCAATCATAAAAAGAAACTAAATTGCGTTAGTTGTAGTGTGGTGGATGGACCTAGAGTCTGTAATACAGAGTGAAGTAAGTCAGAAAGAGAAAAACAAATACTGTATGCTAACACATATATATGGAATCTAAAAAAAAGATAAAAAGAAGAAAAAATGGTAATGAAGAACCTAGGGGCAAGACGGGAATAAAGATGCAGACCTACTAGAGAATGGACTTGAGGATACAGGGAGGGTGAAGGGTAAGCTGGGGCAAAGTGAGAGAGTGGCATGGACATATATACACTACCAAACATAAAATAGATAGCTAGTGGGAAGCAGCCGCATAGTACACGGATATCAGCTCGGTGTTTTGTGACCACCTAGAGGGGTGGGATAGGGAGGGTGGGAGGGAGGGAGACGCAAGAGGGAAGAGATATGGAGACATATGTATATGTATAACTGATTCACTTTGTTATAAAGCAGAAACTAACACACCATTGTAAAGCAATTATACTCCAATAAAGATATTTTAAAAAAAACTATTCTCTTAGAAAATTTCAAGTATACGGTACAGTACTCTTAGTCACCATGATGAACATTAGATCCCATAATTTACTCATTATTCATAACTAAAACTTTGGACCCTTTGATCAATATCTCCCCTCTCTACACCCCCTTGCCCCTGATAACTATCATTCTACTCATTACTTCTTTAGATTCTACATGTAAGTTAGATCACACAGTACTTTTCTTTCTGTGTCTGGCTTAATTCACTTGGCATAAGGTCTTTCAGGTTCATCCAAGTTCTTGTAAATGGCAGGATTTCCCTCTTTATAGGGCTGAGTACTATTCCATTGTTCCCTTTTCTCTGCATCCTTGCCAGCATGTGTTATTGATCTCTTGTCTTTTTGGTAGTAGCCATACTAACAGGTGTGAGGTGACATCTTATTGTGGTTTTGATTTGCCTGTCCCTGATAATTACTGATATTGAGCACATTTATATATATGTGTGTGTGTTGGCCATTTGGATGTCTTCTTTAGAAGAATGTATTCAGATTCTTTGCTCATTTTTAAATTGGATTGTTTTATTATTGTTGTTGCTGTTGAGTTGTATGAGTTCCTTACGTATTTTGGATATCAACCCCTGTCAGATATCGGGTATTTTCTACCAATCTGTAGGTTGTCCCTTCAGTCTATTGATCGTATCCTTTGCTGTATGAAGCTTTTTAGTTTGACGTTGTCCATTTGTCTGTTTTTGCTTTTGTTGCCTGTGCTTTTGGTGTCATATCCAAAAAAAAATCATTTCCAAGACCAATGTCAAGGAGCTTTTTGCCTGTAATTTCTTCTAGCAGTTTTATGGCACTCATGGCTTATGTTTAAGTCTTTAATCTGTTTTGAGTTGATCTTTGTGTGCAGTGTAAGATAAGGGTCCAATTTCATTCTTATACATGTGGATATCCAGTTTTCCAAACACCATTTTTGAAGAAACTATCCTTTCCCTATTGTATATTCATGGCGCCCCTGTTGAAGATTAGTTGTATCTTTTTCAATTTCTTTCACCAATGTTTCATAGTTTTCAGTGTACAGATCTTTTACCTCCTTGGTTAATATTTTATTCTTTTTGATGCTGTTGTAAATGGGATTGTTTTCTTGATTTTCTTTTTGGATGGTTCGTTGGTGGTGAAAAGAATTACTACTGAATTAAAAATTCACTACTGAATTTTTAATGTTGATTTTGTATCCTGCAACTTTACTGAATTTGTTCATTAGTTCCATCTTTTTAAAAAAATGGAGTCTTTAGTGTTTTCTGCATAGAGGATCATGTCATCTGCAAATAGAGATAATTTTACTTTTTCCTTTCTGATTTGGAAGCCCTTTGTTTCTTTATCTTGTCTAATTGCCCTGGTTAGGACTTGCAGTAACTATATTAAATAGAAGTGGCAAGAGTGGGCATTCTTGCATTGTACTGGATCTTAGAGGAAAATGTCTTGGTGTTTCCCAATGATTATGATGTTAATTGTGGGCTTTTCATAAAAGGCCCTGATTGTGTTAAAGTAAGTTCCTTCTATATTGATTTTGTAGAGAATTTTTGTCATGAATAAATGTTGAACTTTGTGAAATGTTTTTTCTACATCTATTGAAATGATCATGTGATTTTTCTCTTACATTATGTTAATGTGGTGTATCACATTGATTGATTTGGAGATGTTGGACCAATATTGCACCCCAGGGATAAATCCCACTTGGTTGTGGTGTATGATCTTTTTTATGTACTGTTGAATTCAGTTTGCTGGTATTTCATTGAGGATTTTTGCATGTATGTTCATCAGAGATATTGGTCTGTAACTTTTTTTTTTTTTCTTGCAGTGTCTCTGGCTTTAGTATCAGGGTAATATTGGCCTCATAAAATGAGTTTGGAAGTATTTCCTCTTCTTCTGTTTTTTGGAAGAATTCAAGAGGGATTAATATTAATATTCTTTGAATATTTGGTAGAATTCACCTGTACAGCCATCTGGTCCTGGGCTTTTCTTTCTTGGGAGGTTTTTAATTACTACTTCATTCTCCTTATTGGTCTGTTCAGGCTTTCTCATTCTTGATTTGGTTTTGGTAGGTTGTATGTTCTTAGGAATCTATTTCTTGTAGGTTATACAATTTGTAGGTATACAATTGTTCATAAAAGTCCTATTATCCTTTTTGTTTCTCAAGTATCTCCCCTTTACTTCTGATTTTGTTTATTTGAGACTTCTCTCCTTTTTTCTTAGTCTAGCTAAGGGTTTCTCAATTTTTAAAAATTTTTTTCAAAAAAACAATTATTAGTTTTATTGATTTTTTCTTTTTTTCTTCTTTATTTCTGCTCTGATCTTTATTATTTCCCTCCTTTTGCTAACTTCAGGCTTAGTTTCTCCCCTTCTTCTTCCTCCTCCTCCTCCTCCTCCTTCTCCTTTTGGTTCATTGAGCTGTAAAATTAGGTTTTTATTTGAGATCTTTCTTCTTTTCCAATGAAGTCATTATAATTGCTATATATCTTCCTGTTGAACTGACTTTTTAATCATTGTTTGATGACCCTCTTTGTTTCTAGAGACAGTTGTTGACTTAAGTATAGCCATTCCTGATTTCTTTTGGTTACCATTTGCATGGCATATTTTTGAGGACAGGATACTCCTGACGGATGAGGGAAAGGTTCAATGGATATAACTCTGTGCCCTCCACCCAAGGTGCCACTACACATTTATATTTTCTTTTCTTTGGACTTTATGATTTCATTAGAGAAAAACTTACTTACAACAAAAACTTTTCTTACAAAGTTAGAAAATTGTCTGTGTAGTCCCATCCCCATCCTTGACACACTGACAAATATTTTCTCTCTGGCTGGTCTTTCACAAAAGCTCTAAACTGAATTCTGCTGTGTTCGCAGTGCTCTTCTCTATATTGGTCACTCTGGTTATAATCATTTACGTTTTGACTTACTAAATTTTGCTTCTTATTATGCTTTGAATTTTATCCCCCCAAAAGTCCTTACCTGGTGTCTATGAATGTGACCTTATTTAGAAATAGGATCTTTGCAGATGATCAAGTTAAAATGACCCTCCTAATGACTGTGTCCCTAAATAAAGGGGAAATTTGGGCAAAGAGACAGATATACTCACAGACAGAACACTATGTGAAGATGAAGGCAGGGATCAAAGTGATGCATCTACAAGCCAATGGATGCTGTAGATTGCCAGCAAAACATCAGGAGTTAGGTGAGAGTCATGGAACAGATCTTTTCTTCACAGTCCTTAGAAGGAACCAACCTGCCAACACTGATCTTTTCTCAGACTTCTAGCCTCCAGAACTATGAGACAATAAATTTCCATTGTGTAAGCAACCCAGCTGGTGGGACTTTGTTATTGCAGCCCTAAGAAACTATAGAAGCCCGCATTGCAGCTCTGAGATTAGTCCTAGGCCACTGAGATTGGAATTTTCAGTGTTCCCAGATCTTGTCAGTTGCATTCTGACAGCTCATCTCTGGGATTATTTTTACCAACAGATAATCTCATTCACAAGAGGTGTTTTTTATTAGCTTCACTCTAAGTTGGCAGTCTTATTTCCAAATTCTTGTGGAGGCATGGGACACATCTCAAAAATCATTCCTTGTACCAACAAAACATCATATGCCAGGTTTTTTGGTTTTGGGGTTTTTATTTGTTGGTTTTGTTTTTTTGTCTCTAAAATTCAAAGCTGAGAGAACCAATGAGAAGACCAAGTGAGAAGCTCTCAGGACTTCCTAGAAAAAAAAAAAGAGTTGGGTCAAAATGGGTTCATACTGTAAATAAGGTCATCTTAGCCTATTTTTTCAGAGGCAGATATTATCATTATCATTCTTGTTGTTAAACATCACAGGAATAGGAGGATCAGAAACTTAATTATCTAATATCTCTGATTTTAATTTGGGGAATGAGTTGGGAAAGCAGCAAGCAGTTCAAATAAGTTGGTTCAAATAAGCAAGATTAATATTAATATGTTTCTAATTACTAATTTCCATGCAAAAGTGGTTAAGACAATAAATGCTGGCATCTTGAGCTAAAGGCTTATATGCCTTGTTTTCTAAGACTCTTGACAGTTTTTCAAGTCATCAGGAGTTTAAAAACAACTGATTGCTACCTCACAAATAATTTTTAACCCTCTTATGCTGGGGCTCAAAGACTATCGCTCGCATGATATTAAACCTAAGTCTCAAAGTACTCCAATCAATTCACAAAAAAACAGCAGCCTCCTATAAGTCCCTTCCCAAAGAAACAAATATCTCCGCATTGGACTTCTTCCAAAATTTTCTGTCTTAATGATTGACATTAAATAATTATCAAATCCATACTCTTCTGACGCCATCATGCCCCAAACAAACTGTCATAATCTCTCAGTTGCAGGATTGTAATAACATCCTTACTGGTCTCCCTTCATCCCTTTTTGCTCTACTCTGACCCAAGCCCTCAAATACACCACTGCCTGAATAAATTTGATCACATCTTATCTGCCTCTAGACCCCAATTCCACTTAAGATACTTCAGTTTCTTCTATTGATGTAGTCAATAAATTTTTATTGAGCTCATACGTTGTCAGGAACTGCAGTGAACAAAGGAAAACACACAGTCCCTGCCCTCATAGGGCTTAGCCTGGAAGGGGAGTGTGGGGGTGGAGGAAGAAAGCCATTAATAAAAGAATTATGTAATTTTTTATAAAGGTAGAATTTCAACAGTGACACTTGCTAAGGAGAGGTACATGGGCTATTGAAAACTTATATTTGAGAAATTGATCCCATCAGGGAAGGCTTGCTGCAGGAAATGATGATTGAAAGATGAGAATTAACCCAGGAGAAGGGGTAGAAGGTGTGTGACCCTCCTAGCCAGACTGAGTACTGTATAAAAGACCCTTTGCCTGAGGGAGCAAGGCTTTTTGGAGAAAAAAAGTGCGTCTGGCGCAGATAGGAAGAAGAAGTATAAAGATAAGCATTTGGTCATGTGAAGACTTTTGATGTCTATCCTAAGAGCAATAGGAAGACAGTGAAAAGTTTAATGAATGAGTGCATGTT
Organism: Balaenoptera physalus; assembly: GCF_965194825.1. Classification (NCBI taxonomy): domain Eukaryota; kingdom Metazoa; phylum Chordata; class Mammalia; order Artiodactyla; family Balaenopteridae; genus Balaenoptera; species Balaenoptera physalus. The sequence goes on from NC_138882.1 coordinate 29,870,430, forward strand.
GCTGCAAATTGAATAACAGGAATTTGATCATATTTGAATTTTTAAAAGATCACTCTGGCTATAGGGTAGCAAGTAGACTTGAAGAGCAAGAGATGATGTGGGGAGAACAATTAGAAAACTATTGAACAAGTCCAGGCAAGAGATGAAAGTCATGTGGATCATGCTGGAGGAGAGGGAAGTGGACAGATTTAGTGGGTAAAATTAATGGGACTCCCCACTGCTATGAGAAAGCACGTAGGATGGGCATCTGTTCTGTCTTATGACATCATGTAAAGGTTCCCTGGAAATAAATTTATGCTGAGACCCAGGACATAATTAAGGACATATTTTTCAAAAGGAGGTAAGTGTAGCATAAGAAGATAGAAGGTAAAAAGTCTCAGGTATCAGTCTGTGAACATCTAGAGAGCAGCAGAGACCATGCCTTTTAACTCTGTATCCTCCAAGCCAACAACTAGCCTATTGCCTGGCACATTCTAAACAATAAATTGTGGTTGAACAAGCATGAGTGAACTTATGAACCGGCATTTAAAACCAGTCTGTCTGATACTAAGATTCAAGCTCTTTCCTTTTTGCCATGCTGCTTCAGGCAGTATTTATATAATCTTTCTGTCTCTATATTATAGATTAGGAAACTGAAATTCATAGAATTTCAAATCTAAGCAGAAGAAAATAATGAGTTCATGGAAGATTAAAAAAGAGGTAATTTGGGAAGGATAGGGTTTCATCATACCTGTAGATTTATAAAGTAAGTTAGTATAAGCCCCCAATTTTTTTTCCAGAAGAATTAAAATTTTGGCTCTTAGTTTGTATACTAGAGGCTGATTTTAATTTTTGGATCAAGAGGAGGCTGGAAGACTGTTATTAGTAGTGTTTTTTTGGTCCAGTATGCTTATAAATCTTCTTCCTAAATGATGGCAACTAGATGTATATTAGTCAGAATAGGCAAGATTACAGTGTAGTAACAAAATAAACTATAAATTTTAGTTTCTTAACAGAGCAAGAAGTTATTTCTTGTTTGTGTCTCAAGGACCCAGGCTGATGAAAGCATTGAAACCTCAAGAGATGACCTTGTTTGTACCCATACCCATAAGAAGAGAAAACAAGAAAACAAAGGAGTCTGGAGAATTTATATGCACTAATATATATAACTAATATATGCAGGCAAGGCCTTTGATACCCAACACTTCTGCCCACATCTCACTGCCCAGCTCTGTCCAACTTTGACACAGCTGGAGAGTGTAGTCTCCCATATGTCCAGGAAGGAAATAAAAATTGGTTATTTTATCAACTACAGAGCTTCTAATCTTGTTGAGATGGTGTGTTTCCTGCCTATAGTGGATCCATTTACTTCTGGCTCCTTGCAAAGTATATCCTTAGAATAAGGAATGAAATGTTCTCTATCTCAGTTGCAACTATAATGAAATCAGATAAACTGTTGGTGCCAAGGATGAGAGGAGGTAGCAGACACAGATTTTCTTTTTAGCACCTACATGTGCCAAGCACTATCCTTGGGACTTTACACTGTTGAACTCACATGGGAGGGAAGGAGCTTGTTGTTTTGGCTTTTATTCTTTACCAGGGTTGATCTTTTCAGAATCACCTGAATAGTGGCGCTCAAGTATTTGGCATCCACCAACCAATGTAAAGCAAACACAGACCATCAATTTAGGTAAATCAATTTAAAAAAGTCATCACAAATTTGAAATATATGTAAAGTATGATATTTAAAAATAATAATAAATAAAATTTCACATCGGCAAGTGGGATAATTTTTTCAACTTTCATCAAAGTAACTCTATTGAGCTTGAGGGCAAATAACTTGAGCCATAGGTCAGATTTCATGTCAATTTCTTTTAAAATTAATTAATTAATTAATTTTTGGCTGCATTTGGTCTTTGTTACTGTGTGCCGGCTTTCTCTAGTTGAGGCAAGTGGGGGCTACTCTTCGATGAGGTGCATGGGCCTCTCATTGCAGTGGCTTCTCTTGTTGTGGAGCACAGGCTCTAGGACCATGGGCTTCAGTAGTTGTGGCATTCAGGTTCAGTAGTTGTGGCTATCGGGCTCTAGAGCACAGGCTCAGCAGCTGTGGCACATGGGCTTAGTTGATCTTCCTGGACCAGGGCTCGAACACATGTCCCCTGCATTGGCAGGCAGATTCTCAACCACTGTGCCACCAGGGAAGTCCCTCAACTTCCTTTCTTGCTTTTTGTTTCTATCAAATTAGAAATGCCGATTCACAGTCATCTAGAATGGTTGCAAGTATTTGGTGGCTCTGTCAGTGCTGCATATTGGTAACAATGAAACACTGGAAGATTCAAAAGTATGATTTGGGAGGTAGTGGAAAATAGATTACTAATGAACTCACTGGTTGCATGCTGTTCAATTTTTTAAATATCCTGTTCAAATATTTTGATGAGGTTTTACATTTTATCATGGTCCATGATTAATTTCTTCTTCCAATAAGTAAAAAACAATGTGAAATATTGGGATAGAGTTGAATTCTTAGCAATTGAGTTATTTAATTCATTAGTTAGGCTTCTTACAAATCCTAAGTAAATGCTGATGTTACTTGAGTCCTGACGTGATATGTGCAGGTGGATATTTATGACCCCATGGAAATTGCTGAGTTAATCTCTCCAATTAAGCCATGTGAGAACACAAAAAGGGTCTTTACTACAATTGCCAAGTCATGAAGAAATCTTTTCTTATTTCTCCCCTCATTTCAGAAACTCGCATGCACATAGGTTTTCTCAGCAGTTAGCAAGGTCTTATCCTTACTGAACATTTCTTTACCCAGCATGTTAAAAGATGTACACTAAGGAAAAAACAACTGTTTCAACAGTTTTCATTATTTTCATCAACACCAAATCAATGACAAGAGGCATATTATTGACCACCAGGGTTGTTTGTTAATAAAGCGGTATATAGATTGGGATTTAGAGACAACTTCTATTCAGGAAGCTAGGTACTAGTGCTCCATTAGTGAAGATCCCAGCACACATTTTTCCAATCTAAAAATCAAGCCAATAAATCATTGTTACTATTTTTAGTAGCATTAATTTTCAGTAATAAGCAGATTAAAGTCTCCTTCTTCTATGTATTATACCTTTGCCAAGTGCTGATTCATGCTTTGTACATTAGTGGCATCATTCATCCCCAAAGCAAACTATTTTCTTTTTTTTTTTTAATTTTTTAATTTAATTTTATTTATTTTTTTATACAGCAGCTTCTTATTAGTCATCAATTTTATACACATCAGTGTATACATGTCAATCCCAATCGCCCAATTCATCACACCACCACCCCAACCCCCCACTGCTTTCACCCCCTGCTGTCCATACGTTTGTTCTCTAGATCAGTGTCTCAATTTCTGCCCAGCAAACCAGTTCATCTGTACCATTATTCTATGTGCCACATATATGCGTTAATATACGATATTTGTTTTTCTCTTTCTGACTTACTTCACTCTGTATGACAGTCTCTAGATCCATTCACGTCTCAACAAATGACCCAGTTTCGTTCCTTTTTATGGCTGAGTAATCTTCCATTGTATATATGTACCACATCTTCTTTATCCATTCATCTGTCGATGGGCATTTATGTTGCTTCCATGACCTGGCTATTGTAAACAGTGCTGCAATGAACGTTGGGGTGCATGTGTATTTTTGAATTACAGTTTTCTCTGAGTATATGCCCAGTAGTGGGATTGCTGGATCATATGGTAATTCTATTTTTAGTTTTTTAAGGAACCTCCATACTGTTCTCCGTAGTGGCTGTATGAATTTACATTCCCACCGACAGTGCAAGAGGGTTCCCTTTTCTCCACACCCTCTCCAGCATTTGTTGTTTGTAGGTTTTCTGATGATGCCCATTCTAACTGGTGTGAAGTGATACCTCATTGTAATTTTGATTTGCATTTCTCTAATAATTAGTGATGTTGAGCAGCTTTTCATGTGCTTCTTGGATATCTGTATGTCTTCTTTGGAGAAATGTCTATTTAGGTCTTCTGCCCATTTTTGGATTGGGTTGTTTGTTTTCTTAATATTGAGCTGCATGAGCTGTTTATATATTTTGGAGTTTAATCCTTTGTCCGTTGATTCATTTGCAAATATTTTCTCCCATTCTGAGGGTTGTCTTTTCATCTTGTTTATGGTTTCCTTTGCTGTGCAAAAGCTTTTAAGTTTCATTAGGACCCATTTGTGTATTTTTGTTTCTATTTCCATTTCTCTAGGAGCTGGGTCAAAAAGGATCTTGCTGTGATTTATGTCATACAGTGTTCTGCCTATGTTTTCCTCTAAGAGTTTGATAGTGTCTGGCCTTACATTTAGGTCTTTAATCCATTTTGAGTTTATTTTTGTGCATGGTGTCAGGGAGTGTTCTAATTTCATACTTTTACATGTACCTGTCCAGTTTTCCCAGCACCACTTATTGAAGAGGCTGTCTTTTCTCCACTGTATATGCTTGCCTCCTTTATCAAAGATAAGGTTTATCTTTGTGCGTGGGTTTATCTCTGGGCTTTCTATCCTGTTCCATTGATCTATGTTTCTGTTTTTGTGCCAGTACCATACTGCCTTGATTACTGTAGCTTTGTAGTAGTGTCTGAAGTCAGGGATCCTGATTCCTCCAGCTCCATTTTTTGTTCTCAAGATTGCTTTGGCTATTCGGGGTCTTTCGTGTTTGCATACAAATTGTGAAATTGTTTGTTCTAGTTCTGTGAAAAATGCCAGTGGTAGTTTGATAGGGATTGCATTGAATCTGTAGATTGCTTTGGGTAGTAGAGTCATTTTCACAATGTTGATTCTTCCAATCCAAGAACAAGGTATATCTCTCCATCTATTTGTATCATCTTTAATTTCTTTCATCAGTGTCTTATAATTTTCTGCATACAGGTCTTTTGTCTCCTTAGGTAGGTTTATTCCTAGACATTTTATTCTTTTTGTTGCAATGGTAAGTGGGAGTGTTTTCTTAATTTCACTTTCAGATTTTTCATCATTAGTGTATAGGAATGCAAGAGATTTCTGTGCATTAATTTTGTATCCTGCTACTTTACCAAATTCATTGATTAGATCTAGTAGTTTTCTGGTAGCATCTTTAGGATTCTCTATGCATAGTATCATGTCATCTGCAAACAGTGACAGCTTTACTTCTTCTTTTCTGATTTGGATTCCTTTTTTTTCTTTTTCTTCTCTGATTGCTGTGGCTAAAACTTCCAAAACTATGTTGAATAATAGTGGTGAGAGTGGGCAACCTTGTCTTGTTCCTGATCTTAGTGGAAATGTTTTCAGTTTTTCACCATTGAGGATGATGTTGGCTGTGGGTTTGTCATATATGGCCTTTATTGTGTTGAGGAAAGTTCCCTCTATGCCTACTTTCTGCAGGGCTTTTATCATAAATGGGTGTTGAATTTTGTGAAAAGCTTTCTCTGCGTCTATTGAGATGATCATATGGTTTTTCTCCTTCAATTTGTTAATATGGTGTATCACGTTGATTGATTTGCGTATATTGAAAAATCCTTTCATTCCTGGAATAAACCCCACTTGATCACGGTGTATGATCCTTTTAATGTGCTGTTGGATTCTGTTTGCCAATATTTTGTTGAGGATTTTTGCATCTATGTTCATCAGTGATATTGGCCTGTAGTTTTCTTTCTTTGTGACATCTTTGTCTGGTTTTGATATCAGGGTGATGGTGGCCTCATAGAATGAGTTGGGGAGTGTTCCTCCCTCTGCAATATTTTGGAAGAGTTTGAGAAGGATAGGTGTTAGCTCTTCTCTAAATGTTTGATAGAATTTGCCCATGATGCCATCTGGTCCTGGGCTTTTGTTTGTTGGAAGATTTTTAATCACAGTTTCAATTTCAGTGCTTGTGACTACTCTGTTCATATTTTCAATTTCTTCCTGGTTCAGTGTCGGAAGGTTGTGCATTTCTAAGAATTTATCCATTACTTACAGGTTGTCCATTTTCTTGGCATAGAGTTGCTTGTAGTAATCTCTCATGATCGTTTGTATTTCTGCAGTGTCAGTTGTTACTTCTCCTTTTTCATTTCTAATTCTGTTGATTTGAGTCTTCTCCCTTTTTTTCTTGATGCATCTGGCTAATGGTTTATCAATTTTGTTTATCTTCTCAAAGAACCAGCTTTTAGTTTTATTGATCTTTGCTATAGTTTCCTTCATATCTTTTTCATTTATTTCTGATCTGATCTGTATGATTTCTTTCCTTCTGCTAACTTTGGGGTGTTTTTGTTCTTCTTTGCCTAAATGCTTTAGGTGTAAGGTTAGGTTGTTTATTTGAGATGTTTCTTGTTTCTTAAGGTAGGATTGTATTGCTATGAACTTCCCTCTTAGAACTGCTTTTGCTGCATCCCATAGGTTTTGGGTCGTTGTGTCTCCATTGTCATTTTTTTCTAGGTATTTTTTGATTTCCCCTTTGATTTCTTCAGTGATCACTTCGTTATTAAGTAGTGCATTGTGTAACCTCCATGTGTTTGTATATTTTACAGATATTTTCCTGTAATTGATATCTAGTCTCATAGCGTTGTGGTCAGAAAAGATACTTGATATGATTTCAATTTTCTTAAATTTACCAAGACTTGATTTGTGACCCAAGATATGATCTATCCTGGAGAATGTTCCATGAGCACTTGAGAAAAATGTGTATTCTGTTGTTTTTGAGTGGAATGTCCTATAAATATCAATTAAGTCCATCTTGTTTAATGTATCATTTAAAGTTTCTGTTTCCTTATTTATTTTCATTTTGAATGATCTGTCCATTGGTGAATGTGGGGGTTAAAGTCCCCTACTATGATTGTGTTACTGTCGATTTCCCCTTTTATGGTTGTTAGTATTTGCCTTATGTATTGAGGTGCTCCTATGTTGGGTGCATAAATATTTATAATTGTTATATCTTCTTCAATTGGTCCCTTGATCATTATATAGTGTCGTTCTTTGTCTCTTGTAATAGTCTTTATTTTAAAGTCTATTTTTTCTGATATGAGAATTGCTACTCCAGCTTTCTTTTGATTTCCATTTGCATGGCATATCTTTTTCCATCCCCTCACTTTCAGTCTGTATGTGTCTCTAGGTCTGAAGTGGGTCTCTTGTAGACAGCATATATATGGGTCTTGTTTTTGTATCCATTCAGCCAGCCTGTGTCTTTTGGTGGGAGCATTTACTCCTTTTACATTTAAGGTAATTATCGATATGTATGTTCCTATTCCCATTTTCTTAAATGTTTTGAGTTTGTTATTGTAGGTGTTTTCCTTCTCTTGTGTTTCTTGCCTAGAGCAGTTCCTTTAGCATTTGTTGTAAAGCTGGTTTCATGGTGCTGAACTCTCTCAGCTTTTCCTTGTCTGTAAAGGTTTTAATTTCTCCATCAATTCTGAATGAGATCCTTGCTGGGTAGACTAATCTTGGTTGTAGGTTTTTCTCCTTCATCACTTTAAATATGTTCTGCCACTCCTTTCTGGCTTGCAGAGTTTCTGCTGAAAGATCAACTGTTAACCTTATGGGGACTCCCTTGTGTGTTATTTGTTGTTTTTCCCTTGCTGCTTTGAATATGTTTTCTTTATATTTAATTTTTGATAGTTTGATTAATATGTGTATTGGTGTGTTTCTTCTTGGATTTATCCTGTATGGGACTCTCTGTGCTTCCAGGACTTGATTAACTATTCCCTTTCCCATATTAGAGAAGTTTTCAACTCTAATCTCTTCAAATATTTTCTCAGTCCCTTTCTTTTTCTCTTCTTCTTCTGGGACCCCTATAATTCGAATGTTGGTGTGTTTAATGTTGTCCCAGAGGTCTCTGAGACTGTCCTCAATTCTTTTCATTATTTTTTTCTTTATTCTGCTCTGCAGTAGTTATTTCCACTATTTTATCTTCCAGGTCACTTATCCGTTCTTCTGCCTCAGTTATTCTGCTATTGATCCCTTCTAGAGTATTTTTGATTTCATTTATTGTGTTTTTCATCGTTGCTTGGTTCCTCTTTAGTTCTTCTAGGTCCTTGTTAAATGTTTCTTGCATTTTGTCTATTCTTTTTTGAAGATTTTGGATCATCTTTACTATCATTACTCTGAATTCTTTTTCAGGTAGACTACGTATTTCCCCTTCATTTGTTTTGTCTGGTAGGTTTCTACCTTGCTCCTTCATCTGCTGCGTATTTCTCTGTCTTCTCATTTTGCTTATCTTACTGTGTTTGGGGTCTCCTTTTTGCAGGCTGCAGGTTCGTAGTTCCTGTTGTTTTTGGTATCTGTCCCCAGTGGCTAAGGTTGGTTCAGTGGGTTGTGTAGGCTTCCTGGTGGAGCGGACTAGTGCCTGTGTTCTGGTGGATGAGGCTGGATTTTGTCTTTCTGGTGGGCATGTCCACGTATGGTGGTGTGTTTTGGGGTGTCTGTGGCCTTATGATTTTAGGCAGCCTCTCTGCTAATGGATGGGGTTGTGTTCCTGTCTTGCTAGTTGTTTGGCATAGGGTGTCCAGCACTATAGCTTGCTGGTCATTGAGTGAAGGTGGGTGTTGGTGTTGAGATGGAGATCTCTGGGTGATTTTCATCGTTTGGTATTACATGGAGCTGGGAGGCCTCTTGTGGACTTGTGTCTTGAACTTGGCTCTCCCACCTCAGAGGCACAGCCCTGACACCTGGCTGGAGCACCAAGAGACTTTCATCCACACAGCTCAGAATAAAAGGGAGAAAAAATAGAAAGAAGAAAAAGAAAGAGGATAAAATAAAATAAAGTAAGATAAAATAAAATAAAGTTATTAAAATAAAAAAATAAAAAATAATTATTAAGAAAAAAAAAAGAAATTTTAAAGTAAAAAAAAAACCAGACAGACAGAACCCTAGGACAAATGTTGAAAGCAAATCTATACAGACAAAACTCACACAGAAGCATACACATACACACTCACAAAAAGAGGAAAAGTTGAACAAATAATATATCTTGCTCCCAAAGTCCACCTCATCAATTTGGAATGATTCGTTGTCTATTCAGGTATTCCACAGATGCAGGTACATCAAGTTGTTTGTGGAGCTTTAATATGCTGCTTCTGAGGCTGCTGGGAGAAATTTCCCTTTGTCTTCTATATTCGCACAGCTCCCGGGTTTCAGTTTTGGATTTGGACCCGCCTCTGAGTGTAGGTCACCTGAGGGCATCTGTTCTTCTCTCACAGGATCGGGTTAAAGGAGCAGCTGCTTCGGGGGCTCTGGCTCACTCAGGCCGGGGGAAGGGAAGGGTACGGATGCGGGGCAAGCCTGCAGTGACAGAGGCCGGTGTGACTTTGCAACAGCCTGAGGAGCGCCGTGGGTTCTCCCGGGGAAGTTGTCCCTGGATCACGGGAGCCTGGCAGTGGCGGGCTGCACAGGCTTCCGGCAGGGGAGGTGTGGAGAGTGACCTGTGCTCACACACAGGCTTCTTGGTGGCGGCAGCAGCAGCCTTAGCATCTCCTGCCCGTCTCTGGGGTCCGCGCTGATAGCCGTGGCTCGCGCCCGTCTCTGGAGCTCGTTTAGGCGGCACTCTGAATCCCCTCTCTTCAAGCACCAGGAAACAAAGAGGCAAGAAAAAGTCTCTTGCCTTTTTGGCAGCTCCAGACCTTTTCCCGGACTCCCTCCCGGCTAGCTGTGGTGCGCTAACCCCTTCAGGCTGTGTTCAAGCCGCCAACCCCAGTCCTCTCCCTGCGATCCGACCGAAGCCCAAGCCTCAGCTCCCAGCCCCCGCCCGCCCCAGCGGGTGAGCAGACAAGCCTCCCGGGCTGGTGAGTGCTGGTCAGCACCGATCCTCTGTGCGGGAATCTCTCCACTTTGCCCTCTGCACCCCTGTGGCTGCGCTCCCCTCCGTGGCTCCGAAGCTTCCCCCCTCCGCCACCCGCAGTCTCCGCTCGCGAACGGGCTTCCTAGTGTGTGGAAACCTTTCCTCCTTCACAGCTCCCTCCCACTGGTGCAGGTCCCGTCCCTATTCTTTTGTCTCTGTTGTTTCTTTTTTCTTTTGCCCTACCCAGGTATGTGGGGAGTTTCTTGCCTTTTGGGAGGTCTGACGTCTTCTGCCAGCGTTCAGTGGGTATTCTATAGGAGCAGTTCCACGTGTAGATGTATTTCTGATGTATCTGTGGGGAGGAAGGTGATCTCTGCCTCTTACTATTCTGCCATCTTCTCTTCTCTCCTCGGTTGGAGCATTTAATGCATTCACGTTTAATTTAATTATCGATATGTATGTTCCTATGACCATTTTCTTAATTGTTTTGGGTTTGTTTTTGTAAGCCCTTTTCTTCTCTTGTGTTTCCTACTTAGAGAAGTTCCTTTAGCATGTGTTGTAGAGCTGGTTTGGTGGTGCTGAATTCTCTTAGCTTTTGCTTGTCTGTAAAGGTTTTGATTTCTCCAGCAAATCTGAATGAGATCCTTGCTGGGTAGAGTAATCTTGGTTGTAGGTTCTTCCCTTTCATCACTTTAAATATATCATGCCACTTCTTTCTGGCTTGTAGAGTTTCTTCTGAGAAATCAGCTGTTAACTTTATGGGAGTTCCCTTGCATATTATTTGTCATTTTTCCCTTGCTGCTTTCAATAATTTTTCTTTGTCTTTAATTTTTGCCAATTTGATTATTATGTGTCTCGGCATGTTTCTCCTTGTGTTTATCCTGTATGGGACTCTCTGAGCTTCCTGGTCTTGGGTGGCTATTTCCTTTCCCATGTTAGGGATGTTTTCAACTATAATCTCTTCAAATATTTTCTCGGGTCCTTTCTCTCTCTCTTCTCCTTCTGGGACCCCTATTATGCGAATGTTGTTGCATTTAATGTTGTCTCAGAGGTCTCTTAGGCTGTCTTCATTTCTTTTCATTCTTTTTTTCTTTATTCTGTTCTGCTGCAGTGAATTCCACCATAAGTCTTCCAGGTCACTTATCCGTTCTTCTGCCTCAAACAAAAGAACTATTCTGCTATTGATTCCTTCTAGTGTAGTTTTCATTTCAGTTATTGTATTGTTCATCTCTGTTTGTTTGTTCTTTCATTCTTCTAGGTGCTTGTTCTTTAATTCTTCTAGGTCTTTGTTAAACATTTCTTCTATCTTCTCTATCTTTGCCTCCATTCTTTTTCCGACGTCCTGGATCATCTTCCCTATCATTATGCTGAATTCTTTTTCTGGAAGTTTGCCTATCTCCACTTCATTTAGTTGTTTTTCTGCTGTTTTTTCCTGTTCCTTCATCTGGTACATAGCCCTCTGCCTTTTCTTCTTGTCTCTGTTTCTGTGAATGTTTTTTTTGTTCCACAGACTGCAGGATTGTAGTTCTTCTTGCTTCTGCTCTCTGCCCTCCACTTCATGAGGCTAAGAGGCTTGTGCAAGTTTCCTGATGGGAGGGACTGGTGGTGGGTAGAGCTGGCTGTTGCTCTGGTGGGCAGAGCTCAGTAAAACTTTGATCTGCTTGTCTGCTGATGGGTGGGGCTGGGTTCCCTCCCTGTTGGTTGTTTGGCCTGAGGTGACCCAGCACTGGAGACTGCAGGCTCTTTGGTGGGGCTAATGACGGACTCTGGGAGGGCTCACACCAAGGACTACTTCCCAGAACTTCTGCTGCCTGTGTCCTTGTCCTCATGGTGAGCCACAGCTACCCCCCACCTCTGCAGGTTACCCTCCAACAGTAGCAGGTAGGTCTGGTTCAGTCTCCCCTGGGGTCACTGCTCCTTCCCCTGGGTCCTGATGCGCACACTACTTTGTGTGTGCCCTCCAAGAGTGGAATCTCTGTTTCCCCCAGTCCTGTCAGAGTCCTGTAATCAAATCCCAGTAGGCTTCAAAGTCTGATTCTCTAGGAATTCTTCCTCCTGTTGCCGGACCCCCAGGTTCGGAAGCATGACATGGGGCACCGAACCTTCACTCCAGAGGGTGGACTTCTGTGGTATAAGTGTTCTCCATTTTGTGAGTCACCCACCCAGCAGTTATGGGATTTGATTTTATTGTGATTACGCCCCTCCTACCGTCTCATTGCAGCCTCTCCTTTGTCTTTGGATGTGGGGTATCTTTTTTGGTGTGTTCCAGTGTCTTCCTCTTGATGATTGTTCAGCAGTTAGTTGTGATTCTGGTGTTCTCACAAGAGGGAGTGAGAGCACGTCCTTCTACTCCATCATCTTGGTTCAGGCTCTCCAAACTATTTTCTTGCACACACTTATGTTAGTGACTATTCCTCCACAACAGAGGCAAATTACTTTGTTTGAAGTTCCATTTCAGAAAGGATTTGCATGTTCTGCATTCACTTTGAGCATTGTTTCATAAACTTTCCTCCTATCTTATAAGATGTTTGGCAATCATGTGTCTTGCCCTATTTTTGCTATGAGGTATGCAACTTTGAATGTTGACTTTATGATTTTGGTCTTTACTTTTAATGACTAAACTCATTAATTTTGTACTAAGAAGCCTTACTTTGTAGTTGTTCCAGTATAGCTTAATTGGTTTACAAGTTGGCTTTAAATATTGAACCAATATGATATTGCTTTATTTACTGTAGCTTTATAGTAAGTCTTGAAGTCTGTCTATTTAAATGTTCCAATTTCAATTTTCATTTTCTATATGGTTTAGCTCTTCTGGATTCTTTGCATTTTCATGTGAATTTTATAATCAGTTTGTCAATTTTAACGAAAAATAAAATTGTTGGAAGTATGATAGGACTTCATTGACTCTGTAGATCACTTTGGGGGAGATTAATATCTTAACAATATTGAGCTTTCCAATCTATAAAAGTGGTATATCTCTTCAGATTTCAACATAGTGATTCAACATTTTTATATGGCTCCTTTGCCTGTGCAGGCTTCAGTGTCCCGAGTGCTGCCACCCCTAAAGCCTCCTCCAGAATCAGCCCTGGGTGCCCCCACCTGAGATGGGAAGCTGCCAGTGCTGGCAAGGACTGAATGCTAAAGTGTGTGGTTAGGAGAGCAGGTCCAGGGAGAGGACCACTGTTGGCTGCGCAGAGACAAACTGAGGGGATGGGTGTGAGGGGCTCCGTGGCCAGGAATGCTCCTAGAAGAAGTGTGGTCTGCCTTGGAAATGAGGTGCAACTCTTGAGTGGCGTGCAATGGGCAGGGTTGCCATTGCAACCCCCTTCCCCACCCAATGGTCCCTGCCTCTGTGGGCACTGGGAGGGACTCCCACCAGAGCAAGTGCATTCCAGTCTGTTGCATCTTCCTGCAGGTCTCTGCTGTCACAGGCACTCCCGCATGTCCAGTTGTGGCTGCTTTATCCCTCCCCAGCCTGAGCGAATAAGTGCCCCAATCAGCCTGAAACCCCCAATCAGCTCCTGCTTTCCCCCATCTCACCTGGGAAGGGAACAGCTGCCTGAGGGTGGCCCATATGCAGAGGTGGGGCTAAAACCAAAGCTGAGCCCCAGGGGCTGTGTGACAAAGGAAGAGGAATGGAAATCTCTCTGTGCAGCTGCACAAGCCACAGATTAAATCCCCATGATCTCCTTGGTAAACCCTGCATCTGTGGAATATCTGAATGGACAATGAGTACTCCCACAACTGAGAGCAGTCTAACTTCGGCAGCTGTGGACTTTGGAGGCAAATACATGCAGGAGTTGGGCCAGGTCAGAGTCTGAGCTGCCCCCACAGTGCACAGAGCAGGTCCAGAGACCTACCTAGAGGTATTGGAGGGCCTCCTGGTGAGGCGGGGGTTGGCTGTGGCTCACTGGGTGGGGGGGCGGCAAGGACAATGACAGCAGAGACCTCAGGAATATATTATTATTAGTATTATTTTTTCTTTGTTTTTCTTTTTGTTTCATTTTGTTCTGTAGTTGTTTTTTATTTTTTATTTTTTACTTCTTTTTTCTCTTTTTAATTTTTAAATATTTTTTATTTTTCTATTTTTACTTTTTGTTGTTTTGTGTTTTTTCTTGTTTTTGTTTTGTTTTTGTGTGTTTGTTTTCTTTTTTATAGTCTGCTTTCTGTTTTTGTTCTGTTTTCTGTTTTTGTTAATTTTCTTTTTATTGTTTGTTTCTGTTTTGGGGTTCTTTTGTTTGTCAGGTTGTTCTTTTGATTTTTGTTTTCTCTTTTCTTTTCTTTGGTTTTGCTTTTATCATTTGTCTTGGATTTTGTTTGTTTGTTCCTTTTCTTTTCTTCTTTTTTTCCTTTTTTCTCGCCATGCTGAGCAGCTTGCGGGATCATGGTTCCCCGGCCAGGGATTGGTACAGAGCCTCTGGGGTAAGAGCATGAAGTCCAATACACTGGAATGCCAGAGAATTCCTGCACCAGGGGAATATTAATCTGCATGAGCTCTCCCAGAGGTCTCCATCTCGACACCAAGACCTGGCCAAGACCTGGCTCCACTCAACTGCCTGCAGGCTCCAGTGCTGGATGCCCCATGCCAAACAACCAGCAAGACAGGAACACAGCCCCACCCATCAGCCGACAGGCTTCCTAAAGTCACACTAAGCTCACAGACGCCCTAAAACACACCACCTTATGAAGCCCTAACCATCAGAGAGACAAGACTCAGCTCCACCCACCAGAGTGCAGGCACCAGTCCCTCCCATCAGGAAGCCTACACAAGCCCCTGGACCAACCTCACCTCCAAGGGGCAGACACCAGAAGCAAGAGGAACTACAATCCTGTAACCTGAGGAAAGGAGACCATAAACACAGTAAGTTAGAAAAATGAGATGACAGAGAAATATGTTACAGTTGAAGGAGCAAGGTAAAACTCCACAAGACCAAATAAATGAAAAGGAAATAGGCAGTCTACCTGAAAAAGACTTCAGAGTAATGATAGATAAGATGTTCCCAGATCTCAGAAATAGAATGGAGGCACAGATCAAGAAGATACAAGAAATGTTTAACAGGGACCTAGAAGAACTAAAGAACAAACAGTGATGAACAATACAATAACTTAAATGAAAAATACATTAGAAGGAATCAATAGCAGAATAACTGAGGCAGAAGAATGGATAAGTGAGCTGGAAGATAGAATGGTGGAAATAACTGCCATAGAGAAGAATAAAGAAAAAAGAATGAAAAGAAATGAGGACAGTCTGAGAGACCTCGGGGACAACATTAAATGCACCGACATTCAAATTATAGGGGTACCAGAAGAAGAAGATAAAAAGAAAGGGTTGGAGAAAATATTCAAAGAGATTATAGTTGAAAACTTCCCTAACAAGGGGAAGGAGATAGTCACCTAAGTCCAGGAAGCAAAGAGAGTCCCTCACAGGATAAACCCAAGAAGAAACACAGTGAGACACATATTAATCAAGCTAACAAAAATTAAATACAAAGAAACAATATTAAAAGCAACAAATAACATAAAAGGGAATCCTCGTAAGGTTATCAGCTGAGTTTTCAGCAGAAACTCTGGAGCCCAGAAAGGAGTGGCAAGATATATTTAAAGTGAAGAAAGGGAAAAACCTACTACCAAGATTACTCTACCCAGGAATGAGCTCCTTCAGATTTGATGGAGAAATCAAAAGCTTTACAGACAAGCAAAAGCTAAGAGAACTCAGAACCACAAAACCAGCTTTACAACAAATGCTAGAGGAAATTCTCTAGACAAGAAATACAAGAGAAGAAAAAAACCTACAAAAACAAACCCAAAACAATTAAGAAATAGTAATAGGAACATATAGGGTGGGCCAAAATTTCATTCATTGTTTTCCATAAGATGACTATAGTAACACTGAGTTGTCTTTAACTTCATTTGAAACAATTATTTTAGATTCTATGTGACTGCTGCCATGTCAGCATGCATTTAAAATAAGACTTATCAAAATTGGTGAATTTTTGTGTAGCCATTTTAATATTGAAGATGGGGAAAAAAAGCAACATATTCGGCATATTATGTTTTATTATTTCAAGAAAGGTAAAAATGCAACTGAAACACACAAAAAGATTTGTGCAGTGTATGGAGAAGGTGCTGTGACTCACTGAACATGTTGAAAGTGGTTTGTGAAGTTTTATGCTGGGGATTTCTCACTGGATGATGCTCAATGGTTGGGTAGACCAGTTGAAGTTGATAACAAATCGAAACAATAATTGAGAACAATCAATGTTATATCACATGGGAGATAGCTGACATACTCAAAATATCCAAATCAAGCATTGAAAATCATTTGCACCAGCTTGGTTATGTGAATCACTTTGATATTTGGGTTCCATATAAGTTAAAAAAACCTTCTTGACCATATTTCCACATGCAATTCTCTACTGAAATGTAATGAAAACGTTCCGTTCTTAAATTGTGACAGGCAAGGAAAAGTGGATACTGTACAACAATGTGGAATGGAAGAGATCATTGGGCAAGTGAAATGAACAACTACCAACCACACAAAAGACCAGTCTTCATCCAAAGAAGATGATGTTGTGTATAAGGTGGGATTGGAAGGGAGTCCTCTATTATGAGCTCCTTCTGGAAAACCAAACAATTAATTCCAACAAGTACTGCTCCTAATTAGACCAACTGAAAGTGGCACTTGACGAAAAAAGTCAAGAATTAGTCAACAGAAAACACATAATCTTCCGTCAGGATAATGCAAGACCACATGTTTCTTTGATGACCAGGCAAAAACTGTTACAGCTTGGCTGGGAAGTTCTGATTCATCCACTGTGTTCACCATATATTGCACCTTTGAATTTCCATTTATTTTAGTCTTTACAAAGTTCTCTTAATGGAAAAAATTTCAATTCCCTGGAAGACTGTAAAAGGAACCTGGAATAGTCCTTTGCTCAAAAAGATAAAACGTTTTGGGAAGATGGAATTACGAAGTTGCCTGAAAAATATCAGAAGGTAGTGGAACAAAAGGGTGAATATGTTGTTCAATAAAGTTCTTGGTGAAAATGAAAAATGTGTCTTTTATTTTTAATTAAAAAACTGAAGGCACTTTTAGACCCACCCAATACATACCAATAACTACCTTAAATGTAAATGGATTAAATGCTCCAACCAAAAGATACAGATTGGCTAAATGGATACAAAACCAAGACCTGTATATATGCTGGCTACAAGAGACCCACTTCAGACCTAGAGACACTTACAGACTGAAAGTGAGGGGATGGAAATAGATATTCCATGCAAATGGAAATCATGGGAAAACTAGAGTAGCAATACTCATATCAGACAAAATAGACTTTAAAATAAATTTTATTACAAGAGACAAGGAAGGACACTATATAATGATCAAGAGATCAATCCAAGAAGAAGATATAACAATTGTAAATATTTATGCACTCAGCATAGGAGCACCTTAATACCTAAGGCAAAATGCTAACAACCATAAAAGGGGAAATTGACAGTAACACAATAATAGTGGGGGACTTTTAACACTGCACTCACATGAATGGACAGATCAGCCTGACAGAAAATTAATACAGAAACACAAGCCTTAAATGACACATTAGACCAGATAGATGTAATTGATACTTATAGGACATTCCATCTGAAACCAGCAGAAAACACTTTCTTCTCAAGTGCACATGGAACATTCTCCAGGATAGATCAAATCTTGCGTCACAAATCAAGCCTCAGCAAATTTAAGAAAATTGAAATTGTATCAAGCATCTTTTCTGAAGAAAACGTTATGAGGTTAGAAATCAATTACAGAAAAAAAAGTGTAAAAGACACAAACACATGGAGGCTAAACGATATGCTACTAAATAACCAATGGATCACTGAAGAAATCAAAGAGGAAATAAAACAAATACCTAGAAACAAATGACAATGAAAACACAACGACCCAAAACCTATGGGATGCAGCAAAAGCAGTTCTAAGAGGGAAATTTATAGCAATACAATTCCACCTCAAGAAACAAGAAAAATCTCAAATAAACAACCTAATCTTACACCTAAAACAACTAGAGGAAGAAAAATAAGCAAAACCCAAAGTTAGTAGAAAGAAAGACGTTATAAAGATTGGAGCAGACATAAATGAAGTAGAGACAAAGAAAACAAGAGCAAAGATCAATGAAACGAAAATCTGGTTCTTTGAGAAGATAAACAAAACTGATAAACTTTTAGCCAGACTCATCATGAAAAAAAGGGAGAAGACTCAAATCAATAAAATTAGAACTGAAAAAGGAGAAGTTATAACTGACACCACAGAAATACAAGGGATCATAAGAGACTACTACAAGCAACTATATGCCAAAAAAAAATGGACAACCTGGAAGAAATGGACAAATTCTTAGAAAGGTACAACCTTCGGAGACTGAATCAGGAAGAAACAGAAAATGTGAACAGACAATAATGAAATTGAAACTGTGATTAAAAATCTTCCAGCAAACAGAAGTCCAGGATGAGATGGCTTCACAGGCGAATTCTATCAAACATTTAGAGAAGAGCTAACACCCATCCTTCTCAAACTCTTCCAAAAAATTGAAGAAGGAAGAACACTCCCAAGCTCATTCTACAAGGACACCATCACCCTGATACCAAAACCAGACAAAGATATCACAAAGAATGAAAATTACAGACCAATATCACTGATGAACATAGATGCAAAAATCCTCAACAAAATACTAGCAAACTGAATACAACAACACGTTAAAAGGATCATACACCATGATCAAGTCGGGTTTATCCCCAGGATGCAAGGATTTTTTCAATATACACAAATCAATCAATGTGATAAACCATATTAATAAATTGAAGAATAAAAACCATATGATCATCTCAATAGATGCAGAAAAAGCTTTTGACAAAATTCAACACCCATTTATGATTAAAAACTGTCCAGAAGTGGGCATTGAGGGAACTTGCCTCAACATAATAAAAGCCATATATGACAAGCCCACAGCAAACATAATTCTCATTGGTGAAAAACTGAAATCATTTCCTTAAGATCAGGAACAAGACAAGAATGTCCACTCTTGCCACTTTTATTCAACATAGTTTTGGAAGTCCTAGCCACAGCATTCAGATAAGAAAAGGAAATAAAAGGAATACAAATTGGAAAAGAAGAAGTAAAACTGTCACTGTTTGCAGATGACATGATACTGTACACAGAAAATCCTAAAGATACCACCACAAAACTACTAGAGCTAATCAGTGAATATGGTAAAGTTGCAGGATACAAAATTAATGCACAGAAATCTCTTGCATTCCTATACACTAACAATGAAAGATCAGAAAGAGAAATTAAGGAAACGATCCCATTTACCACTGCAACAAAAAGAATAAAATACCTAAGGATGCAAAAGACCTGTACTTAGAAAACTATAAGACACTGTTGAAAGACGTCAAAGATGACACAAACAGATGGAGAAATGTACCATGTTCTTGGGTTAGAAGAAGGAATATTGTGAAAATGACTCTATTACCCAAAGCAATGTACAGATTCGATGCAATCTCTATCAAATTACCAAGGGCATTTTTCACAGAAGTAGAACAAAAACTTTACAATTTGTATGGAAACACAAAAGACCCCAAATAGCCAAAGCAATCTTGAGCAAGGAAAACAGCTGGAGGAATCAGGATCCCTGACTTCAGACTATACTACAAAGTTACAGTCATCAAAACAGTATGATACTGGCACAAAAACAGAAATATAGATCAATGGAACAGGATAGAAAGCCCAGAGAGAAACCCAAACACATATGGTCACCTAATCTATGACAAAGCAGGCAAATATATACAATGGAGAAAAGACAGTCTCTTCAAGAAGTGGTGCTTAGAAAACTGGACAACTACATGTTAAAAAATGAAATTAGAACCTCCCTAACATCATACAAAAAAATATACTCAAAATGGATTAAAGACCTAAATGTAAGGCTGAATACTATAAAATTCTTAGAGGAAAACATAGGCAGAACACTCTTTGACATAAATCGCAGCAGATCTTTTATGATCCATCTGCTAGAATAATGAAAATAAAAATGAAAATAAACAAATGGGACCTAACTAAACTTAAAAGATTTTGCACAGCAAAGGAAATCATAAACAAGACGAAAAGACAACCCTCAGAATGGGAGAAAATATTTGCAAACAAAGCAACTGACAAGGGATTAAACTCCCAAATATACAGACAGCTCATGCAGTTCAATATCAACAAACAAACAAAAAACCAATAAAAAAATGGGTGGAAGAACTATATAGATATTTCTCCGAAGAAGACATACAGATGGCCAACGAACACATGAAAAGATGCTTCACGTCACTATTTATTAGATATCTGCAGATCAAAACTACAATGAGATATCACCTCACACCAGTCAGAATGCCCATCATCAAAAAATCCACAAACAATAAATGCTGGAGAGGGTATGGAGAAATGGAACACTCTTACACTGTTGATAGGAATGTAAATTCGTATAGCCACTGTAGAGAGCAGTATGCAGGTTCCTTAAAAAACTAAGAAGAGAACTGCCATATGACCCAGCAATCCCACTCCTAGGCATATACCTGGAGAAAACCATAATTCAAAACATACATGCACCCCAATATTCATTGCAGCACTATTTCTGATAGCTAAGACATGGAAACAACCTAAATGTCCATCAACAGAAGAATGGATAAAGAAGATGTAGTGCATATATACAATGAAATATTACTCAGCCATAAAAAGGAATGAAATTGTGCAATTTGCAAAGATGTGGATAGACCTAGAGACTGTAATATGGAGTGAAGTAAGTCGGAAGGAGAAAAACAAATATCATATAATATCACTTATATGTGGAATCTAGAGAAATGATACAGATGAACTTATTTGCAAAACAAAAATAGAGACACAGGCATAGAGAATGGACATATGGTTACCAGGGGGGAAAAGGGGCTGGGATGAATTGGGAAAACGGGATTGACATATGTACACTACTACATATAAAATAGATAACTAATGAGAACATACTGTATAGCACAGGGAACTCTACTCAATTCTCTGTGGTGACCTAAATGGGAAGGAAATCGAAAAAAGAGGGGATATATGTATATGTATAGCTGATTCACTTTGCTGTACAGCAGAAACTAACACAACATTGTAAAACAACTATATGCCAATAAAAATTATTAAAAATACTATAAAATCTATTTTCTAAAGAAGGGTTTTTTCATATAAAAGGAAGAAATTTGCCATAGATAAGCTATAAATATATGTAAAATGAATCTCTCCTTATGTTGTTATGTTAACATATTCAATACTGCATGGATCAGTAAACTTAAAATACTGAATTAAGAAGATGATTTTTTTAACCTGGGTAGAGCTAGTTTTTCGAGATGAACTTATGTCCCTATTCTTTAGGTGGGTGACCTCACAGAAAAGAAATTCTTCTTTTCTGACTAATTCCTGAGAGACGTTTGAACGTCTTGGCCAGTAACTTACTTAATCTCTTGCTTGTGAATTTTTAGACAGGGTCATAATTTTGTGGGGAGATAAGATAAATGGTAGGTAGAGGTGATATTCAATATCACATCAACATAAAAAAATTTTTTATACATTATATTCCTCTTAAAGTTATTATAAAATATTGACTATATTTTCTGTGCTGTACAATATATCCTTGCTGCTTATTTATTTTATACATAATAGTTTTTGCCTCTTAATTTCCTACCCATGTTCTGCCTTTCCCCCTTCCCTCTCCCCACTGGTAACCACTAGTTTGTTTTCTGTATCTTTGAGTCTGTTTCTGTTTGCTTATATTCATTCTTTTTTTTTTTTTTTTTTTTTAGATTCCACATATAACATACAGTATTTGTCTTTCTCTGGCTGGCTTATTTCACTAAGCATAATACCCTCTAAGTCCATCCATGTTGTTGCAAATGGTAGAATTTCATTCTTTTTTTATGACTGAGTAATATTCCATTGTATATCCTTACCACATTCTCTCCAGATTTTCCTTAATTTATCTTAACCATAATTTTTAGTTTTCAGTGTAGAGGTCTTGCACATATTTTGTTAGATTTATTTCTAGAAAGTTGAAAAATTTTGATGCTATTTAAATAATATTGCTTTAAAATTCAATTTTCCAATTGTTTTTTGTTAGTATATAAATATATTAAGAAATCCAATTGACTTCTGTACATTAACTTTGCTAAGTTCACTTATTAATTCAAAGAGAGGTTTTTTGATAGATTCTTTTGGATTTTTACATACAAAATAATGTCACTTACAAGTGAAAACTTTTACTTCTTACTTTCTCTATTAGTTTCCTGTGGCTCCTGTAACAACTTATTACAAACTATGTGGCTTGAAACAACAGAAATATATTGTCTCACAGTTCTGGGGGCTAGAAGTCTGAAATCAAGGTGTTGTCAGGGTCTCACTCCCTCTGGAGGCTCTTGGGAAGAATCTGTTTCTTGCATTTTCCAGCTTCTAGTGGCTGGTTGGCATTCTTTGGCTTGTGTCCATATCACTACATCTCTATCTTTGTCTTCACATCTTCTTCTCCTCTGTGTGTCTGTGTTATCTTTCTTTCTTTTTTCTTTCTCTCTTATAAGACACTTGTGATGGTATTTAGGGTCCACCTGCATAATCCAGGGTAATCTCTTCATCTTAAAAATCCTTATCATAATTACATCTGCAAAGACTCCTTTTCAAATAAGGCAATATTTTCAAGTTGCAGGATTAGAATTTGATATTTTTGGGTGGACATTATTTAACCTATTTCACTTCTGAATTTTTTATTTTTTTATTTGTTTTTATTCCTTTGTTGCATTGTCTCAGAGCAATAGTGATAGAGGTTGAGTAGGAGTGATGGTTGTCTTATTCGTGACTATAGGGAGAATGTGTATATTACTTGACTGCTTTGTTAAGTTAATAAATTTTCCTTCTATTTCAGTTTGCTGAAAGTTATCTTACATGGATGTTGGATTTTATTAACTGTTTTTTCAAAGTAGTGAGATGATCATATAATCTTTCTTTTATTAATGAAATGAATTACATTCACTGACTTTCAAGTGTTAAACCAACCTCAAATACCTGGAATGACCCCATTTAGTAATAATTTATCATCAACTTTATATGTTTCTGTATTTGCTTTGCTAATGTTTTGTTTAGAGTGTTTTATTACTGTATAGTTTTATCTTTTCTGGTCTCAAAATAAAAGTTTTCTCTCTATTTTCTGAAAGAGTTTGTGTAAGGTTGGTATTATTTCTTTATTAAAAGTTTGGTAGAATTCAACAGTAAAGCCATCTAAGCTTGGAGTTGTGTGTTTGTGTGTGTGTGAAAGTTTTTAATAATGGACTTAATATCTTTAACAGGTTTTCTATTTCTTCTTGGGTCAATTATACTTAGTTGTGTTTTCAAGAAAATTTTACATTTCATCTAATTAGTTAAATTTATTGGCCTCAAATTGCTAATATTATATTTTTCTAATATTTGTAAAATTTGTAGAGAATAACATTGTTTAATTATTGATTTTGCTAATTTTATATTCTCTTTTTTCTTGACCAGCCTTGCTGTTTATCAATTTTATTAGTCTTTTCAAAAAACCAACTTAAAAAAACCTTTATTCCTCTGCTTTCTATTTCATTAATTTTGCACTTATGCTTTTGTTCTTCTATATTCTTTGGGCTTCCTCCTTTCTTCTAGTAATAAAAGGTAGATCCATGATTTTAAACTTTACTTCTTTTTAAAGATACTATTTAATCCTATAAATTTCCCTCTAAGCACTGACTTTTGATATGTTGAATTTTCATTACCACTTATTTGAGAACTTTTTTTCAATTCCACTGTTATTTTTAGGTGTTGTTTTATTTCTAAATAGTTGGGGAATAATATAGTTATCTCTCTTTTATTGATTTTTAATTTAATTCCACTTGGTCATAAAATATACTCTGTGTGATTTTCATCCTTTGAAATTTGTTCAGACTACCTTTATGGCTTTTTATCATCTATTTAGTTCTATGTTCTGCATATTGTTGAAAAGAATATGTTTTCTACTGCTGTTGGATGTAGTATTTTATAAAATTCAGTTAGGTCAATTTGATTACTTGTTATTTTTTAGTCTTCTGTATGCTTACTGATATTTTAGCTGTGTTTTCTATGAGTTTTTGAGAGAGGTGGGTTTACATTTCCAACTATCATTTTGAATTTGCCTCTTTCTCTCTACTTGTCAATTTTTGTTTAATATAATTTGAATCTATGTTATTAGGTGCATACAGTTTTAGGATGATAGCTTCATGTCATATCCTTTTATCACTATCACATATGCCTCTTTAATCACCTGTAGAACTTCTTGGCTTAATGTGTACTGTGTTATAAGTATAGTCATACCAGTTACCTTTGGCTAATGTTTTGTTTTGTTTTATTTTTATTTTTTATAGCTATCATTGTTTAACTTGTTAAAATTGAAATATAGTTGACATACAATATTACATAAATTACAGGTGTACAATGTAGTGATTCACAATTTTTAAGAGTTATACTCCATTTTTGGTTATTATGAAATATTGGCTGTATTCCCTGTGTTGTACAATATATCACTGTAGCTTATTTATTTTATATATAGTAGTTTGTACCTCATAATCTCCTCCCCCAGACTTGCCCCTCCCCCCTTCCTTCTTCCCACTGGTAACCACAAGTTTGTTCTCTATGTCTGTAAGTCTGTTTCCTTTTGTTATAGTCACTACTTTGTTTTATTTTTTAGATTCAACATATGTGACATCGTCCAGTATTTGTTTTTATCTGTCTGACTTATTTCATTGAGCATAATTCCCTCCAAGTCCATCCATCCATGTTGTTACAAATGGCAAAATTTCATTCTTTTTTATGGTTGAGTAGTATTGATGGACGACTTAGGTTGCTTGATGGACACTTAAGTTGCTTCCATATCATGACAATTATAAATATCTTATGTGGTGATATCTCATTTAATTTGCATTTCTCTGATGATTAATGATGTTGAGCATCTTTTCTGTGCTTGTTGGCCATCTGTATGTCTTCTTTAGAAAATGTCTGTTCAGGTCTTCTGCCCATTTTTTAATGGGTTGTTTGCTTTTTTGATGTTGAGTTGTATGAGCTATTTATGTATTTTGTATATTAACCCCTTATTGATCATATCATTAGCAAATACTTTCTCCCATTCAGTAGGCTGTCTTTTCATTTTGTTGATGGTTTCCTTTGTTGTGCAAAAGCTTTTAAGTGTAATTACGTCCCATTTGTTTACTTTTGCTTTTATTGAATATTTCCTTTGGTTTAAGAAACACATCCAAAAATATATTGCTACATTTTATGTCAAAGAGTGTTTTGCCTATGTTCTCTTCTAGGAGTTTTGTGGTTTCCAGTCTTACATTTAGGTGTTTAATCAATTTTGAATTTATTTTTGTATATGGTGTGAGAAAATGTTCTAATTTCATTATTTTATATGTAGCTGTCCAGTTTTCCCAGCACAACTTATTAAAGGGACAGTCTTTTCCTCCATTGTATATTCTTGCCTCCTTTGTTGTAGGTTAATTTACTTTAAGTATGTGAATATATTTCTGGGCTCTCTGTTTTGTTCCATTGATCTATATGTCTGGTTTTGGTTTTGGCTAATGTTTTTTTTTTAAAGAGTAGTTGGGTTTATTTTTTAATTTTATTTATTTATTTATTTATTTATGGCTGTGTTGGGTCTTCGTTTCTGTGCGAGGGCTCTCTCTAGTTGTGGCAAGCGGGGGCCACTCTTCATCGCAGTGCGCAGGCCTCTCACCATTGCGGCCTCTCATGTGGAACACAGGCTCCAGACGCGCAGGCTCAGTAATTGTGGCTCACGGGCCCAGCTGCTCCGTGGCATGTGGAATCTTCCCAGACCAGGGCTCGAACCCGTGTCCCCTGCATTGGCAGGCAGATTCTCAACCACTGCGCCACCAGGGAAGCCCTTGGCTAATGTTTTTAAAGTGTATATTTTCCCCTTCTTTTAGTTAAAGGGTATCCTTATTTTTAAATTAATTAATCTTGTAAACGAAATATAATTGGGTTTTATATTTTTGTCCAGTCTGAAAATTATTGTTTTTTCTTTAGAGTGTTTTGTCAATTTCAATGTAATCATAATTACATATTATAGTTGTATTTTGGTTTACCACATTGCTATTTGGTGTTTATTTGTCCCATCTGCTCTCTGCACCTTTTCTGCCTCCTTATTCCTTCTTTTGTAATAAGCAAGTGTTTTCTTTTTAAATATTATTTATCTTTGTCTCATTTGCAAGCTTTAAATTACATCTTTTTGTATTACAGTGGCTACTGTAGAATACAACATGCATTTTTGATGTAATTTCGTTAAATTTCAGTTACTACATATACCACTTCCTAAAGAATACAGCATCTTACCATAGTTAAAGTCCATGTATTCTCTCTCTGCTTGTGCTATTACTGTCCTAGTTTACATAAATAAAAGAGGATAAATAATTATCCTCCAACTATTAACTTGAATACCTCTGAATCTGTATTGCATATCACTGGACTTACCCTTTTCATAGAACTTTTTGTAGTCAGCTCAAATCACAATAATCAGTAATTTTGGTGGTTATTTTATTAGTTTGCTAGGGCTGTCATAACAATGTAAGACAGACTTGGTAGCTTAAACAACAGAAATTTATTTCCTCATAATTCTGGAGACTGGAAATCTGAGATCAAGGTGTCAGCAGGGTTGGTTTCTTCTGAGATCTCTCTCCTTGGCTTGTAGATGGCTGTCTTCTCCCTATGTCTTCACATGGTTTTCCTTCTGTGCATGTTTGTATCCTGTCTTCTCTTATAAGTACACCAGTCATATTGTATAAGGGCCCATCATGAAGATCTCATTTTTTTTTTTTTTTTTTATTAATTTATTTATTTTTGGCTGTGTTGGGTCTTCGTTTCTGTGCGAGGGCTTTCTCTAGTTGCGGCAAGCGGAGGCCACTCTTCATCGCGGTGCGCGGGCCTTTCACTGTCGTGGCCTCTCCCGTTGCGGGGCACAGGCTCCAGACGCGCAGGCTCAGTAGTTGTGGCTCACGGGCCTAGTAGCTCCGCGGCATGTGGGATCTTCCCGGACCAGGGCTCGAACCCGTGTCCCCTGCATTGGCAGGCAGATTCTCAACCACTGCGCCACCAGGGAAGCCCCATGAAGATCTCATTTTAACTTACCTGCATAAAGACCTATATCCAAAGACTGTCATATTCTGAGGTACTGGGGTTAGGACTGTAACATATGCCTCTTTTGGGGGACATCATTCAGTCCATAGCAGATTCTCTTTGATTTTGATGGATGGTTTCAAATAATTAAAAAATTCCCATTATGTAATATCTGGAAATGTAATGCCTTGGACTCAAAGGATTGTGTCCTATTCCTTATTATAATAAATCAGAATGGCAACAAGGGGTAGTAGTTAGGACCACTGTATTCTGACTCCCTACTGCCAGTGTGTGACTCCTAGCTCCACCACTTTTCACCTGTGTGACACTGACAAGGTTTTTCAATTTTCTCATCTGTGACATGGGGTTAACAATACTTCCTACCTTATAAGATTGGATTATTATAAGGATTAAATGAGATAATATTTGCAAAGCACTTTTAACACTTCTGACAGAATTGCAGTATTTACAGTATCTTGAAATACTTCAAATAAAGGCCTGCTGATACAAAGGGACTGCTTGCAGTCTTCACTCTGCCCAGCTCCTCTTTAATTTGTTGGAAGCATTAATGGCTGCATTAAAGCCATAGCAACCCTTCTCTTCATTTTCTAACATCCCACTTCCTCTTCATTATTCTCCAATGTTACCTCTTGGGGTCCCCCTCTTGGGAAGCTCCCCTTCTTAGACTGCTGGCCCAGTTCCCTTCTTTGTGCCTTTGCTCATTCCTCTTCCTTATACTTAGCTTTTCTGCTCTGATCCATATTTAAGTCTGTCTCATAATATAATCCAACTCGGACCCCGCTTCTGGATTCAGAAGTGATTCTTGGAGTCACTGGGTCACACAGCATAAGTGAGCATGCCTTTGGACTTTGCATCTTTCAGAATTTGAATCAGGTTTATTGTGATATTTATTCCTTTGTTCTGCTCGACACTCAGTTTTATTCTCATACCACTCCCTCTGTTTGATTTCTCTAACTAGTTATGAGCCAGTTGAAGAGCCAGTGCTGGCTCACATTCCTTTGGGAAGCTCTGGTTATAAAGCTGCCTCAACTGACTGAGAGTCATTGCTGTGGATCCAGAAGCTGACTTCGTTTTCTCTACCTTTCAGATGATAGAGTTAGCTACAAACCCTTTCCATTCCTCCATGAGAATATTTTTCTTCTTGAAGACAGTGTTTACCATTCTCTTTTGTCCAACTGACAGGTTCATATGAATTAATACATAATTTCTAATGACAAAAAAAAAGCTTGCCCAAGAAATGCTTGATTTTGTGAACAACAGAGTTTTAATATCCCAATTTTCACATGCGTTTGCCTTCTCTGAAATACCCCTTCTTATCACTGTATTTTTGCATGGGATTAAGGGGTAATTTTATATAAGATTAAGGACCCGTGTTTCCAAGCCAGACAGCCCAAGTTTGAATCCCAGCACTGTGTGACCTTAAGCAAATTAATTATTCCTTTAAGCTGTGGTACTTCATTTTTAAAGTAGGGATAAATACTACCTACCCCAAAGGGTTGTTTGTGTATTAAATAAGGTAATGTTCATAAAGTGCTTCACACTCTGTCCATACTGCTAGAAGTTTTCTATAAATGTAAGCTATTACCATTATTACTCAAAGCTTTTACTGACATGCATTCTCTTGCATTTCACAAAGAGAATCATCAGAAATTTTACATGCTTCCTTTCTCCCAACCTCCTGCATTCTTCTGTGCTTCCCTGAGCTTTGAAAGAAATGGTTGTGTAGGAAGGACCTCCCTCCATGCATGTTTCACAGTATTACATCATTGGTTTTTGCAAAGGCCGCCTTGCTCCTGGGAAAGTTGTGTGGGCCTCACTCTGGACATGACATGAGACCTTCAGATGGTTCTGACTCCCTTGATAATTGCATTCCTCCAATATAAGCTAAAGGTCACTTAAAAAGTTTCTTGAGGCTGGGTAGGGTTAATGCTTAGTTTGGCAAAAGTTCATCTCTAAAATTCTAGGATTTTTAAATGTTTACACAATTGTTAGTCCCCATCTTGCTCTTCCTCACAGATCTGGAGCAAATTTTGATATCTTGCTACACTTCCTTTTCTTAAATATAAAATATAACTCATGTTAGGCAAGAACTTCAATTATTTTTATATCAAGGTTGGCAAATACATTTCATTTTTCATACCAATTCTTTTGATTGGTAATGGAAAATTGGAGTCCTGTGTTGAAAAAGATTCAGAGGCATTTGTTCCTGGTGGGAAAGAATATTTGCCCAATTATTAATATATTTTAGGGATATGAGAATCAACGTGGGATAGTATGCTTGTCTTGTGTTTGCTGAATTTCTACCATTTGTCAAGGCTCAGCTCCTGAATCAGAGTCCTGGATGATGAATCAAGCATCAAAATTGCCTTTGTTCTGCTGGACTGTGAAGGCCAAGAGTAATACAACTTAGCTCACAAGCCTCGTCACATAGACACAGCTGAGGTGTCTGTGCTTCAAGCCCAGGGAGATGAGGAACAGATTGTGACCAATAAAACCACGTGAAAAATGGCAGACTTTTTCTTAAACAACTTTAAAAAAGTATGCCACAATATGATTTTGTATCAGGTTTTCTCCCTTCCTTCCTTCCTTCCTTCCTTCCTTCCTTCCTTCCTTCCTTCCTTCCTTCCTTCCTTCCTTCCTTCCTTCCTTCCTTCCTTTCTTTCTTTCTTTCTTTCTTTCTTTCTTTCTTTCTTTCTTTCTTTCTTTCTTTCTTTCTTTCTTTCTTTCTTTCTTTCTTTCTTTCTTTCTTCTTTCTTTCCTTCTATGGCATCAATATAGCATTAACATTAACCTAGATTTCCTTTCTTTCTTTTTTGGGAGACATCATCTAGATGCTGAGATATTAGCATTGTCAGATATTATATGATTTCTAAGGACAAATAGAACAACTTCTGTGGAGCTCTCCTCACCCCACTTAGGTTCATACACCCAATTCTATGCTGCCAACTGCCCACCTTCCCTCCCCCTTAGACATTCTCCTCATTCCCTTGATCTTTAATATGCTGTGCCAGGCTTACCCGTGCGTGAATGCCCTCTCACTCTGTCTGGACTCCAACACTCCCTGCCAGGTTGCTCCTAACCTTACTTGGTGTCCCAACCTGCACAGGTGTGGCCCCCTAGTGTGGACACTTCCCTCACCCCACTCAGGCTCTGACTCCTTATACTAGACTGCCCTCCGCAGAGGTGCCCCTCTCTTCTTACTGGGACTCTGATTCCCCATATCACTCCATCCCACCTCACTGACAACCTCCTCCACTTGCCTGGGCTGCAGCATCAGGTATCAGGCTCCAGCAACCTCCTATATGGTGCCCTCCTCCCCTCACATGGGCTTTGATACCCTGCTTTGCGGTACTGTGGCTCATCCCACCCCTGCCAGCCTATCTTGCTTTGCCTTCATCAACATCCTGAGAACTGGGTTGTTCAGGAAGGAAAGGGAAGAAAAAGAAAAGGGGAAGCACTTTTAAATTTTTTATTATAATTTACTAAAAATACATAAAAACAAAAAAAGTTACAGGTAGAAAACAAATTGATCACAACATCCAGAGATATTGTAACCTAGCAGGACCCTAAGGGGCCTTCCCAGGGACAGACGCCTCCCCCATATCCTCTGTTTTAGCTCTTCTCTGAAGTACTGTATCTAGATAACAGTATCTGATGCACATTTCCTGAGTTGTTTTACAGATGCTAAAACCTCCACCAAACAGAAGACATTAACTACTTGATGACCTTGAGCACATAGCTCCCAGGCCTATTGGAGCCTAAGGACTGATAATACCCCTGTGACAATGGCCAGTTACCTCACCATCAACCAACCAGAGAATTGTGCACGAGCTGATCACAGACCCTGAGACCCCCCTCCTTCACCTTGCCTTTGAAAAATGCTTTTCTGAAGTCCATCAGGGAGTTTGGGTGTTTTTGAGGACAAGTTGCCCTGGACTCCTTGCTAGGCATCTGCAATAAACACTGCACTTTCTTTCACCACAACTCAGTGTCAGTAGATTGGCTTTACTGCAGGTGAGTGGACCCAAGTTTGATTTGGTAACGATATCCCAGGGATAATCCAGTAATTAATATTTTGCTGTATATTCTTTCTTTTTCCTTTTCTGTGTATACATATCTATATCTAAAACTCATCTATATTCCCATCTATATCTATCTATATCTAACTTGTACCTTTCTGAATGTTAGGTATGTTAGTTGTACCTAAACCTAGAAAGCAAAAGTGGTGTAGAGCTATAGAGAACAAGATATATTGGTATTTTAGGGTTAAGACTTTATGGCGACAGGACTATTTTCTATAGACAAAGTCTGAAACTCCATCTGGGTTTTTTTTCAAGGATTTGGTTAAAGGATTGGCAAAGGAGCTGAGCCCGCCGACCTCTACTCTGTAGAGGTATCCCTTCTGTACAAAGGGGATAAAATCCTCTCATTTGAAATGCTCTTAAAATGCTTTGAATGTATTTTATGAAGATAAGTAGTCAAGAAATATTTAAATAAAATAAATGATTTAATGTATTTTTCCTAGTCTTCTGGGGGTAGTAGGCATCTCAATAACCCTAAAATCAGCCTTAAATCAAAGAAGTATCAGGATTCTTAAAAAATATTATAATTTTGAATTTAGCCAAATTTCCATTAGAGTTCAAAACATATAACATGTCTTCTAGGCAAGAAAATGGAAGTGCATAGCAGGGTTTTAAGAATGTTTTACCGAACGTACATCTGTTTTGCTTTTTGTTTCTGTTGGGGTGTGTGTGTGTGTGCATTTGTAAATATTTAGGTAACTAAAATATACATATATATATATAGGAGAGAAATGTAGTTCCTCTTTCCTAGACTTCTTGATGCTCTTTTGAGTGAGACATATGCTGTTGGTGCTGAGGGAGAAATGGAATTGGATACAGCTCTTTTATAAGCTCTTAGGAGACTAGGCAGGAACCAGAATTCAGGGTTCTAACTCCGCAGCTGAGCCTGTAAGGAAGGTCGGTCAAAGCACACACCCCGAGGATAAACTTCTAATGAAATTTCTGTCCACCACGAAAATGTAAGAGAAGGTTTGTTTCAGAATTGTGAGTGGGGAAGATAATTCATCTGAACTCTGTGAGGAAACTCATACACAGTATCAAGCAATTGCTAACTATAAACAACACAGGATGCTAAAAATAGCCAGCTCTCCAGACCCAGCATAGCCCATTTCCTGCAGGCTCTCAGTCAGCAGGGTCAGGGCCTGAGTACATCTCTGGCTTTGAGAGACTCTGGGGAACACTGTTTTTGAATGCTGGTCCCACATTCCCTCCTGGCACCTCGTTATCTAAACCAGTATATCTCTCTCCTTATTAGCTACATAAATATTTGGATTACTAAGTGTCAGAGCCTCATGGCTCTTGTAAACTTGTAACCTTTATTATCCCTGAGCATGCTTGAATGGATTACATGGTCAGAGGCCATTATGGAGTTCAGTATGGTCATCTGAGCATTAGAGAATGATGCTCTATGCCAGAGTGGTGGAGGTAGGAAGTGAGACGAACACTAAGTAGGAGAGACATTGCAAAAGACAGGTACCAAGCCCTATCGATGCCTTGGGTTCCAGGACCTACTGGATTGTCTCCTCAAGTCTTCCTTCTGTTTGTCATACTGCATCTCCCTCCTTCAAGAATTAGCTCACGTTTTATCTCCTTAAAATTAAATTATCTCTGCCTCCCATCTGCCAAGCCACTGCTGACCCACTATCTAATTCTCTCTTTGTTTTCATAGTTCTTGCATTTCTAAATGTTCTATGTAGTTGAAGGCCAATTACTCCATAATACTACAAGGAAGTTTAGGGGAAGGACTCTATCTCTAAACTCATGAACTAAACAGCTAGGGCACAACTCACACATTCTGATTGCCTTACAAGTAATATAAGAATCGCTAACATAACCAGCTTTGTGATTATTTTTTCCCCCCGAAGATCCAAATTTTAGATAAGTATATTTCCATATTTATGGACATTTTCAAAAGTGATAAAATATTTAGAATATCTAAAGACTTTAAATAAAAAAGACATATCCAAGATTAAAAACATTTTTCTTCTGGAGAAATTCACATTTCTTTTTCTTCCTCCTCCTTCCCCCTTTAAATTTAAGACTAACAAAGTATATTTAAGGACACATTGCTCCAAACAAAGCTAACTTTTGGACCCCACCCCATCCCATGTCTTAGCTTTATTATGTCCCACCCTGTTCTAAATAAGCCCCCTCCAAGTCTGTGTGATAAATGCAAATTTTCAAAGAGATATGGAGGAAGTCAGCTCAGGGCCAAGGAGAAACTCTTTTTGAATTCATTTCAGGTTTGACTATGAGACCTTCAAGTGTCTAGGGAGGAGGGCCTGGATAAAGAAGAAAACAAGAAGACTGCTGGTTTTCATGTATATGTTCCTATTCCTGAAAAAGGAATAACACTATCTAGAGAATCTGGCTTAAGCAAAAAAGAGAATTTATAGGCTCACATAACTGAACAGGTATAGATTTCCAAAAAAAAGGCTTAATTCTTGACTCCAAAAATACGGACCAAGACTTCCTTTTTCTCCTTCCATTTCTCAGTTCCACTTGCTGACAACACCATACTTCTAGTTAATCAAGCTGACCACCTGAACTCTTTTTCCTCACTTCTTATATCATTTATTCAAAAAATCCCATAGGTCCATCTTAAATATACATACAGGATCCAACCACTTCTTACCATTTTCACTGCTACCAGACTTGTATAAGTCACCACCATCTCTTGCCTAGGTTATTGCAATAACTTCCTAATTGTTATCCCTGCTTCCAACACTGTCCCCTGAAATCTATTTACAGCACAACAGCAGAAAGGTTCTTTTCAAAACCTAAGTTGTATCCTGCTGTCCGTCTGCTCAAAGACCTTACGCTGCTTCCCACCTCACTCAGAGCAAAAGAAAATCCTCACATATCTAGTCCTCCCCTCCCTTACTTTACTGTAGCCATGCTGGCTTCCTTATTGTTCCTCAAACATAGCAGGTAGGAGCTTTCCTTAGGACCTGATATTTCCTCTACCTGGAATGCTTTCTTCAATACCCTTATAACCAATTTCTTACTCTTGTCAAAGTTTGCTCAAGTGATACCTCATTAGTGTGGCCTATCCTGACCACACTGCTTCAAATTGTAACCCCCACTCGTCTTTTTTCCCCAAAGCCCTTAGAACGTTTTGAACTATTTATCTATGTCTATTGATCTATCTATCCATCTATATATGATTTTTCCTCTCCCCCACTAGAACTAAGTTCCGTTAAAGCAGGGATTTTTGTTTGTTTTATTCACTGATGCATACCTAGAAGTTAAGACCTAGTAGGTGCTCAGTAATATTTTACCGTATTATATTGTATAAATATAGGTAATTTATTTATCCATTTTCCTGTTGATGACCATTTTTGTTGTTTCCAAGTTTTTGCTATTGCTGCAGTGAACATGTATATCAATCTTGGTGTAATTTGGATGGGTTTTGCTCTAGGACATTTTCTAGCTTTTGTTCTGTTACTGAACTCAGGTCTGGCTGTTTGTTACTCAAAAGTCAATACCTGAGAGACAGTTGTTGGTAGAAAGGAAAGTTGCTTTTAATCAGAATGCCAGCAATCTAGGGAGAAAGTGGACTCATGTCCCAAGACCAACTCTGAAGATTCTGCTCAGCCATAAAAGTTTTTAGAGGGGAAGTAATCTCAGTTAATCATTGAGATAGGGGATCAAACTCATAGCCATCTCCCACGGCATGCAGGCTTGTTGACTCCTTGTGATCTTTCTTTAGATGCTATCTTGTTCACACAGTTCGTTCATGAGATTACTGAAGGGGAAGCTAAGGAAGAGATCTAGCATCTGTTAGTTACTTATTCTTCATATCTACTTCTTTGATCTATGGAAAGGACCAACAGTGATCTGTGTGATCAAAAAATCACAAGAACCAACATCTGGATCAAAAGAACCAACATCTTTCGTGTGATCAAAAGATGTGAAAAGTGTGCTAGGGCCAGTGATGAGTAGAGTCTGGGGGTTCCTGGTTTAAGATTAGTTACAGTATAGCTTTGCTAAAGTGACAAGACAAGGGGCTTCTTGCTAATGGCAGTTTCCTGCAAAGAGCTGCTTACAAATCCCCCTCTGTCAGATATCATTCCATTTCTATGGGATTAAGGATGAAGGTCCATTTTCTGTAATTGCTTCATGCTGAGAAAGGACATCAAGGTCTTAGAGTGAAAGATATCAACATAGGTTTGAAGTATCTCTTTGCTGATGGTTTTAGTTGCCTGCTTCAATATATGGGCAGAGCAACCTACAATTATGTTGATACCTACAAAGATATAGATTATTGTTATTTTAGTGTTAATCCCATTCTCTTAAAGCCAGTTCTTGGAATTGTGCTAGCCATAGATTCAGTACTGCTCAAAATGGAGCAGCTTATGTCATGGCTGCAGTCTGGTCACCATGCAGGTAGTTTTTCCCTCTGGTGGCAGTTATAGTATCTGTAGAACAACTCAGGAATGTGCATCAAACACTGAGTCTGTGACTCTATTGTCCTAATCATTAACTGCTGGAACCTGCTCTTTCGTGACTCAGGTAGGCCTGGGAAAATTTAGCTTTTTTACAAAGAAGAGGCAGGGGAAATAGAGGGGCTTTTGTACTTGGGGGACCCTGCAAGTTTCCAGTTCTTTAGGAAGGAGATTCTGAAGTAGGAACAATACCTGTGGAGAACTGAATGAAATGATTGGGTAGAGAGAGAAGTTAAACTGAAGTGTAGTTACAAAAGAAGCCTCAGCTCTCCAGCTGGGATGGCATCTTCAGGTAGTCCCAAATTGGGGCAAGGAGGCTTGGTCCCTGTACACCTATGTTGGAATAGGCTGCCTCAGGAGGGGATCTATTTATTCTTGGGTGAGGCCGTTCCCTTCAGTAAGAGCAGGTTCCTGAAAGGAAATTAGTGCCTGGGTCCTAAGAGGCAGGATACAAATGGTGCACCATAGCATCCACAGGCAAATTTTAGGAGAAAAATCTTGGATAGTAGAGTGTGTACCTCCACAATTTTACTAGGTTTTGATAAATTACTTTCCAAAATGGTTATACCAAGTTCTGCTCCCTTCTGCAGTATATAAGAATTTTTGTTATACTCCCTTTCCACATTTTCTATATCTTTGTTTCCTTGTGCTATTTTCTAGATATTTTCTACAGATTTTTCTCGAGATGTAAAACTTATCTCTTTGGTTATGTCTAACCTGCTTTTTAACTCACTGAGGGTTTTTCCTTGCTGAGTTTTTATTTTTGTAAGTTTCATGATTTCTTTTAAGATACTTTTTTTTTCTTAAAAAACAAATAGTTCCTTTCCTATGGTTTTTATTTCTTGTTTTATTTTTTAATAATATAGAACATTTTTTTTCCTGTTCAATAGTAAGTAGTTATATATTTTTGAAGTTCAGAGGCAGTACTTTTACTGTTCAGTCTGTTGATTCTCATGCAACCTTGCTTCTCCATGTCTGCAATTATGTAATTGTCAGCATGTAATTGTGGGAATCCTGTGCTGCCTGTATCCATCCTCCATAAGAACTTTGCATCTGCTTCTGTGAGGAAACCCAGAACCCCACTTCTTTTCTTTTAAAATAGACATTATTTCTTAGAGCAGTTTTAGTTTCACAGAAAAACTGAGCAGAAAGTACAGTTACCATATACTCCCTGCCCCCACAGAGACACAGAGCCTCCGCCACTATCAACATTCCCCTCCAGAATGGTACACTTGTTACAATCAATGAACCTACATCCACATATCATTGTCACCCAAAATCCGTAGTTTATGTTAGAGTTCACTCATGGTGCCCATTTCTTTTATAAAAACCTTTTTCTTATCTGTGTGAAAAATTTCAAACATATAGGAAACATGTGAAATACTATAGCTTCATGCAAGAGTCTCAGTTTCAATTCTATGCCTTGCAGAGGCCCAAAGCCTTCCCACCAATCTCCACAGGGCAGTTAGTATCCAAGCTGCTTCTTCCTGAGATCAACACAATGTCTTCACACCAGAGAGCCACTGCCACTTGCTCACCCCTCTCAGCTATGGATTAGAAATATTTTTGTTATATGTTATGCAGCTTATCCAAGTGTCTTGTAACAGAAAGTTTTTGGGTGATCTACTCCACCATATTTTCAGAATGAAAGCCTTTCATAGTTTTCCCACATTTAAATTGCTACTTCTTACAGTTACCAAGCAAGGGCTCATGTGCCTAAGGCACAGAAAGCCGAACTCTGACAGTGGATGTTTGCAGCAAAGTAAGAGTTTATTTTCAGGGTGCCATGCTAGGAGAATGGGCAGCTCATGCTCAGAAGGCCTGAACTCCCTGATGGTTTTTAGGAAAGGGTTTTTAAAGACAGTGTTAGGGGAGAGGTTCATAGGATGCCTGATCAGCTCATGTACCTTCTTCTGATTGGTTGGTTGGGGATGAGATAACAGAGTGATGTCCTGGGTGTCTCGATCATCAACCTTCTGGTCCTAACCAGTCTGGGGTCTACGTGTTTGTAGTCAGCATGTACTCACCATCCTCCACCTGGGTGGGGGGCTTAGTTTCTGCAGAACAACTCAAAGATATGTATCAGATTGTTATCTATATCCCTTCAGGAGGAACTAGGAGTCCTGTGACTCTATTGTCCTAATCATTAACTTCTTGAGTCTGCTCTTTGGAACTGGGGAAGGCCTAGAAGACTAAAACCTTTTTTCTACAAGCAAGAAAAAGGGGACATGGAGGGACTTTTGTACCTGGGAAGGCCCTGCAGAATCCTGCTTGGTTTCACTGCTTTCTACTCCCCTTCACAGGGTACTATTATTCTTCCTGCCCCCGGATGTGGGTGTTCCCCAGGATTCCACCTTAGCTCTCTTCTCTTCTTATCCATGTCATGTCTGCCACTAAGTTGATTATTCCTAAATTGAAGCAGGAGGGAAGCAGGCAGGGCACAACCTTTAAAAGAATGACATAGCCTGAGGACACGACATAAACTGATTAGAACCAAAAAGGTCCAAGATGGCAGACAAGTTGACTTCCACTGTACCTTGAGCCTCAGTGTACGTTCACTGTAACACACTCACAGGTGCCATGACAGTTCCAAGGCTGACCATAAAGGTCAAAAAGTTGGCAGTGGCCCAATTCCTGGAAATCCCCACCCCTTCCCCCAAATAGCTGGAATATTCCTCCCAATCATTAGCCTATAAAATTACCCACCCCTATAAAAACTGACAACCCCATACCCTGGTGCTGCTCGTGCCTTCTGAGATGGCCCACACTCTGCCTGTGAAGTGTGTTTCTCTCTAAATAAATCTACTTCTTACCTATCACTTTGTCTCTCACTGAATTCTTTCTGCAATGAGACATCAAGAACCTGAGCTTCATTAAGTTCTGGGGCCAGGTATGTGATCTCAGTTAAAAGACTGTGGGTTCAAGTCCCAACCTGGGTTTTGGCTGGGTTCAAGTCCCAGCCCATGTGTTCAAGTCCCAATCTGAGTTGCATGGTTTCAAAATTAGTACTTTTAGTTGAGACCTTCTCCTGACCTCCAGACACAGATATCCTACCACTTCCAGGATGTCTCCACCTCCACAGTTACCCACTCATGTGCCAGGTTTAAAACTGATTTTATTATTGTTTCCCACTGACTGACTTTATCCTGCAGATTGAACACCTCAAGTCACAGTTCATGGAACAGATACCATGATTCACTAAACTATCTAGATGGGCATATGAATATAGGTTCACAACATCTGAGGGTCTGTCTGTCAGGCTCATCCCCCATACAAGACCACAGACAAGATTTACAGTAGTGTGTATAGAGGGGTCAAACTTACCATAAGTATATGGGTTTACTTCTGGGTTTTCTATTCTGTTCCACTGATCTATATATCTGTTTTTGTGCCAGTACCATACTATTTTGATGACTGTAGTTTTGTAGTATAGTCTGAAGTCAGGGAGCATGATTTCTCCATCTGCATTCTTCTTTCTCAAGATTGTTTTGGCTATTTGGGGTCTTTTGAGTTTCCATACAAATTAAAAATTTTTTCTAGTTCTGTTTAAAAATGCCATTGGAAATTTGATAGGGATTGCATTGAATCTGTTGATTGCCTTGGGTAGTAAGATCATTTTAACAATATTGATTCTTCCAGTCCAAGGACATGGTATATCTTTCCATTTGTCTGTGTGGTCTTCAATTTCTTTCATCAACATTTTATAGTTTTTGGAGCACAGGTCTTTTGTCACCTCAGGTACCTTAATTCCTTTTTGTTGTAATTCCACCCTGGTTCTTTCTGAGAAGACAGCTGGAACAAGGAACCTGTTTAAAATTTTACTGTGTATAATATCTTTTCTACCCTACTTATGTTGGTAACTGCCCAGGAAAACCGCCAGTGTTCTTGACAAGGTACAGGTAAATTGGCTATGGCACCAAAACCTTCAGTTTATTCAATTCTTCCAAGGTCATCTTTTTTTTTTTTTTTTTTCTGGATGATTTTTATTAAATAAGTAAATGCTGACAGTGTCACCCTCAGAGAACAGATGAATGTTGTTCTCCAGCGTCACATCCCTGTGCAGGTTCCTCTGTGTTGGTTCTGACAGGGCCTCGCTTTTTTTTTTTTTTTTTTTTAACATCTTTATTGAAGTATAATTGCCTTACAATGGTGTGTTAGCTTCTGCTTTATAACAAAGTGAATCAGTTATACATATACAATATGTTCCCATTTCTCTTCCCTCTTGCATCTCCCTCCCTCCCACCCTCCCCATCCCATCCCTCTAGATGGTCACAAAGCACCGAGCTGATCTCCCTGTGCTATGCGGCTGCTTCCCACTAGTTATCTATTTTACATTTGGTAGTGTATATATGTCCATGACACTCTCTTACCCTGTCACATCTCACCCCACCCCCTCCCCATATCCTCAAGTCCATTCTCTAGTAGGTCTGTGTCTTTATTCCCGTCTTGCCACTAGGTTCTT